>NW_026694116.1:2275000-3475000 GCF_021218885.2 Marmota monax | reverse complement strand
CTGCAAACGCCATGCTGTTTAAAGGCTCTGGGGCCAGAGAAGGGCTCAGGCTCCTGGTGACTTCTGCCTGCCCCCAGGGCGGAGAGGGGCAGGCCAGGCGCTCCTGAGATGCCTGCAGGTCAGCAGACAGGAGGCCAGGCTGAGGAGTCAGCTGGGCGCTGGGAGGGCTGCAGAGCCACAGAGCCTCACCCCAGTGCTGGAGAGCTCCCTCCCAGCCTGGGCTTGCAAGAGGTGACTTTAGGACAAATCACTGGCTGTCCCACTGGTGGGAGTGGACGTGGTAACTGCTCCCTCTCAGTGACCTGTCTGGAAACACACACAGGCTCCAGACAGGTGTAGGTAACTTCCTGCTGACAGATGGGCCTCAGGTCTCCAGGGGAGCTGGCGGGCTGGGTGCTGGGGGACTCAGGTTGTGAGGTGATGTCTGGGAGCCACCACCGCCACCATCGGAACCCTAGCAGCTGCAGACAGGACCTCCCACGGCACAGCAGAGGCCCAGCGAGGAGCCCTCGCCGGAGGGCACAGCACCAGCCACCTCCATGCTGGGGGCCCCGGGCAGGGCTGCCAGCCAGCCTGGAGCGTGCCAAGGCCCGAGACGGCCCAGGGCTGCCACCTCTGCATGGGCCAGCTGCAGGCTCTGCTCCATGCCACCCGCTCTGGGCCTCAGTAGGCTGTCCGCCCTGAGCCTGGGTGCTCACTGGTAAGGGGAACAAGGCCTGCTCACGCCCTGTTTTAGGAATCAAGATGTACGCGGAGGGTTTGTAGGCAGTAAGGTCGACTGATTGGGAGCTTCTTGTTGATTATTGTCATTGAGACAGCTTGATCCAGAACCCGGCTGGAGGGGTGGACAGAGGGGCAGGCCTGGCCCAGTGTCCTAAATGGGGCCACTCAGAGCCTGGGCACAGGGATAATAGAGGCGATATCAGTCTCCTTGGTGGGCATGGCCTCCAAGGGTGCTGGCAGCCCCCTTTGTGGAAAGCAGTGGGCCCTAGCCACCATAGGTGAAGAGGGGAGGGACGGGGAGGACAGACACTGGCCTCAGGGTCATCAGGTGCACCCGTGGGTCATGAGCTTCAGAGGGAAAGTTCCTTTCCTCCCAGCGCAGCGCTGAGCACAGAGTCGGCAGAGTGAACAGGTAGCAGAGCCTGGAGGGTCTCGCCACCCTGCGGGTCTCTCAGGATGTGGGAGAGACTGTTCCTCCTGGACACCCCGGGTGGGAAGGACAGGAGGACCCCAGGAGAGTCTGTGGGACTCTGGTCCCTAAACAGGAGGGCAGGGCTTGGAGCTGGGCAGTGTGATCAGATACAAGTGCAACAAAGCGTGGAGAAGTCCAGCTTGGCCGGGGGCCCTGCATTTCCAGCCTTCTTGTTGACCTTGGGCAGCAGCAGGAAGAAGGACATGGCCAGGGCACAGTGGTAGCAGCTATGGACATAGGTGTAGTCCCAATCCTGCAGGGGAAGGCGGTGAGTCAGTCTTTGGATCCCCAGAGCCCAGGACCTCCCCCAGGCCCAGCCAGCCCCTCGGGCCTAGGGCCCCTCCTGTGTCCTTGCCTGCTGTGGCCCTGCAGGGAGGCCTCTGTGTCCAGCCATGGTGGCCTTTCTTATCACCAAGCCCTCGCTTCCTGAAGGTGGTGTTGCTCACCAGGCCTCTATCAGAAGACTGGCCTCCTGCCTCCCTCCCGCCATGCCCTCCTCCAGGCTGGGCACCAGCCCCACACCCGTCATCTCAGCTGCAAGCTCCCTGAGGTCAGGGCCTGTCTCCCGCCTCTTGTGAGCCCCAGGTCCACACAGGTCAGGATGCCATGATGCTGGGGATGGGCATAGCCCTAGCACCCCCCACAGGAGGCACAAGGAGTCAGGCCACGGAGCTTCCTGGTGAGGGCACAGCCGGCCACCCCACTGAGCAGGGCCACGCCCACGAGGGCTCTTCCCCACGGGGACTGTACCTCAAAGAAGAAGCGCAACATCAGGGCCAGCGCTCCAAAGCAGAGGCCAGGGCCTATCTGCTGGGCGTAGACGCTCCTGTCGGGGTACAAGCCCTTCTTCTCCTTCATCTTCTGCAGCTGTGGGGACAGAGGAGGGACAGCAGAGCTCTCAGGGCACAGTGTGGGGACAGCCCCTCCCTGTGCCAGTGGTTCCACCTGCACACCCCAGGCCATCCTTGCGTGGCAGAGGAGTCCCTCCCGGCCTAGGCAGCACAGCCACTCCTCTGTTCCCAGGCCCTCGACAGGACAGTGGAGGTCCTGGCCTGGGAGCCTCTGGGCCAGGTAGTCACTGGGAGCCCACCTCTGGGGTGTGACAGGCTGCCCTTGAACTTCTGTCTCCCAGGCAGAGGGGAGCCCAAGGGGATCATTTAGAACAAAACATATGTCACACCTGGTGACTACTGGTGCCCTATGGCTCATGGGGCACACATGTGGCATGTGGACACACAGGTTCGCTTTACTGGTTGAAGAAGCACCTTAAATATTATTAACTCTGCAGCCCATTAAACCTGATCCCTCAGGCTTAATGTGACTGCAGCTCCTTGGCCAGGGGTGTCCAGAGCCCAGGCTGTCCTGGCTGACCGGGATGGACCGTCGCCCCTGTGGTGAGGCATGAGCCTGGGGCAGGGGCAGCACCCGAGGCTCCATGTGTCACCATGTGGGGAGCACAGACCCCAGGAACAGGCTTGCACTGGGCAAGGCAGCTCTGGCCACCAAAGGAGCTTTGAAATGGTGCCCAGCTTTTGCTTTTCTGGAACTTGCCATTGCCAACAGGAGTTGAGGACCTTGGGAGGGAGGTGTCGAGGGTCATATGGAATGGCCAGGGAAGAGGCCTGGTCCTGCCCTGGGAGCCCCCCCCCCACAAGCTCTGCTTCTGCTCCCCCGAACTGTTCCCAAGTCTCTCCCCAGAAGTGGTGAACCTCAGGGGGGGAATGGGCCCTCGTTCCAGGAAGCTACTGCCCGTGGACATCCAAAAGGAACTACACGTTCAGTGGTCTAGAAAACACAGCGTGAGTCCCAGATGCTGGCTGTCCATCTCTGCTCCTGTGGACAGCCCGTGGCCTGAGGGCAGTGGAAGCCTCCTGGCACTTGGCGGGACATGGGGAAGTGAGTCCTATCCTGGCTAATTAAAGCCTGGCCAGAGTCAGATCCAGCCAAGCAACCCGGGCAGGAGCAGGAGGGGTTATCAGACCCGGGCTGTGTTTATGCATTCCAGCATGCTAATTAATGCCGGACCCCAAAACCCCACCCGCAGGGCTTTTCAGGCTCCTGGGTCAGCCCGGGGCCAGCCTGGCGTCCAGTTAGCAGGCTCCTGTCTGCTGCTGGAGCGTCCTGTCACACTGCTGCCCTGCTGGGCTGCAAGTTGGGTGCGGGTCTCCTGTACCTAGCTCCTTCCCCGCCGCCCAGCAGGGTAAACCCCAAGGTCCTGGGTCACGAAGGGAGGGGGACAGCTGGCCACCAGAACCTCATCCCTCTGGGCAGCTGGGGTCTGAGTGCCGCTCCTTCGACTGCCCTGAGAACCGGGCTCACTGGGGCCCCCACAGCCCATTTGGCGCTGTACCCAGCGACCCAGCGCAGCTCGCGGCCTGCTGCCGAAGTGTGCCCAGGCTGCGGAAGACCAGTCTCCTCCATCCTGAGGTGGGGACCCAGAGACGTAAGGCAACGCTCCACAGGGCAAAAGCCGGTAGAATGGCGCTAGCTTGGGGTCCGGGCTGGAGCTCCTGGCTTTGTGTCTGCCTCCGGGCTCCCACCCCCACTCTGGGGCGGATCCCAGGGATGCCATGTCTTTACTTTGGCCGGCTGGAGTGGGTTCCCGGCCTCACAACCAGGAGGGCTTTGGTACAATGGAGGGCTAGGAGGCCTGGGGAGCCAGAGCAGAGGGCCTCGTGGACTCTAGGCCACAGGGTGCTCTGACCCTGGACACAGCACCCGCCGCCACATGTCCTCCTTCCTGGTAGAAGCAAGCCCGAGCGTGCCCCCTGCAGGAGGTGGCCCAGGCAGCCCCAGCTGCTCTCCAAGGCCCGCTGGCTCTTTCTCTACGGACACAGTACCACCCGAGGCGCAGCCCTGCTGTGGGGTGCTCAGTGGGTCACACCTGCATCTTGGGCCCCCTGGGGTTGCAGATGCAGAGCTGTGGGAGCCAGGCTGAGGGCGGCTCAGCTGGCCCAGTGCTGGTGCCCACCGACGAGGGCAGTCAGTGCAGGGCCAGAGCACCTGTGGCTGGTCACTGAACTCCTGGTCTCATCGCCTGCACAGGCAGCAGGTCACAGAGGCTCTGAGGCTGGAGGAGTGGGGGCGGGGTCACAGGCTCCGTGGCGTTCCCTCAGCTGAGGCACATGCAGTACACACCCACTTGGCTGCGATGACCAGGACGGCCATGCCGATGGGGCCCGAGTACACCCCATAACCCCAGCGGTCGTGGTAGGTCCGCACGGCGATGGTCAGGACGCCAAGCATCACAAACGTTGACCTCTGAGGTTCGTCAAAGTCGGCCAGCGCTGGGGATCAGGAAGAGGACGGGAGTGGTGAGTGGCCTTCCTCGTCCCTTGTGGCTGCACCCCTACCCTTAGGTGCCCACGTGGTCGTCCCCTGACCAACAGGACCCAGAGGCTCGCCTGGTCACTGAGAAGTTCGATGGACACCAGTTTCAGAGGAAAGGTAAGAGCGGCCTCCCCAGCTTGTCCAGGGCAGCTTGGGGCAGACACTCAGCACTAAGACTCGAGTGAGTCAGAATGACGGCTCAGCAGGACCACCCGGACACCTGAGACCCGAGGGGCCACAGGGGGCTCACAGGCTGGTCAAAAGGCAGAGGCCTCAGGCGGCTGGGCCCACACACGTGGACACTGCTCTAAGAGCAAGGTGGAAACCTTCCCTGGTGGTGCCATGGACGGTCACACATATGCCAGGCTAGTCCCCCCACAGAGCCACGCCCACATGAGGCCCTTGAATGGTCCTATCTTCCTAAAACCCTGGGCCAAAAATGACCTTGGTGAGCAATGCTCCTGGAAGCAGACCCGGGAGCCACACCCTGACCTGTGCGTGGCTCTGGGGCAGAGGCTGGTGGGCATGCACACAGTGCTCTGTGTGCCCTGCTCTTTAAATTTGTCACAGCAAGCATTTGTCAAATGAGTCACTTAAGAGAGATAGGAAAGTAAGAAGGCAGCATTCAAGGAGTGATGCTTTCTCATGGCTGAAGCCCAGACTGGGGGGCAGGGAAGGCGGGGTTCCTGGAGACCAGGTGGTGCGGGTGGTGGGGACCGGCTCTGGCCTGCAGGGCAGGGCGGCCACTCACCCATCAGGGAGACCCACATGCTCAGCGCCGTCCCGTAGATGCTGAAGTACTGCAGGAGATCCTGGCGCAGGAAGCAGAGCACCGACAGGCCGGGCCCCTCACAGGTGTGGTGGAGCTGCCGAGAATCAGGGTCGTCAGGGGCACAGGGACAGGCTGCTGCCCCCAGGGGCCGGCAGTCCCCAGGTACCACCAGGGAGCCGGCTACTCACGAGCTTGGAGACACTCAACCACCCTGTGCCTCAGTCTCCCCATCAACAGCAGGGGTGCCACTGGGTGTGGCCCCCACAGTGTCTCTGCGGACGTCACCCTGGCAGAGACCTCTTACCTCCTCTGGCCTCCTTGGCCTAAGGCTGGGTGGTCATTTAGAGGAAGCCTGCCAAGGTGGGGACCCTGAAATGGGACCTCTGGGTGTCCCCTGCCTCTGGACTTATTGAAGGCACACATAGGGCCTTCACACACCCATCTTTGGCTCCAAGAACAGAGCCATCTGCCCTTCGGAGCTGGGTAGCCTTTCCTTGTGCCAATGTCCCCTGTAATGTCTGGTCTGCATCACAGCAGTGCTGTCAGGTGGGAGTGGGCACAGAGAGACAGGTTGCTGTGGGCAGAGAGCTGGGTTACGGTGGCCCACCCCAGAGTCTTCTCCAGTAGGTCCGGGTGAGGCCAGAGATGTGCACTTTGGCTAGATGCCCAGGGGCTGCCGAGAGGTGCTGGCCGGCAGCTTTCCATCTCCTCAGAGAGGAGGGAGGGTGTGGATCCCTCGAGCAGGACCCAACACAGCACACTTGGTTCCCCTGCCTCTGGCCTGTGCCCGGCTGGACACTTAACAGCAATTCTAAAAACAAAATGCGTATGTGGAGTGTTTTCCAAGCAGTCAACTCACTTCTTAGGAAAGCAGCTCTCTCCCCTTTTGCATTCACATTTCATCGTTTTAAGTAATATTTAATTACATGACATAATTGTTTTGACAGGTTCAATGGCATAAACAAGCTCGCCAGCCAGCACAGTGCGCTCTTGGTAATCCCAGAGCAGCGGGAGGCCAGCGTCTGGAGGCAGCAGGGGTGCTGCAGACGGAGGGGCCCTGGGCAGTCTGGAGAGTGGAGCAAGTCGGGTGGACAGAGAGAGCTCCCGCTGCCTGCAGCCCCACGCAGCCCCTCAGAGGCGTTAACAAGAGACACAGTGTCCAGGACTAGGAAGGAGGTGGTCTTGCCTGTCTGCTCTGGTCGTCCCACCCAGACAACTGCCTTGAGCTTTGGACACTACATCTTTCTTGAGGCAATATTGGCAAAGAGGGTAGAGGAGGATGGTTATGTGCAGGACATGACGGCTCAGGAAAAGGAAGCTTCAGGTGGGGACTGAGCGAGGTGTTTAAATGTCTGTGGGATACAGAAGGGTCTCCTGGCTCCTTCCAGAACCACATCTCCTACCCCCACCTGCTGTCTCCGTCGCCCCTCGCATCACAGATTGCTGTGTGTGCTTGACTCATCCACTGGAGATTCTGGCAATGTTTATGTGCTGCCCGCCCCCGCCCCCTCCCCCCCCCCAGGAGCAGGAGAGTCTGTCTTATCCTGGCAGTGATGCCAGTTGCCAGCCTGGTGCTCACCCAGGTGTGCAGGTGAAGGGAGGAGGGTCCCAAGTGGTCTGGAAATCCAGCCTGCCCACAGGGCAGGGGGGCCTCCCTTACCTGGTCCAGGGCTCCTCCTGATGACTGCTAGTTCTCTGTGATGGAGGGGCACCACCTGCCCAAGGGGGCCTGGGAGGTGTGGCGGTTGGCACTAGCCTCCGCCTCCAACATGGGGACAGAGTAGCCTAGCTAGTGTGCCAGGCCGGCTGCTGGCCGGGTGGGCAGGGCGCAGACTCTGCAATCAGCACCCGCAGAGAGCTGTTGAGGGAGCTCAGGCAGGAGCTGACCCCTTGGGGCCTTCTCTGTCCAGTGGGATAAGGACATTGCCCTGAGGGCTCTCTAGAGGCCCTGGGTAAAGCGCCCAGCACCTGTCCCAACAGGAATGGTCACTGTCACAGAGGCCCTTGTGGGGGCAGAAGCCATGTGGAGGACAGGACTGTGGGAGGTGCAGACTGTGCCTTGAGGACATTTGTCATGGGAGACAGCTGCCTCTGCCACTCTGGGTGGGGCAGGGTGGGGCTGGGTGGGCCTCAGAGGCTGGCCACAAAGGCAGCTGTGGGGTCAGTCCACAGCAGGTGGGCGGGGGTGGGGCTCACCGGGCGAGTGCCTGTGATCTGCCGGGCTGGGCCTAACGTGGGTCCTGGGGACAAGGCCCTAGCTTCTCTGCCTGACCCTGAGGCCCTCTACCCACTCAGAAGTCTCCTTCTGGCCCTGGCCCTTGGCTTCTCCACAGCCTCAGTCTCCCCATCAACAGGCCGGGGTCCCCGGAGGAGGCGGTGATGAGCTGGGTTACGGTGGCACCCGTGCCCTAGCCTCCCGAGACTCAGCCTCCTCACCCATCACTGGGAATCCCAATGCTAGCTCCTGGGAGGTGCGGACACCTGGCATGCAGCATACCGGGCACAGTCCCCTCCCTGGACACTGGCTCTTGGCTCCTCCCCATCGGGGTAGAAGTCTCCCACCTGGAGGGAGGACTTTGAGTTCCTCCAAGGAGCTCGCCTGTCCTAGGTCATCGTTGTCCATGTGAGCCCACGACCTGGGGGAGGTGTGCTGACCCCGCCCCACCCCATAGCCTGAGCACCGGCAGCTCCTTGGTGGAAGGCCCTGTGGTGAGTGCGGCCCCAGGTCTGGTTCTGCCACCAGACACGGAAGCTGTCTGAGGGAAGCTGAGCCAGGAGCACTGGGAGGGAGCTCTGTGGGGTCCCGCAACTGGGAGGGACTCTCGGGGGACGCTGGCTAGACAGATAGACAGGGAGACAGACGACGGCTTAGGCAGGTGATCAGAGGTGGATGATGGACAGATGGCCTATCCCCCAGACAGGTAGGTGGTTAGCTAGAGGGACCCATAGGTAGAACACGTGGATCCGGGGGTGGAGCTGGAGAGGAGGAAGAAGTAAATCCCACGGGGTCTAGCTCCAGAGAGCGAGAGAGGCTGCCACAGGGAGAGGGAGCGAGGAGACGGGCCTGGAGGGAGAGCTAGACAGCCAGCCAGCAGGAGAAGCAAAGGCAGAGAGGCCACAGCGGGAAGTGAGGGGGAGAGCAACCCCAGAAACAGGGGCTTCAAAAGCAGCCAGCCAGTGCCAGGCGCTCCCCTGAAAGCCAGAGAAGATCCCCCCATGACAGTTACCTGGAGACCGAGGGGAGCCAGAGAGAGGGAGCTGGGAACCAGCCAGACACGGAAATGGAAGGAAGGACCCAGGGGCAAGGCAGCCCCAGGGGGAGAGGGCTGTGGAGCACACCCCGCTGGACGGTGGGCAGCGGAATCCTGCAGCTCGACTCACCCAGGCCCAGGTGTCCCCTGAGCCCCGCTAGTCACCCCTTCCTCCCTGCTCAGCTGTCCCAGGGCCAGAGCTGTAAGGTGGGGGCGGAGGGGCAGCGTGCCAGGGCCTAGTCCTCCCAGCTGGTGGGCATCACGGTGGGTGTCACAGTGCCACTCGTCCCAGGAAGCTCTGGCACAGATGGGGAAACTGAGGCCCGGAGGGGAAGGGGGTCCTGAGCTTCTCTCTCTGGTCTGCAGACCCCACCCTGGGTCCTTTCTTTCACTCCCAGGTCAAGCCGTCCCGCCCACCACAGCCGGAGCAGTGCCGAGGGCCTCCGGGGTCTTCCTCCCACGCCCCAGACTCACCGCCTCGAAGAACATGGTGAAGAGGTAGACCATGGCCTCCATGTGGAAACGCCTCTTGGCCGCCACACTGACAGTGGGGAGAAAGGCCAGGCTGCTGAGGGTGGGCAGCAGCAGTTTGGCCACGAGTGTCCCCATGGGCAGGAGAGGGCACTGGCTGGGAGCAGGGCTGCGGGCCTCCTGGTCCCCAGGCAGGGCACACAAGGGAGAAGGCCTAGGCCCTCGGCAGGGCTCCGCTGGGGTGGCAGCTGCAGGAGTGCCCACGAGGAGGCCCGAGTGCCCCAGCCTGTGTGAGCCCCACGGCGACAGCTGACGAGCCACGTGACCAGCCTCGCCTTGGGCCTCTTTTTTTTTTTTCTTTTCTGAAAGCCCAGAGGAGCTGACTCAGGAGGCCTTGTCTGTTTTCTCTGGGAAAAAACCTTGGGAGAAAGCCCCCGTGCATGTTCTCCCTGGGGTCTGGCCACCTTCCATCCTGGCCTCGCCCAGGGATGGGCAGACTGGTGGGTGCTGCAGCTTTGGCCACGTATCCAGGGTGCTGGAGGTGCGAGGCCCTGGAGCTCAGCCACTTGAGCACCCAAGGCTTTGCTGATACGCCTCAGCCCTCCCCCACCCACGGGTGCTGCCCACTGTCTGCACGGGTTCCTTTGCTGGTTCACATCGTTCCATACCCAAGGTGTCCAGCAGGACCCTCTCCCATGGGCTCCAAGCACAAGCCCGGACTCCAGCCTTCCTCCCCTTCTGTCCACATGGCTCCTTTGCTGGCCTTGAGGAAAGGACCTCTCTTGTTGCAGAAGGTCTTGGGGGATCTGTCTGGCAGGGCACCCTCGTCCCCCAGCCAAAGAATGGTTGGCCTGTGATCCTGCTTCCCAGCAGGCGCTCTCTCTGCATTGATGGGTTCGTGGTCAGCTAAGCCACTGTCACCACCTTTCACCTTGTCACTCTGGCATAATTCACGCTGGACAAAACACAGGTCTCGAACTTGCAGTGGTGAGTTTTGACATCCCCACTGGGTTGAGCCCAGCCCCTGAGACCCTCCCCAGGCCAAGGCGGCGCCGTCCCTACCTCTGTCCAGCTGCCTTTGCTCTGGGTCTTGGAGGTAGACTGGGCAGTGCCTCCTCAAAGCCTGGCTTCTGTCTCTGGGCCTCTGTGATGCCTGTGACCTGGCCCAGACTGCACCAGGGGCTGCGCTGGGGTGGCTTGTGACCATCCTGTGGCCACCCGCACTTTTCTTCCCCTGGGAACTGGCTCAAGGCAGGGGGCAGCAGGTGCCAGTGGCATGATGCTCCCAGAGGCTGTGGCTGCTCCTGCGGCTGCTCCTGCGGCTGCTCCTGCCCTGCCTCCTGGCTGGGAGCGCCCACACGCCTTTCCAGAAACCTCTTTCTTGTCTGAAGTTGGCTGGAACCCGTTTCTGCTCTTTGCAAGGAAACGTCCAGGTTGAGACACCTGGTGGTGTCATTCTTCCATGAGGATGCTTTCAAGGTCCCCACCTCCCTCCTGGAGACCACTAGGCCATCCTAACCCAGACCTTTCCCCCAGACCCAGGCCTCCTGGCCCCCTTCCACCATCCTCGCCCTGTCCTCCCTCTCCCTCTGTGGTCTGGAGAAGGCCTTGCTAACTCCCACCTGGGCAGTGTATCTGGGGGCGCTTCCAACCCACAGCACCCCTGCTTCCATCCCAGCACCTGCCCACTGATGGGTGCCCCTGTCCTGCAGGAGTGCTGGTGGGTGGGTCCTCGTTATCATCCCCCCTGCCCTGGCACACTGTGGATCTCCAGCAAGCACTGACTTAATGAATGACTCTGTTTAAAAAGTGAATGAAATTCCAAGGAGCGCCGCGGCCTGTTCAGCCTGGCCTTCCAGGAGCGCAGATGCCTCTCCAAATGGGAAAACCAGGCCCTGCCGCCTGCGGTGCAGGGGGAGGCACGCAGCCCCAGGGGCCCCTCCTGTCTGAGGCCTGGGTCGACCTTGCTCCTCTCCTCTCTGCCCCAGCTCCTGCCCAGCCCCAGCCCCACCCAGGAGGAGCAGGGGGTGAAGAAGAAGTGATCTGAGGTCGGTGCCTGGGAGGGGTGCGGAGCGGCTCTGGAGCCGTGCAGGAGCAGGACATTCCACAGCTGGCTTGCACAGAGCGTGTGCGTTTTGCAGCTGTGAGCTCCGGGCAGGGCTGCAGGGGGAGGAGAGGTGGGCCTGCACATGTGCTGTGGCCATTAAGGAGGAGGGGGCCGAGGAGCGACCGTCCCAAAGTGGGGAGACAGGTGTCTGGGTGGGGGGCAGCTGGGAGCCCCTGCACATAGGCTGGACTGTGAGCTGCCTCTGAGGGGTGGCTGAGCGCAGAGTGGAGGTGGGGGTGGCCGTGTGTGGCTCCCCTGGAGCCAGGCTGCCTGGACACAGACCAGCTGGCTCTGGAGAGGGCATTCAGCTCTGAGCAGGACTGAAGTGACCTTCGGTTCTCCCTGAAGAAAGGAAAGCCATTGGCCTGGGGGCCTGGGGCTGGGGAGGTGGCGTGGAGGAGGCAGGAGGCTGTTGTGGGGCCTCGCTGCCCCTGGAGACGTGGGGAGGCTGGGTCCACCTGGGCGGCTCTGAGCCACCTGAGACCGAGTTGGCCCCCTGGTTCCTCCCGCCCCCAACGCTCTTGCCTGCCAGCCCCCCAACGCTCTTGCCTGCCAGCCCCCCAGCCGCAGAGCTCCTGTGCATGCCCTCTTTACTCCAGCCCCGCTGGCCTGCTGCTGGGCTGCTTCCGTCACACTCCAGTCTCAGCCTCTCCCTGGGCCAGGACGTGCCCCGTGCCCCGTCGGGGCCTGCATGGCACTGTGTGTGTGCTGGGTGCTGACGGCCCCTGGTGCTCTCCCCGTTTCACAGAGGTCGAAACCGAGGACCAGAAAGAAGCAGCGGCCGTGTCCAGGCCTGCAGGCCGAACCTGACACCCAGGCCCAGTGCCCCCACCCTGGAAGGGCAAAGCGGCCTCCTTCACCCTGGCCCACAGGTCCCTGGTGGCTATTCCCAGCAGGCTCTTAGAATGATTTGGCCTCAGCTCCAGGCCTCTGGTGGGGTGTGAGTGGGTGGTGTCCCTCATCCAGCAGGTGGCGCTGGTCCCAGTGGGACCAGGCCGGGGTCAGTCCCGGGGCCCGCGTGTGGAGCCAAAGCTGACCACCCGCACCCCTTCCCTTGCCCCCTCAGCCTCGGGAGTGGCCAGTTTTATAGAGTTGCTGAGATGCCTGGAATGCCAGGCTCCCGCCTCCGGGACAGCTGTCTGTCTGCCCGGCCCAGGAGGGCCCAGCCAGCCGCCTCTGCGTCTGCGTCCTCCAAAGTTTGAACCCCCAGCCCATAGCGCTGGGTCACCCCAGAGCAGGCAGGCGTGCAATGGTGGCTGAGGCTGAGGCTCCCTGTGCTGGGGAAAGACAGTCTTCCCAGGGGCCCCGAGCCTGGCCAACCTCAGGAGGCTCTGCCCCTGTGCTCACCGTGGTGGCCCCGTGTCTCGGCAGCGAGGTGGCCATGAGCTGGCAGTTCGAGACACCTCAGCTTCACATCACCCTGGGTGGGCCGGGCAGAGGCCCCACCCCTTCCTGGCACCTCTGTGGGCCCTTTGGCCCTGTGAGCCTCCGTTTCCTCCTCTGTGTCCGCCCAGGCAGGAGCACAGGGCAGAGCTGGGGCAGGCTCACCCTCACATACGCTCTGTCCCCTAAACCAGGGGCTTCTCGCCCTCTGAGAGGTAAGCGGCTGCCTGCCACACCCAGGTTCTGGGGCGTGGCTGGGAAGAGAGCCTCATGGCTGGACGGCACAGCCCCTGTGCTGCCCCCCACCCCAGCAGAACCGTCCGTAGGATGCTCCTGCGAGCGCCATTTGCTGAGTGGGGTGGAGCGGGGCAGGACACAGTCAGTGGCGGCCGTGACCAGGACAGAGCCGCTGTCTAGAAAGCATCTCTGGTGAGAGAATCACCAAAGGCTAATGACAGCCGGCAGCAGGCAGAAGCCAGGAGGAGGGGACCCATCAGCTCCCTCCTCCGCCACACACCCCATCCAGGGGCTCTGGCAGCAGTGGAGCTCTAACAACGCCTGGGTCCCTAGAAGACACTGGGCCTTCTAAAAGACACCAGAAGACCCCTGGAGTGCTGGGCAATGCTGAGCTCCCTTCTGGCCACCCAGCCTTCTAACCTGTTTGCGACCCACATTTTGGGACAGAGAACCCCTTTTCTGTGGTGTCTAGGCTGCGGTGTCCTGCGCTGTCCTGGTCGTCCACAGGCCCCAGTCCCTTGGAACATCCTGCCTCGGCCTAACAGAAACCACCAGACTCCTGGCTAAGAGGAGAGGAGAAGGAACCTGGAAGTCCACCTTGTGGGCTATCCCAAGTCCTGGGGCCACCCAGGGGTCTTCAGCCCCCTCTTCAGACAGATTCCATAGGCCTGGGGGTGCTGCCCAGAAATATCCAGTCCCCAGCAGCAGGCTGAGCCCCAGTGAGCTTCCTGTTGGGGAAGGGGCCCTCCCAGATGGAAGCTAGAAAGCCTGTGGGCGCCTGGAGGCCTGGGGGAGCTGGAGGAGCTGGCCGCTGGCTGCACCCTTGTCCCTGCCGTGGCCCCCGCTCTTGCCTGCCCTGGCTTGATTCTCCACAGCAGATCTTTCAGATCTCCTCAGGGCTTGGCTCCTGAACCTGCCAGCCCTTTACGGAGACCCTTCGCTGAGGAAGGGGCATTATGAACTCGGGGTTCCGGAGACCCTGGGCTCCAGGCCCAGTGGGCAGGCCTGCCTGTCACCTGGCCCTGTGCTGGACTCACAGCCGAGAGGCCAGGCAGCACTGTGTGGCTGTGAGTCAGCTCCAGCCACACTGTGGCCTCGGTTTCCTTCTCTGTCTGGACGTGACCCTATGGCCTGGTGTGGTTTTGTCAGGGTTGAGGAAAACGGCGTAAGGAAACCCAGGGCCCAGGGTCCAGGAATACGGCTGCCCTGGCCCTGCGGCGGCCTCCTCCGGGATCAGCTCATGAACTCAAGTGCACTCCCCACAGCCCCGCATGGAGACCGCCTCCCGGCCCCATTGTGCAACCGAGGAAGCTAAAGCCCAGAGAGTCTTCCAACGTGCCCAGAGTCACCCAGATGGAAAGACTAAGATGGGATTATAACCCAGGAAGCCTGGCTTCCGGCCAGACCAAGACATAGGTAGGACACCTGGCATGGTCATCACGGCCACCTGAAGACCAGCTGCTCTCCACAGGGCGGGGCCTCCAGGTCCTGCCTCCCAAGGGTGGGCTCCAAGGCCTGGGCTGGCCTGCTGGACCTGTAGGCTCTGTCCTCTGGGGCTCTCTTCTGATGCTTCCCTGTGCAGGACAAGCCTCAGCTCCTAGTGAGGCTGTGTCCACCCCTGGGCGCCTCCCACGTGGTCATCTGGTGACCTGCTGGCCTCTTTGACCCCAGCCTCTTCAGTCCCCCATCTTGGTCTCTTCACCCTCTTGGCGTGCCCCAGAAACGTGTCTGCCATCTCATTCCCAAGCTCCTCCCCTGATCTCTGGAGAGCTTCCGTCTAAGACAGGTGCCCTCCCCAGTGCCAGGGCCACATGGCCGCGGCCCCTCGTGAGGGATCTGGGCCTGGGGGAGAGTAGAGAGAGGTGCTGCTCCCGCACGCCCTGGAGGACAAGCAGTCCCCGGCATATGCCACCGCTGGACCAACCCCGTAGTGATGGAGGACCGCCGTGGGCCAGCCATCTGGAACTGAGAGGCAACAGCTCCCGCTCATGGGTCCCAGCTGCAGGTCAGGGAGACAGATCCGCCATACAGAGTGCCAGGCCCCTGAAAGGCCTCCTGAAGAGGTGACCTTGAACAAGCAGCCAGAGTGGGGCTGAGCATGTGGAGATGGTGCTGAGGGGGCTCCAGGGGGAAGGGCAGGGCCAGACGGGTGGCCTGGCACAGTTAGCTCCTTAGTGACTGCAGGCTACCCAAGCCCCAGGCACCAGCACTGTGGAGGAAGGGGCCCAGGAAGCAGGATCCCTGGGCTGGCTCCGCGGGGGATGAGTGGAGCTGGAGCAAGATGCAGGGCCCTGTTCAGAGGCAGGGGAAGTGCTCTCCTCACCCCAGCACTCATTCCCATTCACCTCTAAAGTTTGCATGTTAGTGTTGCCTTTCTATGGGCACAGGAGAACTCGAAGGGTGAGTTCCTGCCCTTACAGGTACCGGGGACGCCCCTGGGGACAGAGGACAACAGCTGTTGCTGGACAGAGTGAGCTGGGAGGGCAGCTAAGAACCTGACCTGGGAGGAGGTAGGAGGAAGGGCTTTGGGGGCCCGGATCTGGGGGCTTCTGGAGGTCAGGTGTGGGGAGCTGAGTCCTGGAGGGTCATACACCTGGAGAGGTCACAAAACTAGGGGTTCTGGCTCCAAAGGCTGGTCTCCTAGATGGCCAGGCTGCAGCTTGGGCTGTCCCGCCAAGCCAAGGGAAGATGCTGGGGGTGGTGGTGTTGGTCGACTGTGGGCTCCTCCCAAGGGAAACCGTTAGTCACTCTGGCACTGGTGGGGTGTGGGCACCAGAAGTGCCAGGAGAGCTCATGGTCTGTGCCAGGGCCTACGGGAGTTGGGGGAGGAGAGTGGGGCAGCAGAGGCGTCCATGTCCCTGAAGGGACCAGCATGGGCGTGTCTGCCTTATATACATGGCCCTGTGCCAGCTATGGGTGACAGGTCCCAGCATGTCTGTGCTGTGGCACACTGATCGCAGGGGGCAGCGTGGGTCTAGGCTAGGGTTAGGGTCAAGGTCCGGGTGACTGGGAGCCCACACACATCCTAGCCGCTGCAGCAGGAGATGCTGGAGTCCCCTCCCTCCCATGCCCCTGCCCCCGGAGGAGGAGCCAGTGCCTAGAGAACCAGCCGACAGGGGTGGGGGGGAGTCCCCGCTCTGCTACTGCTGACAAATATGGCCTCGGGCCTGTCACTCAAAGTCACCAAGCCTCAGCTTCTCATCTGCAAGATGCAGAAAACAGAGATGCCGACCTTGTAGCTCTAGGCTCTTAGAGAGGCTCAGCTCGGGGTGTGAGCCTGGTATAGCATCCTTGTTATACTAGCTGCTGTTTCCTGATCTTTCTAGCTAGTGGTCAGATATAAGGCTGAACTTGCTGAGGATGCGACTCTTAGTCAACCAAGGGAGTAGCTGAAAGAGCTCATTCTCCAGCAGAGCGGACAGAGGTTGAGAGGAGGGAGTGTCTTCCAAGCACCACCTATGACATCTGTGGCAGAGAGACAGGGGCATGGGTGAAAGGGCTCAGAGGGCCTTCCAAGCATTGTCCTGGTTTCTGTCCCGAGGCTGGAGGTGCCTGTTCTCCAGGAGAGAGCTGGGGAGCCTGGTGTGTGAGGGCAAGTCCCTTGCCCTCAGGGTCTGCCAGGCTTCCTAGTGGGGCTGGCACAGGCTCAGCAGGAGCAGGGGCCTGGAGCCTCAGGCTGCCCTGCCAGGGGCTGCCCAGCTGGCGCTGAACATCTGCAGAGTTCCTTTCTCTGCCCGCCAACCCTGGCTATTCCAGCCGTCTGCTCTGCAGGCCGTGGGCACATCAGTCTATCTCTGGAGCCCGAGGCTGCACCCTGGCTGGGTCTCCCTCAGCCTCTCACCTGCTTAGGTCTCTGCATCTCAGGACAAACTCTCTGGGGCTGGTGGCTGGCTGGGACCTCAGTCTTTCCCTCTGTGAGAGGGGCTGCCAGCGGGGTGCCGCACGTAACCTGCCCCGTCTGCAGGAGTGGCAGGGCTGGGCCCCTGGAGCAGAAGCCAGACACCCCAGCTTCCCCAGTGACCTCAGGGTCGGGGCAGCTCCGTCTGGACACACGACATGTGCTCCCCGCTCGGGACTGGGCAGGCGGGCCTCCCTGCTTGCTGCTCCCGAGCCGCGGCGGCAGCAGCCAGCAGGCAGCTGGGCCGGCCTGGCCGGGCTCCAGAGGCGCAGAGCGGGTTAAAGTGTGCGCCAGGCCGGCCGGCGGCGGGCGGGGGAGCGGCCTGGTGGGAAGTGTGAGTTCCTCCCCGTCTGCCTCACAGCTATAAAGGCGGCTGCGGCCTGGGAGCCGCCACTGGGCTGAGTCCCCTCCCGGGAACCCCCTCCCTTGGATGCTCTTTGAAGTGGGAGAGGGAGGCGGCCTGGAGGCGGGGCCAGAGGGAGGCCGAGCCCCCGCTCCGCGAGGCCCTCCCCGCACAGCACACCTGGCTGCCCGGGTCCCTGTCTGTGGCGTCTGCCTGCCAGCTCTCACCCCTTTCTCTGGGAGGACAACCTGCTGACCCCAGGCCAGGTAGGCCACCTTGTCCCCATCTCCCTCTTGTCTCAGCCTCCTGGAGGCATGACCTGCAGTCCTTCCAGACCAGTCAACTGCTCAGAGCGGGACTGGGAGCTGGGCGTCCTCCAGCCCCCCTGGGAGCCCCCCTGGGTCGGGGGCAGCCCTGCCCAGCACAACGCAGGTGGTGCCTCAGCCCCAGCTGCAGCCCATGCTGCGGACCCTTTTGCTCTCTGGTTGCTCTTTTGGGACCCCTGGGAGAGACGGATCCCGGGTGAGCTGGGCCTGACCAGAGCCAGCGGCGTCTGGGAGCCTTAATGAAAACCAAGCGTGAGGCCTGCTCGGCACCTGTCTTTAGCGGCTGGCAGGGCTGGGGCACCAGTGAGCCACCAGGACAGCTCTGGGCACCGAGCTGGTGCAGGGCTGGGGCACAGCTGGAGACCGCGGGGAGGGGAGGTCAGTGGGGCTGGGTTGGTGGCTGCGCTGGTAGCATGGGGCCTTGGGGCTCTGGGTCCTGACTCCAGGGTGCATGCCGCAGGCTTCGGGTGGAGGGTGTGTCGGCTAGGTCAGGACACCTGGGGGTGCTGGACCTGCCAGGGAAGAAGAGTTGGAGCTGCGGGGGTAAGGGTAAGGGGCCACTCTGGAGCTAGCTTCTGGGTGGGGGTGATTCGCATACCCTCTCCCCCTGGAATTTGCAGACATGGGACGAGTCCTACATTTGCTCAGAGGCTGGAGCCAATCGCTTGCCTTGCTGTGTGGTTTTGGACCAGTTGGCTTCTCCCTCTGGACTCTGGGCTTAGTGGTTCCTGAGTCCCCTCCTTGGACTCACTGGCAAGAGACACTCACCTCAGACAAACCCTGGGCAGAGGCCATTAGTCCCTGCTCTTCTCTTTTAGGGCAGGGTGCCTGTTGGGGATAAGGTGGGGTGGGGATAGAGCCCAGGGGCTGGGAGCTCCCCTCGATTTGATTGGATTTGACCCCTTGCAGGTGTTCTGGGCCAGAGGTGTGACTTGTGGGGAGGGGTAGGCTGCTTGGTCCTGGCCACTGGCACAATGGCTCAATCTGCACTTCCTCCAGGCCTCTCCCTGATTCCATCTCAGGCCGGAGGGACACAGATAGCCGGGCTTTGTGCCGAGTGCCAGCTGCCGCTGGATGCCTCTTCCTGAGAATGAGCCAGGGTGGTGAGGCTGTGGCCTCCCCGAGGCCACATGGACAGGGCAAGGGGAGGCAGGGAAGAAAGGGCTGGGCAAAGCCCCCGGCCACCTCCTTGCCCTCTGCAACCCCCTCTGGCCAAGGCGGAGCCCGGGGCCCCTCCCCCTGCCCTGGCCTCCAGCTGCCTGCACCATCCCTGGTTTCCTGACAGCCATTCTCCAGGGAGCACCAGTGTTCAGAGTCCAGCATGGCTGCTCCCTGGGTGCCCTCAGCTCACAGGTGGCCTGGGCCCGGCATGCACACCACCCCTCTGTCCCCAAGCCCGGGCAGGCCTCTAATGGCTCACAGAGTTCCTTCTTGCTGAGCCCAGATGGATGGCTCGGCCTCTCCCTGTGTGGCCTGCCAGGCGGCCACTACCACCCAATCCCAGGCAGGCTGGCAGCTTGGGGCACTGGGAAACCCTGAAGGGCTTTTCTCCAAAGCAGTGCCTTGCTTCCTAGGATGGACGGTGGACAGTGGCATTCGTACTGGGCCTGGTGCCTGCTGGCCCTGGCAGTTGTGGCTGGGGGTGCAGCGTCCACTGAAGCCTCGGTGAGTAGGCTGTCATTATCAGGCCCCACCCCGAACCTCAGGTGCTGTGGTCACTTCCAAACGGATGGCTTTGGAGGGGCTCTGTGACAGGCGTGGGGTATCTGCCTGGGTCCCAGAGCCCCTGGGGCCTCAGAAACCCATCCACAGAGCCAGTCAGATCAGCCCCTCAGCTGAGGCTCTGGCCACCGTGTGTCAGGGTGCAGCCAAGGGTGGCCGGGTGCCTCCCCTCCAGCAATGTCCTGGACCGAGGCGTGTGCTGGGGGCTCGTGTCCTGCAGATGCATGGGCAGGCCGTGCAGAAGCAAGTGCAGCTGGTGGGGTGAGGCCCCTGGAGCCCTCCAAGCCCCCAGATGTTCAGATCTTAAGACAGGACATGGCCTGGCACTCAGGGAGTCACTCCAGAACACCTTGCAGACCCGAGCCTGGCACTGTGTGGCCAGCAGGATCCCTCAGGCCCAGGGTCAGGCCTGTCCTGCTGGGCACTTGAGCCCCTCGCTGACCGTCTGTGGGGCCTCTCACCCAGGACAACAGCCTGGAGGGGGGTGCCGATGCCACCACTTACTGGTGGGGGGAGTGGACCAAGTGGACGGCGTGCTCCCGCAGCTGCGGGGGTGGGGTGATGTCCCAGGAGCGGCACTGCCTGCAGCAGAGGTGTGAGCTTGGCGCGGCTGTGGAGGGGGGTGGCGCATGGGGTGGGGCAGCCGGTGGGCAAGGTACCAGGGTGGGCAGCTGGGCCTGGTGGCTCCTATACTGGGGATCTCACGTTTGAGGAAGTCAGGGTCAGTCTCCCACTGGCTGCTGCCAGGGACACAGCTTCTGCTGGGTCCTAAAGTTGTGTTAGAGCTCACCATGCTCCTTGGTCCCAGGGGTGCCTCTCACGGGAGAGGGGGAGGTTTCTAAGGCTCGCCATTGCGGGGTGAGACCCTCGTCTCTTCTGAAGGTCCCAGCTGAGTGGAACAGGCAGGAGCACAGTGCAGGACCATAAGCCCTCACCATCAGGCAGACTTGGATTTGAGTTTTTTCTCTGCTACTTTCTTTCTGGCTGTGTGACCTTGGGCAAGTCACGTCACTGTCTCTTGCACGTTTTCTCGTCTGTAGCATGGGGAACTTGCTGGAGCTCCCTCATGCTTCTGAGTACATACGAGGAGACCCTGTGTTTTCTGCATCAGCACAGCACCAAGTGCGTGGCGAATGCGGTGCCCTTATAGATTCTGTGTAGTATGACCCTGTGCTGTGCTGGGGCTCTAGGAACCAATCGATCATTGTCCTTGCCAGGCCTGGGGTGGGGCAGGAGTCAAGTGGGAGGGAGGAGCCCGACCCCAGCAGGGAGAGCTGGGCGCGGGGCTCTGGAGGGCGCTGGCCCTCCCTGAAGGGGTGTTGGGCCTGCAGCTCCTGCTCCGGCTCTGGCTCAACGCCCCGCACCCCGCCTTCCTGCCAGGAGGAAGTCTGTCCCAGGTGCTGGCAACAGGACCTGCACGGGCACATCCAGGCGACACCAGCTCTGCAGAGTGCAGGTGAGGCCGCCCACCTTCCCCTGCTTTCAGGCAGGTCCCACTTGGCACCCTATGTCTTGTCGCCCTGGCCCCCTGGCGTGCCTCCTGGGCCTGCCCTTCAGGAAGAACCAGGGTGGGGTTGGTGTCCAGGCTCGGACTGAGCTCCCTTGGGGGTCAGACTACTGTGTCATGCCCACTGTCCTCTGGGCATGTGTGGGACGGCTGGACTTGCTGAGGCTCCCGTGACTTCCAGTGGGGCCCGAGGGCTGGGGGCACTGCCTGCAATCGTGGGCCAGGTGCTCCTGGGCAGACGGCACATGGCTTCCTCGTCCCCGCCTGTAAGACAGTCCTACTGGGCTGCTCTTTGGGGCTCGTCCAGCTCCTGTGCCCCTCGAGCTCTCTTCTGCTCCCAGGTGCCCCCAGCCTCTGCCTCTTCCTTAGCCTTGTGCCGGGAACCAGGGTGGTGGAGCAGGAGCGCTGCCTCTGGGCGGCCAGTCTTCTCTCAGTGGGGCCAAAGTCAGTCTGAACACGAATGCCTGCAGACCCAAGGGCAGCTGGGACATGGGGTCCTGGAGCTGGCTCCTTCGGGCTGCTGGGCAGGCCTGGGCTAGGCAGGCAGAGTGGCTGGGGTTCCCATGTGTGCACCAGCACCTCTGGGATGGCCTTCTCCGGGTCCACATTCCTCCTGGGACGGTGCTGCCATTTGCGAGCTCCTGATGGAGACACCTCAGCACAGTCCAGACCCAGCATGACTAAGCCGGCCCCTTGGACAGGGTCTCCCTCTGCCTTGGGTCCTCCTCTGTGGAGTCAGGTCCCCCCTCCTGATCTGGTTCCCATGCATGGCCAGCAATGGTGCTAGGATGTTGTAGGTGCCTTGGGGACACCTGCACCCGTGTCTGCCTGAGGAAGGAGAGCAGGGGAGGGCAGTGTGGTCAGGGCCATGGCGCCCATCCCCTCCACTGTGGCTAGGTGGAGGCCAGGTGAGGAGGACCACCTCCCTGTGGTGGTGGGAGAGAGGGAGCCCCAGCGAGGGCATGAGAGGTCGCCATGGGCTGTGGCCCTTAGGGGCTCAGACTGGACAAAGGTGCCCTCTGGGGCCAAGTCCCTCCTGGAGCCCCCACCTCTCCCTTCCCAGGAGTGTCCACCAGACGGGAGGAGCTTCCGAGAGGAGCAGTGCGTCTCCTTCAACTCCCGAGTGTTCGACGGGCGGGCATACCAGTGGAAGCCCCTGTACCCCGGTACTTACAGCCCTGCAGACCTGCCAGGTGGGGGGTGTCCTTTGTAGTCCCAGGACTATCTGATGGTGGGGGCGAGGCCTGGAACAGGGGTCCGGAGGTTGTGGTGGCAGCTGTGGAGCCTGAGCACAGCCCAGGTCTCCTGCTCCAAGGCCTGGAGGTCTCCTGTCCCGACCCGAGGCCTTACCCGGGACAGTTCCTGGGGCTGAGTTTCCTGCAGCCTGGCTTCAGGGTCAGCACACTTCCCGCTCACTGGCTCCTGGCTTGGACAGGAACCAGCCCAGACAATCCCAAGCAGGGACTGGCTACAGGCCCAGGTCCCACAGGGCCTGTGGGTGTAGTGGCCATCTCCCCCTCTTTCTCTCTCTGGGGCTGGGGGCAGGTTGTCCAGGCAACAATGCAAATGAGTTAGCCTGTCCTGCTCCTGGGGAAAGCGCTGGGCCGGGGTCTCAGGTGTGGCCCCCACTAACAGGAGGCAGAAGCCAGAACCAGGAAGCCTGGATTGGGCTGGATAATCTGCATCGTGGTCCATTTCTGCCACTGAGACCCTGGGCAGACCCGTTCTGCCCTCCAGACCTTGGCGGGGAGGGTGCTGTCTCAGCAGGAGGAAGTGGGGAAGACCCTGGAGTCCAGCACCCCCTCCCCACCGAGACCCCCTCCCTCGTCCCCCAGATGACTACGTCCACATCTCCAGCAAGCCGTGCGACCTGCACTGCACCACTGTGGACGGCCAGCGGCAGCTCATGGTCCCCGCCCGGGATGGCACGTCCTGCAAGCTCACCGACCTGCGAGGGGTTTGCGTGTCTGGAAAATGTGAGGTTGTTAAACATTGTAGCAAAGTACGCTGCTCTCACGCGGTCCAGGGCAGCGGCAGCCCCGGCCCCGCCACGGCGCCCTCCCATGGCCATCTCCCTTGCTTCTTGCAGCCCATCGGCTGTGACGGGGTGCTCTTCTCCACCCACACGCTGGATAAGTGTGGCGTCTGCCAGGGTGACGGGAGCAGCTGCACTCACGTGACGGGCAACTACCGCAAGGGCAACGCCCACCTTGGTGAGTGCCAGGCTGGGATGCCGGGTGCCGGGCACAACCTCCCTGTTGGGCACCTTCAGACGAGTTCTTTTGAGTTCTTCCCTCTCGGGCCACCCGAGTGTCCACCAGGTGCCGGGGCTGGCCCCGTACTGAGACCCCTCTGACTGGCACCTGTTGTGTGCCAGAAGGCAGTTGGCATGGGGACCATATCCGAGCTACGAAGCAGCCTGCAGGGAAGTGTTGCTGCCACACATAAAAGAGAGAAACTGAGGCAGGGCCCCAGCCCCAGAGCTGCTGTGAGAGTTGACCCTGAGCATGCCAGCTCCTGGGGCCCACCTCTCAGGGGCTCCCCTCACCTGTGAGTGGACTCCAGTCCAGAGCCCCTGGCCCCTGGGAGTGCCTGAACCTCTTCAAAGGCATGTTTATATCCAGCTCTGGTCTGGCTGGGGGTCTGTGTGTGTGACAGGCCTTTCTACTCTTGGTCAGAGGTCACTTCTATCACTGTGTCAGGTGTCCACTGAAATCCATGTGCCATTGAGCTGGTTTAGCACAGCCTCCTGGTTGGGGAGCTTGAAGCCCACTAGGCAGGTGGGGAAACTGAGGCCCAGAGTGGGCATTACCTGCCCAGGGTCCTCCAGTGAGTCTGGGCTAGAACCAACCCTGTCAGGGCCACTGAGGGGTCCAGGTGGTGGAGGATGGTTCACCCCTGCACAAGGGGTAATTATGGAGTTAGATTGGCTTCCAGAAGGTCCTGGGGGAGGGTGCTGGAGAGGGTGGGACTTGGACACGCAGCTTGGGCAGGGCAGGCTGGACAGGGCTGGGGAAAGGAGGGGTGGTTGGGCAGCGCAGCCAGACCGGGGTGTGAATTATGCATGTTGAGCGCTTGCCAGGCGCGATGGGCAGAGGCCCTTGCCTTGGCGGCCTTGCTGTGGGAGGGGCCGTGTATAGCCGTTGGAGGGTGCCTGTCCCTCTCCTCCTCTCACCAACCTGCTTGCATGGCCTTGGGCTGGACCTGGGGCATGGAGGCGGGGCCTGCGGTCACACAGTGCATCTGCTTCAGGGCACCCGGGACGTGCTGGGGTCATGGGGCTGCAGCCACAGACAGGAGGCATGCCCAGGGGAGTCCCCCCCAGGAAGGAGCAGGAACAGTCCCAGCTAATTCTGGGGGTGCCCCAGGCTGGCAGGGCACTGAATCAGGTCTGGCCCGCGTTAACTCTTCCACGCCTCCTGACGTCGCTCCACGGCAGGCAGAATTGCTGCTCGAAGCTGCCAAGACGGGCAAAGGGGGCGGCATGACCTGGCTGTAGTCCCTTAGTTACAGAGCTGGGCTGGCTCTGACTGAGCCCTCACTCCCTGGACCCCAAAGTGCTCACTGTGAAACATGGGCCAGGCCAGAGCCTTCAGGGACCTGTAGGGTGGGGTGGGGTCTGGGAGGGTGGGCAAGCCCAGCCTGGCCTGCAGGAGCAGCTCGTCTGGGTGACAGAGACTCTGGGTGACAGAGGCACGTGGACTCTACTGCTGCCCACAGGGAACCCAGGACGGGAGTGCCAACCCCAGCAGGCCCTGCATTCCTGGGCCCCTGTGGCAGACTTCCCTGTTCAAGGGTTGTTCAATCCCCTGTCCTCACAGGGTGTGCCCCCAGCCCCCAGCCCCTCAAGCCCTGGGTGGTTTGCAGGACTCTATGGCTTCCCCTCCTTCCTAGGGACGTGGGTAAGAGACTGAGCTGGCTGAGGTGCCCTCAGATGGACTGAGAGGCCTGGTGCTGGGAAGGCTGGGCCCTCAGGGTCCTCGTGGCTTGCCATCAGGGTGACGCTCTGATGAGATGGGAATAACAGTGATGATGTGCCATCCTGGAGAGGATGGTGCTGAGCCTGTGTGCAGACGAGGGGACCGAGGCCTGAGGGCCCAGTGATCATCCCGGCCCCTTGGGTGATGCGTGGCCATGAGACCGAAGCCCACGGGCTCCAGTGTGTTAAGGTCCCTGAGGTACACAGAGTCCCTTCCCAAGGCGGGGCTGGAGCTGGTACCAGTGAGGAAGGGGCTGGCCTGTGGCCTCGGTGGGAACAGGCTGGCCAGGTCAGGGGCTGACAGGAGGCTCAGCCTCGGGGACAGCACAGGGCATTTCAGGGGACCAGGGGAGTGGACCAGCCCCTAGACTGCTCCCCTTACCTGCTGGCAGCTGCCACCAAGGTAGCATTCCTCAGGAGAGGTGACGGCGGCTTACTGACTTCCATCTGCCTCCAGGTTACTCTCTGGTGACGCACATCCCTGCTGGCGCCCGGGATATCCAGATTGTGGAGAGGAAGAAGTCGGCCGACGTGCTGGGTGAGCTGCGGGGTGGTGGGCAGTGTCTAGGGGTGAGGAACCTTCCTTTGGGAGGGGGATGGACAGCAGTGTGGCCCCAGAGACAGGGTGGCAGTGGCCGTGGGGGATCCTGGGGAAGCCAGCCTCTCCCTCCTGCGCAGAAGGTCTTTGTACTCAGAGCTGCTGGACAGGGACAGGGTTGTGGCCTTGGGTGGTGGATTCCCTGTCACTAGAGAGGCTGACCCAGCCAAAACTGGGGGTGCTGGAGGTGGGGTCCCTGTAGGGTGCAAGGAGTGAGTCTCAGGAGGTGACAGGTCAGGTAAGGCCGAGAGGAGGAAGGTAGTCAGTCCAGGGTCCTGAGTGACAGAGAATCAGAGGTGGGATTGAGCCAGGCTGGGGCCTCGTGTCGCTCTGCCCCACCGTCCCCAGTGGGAAGCAGGGTCTTGGAGGGGAGGCTGCTACCTTGAGGTGTGTTGGAGCTGTTTGCAGAGTGGTCCAGGTGGTGAGGCCCTATCTTGGTGACACATTTTGGATGGGCTCTCTGTGTGGCCAGAAGCTCCACCTGGCAATGTGTCATGTCCACACCCCCAGGCAGTAGGCTGAGTGGATTCCCTGTCACTGCCAAGGCAGGCAGGTGCTGATACCTGTGAGCTGCCCTGCCCTGGGCCCAGGCTGTGTTGGGGGCTGCTCCCCAGCACAGGCCCAGCCTGCTCCTGACCCGTGCTCCCTCCTGCTGCCCCCCCTCCCCATGCCTCACAGTGAGAGCCAGGACTCTGGGGATGCTGGAAAGGGGAGGGGCTTTGCTGAAAATCCTCAGCTTGGGACCCAGCCTTGTCCCTGCTGCCCCTGCCCAGATGCCCTGGGTTGGCGCTCTGTGCACCCCCTGGAAGGAGCATCCAGTCACTGCAGGTCTGCAGCTGCTGGCCCCAGGTGTCACCACCCTGGGGGCTGCTCTGGACAGAGCCTAGGAGCTGGGCCCCTTGCCAGGCCAGTTGCTCTGTCGCTTGCTGGATGGGGAGTGGCGAGGCCAGGACAGGCCGTGTTCTCTGGGCTGGCTGCAAAGTCTCATTCTTGAAACAGAATCGTGGAGACGCCAAGGGCAGCCTTGGAGAGCTGGGGAGCCGCAGGAAGGAAGGTCCTCACTGTCAGGAAACAGGCTTTGGACGCGAGCCCCAGCTGAACCCTGGGCGCGTACCTGGAAGCTGAGCCTCGGAGCTGAGCCGAGACAACCAGGCCTTGGCAGAACTTGGACTTTGCGTTATTTTCTGACGTTGTTACGTTAAGGGTGCTTTTCATGCAGACACGTCCTGCTTGTTGCGTCTGTCTGATAATAAATTAATTGCCCCGGCTCCTCTGTTCAGATTGCATCAGCGACTTTGGAAGCTGTTCTCCTCTGGCAGGCCGGTTCCTGGAACTGGCTTTAAGGACACCCTTTGGAAGACAGAGTGTCCCTGAGTGCTGAGTCTGCCTCCTCCCTCCTGTCCCTGTTCCTGGAGGATCTGAGGGCCTCAGCTCGCCCTCCAAGCCCAGAGAGGACCAGCTCCAAGCAGGCAGTCCCTTGGCCTTGGAGCACAGGGAGACAGGCTGCTGGGGGGTTCAAGCACATTCCTCTGCCCTGAGCTTCCAGCTGGCTCCAATCAGGCCCTGGGAGTGTCCACCCACACCCACCTCAGGGAGAGGGTGACAGAACGGGCCCAGGCTGCCCTCTGGCCTGGTTGGACCTCAGCAGGCCTCAGCCCAGCCTGGGTGGTCAGGCTGGTTGGATGGTCAGAGGGACAGAATTGGTCCCTGGTGGTCCCTGGAGAGGGCACAGCTGGTCAGCCTGGTGTGGTCCCCAGGAAGGGCCTGGTAGACCGTGTCTGCACCAGCTAGGTCAGGGCTGTAGTGTCACTGCTTTGGGCACTGGATAAGGCACTGATGTCCCCTTCTTACCACCAGGATAGAAGCTGAAGCCCCTCAGCTCCTCAATGGCAGTTGGGAGAACTGGCCCAGGGTGTCCCTGGCTGGCGATTCTAGCCGTCCCGACGAGTCTGTGGTGTTTATTTAGGCTGATAGGAAAGGGCGTATGCACCTCTTCAGCACTGACTGGCCAGGGACATGTGCTGGCCACAGGTCTGTCTGATCCTCCAGGTGACATTAAGCTTCCTGTCTCTGTGGCATTTAGGGAAGGGCTGGGGGGCTGGCTGTGGCTCCCTGAGGAAGCGGTGCCAGTTCCCTGCCCCTCATTCCTCCCTCTTGCCCATCTGTTGGCCCACGTGACCCGGTGGCTTTGCCTTTCAGCTCTTGCGGATGAAGCTGGCTTCTACTTCTTTAACGGCAACTACAAGGTGGACAGCCCCAAGAACTTCAACATCGCGGGCACCGTGGTCAAGTACCGGCGGCCCATGGATGTCTATGAGACCGGCATCGAGTACATTGTGGCTCAGGGGCCCACCAACCAGGGTCTGAATGTCATGGTGCGTGTACCCCAGGAGGGGGAGACCACAGGGATTGTGGGGCTGCTCCTCAGAGTCACTGGCAAGGGCCTGTGGGCCAGTGGTCCCCATGGTCTTGCCACGTGCACACTCATGGTGCATGGCGGATGCTTGGATTGGGGCTCTTTCCTTCAATCACTGAGATCCTTGCTCACTAGCCCCCCCACCCCGTTTCCTTCCTCATTCATTCACTCAGCCTCCCATCAACTCATCAACCCATTTACCCACGCACTTGCCTCTCAATCACTTGCTCTCACTCAATCTCCTATACATCTATCTGTAACCTATCCACCCACCCATCCCTCCATCCATTCATCCACCTATCCATCCATCAATCTGCCCATTCATCCTTTCACCCATCCATCCACTCATCTATTCATCTATTCACTCATCCACCTACCAACTATTCACACATCTATTCATCTACCCATCTATCCATCCACCCATCTAAACAGCATCCATCCATCCCCCGTCCATTCTCCATCCATCTCTTCATCCATCCATCCATCACCCACCCACCCATCTCCCCACCCATCTCCCCACCCATCTCCCATCCATCCATCCCTCACCCACCCATCCCCCACCCATCCCCCCGTCGTTCATTCAGCACGGCTGCACCTTCCTTGCCGGCTGGCACTATGGGCAATGCTGTGCTGATCCATTCTCTGGTCATCAGGAGCCTCCCAGGGAGCTAAGGCTTGGTCCATGCCCACTCCACAGTTGAGGGCTTTATGCCCCCATCTAGTTCCATGCTGCCCCATTGTCACTGTGGTGTTTGTGCCAGGTTCCCAAGGCTGGGGGGCCAGAGCAGTTCTTGTAGCCCCTGGCCCTCACCTGACCCTGCCTCCACTGGATGCTCAGGTCTTTGGGGGCTGGCTCAGGGTCCCAGCAGCGGGCAGGGGAGTTTGGCCTGTGCGTGCTGCTTGTCACAGTTTTCCATGGCTGGCATCTGGAGATGCCAGGGTCAGGAGGTTCTGGGGCTATTAAGGCCAGCAAGCATTTGGGAGTGCTGCAGGACTGAAAGTCACCCACCCACTGGTTCTGGCTTTTCATCCCCTGCCATGGCCAGTTCTCATGGCCTCTTGTTGTAGGCACAGAAACTGGGCACAGGGAGGCTGGCGACTTGCCCAGTGATGGACTCATAGCAGCACCCCTGGGGTTCAAGCAGCCCTGCCTGGAGTCGAAGCCAGTGTCCCCTGGAGGCATCTCTAATCAGGTGCCCCCCACACTGCCCTCAGGCTGAGGAGATGCCCTACGTGGCCCAGAATCTCGCGGGCTGGTGTGTTTCTGTGCCTGCGCTCTCCTGGCCTTTCCTGGAGCCTTCCTGAGATGGACTGGCCCCGGCTGGAGGAACAGTGCCAGGGGCTAGGGTCCCCAGAAATAGCTCAAGGCTGGAGGTCCGATGCAGGTGGCTGGGGAGGGTCTTGGAAGCAGTGCCGGGGGGAGGGCTGGCTCAGGACTGTGGAGCTGTGGGCTGCGACCCAGGCACAAGCGGCTCTCAGCCCATCCCTCCAGGTCAGCGTGAACTTGAGCGAGGCCTTTGTGTAGTTGCTGGGTGCAGTTGTCCCTAGGGAGGGGTTGGCCTTGGGGAGAGAGCTCCCTCTGGCTGAGCCTGGGGTGGGGCTCAACGTCCACGTCCACGGCCCCTGCAGGTAGGCCCCTGAGGGTGAGAGCCGGGCGCACCAGGCAGCCACCGCGGCCCCCGGACCCTGCTGGGCTCGGAGCTCTCCTCTCCAGCTCCAGTGGGATGAACTGTGGCTGGCCCGGGGGCCACAACCCATGCCCCTTGCTTCCCTCTTCCCTGCCTGCTTCAAATCCCCCCGCACATGACTGGCACCTCTGCTGATTTCAGTGACTTTCCTGGTGAGGTGATTCTGGTCTCCACGGCGTTCTCAATTCCAAGGCCGCTGCCCTTGTCCAGACCCCATCAACACTGGGCAGCAGGCCAGGCACAGTGGGCACACTGGTAATCCCAGACACCTGGGGAGCTGAGGCAGGAGGATTGCAAGTTCATCTACCCATCTATCCATCCAGCCTCGGCAACTCAGAGAGACCCTGTTTCTAAATAAAAAATAAAAAGGGCTGGGGATGTGGCTCAGTGGGAAAGTGTCCCTGGATCCAAAAAAAAAAAAAAAAATGGGGCAACAGGATACCAGTGGAGGCCCAGGAGGATGGGTCAGCAGGCCCAGGGTCATGTGGTGTCCTTCTCTGCTCTCCACAGTTAGGGTCAGTTACCCTGCCAGGATGGCCATTTCTTTCTTTTGGAGACAAGGTGCCCACAGAGACCAGGTGGCTACCATAACTTACAGTTTAAGGAGACAGGGTGAGCGATTTGGTGGCCCCACTCCCATGAGGGTCTCGGCACCCCAGGTCCTGCAGGGCCGGGGAGTACAAAGCCCCAGGCAGGTGGCCGCTGGGAGTGCCAGCCCTGCTGCTTCTGCCCCCGGTGTCCTCAGCCATGGAGTCCACCTACCGGGACCACGTGCCATGTCACAGATGTAGCCGTGGCAAGGGGCCTGTCACTGTGCCTCCTTTGTGGCCCTTGCTTTGCCATGGAGCAGATCCCCTGCCCATGTCAGTGTCTGCGTCAACCTATCTCGTGTCAAAACCTCTGTGAGCCCCAGGGGAGCCCTGTGAGGGCAGCCAGCTTGCCCCCCAGCAGCTGAGTGGCCAGCTCTGTGCTGGTGCCAGCAGGCTGTGCTCTGGCAGGGGAAGTGGCTGAGTACCCCTGGCCATGCACACCCTTGGCCATGCGTGATTTCCACCCTGTGTAACCAGGAAAGCCATTCTACTCGGACCTCGCTGCTCAGCACCTCTTACACGGCAGGGGTGTCCCCGTGTGCTAAGCACTAATGAACAGGTGAGGACCCGCACCCCAGGACAGCCGTGTCCAGGAGTGCACCAGGAAGTCCCCTGGCCTGTGTCCTCTAGGCTGCTGATCAGCCAGCCAAGCTCTCCACATGGCCCATGATGCTGGCCTTCCTGCTCACAGGCCATGCTCCTGGTCAGCCTGTGTCCCTCGGTGGCCAAGTGGTCCTGCCAGGAGGGTTTCCTACACCCCTGAGGGAGAGTTCAGTGAATCGGATCCTCACACTGCGCTGGTTTCTCCACACCAAGTTCAGGCACTTCCTGCCCCCCCACTTGGCAGCCAGGGTACCTCCTGCAGCCCCCGAGAGCTCAGAGTTGTGCTGGTGCAGGAGTCTTGGGTTGTGGCTGTCTGGGACATTGGATCGTGGCTGTGGCACAGCTGTCCCATGAGGACTATGGAGTTGAGAGAGCTCACAGCCCAGCTTTGGCTGCCTGGCTGTCCCCATCCTGTGGCCGCAGGGGTCCGGCCCCAAGGCTGGCGGGTGTTTAAATGAGAAGATGGCATGGCTGGCTCCTGAACCCCAGGGTCTATGCTATGATGTCCCCCTGGGCTTGCCAGAACCGCCACATGACATTGCTTCCCCACATACCTCTGTTCCCCTGGGGTCTGCCAGTTCCTGTGGCCCAAGTGGCCAGCTGTGTGCGTCACAGCCTGGACCTGCCTCAGAGCCCTCTGTACTCAGCACACCACTCAGTGCGCTCTCCTTCTCTCCCTCCCTCTCTCCCTCCCTCCCTCTCTCTCTCCTTCTTTCTCTCCGTCCCCCTCTCCCTCCCTCTCTCCTCCTCTCTCCCTCTCTTTCTCCCTCTCTCTCTCCTCTCTCTCTCTTCTCTCCCTCTCTTTCTCCCTCTCTCTCTCCTCTCTCTCCTCCTCTCCCTCTCCCTCTCCCTCAGTACTGGGGATTGAACCCAGGGATGCTTTACCACTGAGCCACATCCTGGGACCTTTTTCTTTTTTATTTTGAGACAGGGTCTCGCTAAGTTGCTTAGGGCCTCTCTCAGTGGCTGAGGCTGGCCTGAAACCCGCAATCCTCCAGCCTCAGCCTCCTAGGTGACTTGGATTACAGGCTCGTGCCACTGTGCCCGGCGAGCTGGCAGCTATGTCGCCAGTGGGAGGGCTGGACTGATGGTCCTGGATGAGGACGAGACCCTCCCCAGGATTCTTCCTGTGTTCTGGTGACAGACAGGCTGTCTCCTTCTGTAGGAGCAAACCACAGGACTCTGCACAGGTGGACGGCTCCCAGCCCTGCACCCTTGGGTCCTGAGGCTGGCACTGCCCTGTGGCCTCCCGTAGGCCATGGCGCTGTCTTGGACGGGGTTGGACAGAGTCTTGTGCTTACCTTCTGCACCATGGCTCTCACCCCACGAGTCAGGGACCCAGTGGGAGGTCCCACCAATGGTGACCCACTGGGGACAGGGGAGCCTGAGGCCTGAACCACACTCCAGTTGTTACCACCACGAGCTTGCACACAGTCCAGGAGTGATGGTGCTCCGAGTCCCCAGTTGGTGTCCCTAGTTGGTGATGGCAACTTGGACCCTGGTTCTAGCATGTGGACCCACCTCTGCAGGGAAGTCAACCTGGTAAATGGCTTCGACCTTTGGGGAGGAAGTGGGGTCATCCTCGCACAGCCTTTGGGTTCCTCCTGGGGCCCGGCTGTGCACCCACTTGGAGATTCTGGCTGAGAACTGGCTCAGGGAGCAGGGCAGGAGCCTGGCACTCCTTGGGGCAGTGCCCCCCCCCCTCCACACCTGAGTTCCTTGGTGGAAAGATTGAACTGGGCCTTTTCTGTCCCCTGGTCTGTCTCTAAGGGGCCCTTTTTCCTGTTAGCCATGCACAAAGGTCTCTGTGGACCAGGCCCCCACCAACTGCCTTGACCATTTCAGGATCCGGTCACTCCATGGCTGCTGGGGATGTAAGAGCATCTCCTGCCACCAGCATCTTCCTGGCCTGGGAGACACAGGAGACACCGCACTGTCCCTCCAAGGGATGCTGGAATCATTTTCCACTGTGTTTCTTTTCACTCCTATGAATAGAATGTCCTCAGGCCTTCCAGCAGAAGCTGGTCACCTGGTGTGTTGACCAGCCTCTGGGCCATTCTTCCCTGATCTGCCACAGCTGGGGGCACTTGCTCTTCACTGTGGGGGCCACGAGGTAGCATGTCTGCCCTTCTCCCTCATGGGTGCTAGCAGGCACCCCCTGGCTTTGAGAGTCTGTGAGTGACGTCCCTTCTCCTGGACTTCCCTAGGGGAGTGGATGGGGATTGACCTCAGCTGTTGGTCTGGTGGTCAGGAGAGGGGAGGCTGGGCCAGTTCCTGGGGGCCCAAGGACGGTGTCGTCACTCAGGTTTCACAGGGTGGAACGGGCCACTCTGGGCCTGAAGATTCAAGGAAGTCCATATTTTCAGGCACTTGGGTCAGCCCCCACACCCACATCCTGCGGTCCTCTCCCGGCCTGACCCTGCCCTAGGTGTAGTGGAAGGCAGGGTGAGAAGGCAGCCTCTGGTCCTCTGGCCTCTTCCACCTTCTCTGTCCTGCAGCTGCAGGAAGTGAGGGCTCCCTCGTGGTGTCCACGCGTGGCCCTAGAGGGTGGGATTCGGCTGCCCCAGCCAACTCCCAAAACTTCAAGATGTTGCCCACAGCGTGTCTTCTCCTGTGGGGGCCCTCTCACCAGATACGGCTGCCTCCGTGCCCCCCACCTCGGGCAGGCCTGTGGCCCTGGTGGCCAGATGCTGCTGCTCCTAAACCCATTTCCAAGGACCACTCCTGGGTTTCAGGGAGGAGCCTCTGGACAGAGGCTGTGGAGTCCCTCCTGGGGAGGGGCTGCAGGAGCCCCTGGTGGGGGAGGCGGAGGTCTCACCTGCCTGCAGGGAGCTCTGTGTCCTCTGGCCCCCCAAGGCTGTCCCAAATTGGGGAGAGACTGGGTCTTTGCATCCTCCATGGGCCTGCTCCGGGGTCCCTGGGGAGAAGGTCCGTGGGAGTATTGCTCCGGATCTCTGTTCCATGGTGACGATAAAGTGCAGGTTGGGCTGTAGTTGGCTTCAATACCTAAAGATTCTAGACATGGACATTGCCCATCACCAAGGTGGACAGCACCCAATGCCCCTGCCTTGGTGTGCCCTGTTCATGGTCCTTGGACAGTGCTGCCCCCGGGCCTTGGGGAAGGCAGCATTCTTGGGTCAACCTCGATTCCCTGGGTGGGACTCAGCCGGGGGCCAGGGCAACTGGGTCCTGAAGGGTGTGTGGCGAAGGGCTGGGGGGGCAGAGAAGGAGCTGGGTCCGCTTCTCCTTTCCCAGGTGTGGAATCAGAACGGCAAGAGCCCCTCCATCACCTTCGAGTACACGCTGCTGCAGCCGCACGCGCACAGCCTGCAGCGGCCCCTCTACTTCACCTTCCCCGAGCCCGCCTCGGCCAGCGCAGAGAGCCAGGAGCTGGGCGCCGGGCTGCTGGGCTTCATGCGACACAACGGCTCACTCTACGGCCAGGCCTCCTCGGAGCGGCTGGGCCTGGACAACCGGCTGTTCAGTGCCACGGGCCCAGAGATGGAGCTGGGCCTGCGCCGGGGCCAGGAGACCAACGAGGTGTGCGAGCCGGCCAGCGGCGGGGCCTGCGAGGGGCCCCCGAGGGGCAAGGGCTTCCAAGGTAACAAGGGAGAATGTGGGTCGGGGTCCCTGGGGACAGTCTCTGGGTCAGGGCCCTCCACCCCTGTGAGGCCTGCTGAGGAGAGCCAGGGTGCTCACATACCCTCTCTGGGCCGGCCCAGTGCCGAAGACTCTCCCCGTCCTGCTCCCGCACGTTCTTCGAGTAGCCAGTCTTTCCTTGGGAGGAACGACTCGGCAGGCTCTCAGATTCCCAGATGCTTTAGTCCTTCACACAGAATCGCGTGGCCTTTGCACAGGGCCTCCGCGTGCACTGGGAGTGCTGTGGGTGCTCTGGACGAGACGGTGCAGGCACCATGTTAGCAGGGGCCACTCTGTGCCAAGAAAGCGTTCATCCCTCTTCAGTGCAGAAGCCGTGTCCTCCCAAGGAGTTTTGATCCATGGTTTATTGAATCTAAGGACGTGGGACCACAGATGCTGGCTGTAGGCCCATGGTCATGAGGGGTCTGACAGAGGAGGACACTGAGGCTCAGTGAGAGGAAGTGCCCTGGCCCAGTCCAGCACCCACCCACCCTGCAGGAGTTGGGAGTCAGGCTCGGCCAGCCTGCCCCGCGGCTCACGAGGCGAGCTCTGGGCTCCTCTGTGCACATCCCACGGGCTGCAGCCGTGGCTGGCGGGCACTTCTCACCTGGGGCTGCAGCCTTCTCTCCCCTCTGCCTGGGTTTTTACTCGGCCATCTCCTTGGGATCTCTGTGTGGCGAGGGCCCACCCCAAATGACTTCAGAGGGGACCCTTACACCAACAAGGACACTCTTTCCAAGCCAAATCACATGCTGAGGGTCCAGATGGGCTGGACCGTGAGAGACCCTCTCCAACCCACTGTGGAGGCCTCTCTGTAGAGATGACCTTGGCCTTCTGGGCATGTCCTAGCCCCCTTGGCCCAGGGAGGGGCTCTCTGACATAAATCATCTTATGTGTAGGATTTATAAGGATGGCCTGGCAGTCAAGATTAAAGTCATAGACCGCCTGTCTGTCTCTCTTCAGACCATAACGCCACAGGGACAGCTCTCTTGGGCGACAACGATGACCCAGAGGTGGACACCCATTTTACTCCCCGGGAGTTCCTCTCTGCCAATGCCATCTCCGACCAGCTCCTGGGCACAGGCTCTGACTCTAAGGAGTTTGCCCTCAATGAGACCATGAACAGCATCTTTGCCCAGGGCGGCCCCCGGAGCCCTGCTGCTGACAGCCTCTATGTGGACTATGAGGAGAACGAGGGGGCTGCTCCCTTCCTGGTCAATGGGTCCTACTTGGAGCTGAGCAGTGACAGGCTCTCCAACACCTCCTCGGAGGCCCCGTTCCCCAACGCCAGTGCCAGCCTCCCCGCCATGGCCGGGAACAGGACCCACAAGGCTAGGTAGGAGGCATGTCCCCTGCCCTGTCCAGGGCCCTCTGGGGTGGAGTCACCACAGGGGGGCTGACCCAAGGGCTGGTGACGTGGAGAGTAAGTGGGAGAGAGCACCCCTTCCCAAGGTCCTGGAAGGCCACCCTGTGGATCTCAGCATGAGCTCAGAGGCCTGGGCTGTGTGTCCTCCCCTAAAGTTAGGGCCCTGGGTCAGGTGTCCCTGGCAATGGCTGCCCAGGTGTTCCCAGCCTTGACTCCAATCCGTGCCACTGACACTGGGGGAAGGAGGCTGGCAGTCCAGAGCCTGCCCCTGAGCCAGCAAAGGGGACCAGTGTCCATACACAGGGGAATATGCAGTGGCCACCCCACCCTTAGCCTGAGGAGCCTGGGGCTCGGAGAGGGAAGTGACACCTTCACTCTGGGCGCCTGGGGTCTGGACAGTCACCGAACACAGGCTGTCAGACACAAGCAGGGTTCCAGGCCGCCCCGAACACGGAGCCTCCGCTCAACCTCCACTGCAGCCAGAGAGAAGGTGGGGGGCCCAGGGGCTCCTCAACCAAGGGGCAGACCTGGAATCAGGGATTAGAATGGGCTGGAGCTGCAGCTGCCATGGACCTGGCCCAGAGTCCAGCCATGGCTGGGGACACCTGGGAAGTCAGGGCTGGGGATGCCTGGGCAGCCACAGGTGGGGACAAGTGGGCAGCCATGGCTGGGGATGCTTGAGCAGTCAGGGCTGGGGACTCCTGAGCAGTCAGGGCTGGGGACTCCTGGACAGTCAGGGCTGGGGACTCCTGGGCATCAGGGCTGGGGACTCCTGAGCAGTCAGGGCTGGGGACTCCTGAGCAGTCAGGGCTGGGGACTCCTGAGCAGTCAGGGCTGGGGACTCCTGGGCATCAGGGCTGGGGACACCTGGGAAGTCAGGGCTGGGGATGCCTGGGCAGCCACAGGTGGGGACAAGTGGGCAGCCATGGCTGGGGATGCTTGAGCAGTCAGGGCTGGGGACTCCTGAGCAGTCAGGGATGGGGACTCCTGGACAGTCAGGGCTGGGGACTCCTGGGCATCAGGGCTGGGGACTCCTGAGCAGTCAGGGCTGGGGATGCTTGAGCAGTCAGGGCTGGGGACTCCTGAGCAGTCAGGGCTGGGGACTCCTGGACAGTCAGGGCTGGGGACTCCTGGGCATCAGGGCTGGGGACTCCTGAGCAGTCAGGGCTGGGGACTCCTGAGCAGTCAGGGCTGGGGACTCCTGGGCATCAGGGCTGGGGACTCCTGGACAGTCAGGGCTGGGAACTCCTGGGCATCAGGGCTGGGGACTCCTGAGAAGTCAGGGCTGGGGACTCCTGAGCAGTCAGGGCTGGGGACTCCTGAGCAGTCAGGGCTGGGGACTCCTGGACAGTCAGGGCTGGGGACTCCTGGACAGTCAGGGCTGGGGACTCCTGAGCAGTCAGGGCTGGGGACTCCTGAGCAGTCAGGGCTGGGGACTCCTGAGCAGTCAGGGCTGGGGACTCCTGGACAGTCAGGGCTGGGGACTCCTGAGCAGTCAGGGCTGGGGACTCCTGGGCATCAGGGCTGGGGACTCCTAGACAGTCAGGGCTGGGGACTCCTGGGCATCAGGGCTGGGGACTCCTGAGCAGTCAGGGCTGGGGACTCCTGAGCAGTCAGGGCTGGGGACTCCTGAGCAGTCAGGGCTGGGGACTCCTGGACAGTCAGGGCTGGGGACTCCTGGGCATCAGGGCTGGGGACTCCTGAGCAGTCAGGGCTGGGGACTCCTGAGCAGTCAGGGCTGGGGACTCCTGGACAGTCAGGGCTGGGGACTCCTGGGCATCAGGGCTGGGGACTCCTGAGAAGTCAGGGCTGGGGACTCCTGAGCAGTCAGGGCTGGGAACTCCTGAGCAGTCAGGGCTGGGGACTCCTGGACAGTCAGGGCTGGGGACTCCTGGACAGTCAGGGCTGGGGACTCCTGAGCAGTCAGGGCTGGGGACTCCTGAGCAGTCAGGGCTGGGGACTCCTGAGCAGTCAGGGCTGGGGACTCCTGGACAGTCAGGGCTGGGGACTCCTGAGCAGTCAGGGCTGGGGACTCCTGGGCATCAGGGCTGGGGACTCCTAGACAGTCAGGGCTGGGGACTCCTGGGCATCAGGGCTGGGGACTCCTGAGCAGTCAGGGCTGGGGACTCCTGAGCAGTCAGGGCTGGGGACTCCTGAGCAGTCAGGGCTGGGGACTCCTGGACAGTCAGGGCTGGGGACTCCTGGGCATCAGGGCTGGGGACTCCTGAGCAGTCAGGGCTGGGGACTCCTGAGCAGTCAGGGCTGGGGACTCCTGAGCAGTCAGGGCTGGGGACTCCTGGACAGTCAGGGCTGGGGACTCCTGGACAGTCAGGGCTGGGGACTCCTGGGCATCAGGGCTGGGCCTGGAGGGCCTTGAGAACGGAGCCTCTCTGTGTCAGAGTTGACGGGAGCAGGTAGCCCAGCTCTGCAGTCAGTGCTAAGGACAGACCCTGGTGACAAGCCTCTGGACCGAAGCGGCCACCCTCCAGGTGCAGGGCTTCCCAGAACCCCCGGTGGGCAGTGGGGCTGGTGTCAGCCTCCGGAGCCAGGCACAGCAGCCCGGGGCAGCAGGGACAGGATGTCGGCTGAACCGCTGGCTTCTTTTTGTCTTCTGGTGGCCCACCCAAACCCCAACTCCAGAGCCCCGCCCCCAGGTCCTGTGGTGCTGAGGTCAGGGTCCTTGAAACTGGGGAACAGGGTTTGTGGGAGATTTGGGGTCACTTTGGGTGATGGGGTTTGAGCTACTCCTCACCATCTGCAGGGTAGCAGAAGGAGCCTCCCAGGAGCCCTGGGCATGGCTGGTGGACTCTGGGGGGTTCCTTTTTTTGGTGTGGGGCCTTCTCTTGCCCCTCTTCCCACCCGGCCACACAGGGCTGCCTGCTCACCCTGACCCTGCACCCTCACAGTTCCCGTGACCCGGGCCTCTGCCCACTCAGCAGGACCTGGTGATCGATAGGGAGGGATAGATTTTGCCTTGGGGGTGCAGGATCTGAGTCCAACCAGAGTGGGAAGGCACCTGCCTGTGTGACCCGGCCAGTCTGTCCGCACTGCCAGCCCTGTCTCGGGCCAGGGCCCCCTCCCCTCCCAGAGCACGCAGTGATTACGGCGTATCTGCGGTGAAGCACAGCAAGGGCTCGGTTCAGAGAGGTTACTGGTAATGAATGGAGCCTCCAAGGTGGAGGGACCTCCAAGATGTGTGGCTCAGGACTGTGAAGGTGGCCAGCTGTCTGGTGCCCAAGCCCTCTGTGCAGGTTTATCAGGATGGCACAGAGACCCTCTCTTTAATTCGGCTTATGCCTCAGGAAATCCCAGGAAATGCAGGCACCGTGTGGCACAGACAGAGGGGCAGAGCAGGCCGCGGGAGCTGGACGCGTCCCTGCCCTGCCCTGGACCTCAGTTTCCCACTCTCTCTGAGGGGCTTGTCAGGGGTCCCTGCTGAGGCAGGCAGTTCTCTCAGGCCGCTCCCAGCCCAGCTTCTGAAGCCTTAACATCTCAGAGATCCTCTGCTGCTGCCTGTGAGTCTCACCAACCCCTCAGCCGCTCGGGAGGAGTGGATTCCCGGCGCCTGTTGATAAAATAGGTTGTCAGCACTCAGAAGGCCCAGTCAGTGAGATGTGACCGCTCCCCTGACTGGGCTGCCATCAAAGGATGCTACCGGTGGGGACCAAAGATGGTCTGGGGAGATAAAGGGCCAGGGAGGCCACGGGGGAAACTACCAGGCCAAAATAGCCCGTCTAGGCGGGTTGTGCAAACACAGGAAGTGGTGTCTGCTCCGGAGATCAAAGGGCAGCCCAGAAAGGAAGGGCTATTTTCATCTTCTCAGAAATGCCTCAGACAATCAAGGGGGGCCTGTCACCAGACTCGCCTGGGGAAGAAGCGTCTGTGCCACAGAGGCACACGCCTCCCTCTCTGAAGCGTTGGGGGAGAAAGGAAGAGAGAAACTTCTGGCTTATTTATAAACACACGCAGTCATTTCAGAGTTTCTGCTGCTGGGGTTGTAGGAGCCCGTGTCCTGCCAGGTGGGCTGGCAGGAGAGGGGCAGCACCCCCTTCGGGACGGAGGGAGGGAGGTGGGCGGCTCAGTGACTTCCGGGGTGCTTGCTTCTTGGTGCTGCTTCCCATAAGGGAACCTGTTAGGTGTCGCCCTGTTGTGCCAATATATGCAGGGTTGGTTCCAGAGCGGTATATGCTCTGGCCCACGCCTGCACGTGCTGGCGAGAGTGGTGTGTGGGCAGCCCTCCACGAGTACCTTTGAGACTTCCAATCCAGAGGGTTATTTTGAACCTGTGGCTGTCTCTTGAGTCAGGTGTGAGTCACACTGTGCGCTGACTGCAGCTCGTGTGATTGGACAGAGATGGCAGGCTCCCCCAGGAGGGGCTGGGGCAGGGACTGCATCTTCTCATCTCCTTTTGTTCTTGGGCAGACCTGAAAACTGTTGAAAGCAGGGTGGGGGACCCACCAGCGCAGCTCCAAGTGTCCTGAACCCAGCATCAGGGACCGGTTTACCCGGGTTCCCCTCTCCTGGGAGGATCGCCCTCTGCGAGCAGCTCTAGGCAGATCCCGCTGGTCCCTTGTTCTGAGGTTTTGGGGTCTTAGACACCCCCTCCCCTTTTAAAGTTTCCTCTGCTTTGTAAGAAGAGGGAGGGGAGAGGCTCCCTTCTTCCTGGAACCTGGGCAAAGCTGAACAGACCGGAGGCTGGAGCCCAGGGAGGCCCTGGCCTCACTGCCTGGCCTGCTCCTCCTGGGGCCCTCTTGGAGCCACATCATCTGGCTCGCCAGGGAGCTCACCCTGGTAGACCGGTTTCCTGGGTTCTCAGTGCCATGCCTGTCCAGGCGATGTTCACCCCACAGCTCCGCTGGAGCCGGGGTCCTCCTGGGGAGCATGAACCAGCCCAAGCAAAGCAGAAGAGCTCCTCACAGCCTCGGCTAGCAGGCTCCGTGCAGCCAAGCCTGTCTCGTCCCAGAATCAACCAGCAAGCCCTCAGAACGCGATGCCCATAACACTCGGCCTGACCACCAAGGTGACCATGGACCCGGAAAGAAGTGGCCCCAGTTTAAGCCTCGTGTAGGGTGTTAGCCAGATCCTCTTTAGCCAGCCCAGCTGGGCCTGAGGGAAGTGGATTGGGCCTGCAGCCGTGTCCACGAGGGGAGGTGGGGCCTGGGTGAGCTGCTGTCGGCTGGGCCCACCCTACCTCCCCTGGCCCTGGGGCTGCAGGACTCCTTGGGCTGCCCTCCAGCTTGGGTGGCATGTCTTCCAGCAGACGTCCCGGGCTGAGGGAGCCGCCTCGACCCCCCTCCCCTGCCGAGCCTGCAGAGTGGGGGCCGAGGCCGACGCCAGGCGCACCGACGCTTGGGGAAGCCAACTCCTAACAATAGTTGGCTTCGGCCCCTGAGTTCCGGCCAAGAACTGTAGCTGGTGGCTGGCGGGGACCCAGCGTGCCTCTTCCCGTTAACAGGTCTGTGCCGCCGTCCCAGACACCCCACCCCCAACACGGGATGCGCCACTCCCCCGGCACAGCGGACTTCGAATTTTGATAATTGGAGTATTTGATAATTGGAGGCTGAATGGCTGGTGCTCCCCTACACTCAGAATCCCAGCTGAGGGAGCAGTAAGGAGAGAATTCTGGAACGTTCTCAGGACCTAAGGCCCCCTGGGGTGGGAAGAGAGAATCCGCTGGCTGTCGTGAGCAAGTACAGTGAGGTGCTTGCGCAAGGCGCTGTTTCCGTCCCTCCAGCACTGCTGGAGGACTTCGGGGGTCCTTCAGCCTGCTCAGAAGAGGTACTCAGATGGACAGAGGCCAGCAGTGTCCACTCCTGAAGTATCCCCCCAGGGGCTTCACCCATTCTGTTCCAGGAAGTGGGGGCCTGGCCCTCACTGGTGGGGATCTCTCCTGGGCCCAGAGCAGGGACGTTGTGAGGGACAATGCACCTCCCAGGAAAAGAGGTGCAGGGCGTCCAGCGTCCTCATGTCCCTGCCTGCCCTCATTTCAGGACCAGGCCCAAGGCGCGCAAGCAAGGCGTGAGTCCGGCTGACATGTACCGCTGGAAGCTCTCCTCCCACGAGCCCTGCAGTGCCACCTGCACCACAGGTACTGGGAGCTGTCGGGCCTCGGGAGCTGGGTCCTGGGGTGTCCAGTAGAGCATCCTAGTTCCCATGGGCTGCTGGCCCTGGGCCCCCTCCCCACGGCTGCCAGTACTGTGTCCCTTCTCAGACAATCAGAGGCGGCCTCCGGGCCCAGGGTTTTGCTTTTGCTTATGGCAGATGGGGAAGGGCAAGACAGACCCTGCGGTCTACTACTGAGGGGCGGGTCAGAGTCCAGGACCTCTCAGCGGGGAGGGGCCAGGGCAGAGAGACCCTCCCCCTGGGGTCACCTGGTCGGACACTCCAATTAGAAAGTGTTGAGGGGGATCTGAAGCCACGCCTGTCAGGAGGTGTAGCAGCCACCTCCACACTGAGACGCTGGCCAGAGCTGCCCCTGTGGCCTGCTCCTTCCCTACCCGGGGGGATGCTACGGGTTACAGTGGGACACAGGGCACTGGAGGGAGGGGGAATGTGGTAGAGAGCAAGGGCCATCTGGGGACGACTGTATCTAGGCTTGTGATGTCAAGTCTTGATTTAGAGAACACTCTGTGGCCCCACAGGTGCGTGATGCTCCTGGTTTACCCAGCACCCCCAGCTGGCCAAGGCGTTGGGTGCCCACACTCCCTGGCCAGAGAGGACACCAGGCAGTCTGAGTCTGGCTGTGTCCCTGCTGCCCTGGTAGCATTTCAGGAGACAGCCCTCGAGTAGGAAGTTGTAGTGGACCACACCCTCGGTTCTGCCCACGCTGACCCTGCCTCTCTTGTGCCCCTCCCGCACGCGGGGGCCCCCTGCACCTGGCATTCTGGTGGAGCGTGGCACAGCATTTGAACCCGTTGTTGGCTGACCACATTGCTTCCTCTTCTGTGGCTGGAAATGAGATGTGTGCTTTATTTCACAAGTGGCTGTGGGGACCACTGGGAAATACGGAGCAACCCATCGTGGGCACAGCCAATCCACAGGAGCCCTTGCTGATTGTGGCCATCACTGCCATCTGTCTGACCTGAGGCTGTGGCATCGAGTGAGCCCCACAGCAGTGGGTCCCTTGGTCTCAGCAGTGAGTCACAGGACTGCCCTCCTCAGGGTGACCTGAGGGAGCTGGGCCAGAGGGGGTGTTGCCGCAGCACCCAGAAGCTGGGTGTTCTAGGCTCCTCCTCCTGGCCCCCTGCCTCAGGACTCCAGGGGTGCTGGGGCTCGGGAGATGGTTGGGAAGCATCTGGACACATCACTGTCTGGAGATGTGACATTGTGACATGTCATTAGGACAAGATGGTCTATGTAGCAAGAGTCCTGCTGGACAGTCCTGGATGGACAATGTCCCCAGGGAGAACATGACACCACCATCCCTCAACACCCAAAGAGTGACCAGGGAGGGGGATTGGGCCTGTTCTGGGTAGCTCAAGACGCAAAGCAGGACCCAGGAGACTGTCAGGGCAGGTCTGGCTCTGGGGGAAGGATGAACTCTGTGTATACCTGTGCATCTGAGGCTATCCAGCAGTGGACAGAGACAGCCAGTTCCCTGTCACTGCGGGAGGCTCCTAACTGGGCCAATGGCACTGGGCAGACTCGACAGAGCTGGGGTGCCCTCTGTGAGTGGCTCCCTGCCTGGGTCTCCCACCCCCTGCATGCTGCAGGCCCTCCACCCTCCTGTGCTTGCCTCTGATGCTCACAGCTGAGTGTGCTGGAAACCCAGGCCGGGGTGTCAAGGGGTGGGTCAGCCACGCATGGCATAGAGGTCGGCAAGTGTCCCGTGACAGGTCATCGTGCAGAGCAGGCTCCCACCCCAGGCCAAGGTGTGCTGGGGATGGTGGCCCATCCTGTCTGCTCCCGCGCTGGGCTGCTGGCCCACGTTGAGTCTAAGGGCCAGCCTGTGGCAGAGCCTGGAGGAACTTTGCTCCTGGGACTGGTGTCACGAAGAGGTGTCCAGAAAATTCCCCAGGGATGAAGGGGAGGAAGTGGAAGGGGCGCGGGGGCTGGGCTCCTCTGCCTGGGGACTGGCTTCCAGGAGGGCTGCCTCTCTCACCCAGCAGACTCCGCCCCACTCCAGCGTCTCCCTGACTCTCCCTGGCTCCTTGGCAGGGGCTACCCCGTTGAGGGAGCTTGGGCCTTGTGCCACTGTGGGCAGGAAGACGAGAAGGCAGTGGAGGGGGTCTGGGACACCATTAGGTGAAGGTGGCCCTTTCCCTACATCCCCATGGTGGGACCCAGAAAGATCTACATGAAGAATGATGATTAAAGTCAGCTCGAGAGCACCTTTGCTAAGGACTGGGCGTCTGCTCTCGCCCCGAGGCGCTGGAGAGGACCTGAAGGTCAGGTTCCACGCTGTGGTCTGTCCGCGGGGTTAAAGCAGGAAGGCCAGCTGTGAGGCCAGCTGTGTGGCTGTGAGGGTGATCTGAGTTTGCTCAGAGGCAGGGTTCTCCACAGGTGAGCCGGCACCTGGCTAGATGGGGTGGGGCTGTGGAGGGACGAGAAGAGGGGGCCCTGGCCCTGGGCAGGGAGGGACACCTGGCCCCCAGCCTGCCCTGGAACTCTCAATGGTGCCGTGAGCCGGGAACTCTCCTGGTCCCCAACCCAGGGGGCTCCCAGGCCCTCTGCCCACCACCTGCGCTCAGGCCCTTTCCCTGCCCGACAGGGGTCATGTCGACTTACGCCATGTGCGTCCGCTACGACGGGGTGGAGGTAGATGACAGCTACTGTGACGCCCTGACCCGACCCGAGCCTGTCCACGAGTTCTGCGCGGGGAGGGAGTGCCAGCCCAGGTGCCTGCGCGGGGCCCAGCGCACGTGTGCGCCACGCACTGCAGCCCTACCTGCCTCTGCCCGGAGCAGCAGCGGGACCCTGTGGGGTGGAGGGCAGTGGGCTGGGGCCCCAGGGCCCTGCAGGAGGGGCAGAGCGAGGGCTGCTCTCTGCCAAAGGCTGAGGATGCTCCTCTGTGCTGCTGTTGCCTGGTGTCTTTGCCCCCAGGCCTACTGGGAACAGCTAGGAGTCTATAAGCCAAAAAGATTATTCCCAAAATAACAACTGGCTGTCTCCGAGATGCGGGCAGAGGCTGTCTTTCCAGCCCCAGGCCTCCTGTCCTGCCTTGTCGATACAGAGACGGAGCCCTAAGCACACCCTCCCCTGGTGACAACCAGTGTGAGAGCCAAGGTGCCGAGCGGTCACCCCTGGGAGGCCACACTCTTCTGGCCTGCTCTGTCCTGGGCATTTGCTCCTTCCTGGGAAGGGTGAAGACCCCGACTGTCACAGAGTGGGCCTGTCCCCTCAGCCCCACAGGCTTTGAACCTCTTATTCTAATCTTCCCGAGGACCCCAGCTCAGGTGGGAGGAGAGGAGGGGTCTGCTCCGCACACTGGCTGGGCCTCCTTCTGCTCATTTCCACCTTTGCTTGTGGAGAACCAGAGTACCCAGGGGCCACCTATGCCACCCAGCAGCGTGGGGTCTTAGGGCTCCAGGTCCCAAGAGGGGTACAGCAGGCGGGGAGGGTGTTGGGAGCAGAGTGGGCAAGGGAACCAGGCTGCAGGCCTGCAGGTGAGGGTAGAGGAGGTGGCTGGGCCCTGCAGGTGGATCCTGCAGCACCCCACAGGCCTCCTGAGGACCCCTTTGCCAGGGCCACAGCCACCACTGCTTCACCCCTTCCTGTCTGGCTGGGCTGTGACTGGCCTCAGCCTCCCCGGGGTGGAGCGGGAGGGGAGGGTGGGGCTGCAGGGCAGGGCTGAGGCTGGCCCCTGCCCCCTCCCTCCGAGCCAGGTGGGAGACCAGCAGCTGGAGCGAGTGCTCGCGCACCTGTGGTGAGGGCTACCAGTTCCGCATCGTGCGCTGCTGGAAGATGCTGTCCCCTGGCTTCGACAGCTCCGTGTACAGCGACCTGTGTGAGGCCGCAGAGGCCGTGCGGCCTGAGGAGCGCAAGACGTGCCGCAACCCGGCCTGCGGGCCGCAGTGGGAGATGTCCGAGTGGTCCGAGGTGAGCGAGAGCCGAGGAACCGCGTGGCCGGGCGAGGCGGCCCGTGTCCCCGCCACCCCTCACCCTGGCTTCCCCGCAGTGCCCGGCCAAGTGTGGGGAGCGCAGTGTGGTGACCAGGGACATCCGCTGCTCCGAGGACGAGAAGCTGTGTGACCCCAGCACTCGGCCTGTGGGGGAGAAGAACTGCACGGGGCCCCCCTGCGACCGCCAGTGGACTGTCTCGGACTGGGGACCGGTGAGGGAAGGGCCGGGGCAGAGAGCAGTCGGAGGGCACTACCCGGCCACGCCCGAGTTTCCCATTTTCCTGGAGTGAAGATGTCCGTCACAAGGGACCAAAACGCGTGCCACGAGCATGCTCCCTGCTCCCTGTGCCCGTGTCCACCTCCGTCCCTCTCCCTGTCTCCGCCTCCTTCTCCCTTTTCTCTGTTTCTGCCTCCCTCTGCCTCTCCCCGTCTGTGTGTTTCTCTCTGTCTCTGTCTCTCAGCCTGTCTCTGTCTCTCAGCCTGTCTCTGTCTCTCAGCCTGTCTGTGCTCACATGTCCGTTTTCTCTCCCTCAGTCTCTGTGCCCATTTCTCTCCCTCTCTCTGTGTCTCCTCTTCTCTCTCCCTCTCTCTGTGTCTCCTCTCTCTCTCTCTCTCTCTCTCTCTCTCTCTCTCTGTCTCCCTCCGTCTTCTCTCTGTCTGGAACAGAGCTGCTCACATGATGGCCAGGGTCACTTCTGGTGGGAGGGGCACACGTGACCTTTTGAGCTGTGCTTTTCTCTGTGTGTTTTGCCTTGAACATGTTATTTCTGTAATTAGAACAGAAAATGTTATTTAAAAACTGGTTACCAGGGCAACTGCTTCCCCATGCTGCCCTGGGAGCTGTTCTTCTCCCTTGGACGCGTGGGTGGGGGGGCTTGTGGAGTACCCCTCTAACTCTGTCCCTGCTGTCCCCTCCCGCAGTGTAGTGGAAGCTGTGGGCAGGGCCGCACAATCAGGCACGTGTACTGTAAGACCAGTGACGGACGGGTGGTCCCCGAATCTCAGTGCCAGATGGAGACCAAGCCCCTGGCCATCCACCCCTGTGGGGACAAGAACTGCCCGGCACACTGGCTGGCCCAGGACTGGGAGCGGGTGAGTGCCCCGGAGCCTGGGCGGCTCCTCGGGAGAGTGTGGGGCCAGAGAGAATTTGCCCAACGGTGGGAAGGATAGATTGGTCCAAATGAGGAATTAATTGCAAATTGTGAAGGTGTGACTCACTAAAGTTAATTATAAACACAATAAGCCAAACAGGCAGGAAAACCCTTAGTGTTCTCCTGAATGCACTGGGCACATGCTCGGTGGTGTCTGCTCGGCCCACGTTCCTGGTGGGCAGGGGCGCGTGCTGCGGGCCCTCTGGTTTGACGTCCATCCTCACTGGCAGCCGTCACCCTCACCCTCTCAGACCAGTCACCCTGCATTGCTCTCAACCACTTGCTTCGGCTGCTTACGATTAACCAGATAATCTTGGGCCAAGTTGTTTTCTGCTAAATTGATTTTGGCCACATCCTCCTTGGTCAAATTGCCATTAGCCAATTTGTTTCAAAACAGATGGTTTGGGGCGAAATTGCTTTTGATCAAATCTGTTTGGGGCCAAATGGTTATTGAGCAGCGTTCTGGCCAATTTGCCTATTGATTCAGATATTCTCAGCCAAAGGCTCTTGACCAGACTTCTATCCCCGGAAGTTGCTGGGTGGATTGTCCTGGTGCTACTGGCCCCTGGCCGCTGACCTGTCCCTCTGGCCCTCAGTGCAACACCACCTGTGGGCGTGGTGTGAAGAGGCGGCTGGTCCTCTGCATGGAGCTGGCCAATGGGAAGCCGCAGACGCGTAGCGGCCCCGAGTGCGGGCTGGCCAGGAAGCCCCCCGAGGAGAGCACCTGCTTTGAGAGGCCTTGCTTCAAGTGGTACACCAGCCCCTGGTCAGAGGTGAGCGCCTACGGTCGCCTCCTGCCGCAGAGGTCCCTAAGGGTTCTGTCCTTGGTTAGCCTCTCAGTGTACTAGATCAGTGGGTGGAGGGCTGCCCCCTCCAGGAAGCCTGCCCTGATCTTGCCCCTGCTGGCCCTGCAGCGCTTGTCCAGGGCCTCAGGGGCCTGGTTGTTTTCCAGACTCACACTGTGGCCTTTAAGTGGTGACTGCGTCAGCATGTGGGCCTGACTCCCTCGTGAGGCAGACAGACCCCAGGGTGAGACGCAGCGAGGCAGGTTTGTGGGACTTGGGGGTACAGCTAGATGGCAGACACTATGCCCACAGGGCAGGGCAGTGTCTCTCCTGGCCCCAGTGTCAGGCCTGGCCCTTGCATGATTCTGTGGACTCCTTGGTCCCCAGAACTCCTAGCCAGAGGGTGCTGGGCTGGCAGTGCCCTCACCACGGGGTCCCCAGGGCAGCCTGAGGTCTCCTCCCTCCCAGATCCCCCTGAGGAGGGCTCTTTTCCATTTCTCAGAGGAAGAATTAGGAGTTCGGTGAGCTGTCCAGCTTCCTGAGGGTCCCACAGTTATTGGGGGGCCCTATGGAACATGGGAGCCCTGGGCCCAACCCAGGGGGTGTGGAGAATTTGCAAAGGGAAGGAGTCCCCAAGCCAGCCCATCCCGTCTCCCAGAAGAGGAACCCCCTCGGGTCAAGCACCCTGGTTTAGCTGGGGCAGCCGCTGTCCCTGGTGGGTGAGGCAGGGCAAGTGCACCTCCGCTGTCCCGCATCCTCCTGGGAGGCTGCTGGCAGTGTCCAGAGCCCAGGCCTTGCCAGCGCTCCGAGTCTTTCTTACACCACAGCCAGCCTTGTCCCGACATCTGCTCTCATTAGCTCACACAGAAGTCTGCAGGCGCTGTGTCCCTAGCGCCTGCAGTGAGGCCACAGGCTCCCAGAGGGCACACAGGGAGGCCCAGAGCCAGCTTTGAGAATCACTGGGCGGGGTTAGTTTCCACTCTGGCCAACTCTGAGAGCTTAGGGACAGTAAAGAGGTATCTGAGGGGACTTGGAGCTCAGGACCTTTCCTGAGAGTTTCATAGTATGTCCCAGACACCAACACGGAGGCCGCCCTGGCCTGGGCCCCTGGGACCAGTGGGTGGCAGGGGTCTGGAGGTGGGTTCCCATGAGTGCAGCCACTCTTCGGAGCACAGGGCTGGGACCCCCAACCCCACGCAGGCAGGAGGACCTCACACAGACCCTGCCTTGCACGAGTCCTCTGCTTCCCGCACCACATGCTCCTATTGCCCATGAAAGACCCCCAGCAAGAGGGGAGAGACTGAGGCAGGGCTGGGGCTTCCGGGAGGAGGCAGAGGGCTGAGGAGATGTAGGGTCCCAGCCAGGCAAGGGGGGAGGAGGAGGGGAGGGGCAGGGGAGGCCTTTTGGGGCTGGGGTCCCAGGGAGCCATGCAGACAGATGAATTCTGGGAGGACCGTGGGCCTCTAGGGACAGGTGCCTAGCAGGCGTTGCTGGCAGGTGGGCTAGGAGGGAGCAGGGCCCCGGGAGCAGTGTGGAGGAGGAGGGCCTCCCTGTTCCCAAGGCTGGGGCGGGGCGAGGGGGCTGGTGCAGATGGCCGTGGGCGTGTGGCCTGTCGTGTCCCGGCTGCTGCCTGCCCACCATGCCAGGCACCGCTTTAGGGTTTGTTCCTCAGCTGCCCCATCCCACCCTCTCCCCAGGGACAGGGGGCCGGCGCCGGCAGCCCGCCCATCTCCCGGGGCACGTCCACAGGCTTCCCTGGGTGCCCGCCAAAGGCAGATTGTCCTCTGGCCGTGATGCCAAGCCAGCCGTCTCTCACCTCCAGCTGAGCCCCTCCCCAGGCTGGGTGGGCAGCCGGCGGGCAGCCTCCTGCCAAGTCCTCCCTGTTCTCTCTGTGCCTTTGGAAAGAAAATTGGAGGGAGGGCAGGGCAGAGGTGCCCACCCACTGCAGGGAGCCCAGGCCCAGGTCCCAGGCTTGCCTGGGTGGTGTAGGGTCACCCACATCAGGAAGCCTCCGCCTGTAGGAGCATGGCAGGAGGATGGCAGGGTCATCGGGGTCAGCAGATGACCCTGGTGTTCTGGGTAGCTTAGCGTACCCAGGGGACATCTGGACAGGGATCAGCGTGGGGGCAGTAGCTTCAAGATGCATTGGATTGGCCATAGTAAGTTGTCTGTGTTAGAGGCCCAGGACAGCAGGCGTCCGCCGAAGGGGGAAGGGCCGACTCAGGGCCACCCACACGGTGCCTGGGGAAATGGCGGAGCTGGGGTGAGAATCGGGGTCTCCTCACCTCCCACTCATCCCGGCCGCAGGGTCTAGGCTCCGGGGAGCTCCCTGTGCCCCGTGTGGGCAGCGGGTGGGGTCGGAGAGGCTCTGCCACGCCATTGGTCTCTCCCATGTCAGTGCACCAAGACCTGCGGGGTGGGCGTGAGGATGCGGGACGTGAAGTGCTACCAGGGGACCGACATCGTCCGCGGATGTGACCCTCTGGTGAAGCCCGTGGGCAGGCAAGCCTGTGACCTTCAGCCCTGCCCCACAGAGCCCCCAGGTGAGAGGGGCACCCGAGGGCAGGGCTTCCCAGGGGGCTGTGGCCAGAGCCAGGGCCTGTGGGACAAGCAGGTGGGAGGGCACCCGGAGCCCCTGGACCAGGATTTTCTGGTGCTGCCCTGGCTGCAGGGAGGAGGGGCCAGGCAGGACCTCTGGTTGGGTCCTGGCAGGTGGACAAGGGCTCTGGGATGGCAGCGAGCGGCAGAGGCAGGTGGCGATTCTGCTTTAGCATCTCAAGTGGGGAGGGGGCAACTGTGGGCTCCAGGGGATGTTCAGGATGTCCAGGGGACAGTGTCTTCCTCAAATCCTGGCCCTTGAGGTGTCACCTCTCCCAGTGACAGATCAAGCCCCTCGGGGCTCCGGGACTGGCTGGGAGGGTGTGGGGTGGGAAAGAGGTGGCAGAGACCTGCAGGGGACATCCACCATGGCTGAGACCACAGGTTCCTATTGCCCAGAGGGCAAAGCCCTTGCCCTTGAGAAAAGACTGTGGGGGGGGCCTGCATTTTTGCCTCTTGGCCTCCTCCCAACACCCTACCCCGTCACCCTGCCCCATCACATCCCCAGATGACAGCTGCCAGGACCAGCCGGGCACCAACTGCGCTCTGGCCATCAGGGTGAACCTCTGCGGCCACTGGTACTACAGCAAGGCCTGCTGCCGCTCCTGCCGGACTCCCACTCCCAGGCCTGGCCCTGCAGCCCCTTGAGACTCGGGTGCCCGCCCTGAGCTTATTTGGCTCTGGGGCCCCTCCCTGGACACTCGTCCTGTAGGCCCCCGGGTGTGAAGGCCTGAGGCGGAGCCTCGGCTGATCCTCAGCAGATTTCCATGGCCTGTGGATCGATGCTCTGCCCAGCCCTGGGACAGCCTCCAGCACCCAGCAACCCCTCCCCAGAGTTGCCCCAGCTGTGGGGGCTGTACCTGGAGCCAGAGGGTCCTGTGTTGGTGGCTGCCACCTCCACCCCCAGCAGCCCCAGAAACATGGGGCCCAGAGTCCAAAGCCCAGCATGGAGGTGAGACCTGCCCTTGGCCCAGGTTCTGCTCTGTAGAGGTGCAGCCATTCCAAGGTGACTTGCCAGGGCAGCCAGGGGACACAGACCATCAGTCCCTGGAGGTACTGAGGCATGCTCCTTCCAGGGGACCCCATCCCACGACCTAGTGTCAGCTCCACCTGCCCTGCAGGAGCTGTGCTCAGAGGGGCATGCACTTTATGCCCCTGAAGAGGCCCTTTCTCATGGTGCACTGGGCACGGACAGCCGGGTGTCCTGTATCCTTGTCAGTACTCATCGGCGTATGTTAATAAAGTGACCGTATTTATGGTGGCATTTCGCGATCTCAGTTGCTTCTGGCAGGAAGGCTGGCGGGCACAGGGGCTGAGAGCCAGGGTGAGCCACGCGGGGGTTCTGGCGGCTGCAGAGGGTGTGCGGTCAGGCGGCTGCAGTAGTCAGGTGCAGCAAGCAGTCAGGAAGCACAAAGGGAACAGGGGGCCCAGGGAGGGACGTCGGGGCTCAGTGCTGGCTTCAGAACTGGCCAGAACTTCAAGCCTGCTGTCAACTGGCGTGTGTCCCCTCATGGAGCCTGAGCCCCAGCTCAGGATCAGGGCACCATGTTCTCAGTGCCCAGGTGGCCACGGGCAGTGTCTCCTGGGAGCCCAGGTAGCAGGGAGGCCCACAGTTGCTTGTCAGTCCCCTGCAATTTGGGGATGGACTGTCTCCAGCTGGAACCCAGAGCAGGGGCCACCTCAGTGCCTCATTTCACCAGAACAGTTTCTGAGGGACTTGGGGCTTTGAGGGAACCTAGGCAGCCATCAGCCCGGGCACTCTTGCCCCTGTGTGTGCCTGCACCCATGGGCATCGGAGGGCTACCATCCAGAGCAGCTGTTGGGCTCCGGCAGGAAAGTTCTAAGGTCCCCATTGCATCGATGCTAAAGCAGGCCCAGAGACGGTCAGCCTGTTGTCCCAGGTAACACAGCCCGTTACCCAGAAACTTTCTAGCAGCTCAGCACTACAGTGGTGGTTCCCAATCTCAGACGATCACCTCTAGGGAACTGAAAAACACAGCGACTTGTTGTGGCAAGTCCTCCCAGAAAGCCACTCCCAGTCCCAGGCCCCGGACCCCACCAGCCAGATCAGAGAGGTGACTGTCTGACACCGGGCAGCTCCAGGAGGGGGCTGCACGGCAGGAGCCCAAGCGCACTGAAGACATGGAGCAGCGGCTGCGAGACAAGGTTTATTGGCTTCGCTTTCCCAGGGAGCCCAGGGCTCCGCCAGCAGGCCCTGTCACGGCGGCATGGAGGGGGCTGGGAGGGGTGGTGCTTGTTTCAAGGAGATCTATGAACTACACCAGAGGGAAGAGGCCAGGAAGAAGGGAGGGACGTGGAAGGGCTGGGGAGTGCCCCTCGCCCCACCTCAGCGGATGCCCGGCGACTCCACAGGATGCAGGACAGGGTGGGATGGGATGCAGGCTCTGGGGGTGTGGGGAGCAGACTGCACAGGGCCCGGGGTGAACCCCACCACAGCCGAGGCGGGAGGAAGGAGGAAGAGGAGGGAGACTCGGTGCCCAGGCCGAGGCTCTCCACCGACTGCCCGGTCTCTGGAAACTCACGGGCGCTGGAGTAAGAGGGCAAGGTCCTGCTCGGGCCTGGCTCGGGGCGGCCCGGCCCTTGAAGGCTTATCTTTTGGGAGGTGCCTGTGCTGAGCGCCCACCCACCCGTGGCTCCATGGTAGGACCTGGGGAGGGGGAGGCTCCCAGAGGGAAGGGGCTCTTGGGTCCTGCTGCCCAGAAAGAGAAAGTTGCCTCCTCCTGGCAGGACAGCTGTGCTTGGGTGGCAGTGGCGTGGGTGTGGGGCAGTGCCCCTGGCGGCCACTGGGCACCATCTCCTCCAGTGATAGAGAGGGCTAGAGAGGGGGCAGAAGTCCTGGGGAGACCTGGTTGGAGTTGGAGGGACATGTGCTCCCACTCAGGAGCAGCGAGCTCTGGCTGGCTGGACCCACGGGGCACCAGCAGGGACTGGGCTTGGGGGGAAGAAGGTGGAAGGGGGTGGCCCAGTCTCCCTGGACCTGGTGGCTCCTGCTGAGAATCAGAGCTCAAAGGACTCTCTGAGGCCAGCCTTCCTCAGGCAGATGGGGAGGCTGAGGCCCATGGATGGGAAGGCCACCCAGGACTCCTGGTGAGTCGGGGGACCTTTGAACCCTGGGCCACGGCTCTGCCCACCTCCCTACCCCCCAGGGGTCTGCTTGCTGGCCTGGCCTAGGCTGGGGACCAGCTGTGCAGTGTCCCCTCTTCACCAGAAACAGACCAGGGGCCAAGTACGCCAAGAACCTCGCTGTCCTAAACTCTCCCTTCTGTCCATCTGCCAGGCATTTAGGGCAACAGTGTATCAGCCCCAGCAGGTGCCTGTAGGGGGTGGGGGCCGAAGGAGAGGCAGAGAGGGGGGAAGAAGGGGACCCGAGTTCAGGGGGCGTGGAGTCCCTGTTGTCCCCGGGAGGCCTGTGCTGCGGGGCCCCTGGCATCACAGAGGCCACCCCTTCCTGGCACAGGCAGGAAGACCAGGGCCCCGGGAGGGCATGGCATGGCCCAGGCCACACAGCCAGGGAGCTGAGTTGGGGCTGGAACCATGATCACCGCCCCGCACCTCCTGGAGGTAGGAGCCTGGCCCTGTGCCCAAGAGCCAGGCCCTGCCCTGCTCTGCCATCCCCACCTGCCCTGGCATCGGGCCTCTACCTGAAGTGGCCACACTGGGGTTCACTGAGCCTCATCCCTGCAGAGGGCTTGGGGCTCCTCATGCCTGGGGACCCCTGAGGAAAGGGATGTGAGGAAGGCTGGGCTGAGCCCGGGCTTGGGCCTGGAGCCCTGGGGACATGCCATGGGTATTCTGTAGTGGCCTGGAGACCTTGTGTGGCAGTGCTGGGCGTGTGACAGCCGTCACACGTCCGTGCTGACGCTGCGGCTCCGGGAGAAGGCCTCGCGCATGGCCGACAGGCGGTTGGGGTTGAGCGCCTGCAGGCCCCCGAAGCCCCCCGCGGGCAGCTCCAGGTCCTCCTGGCTGATGCTCTTATAGGCCACGCGCCCCCCGCCGTTGCGCACAGCCTCGTCCTCGTCCTCCGGCTCTTGCAGGAAGAAGGTTGGCGGCTCGTATTGGGAGCAGCTGCGGCAGAGTGTGCGGGCCTGTGGGGACTTCTGGCGGAAGGAGGTGGAGGCGGCCGGGTACAGTGCGGGCCCGTTGGTCAGCACAAGGTTGCGGTTGGAGTGCAGGGGGGGCAGGTGCGAGTGCACGGCGAAGTCCGGCTCCTCCTCGTCCTCTTCGGACTCGTCCTTCTTACAGCAGTAGTACTGTGGGAGAGGGTGACCGTGCTGCACGCCACTGCACGTGTACCTACAGGTTGGCCCACGCCAGAGGGTCCCCAGGGTTCAGGGCAGCCTTGCCGAGAGCCGGCCCGCTCACAACCACCTGCCAGTCTTGCTGGGGCCAGCGCTGCGCTCAGCACCTTGCGGTGGCTCATTCCCTCGTCCAGAAATCCCCATCTTCACTTTGCCAATGGAGACCGAGGATGGGGGCTGCAGAGCTGGGGTCCAAGCCCCATCCAGCCCCAGTGTCCAGTTGTGGACACCGCCCTGGGCCACCTCACCCTGCCCAGAAGGCTCCCCACCTCAGGAGGACACAGGGCCTCCGGAGGCACCAAAACACGGGCAGGCCGGGGAGCATGCAGGGCGGCCCCTCTCGCCTCTGCCCTCCCCCTGGGCAGCTGTGTGCCCCCCGCTCAGTGCCTTGTCCTCTCTGAGCCTTGGAGAAAGCCCTGGGTGAGTGAGCAGGTGGCCATGGACCCTGAGCCTGGCAGGTGGAGTCCTTGCCAGTGCTGTCTGCTGGGCTCCTCCTCTGAGATCTGGCTGTCCCTTCTTGGAGCCTCTTGGGCCTCCCCTGCCTGGCCCTACCCTGCCCTGGGGGGTACCTGGAGCCGGCAGTAGCACAGAACTGCGATGATGCAGAGCAGAATCACAGTCGCCAAGATGCCCCCGGTGATGACCACAGTCCCGGCTGTCATCCGCCCTCTTCTCCATCAACAGCCTGTGAAAACACCAGCAGCCCCGTGGGGTCACCCAGACCTCTGTGCAGAAGACACCCTTCTATTTCAGAAAGGAAAGAAACTAGCCAAATGGGAGCAGGTACCCGCGGACATGCATATGACAGGTAAGGGCTCGGGTTGGAAACAGGGCAGGTGGGAGGAGACGAAGCCCCCTGAGGTCTCTGCCAGCCCCTTCCCACCCCAGCCTGCTTCTCATCTGCAAAAGGTGGGAGCTGCTAGCACAGTTCTGTCAAGATCTTGCACTCAGCAGTGAGCTGGGCTCCGGGTCCTGTGACCTGTTTCTTGCCTTCTCACCTAACTCGACCATTCTTCTTTTTCTGAATCATTAAATTTCGGGTGCAACATAATTTCTGATCATAATCCATTGTTTAACGTGACTGATGCTTTTTCATTTAAATATCAATAGTAACAGAATGCTTGGACATCGGACATAAAATCTACTATCTTCAATTTTTTGGGGGGTGCTGGGTATTGAATCCAGGGGTGCTCTACCACTGAGCTACACCCCAGCCCATTTATTTATTTAACTTTTGAGACAGGGTCTTGCTAAGTTGCCCAGGCTGACCTCCAACTTGTGATCCTCCTGCCTCAGCCTCCCCAGTCACTGGGATTACAGGTGTGTTCCACTGAGCCTGGCCACTGTTTTTAATTGTACAGTCTAGCACTGTCAAGAAGATTCACTCTTAAGATTTTTTTTTTATCTTACAAAACTGAAAGCCAATTCCTTTTTGATATCTAGGCTGTTTACACTGAGAAAAAATATTTTTAATGATGTTTAGGGTAGGGGGGCTCCTGGATCACAGAACCTACCTCAATGCTCTCTTCGGGACATATTGTCAGAGGTGGGAATTTGGGCTCAGGGACTTCCTGCCTGGAGCCCTGCCGTGGACATGGCCCAGCACATGAACGCAGGGGGCAGACTGACCCTGGAGCCCATGCCCCCTCCCATGAGCATCTGCTCACTTTTCAAGGTGTGGGCACGCAAGGTTCAGCAACCCCGTCACGAGTTCTGGTCGTCCCCACGCCCTCTCGCGAGCCAGTGGTGTGGCCGGAGTGGGCGACAGACCCCTTCCCCTATTCCCCAGTCTTTTTTCTTTTTTTGGCAGGGGCCGAGTGGCGGGAGTGACTGGAGTTTTGCAAGATCCCAGAGCGAGCCAGTTTACCCACCAACACTGGCGCCAAACTGACAGATGAGGACTTAGCAAAGCACCCAGCCTGCGTGCTCCAGGGGCTCCGAGATGCCTGCTCCCGGCCGGCTTGTGCCTCAGCATGTGCTGGCCTCCAGGCCAGTTCTCACAAGCCCTCCTCCTGTCTCCCTGCGCCACCAGGGAGGAAAGCCACCACAGGCCTGTGCGCTGGGTGCGCGGGGCCTCACCGCCCAGGCGCTTGCTCCTCTGTGGCGCTTGGCTTCTGCCTCACGGTCAGGCGGCCTCTGCTCCTCTCTGATCCTGCTGTTGCCTTACCCGGGGGTTCAGAGGCTTGGCCCAGCTTTCCCACCAGATGGCTTGGGCAGCCTGAGCCAGTCCAGACAGGCTAGTCCATGGGGACACGCGGAACGGCCACTTCAGATGCGGTCCATTCCCCGGCCGTTCACCCTGGTGCTTCCGAGGGAAGTGCAGAAGAGCCTCCCGTGCGTCCCAGACTGCTGGCCCGGAGCAGCTGTAAGGAAGGGGCCAGTCTCACCTCTAGCCACTTGCAGAACAAGCTGTGACCCTTAGTTCCTGTCTGTTTTCAGCGTCACCGTGACACCACAGACTCGCTGATGAATCTAGATCCTCCAGTCACTCCTTCTGGTGTTCAGTGGCCCCCCTGCCTGGGACTGTGGGTCTGCAGGCCCCTCTGGCGGCTCCTGGGTCTCTCTGGTGGGACCCCAGGGATGGCCCCACAGGGTGGTTCTCAGACAAGGCTGGGCGGGGTGCCCGCAGCTCCTGGGTATTTCCTGCTGGTGCGACTGTAGGGTCGGGTCTGCGCTCGAGGCGCTGAGCCTGGTGGTGTCCGTGGTGGGCAGCTTGTTTTCCACTTAGGTCAGCGTACCTGTCCTCTCCTCTACGTGATCGTCTTCAAAATAATACGACCAGTGGGTTCACTAACAACGCTTCTGAACCGAGTTTGGGTTTCTATCCTTTTTGTGCCGGCCCCTTTAGGTTCGCACAGTCAGGAGACGGTTTCAAACTCACTGGAAAGACCTCAGAGCAGTTCCCCCACCAACTTCACACCTGTGTGCCTTTATTTTTCTCTCTTTTTAAAAATTTTAAATGAATTTAATTTTGCTCATTAATCATAGAAAACATTTGGTCCCAAAGTCCACAGTGTGACACCATGGGCATTCGGTCTGGCTTCTGCCCCTGCCCCTCCCCTGCGTGCCCCCAGAGGTGACAGTCCCACTCAACTCCGGGCTCACCCTCCCATGGCTTCTCCCCACCCGGACCAGGCGCACTCCTTGCCTTTCACACGCAGGGCTTTTCCTGCATCGTCTCTGACCTTCCTCTGCGTCTCCTGCTGTCTTTCCCTGGATGGCACGGGGCTGGCCTGGCCTCCTGGCAGCCACCTCGCACCTGGCACATGGAGGAGCCCGCTCCCGGCTGCCCCGTGGGGGCACGAGCACAGGCGCCCACCGCCCCTTTCCCAGGCCCTCGCAGATGCTGGCAGGACAAGCTCCGTGTGCACGTCCCTGGAGGGCTTGGGGGGTCTGCTAGAGCCGCTGGGATTTGGGTTGATCAACCCTCCTCCAAGAATGCACGAGAATAACCGGCAGGCAAGGTCTGGCTGGGGTGGGGGAGGCCTCCGGGTGTCCCCGCCGACTCTGAGCCAGGTTTGCGAGGGTTAACAACAGGCAGGGAGGTGCCCGTGGAGGGGGGACCCGGACACATACCGACAGAGGGGCTTGCTGGGACATAGGGGCCTGGAACCCGGCCCCTTGACAGGAAGACAGCAAGAGAGGATCCAGACAGACACACAGGCAACTCCAGATACAGGCAGACAGAGCAAGGTGCAGACAGCCTGCTGCAGACAGACCCAAAACCGCAGAGCCAGGCGGAGACGGACAAACGGCCAGACACACAGGACAGAGACGGAGCCAGGGACCTCACACGCTCCTGGGAGCTCTGCCTGTCAGCTCCAGTCCCACACAATTCCCCAGGTGGCTCAGGCCAGCTGGCCAGCTGGCCCTGCTGGGGACACAGGCTGACAGGCAGGATCCAGGGAGGCTGCGGCAGGGCGGGGCCGTCCAGATGACTGGCACCATCTCTGCAGAGGTGAGCTGAGGCCAAGCAGGCAGGTGCCCTGGCATGGGGCTCAACTGTCCTGCCTTCTGCCCACTTTGGGTCTCACAGGGTCACTGATATGTCCTTGACCTTCCCCTGAGGTTGCAGAAGGGACTCTGGGGAGTCCTCCTCTGTGGTCAGGAGGACAGCCTGAGGAGGAGAGGTCAGATGCTGGGACTCTGAGGTCACTGGGGAGGAGACTGAGGCCCAGGATAGGCAGGGGCCTCCCAGGAGTCCAGCCAAGCCCCAGTGTCCCATTAGGCCAAGCTGGACGGCAGGCATCGTCCTGGAGACAGGCCTCTCTTGCAGCTGAGAGCCTCAGCAGTCCTCACTACCTGTGGGGACCACAGGGTCTCAACACAGAGGCCATTCCTGCCCATTGTCCTGTGTGGCACTTTCCAGGGTGGCCTTCCTCTCTGTGGGATGCAAACTGCTGACTGGAGGGATGGCGTGACCTGTCAGGCCCCAGCAGCAGGATGAGGAGGCGGGGTGGGTCAGGGCCAGTGGTCATGACCATCCACCTCAGGGCAGGGCAGTGCCCTCTGCGGCTCCCTCTCCCTACTGTCAAGGCCCACATCTGCACGAATGCCCTGGACCCCATGGCACGCTCATGTGTGGGACCCTGAGCCCTGTCTCTGTGACCCTCCTCTCTGCACCCTGCCCCTGGTGCCCAGTTGTACCCCTACTGCTGCCTGCTGGCCATAGCTCACTGGGGCTGGAGTGGACATGTGCCCCAGGCTGGCTTCTCTCCTGAGAGATGGAACAGGTCCCTGCTGGTCCCAGGACCTGGGCAGACATAGCGGTCTAGCTGTGGCCAGGGCTGGCATTTTGTGCCATGTGTGTGGACAGCCAGCAGGAACTGGCCCCAGGGGAACAGGACAGATACAGATGTGGAGAAACCTGTCCTCTGCTGGGGTCCTGACCCAGGTGCGAGACCCTCCCCTGGGAAGACACAGCTGAGTGGGCTTCTGATATTTGCCCCAGAGCAGACAGTCATGGCCCTGCTGCCTCCAAGGGGTCTCACTAAACTTGGGGAGGCGAGAGAGAGGACCTGGGTATTGTTAGCTGTCGTGATGGGCTGAATGCAGTCACTGACCACAGCTGGGGCTCTAGGCTGGGGCCAGGTTCCCCAGGGAGCACGTGCCTGGCTGGGCCCCAGGAGCTGGGACGGGGAGTAAGACACAAAGATCAGGACTGTGGTGCTGAGGCCCTTGGGACAGGCAGGCAGGGGCTCCAGAGAGTGCACTCGAGGGACCCCGACCTGCCGGCCCCGCTCGGCCTCCAGTGGGCTACAACAACTGGGCACTGGGGACTCTGCACCAGGGCAGGTGCACTGTCAGACAGTGTCTCTCCCTGGGCCTATGTCCTTCCTTGGGTCACCGTGAGAACTGGCCATGCTCCTAGGCCAGAGATGGTCCCTGGCTCTGCCTGGCCCCTGGGGCCTGAGCTGCGTCTCCTCTGGGCCTGGGTTCCTTCCAGCGGCAGGCAGCCGGGAAGGGTGCCGGCTCAGGCCAGGTGCCCAGGGCTGTCAGCAGCAGCCGCTCCAACACCCAGCCTGTCCAGCTGGAGCGTCTCCGCCTCGCTCCGCAGATACACGCTCAGGGAACAGCAACGCCCGTGCTGGGTGCCAGGTTCCAGGGCCAGGCCCGACACAGACGCACACGCTCCTGGCAGCTCCATTCGTGCCCGGGCCTGACATCATCGCAGTTAACTCCAAACAGTCCCAAGGGTGAAGGTGCCATTGTCCCCTGGCCCTGCCCTTGCCTCCTCTCTGCTCTGGCTGTGCCACTCGCTGGGATGCCCTTCCCTCTGACTCCCACTGAAGCCAGGCACGTGCCATCCTCCTCCAGAAAGCCTTCCTGGACTTCACCGAGCCTCAGAACCTCAAATGCCAGTCCTGGGAGGGACCACGCCCCTCCACACAGTGGAAGAACATAACCCTGAGCTCCCCTCGCCTCCTGCATCCTGCTGCCCCCTCAATCTTCCAGGCAGGGACTCTGCCCCTCCATGCCCCCCAGGCCCGCGTCTGCTGGGGCGTTCAGCTGGCTGTGGCCTGGGTCAGAAGCCTCCCTCTGGCCCATGCCCTCATCCACACAGGCAGGCAGTTTTAGCCAATGGACTCCTCCCACTCCAGGACCTCGGTGGCTCAGCCACAGGACACCCTTAGAGGGTCATGATGGGAAAGAGTGCCAAGAGGCCGCTGGAGAACGGCAGGGGAAGGGACACAGAGCCTCTGCTCATGCTGGCCGGGGACACAGCACCCAGGCACCAGTCCTGAGACCAAGCAAGCTGCTGCCTGGGAGATAAAGGGAGGGTTTGAAGCCCAGGGCTGCAGACGGAGCATTAGATGCTGGGAAGCTTCCTGGAGGAGGCGGCCCCTGACTGGTCCAGGAAGAGGACCGTCTAGACTGTGCTGGGCCTGCCGGGCGGGGAATAGCACAGGCCGCCTCCGAGGCAGCGAAGTGCCAGGCGGCCCCGTGACAGCCTGGCAGGGCGGCCACCGCCTGTTTGCCACCCAGCAGCAATTCTGAAGCCACCTGCTGCCAGCCAGCGATTCAGTAGGGCTCGATGAACTGTTGCTCTGCCCCCTGGGACCATAAACGGCTTCAAAGCTTTATAAACCCTGCTTCCCACCCCACCCCACCCCAGCTTCCACAAGGGCAGGCTGTGAGATGGGCCCTCTGCTTCCCTCCACCCTGGAGCCTGTGCAGGGGGCCCTTCCCATAGCCCCTGTCTCGTCTGGGCAGCCGAGCGGACAGGCTCTGTTGTCTCCACACCAACCATCAGGAGGTGGCTGGGCGGGGCAGAGGCAGGAAGCACCTGGCGGCAGAGCCAGACCGGCCTCCACCTGCCTCCCTGCCTCCCGGCGGAGCTCTCACAGCCTTCTGCTGTGCTGCTGCCCTCGACCACAGGACACACGCTCTCCCGTCCTGCCCTTCTCCCAGCTCTATCTTTCTGTGTCCCCTCTTGCCCAACTCGCACTTGCCTCGAAGGCCGCGAGGCTGCAGCCTCTGTGGTTTGTTTCATGTGTCCACCCCAGCCCCTGCAGCAAAGCTTGATGAAGGTTCTGTCTGCCGGCTCTCCTGAGGTGCCCAGCACTCCGGTAGGACCGAGAAGCCAAGCCTGGCCAGGCCCGCCGGCCCCTGTAGCCCAGGGACTTCCAATCCCTGGGACCAGAGCTGGGGGCCTGGTGAACATGGCTTCCAGGCTGCGGCGAGCCCGGGACCTGCTGGCTGAACAAGTGTCCTTCCAACCAAGTGACGTTGGGGCCACTCATCTCCAGACGGAGAAAGCGAGGCTGGGGCAGAGAGGGCTGGCTTTGAGGGGCCAGGCCAGGGCCGGGCTGGGAATCCGCGCTTGTGGCCTCTGAGGCTCCCCTCAGTGTGGCGTTCTCTGAGGGCTCTGGGGACCGAGATCCTTGCTCCACAAACGCATCCCATCTGGTTTCAAAGTGCTCCCGCTACCTGGAAGCCCAAGGGCCCGTGGTCCTGGAGCAGAGCAGAGCGGCCCACAGAGTTCCTGTCTAGACCTCCTCCACATTTGTTCCTAATTTCACGCTCTGCGGGCTCCTGGATTCCTGCGCTGCGCTCGGTAATAAACAGACAGGGAAGTGCAGCAGCGCCGGCTGCCCCAGCTGGGCTCCGAGATGTTATCCAGAGCCGGCCAGGGACGGCCTCACGGAGGGGCACTGGGGGCACTGGGAACGCCTGCCCCCAAGTGCAGTCTGCAGCCCAGACCAGCACCTGGAGCTCAGCAGGCCAGGGCCAGGGAGGGCCCAGCCGGGTTCCCAGGGGCTCTCATTCTGTCGGGAACCAAGAAAATGCCCACAGTTGAGGAATTAGTGCATCCAGGCCCGGGATGGGGGCGGGTTGCTCAGGAAACATGTGGTGCCTTGGCTTGCCAGCTTGCTAGTCTGGGCTCCCTGAGGGGTCCCAGAAAGAGCACAGAGACCCGGACATTCCATCCAACATCTCTGGTGCTTTCTGGATATGTTAAAATTCTCCCTGGGCCCCAGATGAGGTGCCCTGGGGTCAGCCTGAGCGCAGAGCCTCACCCTCAGTTCCCTGCCCTGCCCTGAGCCGGGCCCACAGTGGGTGCTCCGCGTGAGCCAGTGACAGACGGACCGCCTCTGGTGCCCTTGAGCTCCAGGAGAGGGGAGGGAACACCCCTGCAGACCCTGCAGAGCCGGGGGGCAGCTGGGAGGGAGGCGGGGATGAGGTGGTGGGAAGGGGCTCCCTTCTGGCTCGGGCCTTACTTCAGCAATGGCAGGGCTGGTAAGAACCATGCCTGCGGCCTCCTGAGCCACCTGCCTCATGCGCTGGACGTGTCTGATGCCCAGGTCCCCTCTGGGGCTTCCCCAGGTTAATGGCTTTCCCTGGTGGCAGAGGAAATGCCTGTCACAGATGGGAAGCTGCTGTCTGGGAGGCAGTGGCTCTCAAGCCACTGGACGGAAGGAAACCTTGATCCACATTCTCTGAAAGTACACTGAGGCCAGAAGGGAGCAGTGGCCCAAGGAGACAGGAAACCCGTGTCCTGCTCTGAGCCCAGGGGCCTGTCGGAGCCCAAGCCTGCCAAAATCCATGTCACAAGGCCACCTCAGGACCTGCCCCTCAGGCCAAGAGCTGAAAAGCCAGAGGAGGGCCAGCACTGCAGCCTGGCTGGTGCTGCGAAGGGGACCAGGGTAGGGGGCAGCCGTGGGCTGGAGGAGAGGAGCTGGAGCAGAGGCCATGGTCAGGGGATGCCGGGCCCCAGGGCCATGGCCAGGACCCAGGACCCTGGAGGAGGCAGGTGTCTGTGCAGTTGGCCTGGCAGGGGTCGGAGCCTCTGCACCGGCTAGAGGAAGGAGGCATCTCAGCTGGGGCCCATCCCACACTTCCTGACAGGGGTCCAGGTCAGAGGGCAGCAGCCTCCAACTCGCCAGGGCTCACAGGCCCGGGCACGTGCAACGACCCCAGGCCCACAGTGGGCAGGCCGGTCTGCAGCACAGGTGCAGGGCTGATGGTGGCTGGGGGCAGAGGAGGCCCTGGCTCAGCATGGCCTGGGCAGCACTCTGGGCCTCATGAAGATGAGGTCACTACCCACCATCAGCATGGCTGGAACTGGCTGCCTATTTGAGGGGGGCTGTCCCCCTCACCTGGGAGTCAGCCTGTCTCAAATCCTAGTTCCCACCCAGGCCAGCAAACTCTCTGCCCAGGACGGGGGTAGCCTGGGCTGTGCCCACACGTAGGGTGCAGGGGCAAGCTCAGCAGTGGAGGGTCTAGCCTCCTCCCTCCTTGTCCAAAGGGGTGGTCGAGGCCCACGGAGAAGGAGCCTTGCCCAGGACACCCACACATCTCCTTAGTGACCCAAGCTGCCTCCAGCCCCCAGGGGATGGGGACCAGAGGGTGGGAGGAGGCCCACAGCAGCATCTGGATGGAGAGCTGCAGCTGTCCTGGAGCCCCCAGGCCTCTCCTGTCCAGCCTCACGTGTGTTCATGAGGACAACGGGGTTCACACCCACCTCGGGCGCCCCAGCCTCTGCCCTGGCTGATTCCAGCACAGTGAGGATGCTCAGGAATGTCCTGGGCCTGACCCTGCCCCCAGGGTCCCCACCCAACTCCTAGTCCCTCTGCTGAACTTCAGGCTGGCTCCTCACGACGGGAAGCCCACCTGTGGCACAGAGCCTCTGCGCAGGACAGCACGGCACCTCCCACAGTGCCCATCCCTGGGGCAGTCCAGCAGGGTGATGTCAGCCCATTGATAGACAATGAACCCAAAGAAAAGGCACACAGTAGGGGTCAGTGGGCGGGGTGACATGGTGCCTACCCTGGTGTGTTCACACCTTGCTCCCTGCCTGAAGCAGGGAAGGACACAGCACCACAGCCTCCTCCCCCCACGTCCTGCAGAAGAGCCCCTAGAGGACAAGGGCCTTCTCCAGTCTACAGTCCTCCGGCCACCAGGGGTCCGCACAGCGAGCGCACACAGTAGGGGCTACCTCTGTGCTGTTTAATGGGGTTAGGCAAGCAGGGCAGGGCTCTGGGTGTGCAGAGGGTTGTGCCAGGTGTGGGAAGGGGTCTTGCCCTGTGGCCTCCACAGTCACCTGCCTGCCCCCTAGCGCCTCCTGGGCAGGTGGGGGTGGGGCCACAGCAGGCTCAGAGCTGCAGGCCAGGCCAGGGGGCGGAGGAGCTGCCACATTCAAGAACCCAGCAGTGTGTCAGGAAATGGGTGGGAGGCCAGAGGAGCCCCAGCTCAGCTGCAGATGGGTTGACTTTTCTCCCCCTTAAAAATAACCATGCACAGAAGTTGAGTTTTTAAAACCCCTTCTGCTGCTGGACTTAAGTGGGGGCTTTTTGGTTTTGTTTTGTCTGGTTTTAGTTTTTGAAGTTTCACTTCCTCTTGTAGGAAGGTGCCGGGCAGGGGCCGCAGCACACCAAGTATCAAGCTCACACCTTCCCAGGCACCTGCGTCGGGGCTGGGAGCATCCTCATGCAAAGGCGGGAAACCAAGGCAGAGTCGGGGAGCACAGCCAGGACCCGATCCAGGCCTCAGCCCACCGCCTGGCTCAGCAGCTTGAGTTCAACTTCAGTGTCCAGCAAGGCGCTCAGGATACAGGCCCCACGGAGCAGACTGGCAAGGGCTCGGGGCCTTGGTGGGACTCGCCCTGCGTCCTCAGTGGGCAGGTGCAGGCCAAGCTCCTGGCCCCTCAGCCACAGAGCTGCCCAGGGAACAAAGGCTTGGGGTGCCATGAGGCAGTGGGCCCAGTCGGGCAGGCCGCCCTCCTGGAGGTCCTCTGCAGAGCTGGCCCACCACCCTGGCCTGAGGGGCATGGCAGACATGAGCAGGTTCCACAGTCCATCCTGAGCCGCTTGATCTCTGGTCCTTCCCACCTGGGCACCCAGATGGATCAGCCACACCCACCCTCACTGCAGCACCAACCAGGGCCTGCTGCCTGTCCCGGCCACGGGATGCTCCCTCACCAGACGCCTAGTGGCTACTACGTGCCTGATGCCGGAGGGACCCTGCCCGCTTGTGCGCTGGGTCAAGGGGGCAGGCGGCAGATCGCAGGGGGTGTCGGCCCTCTCTTATCTTCTCCCTGGGCTGGGGTCACCGGGTGGCCCACCTCAGCCTCTCTGCCCACGCCACTGTGCACACAAGGCACCTGGACGGCCACTCGTCCTCCCAACCTCCAGGGCCCAGTGGGTCCTGCACAAGTTTCCTAAACAGCCCAGGGTCCAGACTCGGCCTGCTTCAGCCCATGGCCATTGTCCACAGACACCCTCAGGGAGCCCCCACCACAGCCCTCCATGTTCCTGCCACCAGAAGGCGGGCCGCAGCGTAGGGCTCCAGGCAGCTGGGTGCCACCTCTCCCCCATCCCCGGTCACCCCTGACGCCAAGTCGGCCCAGGTCAGCAACATGTGGGTGGGACCCCAACTCTCCTCCATGGTGTCCGTGTGACTGTGGGCCTCAGTCTCTCCCTCTTTGAGACAAGACATTTATGCCAGCTTCCAGCCAGCCTCCCGCCTCCATTGCTCCATGGAGCCTGGCTGTGTGCCAAGCACTGGGCTGTGCTGGGACAGTGACAAACGGGGACACGGCCCCTGCCTGGTCGGGGGGCCCAGAGAGCAGCAGACTGGATGCACACCCCTGGCGCAGACCTTGCCTGCTGCCCATGGCCTGGCAGTGCTGGTGTTGATCTGTCCTGTGTGGTGCTCTGGGTAGGTCACACCCACTGCCCCCCAGCACAGGGTGCCACGAGAGCCATCTGCGATGACAAGTGGCCGTGTGGGAAGGGCTCCAGCCCTGTGGGGCCTGCAGAGCTGGGGGGCATTTCTATATGTGTTTTTTTATTTTATTTTTTAACAAACCCAGACCACCCTGTGGACCATGCTGTTATCAGCTCACTGAGAGCCGTTTCCAGAACAGCCCTGAGGTTTCCTCCATCCACCTCCTCCAGGGTGTCCTCCCCCACTGCCTCTACTGATTGAGGGCCTGACCAGTGATGTCAGGAGGGAGGACAGAGAGCGCTCACGGGACCACAGCTGGGAGGCGTGGCCTGCCAGAGACCAGGACGCCGAGGCCTGAAGGGAGGGGAGCTGGGAGAGGAGGGGCTGTGTGAAGGACCGCGGGCAGCAGGCTGAGGGGCTTCCGGGCCAGAAAGCTTCATTCTGCTCGCAGCTCAAGAAGGAGGGATGGCCGAGGGGAGCCACCTCCACAGACCCCGGGCCTCATCTCCCGACGCCCTCGGCTGCAGCCAGGTGCCCTTCCTCCCGGATCACTCTGTGTTGGTTGTCCGCCTGTCTTGGGCGCTGGGCTGCCTGGGGAACGGGCTGCCGGAGCACACTCTGGGCACACAGGACCAGACCCTCAGCCCCTGTGCATCTCTCTACAACTCCTTGGGGCTGTGCCTCTCCAGACTCCTTGCTGCCTCTCCTCCTGACCCCCAAGCACCATGGGTCCCTCCCACGGTACTGTCACCCAGCTTCCGACCCAGACCATCTTCCAGAAACAGGCTTCCCCTGACCTCTGCAACCCCAGCCTGCCCGTTACTCCCCGGCCCTGCCTGGCCACCTTACTATGACGTTCTGGAATGGGGGTCTCTGGGGATAGGGGCTCTGGCATCTCTGCTCCTCTTGTTTTGTCCCAGTGTACACTCTCAGTTGACTGGCAGTGCTGGCTGGAGAGTGGGGTCCTGAGGTCAGAGCTGACTGCGGGGAGGGCACATGGTGTGGTGATGGGCGTGAGGCCTCAGGTGAGAGGGGCGGTGTGGCTGGAGGAGGGTGCCCTCGCAGGACTCTGGGGGCTGGATGCAGTGAGGGGCAGGGAGTCAGGTGACCTAGGGCTCCTGGCCTTGGCAGCTGTCCAGGGGAGACACCAGGGGGACACTGCAAGAGGCGCTGCAGCAGGAGCCCAGGAAGGCTCTGCATCTCCCGGGGATTTCTTACCCTCCGTGTCTCAGCCCAGTGACGACAATGAAGAAGTTGCCAGGACCCTCCTCATCACCAGGAGGACCAGCCCTCATTATAGAGAATAGCCACAAACCACAGAGGTCGAAGGACTGTCTGTCCAGGACAAAACTGAAACAATGGCATTCAAAGCACTGGACATCAGATGATGAAGGAAAGTGACTTTCAAGACAGGAGAAGAAACAAAGGGGGCCCTCTGATCATCTAGTGTCCTGCCTGGTCAGTGCCTGGTCAGCTTGCAGAGGAATCGGGGGGAGCTGCATCTCTCTGAGTTGAGGGCAGAGGGCTGGGAGCCCAAGGAGGCCAGAGCAGCCAGAGCTTCAGGACACAGCACTGCAGAGGAGAGCCCGGAGCCGGCAGAGGTCCTGCAGTGGTCAGCTGAGGACAGGTCAGCACACACGAGAGCAGATCGACCTGTGGCCCGAGGGAGAGAACCACTTGACGGGGCTTTAGGGAGCAGCACCTGAAGCTCAGGCAGGTCCAGAAACAGCTCCCGTCCCGTCGGACAGGAAGGCATCTTAACCCACGTAGCACCAGGAAGGGAAACCGGGAGGGTTTTGACTAAAAACTGCTCTGGTCTTGCCCAACAAGACTTAAAAAGCCAGACCTGAAAAGATCAAGCATTTCCCAACGACCTAACTACATCGCAGAACAGAGCTCACACATGCATAAGGGAATAAAGTACCCAGCACCCAACATGGTAAAATTCACAACGTCTGGCGTCCAGGGAAAAGTTCCTCAAATGCGAAGAAGAAGAAAGAAGGAAGAAGAAGAAGAAGAAGAAGAGGAAGAAGAAGAAGAAGAAGAAGAAGAAGAAGAAGAAGAAGAGGAAGAAGAAGAAGAAGAAGAAGAAGAAGAAGAAGAAGAAGAAGAAGAAGAAGATCCCAGTGACGAGAAAAACCAGTCTCTGAAACTAGCCCAGAGATGGCCCAAGAATGGAATTAGGATACAAGACTGTTAAAAGCTACTGTCTGTAGCACCAGGGGAAGCACCAGGGGGGAACAGAGTGTGAACTGGAAATGTAAATGACATGAAAGTGTCTAACCTCCAAAGATGAAAACTCGGCCCTGGTTAAGGTGTGGAATACATCATGGGGTCCATATCAGGTTGGACATTACCGGAGGCTCGGCCCGCAGACTTGCAGACTTGCAACAGAAACCACCCAGGTGAAGCAGAGAGCGAAAGGAGACAGAAGAAACCAAACAGTGAATGGACGGCCTCAGTGAGACGTGGGAGACGTCAAGTGGCCTGAGCCGATGTGTGCAATTGCAATCCCCAGGAAAATGATCAGAGGAAACATTGGCTGGAAAATTTCCAGATGGGACAATGACTCTGAAGCCACAAGGCCAAAAGGCTCAAGGAACCACCAACGTGAAGAAAACAACAAGGAACAATATAACCAAGGCCCTCGAAACCACCAATAAAGAGGAAAACGAATGCAGACGCCCTGCAGGGGGAAAGCAAGCGAGTGCCAAGAAATAAGAGGCACCGCCCACCCGGCATTTCCACCTGGAAAAAACGAAGCAGAACAAAACCCTTTCCAACATGAAGTGGAAATAAAGGGTGGCATGAGCGCCGCCTCCCCTGCCAGGGCCCAGGGCCCCACAGCTCAGCTCCTTTCCCGCGGTTTGGGACCTGTCGGAGGCAGATTCTTATTTTCTCCTGAGGTTTGGGTCCCTGCTGGCCCAACCTGGGCAGGTGATGGCATCCAGGAACCAGGCTCAGGATTCTTGGGCCTCCAGAGCTCACAAAATCCAGCTGAGTGGCCTGCCTGGGAGCCCCATGGGAAGCACTCTGTTCTGGTGGGGCCGGGTGACGTCCGTCCTGTCCTGGGGAGGCCCAGTGTGAGGGACAGCAGCTCCACAGGGTGTCTTCACACTGGGGACCCCCACCTTGTGAGTGCAGGCCCTCAGAGCAAGCGGGGAGACATGGGGATGGGTACAGGGCAAGCCATGTGCACAGTGACCTCGTTCTGCCACCACACAGGTCACCACAGGAGTGTGAAAGCAAAAGTCCGTGTACTTAACAGCCCGGGATGCATGGAGGTCACAGGCAGTCTCCAAGGCTCTGTGTGCTGAGTGAGGGGTGGGGCTCTCCTTGCCCCGGCGCAGGGTCTCCGCGCCCCAGGTGGCCCACGTGAGCATGTCTCAGCTCTGACATGCAAACCGCCACCTTCACAGCACTGAACACGGGCAGGATGCGTAAAGCAGGGGCCATGTGAGCGAGAACCAGCCGTTGTGAGCTGCTCTTCCAGGAGGCCCAAGGAAGCTGCTCACGGTGGTCAGAGGAGTGGGACACCACAGCGGTGAGTTAGCAGCATGGGTGCCGCCCCTGGGAGGGGCAGGTGTCCTCTTGAAGCCTGAGTCGTGCCTCTGCTGAGTGAGGATCTGGCCGGTGTAGGAAGCGGGGTTGCTCCTTCCTGCCCACCTGCTGCAGAGGGCATGGGTGTGTGTGTCTCATCGAAGGTGAATGAAGAACAGGACAGGGACAAGGACCAAGCAGCCAGGATCCCACAGAGCCTGGAGGCCTGTCCAGCAACCAAAGGGAGGGTGTGGGCTGCTGCTACCTGTCCCTGCTTTGGTACTTTCCTTCAAAGTACAGGTGGGCACTCAGCACATCTGGCCTAACCAGGAGCCCGCCTGTCCCCTGCACCCGGCCCATATCTGATCTCCCCCCTGTGGAGCTTGAGAGGGGGCATGTGGTGGGCACTGCTGGGTGGGTGGGACCAGAGGGCAGGAGGACCATGGGCAGCCAGAGGACGCAGGAGCGTGTGCGGGAGGTCTGAGGGGTGTTGTCACGGATGCCCAGAATCTTCAAGGAAAGTTCTAGAGTCTTAGGAGGTCAGGACATGTGCACAGCAGATGCCCCGAATCTGAGAACCCCAAATCCCTTTCTTTTGGGTATGGAGGGACTTTGGAAGTGACTCAGTTTAATCACAAGTGCACAAACAACTGCAGAGGCTTCCTCCCCACTGAAGCAAGGACCCGGTGGGCGGCTCACTAGAGCCACCAGAGCTTGTCTACGAAGCGCGTCCAGCTCCTGATGGGGTCCAGACTTCTGCTTCCATCCAGGTCACCCCAAGTGCCTTCTCCACTGAAAGGCAGGAGATCGCTGAGGAGGGCTTCAGCTGCTACCCTCTTAGCTGGGGCAGCGGAGCCCTGAGCACCCACCACCCCGTGTCCCTCATCTCCCTCACTCCTTCATTTGTCCATTCATCCCAGGGTAGATGGCCACTGCCTGGTCCTGCCTGGACCCAGAGGCTGGAGGTGCTGCTGGCCCTCTCTCAGCCTCTGGGCCTCTCCATGGGGCTGAGCTGGCTACTCTGCTGTAACTTATGTGGACGGTGTGGCCACCTGAGCCGGGCCTGGTGGCCGAGGCCTCCTGGAGCAATTTTGTTCTCACATCAACTTTCTCTTTTAAAGAGTGGGCCCAGCTGCTCTTAAGCGAGCGTGGGTGTGTAGAGTGGAGACCCTGGTCAGCGCTGTCACTGCACAACTGACCTGGGCTGGCCTGGGAGGCCTGCAGCCCTGCAGAACTGCCTTCTGACAGCTGAGGACCCTGCCACGGGGTGGGGAGGGGGGGAGGCACTGGTGACAGACCCTGCTGGACGCCCTCTGAGCCCCTCCTTCCCAGTGGGTGTTCTGCTGGTTTGGGGTATTTTGAGGGAAGGTCCTGATGGGAACAGATGTCATTTCTGGCTCTAAATATGGGAATCAGTCCAGGGGGGCCACACAGAGGACCCTGCACAACAGGCTGGCCCTCCCAACCACAGGAACGGCCCTGCTGCCCAGCAAGTGTGGTCCAAGTGCCCCTGGTGAGCAGACACCATGCAGGTGGTGGACAGGGTCAGCAGTCTCCCCATGGAGAAGACTGACAGGGAGGAACCCCAGAGCCAACTGTTGGTGCCTGGGATGGTGTCACAGGGCCACTGGGAGGTGGCAGGACAGGGGTATGTCCCTGAGAGGCTGATGAAGGAGCAGAGACCTGGCACTGGCCAGGCAAGGTCCTCAGGCAGTGGGCAGCAGGAGGGAGGGCCCTCAGGGAAGAAGGGTCCTGGAGTACAGAAGCCAGTCAGCACACAGGAACACAGCAGGGGAGGCCAGGGGAGTGGGGTCTGTCCCAGTGGGGCTCCCTGGGCCCCTTCAAGGGTCTGGGTACAGCTAGGACTGGGTGGGCTGTAAGTGAGGATCCTCGGCCAAGCCTGACACAGGGCCATTCCGCAGGCCCCACCTGACTGTAGGCAGACACCCCAGACCCCACCTTCAGGTCCCATTTGTCAAGGGCCTACCCGGTGTCTGGGATCTTCGATGGTGACTGGAGGGGGAAAAGCCCACAGAGAGGTTTAATAACCTGCCTCAGCTCACCAGCAGGGAAGAGCCGGGTCCTGGCTGCCGGGAGCACTGGCTCCCTGCCCCTCCCCCACGCCTCTGCTCCTCCCCCTCCCCCTCCTCCCGTCCCTCCCCCACTCCCTCCCTCTCTCCTGATCAATGAAGAACCAGGCAGGCGGAAAGTGATGGCAGAACAGAGATAAAGGACCCCACAAGTGATACCCAGATGCTGTGTTGTAAGACGACCCTGGAGAAGCCTGTTTGGGGACCAGAGCGACTCTCACGAGGGAGGCTCCACAAAGGTAAAATCTAGTTTGAATTTCATAAGTGGGTTCACACGGAGACAGGAGGCCCAGGGGAGCCCCAAGGCGGGCTGACCTCAGCAGGCCACGAGGCGGCCACGAGGCGCCCGCGAGGCAGGGAAACTAGGATTTTTAAGCAAACTAGAGTTTTTCCTCCACTGCCTCCCCTCAAGCTGGATTTGGATCATTAGATCCCAGAATCCCCCTCTCAAAGCAGTGGCCGGCTTTGACCTGCTCAGAGCCGGAGGTGGTTGCCGGCCCTGGTGGGCCCTCCTGAAAGTCCTTGGGGTCTGCCTAGCTTCGGAGCTGGGCCGTGAACAGGAGCCTCCAGGGGGCACTTGCCTTTGAAATGGAAAAATGAACATCTTTATTTTGCCTTAGGAAAGTTCCCTAATGCACCACGTGGGCCGGCGTCTGCCAACGCCAAGGAGAGGAATTGGGAAACACGGTGTAAACACGCCATCTCCAGCCGCAAGGTGAGGCCTCGTGGGCAGGGAGCTCCTGGGGCCCTGCAGGCCGCCGCCCCCACCCGCCCCCGGCAGCCTCGTGCCCACTTCAGGCCACTCTTGGCAAAACACTGAGAGCCAGCGCTAGGGGATGCGTGGCAGGCACCGCACAGGGCTGGCAGCTGGAGAGCCCAGGGAGCAAGGAGGGCGCGGCGGCCTCAGCCCACCCAGGAGGGCAGCGCACTGAGGCCAGGGCAGGAGTGAGGCCTCAGCCCTCGTCCTCTTAAAGGGTCCAAAGCGACAAGATAAAGGGGAAGCAGCTTCCACTAAGGGAGCAGGGAAATTCAGGGGCATCTTTAGCAGGCCACCGTCACCAGATGGTCTCCCCCGCCTCCAGTGACGGCAGGCATGCCCCTGCTCTCTGCCACACCTGCGCCCTCACTCCGTACTCTCCTTGCAGCTAAGTTCTGCCTCCAGGGAGCCTTCCAAGACTGCTCCAGCCCAGGGCTACCTTCCCCAGATCTGGGACACCTGCCTCCTGTACCCAAGTTACAGTCCATGGAGAACTGTCCTGCACCGTGTCTAATCCTACTCCCAGTGCACCCCCAAATCAAGTCTACATAAACCCAAGCTGTGCACGGCCTGCAGGACCATCGCTAATCCATCCAGGGAAGGCCATGAGGAGGGGTGAGCCGTTCAGTCAGGGCACTAGCCGAGCTTGCACAGACATGGGGCAGAAAGGAGGGGGCAGAGGACAAGGGGGAGCACCGGTGGATAGGATGGTCCTGTGTGACTCCCATGTGGCCAACACAGCCACCTGCAGAGCTAGTGCAGGTGTGGACCTCAGCCAGGGGCTAGGGCCTTTGACTTTGTAGGCAATGAACCCAAACAAGCAGGATGGCCTCATTTCTCTCTTCGGGCAGGCGGGTATCGCGTTTATTAAAATGGCACGATGTAGATTAAACTGAATGTGTGTTAGATAAACACTAACGTGGCATAAAAGGTGAAGTCACCTGTCAGGTAACTGGACAGCTTTCTGTTGTAGCGGCCTGTGTGTTTTCTAGAACCAAGGGCACATGGAGTCCCCCAGGAGAGTGGAAGGGGCTGGGCGCCTGCACCCTCCACCTTCCCTGGATGCTGATGCCGCTGGTCCTGGTTCTCAGGCCACAGATTTGTGGTTGTAAGTTACATGTAACAAAACAAAAGAGTGGACTCTTCCCCATGGGTCCCAGATGCAGGCCCAGCAGACAGGCAAGGCCAACCCGGGACTGCCCGAGGGGTCGTCTTTGCCTGTGGAAACCTTGGACCTGGCTGGGAAGCACCAAGACGCAGGTGGCAATGGCTCTGCTCATTCACGACCTCACAGCCAGGGAGCCAGTGCCATCTCACGGTGGGCACTGCCTGCTTGTGAGGGGCAGCCCTGTGGCCAGTCTGCCCAAGGCCACCTTCTGGCACCACCATGGCTTCCCCGGGTACACCTGGCCCGGAAGAGGTTTCACTAGTGCTCAGCAGTGAGGGTCCCCCCCCATCCCCGGCCCATCGCATGATACATCCTCCCATGTGGATATAACTATTGGCATTTTATGAATAAAGAATCTGGGCCCAGAGAGGTGAAGTAACTTTAACAGGGACTCACAGCTTGGACACAGACAGCTCTGGTCAGGCCTAAAGGCTATGCTCTTACAGCATGGCCTCACTGCCAACTCGGCAGCCAGGGAATGTGACAGATGTGGCTGCAGCCCTGGGAGCCTGGTTTGTGCTGGGACCACTGTCCAGTCCCTGGACAGCCAGCTCCTAGTCCTCCCTACTGGCCCAGCCCCCTGGGAGAGCTGAGCACATGGTCACAGGTGACTGGCTGCCACTACCTAGGACCACCTTCATCGAGGACAGTAGCAACATCCTGCCAGGGCAGGACGTATGGCCTGGTGCTACGCTGGTCCTGAATACAGTCCTCCTCCAGGTGCTCGCATACCCAGGCTCCTCACTGCTTACGTGCAGCCCACCCAGTGTCCAGACCTGGCTCAGTCTCCAGCTTAGCCTCTGCTTAGAGTTTTATGGAAGTGACGCCTGTCCTGTCCTGGCCATCTGCCCACTGCCCCAACATACATCCGGCAGCCCTGAATGTGCCCGGCATCTGACTGCCTCTGGCCACCCTGGTCCAGGCCTCCTCTGCTCCCCTGCTGCAGCTTCCTCCCAGGGTCCCCTGCCTCTTGCCACCCCTCCAAGTCACCCTCCATGCTGCAGCCACTGAGTGTCCTCTAAAGACCAGTTCTGACCCTAACCCCAGGCGTGGACTTGATAAAGCCCTCCTCTGAGCAGGGCTTATGGGCCTGGTGTGTCTGACTCCTGTCCCCCTCTAGCCCCACTTACACGACCCCCGGGAAGCGGGGACCCAGGAGCCGTGTGTGGCCCAGGAGCACAGGGCCCAGGAAGCCGCAAGCTGGGCTCTGACCCAGACCTGGTCTGAGTTCTGGGTTCTTGCCACAGCCCACCTCTCCCCAGGCAGCAGGAACAGCCCCTCATAGGCCTTCCTGACCCCAGCAAGGGGCCTGGACCAAGGCCTGGAGGTGGAGAGGATTCGACAGCTTGAACCCAATGAGGGGACCTAGTTCCCATGGGACAAAGAGCTCTGACAGCAGACTTCACCCTGCAGCTGGCACCTCTGTGTCCAAGGGGAAGGAGAGGGACTGGCAAGGGTGGGAGGCCCCAGCCTCGTCAAAGCCCTCTGGAGCAATCCCAAGGGGCTGAGAGCAAGAAAGACCAGCACAGACTGGCTGCCGCCTGCTCAGGTGGGCCCCACAGCCTCGCCCAGTTCACAGGTGCCCAGGTGCCCACCCTGTGTGGGTGGGGAGCAGAAGCACCCATTTGCAGATGAGGCCCTAAGTGACTCACCCCAGACACGGCCTGGAGCCCACCCTCTCCACCACACACCACAGTGTCCTGACGCACGGGTTGGGGCTTTGCTGCTTTGGAATGGGAGTTGGCAGCAGAGCGGCAGCTAAGAGGAGGACAGGAGGGGCCAGCTGCCAATCTGCTTCCCCTTCTGCCCGGAGAGTTTCGAGCTGGACACGATTGACTGGGATGTGGGCGATCTCCCCTCCGAGAGCTGTAATTACTCCTCTCTGGATCCCACTGCCCCGGCTCTGTATGTCAGCCCACGTGGTGGGACCCGAGGCACACGGCAGCCAGGGGCCCGGCCACAAAGCCTCACCCTAAACCAGCCCTGGCAACCTAGAGCTGGCCCCGAGTGTGCAAGACGGGGGTGAGAGGGGGTGGGGCTGGCAGGGACTGGGGGCTGGGACTCAGGTTGGCCTGAGATGTCCAAACCGCTCCTCACTCCCTCACCACCAGGACAACAAGAGAATGGGCTGTGGCTCCCCCCGGCCTTGGCCACTGCATCCAGGGCTACGAGGAACAGAGCCGTGGAGGCCTCCAGGGGACAGAGGGTGATGTATCCCCTCCTGGCACAGATGGGGGCTAGGTCTAGAAAGGGAGCGTTACTGGTCCAAGGTCACCCAGAAAGGCGACTCTTCTGCCCGTGCCCACCCTTCCCCGGTACCCTTGCCCATGTTGCCCAACTGCACGGGCACCAGCAGTGGGTGTCTGGGGCTCCCGCCCCACCTGCTGGAGAGGTGGGGCAGGAAGCAGCACTTCCCTCCGCTGTGTTCCTCGCAGCTTACGTGCCCTGGAGACCAGCGAGGTGAGGTTCGCAGAGCTCCCCACTCCCTCCCCAGGCCCTGGGGCACTGAGGCTGGGATGGCCTGTGGGTCCTCCCCAGGCCGCAGCCTGCAGGAGCCTTTCCAAGCTTGCCAAGTGAGTCCAGATGAGCCAGCCTCCCAGGAAACCCAGGGGACAGGGCCCAAAACCTGGGCAGAGACTGCTGTTGTGTTTCTCCCCAGCATCACGCAGACGCAACGCGATGCCCGCCAAGGCGGAAAGAGGAAGGGAAGCTCAGGCTGGCTGAGCCTGGCTGCAGCCGTGACGAACTTTCCCCAGCTCCAGCAGAGCTACCGGTACTTCACAGGCGGTGCAGAGTTCAAGCCGCCCTCCCCACAGTCCAGAGGGGTGGTGAGAGCCTTGGTCACCTGGGCCCTGTTCACAATTCTAGTTCGGGGGGAGGGGGAAGACCGTGTGTGTGCGTTCCGAGCAAGGCTGAACTTCTCAGGAGCTGGAAGTTCCCACTGTCCCTGTAAGCCCCCCAGGAGCCTGGCTGGCATGGCAGAGGGCAGTGCACAGAGAAGCCTGGTGCTGTCCCTCCACTCTCCTGAACTCTGGCCTCCTGGTGTGGGGCACTGGAGGCATGCAGGGGCTCGGGCTTCCAGGACAGTCCCTTTGGCCTGGAGAAAGGTCCATGAGGGTGACTCTGGAGTTCTTTGTCTCAGAGCCACAGATGCACACTGGCAGGACCACACCTGCCCACCGTCCTGGCCTGGATGGGTCATGGCACTGAGCCTGTGGAGGTGAAGGAGCTGGGGGTTGGCGATGAAGCTGCTTTTGGATTTTTTTTTTTTTATGTGCTTGGAATTTTTCATTCCTGAGAAAATGCAAATGTCAGTCTGGTACCCCTGCTTCTGTCCCCACTACTTAAGCTGAGGTTTCACACAGACAAACATGGGCATGAAGTGGTGCCCGAGGCAGGTTTTGAGTTCAGCTCCACCACTCACTGTGTGACCTTGGGTAAGGGACCAAACTTCTCTGGGCCTCAGTTTCTTCATCTGTCAAATGGGACCTATGACCCTATCTCAGGGGTGCCGGGCAGATCAAGTGCCCAGTGTGGTGCCTGCCTGACAGATGGTAAGTCTCAGGAATGGAAAAGGTCTCAGGTCCTGGCAGCAGAGAACAGGGGCAGGTTTCCAAGCAGCTCTTTGGCAAACTTTCCCTCCCCACCCCCCTACCCCAGGCCACTGTTGGAGGGAAATGAAGCCTCCCTTCCCACAGTGGTCTCCTAGCCTCTCCCTTAGGCCCCCATGCCCAGCGCAGTTCACTTTGAAGGTGGACCATGATGGGACAGGAAGTGCTGGCCCCGTATCTGCGTGGGACAGGGGGTCTGGGGGCAAGGTGGCTGGGGCAGACTGCAGTGGGTGAGTTGGGCACTGAGCTGGGGCTTCCCAGCCTGCGACGTCTGCTCCCACACCCGCTGACCCGCGCGCCCGCTCGGCCCTTACCTTGAACCATGGGAACGGCGCTGCCCGGCCGAGGACTTGGGCGCACGTGACGGGGCGGCCGGGCGGGCGTCTGTTCCGGGCAGGGCGCAGCTAGGAGCGGCGACCGGAGCCCAGGCCACGTCTGCGGCGCCTGCTGGGGCCGGGCGGGCGAGGCGGGCTCCGAGAGGCCCCAGAAGGACCCCGGAAGGCGACTGCGTGGCCAGGAGGGAGTCCCTGCCAGCTGCGCTTTGCGGCCGCGGCTCCGGACGCCCGGGCTGGATCCCTGCAAGCGGCACGCGCGGCTCCAACCCAGTCCCGGGCGCGGGGCGCGCGCTGGCGGGGAGGGCGCGCGCACGAGCCGGGCCGGGAGCGCGCGCCGCAGCCCCGCGCACCGTCGGCGGGGGCTGCCGGGAGCGGCCCGGGAGCTGTCCCCGGTGCTGACGGCTAGCCCGCGGTCTTGGGGCTGCGCGATCTCCCGCGGGGCCTGGGCGTCCCGGGCCCGCCCGCGCCCTGCGGGGGGCCCCCTCTGCTCCTCGCCTGCGGTTTCCCTGGCGCTCGGTTCCCACGGCTCAGGGCTCCCAGTCGGCAGCTGCTGCCTATGGACAGTGCAGCCTGGGTCAAGTTCCTGGTCCTCGGTGCTGGGGCTAACAGTAGGGACTTTAAGGATGGTCTGATAGTGACATTCGGAGACATCCAGAGGCACAGCACATCTAAAGTGCTTAGTACGCGCTCGCCCTTGTTACTCGTTCAGTTCTCTGGGTGAGCCACACACAGGGATGGAGGCAGAGGCTAGGCCTATCCTGCCCTGTCTGGCTGGTGTTCTGGGTGTGTGGCTGCTTCCCAATCTCCCAGACATCTGTAGGGGAGGGAAGCAGACCTCTGCTACCTACCCCAAAGCACAGCCCTTGGGGTCTTCAGCTGGAAGCTAAAGCAAGACAGGTCTGAGCTGGGTACAAGAGAGAACGTTCTGGCCCTGCCACCTTTTAGGGGCAGGGGCCCTGTCTCTGCAGATGCTCAGGTGGAGGCTGCACTCACAGGGACCCTAAGCTGAAAGAAGCCTGGAATGAAGAAGCCTTTGAGTTAGTACATGTAGTGCCCCAAGACTGGGCCGCGCTCTCGGCAAGCACTGTGTGAATGGGAGGTTTTACTAGTCTTGACCGCAAGTTCTCTGTAAGTGGTTATATGCAAGTAGGAGGAGCCTCACTTGAGCCCCAGTCTAGAGATGAGCATGCCAGCGACAGTCTGAAGCCACCTCCCCATTGCAGGCGGGTTGAGCCCCAGTCAAGTACAGGGGCAAGAGTGTGCGTGGGTGCTCACACCCAGACGACTCCAGACACCCGCCTGCTGCCTCCCCTGCTGGACTCCCTGGCAAGGCCCCCTGCTGAGTTTCTCTGAGCTGGTCAGGTCCCTTTGGCCTCGAGTTTGCTTAGAACAAACAAGGAAAGTCCTCATCTCTCTTAACTAATGGGAAGAGCTGGTCCCTGTCCTGTGAGTGTCTCTGGCCCTTCCAAGCAGGATAATTAAACGTCACCTGCCTCATTTCCCAAGGGGCCAGTGACTGTGTTTGCCTCATCAATCAACTGCACGTGGCGCAGTGCCTGCCTCTGCCGGGCATCTCTGTCACGGTGAGTGGCATTCGTCATGTGCTTCACACGTCCTGAGCTCGGGGCTGAGTGCCTTTGGCGTGCTGTGCCATTCAGTCCTCCTGGTGGTCTGGGAGAGGTGCTGCCGTAGTTACCCCGGCCTGCAGGGGCCACCTTCAGGATCACTGGCAGCAGAACGGAGCTGGTTCTGACTGACACCCAACATGGGCTCCTGGCACCCTGTCCAGCTTTTCCATGTTCTTTCCCAAGACCTCACCTAGAAAAAGGATGGCGAACAGGAATAGAAATTCCTACAGGGGAGGGCGGCGGGAGGAAGGTAGGAAGAGCCAGCCAATTGGGGCCCAGCAGTCGGCACAGGAACCTTCAAGCCAACGTTTTCAGTCACAATTCCCATTGTGGCAATGGTTTTTTATTTCAGGGTTGCTTAGATCCTGGTGAATGTGTGCCAGGAATTTCAAATCAGCATGACGGCCAACCCTGCCCTCGACAACCAGCCACCCTTTGCTTCTTTCTGTGTCCACTCTTCATTCAAACTCCATGGCATTTTCAGCCGTGGGTCTGAGCAGCAAAACACCCAAGGAAGGGGCCCAGGCGTAGCTCTGGCCTCCAGGACAAGGGCTTCCTTCTCAGGCTGTGCAGAGAGGTGTGTTCTAGACACTTCTGAGGACACAATTGTATTTAAATGGAGGACATTTTATCAAAACCAGGACTGGTTTAGATGACCCGTGACATGTGCAGTAGATGCCCTTTTTACTGTCACTTTACATGTGGCACCAGAGAGGTGCAGTGACTTACCCACACTCACACAGCTGATGAGAGGTGGCTACCTGAAGACCTCATTGGATCTGGGAGGTCACTGCTAGACTCGTTCTGTGTGTATAAAATCATGTCCTGATTTTAAGCAAAATCCCATTTCCAAAAATAAAAATTAAAGGGGTAAATCTGACTTCACAGAAACAACGTGCCATCAGGTTTCCCTAAACAGCAGGCTCTCTGCGTGCAGGGGCGTCTGCGCTGGCTTCGTTCAAGCTGGCCACCGTCCGGCCTGGCAGGAGGAGCCACTCCACACCTGACCCAGCTCCGTCCACAACACAGACTTCGCAGTTGCATGCTGACTTGGTTGATGGCAGCATCTCCACCCAGAAACAAGCGCCTCTCCACACCCAGCCTGTGTCGCTCAGACCAGCAGATGGCTGAGCCGTCCACTCCCAGCTGGAACACGGCGGGCGGCAAGGGCTCCTCCCTGTTGGGCAGTGGGGCTCGGTCAGATCAGGTCCTTGATATGAACCGAGTGCCCCCACGGTGCCCTGGGGCCAAGCGTGGGTGGCCTCGGGGCCGGAGGACTGAGACCTCCTGACAGGCGGGCACCCGCAGCGGCTCTCTCCAGAACTCTGCCAGTGTCCCAGCTCAGGGTGCGCCCTGACGGGATGTCCGAGGAAAACATCACTGGTGGGGGACTGTGAACTTCACCCTGCACCCCACGTGCTGTGACTTACACACCAAAAGGCAAGCACTGGCCACTGCCTGTCACCAGAGTGCCATCCTGAAGAGGCAGAGGAGCAGAGGTCTCCAGCAAGGGGTCTGCTGGGACGTGGGCAAGAACAGCCTCTGGGGACCCTCAGGAAGGGTGACCGTGGTCTCCAGATATGCCGAGTGGAGGCTGTCCCTGGGAACCCTTGTGGTCCTGGAGCCCCTGAGAGTCTGGGGGGGCAGCTGCTGGTGCTGGGTTCTCGGGCTCCTGCACCGGCACCAGGCCAGGGGCTGAACTGCCTTTTCCTGCTGGAGGGAACCGCCGTGCCTTCCGACAGTCACCAACTCAGCCGGTGCGGGGTCTCTTGCTGCATGAGTGGCTCTCTGCGGTGGTTGAGGCCCAGCGGCAGATCCATTTGTATCCCTAAATACGTGCCTCCGAGGTCCAGCGTGTCTAGAGAGCGGAGGGATTGGACCAGGGCGCCGAGGGGTGGGCAGGCGTGGCGTCGGATTGCTTGTGATGGTGGAAGGGCAGCATGAGACCTGCCTCTCCGATGAAGGGCTGTTCGACTGAGCGCCCTTCAGATGTGACCAGCACAACTGCGAGACATTGAGTGTGTGAGGGAACGGGGCGGTGGGCGCGTGTGGCCCGTGGCGCGTGGGTTTCTTCACTGCCCTGGTTGGGAACAACAGCCCTGTCTGTTTGCAAAGCGTTTGCTGGCGGTTTTTAATTACTGCCACGTTTAAATGCGTTGTGACAGCAAGCTCGACGCGTTCCTTCTTCAGGGATCATCAGGATGATGGATGAGGAGGAGGCTTGCTGGTGGGCACTCGGGGTCCATCCGGAGGACAGAATCACAGATCACCCTGACAGATCCTGCTGCGGGCGGGGCAGGAGGGAGCGGAGTCCTGGAAGATTTACTGTGTCAGGACCTCCCTCCATTTCAGGCTTTCCTTTGCTCCGGAGAAGTGTGGACAGGGACAGCCGCTGAGCCCTCTTCGCCTCCCCAGCTGGCCCCTGGCCACTGCAGTAGCCAGGCACCACACCATGGTGCAGAGGCCGGGCCAGGCAATCTGCCCTCTGGGAGCTCAGAGCTGGGGGAGTTTCCCAGAGGTCAATAGGACAGGGTCCCCTGAGATGGACAGGACAGTGCTGGTGACAGCTGATATCTCTTGTGTGCTGCCTTCCCAGCGAGCTGTGAGATAAGAACTCCTCTTTCATTTCAGCACTTCACAGCAAGGAGCCTGAGGTTTGGAGAAGGTAAACAACCTGCCCAAGGCTGCCCAGTGGCCAGGACCCACCAGACCCAAAGTCCACGATACTAAAAAGAAAAGAAATGAAAACGAGAGGCTGACTCTTTGGAATATGTGAACCCCAGTTGAAGCCTCTCCCGCCACCTTCCTCTTGGCACAGGCTGGCTGAGGGAGAGGCCACTGTGGGCTTTAATAGATGGCTCAACAGAACCCTCTGATTGACCTGCAGGCTTCACGACCTGACAGCCGAAGCCCTTTCATTTCAGCAGGGGCAGAGCGGCCCCTTCCCTCTGGGTGGAGTCCCTGAGTGCCCACGGGCGGCTCTGCCACCCAGGCCACGCCCCACGCAGTGAGCCCCTCTCGGCACAGAGGAGACTCCGACTTGCCCACTGCTCCCCTGTCAGACTCGATCGCGGGGCCACGGCTCCGATGCCTGGCTGATGTTGGCAGATTCAGATCGGGGATGGGAGGGGGGAGGGCTGCGGGGAGCAAGGGGAGCAGTGGGATTGGATCTGGGGACAGGGAAGGGCAGCCGGCCAGGGCTGGGAGACCAGGGCTAGGGGTGGGGTGCAGGGCGAGTCAGGATTCTGCCCCCCTGCCCGGCACTGCCTCCCTCCCCCACCTGGGTGGTCTGGGGCAGCTGGCTAGAGGTCTCTACAGAGAGAAGGTGGCCCCTGCCACCTGGCCAGCCCACACTTGACAGAGGAGATGGGCTTGGCCCTTTTAGAAGATCAGAGACGAGTTTCACACCCAGCCTCCACCCCCCCTCGCCTGGTCTCCTGTCCTGGGGCCTGTTTTCTCCTCCACACCACTGTTCTTTGCCTTTCTGCACTGGAGGGGCTGACCCCTGAGGCCAGGGGGCTAGTCTCTCCTGCTCTCCGCTGTCTCCCCACGCCAGCTCCTGCGGCTGTTTGTTGAATGAATGCAAGATGCTCCCTTGAGAAAGCTCTTGCCTGAGGCTCTGGTCCTAGATTTCAGCCACCCAGACAAGGGGCAGCAGGCAACAGAGCTCCCCTGGGCCTGGGTAGCCCACTCTGAGCCACTGGCCCCTGGGATTCTTCCTGAGGGGCAGGGGACTGTGGGGTATACAGAACTGACAAGCAGCTTGTGGTGACGGCTGCTGGAGCCTCCCAACGGTCCAGCCACCCTGGGGAAGCTTGGGTCCTTGCACAAGCTTTGCAGCAGCCTCCAGCCTCCCTCGCCCACCTGCCCATCCACACACAGCCTCCCCCACAGGGAGGGAATCCCCCAGCTCTTCCCCTTCCTGTCCAGGTCGGAGTCCAGCCCCTCAGCACATGGCCCAAGGTTGGACTCCACCCTTCCCAGCCTAGGACCCAGCCTACCCCGTGGCTGGCCCTCCCCAAATGTAACACCCACGGCCTTTATGCACACTGGCTCCCTCTGCTAGAGACGAATCCTGGGCCCATCTGATGAACTCCTGTGTCCACAAAGCCCGGCTAGAGGTCTGCAGTCTCTAGGAGGCCAGGAGGGCCAAAGGTGTCACTTCGCACTGTGATCAAAACCCCAAAGTGGCCTTTTCTGTAATTGTTGGTTTATCTCTATTTGAGCTCAAGTGCCTGAAGGGGCCAAGTCAAACTCACATTTACTGAGCACCTACTGTGTGTGACATGGGGTTGGGTGCTGGGCAGGGTAAGCAGGCAGCCTGGGTCTTGCTCTCCCAGGACAAGGATCGCATGGGTCTGCTGGCACCTTCGCGGGCCCCAGGGCCTGCAGTCTGCAGTCTGAGCAGGTCTGGAGTTCGGACCTGGGGTGTGGCTCCAGTGGCACAGCCAGGACCCTCACTGTTCTGGGCCAGGTGGGGAGACTGGGCTTGAAGGGGACAGAGAGGAGCCCAGGCCTGGACCCTGCTTACCAGGTGGGTGAGCACAGACCCTCACTCTGCCTCTGAGCTCGCTGTGCCCTTCCACGGAGCTGCAAAGATCCTCCTCAGGGTGGTGGTCAGGGTGCCCTCAGGCCTGCCGGCTCTACTGAATGGCCACGTGGATGCTCTGTGGGCCGAGCTGGAGGGGCTGCGGTGGTCATGGCAGGGCCAGCTCTGGGCGGCAACCCCTCTCGTCTGGCTTCTGAACCCTGGTCCTGCAGCTTTGTGCCATCAGTGGTGGGGGGCTGGGGCCGGGTGGCTCTGGTGGAGGGTGGGCTGCTCTAGCTGTGCAGGATGGCCACCCGGGCCCTGCTGGGCCCCACGTCAGGCTTTGTTCCCGCCCCTCCCCCCGCTGCCCCCCGGCACCAGCCCTGCAAGGCTCTCGCTCTCTGTCTTTCCCTTGGCAACGCTCTCAGCTCCGGAGGAGGCTGGGGGTGGGGAGCAGGGTGCAGAGGCTGCCCTGGAAACATCTGGAGGCATTAGCTGCAGCGATCGATCGGTGGGGGGGGGGGGGACGCTGCAGCGGCCGTCACTGCAACTGCTCGCTGCCCAGGCAGTGTCTCTGCCTCAGCAGGTGGCAGGGCGGGAGAGACAGCAGGAAGACCCACCCCTCCACTGCTGGCCAGCGTCACCCTAGAAACAGCCAGCACTTAGAGGGGACAGCCTCATCATGGGGGGAGCGGCTCCCCATCCTGCTTCCCGCCCTCTGGGGCATGAGGCTCCCACAGGGGAAGGGACCCAGGCGGCCCTGTCCTTGTTGTGAGATGGCCTCCCACTCGGCACAGCGCCTTTCCCGCCCCGCCCCCCTCCCTTTGTTTGCTTTTGCTTCATTTTGCTGTGATGAGAATTTAGGGTCACATCCCCGCTAAACAAGCAGCACCAAGGTGGACTCGCCCAGGGCCTTTGGGGACAGGTGGCCCCGCCCACACTGCGCCTTTCTTGGAGGCCGGCTTCGGGGCTCTGTGTGAGGCAGCTCTTCCGCACTGTGACAAAACACCCGAGAAAAACCACCCAAAGAGGCAAAGGCTTGTGTCTTGGCTCAGGTTTCAGAGACTTCAGTGCCCCTCCGCCAGCTCCTTTGCTGCCCACACGTGGCGAGGTGAGCGGGGCAGAGGCCGGCAGAGGAAGGCTGCTCACCTCCTGGAGGCCGGGAAGCAGAGGGGACAAGGACAGGTGGGGGGCAAGAAATGCCCTTCCAGAGCACCCCCAGGACGGCTTCCTCCATTGGGCCCACCCCCCACCGTTCCACCACCTGCCAATAGTGCCACGAGCCTCCAATCCACTCACCCGCCCCTCCCACCGCGCAGGCCACAGGCCCTCGACGCGCTCCTGCTGCCCCCTCCGTGCACACAGCTCCCTGCTCGGCCCGAGGCTTTGCTCTCTCCTGCCTGCAGTGAAGGGGGTCCCGGGCCACCCCACACTGACCGGAGGGGCTCTCTCCCTGTTCTCCAGGAGTCCTCCCGGGCCTCCACGGCGGCTGTCTCCACCTGTCCCTGTGCCTGTGCTGACGCCAGGGGGCCGTGCCGCCTCTCCGCCGGGCCCTACCAGCAGGTAGCCTTTTACCTGCTGTTTATTTGTGTGATTGTGACTTCCCAGTTAGTCTTGAAGCCACCTGGCACTGGGGGGTACAGGGCAAGTTAGAGGGTTAGTCGTCTCAGTTTCATTTGTTTGGACGTGGGAATGGCCAGCCCCTCCCTCCCTGGCGAAGCAGAAATTGTGTTCAGTGGGTCAGTCACGGTCCGCACATGCAGGGGCTGTTTCTGGACCCTGTGCTGTTGGTCTACCTGCCTGTGCCCTCACTGACATGTGACAGAAGCAACCATTTCGGCTCCATCTAGAGGTTCGGCATCCTCAGGTGCAGATTCTTCTATCTTTCCATCAGATCTTCCCCGAGTTCTCAACTGAATGATCTTTATAATCAATTTGTGAGGTTGGTGATTTTGATCCTTTGGAGACTTTAAGATTGAAATTCTAGATCAGTTGGAATGCATCTGTTCCCGTGAGAGGCAGAGCCTGGTGTCAGAAACTCAGATCTGAGTTCAGCTGGGCTCAAATTCCAGCTCTTCCATTCCCTAGCTATGTGATCTTGGACACGTGGCTTGACTTCTCTGTGCCTCAACTTCTTTACCTGTCAAGTAGGGTAATGGTACACTAATATTTCTTACAGAGTTCATATAATAAATAAAAGAGCTAAAGATATACAAAGCACATATTAAGTTAGGCATTATCTCTTTTAATAAAAAATCATTACTGTATTTACTACTAAGAAGAGAAGAAAATTTGCCAGGTAAGCCATGATATGCCCTTGACTGCAAAATGTAGCATTTCAAAGAATCAATACAGCACCTTCCCTGTACGGCAACATCTTCCCTGCAAGGAAGGTGATTTTGATTTTGATTTAGGTTTTCTCTTCCTCTCTCAGTCAAACGTTATCTTATCCTTTATATAAATTCTTTAAGACCTTCAATAATTTTTAGAAAGCTGGAGGAGTCCTGAAGCCAAAAAGCTTGGGAATCAGGGATGAGCATTAGCAGATGGGGGAACCTTCCGAGCCACTTAATAGGTGCTGAGAAAGCAGCTAAGCCCAGGCGGCACCCAGGGAAGGCAAGACCAGGAGAGAGACTCAGCACCCTCAGGGCGCCCAGCAGCCTCTGCGGCAGGCCTCCTGCACCAGGCAAGGCAGACCTGCTGACGGGAGCAAGCTGAGATGAGCCTCCTCCCGGGACACGGGGGCCAGCAACCCCAGAGAGAGCGGAAGCAAAAGACACGGATATCCAACCCAGGAGACCGGGCGGGGGATGAGCGGACACGGGAAAGTTCCACACAGTGATTCTGAGTGAACTCAGGGAGATTGATTAGGACACTTATGACTTAGCAAGTTGGCCAGATATGAAATAAACGTTTTTAAAAATCAATGCTTTTGTACTTATTACCATAACCCAATTACAGATAATGAAAAATTGATTCTATTTGAGAAGTACAAAGAGGCCTTAGCTGAATCTGTGAGATATATATATATATATGATTTTTTTTTGTACTGAGGATCGGACCCAGGGGTGCTTAATCACTGAGCCACATACCCAGCCCTTTTTATTTTTTATTTTGGGGCAGGGTCTTGCTATGTTGCTTAGGGCCTCACTAAGTTGTGGAGGCTGACCTTGAACTGCCCCATCCTCCTGAGCGGCTGGGTTTATAGGCATGTGCCACTGTACCCTGCTGGGATATATATTTTTTATAAGGCAAATATAGCAATATAGACACATGTGAGATCTGGTGAACACGCCAATACTTGTCATATCTCTTTCTGTATTTTTCTTATGTTTTAAATATTTTACAAAACAAAGAAGGCAACCGATTGTGTTCCTGATGGCCACAGATGACCTGGGCTTCACCCTGTTTAACTGGGTATTCAGGTTCCTCTTGCTTTTCCGCCCCGTATTCCTCTCTCTTGAGCTCAGGTCTCTGTTTTCCTGGAACGCACCCTCCAGTAATTCTTTCAGAAAGGAGGGTGCTGCAACCTCCCTGAGCCCCTGTGTGTGGACTGTTTCTCCCTCGTCCTCCAGCCGGAGTGCTGGGTCTGGGACAGCAGAGTCCGTGACATCCTCCAGACGTCTGCTTGGACGCAGAGCAGTCTCCTGTCACCAGAGCTGCCAAGAAGCTGACAGGGTCTAGTGTGCAACCCCACGGGGACCTCTCTGCCGCACTCCACCTGGGCTCTGGGGCCTGCTCCCTCTCTGGTTTCAGGCTGGCTGGGCAGGGGCCACCCAGAGTCTTGCTGGACTGCCCTCACTTGCTCAGCACCTGGTGGCTTCAGGGCTCTGAAACCAGTGCTGGTGGTTGGCCTGCGATCCCCACCCCACCCCACCCTGACCGCCCGCCCCTCGGGACGGCCTGTGCTGGGTGGGGGCTGCTGGACCCTCCCCCTCCCCCCTTTGCCCTTTGTGCTGTGCTTTGCTCCTCGGGCAGCACCTGCCCGGTCTCCAGCTCTCTAATTTGCTCCTCAATGTCTCCTTCTGCGTTCAGACGTCTATTTTAAATCTCCATGACCTCTCATTAGTTCTTTGATACAAAAGCCCTTTCTTGCTTCATGAATAAGATAACCGCTTATCTCTCCAAGGATAGCAATTATACTTATTTTAGAGTCCCCTGTTGATGCAGTCAATGCTGATTCCTGCGGCATCTGGGGGCCGCCCCTCCTCCGGGGCTCTCCTGCCTGTGCGTTTGGTTGTGTGGGCAGGGCAGAGTGCCCCACTTTGCACTTGAGTCCCCTGTCCATGTGTCCATCCGTCCACCCATCTATTCACTACTGTGCTGCTTCGACGACGCCTCTGATGGAGGACGGGGAGGGACAGTCCTTCCCCCTTATTTGAGGTTTCACTTTCTGTGGTTTAGTCACTCGAGGTCAACTATAGCCCAAAAATATTAAATGGAAGTTTCCAGAAGTAGACCGTTCCTCAGCTGACGTCTATGACCGTAGGTTGGTGTAATCCTTCTGTCTTCTCCTTGGTCGTTATCTTTCCTGCCCCTGATTCATATATCAAGCTTCATCATGGTGTATCTGTAGAAGGACACACTCGGGGGTCCACACCACTGCATCTCGGTCAGCGCGGCTGCAGCTGAGGGGCCGGGCATGCAGCCAGGGTCAGGCTGCTCACGGGGGGTCAGTAGTTGCTGGGCTGCTACCTGCCGTGGTGACCACACTCTGCTCAGCTTGGGGTCAGGGGTTCTCTGCTGCGTGTGTGGTGGGGAAGGAGCCCCTGGTCAGTGGCCAGAGTCACCCTGACCTGTCCAGCCCCACATGTCCAGAATCTGCAGTGGTCTGCACATCTTCCAGGACGTGGTTTCCTCTGATTTTGCTTCTTTGCATCTTTTGGTGTGATTCATGTGGAAAGAAGTCTGATTCGTTGAAAAGACTCTTTTTCACTTTTAAAAATCAATATCATTATGGATTTTTTTCTTTAGAAACATTTTCTGACGCTGTAGGATTTGGGGAAAGGATGCTCAGTTTGTCCCCTGACGGAAGCCCCCAGATGCTATCCAACACACCCTGAAAGGACACCCCCTGGGGGGCCAGGAGACTGTCCTGGGGTCCCACGAGACGTTCTCTCCTACAGGACCCTGGAAGGGTGCGAGAGCCCTTAGAGGTGACCCACTGTGGCCTCCGTCGTGCCCCCACGCTGGGACTGCTGACACCGACCCACGCTCCCGGGACAACCGCACAGGCCAGCCCTGAAGACGTCCTGTCCCCTCTTCAGCCCTCAGCTCTTGCTGCCCCCACCCGGGCAGTTGTCCTGTGCTGCTGGTCCTGACTGCCCTTTGCTCAGTGCCTGGGGCGAGCCTCCGCATAACTCGATCAGCAGTGGGGAAATTGGATCAGGCTGTGCAGGTGGCCGTCCCCTCTCCCCGTGAATGTCAGAGGCCCCCGGGCAGGGAGGCCAGCTCGCTCCCACAGTGCGTCTCTGGAAGCAGATGGCGAGCCTCCGTGGGCCTTATTGGATTTGAGTTTATGTATGTGACGCATTTGATTGTCGCTGGAGGGAAGCGGAGGTTAAACCTACTTACCTGTCTGTTCCCTGGAGACAGCTGTGTCTTTGGCTGGTGGCAGGAAGCGGTGACTGGGCATTCTCCTCCAGACTGGGACTGCCTCTGACCCATGGCTCCTCTTCCAGGAATCCATTCCAGAGACACGCAGGGACGGGCATGGGGTGGGTATGTGGGACACGAGCTGCACCGTGGTCACTAACATTGTGACCCCGAGCAAGCTGTCACAGGAGCTCTCGTGGTGAATGGGCGGCCTGCTCAACAGGGGGCTGCAGAGCTGCTGAAGGGAGGCCCCACGTGCACAGGCCTTCGTGGCACCCCAAGCGAAGTACAAAGGGCAGGCACAGCCCGCACAGCGGGCCACGCCAGAAGGAGCCACGGCCCCAAAGGTCAAGAGCAGCGTGACCACGTGATCCAGCCGCCCAGAACGGAAAGAGGGGATTCACAGAGGTATGTGCACAGCCCCGTCCACAGCAACGCAGATCACGATGGCCAAGGTGCCTGTCCCAGGTGGTGGTCCACCACACTCAGGGTGTCAGCCTCCAACAGGAAGGAGGTCCTGCCACCTGCCACCACAGACATCCCACCCAGGGAACAAGCTGGTCACAAGAGGACGAGTTCCACAGGACCCACCCCTACGAAGTCCCTGAGTTACTGAGATCACAGAGACTGAGGCTGCCAGGGTCTGGGGACAGAGGACGAGTCGGCAAGACAGAAGCTCTCCGTGGGCCGCACCCGGTGAACCTGGGTTTAAAGTTAAGAGGCTGCTTATCGCACTCCGAGCTCAACCTGAGAAACAAAGGAACAGAAAATCTAAAAACCAAACGGAGGGTCGGCACCAGCCTGTGTGGCTGTAGCCGTTGCACTCCAGGGTGGGTGTCCCTGCCCTATAAGACCAGGGGACAGGGGAGAGGTGGCAGGGCTCGCCCCTGCCTCTGTCACTCCCACTTCTCGGGGCCGAGGACCATGCCCCCCTGGCCTCCCCTAGAGACGCTGCTCTTACCCCAGGCCAAGGCTGAGGCTCTGCCCTGCTGTGAGACCTCTGATAGCTCGCTGTCCCCAGGGTGCTGAGGCTGCCGGTGCTGCCCTTCAGTGTCTATGGATCAGGTTTCCAAATCTGGTCAACCCAGAGCCCGTGGGAGGGCCGGTCAGGGGACCTCTCAGACCTGGTCACCAAAGCCTCCTTTCTTAGCTTAAGCAGTGGGCAGGTCAGGGGATCTGGGCTGGGTGGTACTAGGCCTCATGCCCAGGGCCAGGCAGCAGCTCAGCCGACCACATCCTCTTGCTGGGATGGGTCTGGGCCCTCGTTGGAATTGCAGCTTGGGCCAGCAGTTCACATGACCCCTGCCCACTTGCTCCCAGGCTGTGACCAGAGCTAGAAGGTCCTGCAGGGAACTGCCCAGGGGCTCCGGAGGCCTTGCTGCCCCCTTCTCCTCCTCCGCACGCATTGGTGCAGGAACACCTTCCCACTGCCACTCGACGGCGTTCTGGGGTCACGGCCACCATCCGCTCCCCTGCAGACCCAGCAGGCACTAAGGGTCGCACTGTTCCTGTTTGGGATGTGGTGATGCATGGGGTCTCTGTGGGGACTTGGTTGGTCAGTGCATGAGGACACCCAGAACACACATTGCTGTCCTGGGAAGAGCAGGTGGCCATGCTGGACCTGAGGGGTGGGTGGGGGGCTGGGAGCACTGGCCCCCAGTTAATCCTCCCCACGTGCCTCTCCCGGCCTGCCTCAAGGCTCCCTGCACCCCTGGGCTGGGCTGGGCTGTGCTCCGGGCAGCAGGCTGGCACTGCAGGCCTGCTGGGAGGCCTGGGCCCCTGCTCCAGGCCAGCGCGTCCCCTCTCCTCTGACCTCTGCTTCCAGCCTCACGTGCCCTCCTCTGACTCCGGCCCACCCACCTCCGTCTTTCAGGGATCCTTTGGTTCACCTGGTTGCTGGGATAAGCCAGGATCTTGTCCCACGTCCGGTCCTCGGTCAGTCACGTCCGCAAAGCCCCCGTTGTGCTGTGCGTCACCTCTGGGGCATCGCCTGTCTGCCTCGCTGTGCGCTGGGGACCCAGCACGACCGCAGAAGAGGCCAATTGTAACGTTTCCCAGTGCCCCTGGTGCCCTCCAGCCCCCTTCCCTGTTTGGCAGTGTGACAGTGACAGAGGTGCACTTGGGGAGGACAGGCTCAGTGCTGTCCTGCAGGTCACCTCACAGCTTCCAGCCATGAAGAGGTGGCCTGAGCTGACAGAGGCTGGTGGGGGCTGGGAGGCAGCCTTGGGGGCTGGGAGTGGCACTGGCAGCACCGGGCCCCCAGCCTGAGCCCCTGTCTGCCTCACCTGGTCAACAGCAGCTGCTGGCAGGATCCCATTTCGTAGACGTCGTGGTCTGGATGGGAGGTGTCCCCCAAGGGCTCAAGTGGAGACAAGGTGAGAGCCTTGACCCCATCGTGCACCAACTCCCTGGTGGGGACTCCCTGGGAGGTGACTGGGCAGGTGGGCTGTGCTGGAGGAGGCGGGTCCCTGGGGGCGTGCCTGGGGGTGCATGTCTTCCCCTGGCGAGTGGAGCTCCCTCCGCTTCCTGGGCCCACGTCCTGAGCTGCTTTCCCCCCCACACCCTTCCGCCCTGATGTCCGCCTCATCTGGGCCCAGAGCAGTGGAGTCGGCCCACCACGGACTGAACCTCTGGAACCGTGAGCCCAAATAAAGTTTCCCTCCTCTAAAATTGTTCTTGTCTCATCTTCCGGTCACAGTGGTGGAAAACTGACAACTACAGACCAGAGAAGTGAGGCTCACCCCGCGGGGATGCCAGGTGAGGCGTGATGGCCGCAGGGCTCTGCTTGTCCCTCCGCCCCGTGCTCTTGGCTGCACTCTGTGGAGGGTGGCTTGAAGCTCTGGCCAGAGCCCCTCTCCACGTCCTGGCAGTGTGGCTGCTCCGAACAGGCCGTCACGGCCCTCCCCCCAGCCGCCCAAGCCCAGGAGAGGGGCTGCTGACCATGTTGATGGAGAACCACAGGGAGCAGGCCCCGCGGCTCTGCTGCGCCCCCCGGCCCCGCAGGCCTCTGCGCCAGTGTTCCCGCAGCCGCCTCCCGGCCACCTGTCAGAGGAGCTGTGGGGGCAGCTGTGCCCGTGGTCCCCCACAGCCCACAAACACAGACAAGGCCAAGCCAGGGGACATGCTGGGCTCCAGCCTCCCACACATGGACAGCAGAGTCGAGGTCTTGCAGGCAGGAGGGCAGCCTGGAGCCCTGACCCCGGGGTCCAGGGGTCCTGGGTCCTGCCGTGGGTTCTGAAACTGCGGAGGCTGGTTCCCATGGAGTGGTCACAACACCAGTCCCTCTGGGTGAGTGTCCCCTTTCCCTCCAGGTGCTACTGGCCACATTCCTGACCCAGGCCCTCCTGCCAAGCCCACTATGCCCAGTGGGTGCCCTGGCCCCTAAGTCTCTGGCGGTGGGACGTTCTGTGTGTCCACACCTCAGGCCACCAGCATTTGTGAGGGGCACCGCCTCATCCTGGAAGCCCCCCTTGGACATGCTTCCTGTTTCCTTCACAGCATGGCCACTGGCCACCATGCACAGGACAAAGGGACACAGCCGGTCCTGAGGGAGAGGCGCTGCCCTAAGCTCCGGTGTCTCTTTGTCCTGCCGGGGGGACCCTGTGAGTGGGGGATGCCGTCCTGGCTGCTGCTGCTGGGAGCAGGCTGTCGGGCCTGCCTGGCTCGGCTCCCCCCCAGCCCTGCACCGTGGTTCTCGCCGCCCACAGTTGGGAAGGCAGCCGCAGCCGGCCTCACGTGGCACAGTCGGTGGGGATTACAGCTCGCAGGCCGGCAGCATCAGAGGGAACAGCAAGGGCTTATTAAGACGCTGAAATTGGTTCTAGATGAGGTCAGCCGTCGATGCACCACGGAGGGGAGCCAGGCGCTGAGCAGCAGCAAGCAGGGTTTACTCCCTGACGTGGTGACAGTGACACCCTGGGTGCCACCCCCAGCCCACCCCCAGCCCATCCTGCCCTTGAGGGCAACTTGCTCCTGACAAACTGCAGCAGCTGCTGGGCGGCCGGCCGCAGGGTGGGGGAGGCAGGGGAGGACGCGTCCCCACCCCCATCGGGGCAGGACCAGGGGCCCCTGGGGCGGGCAGGTGGGGGATATGGACAGGCGGCAGGAGCTGTTTTCTCCCAGGTCAGGTTGCTCCTTGTCAAGGTCCCTGGAGCAGGAAGGGCAGTGCAGGTGGAGGGTGGCTGCTTTTCCCCGAGGCTGCACTTCTGGCCTCCCTCCTCCTGACTCCAGCAGAATTCTTCTGACCTTGGCGGCCGGAGCGCACAGCCCCCTCCTGCTCAGAGCCACTGCCTTGGGGTCCTGGGTGTGGGCACCAGGACTGCCCTGCCCTGCCCCTGATGGCTGTGTGACCCGGGTGCATAGCTCCCTTTGCTTAGGGTCCACCTCCTTGTGTGTCAGATGGGGACAGTCACAGAACCAGGCTCCTGAGGCCAGCGAGGACGAAGCACAGCCGTGCAGGCCCGGTCCCTGCCTCCTGCTAATTACGGGGACTTGGTAATTGTTACTTCTGAAATCAGCTGAATCATTTCTGTCAACCCGGTTCTGAGCTGGAGAAAGAACGCTTTTGAATCTTGTTAAAAATAAACGTGTGCGCAGCACTCTGCTGTTTACTAAGAGCCGAGCTGCACGAGACTTCCCTCCCTGAGCTCGGCAACCGTTGATCTGGTATCAGGCCTGTGCTCCGCCTTGCTGGGTTGGAGGGAGCTGGAGGGAGCCGTGATCCTTGATGCTCAACTTCCTCACCTCCAAGTGGGCAGAGGCTCTGGCTGGAAATTCCTCTCCAAGCGTGCCCAGCTAGGGCCCAGGAGGGCCTCCTCGCTGCCCATGAGATAGATGGCCAAAGGGCTGACCGTGAGCTGGGCTGGAGCTCCCACTTCCTGTGCAGAACGGCACCTGCCTGCCCCAGGAGGCCGTGCCCCACCTCACGGTGCCTGTGCCCTATAGTTCCCCCAAGCGTCCCTAGGGGAAATCTAGAACTTTCTCTAAATTTGACATGCGTTCAAGAACATGAGCTCATGGCACAACTGGATTCACCCTGGGGAATATTTGAGGACTTAAAGTTAAGGGCCACGATATCAATGTGTCCCTAAGGAAGGATTCTTTGCTTCTCCAAAGAGGAGAAACGGGAGGGAAGGAAGTGAGGGAGGGGCGTTCATGGCCCATTGGAGACACCCACCTCCCCAGACCAGTGCAGGGGGCAGGGCGGCAGCTGGTTAAGCGGAACTCGCTAGAGTGACAGCGTGTGCCCATCTACTGTGCTCGAGAGGGATGGGACTGAGCCAGGGCAGTGGGGAGGGTGACACTTGGGGCCTGGGCAGATCTGCACAGAGCTCTGTGGTTGGCATGGGAAAGAGTCAGCTGGCCTGAACGGGGGCAAATTCAGGCCAGGTTTGCTCAGGGCAAGAGGAAGGCGTGGGTTGGAAGGCCCAGAGATGGGGAGCAGATCTGTCCCTCACCCTCCTTTGCTGTCCCCTGCTGTCTGCCCATTCCCCAGGCGTCCCCTCTCCATCTGCCCCAGAGATGCACCTGGGCTGCCTCCCCAGCACCACACCCCAGGCCAACCTGCCTCCAGGGAGCACCCCCTCCTGAGCAGCCCTGTTGCCAGCTGGAGCCGGTGGGGGAACAAGGAGACAGAAGCGGGGACAGCCGGCCCACAGCGCGCCCAAACACAGACTATTTGGGGATTGTCTTATTTTTAGTTTGAAATCGGCCCACCCCACAGGACTGGAGGAACCTGTATCCCACTGGGCCAGGCCACAGCAGCCAGGGGCTTGTCACTCACAGGTCACCTCCGCCTGCTCATTCAGGGTGGGGATGGGACCAGACAGCCCGCAAGGCGGTCAGCAGTGCCCAGCCAAAGGGTGTCCAAGGCCTATGGCCGCAGGGAGGCTGCTTCCTGGACAGTTCTTCAGAGACGATTCAGAAGAACATCAGCTGGTCAGCTTCGATTCCCACTGATGATGTCCATGTGTCATTAGCGCCAATTAGGGGATTGTGGAGGCAAAGCGTTTGGCCTGGGGCACAGGTTGGTGGGAGGGCCACCAGGACAATTGAATTCCCACCAGACAAATGTGATTACGGGTGCAGCCTGGGCCCACCCCCACAGGGCCAGGGCATAAATGGCCAGGTGGGCTGCAAGCTCTCCCCAGCCATGCAGGCCACCAGCCGTCGGTGTCGCTGGGCCAGCATTCCCGGTCCCAACATGCGCGAGGCTGCCTCCATGTATGGCACAGCGGTGGCCATCTTTCTGGTCATCCTGGTGGCCGCTCTGCAGGGCTCAGTGCCCCCAGAGAGCCCCTTTCCTTACCATATCCCCCTGGACCCCGAGGGGACCCTGGAGCTCTCATGGAACGTCAGCTACGTCCAGGAGGATGTCCACTTCCAGCTCCTGGTTCGGGGGCTCAAGGCCGGGGTCCTGTTTGGGATGTCGGACCGTGGAGAGCTGGAGAACGCTGACCTCGTCGTGCTCTGGACAGATGGGGGCCGCTCCTACTTTGCGGTAGGTCTCCTCCCTCCTGGCGTTCAGACCCCTCCCCTCCCCAGTGCCCCCGACCTTCCTCCTGGCTCCCCCTCCTTGGTCCAGCAGAGGAAGGCTCCCCACTGCCTCTGTGCACTTGGGCTCACTCTGATCTGGGCGGGTCTGTGTCCCCAGCTTAGGCGTCGTGGGGACACTGACTTCAGGTAAAATGGGAAAGAGATGCTCTCTATGGTCCTTGGCTGCTCACTCCAAATAATGGGGTGTAGCAATCCCAAGGAGGTAACTGCAGCTGGTGCCCCACACCACACCTGAGCACACCCCACACAGGGGCCTGGCCCACGTGGTGGCCTGTGGTAGCACAGCCGGTGGCATGAGCACAGTGCAGGGACCTGCGCCACACATGGGGTGTCAGAACAGGAGTGGACGCCATCCCCACTCCCCAGCAGGGAACCAGCGCAGCCAGCCAAGCTCAGGCTGTTGGGGCGGGTTCGTGGCCCCATCCATTCAAAAGTCACCTCTACTCTTGCCTTCAAGTGTGGCAGAAGGGGACAACCCTCCTTCAAACTGAAGTGGCCATTGGGGCCCCAATAGGCTGCAGAGGTCTCCAGAGGAAGGGGGAAAGGGGCTGCCAGAGGACGGACTGGCCACCAGGGCCTCTGCAGATAAGCCCAGCTGGCTCCAGGACCTCGGCACAGGGGTCAAGAGCACGGGGGGCGGGGGGCCTGCCTGGATCTGAGCTGCACAGCCAGCTCCTGCTTGGGACAGGAGCTGGGGGAGGCTCATCCTCCATGGGTGGGTCACAGGAGCTGCTGACCAACACCCCTAGAGCCGGGCTCACCCCGTGCCTTCCTGCAGCCTGGCCTGCCGGCCAGACGCACACACTGGCCACTTCACAGGTGAGGCCAACTGGAGCCATTTCCTCAGGGTAGAGCTGGGCTGCATGGTGGCCTGGGTCACAGCCCACCCTGAGCCACAAGCCCTCTAGGGGCGCAGCTGAGCCCTGCTGCTTACAGTTTGTCCCGGATCTGGGCACAGGGCTCCTTTCTCGGGGAGCCGCACCTGCCGCGTTTCCCAGCTATGGGGGACCGGGAGCCTCCCCTTTCTGCACACCACCAGGTTCATCTGCACAACAAATTCCTATGAAAGCAAATGTGAGACTCGGGCTCCTCCCGCAGCAACCTGTTCACTTGGTATATTCTACATTTCCAGCCTCTGCCCAGGTCAAGCAGGTCCTCCTGCAGGTGACAGGGCCCCACGCAGGGGCTTCACTCTGCTGCTGTCCTTTAGGAAACACTGCAAAGTCTGTCCTCCTCCCTCCCTCCCTCCCTCCCTTCCCTCCCTCTCTCCCTCCATTCATTCATTCATCCCTTCCTTCCTTCCTTCCTTCCTTCCTTCCTTCCTTCCTTCCTTCCTTCCTTCCTTCCTCTCAAGGAAATGAAGAAACACGCTGTAGCCCCGGATGCAGGATTAAAAAGAAACACAACCAACTCCTTCTGGCAGGGGCCCGTGGCCTTCTTGAATCCAGAGAGGCCTGCTTGCTGGGGAAGGTTCTCCCCAGGTGCATTGCTGTCCCCTGCTCTGGCCTGGAGCCCATGATGTGTCCCTGAGCCTTGGAGCCCAGGGCCGGGGGAGCAATGGGAGAGGGAGACGGGGCCAGTGATCCAGGTTCCCCTTCTCCCTGGGCCTCAGTTCCCCTCTCCAGGCCAGGCTGGGTGGGCATGGGTGAAGTGAGAGACGCCTCGGGTGCAGTATTTGAGGTGGCACCTGCTCTCCTGCTTGCCTGAGTCGAGGGGCACCTGGAATGAGTGCCACCTTAAATGCTGCACCTGGTCCCCCTCTTCCTCCCCATCTGTCTCTCTCCTCCTGGCCCCATGACCCGCCCCTTCTAGAGCAGTGAGAGGTGGCCTGTGCCCTGGGGGAAGCCTCAGGCACTTTCTTAACAAGGCAGATTCCTGGGTCTCACCCCCGGGCCCAGGAACCTGATTCCCAGGGTGGCATTTGATAGCCCAGATTCAGGGCCACAGAGGAAAGAGGAAGAGGGTGGAGTGGGGCTCAGCCCCAACGTCCCCACGCGGAAGTAGACTTAGAAAGTGGTCGTGGGGACCAGGGGTGTGACCGAGTGGTAGAGCACTTGCCCAGCAGGCATGAGGCCCCGGATGTGACCCACAGAATCATTTTTAAAAAAAAGAGAAAGAAAGTGGATGAGGCCCCCACAGGGAGTGAGTGGGGAGCGGGGCCCAGAGGCTCCCCAGCCCTGCTGCAGTGTCCCTCCGATGGGCTCCTTCCCGCTCCGCCTGAGCCTGTTTCCGCAGGACGCTTGGAGTGACCAGAAGGGGCGGGTCCACCTGGACAACCATCAGGACTACCAGCTGCTGCAGGCACAGGGCACCCCGGACGGCCTGGTCCTGCTCTTCAAGAGACCCTTTGCCACCTGTGACCCCAAGGACTACCTCATCGAGGTAGGGAAGCCCTAGCCCAGGAGGGTGTGGGCTGCAGGACCACACCTGCATCCCAGGATCGGGCTGCCAGGTCTCCTCCTGCGAAGTCTGGGGCCTGGGCTGTCATGCAGAAAGCCAGCCGGGTGGCCCCAGTCCCCGGGTAGGTCAAGGCCGTGTGGGAGGGTCCTGCTCTGCCGGCAGCTCCAGAACCCTCAAAGAAGCAGCTCTTTGGGGATATGTAGCAACATGCTTTCTGGACGGGGGTCTTCCCACAGAACTCTAGCAGGGACTAGATCATGCACCGGGGCTTTCTCCCTGGCCCATCAATGTCAGTGGGATCTGGGAAAGGGCCAGGAAACCTGGCTTTCCAACCCGCCCTGTTGACAGCGTGCTGTGGACTCAGGCAGGCCCCTTTCTCCACCAGACCTCCATTTGCCCATGTGTGAAAGAGAGGGGGACAGCATGATCACATAAGACCCGAACGGGGCCAGGAGTCCAGGGCCAGGACACAGATCTCAAACACTGTGTGTTCCTTACGTTGCTCCAAGAGCCCCCGTCAGATAAAGGCAGTCCCCCTTGCCCTGGAAGACAAGACCCTTTGACTTGCTGGTCCACTCTGATGTCCACCATCCTGTGAATCCTTCAGCATGGCGGGGAAGACGGCTGGCAGTTTGTGCCCAGGTCTTGATTTACAGAGGAGCCACTAGTGCCATTGAGGGAGACGTTCCTGCGGTTCCTGGGGAGGGGGCCAGGACGGCGTGCTGGCCTGTGGGGAGCATCAGGCCTGGTAAAGGCAGAAGCAGGAGCCAGGAGAGGGCCAGGCAAGGGCGGGCTGGAGCTGGCAGCAGCACAGGCTGCTTTAGTCGGCTGTTACACGCTGTGACCAGAAGACCTGATGAGAGGCATTAGAGGGGGAGAAGGTTATTTGGGGCTCTTGGTTTTAGAGGTCTCAGTCCATAGGAAGCCAGCTCCTTTCCTTGGGGCTCAAGGTGAGGCAGGACATCATGGCAGAAGGATGTGGCAGGGGAAAGCAGGTAAGGACATGGCCACCAAGAAGCAGAGAGACAGAGGGAGAGAGAGACCCTCTCAAAAAGGACAAAACATAAACCCCAAAGGCACAGCCCCAGTGACCACCTCCTCCAGCCACGCTCTGTGACCTACAGTCACCCGGTTATCCCCACCAGGGGACTATTGCGCTGGCTGGGTCGAGGCCCCACCGCCTGACCATCCCACCGCCGAGCTTCCTGAATTGTCTCCCACTTGAGCTTTTCGAGGACACCTTATATCTAAACCATAATTGTCCACCCTTGGCCCCCCAAAGCTCACGCTTGTCTCACAATGTAAAGTGCGTTTAGTCCACTTTCAAGAGTCCCCCCAGTCTTCAGAGTTTCAGCATTACCCCAAGTCCACGTCCCCGAGACCCAAGGCAGACTGTCAGCATGAGCCCCTGTAAAAACCCAAGGCAAGTTCCATGGAGCCAGTACTTAAAGGCACCCGGTGAACATTCCCATCCCACAAGGCAGAAACAGGGGCATGGAAAGAGGGACAGCACAAAAGCAAGACCCAAACCAGCTGGCCAAAAGGTGCCTCAGCTCCACCTCCACACGTGGCCTGGGGCTCTTCTCCCCCAAGGGCGGGCTAGCCCCGCCCCCACGGCTTTGCTGGCTGCAGCCCACCTCCTCCCTGAGGGCCCCCTCTGCTGATCCCTGGGGCTTTTCTGGGCAGACGCCCACGTCACCTGGCAAACCTCTGCCTGTTGTCTTCTTTGCTTCTCTATTTGTCCCTTTGCACACATTAATTCCTCACAGGGACAAGTGAGTAGTTGTCCTCACCTCTGAAGGTGGATGGCACGTGGGTAGAAATCACACTGCATTTGATGCATGGTGCTGACAGGAGGTTCTGGGGTGGTCAGCTAGAGCCAGGCAGGGCCTCAAAGGTCCTATCGTCTGCAGAGCCCAGAGTGAAGCACGCCCCCTGGTGAGTGTGGCTGGGCAGGGACATGCCTCCCCTGTGGTGAGCAAGAGCCCACTCTGGGGGCTGAGTGAGCGACTGACTGGGCCCTGTCTGGGCTGCAGGATGGCACTGTCCACTTGGTGTATGGGATCCTGGAGGAGCCGTTCCAGTCGCTGGAGGCCATCAACATCTCAAGCCTGCACACGGGGCTGCAGCGGGTGCAGCTCCTGAAGCCTGAGGTCCCCACCCCACCGGTGCCTGCGGACACACGCACGATGGAGATCCGTGCCCCCGACGTCCTGATCCCCAGCGAGGAGACCACGTACTGGTGCTACATCACCGAGCTGCCACAGGGCTTCCCTCGGCACCACATTGTCATGGTAGGTGGGGTCCGGCCCGCTCTGCCCCGGGGCCAGGCCCCAGCAGTCCCTAGCCTGGAGGGTCGCGTCCTGCTAAGCAGACCTCCCAGTGCCTGGGCCTGGGGCCTGGGCTTCACCTCCGGTGGCAGTAGTCATCCTCTGGTCCCCTGTCACCGTCACCCCACCCCTCCCTGGGCCTCTGAGTGCCCAGGCTCCCTGCGGGAACAATAAACCAGGGTCTCGGGTCTTGCATCTGCCCTGGGTCGGGAACGGCCGTCCGGCTCTGTCTGTGCCAGGCCACCTCCTCACCCACGGCAGGGAAGCTTTGCTCAGAGCCCAGTTGCTCTACAAAGGACTCAGGACGGTGATGACCATAGCAATCCACAGTGGACCGTGGGCCTGGTTGGGGTGGCCGGGACTTCCTCACAGCGGTGACAAACATCGTGTATGGCCCCTGGGGAAGAAATGCAGCCCGGAGAGGGGCATCCAGAGTCGCATGCACAAGTGGCCAGGCTGTGTAGCAAGGCCTGGGGGCAGGCCCTACTCTGGGGACCCTGACTCCCCATGGAGCAGCATGGCCAGCGTCCTCGCCCAGACGTTGTCCCATACACGAGGACAAAGCTTTCCTGTCCCCCGTCAGGAGGTGGTCCCTGTGGTCCAGCTCTCTTCCTCCAGCTCCCTCCTCAGGCTCTGGACGAGGCTCTGGGAGCTGTCCCCTCCCTCCCCTTCCACAGATGGGCAGGTGGAGGCCCGCAGAGGCCAGTGGACGGGAGAGCGGGTGGGAGGTGTTGGGCTCCGGGGGCTCAGGGTGGCCTGTCCGTCTGCAGTACGAGCCCATCGTCACCGAGGGCAACGAGGCCCTGGTGCACCACATGGAGGTCTTCCAGTGCACGGCCACCTTCGAGAGCTTCCCCCACTTCAGCGGGCCCTGCGACTCCAAGATGAAGCCCCAGCGCCTCAGCTACTGCCGCCATGTGCTGGCCGCCTGGGCCCTGGGCGCGAAGGTGAGGGGCCCACGCCCAGCAGCCCGTCCTCCCCGGGCTGGGTCCTGCTCCCCGCACCTGGGCTTCCCCAGTGCTGCTGCCCCAAAGACCCCAAGAAGGGGGCTGTCGGGTGCTCCTGAGGCCACCGGGGCCTGAGCCCCAAGCAGCCCCAGGTGCCCATAGGAGGCCTGAGCCCTCGTTCCTCAGGGGCTGGGGCTTTCTCCAGCCCCAGGCACTTTTCCCTGCTCCGTGAACCTGGGAGCTGAGTTGCTTCCCCCTGGAGTTCGGGGTGTGGGCACAGCGTGGCCCCAGGGTGGCTGGAGGCAAGTGGGGTCTGCCTTTGTCAGTCCAGAGCCTGGCAGGTCCCCGTGGGATGTCGATGGCAGCAGATGAGGGTCACCCTAATCTAGGGTCCGGCCACACCATGCCCCAGCTCAGACCCCAGCACCTCGGCAGGGCTGCCCCGCTGTGGGTCTTCCTCCTCCGTCTGACTGTCCCCCTCTCCGCAGGCGTTCTACTACCCCGAGGAAGCTGGCCTTGCGTTTGGGGGCCCCGGGTCCTCCAGGTACCTCCGCCTCGAGGTCCACTACCACAACCCGCTGAAGATCCCAGGTAGGAGCGGAGGGCATCTGCAGGCCTGCTCTGCCCTCCTAGGAGCACTGGGGCTGGCCGTGCTTCCAGCCCAAAGTGTTGGCGGCATGAGCAGTGTGCTCAGAGAGGCACCCGCCCCAAGGCCCCCCAGCTGCGTGGCCTGTTGCCCCATGTGGCAGCCCTGCCCCGGGCCCTGTGCCCTCCAGATGGCACATCCCAGGTGCCAAGGCCGGGAGGTGTCTTCATCTCCACTGTGTAGATGAGGAAACCAAGGATTCTAGATGCAGGGACTAGGGGGCAGCGAGCAGGACCAGAGGACAAGAGGTCTAGTCCATGCCCCAGCCCTGGCCACACAGCCTCGAGGCCAGCCTGGTTCCCAGGCTGCCTCCAGACGGCGGGTCACTGGGATGCCAGGGTGGGGGCAGCCAGGCAGACACAGACCCTCTCCTTGCTCCACAGCAGAGCCAGAGGCTAGTTTGGGGTGTCAGCACTAGTCCAGCATTCAGGGGCAGCAGGACGGGGCCTGGGTGGAGGTTCCCTGGAAGTCCACCTTCTTGAGGTTAGAGGCAGCTCAGACCATCAGCTCCCCCATCCCTGACCACCACTGTTACTGAGGTCCTGCTGGTACCCACAGGCTATGGCCCTGGCCTCTCTAGAACAGGCTGGGCCAAGACAGGGCACCTGGCCATGGCAGGGTGACAGGACGTTCCAGGGTCAGCAGTGGTCCCTGCCAGAACCCTGTAATTGCCCCTGACCGCTGGGAGACACTGCCTCCAGGGCTGTCCCCAGGGCAGGGTCCTGGTCCCTGGGGGCCTTTCTGATTGTCCTTGTGTGCTTCTCAAAACACACGGAGGCAGAGCTGTCGAGGGTGTGAGCAGGCCGGGAGCTCCTGTCCACGTGCGCACACACCAGGGAGGGCCGACGGGGCTGGCTGGAAGGCTCCCCACTGCCTTTGGCAGGCAGGGGCTCCCAGCCTGGGGTTCTGCTCCTGGCCCAGAGGGCGGCATAGGTTTGGTAGCAGGACACAGTGGGGGCAGCTCAGTTGGTGCTGTTGAGCTTCTCAGCACCTCGACACTCAGAGGCCAAGTCCTCGTGGTCCCCCGGGTAGGTAGGCAGGGTGGGATCGCATCCTCCAACTTGTAGGGTGGACTTGAGAAGGGAGGAGGACCTGCCCTGGTCATCTTGCCAGGAAGTGACGGCGCGGGATTGAGGTCCTTTCCCAGCTCACGTCCTGGCCGAGGCTTCGGACAGCAGCCCGTGTTGTCCAGACTGGCCCGGGACCGTCTGGGTGGGACCACGCACCTCTGCCTCCTTCCTGCTTCACCCGCGGGGTGCGTGCCTAGGAAAAGCAGACGATGCGTTCAGTTCCGTCGGTGTTTGCGGAGGGCCCCATGTGCACGAGGGGCTGTTTCAGACTCGGAGAGGAACCTCAGGAAAGGAGGACACTCTCAAGGAGCTTCCAGAAGGAGATGAGACAGGCACACAGGCCCACGCAGCGGGGAGGCACAAGCCAAGTGTGAGGAAGCCCAAGAGGATGAGGTCCACGTGCGGGGGTGGCTTTATGGTGTCTAACACGGGCCTTGCTTTATGCGGAGAATCTCCTTACGGGAAGCAGCCAAGGGCTGCATTCCAGAGAGGGAAGGGTCTGTCATTGACAGGGAGACTGCTAAACAGAGCATGTTGGGAACACAGCTGGTCCAGCCTGGCTCAGAGCCGAGCTGGGGCAGAGGGTGGGATCTGCCTGATGGCCCTGTGCCTGAAGGTGGAGCAGCCAGAGCTGACCTCTAGGATGGGAATACCCTGGACACCATATCAGAAGCTGAGCAGATTTCCTTCTCCCTGTCGTACCAGCATCATCCACCATATGTAGCTCCTTTCCCTCTCTCCGCTCTCTTTCTCTCTGAATGACACTTATTGTCATTTGTGCCAGTGAGGAACAGAAATACCCTGATGGATGAGGGCTGTGAGGCTGGGGGACGTCCGTGCACCCAGTGCTCCCAGCTGCCGGTGACGGGGGCTGCGCTCAGCCGATGCCGCCCGAGGCTCTCTTCCCAGCTGCACACGCAGGGCTCTCGGCCCCCACTGCGCTATCTGCGGCGTGCAAAGAGCAGACACGCGGCTCAGGCCTTAGCATGATATGGGATTTATTGCTCATTTAAAACCTGAAAGCAAATGGATTTTCAAAAACTCCTTAAGCATCAGGGAAGTCTGTCTCCTCCTGATTATCTGGTGGTATTTATGGATCCTTTGCCAACATAAGGATGTTCCTGTCACCCTGTAAATCTGGAGATGGGCTGCTTTTTCTATAAATATCAAAATCCCCAAATTATCTCATTATTTAATCCCCATCTGAATTTTAACCCACCCCCTCCCCCTTTGTGTTATTATCCTCTGATGAACTCAGGCACAGACGCAGGAGCCGTTTGAGTCTGGCTGGGGGCCGGCAGGAGGGAGGAAGAGACTGGAGGGTGGCCCCAGGGAGCTGGGAGCCCGGGCTCTGGTCCCAGCCCCGCCAGGGCCTCCCATTCAGGATCCATCCTGTCTCCTCATGTGCACGTGGGGACCGTGACTCTGACCAGTGACAGGACAGTGAGGACAGTGCCTGGCCTGGGGAGACAGTGGCCCTGCACCCCTCTGTCCTGCTTTCTCCCACCCAGAAGTGCATCCGCACAAGGACCAGCAGAAGGCTGAGAGGAGAGGCCACTGCCTGCCCAGGGATGCCCACCAGGCTGAGGCTATCCATTGGCCTCTCCTGTGACTGGAACTTCCTACGTGGCTCATCACTGGATGCTCATTGAGAGTCGTGTCCTGTGACACAGAGCACCCCATCCACATCCCTTTCCCACACACCAAGGGGCACCAAGCCCTGGAGCCTCTCCTGCCCATCTCTGTTCCTACCAGTGTCCAGGGGCGTGGTCTGGCCACCCATCCGTGCAGCCCCAGTACAAGGCCCTTCACTGACCGACTTGCCCAGCGTGGCACCCTGGGAGGGGGTGAGGGCTGCTGCAGGACGTGTGGCTATGTGGCTGCTCCTGTGGATCTAGCATCCCAGACCCCTGCCCACCAGCCCCTTCCCAGGGAGTCCAGGGACTCGCCAAACCTCAGAGGACCCCCAGGTGCAGGCAAAGCAATCAGGAGACACAAGGTCTCCTTGGGAAGAGGTTCTGTGAGCCCTGTGGACCGAGTGAGGCTGGAGGCTCATGCAGACTCACAGCAGCCCCGCCCCAGCCCAGGCTCCTGCTCAGGACCCCTCGGCCAGCCGTCACCCCGGAGGACAGTGACGTGGTCCACCAGCTTTGGTAGAAAGGACAGCTGTTTGCACATGGGTGTCCCATGTGTGCACTGAGACCCTGGGTCCACAGGAGTGGGAACAAAAGCTGGGCTCTTGGCAGATCAGGCGGGGTCAGCAGGTGTGAGGTGTGGCTCTCCTAAGGGAAGCTGGGGTCCTAAGCGCAATTTGTGCCCAGGGCTGCTGAGGGGCCTCTGCCAACCGTGTCCCCCTTCTCTTAGGCCGGCGCGACTCCTCGGGCATCCGGCTCTACTACACAGCCACGCTGCGGCGCTTTGACGCAGGGATCATGGAGCTGGGCCTAGTGTACACACCCGTGATGGCCATCCCCCCACAGGAGACCGCCTTCGTCCTGACCGGCTACTGCACGGACAAGTGCACCCAGCTGGTGAGTGGGGCCAGCAGGGTGGCCAGGGTGGGCGGCCGGGTACCGAGGTTCCCAGATCCCAAGGGTGTTGGTGCATCTGCATCTGCCTCCCCAGCATTGATGGGGCTCTGCCCAAGCACCCAGGTGCCCACGTGCCCAGGTGCCTGCGTGCCCAGGTGCCCGCATGCCCAGCTTCCATGACCTGCACTTTAAAGTGCACTTTCCTTCCATGAGGAGGCCCCCACACACTCACCCCCAGGAACGCAGGTGATGTCCCCAAGGACAAGCTCTCTGCACCCCTCCCGAGATGCCCTCACCGCTCCTCGTGCCCTCCGGGGCTTTCTCTTACATGTTGACTCACACCTTCAGAGGTCACGGGAATGTACAGTCTTGTTTTACATTTAAAAAACATCGACTCCAGTGGCTCAGGAGGCTAAGGCAGGAGGATCACAAGCTCAAAGCCAGCCTCAGCAACTTAGCAAGTCTCTAAGCAACTTGGCAAGAGCCTGTCTCAAAATACAGAATAAAAAGGGCTGGGATGTGGCTCGGTGGTTCAGCGCCCCTGGGTGGTTCAATCCCCAGCACCAAAAAGAGAGGAAAAAACATAACACCGCGTTGAGAAGTTGACAGTAGTTTATAGATTGCTGGGTGAATTGAGTCCTGGGACTCGCCTTCAGCCTCTGGGTAACACCCCCGGCCCCCCAGTGGGAGGCTTCTCTAGGAACCTGACCAGAGTGGGGCTGGGAGGCGGCAGGGCACCCAGCATGCCCCGGGCTCTGCGGGCACAGGGCACAGGCTGCACTGAGTGCACTAGCCCCGAGGCCCGGCTCAGGCTCCCTCGCCTGCCTTCCTGGGCCGGGCTGGGCCCGTGTCCCACCCACAGAGAAGCTGCAGGGACATTTCCTGTGTGTGGGGAAACGTGGGTCAGAGGTCGAGACTCGACCTGCCCTCAGAACACATCTCCAAAGGGCCGCAGAAAGCCCTCCCCAGGCTTTGGCCCACGTGGAAGGAGATGCCCCGACCGACATGTTGTCCATCTCTTGAATGTCTTCCGGCCACCTGGGAGGCGGACACGGCCATGCCGCTCAGGGTCCCTCCGGGCCTCCCAGGGCTGGGCCTCCTTGGGCCTGTGCCCACTGTTCTTCTTTCCTGGAGTCTGGGCTCCCAGGCTTGGCCCGGCTTCTCCCACGGGCCTGGCCTCTTGCCACCGCTGTTTCCGGGGGCTTTTGGATAACGGGGTGCCACTTCACAGTCTGTTGTAAACATTGGACTCTGCTTCCCAGTGAGTGGCAGGTAAATGTCCTGGTGCCCATTTCACAATGGGGGAGACAGAGCCTGCGGAGGCCATGTCCCCAGCAGCCCCAGGGTGAGGTGGGAGGCAGGTCTGGGTGACTCCAGGGCTGTGCCTCTGGGCAGCAGCAGCTTCGAAGTGGGGGTCACAATGGTTTCCTGCCCTGCCTCGCATACTGTCTTCCACCCCCAAGGTCCCCGTTGGGGATATTCCTTTCCCTGTCTGTAGAAGGCTCTTTGGCCTCGGGCTGGCCTCACCTCCTCAGGGTTCACTGGGCAAAAGTGACCGCGGCCCTGCCTACTGTGGGGGGCTGAGGTCCCTTGGACCCCTCTTACCTGGAGACCACCCATCCAGCCTCAGGAATGCAGACCGGCCTTCTACTAGAGTGTCCAGGTGGAAGTGACCCAGCTCTTTTTGAAAAATCACATCTATGTGGATGGCTTCCTGAAGGTGACGCTCTCGGAGTGTCTTGTCCCTCCGGGGCCACACGCCCGGCTGTCAGAGCCTGTGGTCTAGACACCTGTAGTCAGGCAGAAAAGCCGAGAGGTACCCTGTTGGGACGCCATCCCCAGGAAGCACGCTCCTTCCTGCACCTGCACAGACCAGCACCTCTAGCCAGTGGACAGTGTCAGGAGGCCAAAGGGTCCCCGACAGGCCCTGAGGGTCCCCAGTGCTCACAGCACTGCAAGCACACAAGTCTCACTGATCGAAGGGCAGGGCCAGTGGCCAGTGGCAGCAAGACAGGAGACCAACCCGACCAGAGGAAGAGCCAGACGGAAGCCGAGAGCACGTCCTGACCGCTCCTCCCGCCCGCAGGCCCTACCTTCCTCGGGGGTCCACATCTTCGCCTCTCAACTCCACACGCATCTGACCGGGAGGAAGGTGGTCACCGTGTTGGTCCGGGACGGCCGGGAGACAGAGATTGTGAACAGGGACAACCACTACAGCCCTCACTTCCAGGTAGGGGGGAGGGGTCACGCCTCCTTCCGTTTCCGCTGAGGGGCGCTATGCTGGGGCATCTTCCCCAGCCCCTTGGTGTTGGTCTGGGGAGGGCCTGCCACATGCCACCAGGACCAGGGAGAGACACATCCTGGACAGCTGCCTTCTGGCCCCAGGCTCACCCGCTGACCAGAGCCCACACTTAGCCAAGCCTGGCAGCCCTGGGGAGGCCAGATCAGAGCCGACTCCCAGGGGGAAGTTAATGGAGGAGGGCCAGAGCCCTCTGACGCCCCCTTTTCCCCCATGCCAGGAGATCCGCATGTTGAAGAAGGTCGTGTCTGTCCATCAGGTGAGTGCCCGGGCAGGCTGGCCGGAGTGGGGGGTGTTTTCCCTGGAGGAGGGAGACAGACGGTGATGGGGAAGGGAAATCCACAGGGCAGGGCAGAGAGCCATGGGTAGCATGGGACCTGGGCCACCTCAGGTGGGACACATGGTGCTGCATAGAGGGCATCAGAAAGGAACACTGAGGGCATCAGAGAGGTGGGTGTCCTCCAGCTTGGTCAGCAGAACTCCAAGTCCATAGCTTTCAGGCAGAGGTGAGAGTATTGAGGTAGGACGGCTGGTAGCACCCAAGGCAAACCCTGTCCAGGTGGGGACTCGGGCTGTGAGGTGACCAGCCAACCTGCACGCCCCTGGGCCAGGCCCTAACCACAGCCAGGCCCTAACCACACCCCCGAGGGCTGGCATCCATGTGGACACTCAGATTGCGCTCCTGTGTACAGGGCTTCCTCGTGGTGGGCAAGTGGCACACTGACTCTCACAGGGGTGGGCCACATGTGGACCCAGCGCCTGCCCCCGGTTGGCGGTGCTGACCCATCACTGGCTTGTTCCAGGGAGACGTGCTCATCACTTCTTGCACATACAACACAGAGGACAGGAAGCTGGCCACTGTGGTAAGTCCCCCACCCCCAGCTGCCTTCCTGGAGCACAACGGGGGGGGGGGCGCCTACTTCCTGACACTGCCCCTGGCCGAGTCCCACCTCCTCCAGAGGGAGCGGGTCCCTCCCTCTCTCCTTCCATCAACCACCATTCTCAGTCTGGTCCCAGGCCGTGGCGTTGGCAGCCCCAGGCAGTGTGTTAGCTGGGCAAACCTCAGCCGCGCCAGCCCCTTTGAGTGGGGAATGTGGTGGTAGCGCCAGCTCTGCCCGGCACAAGCTCCGCTGGCTGCTCCGCTGCCGACTCAGAGCTCCCACAGAGGCCGTGTTGGCACCTGTGTGCCCGGCACTGGGCTGGGTGTGGGAGGAGCCAGGAGGCCCTGTGGGGCCGAGTCCACCGGGGCACCAAACCACTGGCCCTAAGTGACAAGCAGCATCATAGTAGAAACAGAAAAGCAGAGAGTGGCCCGGGAGCTAGGGCCACGGAAACCTCACCACCAAAGCGGCACCACACGGAGACCAGAGAAGGTGGAGGTGGCAAGGTGGAGAGGGTGGTGGCAGCCTCCGGGGGGCAGGCTGTGTGCAGGAAGGCCCAGGGGACGGAGACGGATGGAGGGCGTTGGCCGGGGAGGGTAGAAGCACGGATGGGCATCAGTGGGCACGGGTGACTGGAGACTGCAGGGATGTGAAGGCCTCATTCTGGCGGGGTTGTGGGCAGCCCAAGGAGGGGGAGCAGCTGATGGGAAGGACCTCCTCAAGGACAGGTGAGACGGTGGCGAGAACGTGGTCTCCGCTGGGCAGGCGGGGCAGTGGGTCTAGCCTGCTGGCTTGGCATGGCAGCAGGCAGGACTCATCCGTGAGTCCCGAGGTTCAGGGGACCAGACCTGGGTGGCATCCCACCCAGCACCTGAGCCCTCGACTCTGCCCCCACCCTGATGCAGCAGCGCACGGTCAGTCCATCTCTGTGACTAGGTCACGGCTATCTTTGATGGCATCACGGAGCTGTGATCCACCGCCACACCACTCGCTCATGTAGGTCCCTGATCCAGTGACCTTGGTACAGCCCCCGACACCCCCAGCCATGCCCACAGCCAATGTTAGAGGCCCTCACCACCCCGGAAGAAACTCACCCTGAGCTGTCGCCCTGCAGGCCCTGCCCAGCCTGGCTACTCTGCTTGCCTTCTGCCTCTGGAGTGGCCAATCTGGGTAGTTCTCGTAACTGGCCTAGGACCGTGTGGCCTCTGGGCCTGGCCTCCTGCTCTGGGCAGTTTCCAGTTCTGTCCATGTTGCAGGGCATTGGGATCCAACAGAGCTCAGCTTGCCCATGCTCTGCTCCCACGAGGTGGCACGTCACCGTGATGTGTCCGTCAGTGGGTGGCCTTGTCCTCTCCACCCCTACTTAGCAGGAGTCTCTGCTCCGTCCTGGGAGCCACAGAGGCCCAGAGCGGGAAGACGCTGGCCCAGGGTCTCGGGCTGAGGTCTGCTGGGTCTAACCCGGGCCCTGAGGCTGTGCTGCTCCTGCCTCCCTGCTCCCTCTGGATCTGGGGACAACTTCTCTGGGTTCAGGGCCACAGCTCGGAGGCCAGGGAGCTTTGCAGGCACCCACCGAGGCTTGGAGGTAGCCGACTGCTCTGGGGCAGGGCTCCAACACATCCCACCTGCTGGGCTTCACGAGGCCCGGCCCTAACGGGGCAGGCTGTCCTGTGCCAGGCAGCCTCACACCATGTGCCTCTAGGCAGGAGCTCCTTGTGCACTGGACAGTGAGCGTCCAGAGGCAGAGCCATGCAGGTGAGGGCTGGGCAGCTGGAGGCCAGGAGAGGCTTCTGGCCACTGTCAGAGCCAAGCTGTGGGAGTGACCGATGGCCAGTGGCTGTTGGCGGTGGAAGGGTGCTCCTTACTTGCTGCCCTTGCTAGAAGCCCCAGGGACAGCTCCTGGCCACCATCCTGCTGCCATGGACTTTGAAGCCAGCCCAGGGCTGCCCCTCGTCCTCCCCGAGATCCGCTACCTACAGCCATGGACGGGCATAACAGCGGCCCTGTCCGCGGCCCCGTCCCCTCATCAGGGCACCATCACCACTAGTGTGGGTTTACTGATGCTTGTTGGCCGCCTGCGCCTGCCAAGGAAGGGAGCCTGTGGGGCGGGACTCTGTCCCCTGCTCCATGGGGTGGGGGTGCGCTGCCCGACACTGTGCTGCCAGCAGGCGCAGATGCGGGCACAGTGTGCATGGGAAACTGCTGGGGACCACGGGCAGGGTGACGGCCAGGCTGACGGGTCTCCTTGGCCTTGCAGGGCGGCTTTGGGATCCTGGAGGAGATGTGCGTCAACTATGTGCACTACTACCCCCAGACCCACCTGGAGCTGTGCAAGAGCGCCGTGGACCCCGGCTTCCTGCAGAAGTACTTCCACCTGGTGAACAGGCGAGTGTCCTGACTCTGCCCCAGGGACCGTGGCGGGACCCAGGCTGCTTCTTGGAGCAGGGTGGCACTCAGGAGGTGCCAGTGACAGTGACAGAATCACTAGTCAGTCCCCTGGCTGCGACCAGCTGGTGCAGGCCAGGGACAAGCCCACTGCCAGCGTGGAGGGGCCAGGACACTGGGCTGGGGAGCAGGTGGCACGGGGCCACCGGCGGGCCTCACCTGCATCCTGCGGGCTCCCTGTCATCTCCCGCACTGTCCCCGCCAGGTTCAACAGCGAGGACGTCTGCACCTGCCCCCAGGCCACCGTCCCGCAGCAGTTTGCCTCCGTGCCCTGGAACTCCTTCAGCCGCGACGTGCTGAGGGCGCTCTACGCCTTCGCGCCCATCTCCATGCACTGCAACAGGTCCTCGGCCGTCCGCTTCCAGGTAGCCCTGGCCTCTCCACCTCCAAGGCCAGCCAGCACCCGCCACTGCCCACACCACGCGCCCAGGTCTCCCCAGGCCCGAGGAGGGCCCCGGCGGGCGAGGGGCCCGCACCCCAAACAGCTGACTTGAAGCACTCGCGGGAGGGATGGAGAAAACCACCAGGGGGACAGGCCAGATGGACGGACAGCAGGGAGCAGAGGCCCCTGGGAGACAGCTGATGTGGGGTGTGAGCGGGCACCAGCAGCTTCCCACGAGCCTAAAAATACAGCGCTGGGGGCGGGGGCAGCAGACACCCCAGTCTGCAGCCCAAGCAGGCTCCTCCGCCTACAGGGATCCAACGGCACTTAATTCGTGCCCAGCCGAGCAGCCTGCGGCCAAGCTGCTGGCCGGGAGGCCAGGGCCATGCTGAGCTGGGCGCCGGGACATCTGGGAAGCTGGCCTCTCCTGGGGTTCTGGGGAGCTGGATTAACTTCTAGATCACACAATCCAGCACCCCGGGCAGGGCTGGCCAGCAGGGCGGGAGAAAACGCTCTGACGCGGCCTCTCCTCCTTCGGAACAAGGCCTGGACCTCAGAGCCTGCATGGGGCTGGAGCGCTGCGTTAGGGTGGGGATTACGTGGGGGTCTGGGGGCTCCTAGGCTCCCAAAGGGGCGTGGGGGGGAGCATTCAACCCAGGAGGGCACCCCAAGGGCAGCTTAGAGGAATGGGAGTCCAGTCTAGGTCGAGAGGAGTGTGCGGGTAAGACAGGAGGCTGCTGGGCACCTGCCCGCCTGAGCCTCAGCCTGCTCTGTGCCTTCCTTGCAGGGGGAATGGGACCTGCAGCCGCTGCCTAAGATTGTCTCCACCCTGGAAGAGCCCACCCCGCACTGCCCCACCCATGGGACCCAGAGCCCCGCTGGCCCCACGGTGGTCAACATTGGTCGTGGCAAAGCTTGAAAGGGAGCCTCCAACCCTCCTCCCTGTGTCCCAGTGGCCCACCCAGCCCTGTCCATCCGCATGCTTGAAGCCCCCCCAGGGGACCCCCAGTGCAGTGCTGAGTGCCAGGTGAAGGGGTTGGACCAAGCCCCTGCCTGAGACCTGGGCCACACCAGCCTCCTCCCCCAGACCCCTGCATGGCCCGGAGGCTCCCTGTTGACCTGCCCTGGACTGGGTAGACACAGCTGTGTCCACCCCTGCTGACCCAGTCAGGATGAGCCCCGCGGGGGCCTTGCCTGGGGTCCACAAGTCCTGCTGCCTCCTGGGAGAGCCAGGCTCCCCTGCGACCCGCGGCCCCGCCCTGCTGGTCCCGCTGGGGGCTGGTGTCCCTGTGTACAGTGACAGCTCTACTAAACATGGCCCTGCAGAGCAGCTCCTGTGTCCCGGTGGGCGGCTCCCCTGCCAAGGGGCAGGACGGGCCATCAGCTAGTTAGAGGCTTGCGCGGGGAAATTGCTCCGCTGTGGAGTAAACAGATATTTTCGCCCACCTAAAGGGAAGGCCCAAGAACTGCCTCCTCCCCCTGAAGGGAGACGGCGCAGGCAGGCGGGCATCCTGGCTCTGGCTCCCTGGGGAAAAGGAGCCGTGAGCGCGGCAGAACCAGAACTGCCTCCCCCTCAGGGAGACCTGGGCCGGCCTGCCACCTGTGTGACCCTCCGTCTCCTCGTCCGTCAAATGGAGGGAAGGCGTGCCAGCTGAGGGAGAGGGTGTTAACAGTTACCACTGGCTGGGTGGGGACGCTGTGCCAGGGCTGCCACGCTGTTGGAGCCAAGCCTTTTCCCTGGGGCGAGGGGGAGCCGGGCCCTGTGGGGGTCAGTGTCCACTGCTCTGGGCAGCTCCCTGTCTGAGGTCAAGCTCAACTCCTTGAAGGTCCCTGGAGAGAGTGACAGATGCTGCTCTGTCCAGTCAGTCAGTCCAGCAAGACGCTGCGGCGGGGGCAGGGTGGGGGACAGGGCGGGCGAAGGACGGCGGGGCCTTCCACAGACAGCAGCCGGTGGCGGCCAGCCTTCCGCAGGGCACTCCGTTACAGGGAGTCACGCACCCAGACGCTCTGTACCGCGGGGATAAACCACGGCTCCTGGCGGCCATAAGTCGTGGGGAGAAACTGCTGCCTAATGCCAGGCCCCGACAGCACCCAGAGAGCCGGCTCCGCCGCTGTCCGGGCCACTGTCGTCTCACAGCCGGGTGACAGGTGGGGCACCTCCCTGCGGGGGCTGGCCCTCCCTCTGGTCCTGCCTGGTGGCTGCCCCCCAAACACCAGACAGCCCAGAGCTGCTGTGACACTCGGGGCCACAGGGCCAACTGGCCCTCCAAGTCCCAAGAGCACTGTGGCCCCCACACTGCCTCCCTCACGGGGCAGCAGAGAAGGGCCAGAGCCAGCTTGACCCCACGTCCCCAGAGGACTGCAGCCAGATCCACCCGGTCCTAGAGCTTCCGACCCCTCAGACACCAGCAGACGCACAGTCCCCACCTCCCGACCTCCTGCTGGAGCAGCCTGGGGCAGCACAGGGCCAGGGCCAGGTGGCCCAGGCCTGGCCAGGAGCTGCTGCGGCTGCACACTGCTGCCCCCCAGGCGGCTCGGAAACCAGGTGCAGAGACCTGGATCCAGGCGCCAAAGTCCCGCAGGGGAGCGTGGGCCCGGGAGGGAGCCGGCTCCATGCCAGTGGAGCAGACTGCGTGGGGACGGGGCGCCTGTGTCTCGGCCCCACGTCCACTTCCTTATTCATGAACCAGGAGCCCCGGGGGCCGCGTGGGGGCTAAACACAGGACCTGAAAGCTCTGTCACCATGGGTGGGGACTGCTGTGGCCGGGTCCCTCCCACAGGCTCCAAGCCAGAGCTCTCGAGGCTCACCCCGTCCTGAATCATCAGGTGACGGAAAGGCCCAGCTCTGTGTCCAGCAGCCCAGCTTCCCGTTTTTACCTCCGCTGTGTGGCACTGGGTCACTTGCTTTCCCTCTCTGGGTTGGGTGTCCCCTTGGAGGAGAGGGTGCCTCCTGGGAACCAGCCTGCTAGGGTCACACAGTGCCCCTGCTGGGAGGTGCCAGCGTCCTGGGGTGCTGTGGACACAAGCCAGGCCGGTGTTGAGAGGCCCAGTGGTGAGCACGGGGTGTCCCCCGACTGCAGCCGGGACAGGGTGCCTGCCTGAGCAGGTCCGGGTGTCCCCGGGGGTGCTGTCTGGTAGCCCCCGCCTGGTGTGGCTACCTCGGCTTCATTTCCTGTTGATTAAATGGTCGAGACTGGGCACTCAGATTCTTCCTCGGGCTCCCACGGGTCAGGACTCAGTAGCTACTCGTGGCCCTCGGCTGCTGCCCTGGGCAGAGGATGGTCCACAGGATGCAGGAGGTCCCTGCCCTCGGGCAAGGTCCCAGCACACCCCGTCACATTTCAGCCACTGTGACCCTGAAATGGCTCACAGGCTCCCAGGTGCCTGTGCAGATGGGCCGTCCCGACTCCTGAGCCCCCCACAACAGGCCCCCATCCCTGGCTGCCCCCCAGCAGCTGAGTGGGCGGATCTGAGCCTCTGCCTGTCCCACAGGCCCAGCTGGGTGGGGCCGGTCCCCACACAGGAGGACAGCTGGGTTTCCCCTGGACATGAGCCCTGGCCTCTCCCTCACCTGCACCCTGAATGCCACACATCCACCTGCGCCCTTCGGCTGCCCCCCACGGCAGGGAGCCCACTGTCCAGGCCAGGACCTCCCCTTTCCTGGAGGATCCCAGCGGGGACTCGGGACATTTGGCAGAAGGTTCTAGACTAGAAGCCCGACTCCTTCCTGTCTCTGGACGTCAGAGGGGCTGGCCTTGGCCCAGGACCCCCAGAAGTGCCCCAAGCTCGTTTTGCTCCTAAAGGAGGATCCCCCAGCCCCAAGGCCATGGGTGGACCCTAGGCCCAGGACTCTCACGGTCCTCGAGCAGCCACGCTGCCCCCTCAGGCCCACTAGCCTGGGTCTCATTTCCCTTGGGCTAACTCTCCTCCCCACAGCCTGAAATAAGGGTAAAGTGCCCGCATTCAGGCACTGGGTGCTGTCTCCCAGCGGGAGACAGATGGTGAGAAAAGGGGTACAGCACCCACCACACCAGGAGTGGGAGATGGGGTGCCTGGAGCATTCTAATAGAGCCATCAGGGACTGCCTTGTTGAGAAGGTGACCTTTTGTCAAAACCCTGAAGAAGCTGAGGGGTGAGGCCCATGGCGTCTCAGGGAAGAGCCATGCAAAGGTCCTGAGGTCAGGGGATCCTGGTGTGTTGAGGGGTGTGAGTCCAGAAAGGCTGACAGCACACAGGGTGGTACATGGAGGAGGGAGAGGTCAACAAGGCCACGGAGCCACGCAGTCACCAGGGTAAAGTGTGGTGATGTGAAGGTGAAGATAGGCTCAGATGAGGATGCATTTGGAATGCAGAGCCCGTGAGATTTTCTAGCAGATTCTAGAATGAGAGAGAAGGTGAGGACGAGGGCCACCTCATGCAGAATTCCCACAGGGACAGGCCTCAGATGTCCACTGGCGGCCAGAGGCCTGAGGTCTCCTTTCACCCTGTCTGGCGAGGCCTGTGCCTGTTGGGTTCTGACACCTTCTGTCCCCCTCCTGGTCAGAAGTCCACGCTCTGCCCTGGCTTCTCTCCTGCCCCTTCGTGCACTGACACCTGTGGGAAGCCCAGGGCGCTCCCACTCCTGGGGGCACTGGGTGCGTAGTGAGCTGCAGAGGGCCAACCACTCAAGGCTCGGGACTGAGGAAGAGAGCCGAGGGCCACAGGCTGGCCGCGTCCAGGGCCCCCTGCATGGCCTCAGAGCCCCCAGGAACCCTGTGGTCTTGGAAGGACACCGGCTGCTCTTCTTGGCCTGACGGCAGCCGGGTGCAAGAGGGCGCCCCTGGCCGCGGTCAGTTCCTGCTGCCACAGGACCCGGCATCTGCTGCGTCCTGTGTCCAGGCGACGACCTTGGTCCCTGCACTCACAAGCAGACGGGGCCTTGCAGGAGAGGGGGGTCTTGCGTGGCCCTGGCTGCTGCATGGTGGGCCTCCTGCTCACTGCTGGCTGACCTGAGCCGTTTAGCTGCCTCCAGTCCAACGGGCACAGGGGAGGACCCGTGGCTGTGCTGGGCAGGCTCCGTGGCCTCTGTGCATCACCCTGTGGGGGGAGTGATAGGATCGCCAGGCCCAGCCAGGCAGGATGGTGCTTCTGTAGGCAGGGTTATTTCTCCAGGCAGGAGCCCCCTGGGGGTGTCCCCCAAGTTGAGACAGAGAGGGTGGCCCACCTGCACTATTCTGCACAGCCCAGAGGCATGAGACCCCACCCAGGTCATACAGCAGGTCAGCCCCAGGACCTTTGCACACAACAGGCTCACTGTCCAACACAGTCACAATCTCTCCTTTGCCGCTCTGTCAGCAGCGTGGAGGAGGCAGCCCTGTGCCCACCCTGCCTCTGAGGAGTCTGGGATGCAATGGGAGGGAGGAAGGTGGAAGTGACCCATGCACCCTGCTTCCAAGGTTTCTGTCCTGACGGGGAGTCGGGCACCTCAATCCTGCCAATGGCCTGTCCCTCTTGGACACAGGGAGCTGGACTGGAGCCAGACTGGAGCTGGCGGGAGGGTGGAATAGGAAGAAGGCCTGTCGCCTGTGGTGGCCAAGGAGCCTCCCAGCCCCAGGGACTGCTGGACCCCTGGGTGGGCCAAGGGAGGGTGCAGAGACCCCTGTGCCTCCCTCCACGGCCACCCCTTCTGGCCCCCAGAGCTCAGGCACCTGTAGAACAAGAGTCCAGAAATTCCTTGCCAATGGGCTCACCACAGCGAGGGTCCCGGTGCTCAGATCCCCGGAGAGTCTTTAAAGGGTAGTTATGACATGAGGCGTCTCTGGGTTAGAGCTAAGGAGGGCTGCGCACGGGGGCGAAGCCTGGGAGCCCACTCTAGGGGCGTGGGTCCTGGCAGTTCACCTGGAGTGGCACTCAGGGGCCCTGGCACTGCAGGGACCCTTCAGAAGATGGAGCAGGTGAGCTGGGGAAGAGGTTCATGATGGCCGCCCTCAGGCAGCCACCCAGCACCCTTGCAGAGGCCAGGGTCCCCTCTGTTAGGAGGAGGCAGAACAGCGGGAGGCCCAGGAAAGCGTTTCCCGCTGCAGCCCAGGGCAGACGAGCTGGCCTGGACCTGCTCCGACCTCCCTCATCCTGGGCCCTCTCCCAAGGACAGGCCGAGAGATGGATGTGGTCATAGGCCCAACTCAGAGGTCCCGGCCAAACCGCAGGCCCCGGGAAGCAGGCCGAGCCACCTGGGCAGCCGCCTCTCCCTTTCCTCTGGCTCCTGGGATCCTCACTCATCCAGGAGGCCGTAGGTGCTCCTTCCTCCCGGCTCGTGTGAGAGCCAGAGGCCCACCGTGCTCTCCAGCCCACGGCCCCTCCCCAGACTCAGGGGACCAAACGGGCTTTTCAGAGGCCACAGCCCACAAGTCTTCTGTGGCTTCAGTTTTATGTGCCTGGCCATCTCGGCTCAGTGTGAGTGTCCGAAGGCACAGGCGCTGCCAGGATGACCCACCCCGTGCTCTGTGCTGCCTCTGGGGGTCGGGGGACAGCCCTGCAATGCCCTGAGCACCGCCCCCCACAACCACAGGCACCCCCAAGGACTGCATGGGCACCACGGGGGGGCCTGCTGGGCCAGGCCTGGACCCTCCGCACAACAGGCCTGCCGCGAGGAGGAGGGAGGGGACCAGGCGCCCACCCTGCAGGAAGGTGGGTCACTCCTGACACCCGGCAGGCGTGGAGGGGCTCCTAGGGGGAGGGGTCGGGGAGGGGCCCCAGCCCACGGCTTTGGTGTGGGGCTGGGCTCGGGCCGGGCCCCTCCCGGGTGGGTGAGCAGGAAGACCGAGGAACGGCCGGGTCCACAGCAGGGACCAGGGGGCCCTGGAGGCCAGGATTCCGGCAGCTGTCACTCGGAGTGGACCTGCCGTGACGGCTGGGCGGCCAAGGTGGCACTTCTGCATGGGCCACGGGGAGCTGATGTGAGACCACGTGTCACAGGCCCCACGTGTCACAGGCCACCCAGGTCTCAGGCCGGGGACTCTCAGCAGCTCCCACCTGCGCCTAACTCCCCTCTTGTCCCTGATCTGAGAGGCCACATCCTGCGCGATGGCCTTGGCCTCAGGACCAGCACCTACCTCTCGGCCGCTCCTCTCTGCCCTGGTCCCCCACCCTGCAACCAAGTGCTCTGGCCAGGCTACTGGGGTCAGGTGAGCCAGCTGGCCTCCTGGGCCTGCGTGGGCTCTCCTCCTTTGACTCCGCATCTCCCAAGGCTGAAGAATCAATGGCCCCCGAGCCCAGGTCCCGGGAGGGTGGTGGGCAGACGCCCATCTGGGGCAGTGAGCACAGGACAGGCACTTGGTCTCTCTCCACTCCTGGTTTGGAGTTTTATCAGGCCGGGGCTGAGGGTGGGGAAGGTCCATGTCTGGCTGGGGCCCAGGGTCCTGGGACGCAGGAAGCAGTAGATGGCGCAGCAGGGCGGCTGGTGCTGGCCCCTGGGCGGCCCCTCAGTAGATTCCCCTCACCCTCTTGTTGTCGGGGTCGAAGGGAGACTTCAGGTGGACCTGGGCAGCATAGGTGACCCCCATCCTCTCCAGGGCGTAGTCCCCACTCTTGACAAAGTCCAGTGAGACCTAGGAGCAAGGCACAAGGATCTCCGCGTTACTGGGGGGCAGGGTTTCCTCCTCGCCGGAGGGTCGGGGGTCCCTGACCAACCCACTCCTGTCCAAAGTCTCCCCTCTGAGCCCAGGTACTGCCCCAGAGCAGGTAAGTCACACCCCGCGAGCCCCAAGTCCCACGTGAGCACCTGGGGTCCAGCAAAGCCCAGGTCTGGCAGCCAGTAATCCTGTCCCAAAGGACAGCACATCTCCCCCGCTCCCCAAGTAATTCCAGATCCCTGGGGACATGATGGCTTCCCAGTGCAGCAGGGCAAGAGGCTGGCAGCCAGCCGGGGCAGTCCCGAGGGGCAGGGACGGAGCAGCTTTGTTGCCCTGGTGTGCCGGGAGGCGCTTGGCCACCAGCTCCGGGAGACTGCATCCACCTCCCCGGGGCGAGCGTTCTGGGTTGCCCTGATCGCGGGGGCAGGGCGCCAGCCCTGCTGCTCCAATGACACCCAGTGTTCAGGGCCGCTTGTCTGACTGCGGGTGACCTTCACTGGGCCACACTCATCCCAAACCCATCCCTGGCCCAGCTGGAATTCAGGGCCGGTGCTGCTGTTCTTTGAAAGGACAGGCAGGGGCACCTCCACCCCACCCAGCCCCAGCAGGGACAGTGACCTCTGCTCGGCTCCCAGGCTCCTGTCTCCCCATGTCCAAGAAGGCCCTGGACCCCAGACATCATTGCCAATGGTGCCACCATGTCACAGGAGGGCTTATTAAACCCCATAGAGTGGCATTCCACACAATTGTCCCCTGAGGAGGATGGGCCTGTCCCCATGCTGTAGATGAAATGACTAAGAGAAACTGCTCATCCCAGGTCACAGGCAACTGAGGGGCAGAGCCCAGAGGGTGGCGATGAGGAGCCCGTGTCCTGGGCCTCCTGCTCCCCAGGCCCACCTCGCCTGAGCAGCCATCACCTCCTCCCAGGGGCTCACGCCAGCCTGGCTCCTCCCCGCTCAGTGGGGACCACAACCTGGCTTCTCTGCGAGTGTCAGGGGCTCAGGTGACGGCTGGAGCCAGCTGGAGCCTCTGGGCTGGGCAGGGCAGGGCGGTCGCACTCTGGAGAGGGCAGACCTGCTCCCAGTGATGCTCGTGGAAAGGCAGGACCCTCCTCACTGGCACCCCCATGCTCCAGGCTGGAAAGATGGGAAGAGGAGGCAGAGGTGGCCCCTTCTTCCTGGGGAGGCTGGGGAACTTCCTCTCCCGCCATCCAGGGAAGCCCTGGTACTTGGCCCAGAGACCAACTCCCTGGACAACTCCTGGACCTTGCCTAGAGTCTGGGCTTGCGTGATGGACGTAGGGCCGACTGGGTCAGGGAGTGCCTGGGTGAGGAGGCAGGGCCAGGGGACGGGACTCACCGGCCCACCACTAGGATTCTGGATATAGCCGTAGGCGATGGTCTTGTCCACGGTGAACCCGAAGTCAGCCCTCCGGACGTGGCCCACCACTTGCCCATTTCTCCAGATGGCCTCCAGGCCAAACATGGGCACTTTTCTGGAAGAAGCAATAGGGACGGCTGGGACCCCAGGCCCCTGGTGCACATACGTCCCCCGGCCTAGGGGAGAGTGGGAAGCTGGACTGTGCCCAGGGCAGTGATGTCCCAGCCAGCCGGGCGCTGGCCTGGCACGTCTGGGCACCTGCTGCCAGGGACCATGGGGAAGACCAGAGACGCCCCGCCAGGGCTCCACTGGTGTCTCCAGGGCAAGCCCCACATAATGGGAAAAGGCTCTACCTGGGACCCTCTCCTCTGAACAGCCGAGCGCCCACGGGGCAGCCCGCACCACCAACGGGGCTTCCTCTATCACACAAGAGCTCACGCGAGATTCTCGAAAACTCAAAATGCAAGACACACACACACACACAAAAGTGTAAACTAAAATCACAGAGATGCCAGCACCCGGGTGCCGGGGAGCCCCTGTGCCCATCTGCAGGCTGCTCCCTGGGTTGTCACCACAGAGGCTGTGCCGAAGGGAGCAGTCAGGGCAGTTTGGGACCACAGCCTGGGGCCACGCAGCACCTGGCCCCACCGCCAAACAGATGTGGGGAGAAGGAGGAGACCTGGGAACTCCCTCTCCCTCTTTGGCCTGGCCTCAGCCTGAGCATGGACTCGCCCAGGGCCCCGTGCAAAGCAGCAGGGTCCTTCGCCCCTCGGAGCCCAGAGCTGCAGCCTGGGGCAGGACCCTGGGGGGAGCAGTCGTCAGCCGAGGCTGATCCTGGAGCCAGACACCAGGCCTGAGCTTCTGAGGGTCAGAGGGCTCGGGACACCAGCCTAGCTGCAAGGACCCCCAGCCACAGTGGAGCAGCTCCCGCCGTGACAAGCCATCCCTGGAAGAGGCACAGTGATAAGAGCCAGGGAGGGGCCCGGAGGACAGGCCAGCTCTGCGGCTGGCTGTCGGCCCACGTCAGAGAAGGCAGAAGCTGTGCCTTCCTGGAGACTGGGCCACGCGGGTCCCTGAGGGTGCCTGGGAGACCCGCTGGCACCAACCCTGTGCCAGGACAACAGGTGAGAGCCAGGCTCCCAGATCCGGCTCTGCCGGGAATCTGTGGAGAGGCTGGCCGGCTCCCAGCACTGGTCCTAGAGCTGCCCCTCGGCAGGCAGGGCAAGGGCCGGGTCCCCCAGCCAGGTCACTCCTTCTACCTCTGCCAGAGTCCCTGTCACCAGCATCCTGTGGTCCTCACATGTGAGTGGGGGTAGTGGTCATCCCATCACGGGCCTCAGGGAGGTTTAACCCCAACAGGAGGGAGGTGGCCCCAGGTGACCAGGAGATGGCTCCAGGGCAGGGCTCGGGGCTGGGCTTCACCACTTCAGGGGAGCCGTGGCCTGGCAGGGCCCTTCTGCTCTAGCCGCTGACCCACCCCACCCTGCCTGGCCCTGGAGGCGTCTGAGTCGCCTAGACTGGCCTGGTTTGCCCTGGTGTGGGACTTGACCAGAGTGTCCCCAGGCCTGGGCTCCTGTGTGATGGGTGGCCGGGGAGAGGGTGGCCACGCGTGGGCAGTGGCATGCCAGGTGCTTTGAGGCAACAGGAAGTGCCCGCCTCTTGGGCTCAGCAGCGCCTGGCCAGGCCAGGGTACTCACTCCTCCACGGTGAGGCACACCAGGCGCCGGCGCAGGCCCGCCTCGCGCTGTTGCTCCAAGGCCTCGCGACCCAGGAAGGGCACGCGGGACTTGAGCTTGCAGGTGAAGGCCAAGCCGGCCTCCAGAGGACTGTCATCTGACCTCAGGTCCGCGTGCCAGTGCCGGTAGCCTGTGGGGGGACCACTGGTCAGGTCCTGCCAAGATGAGGGACAGGCCCCCAGCCCATTCCCCACCCTGAGAGAGCTGCTTAGGGACGTGGGCAGCAGCCCCAGGACGGGCGGCGGGGACATCCTCAACCCCAGAAGGTCCTCCCTTGACACTCGGGCATGAGTTCCAGGAGCAGATGGACCCCAGGGGCACTCGGAGCCCTGCACCATCAGGCGGGGGCACTGGGGTGGCATTTAAAGAGGGCTGGGGTGGCCCCTCCTGCTCTGACTCTACCTCTCCCGGGGCTGAGCTGCAGCGTGGTGGTGGAGCGGCGCTGAGCCTGCCCAAGGCCCAAGTCCAGCCCCACTGCCCGTTGCAAGCCTCTCAGGGAAACCACTGTGCTGAATCGGCTCCCACCTGGCCCTGCTTCCTCACCCTGGCACGTGCAGGCGTTGGGCGTCCTAACACCCTCTCCAGGGCCCGGAACCAGAGACCAGTGCGTGGGCAGCGAGGAGGGTTGGGGAAATGGGTGGTAACAGGAAAAAGAGGCGATCGTGGCGGGGAGGGAGGGGCAGCCGTGTCCCTAGCTCCATGCCTCCGTGGCCACCAGGCTGCGCAAACCCTGCACTCACCCTTCTCGATGCTCAGGGAGTCGATGGCTCGGTACCCGGCATTGACCAGGCCATGCTTGGCCCCCGCGGTCATCACTGCCCGGTACACAGGCACACAGGATGCCCTGGGGATGTGCAGCTCCCAGCCCAGCTCCCCCACGAAGGACAGCCGCATGGCCCGGACCTGGGGAGACAGACACGGCTCAGACACAGACGTCAGGCCTGCAAGGCCCAGGCCACCATGTTGGCGATGGCACCAATATGGTCAGCTGGCCCTGGGCTCAGCAGGATTGCCACCAGGAAAGCAGTCTTCCAAGGAGGGTCCTTACGAGCTGCTCTGGGAACCTTGAGGCGATAGAGGGGCCCCCTGCGGGAGCAGCACAACATATGTCCCCCGTCCCAGGCCTTAGTTTCCCAAGGGTCAAATGACCACAGACGAGGTGGCTTAAAGCAAGAGAAACAGACTCTCTCTTAGTTCAGAGCCAAACATCAAAGCGTGGCAGGGCTGCTCCCCCTGACTCCAAACCCCCTAACTCCTGGTGGCTTGTGCGGTCCTCGGCTGTGACCAAGATCAGCCCCTGCCTTCACACGCGCTCACCTTGCCTGTCTCCTCTACCGTCTTTTGAGGACACTGGCCATTGGATTTAGGACCCATCCTACTCCTGAGTAATCTCATCCCAGGATCCTCTCTTAGCTGCATCTGCAAAGGCCCTGTTTCTCAATAAAGCTGTATCGCAGTTCCAGCAGGCAGGACGGGGACGCCTTTCATTCCCCTCCATAACCTGGGCAAGCCTCCCTGCTCCTGTGGCCTCCGTTTCCTTGTCTCCAGAGTGGTCAGCAGCTCTGGCTCTCACGTCTTAGGCTTTAACGGGTCCCGAGACTTGTCCATGAAGCTGTTGGTTGGAAGCCATGGTACAGTGTGTGCATCATGAGCTGCCCTTGGGGACAGAGGGATCCAAGGGGGGTGGCCGAGTGCCGTGTCCATCATTCTAGAAGCCAACTGCAGGCCAGTGTGATCAGCCTGGGCCAAGTATGGGGTCTGAAGACAGATGTGGCCTCTGCCCCTGGACCCAGGTGTCGGAGGATTGACCATAGCTTCTGGGCGGGCAAAATCCTGGAGCCACGGAGCCTGCCTGGGGGCCCCGGGCTGGACAATGGAGCTGACAAGTGGCCCTTGCTGGCCAAGGGTGGGCTGGCGTGGAGGCAGAGCCGGAGCAGCAGGGGTGGGGAGGCAGGAGGGGAGGCTGGCGGGTAGGCTGCAAGCCCTGCCAGGCTGCTGAAGCTGACTGTGGAGCCATCTGCGCGGGCGCCATCTTCCTTTACCCCTGGGCCGAGCTCCGCACGCGCCGTGTCCCTTCATGGCCCTGCAGTGGTGGGGACCACTGTGAGCGACGGCCATGGGCTGAGGCAGAGGTGCCAAGCCCTGCCAGGGACAGCTGGTGTCCCTGGAGCTGACAGCCAGAGTGGGGTGACTCCTGGCCAGAAGGATGGGCTCTTCCACAAGCTGGTTTGGGTGCGCGTCACGTGCACACCCAGCAGCTGGCACCTGGCCTTTGGTCCTTAAGCCTAGTGTCCCCATCTGGTAAGGCCTAGGGTTCAGCTTGGGACCCCTCGAGTCCCCACGGAGACAGGGACTGAGCGTGGGCAGAAGGGCTGGGCGGCAGAAGGGTGGGCAGCGGCAGCCCCACAGCTCCCAGCAGCACGGGGCCTGGCGGGAGGGGCATCTGCATGCCACCAATGGCTCCTTGTGAACCTGACGCTACTCCATGGCCGCGCTGAGGGGCTCGGTGCCAAAATCTTTTGAAATGGCACAAATTTGCTGTGAGTTGCCAATTTTGGGACCTCTCAAAAAACTCAAAATGGACACAGAAAATGTTGGCATTTGCCTGCTTCTGTGGTGCAAACCGCGGGCCCTGGACAGAGCGCCTTGTCAACTGGGCTCTAATTTCAGTCGGCCTACGGAGAAGCCTGGGGCTCAAAGCGCATCTCATTTTAAAACAGGAAGAAGTCATTTGAAAGTTCATGGCCCCTCGCCCGCGGATCCCACGCAGACCCACTCCTCACCCAGCCAAGCCCCAGGGTCGGAGTTCAGGGTAGCACACGCCCTCCCGCCCCATCCCAGCTCCCTGTGCCCCGTGCACAGCCCACCAACGGCAGGTGTCAGAGCCAAGTTCCTGGGCCACATCCTGTGCTCAGAAGAGTCCTGCACACGCACACGTGTGCACACACACACACACACGTACACACATACACACGTGTGCACACACACGCACACCAGTGTTAGAACTGCTAAGTGAATTCAGCAAGGTTCAGAGTACAAAATCCAACACACAGAACACACACTCAGTTGTGTTTCTGCACACAAGCAGTGAACGAGCCACAGAAAGAAATGAAACAATTCCACTTGCAATGGTATCAAAGGAGTGAAGGATCTAGAAACCGACTTGAGGCGGGGAGAGACGTTGAGGAAGACACAGTAAATCAAAGCCCTCTGCCTTGCCGCACTGGGGGACTTAATATCCACCCTGCCCAAAGTGCTCAACAGGTCTGTACAATCCTTTTCCAAGCGGCATTTATTTTACAAAAATAGGAAAAAAAATCAAAATGGAATCTCAAGGGACCCCAATAGCCAAAAGAGTTTTTAAAAAGAACACAATTGGAAGAATCCCTCACTGTTCCTGACTTCAAAACACACTCCTAGGGGCAGCGATCCAGACAGCGTGGTGCTGGCGGAGACGCAGAGCCTGACCAGTGGAGTAGAATAGGAAGTGTGGAAGTGATTAGATTCCCATTTGTATGATCAAGTGATCCTCCACAAGGTGCCAGGAGAAGGAAAGGAACAGATCAGCCTCTCCAACCGATGGCTGAGGACAAACTGATACCCACACACACAAGAAAGGCGAGACCTTCACCTCACCCTTCATCAAAAATCAACCCCAATGGAGCAGAGAGCTAACCCAGAGCTTAACTGCAAAACCCCTAGAAGGAAATACAGGGAGTCAGGAAGGACGGCCACCTTGGGCTGTGGCATCGGGCACGGGTAACAAAGGCAAGCCGTGGATGGGAGCACCTCAGACTGCCCTGCCTCAGAGGGTGCGCTGGTGCAGTGGCAGCCCCCACGACGGAGGGGTAACGTGGTTGGTGTCCACACACGCAGCACTCCTGTGATGCAACAGCAGTAAGACAAGTGACCCAGTGGAAAATCTGCAAAGGAGACGAACAGGCCTTTCTTTAAAGATGACATTCAGATGGCCACAGCACGGGTGAGAGGACGCTCAACGTCACCAAACGTCCAGAAATGCAAATCAAAGCCAAGTCACCTCATGCCCCCAGGATGGTCAACATCTGAACAAACAGAAGACAATGAGCAGGGAGGACAAGGAGGAACTGGACTTGTGCCCTGGGGTGGGGACACACAGGCACGGTCACATGGAAACGCACCTCAAGACTTAAAAACAGAAGGAGCTGGCAGCCCCCCTTCTGAGTGTGCATCCAGCAGGGCTGACAGCAAGGGCTCGGGGTTGTCCACATACCAACGCTCACAGCCACAAGGCCAAGCGCAGGGAGCACCCTGAGCTCTGTCAGTGGACGGATGGATGGATGGACAAACAAAACATGGCCTGTCCCCTCAGTGGGAGGAAGTTCTGACCCGTCCTGCAGCACAGGTAACCCTGAGGGTAGTGTGCTGAGCCACAGAAGCCACAGGAGGACACGTGCTCATGACCCCACTTACACTAGGTCCCCAGTCACCACACCCATAGAAGCAGAGAGCAGAGTGGTGGTCACAGGGCTGCAGGGAGCTCAGCACACAGGCTTCCAGCTGAGCACAGCAGGAACGTCCCGGGCTGGGTAGCAGAGCCGCTGGACAGACAGAGCCGCCACACGGCACGCTGTAAAACCGTCATCTTGGTAGAACTCACAACCACCCCTTTTCCTCCAAGGTCGGAAACTGAAGCCCCAGATCTGTGATCAGCACTTTCTCCAGGCCTCGGGGGCCAGGGACAGAGGAACCAGGAGAGGGGCCGAGCACAGGGCCCAGATCCGGCTGGTCTGCGCCACCTGCGTCCAGCAGAAGGCTAAGAGGGAGGAACTGGAAAGAAGGGGAGAAAGAACAAAACCAGCCTCGTGTCCAGAACTCCTGGTAAATACCCAAGGTGAACGAGACGGCGTGTGAAGAGACCCCACGTTCAAGGCAGACCGCACACCATGGCCAAGAGCAGGTCAGCCCCTGTCCACCAGCCCGAGGGCAGCGTGAGGAAGCACTGGCACTCGGGAACCTGGCCAACCACAGAAAGATGGGACACTGTCCTCTGGGACAACACGGATGGAACGGGCTCATTACGTCAAGTGAAAGAAGCCGGCACCGAAGACCTTCCCTCACATGTGGAATCTGGAAAGCCCGTCTCACAGGTTCAGAGCAAGATGGACGGAGGGGACAGAGAAATGCTAGCAAGTGACAGTGATCAGGACAGAGCCCAGGGCCACTCAGCACCACGTCACCTCGATACCATCAAGGCCACTCAGCCCTGCGAGGGCAAGACCAGAACCAGGAGTGCACTGCTGAAGCTCCCAAGGCCACCAGCAATGTCATTCTGCATGAGGTCCCTTGTCCCAGACAGAAGTGGCAAACCAGACTCCCCAAACACCCACCTTGAAGCATCCCCAGGGTCCCAGGCTGCCAATCCTCCATGGTGCCAAGGACACTGCCAGCCCTCTTGGCACCCTGAGTGGACAGGGACAGACGAGGGGCTGGCCACCCCACAGAGCAGGGCCCACAGTGGCTGAGTGCTGGGGTGATGCAGACCCAGGTTCAAATGAGACCTGGGTGCTCTCCCTGGTGACCCACCTCACCCAGCCTGGATGATGATGGCATCCCCCTCCAGGGACTCGGGGCAGCACATCAGCAGCACGCTACCCCTCCACCGAGGAGGCCGGTCAGGGGGTCCGGGGTCAGCGTCCTGGGATATGTGACAGCGTGTCCTTGGGGCAGCACTGTCCTGCAGACTCACCAGCTCCCTGGTGTCACTGCACCCGCCACGGCCCGTTTCATGATTTCATGCTACCGATGACTCCACAGCTACCCTTCACTTCCTGCCAACGTAGCCATGCCAGCCCTCAAGCTGGCATTAGCTGGTTCCGCAGACACCGAGAGGACCTCACGGCCAAGTGGCAGGGCCACGTTCCCAGCTCTAGTGCCCAAGCCCAGCAATGGGAGACTCGCGTGCCTGGCCTTGATTTGTGAGTGTGTGGGGGCAGGGAGAGGCGCTCAGGTTTCAGTAAGAAGTGGATCTGGGAATTGGTCCCACGCCTGGCCCGTCACTGTGCCCCACGCCAGCTCCGCCACAGAAAGGACTCAGCATCCAGGGAGGCGCTTGTCCCAGGCGTGGCTCCAGCTCAGCGGCCAAGCTGCTGCTCGGGCAGGGATGCCAAGCCACTCCCAGGGGATGCCCTGGGCACCTGTGGCATCAGAGTCACCAGCAGTGCATGAGTGTCACCCAGAAGGCCGCGCAATGCACCACAGCCCACATGCCCAGCCCTCACCACCCCAGCTCACGGGGTTCCACAAGTCTCCATCACCCCAGGAGCGTCCTCCAAACCATTATGCATTAAATACGCGAGGATCCCAGGGCCCAGGAAGGCAGAGGCCAGAGCAAGTGCCACCTTCTTCAGGGCCTGGGGCCCCAAACCCGAGAAAGAAGGGAGGTGAGTTGGGGTACGACTGGAGGAGTTTCAGTTTAAACCACCAGAGACTCCCCAAGCCCCCTGATTCTAAAACAGTCCCACTCAGGAGAGAGCTCAGCCTCTGCCCTTTGCCTGGGTTGCTAGTGAGTAGGGCGAGGGTGGTTGATTCTGGTGATGGTGGAACTGGTATGGATGATGGCGGAGGTGAGGGAGGTGGTGATGGTAATAATGGTGATGATGGTGGTGGAGGTGGTGGAGGTGGTGATCTGGTTGGTGGTGGTGATAATAGTGGTGGTGGAGGTGGTGATGGCTGTGGTGGAGGTGGAGGTGGAGGTGGACGTGGTGGTGGAGATGGCAGTGGAGGCAGTGGTCGTGGTTGGTGATGGTGATAATAGTGGTGGTGGAGGTGGAGGTAGTGGTGGTGGTGGTAGCAGTGAGGTGGAGGTGGTGGTGATGATAATAGTGGTGGTGGTGGTGGCAGTGAGGAGGCGGTGGAGGTGGTGGAGGTGGTGGTGGTGGTGATGGTGGTGATCGTGGAGGTGGTGAAGGTGGTGGAGGTGGTGACATTAGAGTTAGTGACTAGAATCAACTTTCCCGAGTAAGTAAACACTGTACCACCTGAGCCCCCTGGGCATGGGTGGTCTCTCTAGAAGCTGTGGCCCCTCAGCTCTGTCCTCCCCCCTTGGGCAGGGTGGGTCTGCCGAAGACCACCTTCCAGCCCCTCCTCAAATGAGACCTTCACCCCACCAGCCCTAGCTCTGGGCCCCGGACCTCCAGCAGCTGGGAAGCCTTGGGCTGCCCTGAGGGGGCCTGTCCACAGCACAGACAGGGACTGCAGGTCCGCAGGGACTCTGGGGAGAAGGGACAGCTCCACCCGGATGAGTTGCAGAGGCTCAGCAGCTGTGGGGTCACCAGGGTCATTGGCCTCCTTCTGGCCAGGCCTTCTTCAACGTTCCAGGCAGGTGGTCTTCTCTGTCCCCGACAGCTTGAATGGTGGCCGGGAATGTGTGCCCGGCCTGCACCTTGCCTGTGTCATGGCACTGGTGTGTGGTGTCCTGTGCCAAGGCCCGGGCGGTTCTCACAGGCGCAGCTGAGAGGGCTTGGGCAGCGGCTCAACCCCATGGCCAGCGCAGGCTCCGAACGTCCTGCAGTCCTGCTGGGGTCCGTGGTCTGTCTGTGTGTGACTGTGAAGATGCTCCACCCTGAACTAACCGAGTCCCAGCAGAGCCGCAGCAAGGGTTTCTCCCATCAGAAGAGAAATTCAATTTCCTTTTGACTCGAAATTAATTTTCAGGAGAAAATTGCTTTATGGCCACACTTACGGACAGCTTCCAGCCGCGGCCTGCTGCTGCTTCTGAGAAGGGCCATCCTTGGTCAAGGGGGGTCTGTGCTCAGTCAGTGGGGACCCGTCCGTGGCCAAGGGGGGCCTGGCCAGGCCTGTCCTCAGCTGCGGCGCTGAGAACACTGTGTCTGGCCCAGTCCTGGCCGAGCTGAGCTCTGGGAGACCAGTTTCCCCAGGAATCTCTCTGGCCTGGAGGCAAATGTCCGGGAGCCAGGACAGCTGGTCTCTGGCTGCCGAGGGTCGATCACCTCCCCATCCGCCTTCTTCCTCCAGGAATCCAGGGATCGTGGACTTCTGGCACAGAACCAGGCATCTCAGAGGTGGGGATGGTGGGGGGAAGCAGCCCTCAGCGGAGACCCTCTGGCCGGCTCCTGTGGAAGTGGGCTCCGCAGGGTGGGTGCTCCAGCCACCGGCACGTCCTCAGTGCTTGGCTCTCGCCCTCATCATCCCTCACGTCCCCCTGGACCAAGAGATGCTGACCAGGCGGCCACACAGGCTCCTGTCCTGCAGCTGTGTGGCCGGGGTCCAGGGCTCCCCTGTAGACGGTTGGCCCGGATTGCTGCTCATCCAGGGACAGTTCATCAACGCTGTTTTAAAGCCAGCCCAAGGTGTCACTGAGGAGATGTGAGATCCCCTGGTTCCAGAGAGGATTCTGTCTGAACAGACATGGGGTCAGGGACATGCGGCCCAGGAAGGATTAGACTAGGTCTGCGCTTACTGTACAGATAGGGAGTCCGAGGCCATCCCACAGAAGGCTGGGGCAGGACTGGAGGCCCTGGGTAGCATGGGGCTTTGGTCCCCATGGCTCCTGGGTGTCTGTGGCTGACCTGGCTCCTCCATGGGCCCACAGCAGGGCCAGCCCTGCCTCCACAGCCTGCAGTGGAGCGGCCACCCTCTGTGCTGGCCAGGGAAGGGGACCGCTGTGTCCTAGGCTCAGGCCTTCCCAGAATGTGTGACCGGACCCCTCTGAGGGGCAGTCCTCCAGGTCAGCCCCAACCACAGTCAGATGCAAAGGGGCAGAATCGTGTTCCCTTGCCCACACCTCCCTTGGGTCCTTGGGAGAAGGCGGCTGGGGACAGGATTTCCGGCTCACCAGCCACTCAGAGGGTCCTTCCCTCTCCCACCCACAGAGCTGTGATCTCCCAGACATGGGGGGACCAGGAGGCAGAGGCATGGGACGCTGGCCGCCTGCACCTGGGCCATGCTTCGGGGCTTCAGGAGGAGATGCTCCACAGCAGCGTGACAGGCTCCATGCCGTCCCCAGACACTAGCCCTGCAGCAGCGGCCAGTGTGCTCTGAGGGCAGCTGGTCTTCCTGGGCAGCCAGCCCCGGGTGCTGGCTGGGGCCCCCAACAGGATGCGCTCCCACAGGCGCCGGGGAGAGGCCTGCCTTGCTCCCCAGCATCCGTCCCTCTAGTCTCGCACAGGAGGCCCCGCAGGAAGGCTGGCAACATGTTGGAGGGGCGGTAGGGTGGGCACAGGGTGGCTGCTAAGGGCCCTGGCTCACCATGCCCACAGGGAGTCCTGGGTAGGGGCTCCCCGCAGCACGGACCCCCTGGAGAGGCTGGAGACACCCCGCGCCTGGACCCAGTTCTCCCTGCCGTGAGCCTCTTTCTGGGACTCAGACTCCCACTTGGGTCCTAGACAGTAGCCACCACTTGCCCGCAGTGTCGGCCCTATCACACAGACCACCCGATGGCCCGGTTGTGACCAGGTGGCTGAAATGCAGTCCAGAGCCTCCCCGGTGGGAACGTGCCTCACACCCCGTCCTCTTCTAAGCCAGGGCTCAATGCTGCCCTATCCCGTTGTCCACCGCCCACCATCGCGGTCTCCACAGGCAGTGGCCTGGCTCAGAGAGCACCATGCGGTCCTCCACCCAACCTGAGCCGGGGCAGCTGGAAATGACCCAGAGACCGGGGCGTGCACCTCACACCCCTGACTCAGAGGACCCTTCCTAGGTCCTGGCTTAGGTCAACCGTTGGAGCACCCTCAGGTCATGTGCAAGGGACATTCCTCACCAGATGGCTTCTGAGGACAAGAAACAGGCCTGCCAGTGTCCAGCCCGGGTGTTGCGTGGGCAGCAGAGAGGGGCACAGGTCCCCCACAGGCTCACCAGGAGGGTGGAGAGGAGCAGGAAGTCCACCCAGCATCACCAGAGGCCAAGGCAGAGCACAAACCGTAGGTGGAGGATGGTGCTGACCCCGGGAAAGCGGAGACACAGCCAGAAGGAGGCGGGTGGGGGACACTCTGACCCGCTGTGTGGCTTCCCCCTGGTGGGAGGATGGGGCCGGAACTTGTTCACATCCCCAGGAACGTTCCCGAGATTCTCCAGTGACACACGGCTGGCCGCCAGGTCCAGCCCGGCGAGCTCCAAACCTGCACTGTGGGCAACCTCAGGACCAGGACCCCGTCCCAGGGCTGAGGGAAGGCCCAGCAGGGCTGCCGTCAGGAGCAAGGTGGTCTTTCCGGAGGTGAGGTGGGCCTTGGGCACAGGGGTGGTGGGATGTGGAGGGCAGGTGGGATCTCACAGGCTTTTGGCCACCCGGGAGCCGGGGCTGGAGGCAGCCCTGAGGAGAAGCAGCGCTGTGGGACCCCTCCTCACCTGCAGCCCGCCTTGGGCTGGGCCTGCCTGTGACCCTAGGCAGCGTGGCCTCTGCCCGCCAGCTGGCCTGGCTCCCGGGCCACAGGTGAAGCAGCAGCAGCCAACCTCGGGGGCAGCTGGGCCAGGCCGGGCCACTGGGGAGAGAAGCAGCTGCAGCTGACCGTCCCGAGAGGCCGGAGGCGAGATCTCTGGACGGGAGGGGACCTCCCCACCTGGTTTCTCCCTCCGACACCCGAACCACACACAGGCTGAGTCGTGGCCAAGCTCGGCGTGGTGGGAGACCCACCGCCCTCCCCACCCGCAGATCGTGACCGAGCCCCAGACAGAGCTGATGCCCCAGAGACCCCAGAGGACGGCCCAAGCTCGAGTCCAGAGGTCTGGGTGCTGCTGGGGCCTGGGGCGGAGCGCCACCCTCTCGGGTCTCAGCCGAGGCTGTGAGCTAAGGAGGCAGGAAGCAAGCGAGACAGACACCCTGGCTTCCTGACCCTGTGCGGCCTGGGGGGGGGGACGGACGGAGCCTGCAGAGCTGCTTTGTCTCCCTCTCTGGCAGCCCCTCCCCTCCTTCCCTGCCACACTGTTTATTTGCTACCAGGACCCAGATTTGTCCCTCAGGACCCACACCCACCGTGCAGGCCAGGACCTCACTCCCCACCAACATTCCTCAGCACTTGGGGGCGCGCCCAGGCCCAGCGGCCCTCCGCCCACCCGCGCTCTCCACAGGGGTCAGCCGCATGAATTGGCTGCTTTGGGCCGGTGGCCGGCCAGCCCTCGGCCCCTTAGCTCTCCCACATCCTGGGTCAGCGCTGCACGCCCCACACCTGCCGCCCACAAAGCCCACCCACCACAGGACACCAGGCAACGAGGTCCTGCCCCTGGAGGACACGTGGCCACGACTGAACAGTCTTGTCATGGCTTGGGGCACTGCTGGCATCCGGTGGACAGAGGCCAGGGCGGCCGAGAGACCCCTGGAGGAAAGGGATGGCCCCACAGGGGGTCTCTGTCACAACACATCAGTTGTGCTGATGGGGACCAGCAAGGCACCTCCCAGGCTGGTCAGAGTGCGGGGGACGCCCAGAGGCCGAAGCCCTCGGCACCGTCTCTCCGCATCTCAGCCAGGAGAAGCAAAGCAGAAGGGCCCGCGCTGCTTTCCCACAGGGACACGGCCAGCAGTGGGAGACGCTGGCTCAGAGCTGGCCTCTCAGGAGCCCCTGCCCAGAGCCAGGGCTGACGGAGCCCTGGGCTGACCCTGACCAGTCTCAGAAGAGACTCGGTTGGTAGGTCCTGGACCTCTGGGAGCAGTGGGGTTGGGGTGCTGTGTGAGACCAGCCCTGCTCCTGCCTAAGCGCCCCCCACATCCACAACACAGGTGGGTCGAGGCCCCAGGAGCAGGGGCTGCCTCCCGAGGACCAGGGAGCCGCCAGAGCAGCACGGTCACTCAGCTCTGCCCCCCACCCTCACTTCCAGGGAGACAGAGAGACCCGCCATCACCCTGATTGGGAGGGCAGGCCCCATGCCCTTCAGAAGGGGACACACAGGCAGGGGCAGCCCCCTCCCACCTACGCCTGGCCCTGGAGGACAGAGGAGGCCGTGACTCTGATTGACTGTGGCCCTCGCAGGACCTCCCTGCTCCCTCCCAACAGCCTGTGGGCAGGCCATCTGGTCCCCGCTAGCCCCAGTTCACAGTTTAGGACCGAGACCCAGAGAGGTAAAGGGACTCACCAAGGACACCAGGCTCCCAGGTCCTGCCCTGGCTCCGTCCCCTCACCACAGGCCACTGCCAGCACACCCGGGGGCGGCGGCTGGCGGTACCTACCAGGTGCCCGGCGGCTCTCACCAGCTGGTGGGTGGAGAAGGGGAAGGCCGAGTTACTCAGGTCAGCGTCCAGCACCTCCTGCAGGATGGCCCGGCTAGGAGCAAGCACAGAGGGTCAGTCAGTGAGGCTGGGCTGGAAGACAGGGGACAGCAGCAAGCAGGACGTGTCCCTCTCCTCATGGGACAAGTGCGCACCACGGATCCCATCAGGGGGAAGCCACCTGTCTGCTGCTGGTTCCAGGACTCCTGGTGGGTCAGCTCCGGTCCCGGGCAGTGACCAAGGCAGGCCAGTCGTCTGACCACGAATGCCCGGACACCCCTGGCCTGGTCATCAAGAAAAGCTGGCCAAGGTGGCCTCTGTTTTGCCCAGAAAATACAGTGATTTGTCCAAGCTGGAGCTGGGTGGACAGGTCCCCGTCCAGCAGGAGAGCACTCCAAGTACCCGTCCTGCTCCCCCAGGCGTCCCCCAGCGGGCCCTCAGCCCCCACCCGTCTGCAGGGGCACTGGAGCTCGCTCAGTGCCCAGCAGGTGACCAGAGCCGTCCTGCCTGTTGGAGGACTGTCACCGACCAGAGGCAGGGCCAGGCCACGTGACCATGTGTCACAGCTCATATCCACTAGTCTGTGGCTCCAGGGGGGAGTCTTCCTTTCCCTCCCAACTCCACGCTGTCAGCAGAACCGGCCCTTGTGCTGCTGAACTAACTGCCTGCAGCCTTGCGGGGCCACTCGGCGGTGACCCATCCCAGGACCCCAAGCCCGTGTGTCTCCTTGTAAATTCGCCCCTCCCGGGCCCTCCCCACCCTCACCCTGCCCTGTTTAACCCTGCCTCACCCTGAAGCTTGGCCCAGCGGCACCTCCTCCAGGCAGCCCTCCCTGACTGCGAGTCTGGTCCCAGTCTCCTGCCAGGCTTGTCTCCCACTGGGAGCTCTGTGCCAACGGGACCCACCTCCCAGCGTGCCTGGCGACACAGGATGTTCAGCACCAGGCATGGCAGCTGGCATGGCAGGTGAGCCCCCCACTGGCTGCAGATGTCCTACTTCCACCCGGGGTCCCCACAGGCGCTGGGGCCACTGCCCAGAAGTGCTGCTGACCCTATTGCCACCCACGGTGCTGGCACTGCCTCCTCCTCTGAGAGCACACTCTGCAGCCGGGGGCCACACTGCGGGGAGGTGGCGGCTGAGCTGGGGCTGCCGAGCACCTCTCCCGGGAGGGAGCTGCTCCTGGGGCCAAGGTGTCCAGGGCTCTGACCCAGGCTGTGGCCTCAGCAGAGCCAGGGGAACCCAGCCCCAGGGACCACGTCAGGGAGGATCAGGCAGGCACCCCGTCTGCTGAACTGTCCCTCCCTGCAGGAAGTCAGGTGGCCACAGGGCAGGGGCCTCCCCGTCGGAGCCCCAGGTGCAAGTCCAACACCCGCACTTAGCCCTGGCCTGGCCAGCCTTGGCTCCCTCTGCTGAATGGGGACAGAGACGTCCCCTCACAGAGCCCTCAGAGGCATCAAGCACCTGGCCTTGCTGACGGGACAGTGGCGTCACCTCCGCCCTGGCCACACGAGCCTGCTGTCTGGATTACCCGTCAGCCGTGCTCGCCACATTCCAAGGGCCCAGGAGCCAGGCGGGCTTGGCAGCTGCCCTCTGGAGAGTTCCGTGGGGCAGCAGCTCCTGTGGTGCCCCCACATCGCGCCCTCACATCCAGGCCCTGTGCTGAGTGCCTCCCACACAACCCGAGGGCTTGGCTCTCCTGGGTGCTGGGGACTCCAATGCATGTAGAAACCTGGGGTGTCCTTGAAAGGGAGGGGACGCTTTAGAGGCGAAAGCCGGAAAGTCACTGGGATGCGGCAGGTGCTGGCCCCGCCCCAGGGGAGCAGCTGGTAATGAGGCTGCCTGTCCCCAGGGGCCACCCCCTGACCAGTCTGCAGCCTCCCTGCCCACCTGCCTCCTCCACTCTAAAATGGCCCCTTCCCTATCCAAGGTCACCCTGGCCACGCAGGCTTGGGAGGGCTGGCCTCCCCCTACCCGGCCCCCGTTGGGAGACTGTGGGCTCCTCGGGTAGCAACAGGACCAGCTAGCAGCATGGGGCTCGCCGTGGGCAGGTGCTGCACAGGCACATCCCAGATGGCGCCATCCCGCCAAGTCTGCCATCCCTGACCCTCTCCCTGCCACATGCCCTCCAGCTCTGGCACTTACAAGCTGCGTGACCTTGGGGAAATGTCCCTACCTCTCTGTGCCTCAGTCTCCTCATCAGTAATGAAAGAACATCTACTTCAAAGACTAGTGCCACGGCTGGAAACCCAGGCTCCCAGCTGGTGGCTCTGAGCACACCTGTGTGTCTCCTTTTGTCCCCGAGACTCCAGTCCCTTCCCCAAAGCACAGCAGGTGGGTCTTCTCAAAGTGCACACCTGCTCACGACCCTCAGTGGCCCCCAGGAGTCCTCGCCAGGTCCTGATTCCTCGTGGGGGAGGGGGACAGGGCTCAGTAGGATCCTCAGAAGGACCGCGTGAGGGAAGGACCCGCCAGCCTGGCGTGGGGAGGCACCAGCGACTGGTGTAGGATCTTACTTTGGCGCAAGTGGCCGGTAGAGCCCCGGCCGGGGAGGGTGGACTGCAATTCCTGGCTCTGTGACTGACCCAGACCTGACTCACTGCAGGCCAGGCTGACCATCACGTCCAGGGCTGTCTGATCTGGTGCTCTGAAGGTCATTTATTGGGCATGACACCTCTTGGTTTACCAGCGTGGTCGGCTACTCAGAATGTCCCATCTGGTTCTGCCCAAGGGCCCAGGTGGAGGGCCCGGGGTCCAGGTGAGGTCAGGTGAGCCCAGGTGCACCCCGTGCTCAGGTCCCCATCTGGCTCACCTGGCTGGGCCCTGGATGCTGATCATGCCCAGGTCCTCGGAGCTGTCGATGAGCTGGCACCGGAACTTCTGGTCCTGCAGGACGGTGCTGATGTGCGACCAGTTATGCTGGGCCGCAGCCCCGCCCACAGCCAGGTAGTAGCCGTCCCCTGGAAGAGCAGCGCCAGGCTTAGAAGAGGACCAGGGGACGAGGATGTGCTAAGGAAAGTGAGGGTAGCCCAAGGGCCTCCCATTTGAGAAAGCGATGCCCTTTCCTTGAGGGTGACCCCCGAGGATCGGAGGCCTGAGCTGACGGGGCGACTGGGGTGTGCAAATGGGACAGAGGTGTTGACCCACCGTGGGGCCAGGCATCGGCCTGGACACCCAGCTGGATGCCTGGGCCTGAGCTGCAGTTACGGGGAGAAGAGGCACAGAGCCAGGCAGAGGGAGAGAGCCATCCCCAGCAGGAGGGTGACCGCCTGCCTCCTCCTGGCAGGAGCGGAGCTGGCCCACAGGAGCTGCTCCCGAGCACCACAGCCTGAGGCTGGAGAACAAGCCCAGCCACATCACTACCCAGCAAGGCTGCCTCTGCCCGATGGAGCCCTCCCATCCCCAGCTTGGCCACACGGGAACAGCAGGGCATCAAGCTCAGCCCCAGCCTCCCGCCAGCATCGTCCTGCCACCAGTGCCCTCCACCCAAGCAGGCGGCAGCTGCAGCAGCCCCACACAGGGTCTCTTACCTTCAAAGGCAGGAGCCAGGGGGCCGGCCTCGGGGCCAGGGGCCAGGCGGCTGACCGTCAGGTCGCTCTCGGTGCCCCCGCGCTGGTTCAGCATGCAGGTGTACACCGTGGAGCCTGGGGGCCGGGGAGAACCAGGTCTGTTCAGAAAGGCCAGGGTGGGTGGGCAGCAGGGTGGGGCAGGCGTGGATGAGTGGAGGGCGGCTAGCAGCTCGCCTCATTCTGGAGAACCCCTTGGCAGGTCACCCGCAGGAGGTGGCCTTGGAAGACCCCTGGACTCAGTGATTCCATTTCTACCAGGTGACCCAGAGGGCCACCGAGGGGAAGGTCACCCACACTGTGGTCCTGGGAGGGAGGCTCCTTCCTCCTGAGCTGCTTGCCTCCCACTCCATCCCTCCCAGCGGTCACCAGAGGTTTCCAGGGGCAAGAGCCACCCCTGCCTCAGCCCTGTGCCTGCTGAGCAGAGGCCATAGAGGTCTGTGGAAAAGGGTCATGTGGGTGGACAGAGGACAGACAGGCAAAAGGGAAGGTGGGTGATGGACAGACAGGTGGAGGGCAGGAGGGTGTGGCCAGCGGGGGCGGGGAGGACGGTGGAGGAGAAAAGGACAGGTGGAAGGGGGCGGAGATGGTAGGGCTGAGTGGTTGGGCAGGCAGAGGGCGCCTCGGGGTGAGCAGGAGACACCCAGCCCTGGTAGGTGGGACCTTGGTGGCTGGACGGAGGCTGGATGGAGAGTGTTACGGTCAAGTTGTGTCCCCAGACAGACATGTGAAGAGCTTCCCCAGGACCTGGGTGGTGGCCTTAGGGGGAACAGGGTCTCTGTTACCTTATGTAATCCAGCTATGGGGAGGGATCCTTAGGGTGGGCCCGGTCCCCATCCCGTGTGACTGCCCTCCTTACAGGAAGGAAATGCAGGAGAAGGCCGTGTGGCATCAGGGACAGTGGCGTGGACCAACTGAAGCCCAGTCAGGGCAAGGTCCCCAGCCAGACAGCAGGTGCCACACTGGGGAGTCCAGAGGGAGCCCACCCAGGGTCTTGGGGAGTATAGCACAGCCGATACCCCAATTCCAACATCTGGCCACCAGAACTATGAAACAATAGACTTCTGCTGTTTTTAAGCCACCTGTTTGGTGGCACTGTGACTGCAGCCACAGGAAATGAATAAAGAAGAGAGCAGGTGGGTTTGGGTGGTGCAAGGGTGAGCAGTACAGCAGGCAGGGAGTGGGCAGGAGTGGGCAGGAGTGGGCAGGAGTGGGCAGGAGTGGGCAGGGAGTGGGCAGGAGTGGGCAGGAGTGGGCAGGAGTGGGCAGGAGACACCACTGTAAAATTATTCATTATTCATCCAAAGTCAAATTCAACTGAGGGTCCTGGATTCTTAATTCTGGAAACCCTACCTGGGGACAGCATCCTGGAGGCAGAGGCTGGGCCCTCCTGTGCCAGGAGGCAGCCCTGAGGGCCTGCTGCCACGCCTCCTTTCTGGAGCTAAGAAAGAAGGAAGCCAGAGGGAGGAGAAGGAAGGACCCACTGTGGGGCTGGGCAAGGAGACGGCCCTGGAGCCCGGGGCTTGGAGGTATCAGAGGGGCTGGAGGTGTCTAGGCCAGGCCCTAGGAGGGGCGCTGGGGTCATGACCCCTGCCCCTGTGTCTCGTGCCTGGGGCTGCACTGTGGTGCTGGGTATGGGAGGAGAGTGGCCCACCACTCAAGCCTGTACCTGGGGGTCTGCTGACATCTGCAGAGAAGAGCCAGTCGGCAGCCTTGCTGGCATCCAGCCCCAGCAGGTAGAACTTCCCAAAGTAGGACATGTTGAACACAGCAGCAGCCCCTCTGCAGGTCAGACACTCCTTCTGGATCTGAAAAGTCCCGGGGTGGATGTGCAGGGTCTTTGAGGTGCCCTTTCCCCTCACCACTGGGGGCTGGGCCCTCCAATGCACCTGTTCCGAGCCTCCCCTCCTCCCTCCCAGACTGAGCCAGCCCTTCCCAGCTCAGGACACACTCTCTCCAGCACAGGGAACATTCTCTAGGAGAGATCACTTGCTCAGTCATAAAACCAGGCTCGGCAAATTCAAAAGGATTTAACTTACACAAGGCAGGTTCTTTGACCTGCAAAATTAGAAGCAGAAAAAAAACTGGGAAATCCACAAATAAGTGGAAATTAAAGAGAACACTCTTAAAGAACCAACAGATCAAAGGGCACTAAGGAACTACTGTGAGGTGAGTGGACGGACACGACACCCAACCTACAAACACTTGTGAACATGTAAAGGCTGTGCTCACACGGAAGGCGATAGCCACACGTGCCTATGTCATAAGAGGCTCAACAACCCAACCTTCCACTTTGAGAACCTGGAAAAAGGGCACACTAAACCCAAAGCAAGCAGAAGGAAAGAAATAATAAAGATTAGACTAGAAAAATCAGCAAAACCAAAAATTGGCTCTTTGAATAGATCAACAAAATTGACAAACCTTTACTAAAATCAGCAATGAAAGAGGAGCCATCACCACCCACCCCACAGACAGAGGAGGGTCCTGGGGAAAGAGGAGCCATCACCACCCACCCCACAGACAGACTGATAATAATACACCACAAATTAGTTTAGAATGGACAAATGTCTAGAAAGCATGAATCACTGAAACTGGATAAAGATGGAAAAATATGAATAAAATTGCAACAAAAAAAAGAGATTAGGGCTGGGGTTGTGGTTCAGTGGTAGGGTGCTTGCCTAGCATGTGTGAGGCACTGGGTTTGAGTCTCAGCAACACATATAAATAAAAAAAGAAAGAAAGAAAAAATTTTTAAGCCTTTAAAAATTTCCCACAAAGCAATGCCCAGGCTGGGGCTGGGGTTGTGGCTCAGCGGTAGAGCACTCACCTAGTACGTGCGAGGCACTGGGTTCAATCCTCAGCACTACACAAAAATAAATAAAATAAAAGTATTGTGTCCAACTACAACTAAAAAATAAATATTGAAAAAAAGAAGAAATGCCCAGGCCCAGATGTCTTCACTGGGGAATTTTATCTAACATTCAAAGTAGTGATACCAATTCTTCACAAATTCTTCCCAAAAAATATCACAGTAGGAAATGTTATTCCAATTTATTCTAGGAAGCCAGCATTATCCTGATGCCAAAACGAAAGATAAAATAAAACTATGGACCAACATCCTTTATGAATGTAGACACAATCCTCAACAAAATACAGCAAACCCAATCCAACATCAAGGAAGGATTCTACACCATGATCAATAGGCTCATCCCAAGAACGTGAAGTTAAATCACATTAAGAGAATAAAAAACGAAAAACACATAATCATTCAATGCAGAAAAAGTACTTGACACAAATCACGATAAAAACAAACAAATGACAGAAGGAGCTCCCTCAACCTGGCAACCTACAAAAACCATGTAGTACATACACACTGTACGTCTTGATCAAACACTGACCCCCACCCACAAGATCAGGAGCAATACCACTCCCACCAATTGTATTCAACTTTATATTGGAGGCCCTAGCCCGGGCAATTAGGCAAAGTAACAATAATAATAAACGGGATCAGATTGGAAAAGAAGAAGTAAAAATACACCTATTTACAGATAACATGACTTTACATATAGAAGATCCTAAAGAACCCACTAAAAAAATTATTAGAACTAATAAAATAGTTCAAAAGTTTGCAGGATACAAAGCCAACAGACCAAAAATAAAAATAATAAAAGTTATTGTATTTCTATAGACTAACACTGCACATTCCGAAAAGGAAATGGAGAAATAATTCCATTTACAATAGCATCAAATAATAAAAATGCTTGGGGAATGAGGTTAACGAAAGAAATGCAAACTCTGTACTCTAAAGAACTGGAAACGTTTTGGAGAGAAACTTAAGAAGACCTAAAGAAGTGGAAGGACAGCCCGTGCTCATGGGGAGAAGACATAAGCTATGTCAAGGTGACAACACACCCCTCATTGTTCTCCACAGTCCACAAAATCCCCACCGAAACCTCAGCCGGCTCCTCGGCAGACACTGACCAGCTGACCCCAGAATCCACAGGGAACCATAAGGGACCAGGATGTTCCAAACAATCTTGGGGACAAAAGAGCAAATTGGAGGACTCACATTCCCTGTTTGCAAAACTTACTGCAAAGCTAGTAGATAAACCAGAGTTGGACTGACTCAAGGATGGACGCAGAGGTCAGCAGGGTGCAATCCACATTCTGAAAATAGACCCTCGTGTGTACGGTTAACTGGTTTTTCAACAAGGGTGACAAGAGAGTCCCATGGGAGTGAGGTACACACTCACCTGTCCAAGCCCAAAGCATGGACTATAGGACACAGGAACAGCAAAAAGGCCAGGCTTTACTTGATTGATGGTCGAGCGAGACCAGGTGTCCGGGAGCGGGCACACCCAGAGCACTTACAACCAGCACTCTACCCTGAGAGCACAGGTCCCCCTGGCTCCTTGTTGGCTGAGTACCGTGGGGTGCACAGTCTTCCTGGGGTCATCATCTAGGTTTTACTGTCTCCTATTGGGCTGTTTAAAGAAATGGACCTTTAGTTGTCCCCACCTCCCCCTGTTCCCCTGGGGCAGGAAAATCTTGGATCCAGTGTTTTTGGCCCATGGGTCAGGTCACCCCTTCCCTCGCCTCCTGTTTGCCAAGAGGCTATGAATGATCTGGTGTTACCTGCTTGTAACTCTCCGCTCTGCTCTGTCTCCCCCCGGCTGCCTTTCCTACATCCCAATTTTACACTTAGGGCTGAACAGTGTATTCTGAAAAGGGACCAACACACTTTCTCACAGGAGAGTCTCCAACACAGAGCGCTGTGATAGCACGACAGCCACATGCAAAAGAATGAATCTGGACCCCTTCCTCACACCATGCACAAACCTTATCTCAGAGGAGCTAAATTACAAAGCCCTCAGGAGAAAACTCAGAAGGAAATGTCTGTGACCTTGAGTTAGTTTCTTATACATGACGTCAAAAATGCAAGGGACAAAAAGGAAGGAAGAGATGAGTCAGATGTCATCTAAATTTTAAGTTTCTGCTGCAAAGGACACCATCCTGACAGTGAGAGACAACCCCACCAGGAGAGAATGTTTGCATATGATACCTCCAAGGGGCTCCTATCCAGGGTGTTTATTTCAAAAAATCTTTTAACGCAATGATAAAAAGACAAGCAACTCAATTTAAAATAAGCCAAAGGTCTGAATAGACATTTCCCCAGAGAAGATATCGAGGGGCCAACAGCCCACGAAAAGGTGTGCAAGGCGAATAGTTAGACACGCAGGTCAAAACCGCAACGGGACCCCTCTTCACCCCCTGCAGCTTGGAGAGAGTGGCCGTCGAAGCCGGGGAGGAGCTGGAACTCACACACACTGCTGGGGGGAGACCACTGTTGGACAGAGTGACCACACCTCGGCCACTCCAGCCCGGGCATCGGAACACAACCTGCACCCGGATGTTCCCAGCACACCATTCATGACTGCCCCAAACGGGAGCAACCCTAAGGCCCATCCACAGACGAATGGACAGATGAACTGTGGCATGTGCCTGCAGCAGGCTCCAGTTTGCAAGAGGCAGCGAGTACAAACACCACACACCACCACACGCCACCACATGCCACCACACGCCACCACACGCCACCACACGCCACCACATACCACCACACAGAAGGACCTTGAGGATATTCTGCTAATGAAAGAAACTGGCCACAAAAGCACATCTATTTTATGAATCCCCTTAAATGGATTACACGAGGCAGCTCCTAGAGACAGGAAGCAGATTAGTGGCTGCTGTGGCCTGGGGTGGGACAGGGTGGATAAGGGGGTGTCCAGAACTAGACTGCACTGATGGCCGTGCGACGGCCCTGTGAACTCACTGAAAATCCCCGAATCCGGCCCTTTCGATGGATGAACCACACGGTATGTGAATCATGGCCAACCCAGCTCTCCCACTGCCCTCCCCACGGCCCACCAGCACCTCAGTGGGTCTTCGGCCTTCCCTCCCACACTGCCCCCTGACCACTGAGCAGACCATGACCAACCCTGAATGTGACCATGGCAGCGGCTTTCCCACACCAGGCGGGCCCCATGTGCCTCGGGCTGCACTATGTCCTTCCCAGCCCGCCCCACAGGTGGCCACCGCCAGGCTCAGGTGCCCTAGGGGGCCTCGGGTGGCACAGGAGCAAAGGAGCCCATGGGAGCCCACTGTGGGTCTCGGTCCCACCTCAATGCTCAGAGATGCCACACAGGGAAACATGGAAATGGGCCAGTGTCCACTCCAGGCAAATGGGCAGCACTGCCGCCCAGCTGCCCCCTGGGACAGGTGGTCACTCTGCAGCACACCGTGGGCATCTCCTCCTCCCTGCCCTTCAGCTGCTCGTCAGCCTCCCTCCTGACATCACTAGCCTTTATGGAGCACCCACTGTTTGCAGACCAAAACCAAAACCCCAAGCAGCGTCCTGGGCTGCTGCCGGCCGTCTGCCCAGCCTGGGGCGGCTGCCAGCACTGACAGTGAGCGCGTTTCCTGCGCTGGGACCGTCTCAGCCGCGGTGCGGAGGCTGGTGAAGACACCCAGCCAAGTTGGCATCTCCCGGAGCCTCCACATCCTCAGGGCCGGGAGTCCCAGAGGCTTCGGGAGCTGCAGCCTGAAGGTGCCAGACGCAGCCCCGCAGCCCCGCGACTCCCGTGAGGGAGGCACCGCCAGGGACTGGGCGCTGAGCCCGCCTGCAGCTCCCGCGCTTCGTGACCAGGGGCCTCCTGCTTCCCCCTCAGCACGGCCTCTCCCCAGGCCTCTGCCCAAACTTGCACTGGAGCAAGCTTTGGGGACAGTGGGGACAGTGGTGGAGATAAATGGTCCCCTCCCTCAAGACCCGCTCCTGTTGAAGGAGCACTGGGGGCTTCAGGGCAACACAGAGAGCATCAACCTTCTCAGCAAGGTTGAGCAGAGTGGCTCCCCCATGAAGCCCTGTCAGGCACCAGGGCCCCTCCCGAGGCTCCCCACCCAGGGCCCTGGGTCCTGCTGAGGGCTGGCTCTGCTCCCAGACCAGGCACAAGGGCCCAGGAACAGCAGTAGTGCCCAGCAGGTGGCTGGGCTAGGGGTGGGCGGGGCTTTGCTTATTGCACGGGAGCTGCCTGCGGGGTGCAGGCTGCTGGAGGGGAGGCCCAGCCCAGGCTCAGCCCAGGGTGATGGGGAGCCGGGCACCAAGGGGCTGTGGGCTGCCCGGGGCTCCATCTGGCCAGCTTCACCTGACCATTTTTGGAGGAAGGGGCAGAAGTCTGTAGCACGCAGATTGTACCAGCAGAGCTTCCCCAGATCTGTTCCCTGCTGTCCCCTGGAGGGGCCATTCAGGGGCCAGGTGCCCAGCATCAGCAAGCCCACCTTGTCCTGGACCTACAGCTGTGGTCAGAGCCCTCTGCCGGAGGAAGACCCATCCGTCAGGCAGCCTCAGGACCAAGAAGGGCTCAGAGGGGTGCTGGCCTGGCCTGAGGCCACACAGCCAACCCAGGCCACCTGGCCCACCTCCCAGGCCTCCTGGCCCACCCACGCTGCGGCTGCCCTGAGCAATGGGATTTGCCCTCAGGTGATTCTGCTGACAACCACTGTCAGGTGACTGTCCCACAGCTGAGTCAGCCGGGGCAGGGCATGAGGCTGGCAGGAGCCCCAGGGGCTGGGCTGAGGGCCCCCACAGGCAGCTCAGGGGAGAATTCTGCATGAGGGGCGGGGAGGGGGATGGGGAGGGGGACTGGGCCACGGGAGGGTGCCGGCTGCTTACCACACGGTGGTGGGGCGGGAATTCGAAGGTGTATTCGTCCCCCAGCAGCCTGGTGTAGGCACAGTCCTGGTGCACCTGGTTCCCGTAGGCCCCGTAGTAGTCGTAGTCGGGGACCTGGGGCAGAGGACATGGTCACTGCCCGCCTCCCCTCTTCCTCTCTTCCTCCCTCCCTCTCTTTACAAATAGGCTGGGCCCACCACTGGGCAGGTAGTGCGCTAGTCCTGGGAGACAGGCTGGTGCTGCCCTTAGCGCCTCCTGTCCAGTGGGCATGCGTGGGTGGTGGACCCGGGGTGGGAGGGCGTGCAGCCTAGGCAATATCAACAGCTGCACAGGTGGCGCCTGTTGCTGGGTCTAAGAGCTGGGGACCAGTAGGGGCCCTGGGGTGGGGAAGAAGAGGCTGGATCCCAATTTAGGGAGTGAGGGGTGAGGAGGCCAGAGAGGCTCTCAGGGCGCTGTTGGGCAGAGAGGGAAGTGACCCGCTGAGAAGGGCGAAGGTCAGGGGTTGGCACGTCCCGGCCATGGCGCAGGTGCGATTTCTGTGGGACTCGTTTCCACCCTGGGACAAGCCCTGCTGATGTGGCCCATGCTCCTCACAAGGGTGACCCCTTCTGCAGATGAGGAATCTGAGGCACAAAGAAGTCACACCTTGCCTGAGGTCACTGACAAGCACCCAAGGCTGTGTCATGCTGGGCGAGCGTGAGTGGGGGCTCCGTGTCGGGCTCCTGCACCTTCACCTCACCTCTCCTGTGAGCTGCCTGCCTCTCTCAGATGCCCCACGACCCTGGGACCTCCTGGCCTCTGCTCCTGCTAAAGCCCCCTTCCTCCCTGCCGGCCCCTGCACAGGGTGTAAGGAGCAGGCCATCCTCACCTCCAGGGCCGCCAGTCTGCCTGGGGCCACGCCTTTCCACAGGTGGGAACCCAGTGGAACTGAGGACTGCCTGGCGGGCTCCACAGCCCCTCTCCCTCCCTAGCGGGGCATGCTCGCCCGCCCTGGAGACCCCAGCAGGCCTACTCCCCCGCTGTAGCCCCAAAGAGGTGCCAGGAATCAGGAGGCATCTCCCAGTCTCCTGGACTCCCAGATGGCCCCCTTGGGTGAAAATCTGCTCATGGGGCCCAAGGGTATTCCACGCCCCTCTCCTTGTCCAGGACTCCAGGACAGAGGGGCTTCCAGGCTTAAAAGGGCAGGTCTGCCCAGGCCTAGCCTTCTGCACTGTCCCCAGGGACCATATGTCCTAGGGACTAGCGAGAGAAGTGGCAGTGACTGAGGAGGCTCTGAGGACATCCACACGGGGCCCAAGGCCCTGTGAGCCAGCTGTGGCTCCCGTCTCCCCTAAGGGTGCCCAGGAAATGGGCCATGGAGGTGGGTTGCCATGGAGATGGGGGAGGGTCCCACTGGGAGAAGGCAGAGCAGCACAGCGACAGGAAAGGGCTTGGTGCACAGATCCGCACCCAGACCAGCCCAGCCCAACCCGTCTCCAAGCCCCAAGGCTGCTCCAAGGGCCCATCCCCAGGAGGAGCAGGGAGGCCCAGGAAGGTCCTCGGAGGCCAGGGCGTGGGGCATCTCAGTAGACAAGCTGAACACATCGAGCATAAACCCTCCCACTAACCAGCCTCCTACTAACATAAACTAACAGTTGGAGTTGCCAAAAATACGTGCAGAAAGCTATGTGAAGACGGCCGAGTCCCTCCCACCACCGGGGAGTCTTCGAGCTGTGCCCAGGCGGGACACCCTCTGCTCTGCCCACAGAGCGCACCCGGGCAGGGAAGCCTGCACAGTGCCCGGGGAGGCCTGGCTGCTCTCCGGCTGCACCGCCTGCTCTGAACCGGGCTTGCCCTGACTCAGGGTGGGCTGAGGGCAGCAGGGCAGGTTCACAGGGCTGCACAGACCCTCAGCCACCGCTGGGACCACTCACCGGAGCGGTCCCCTGAGGGCTGAACCATCCCGGCCGCTCCCAGCCGTGCCGCTCCTGGAACACACAGCCTTGTTCAAGGAGCTCCTGTGGGAAGGGACAACACCTGTCACACAGGGCCAGGTCCCCCGCCTGATTCTTCATCTTTCTTTCCTTTCAACTTTTACAGTCCCTTTCTTCTGTCAACTGTGCCACTCCTCATCTCAATTATTGTGATGCGTCTTCAAGCCCAGGTTGGCCTGGCTCTAATGCTTTCCACATTCTACTTTCTAAATGATGAACTAAAAATCCAAATCTTTGAAAAACCTAAAGATCTGGAGTTCTACAGCCAGTGCATCCCGGAGCTCCCCCGCACCCCGTGCCTCCCCAGGAACCCCCAACCTGGAGAAGTATCAGCAGCTATGGACCACATCGTGTCCCCACAAACTCCTGTGGCGAAGCCCTAACCCCAGTGACCTGTGCTTGGGGTCAGGGCCTGTGAGGAGGTAAGAGGCTAAACGAGATCCTAGGGTGGGTCCTAGTCCATAGGACAGGTGCCCTTTTAAGAGAGGCCAGAGTGCCCTCTGTCTTCCCCGTGAGGACACAGGCGACCGCCCACGGGCCAGGAGCTCCTCTCCAGGCAGTGAGTACAGGAACCCTGACCTCCAGGCTCAGAGCACTCAGAAAATCCAGGTTGGAGTGTGTGACCAGCAGCTCTGCCTGCGTGTGCACCCAGGGCAAAGCAGGGCCTCACTGGACACTCCACATGGACGTCCACAGCAGCTGCTCACTGTCACGCAGGTAGAAGAGCCCTGTCACATGGACACTGAGCAGGGCTGATGGCTGCCCAGCAAGGAGGGGACTGAGTGCCCTAAATTGCACCCTTTAAAATGGGTAAAGGGCCGGCCTCACGCTCTGTGCTCTTACCACGAGGAGAACCACCAGGGCATAATAAAGTGACGTCCAGGCACTTTTCTCTGAAAATTAACTTGATTTGGGGAAAAAAAAAATCCCACTGTGGGTTTGGAAGAGTCCTGCCCACGGTCAACCCCACTGACCAGCACCAGGCAGTGGGCCAGGGCCAGCAGGGCATCTGAAGCTCAGACTGGCTGGCGGGCAGTGTGCCCAGCCCTGGGTGGCACAGGGCAAAGACAGGCACAGCTGCAACCGTCCCCTCCCTCCATCCATGGGGACCCAGGCAGGGAGAAGGGCTGGGTTTGGACACTGGCATGGCTTCCCTGCATGTTGGGGTCCCCGAAGAGCAGTGGTGAGTGCACAGTGGTGGGCGTGCCCCACTGGTCACCTTCAAAGGACAAGAAGGTTGGTCTCAAGATGCTAAAGGCGGAAGGCATCTCTATTCTAAAAAGCAAGTGTCGCAGGTGAAGCTCAGGAGGAAGAGAAGGACTGGGGGACCGAGGCTCCCTTCTGGATGGAGGGGTTCAGCCCCTGCAGAGCCTCCTGGGAAGGTCCTTGGGTTATGAGCTCACCTGAGCCATCATGAGCCCAGGGACCCTGAGTTCATTCGGGCAGGCCTCTGAGCTGTCGGGACTGGCAGGGGGTGGCTCAAAGCAGGGTCCAGCTGCAGAGACCCCAAGGTTCTGTGAGGCCTGGGAGCACAACTGGGCTGGAGCCAGCCCACTGACGGCGGACATCCCAGACCTCTCCTGGGGTTGGGGGGTGGTACAGCAGACACCAGGTCCTTTTGGGTCCTGGCATGGGAGGGTCAGTGGGGGGAGGCCCCTTCTCCAGCCTAGATGCTGCCTGCTCCCGGGGCCTGCCTCCTGCCCCACCTGTCCACTCCAGAGACTTCGCCTGAGGCCCTCAATTGTCAAAAACCATCACTCCTGTTCCCCAGTAAGCAGAGCCTCTGGCTAGGATGACCAGGGATGGACACCGAGGGACGCCTAGGTCCTGGGGCCAGGAGAGTCACAGCGCCGGCCCCAGGGAAGAGTGCCTGACGGTGGGTTTCATCACCTAGGTAGAAGCTCGCCCACCAGGAGAAGAGTATCCCAGCCGGCTGCGGAGCAGGAGGCCGGCCTGGGCACAGGGGTCTAGCTGCTGCCCTCCGTGCCCCTGCCTCCAGCACTGCTCCCAGCGTCAGGACAGTTCCTGGTTCTCCAGGAAATCTCCTCCCTTGGGCCCCACAGGAGCCCCCCCAGCCACCCCCGCCTCTCCCCAACCCTGGCACAGCACCCAGCACCCAGCACCCATGCTGGGATAACACCTGGGGTGGGTCTGCCTTCCACCACCCAGTACCCCGAGGACGTCCCAGAGGGTCACTGCAGCCTGTGGCCACAGGAAGGCACCTGGTGCAGGGCGTCTGTCCTCATGTTCCGCCCGGCCAGCGGCTCGTCATGGGGGAAGACCACGGAGTAGTTCTTGGCATAGGACTCGTGGCTGCGCTCGCGGATCCAGCGGCTGTGGTCCGTGAGTGAGTGGTGGAAGCGCCTGCCGTACAGGGAGGGCCCAGGTCACCGCCTGACGACACCGCCTGGGCCAGGTGGCCCAGGACCCAGCATAAACTGGACCCCCACCCTCCCCAGAGGCCTCCTGGGGCTAGGTGCCAAGAGGCCCCAGCCCCTCCCCTGTGGCCCCCAGGGCTGCCTGCAGAGTGGGGTCCAGGAGCCCAGGGCCTGCAGGGTCCCCTTCCCCACCAGGGCCCTGGGCTCGGGTCCAGCCTGTTCCATGGCCTCCACTGTCCATATTCTGAATGCTGAGGGTTCCTGGTCCCCACTCCTGCCTTCAAGTGGGACGGGCCACCTGGGTGAGACCCCACAGATCTGCTGCAGGACAGAGTCCGACCTCTGGCCCCGCAGGGTCAGGGCCCTGCAGTCCCCTCCCCACACTGCCCAGCTCTCAGACTCTGGCTCGCCCCAGCCTCCAGCGGTCTGCCCTCTCTAGCTAGGAGTCCCGTCACCCTCCGCGGTCCACCACCTGGACAGCCACGTCCTGGCCAGGCCTCTGTCCTCAGGGATACCTGTCAGAGCCTCAGTGGCTGGGCAGCTCCTGGACCGTGTGAGAGTCTGGCAAGGCATGACTCTGGTCTGGGGTGGGCAGTCTTGGGGGCGGGGAGCGGTCAAGGTGAGGACACTATTTCCAGTGTCCGCTCTCTGCAGGGGCCTCTCCTCCAGCCTGGGCCCAGGGCAGAGCACATTCTGCAAGAACCCTCTCCTCACCCTCAGAGTTGCCCTGTTCATAGGGCCCACATCACACTTGGGGACACTGAGGCTCAGGGGGCTCACGCCGGGTGAGGAGTCTGGAGGCCACCATCAAAAACTGTGTGTCCAGCCACAGGGGCAGCGTGCCCATGTGCAGGGCATGGGCTTGGCTGAGGAGGGCTGAGCTGGGGAGGGAGGCATCCAGGGGGACCCCTGGGCCCTCACTGCACTCCATGGCTGGGCTGCCCCTGGGCACTGAGGGCTGTGGGCACGAGCCAGGTGGTCTCTCAGCTGCTGGGAGTGCTGCTCCCGGTGGGGGCCCCTCCTTAGGCCCCGGGGTGGTGTGGCCAGGGCTGGGTGGGCCCTGTACCATCAGACAGCAGCAGACGCTGCTGGCCACGTGGCAGGCCCAGCTGGCCCCTTCTCCACTGGCCCTTCTGCTCCTATCTGTGGGGCGGGGGCCATGGGGCCTCAGCTCAGTAGGAGCAGGGTCAGAGACCTGCAGGGAGTGAAATCAGGCCCCCAACACCCCCTGTGGCCCACAGGGGCCTGTGAGCAGTGGGCAGAGGGACCCACAGCTGGGGCCGCAGCCAGGGCTACACTCTTCACTTGAACAAGGAAGGACTCTTCTCCTCGCTAACCTGCCCCAAGGGCCTTCCTGATAAGACGGACCTGCTCTGACCCTGCCCATGTCAGGTACTGGGCACAGCGTCCACTCGTGAGCCTCAGACGCACTCTGGGAGGTAGGTCATTGTGCCCAGTTCACAGAAGCAGAAATTGAGGCTCGGAGAAGAGGAGCCTCCAGCCCAGGGCCAACGGTGGATAGTGTGGGCTGGCGACTAGGACCCACCTGGCTCAACTCACTCCACCACCCTGCCACCCGGGGGCAGCTGCCCATGAGCCAGACACGCCCAGGACCCAGCACTGGCACCCACTGCCCTGTCCGGGGCCCTCCCGCTCCGAGCTTGCCCCCATGTGTAGGACAAGGGGTGGCTGTGGTGCACTCTGCCTGACCTCTTGAGGTCACAGGCAGGCACAGGAGCCCCACGTTTGGAGCCGGCCCTTCCTCTGAAGCCGGCTTCTCTGGACAGCTCTCTGCTGCGCCCTCCTTGACGCCTCACTCTCTCCTGCAGGGCCTGCGTCTTGCTCTGCCCTGGCTCAGGCCGGGTGGCGGAAGCTCTGGTGAGAGTGGACGGCTCCAGGTCCACAGCAGCCCTGGTGGTGGCAGGCGCCCACTCTGCTGCCGCGCCGGGTATGGAAGCCACACAGCACAGAGGGCTGGTGCCCCCAGGGACGGCCAGCGCTGAGGACAGCCCCAGCTGCACTGCTGGGTGACCCCCACAGGGTCCTGCGCTGCTGTCTGCAGGAGGAGCTGGGACCCTCCCTCCCCAGGTGTCCTGCAACTGTATCATTTCTAGAACATTCCTCCCTGGGGAGCATGCACGGGTGCAGCCCTGGATCAGCTCCAGGGGCCCAGTGCAGACCTCACTGACCAGGGCGGTGCAGGGCGTGGCATGGGATCTCAGCCCCAGACGTCTGTCCGCGAGAGCCAGACATCACCTCCCGCCGCGGGTAATGTCCTCCGCAGGCCAGGAGGGAAGGAGCCAGCGGGAGCGAGGGGCTCTCCCAGCTGGACACACCCCTCCACCCCACACTGTCCCCATCTTGGGCACATGGGCAGCCGGGTCCCCAGGGGTCTGCCTGACAGGAGCACATGGAGGTGTGGACCGAGCAGGGGCCAAGCAGCCTCCCGCCAAGATGCTCCACCCGGTGGAGTCCTGCAGAGCCCAGTGTGCCCGGCCAGGGCCAGCTGTGAGCTCAGGACACTGTCGTGGGCATGAGCTTTGGGCTTGGGTCAGGAGAGAGTGGGGAGCCACCCTCCTTGTCTGGGAGCACCTGGACACGGTCCTGGACTCCAAGAGATGGCCCTGACTGCAGAAGGCCACGAGGCCGGCCACTGGGACCCTCCTGGCTCCTGCCACCAGCATCCAAGCCCCTGCCCCAGCTCCACCCAAAGCCAAGCCCCTCCCTGCGCCCAGGCCTGCCTGGCATCACATTCCTGCCCACAGCCCAGGTGGGCTCTGCCAGGGAACGAGGGCACAGGCCGCGGGCCAGAGCTCCTGCCCTGGTGACGGCACACGCACAGGAAGTTACTGTCCCAGCTCAGCCCTGCCCCCCAGCTCCACAGGCCTCAGTCTTCCCATGTGCAAAGTGGCCGTGAGGTCCTGCTGCTGGGGACAGAGGGTCAGGCAGGGGCCGGGACAGGAGACCCGGGAACCGTGAGGGGCCGTGGATCTGCCAAAGCCAGTGACCCCTGGACTCTGCTGCTGCTGCTGGCAGCCTCCTCCCCTTCCTCCCCCCCTGCTGCCTCCTCCAGGAAGGCTCCTGGCTTCCAGGGACGGCACCTTCCTGAAGAGTCCCCACCTTCTCCCCTCCCCATCCTGGCACTGCTGGCCCGGCCTGGGGACCTGGTGGCAGCACTTGCCTGATGTCGTAGCCATACATGTCCTTCTCTGGGCGCCCATGGATGATCCAGTGGGCCAGCTCCTGCCCGCAGCCGCCGCCCAGCATCATTCCTGGCAGGGGTGGAAGCACAGGGCTGCAGCGGTCCCCAGGCCCACGTCCAGTCCAGGCTGCCCTCTCCGCGGGCAGCACACCCCAAGCCCACTCTCACACTCCCCTGCCCACCCAGAGTCTGGGAACCCGAGGAGCTCGCCATGGCCCGGGCTCACCTGCACTGTTGAAGCCACAGCCCAGGAAAAACCCCCGCAGCTCAGGTGCCTCCCCCATCAGGGGCTTGTGGTCGGGCGTGAAGGACTCTGAAAGAGACGGGAGACCTGCAGCCCCCTCCAGCCCTCGGCCGCCCGGGGGGGGGGGTCTCCAGAGACAGCAGTGAGGGCAGCCAGGCCACGGGGCACAGTGACAGCCCAGGGGACTCCTGGCCGCCTTCCTCCCCAGCTCAGCCCTCCTAAGCCAAGGCCACCCTACCCCTGCCGGTGCCTGCTGCATTCAGAGCCTCCTGGCCTCAAGCAATGCCCTTTCAGGGAGCCTCCCTGGACCGCCCCTGTCCCATTCCCCTGAGCACCTGGGCATTTGCTGCCAGAGCCACCCAGGCAGGGCCTGCCCAGCTCCACCTGTGGGGCTCAGCTCTGTCCCAAGCTATCATTGTTCTGCCAACACAGGGCCTTTCCCGACCCCCTTGTCCACTGACCATGCAGGGCAAGGGATGGTTTTGCTCACTGCTGTGTCCCAAAGACAGCACAGAGCCCAGCAGAGGTGCTTAATAAATGTTTGTTGAATGAATAAGTGAGCATCAGTTCTTTGAGATAGGGGACTAAGATTTCCACTCTGCCCCTGCCCCTGTGCCTCAGAGCCCAGAACATGGAGGGAGAGGGACTCAGGGCCCTGATCATAAAGCTGCTGCCCCAGGCTCAACCCCACTCTACCCCTTCCTGGCTGTGTGAAGGAGATGGACAACACTTGAATGAGCAGGACCGAGGACACCTTGCAAGAAGGTGCAGCGGGTGAGGGTCAGCAGTGAGGACCGACTGCTCCTGGCCACCTATGGGCGAGGAAGCTGGTGGGCATTGGGTCTGGCGTATCCCAGTCACTCTACTGGTGGTCAGGGCTGCCTGGCCACCAGCGGGGCCTCAGCCTCTGACCCTCCAGGGTGGTGTGTGAGCAGAAGGCAGCCAACTGTGGGGACAGGAAAGTGCTGGGCACCTTCGAGGCAGGGCCGGCGGCTGGGAGAGGTGAGGCAGGCCTGGGAAGCTCCTCCCAGGTGTACTTGGTCGGAAATCTGCCCCGGCACCAAGAGGGACTGGGCTCCCAAAGAGGGGTGACTCTGTGTGCATGGGAGCGGCTCTGGGCCACATGGAGGAAGGGAAAGCACCCGGGGCCGGCCTTGGTTGGTCCAGCAGCCCTGGCTGCTTAGGTGGCACGTCACCAGGGGGACCTGGAGGCGGCTGGGTGGCTGCAGTTACTTTCAGCTGGTGGAGACAGGGAGAAGCTAGAGAAGAGGAGAGAGGGAAGGCTCTGACCCACGGAGGCTGCCCTGAGGCCAGGGCGGGGGTCCACTCCTCCCAGAGGGCCCCGGGGCAGGGGTGCCTGTGATGAGGTGCTGGGGACCTTCTGGGGGTCCTATGCGAGGCTGGTGGTGGGTCCAAGAGCTGCAGCAGTCATTTGGGCGAGAAGAGGGCAGTGGAGAAGGTGATGCGGGGGAGGAAGGGGCCAGCCTGGTGCAGGTGGGGTTGGCTTGTGACCACCGTGTGCTGGGCCGCTGGGACTGTCCCAGGCAGGCGGGGCAGCGCGTAACAGCCCTGCGGGGAGCCGGGGCAGAGCTCAGGAGGCACGTGCCAGAGGCCGGAAGTGAAAGGGCTCAGGCAGGACGGGCAACATGGGGACGCAGGGACCCCAGGCAGTGGACGACCACTTCCACTCTGATCTCCCAGCCCTAGTGGGCAGCAAGGTCGACCCCCAGGCTTCCCCAGGCCCGGGAGGCCCTGCTCTTCCCTGGGGGCCAGGCCATGGGCTGTGTCTGGGAGGAGACACGCTGGTCTCCTGACGAAACCACCCACTGCAGCAGAGACAGACGCAGAACGTCCCGCATGCTCACCTCCCCCAAAATAGGGCTTGTGGGGGAGTGACGAGTCCCCAGTCTAATTGGAGCGCAGAGCCACTGGGACTCTGCGTGCCCCCGGGAGTCTTCCTGCGCTTCTCGCCTCAGTCCCACGCAGTCGAGGGTGCTGCGGGAGATGGTGAGTCACGGCCACGCCGCGCCCACCTGCACACCGCCGGCTGCCCGAGCCCCATCTGCTGCTCCCTGGGGGCCGCGCACACACGACAGCCTGCCTCAGGAGCCAAGAGCCAGAGCAGTGTGCCTCAGCTGTGCAGACGCCAAGCACCTCTGGACAGGGGGCCGGACTCCGGCAGCCCCTCTGCATCAAGACTCCCCTCCCCTGCTGGCCCACGACCCTTGACCTCCTAAGCCCTGCCTCCACTTGCACTTGGGGCCAGGCCCGCACTGTACCTGTGGCCCCTCACGGCTGGGCCGGCCCTGCCCAGCAGGTGTTCCACCACACAGCACCCTTGAGGTGCCGGAGGGCTGACCACCACTGCTGGGCATGTCAGGGCTTGGGACCACCAACTCTCCTTTAGGGCAACGCTGTGTCTTTCTGAACTTTCCTTTCCAGGCCCTGAAGTGGGGGCAGGGCTAACACCCCTGGAGGGAGGGGGCATGCCTCCTCTGCAGGACCCACCAAGATTCTGCAGGACCCACCAAGAGGGACACGTCTACTGCCTGCCCTGCCCAGCACACCGTCCCACAGCCCAGGGCTGCTCCCTCGCTCCTAAGCAGCCTGGCCTGCTGCCTGCTGCTGCCGTGGGCCTCCCCTGCTGGCTGGAGACTGTCTGGAGCTATTGGGAACGACTGATTGCCCCATGAGCGAAGGCGGCACCCCTGGCTGGCTGAGGCCTCAGGGCCGCACACACTCGGCTCAGAAGCCCGCAGCTGAGAGTCCTGCTGTTGAAATCGGCCGCCAAGGTCAGCCTGAGGCTCCTGCCTCCCAAACACTGCCTCTCTGCCAGGACCTACACCTGCCCCTGAGACAGAGCCTGGGAGGCCCCGTGAGCACTGGCCCCCCTGGGCTGCCCCACCCAGGACCAGCCGCAGCCTCAGGAGCAGAGCCCACTCTCTGCTCCAGCCTCCCGAAGCCAGTGAGTAGGTCCTGTGGCTGGGAGCCCTGGCCAAGAGCCTCTCCTTCCCCCACTGGTCTCTGGCTCTGCTGGGTGATGGCCGCTGAGACCAGAGGAGGGGGCATGAAGCTGGGTGCAGAATGGGGAGGGGACACGTGAGCATCACATCAGGACAGGCCTCGTCCTTCCAGGCCTTGCCCAGCCTCTCGGGGTGCTGGACGGAACCCCGTTCCCACTCACAGATGAAAACCAAGTCCACAGATGCAGCTCTATCGGGACTCACACCTGCCCGGGGGGAGCCCTGGCCATGAGCCCGGGGCAATGACTGCCCTCCTAGGCCTGCAGAGGGGAGGAGAGCATCACCCAGCAAGGCCCAGGAGAGGCAGGTGCCAGGCTGGCCCCGGGTCCAGCCCAGGTCACCCTCAGCAAGGGTGTCCCCAGTAGCAGCCATCACCCAGGGACTGAAGACTGCCCACCCTGGGCTTAGGGCCCTCACCTGGGCCACAGACAGTGGACTTGATCCCTGTCCGCTCCAGCACAGGGACGCGGTTGATGGCGCCTTCGATGTGCTGGGAGAACACATCCCAGTCCAAGTCGAAGAGGCCAAAGGCAAACTTGTCCGACACCTGCAGAGGGGCACGGGGTGTCGGTTTTGGCCCTGAGAAGGACACACACCTCCTGCCAAACCTGCCCGTGACAGCTGCCCAGACCCCTGGCCAGACAGGTACCCAGCCAGCCTCCACTGAGTCAGGTCAATCTGAGGGCCAGGGCAGGGCTGCCCCGGGGAGCCCTCAGGTTGGGTCCCCTCTTGCCTGGGCCCAGCCCCCACCTGGCTGCCCTCGAGGTATCGCGCAACCTCCAGCTGGTCACCTGCCTCCCCGTCCTCTGACCTGTTCTAAAGCTCAGCATGCCCTCCCTGCACCTGGCTGCCTGTGACTAACCAGGAGCCATCCCTGCCCATTTCCCCAGTGACCGTGTCCTCTGATCTGCTTCAGCCCCTCAGAAGGGCAGGCCTGAGCCGCCCTGGGCCTCCTCACAGGCAGCTCCCTGCCCGGTGAGCAGCTGCCAGTGGGCACTGTTCTTGGTGCACTCTCCTTGGTGCTCCCTGGGGCCCCTGCCCTGACCACCCGTCTGCAGGACATCCTTTCTCCTCAGTCCCTCTGGAGGATCCAGGGTGACCACCCAGAAATAAGTGTCTTATCTGTTTGATTGCAAACCACAGGCCCCCAGGCGGGGACTTCCCCTGTCTCCTGCCTCCAGAGAGCAGAGCAGCAGGTGCCCAAGTGGCCAGCGATTGATCTGTTTGTGAACACAGGAGGGTCTGCAGGGGAGTAGCCAGACTGGGGAGACAGTGCTGCAGCTGTGGGGCAGGGAGGGCCAGCGTTGTCGCAGACGGATCAGGGCTGAGTGGACCTGGGCCCCTCTGGGGTCCCCACTGCCCTCCACACAGCCGTCGGCTGCAAGGCTCTGCCTGCCCTGGTTCTGCACGTGCCTGAGTGCCAGGCTCTTCGGGGTCAGAGCAAGACTTTCCAGGCCTGTTGGGACCAGGGCATCTGCCCTTGCTCCATCCAGGCCCTGGGGGCTCACCTCCTCCCAGAAGACCGGGTTGCACTCATAGCCGCCCACGGACAGGGCATCCCCCTGAAGGCGGAGGTAGACAGACGCGTCATGGTCCCGGACGTTGGGCATGTTCTGGAAGGCAGAGCACAGAGGCCTGGGTGCCGGGCAGGGCTGGGCTGGCCCGGCTCCTGTGTCCTGCACAAGGTGGACCATGGCGCCTCCTCCTTGTTCCGGGACCCCATATCTGGCTTGCATTTCCTGATGGTGCGTGTCTCCCTCTGCAGGGGTCTGAGTTTCACAGGAGGACTCCTGAGTGCCCCCTTCCCCAACCCCACGAAGACCAACAAGGTAGAGAAAAGGGGCAGAGAGGAGAGGGCACAGGCAGGAAGGCAGGAAGGCCAGGGCAGGGGCGGGTCTCAACCCCACCACGGGTGCCACTTCAGGGGCAGCTGTGCAGGGCTTCCACCTGGGCAGCAGGTGACAGCTGTGTCAGGAAAGGCACCGGAGCAAAGAGGAGTGAATGCATCCCTGCATGCAGATAGCACGCCCCAACACAGAACCCACAGCGGGAGGGAAGGCTTCCCAATCCCGCATGAAAGTCTGCAGGCCCAGGTCACACGAAGGACTCTCACGACTCGCTGAAACCGCAAGCAACCTCTAACAACAGGCAGGGATCTGAGAAGTTTCTCCAAAGAAGTGTGACAAATGGTCAGAATGCTGGCCATCAGGAAAACGCCCCTCAGTCCCCTCCAAGATGACTTTCCAACCTCCGGTGGCTGTAGTCAAACAGGCTGGGCCCAGCGAGGGAGAAGGACTTGGGGAACTGAGCCCTGCACACCGCCAAGCGCCGAGTCCCTTGGAGAGTCACCGGGGTTGGCCACGGACTCGGCAGTTCCACCCCTCTGGGCACACCCCAGGGAGGTGAAGACAGAACTGTGCGTGGATGCTCCCAGCAGCTCTGCCCATGGCACCCACAAGACTCAACTGTCCGTGAGTAGGTGGATGGATAAGACGTGGGGTGGTGGGGTGTGACGTCCTGGCGCAGCAGGAGGGCAGGTGGGGTGCAAGGAGCCAGGCACAAAGGTGCAGACTGCAGATCCCACCCACACCAAATGTCCACTCTAGGGAGACCCACAGAGGGCAGATAGTGCTGACCAGGGCCAGGGAGGGGTGGGAAGTGGGACAACTGATACCAGGATGGATGGGGGGAACCTATGTGTATCTGTGCATGCGCATGTGTATGTGTGTGAGAGAGACACAGCTACACAGAAAACTAAACCAGTGGGGAACTATTAATAACTCCAGAAACACAAAAAAAGTGGGCGCGTGTCTGCTCGGGAGTTAATATTTACCCAGCCGCGTTGCAAACCCTGCCTACTGCTTAACCACCCAACAAACAAAGCAGAACCAGACCTCAGAAGACCAGCAGGCATGGAAGAGGCGCTGCCCGGGGCTCCCCACCCCCGGAGCCGCTTCCCTGCGCCTCTCACCTCCTCACTGGAGAAGACACCTGGGACGTGGGAGCAGGAAGGGGGACATGCAGGCATCAAAGGGACAACCCGGCGGAATCCCTGCCTCCCACTGGCTCCCGGGACCTGCCATGCATGGTGGGAACAGCGGCATCTGCACTGAGTGGATGGTCTCTGGGTCATGGTGACTGAGCTCCGTTTAGCAATAGCCTACCCCAGAAACAGCCCGGCCCAGGCGCTCCATAGAGCAGGACAGTGGGGACACCTAGTGGCCAGGGAAGCGCGACCTCTGCTCCAGCAAGGTTGGTGTCCGGGTTTTCCTGCCCTTTGTGTCTCCTGCTGCTCTGAGCACCATGTGTCCTGCGCCTTCACCATCTCTCCACGCAGGAGCCACCCTGCCCTGACTGTCCCAGCATGGCCCTGGTCCCACTGATGCCTCCTGACCTCAGCTGCTACCCTCCATCTGCTTCAAACTCTGGGGGTCTTCCCCTGGCAAGCAGGCCTGATTTCCCCAACCTCGCCTGGGATCCCCAGGGCACAGCGGGCTGGATGGCTCCAGGCCCCTGGTCACTGTCCCCATAGCTACCCCACGAGCACCTGCATAGGCCAGGCACCTCGCTCAGCTCTGGGCCTTTGCTTCTGCCCCATGGGGCAGGTAAAGTCGGTGACAGCTGCTCTTGTCTGCAGAAGCAGGCAGGAGGACCCTGGGAATGTGAGACCAAGAGGAAAAGGACGGGGCCGTGGCCACACCAGGAAGTGGGCAGAGCTGCCGAGAGCCCATGACTGGGACTCCTCAGAGCCAGGGAGCCCCAAGCAGCACAGCCTCAGCCCTCAGGAAGATGGTGCCCACCTGAGCTGCAGGGGCTCCCCTCCCAGCCCGAAGGCCCCAGGCCCTCAGGCTGTGGGGTCGGGGGACAGTGACCTGAGCACCAGGCTGCCTGGCCGAGCAGCTGTGGGTGGAGAGGCAGGCAGCAGGCCCCAGCTTCAGGAGTCAGACCCAGCAGTGGGCAGACCAGGGCTGACGCCCGGCTCTTTCCCAGATTCAACCACCCCCACCTGCAGCCTCCAGAGGGCCAGCCTCCCAGAGCCCTCCAGTGGACCAAGAGGGGTGTGGGGGTCACCACCCACCACCCCAACCCCTCTGTCTCCTACCGAGTGGCAAGCCGCTGGGGCTTGTGGCCCTGTCCTTGTGCCCTGGCACCCAGAGGCACAGGGGGCCCTGATGGTTTTGTAAGTAACACCCCAGCTTGACTCTGACCTTGGAATTCATGTGGAGGGGGGCAGCCAACTGTGCCTGCCGCCTCCCAGGAAGAGGGACTCAGGCATTTGCAAGAATTAGGAATTAGGGACAGATGGCTGGTGCCCAGTCCTCGGCTAGGGGGACACCTGGTGAACACCCTCCCTGCAGCCCCATCCACAGGACACAGCCTCGGCCCCCCTCCCCATCCTCCTAGCCTCAGCCTGGCCCTCCTGGAGCCCACAGCGGCCTGATAGCAACGCTGGGGGCCACCTGAAAGGACAGGTGGGCCATTGAGCCCTCAGCTAACTCTGTCTCTCACCCGTCACCCAGCATGTGGCCCCCAGCTGCCCTCAGCAAGTTCTTGCGGGGCTTCAGGTGCATTCTGTGAATGGACACTGCGTGTCTGGGGAGGGGCTTGCCCAGGGCCGGGGAAGGAGCCACTGCACCCAGGTTCTGGCTCTCCCCAGCAATCACAGGGAAGCCAGGCTCCCGCAGGGTGGGGGCAGCCCCCAGGGACCAGCCTCTCAGCAGGGGGTTAGACGGCCAGGACCCTCCCTGCTGGGACCCGGCCTACACAGAACAGCCTGGCCTCTCGCACACACTCCCCACCCCACAGCCTGTGCCTGGGCTCTGTGAACTGCCCACCAGGCTCTGCGCTTGGCCCTGCTCCACCAACCTCAGGTCCTGGCAAAGACATGACCTCCTTTAGGAGCCCCAAGGAAGACCACCAGGGTTGACTAGGGACTGTCAGGCAGACCACGCCTCTGCCTCACTTGGTTGGCCCAAGGGCAGCCAATCAAGTATCCTTGGGCATGGCCCACTGGGACAGGCTCCGCCTTGCGCCAGGGCTGGGGTCCTGATGGCGGCCTGAGCCCACCCAGCAGAGCCCTCCTCAGCCTGTGGTGGAGCTGCTTGTGCACTGACTGACTGTGCGCTCCCCGCAGACCCCCTCCCCAGGCAAGGCCTTTCTCCAGGAAAGCCCTGGTTCCTGGAGTAGGGCCCAGGGCGAGGAGCTCCCCCAGGCCCTGCATATGGAGGGAGGGAGAGATGGAAGGACAGGTGGGTTAATAAATGGATGGACGGTGGAGGAGAGGGCGAAGGGGGAGATGGAGGGCAGAGGGAGGGAGGGGGATGGGTGGAGAGGTGGATGGAAGGGCCTAAGGACCAAGGGGTAGGCAGACGAATGTGAGGACAGCAGGTGACTGCATGGGCCGTTGGAGGAGGGAGGCATCAGGGAAGAGTGACTGGGTGGGAGGACAGCAGGGAGGACAGACAGAAGGGACTGGACAGATGAAGGGAGGGAGAAGGCCGAGGCCAAAGGGTGAGAAGTGGAGGGAATGGGCAGCAGGGGACCGGGGGGACGGATGCTCGGGTGAACTGTGGAGGACAAGAGGGTGCTCAGTGGCAAGGTGGCAGGAAGAGCCAGCCACCACCATGGGGGAGAGGGTGGGGAGGGACAGGAGCAGAGAGCAGGCAGGAGCACCTGGGCCCTGGCCTCCCTCTGCAGAGGGCTCTCGGAGAGGTTGAGCCCAGGACTCTGAGACGGCACGCGGGCATATTGGGAGCTCCTGGGCACGGAACATGGCAGAGCTAGCCTGGCGGCACCTCCCAGGACAGGCTGGACTGGGTCAGGCATCAGGGAGGAAGCAGGCCCTGAAGGCCGAGGGGGTCGACACCCTCAGGGTCACACCTGCTCTACTTCATTTAGCTCTGACACCACCCAATGACACCCAGTGCCACCATCCCCATTTCACAGACCAGGCCACCGAGGCTCAGGGCAGAGGGAGCCCCGCTGGGCTTCAGAGCTAAGTCCCACACCTGCCCACCTGCCCACCTGTCCACCCCTGCCTGGAGCACAGCCAGGGGCGGCCCACCTACCTGGATCCCTTCGATGCGCTCGGTGACAACGTAGGCATGGTGCATGGCCACCAGTGGGACCTTGACTCCAGCCATCCTGCCCACGGCGCTTGCCCACACTCCTGTGGGCAGAGCACATGCCCCTCAGCTCTGCTGGCACCCGGAGGGGGTGCCCCCCGAGAAGATGCAGCAAGGCTCTGCAGACTGTCTGCCCTGGCCAGGCTTCCCCCACCCAGACAGACGCCGGGCAGAGGCGGGGCCTGGCCAGGGCACAGCCAGCACTGCCACTCAGGGGTCAGCAGAAACATGATTCCCACCTGCGCAGTTGACCACACAGGGCGTCTGGATGGAGCCGTGCTGGGTCTCCACAGCCGCGACCCGCCGCACCCCAAAGTCATCTGTCCGCACACGGATGCCAGTCACTGGACAGTTCTCAATGACCTGGGATTGAGAGGAACTGATTATGAATCACTCGGGGAACCCTGAGGTGCTGACCCCCGCCCTGACCAGCCGCCTTTTGGTGGGACCTGGGGACACTGCTTCTGCTAGCGGCAGGCCTCATGTGGTCAGGGAAGTGGAATCCACAGTCCAGGAAACCGAGCCCGCCCACCCCTGACTTGGAGAACCTGTGGCAGACGGGGAGGTGGAGGGACCACCCTGAAGAAAGAGCTGTCCCCGGAGAGGCAGGTGGGCTACTGCCTGGTTAAGAAAAGGTCAGCGCTACCCCCCTTGCTTCAGGTGGGACGTGGTGTCCCCACAGAAGAAATATTGGGCACCACTGGGCGACTTCATTTCTTCCTTTTTACTTACTTGCCTTTTTGAATCTTTCTACATTTATGTGTGGGGTTGAGACAGATGAAGATAAAAATTATAAGAAGGAACGTTGAACGGATTTGCTTGAGCAGCAGGGCAGGATGCTGGGTAGGGGGTGAGCACTCCGGGCACAGCCCTTCCTGAGCGGGCAGGGTCTGAAGGCTCCGAGGGGTGGCACAGCAGGCAGAGGGGGAGCCTGGGGTTCTCAGGCAGAAGGGGTGGGCTCAGAGCCCGCAACTGTCAATACCTGTGCTCCTCGGGCAGCAGCCGCCCTGACAAGGGTGGTACAGGTGCCGGCGGGGTCCATGGTCCCATCCTGTGGCACGTACAGGGTCCCATAAAGGTCGTCCACATTCATTAGTGGGTACAGAGCCTTGGTCTCTGCCGGGCTCAGCACATGGGATTCCACGCCATAAGCCTTGCCCAGCTGGGGAGACACAGAGGAGAGAGAGGCTGTGTGGAGCAGTCCTGGGGTCCTCCCACACCCCTAGCTGGGCCTCCAGAAGCCACAGCAATCTCCACCCCTAGGGGCTGTCCCTTGGATCCACTCGGCACAGGGTGAGGGAGCAGGGTGTGGCTGCAGAGGCAGGCTCAGGGCCCAGCCCCTTCCCTCCACTCTGACCCTGGTCCCAGGGCAAGCTCCTCAGGTGCTCTCAGGAGTGCAGGGATGGCAGCTAGCAGTGGATGGGCACTTGGGCCAATAGCTGGTACAAAATAAATTAAAATTACCTCCACGGCCTCATATGTTGGGCCTATGGATTGGGTTTCCCAGGTCAGATGGTCCAAGAAAGACCAACCACTCCAGGAGAGACCATTGTGTTCCTTGGCTGAGGACTGGGAATTGTCAGGCCACGCCCCCACCACATTTGATTGATTTAAGGGCAGCCAATCAAGTGTCCCTGGGTGTGGCTAATATGAACAGGCTCCGCCCAACTAGGGATGAACTGAGCCAATCAGATCCTCCTATAGGGAATTAGGAGGAAGAGTGCGGGTGGCCCAGCCAGCAGGGGGCAGCGCCTGTCTGCCAACCCAATCTGTTGGGGTTCCTTCTTGCTCCATGATGCCCTCCCCATCACTCCAGGGAGCCCACCGCCTCTGTGCCCCTCAGAGGAGGTGCCCACCCACCTGGTCCCCTGCAGGGAACACGCTCCACCCACGAGAACCCTCTGCCTGACCCCCCACCAGGGCGCACCCACCGACATGAGCCTCTTGTACTCGTCCAAGCGCTGCCGATTGGAGGCGATGAAGAGGCCCCCGTTCTGGATCCAGCCGGTGTGCAGCCCGGTCTCCTCCTCCAGCTCCCGGCTGACCACCCGCCTCGTGTGGGCCAGAAGCTCCACCTCCACGTCGCTGGGCCGCAGCTGCCACAGAAGGCCTGGCAGGCGGGACTAGTCAGCAGCGACTCTGCACCCCTTTACCCAGGCAGGTAGAGGCGCAAGCCCCAGAGCCCAGAGAGGTTGGCAGGACTGACCTAGTCACAGTGGGAAGTTAGGCCGTTGGCCCTGGCGCAGCTCAGAGTGACAGTACTAAGGGCTCTCATTTGTCCAGCAACTACTGTGCACCAAGTCTGGTGCTGAACATGTTACAGAATGATCCCACAGACCCTCAGAGCAGCCTTCTCACGAGGGCACAATCACTTTACAGGTGGAAAAGGTGGCACCAAATAGGATGAGCTCAAGGTCCCAGAGCACATGAACAATGGGACCAGGACACTGGCTAGGACCACCAACCCCACCATGGTCTCCCCAAGGGAGCTGCACTCTTCAGCAGAAGAGCCTGGGAGATGGGAGGCCAGGGAGGCTGGGTGCTGAGCAGGCAGAGGGGCCACAGTGGCCCAGCTATAGGACAGGAAGGCAAGGCAGGGGCTGGGGGCCATGCTCGCCAGGGCTGCAGGCTCATATCGGCTCTAAAGGACCAGGCTGCCTCTTCCCAGCTCCAAGTTCACTGGCCAAGTTCACATTGGCAGCCTGATATTGGCCAAGATAGGAGTGGCAATGCTGCCTGTCAGGGGACCAGGTCACCAGCACACCACTGGTTAAAGAGGCTGAGACAGAAGGTTGGCTGTCCTGAGTACGTGCACACTGTAGGTGCTCAATATATGTTTCCACTGGTTAGTTAGGACAGTGCTCATGGAGGACACAGCTCTGCATCACCCCCAGCAAACACCACTCAACCGTGGTGGCTATCCGGGGACAGGGACAGCTGCCTGGGGCTTCCTACCTGGTCATCAGGGGCTGAATAGGGGACTGTGCTTCATCTGGAGCTGCAAAGGTGGCATCTGCCCCTTCTCCCCACCCCACTCTTCAGAGACTTGATTGGGGCAAGCAACGTCCCCACATCTGCACACCTTCAGACTGACCACACGTCTTTTCTTAGTCTTTCCCTCCAGCTCAGCTGCCCCTGACAGGCTTGTGGTTGTCAACCCAGACTGGCCTTGCTGTGTCCAGTGCCCCCTGCCCCCACCCGAGCCCTGGCTCCTACCTGCTGTGTGCCAGGTGGTCCCAGATGTCAGCCGCTCCCGTTCCAGCAGCACAGCCCCACTCACGCCCAGCTTGGCCAGGTGATACAGGGTCTGGCAGCCTAAGCTGCCCCCACCAATGACCACCACATCAGCTGTCCTGGGCAGGGGCTGGCTTGGTCCTCGGGCTGCTGTCGAGGGGCCCTGTGCCTCCTCCTTCAGGGTCCGCTGATACGGTACATTCTTCTCAGTTGTGGGACCGGCCACACTGGCTAGGGGCTGCAGACGCAGGCCCTGGGCAGGTCTCTTTCGAGGGCAGGTGGTGGCCACACGCAGGGCTCGGCTCAGTGAGGCCATGGGGACTCTGGGCTTCGACACCTCAGGAGCTGGGGAGAGAGTCAGGCTGTGGGGTGCAGAGAGTCCAGAGTGGGAACTGTGCCAAGTGCGTGCCCAGGTCCCTGGTGGCCCCAGGCCATTATTTCCCAGGACCTTCCTCCCGCTGCTTCCCATGTCACGGCTCATTCATCCAGCACGTCACAGAGCCTGATGGGCAGCAGGCTCGGGCTGGGCCCGGGGAGGCAGCTCTGGTGGGGAGGGCTGTAGGGACACAGGGAGGCAGAGAAACAGGACTGACCGCTGACAGGTGTCCAGAGAGGACCTGGGAAGTGGGGCTGTCCATAGAGGGAGGACAGGGAAGGGACCTGAGGACAGAGAACCAAGAGCTGGAAACAAGAAGGGGCCCTGGTCTCATGGGGACCCAGAGAGCATGACGGTAGGCTGGGGCAGGGCCTGTCCTCTGGGAATCCCCAGAGGGCAAGTGAAGAGGCCCCAAATGGCCAGGCCTGTGGGAGGGATGTGACACCTACACCCAGTGAAAGCCAGCCAGGGAGGTGGCGTCATGGGGGAAGCCGCGTAGACCATGGGCAGCAGGTCTGAGATGGGACACTGCCAAGCCCCCAGGGGACACCCACCAAGACCCCTGGGGGAACACTCATCATGCCCTTGAAGGGACACCCACCATGATCTCTCTGGGAGAACACCCTCTAAGCCCCCTGTGGGGACACCCATCATGCCCCTTGAGGGGACACCCACCAAGCCCCCTGGGAGGACACCCAACATGCCCCCTGGGGGAACATCTACCTGCCCCTTGATGGGACACTCACCAAGCTCCCTAAGGGAACACCCATTTGACCCCTTGAGGGACATCCCCGCCACATCCCCTGGAGGGACACCCACCATGCCCCTGTGGGGACACCCATCATGTCTCCTGTGGGGACACCCGCCATGCCCCCTGGGGGGACACCCATCATGTCTCCTGTGGGGACACCCGCCATGCCCCCTGGGGGTCACCTACAAGCCCCCAGGGCCATCCGGCTCAGCCCCAGACAGTTATTCCTCCTCTGCCCCCTCCCTCAGAGCCATCTGGGCTTCCTGGGCAGGAGGCTCCTGCCCCTCGTGTCCCCCAGTGGACTTCAGCGCTCATCCTGAATCGCCCCTCCTCAGGAAGCCCCCAGACCTCGCCAGCCAGGGAAACCAGCCAGGTCACAGGGAGCCCCTTCTAAGGCGAGAGGGTGCCCAGGGGTCTCTCCCTGGGGTGGGTCCTGCCCAACACAGGGCGGGGGACACCTCACAGGGCTTCTGGTGCCCTCTCCTGGGGTCAGGGCTTTGGGCTGTGACTGAGGTGCTAAGGGGTCGGTGCCACCCATATTATCTCCATGACTCAGTCCATCAGCTGGCTCAGGGTCAGGGCCTGCACTGGGCACGCTCCTCTGCCCTCACTGAACACTCCAGAATGTTCTGAGGCCCAGAGGACATAGCTCCACCTCACAGGGGAGAAGGCTGAGACCAGAGGGCTCCCGGAGAACTCCCAGGGCCTCGCAGCTGTGCTGGGGCACAGGCCGGCCAGCCTGGGCCGACCCTGCACTCACTGCCCCCACCCCATGGTGTGACAGCCCCTGCGTGGCCCCTGCAGGCACGTCCCTGTGTGTATACACACCTTTAGTCCTTGAAGATCCCTGGTCTTCCGGAAACCTCAGGAGCAGTGCCTGGGGGGGAAGTGGACACGATGAGGCCCAGGAGGGCTCCGCAGGCAGCACTGTCCCCAGGTAGCATTGTCCCCAGGTGGCACTGTCCCCAGCAGCCCATGTCCAGCACACCTGGAGGAGGAGCCTCTGTTCTCCCTCACACTGCCAGTGCCAAAGCTGCCGGCCCTGGCCGGGAAGCTGCCACGTGCCGCTCCGCCTCCTGCCCAGCCAGTCCAGGCTGTCCCCAGGCAGGACTGGGGACTGGGGCAGCTGTCTGCCTCTTGCCTGCCCCCTGCAAGCAGCTGCCTCAACAGTAACTCGCTGTCCTGCCCGCTCTGGGGAGGGAGCTCGGGACGGCCCTGGCTGGGGGTCAGGGGGTGGGTATAGGCTTAGCCACAGGACCGAGGCCTTGGCCCGCAACCCAGCCTCACTGTAAGCAGGAGCCCAGAGGTGCCCCCCCGCAGGCGACAGGAGGATGATGGGGTATTGCTGCCCACACAGTGACCGGGTCCTGCCCACCCACCCCTTGGTCCCCACAGCGGGAGGCAGAGGGACGGCCGGCCCTGCCCCTCCCTGACAATACCTCTGCTGCCTCCCTGACCAGTGGCGGAGCCAGCACCTCCTTCCTCTCCAAGCAGCAGTCTGGCGGAACTGGCCACCCCCACTCCCCCTTGCCCGCCCAGTGTCCCGCCCACGACCAGCTAGGACGGACCGCCCACAAGGCTCCCCAGTGCCGAGGGGCAGATCTGCTGGCCTGTGGCAGAGCAGGCTGTGAACCCCGAGCCACCACAGTGGGTGGCCTGCCAGGTGACCTCAACTCTCACTTCATCTCCAACACAGGGTCCCGGCTACTGTGGTGATCCCAGGCACCCCTGCCTGCCCCGGCCTGCCCCGGCCTGCCCTGGCCCACGCCCCCGCCCCCGAAGGAACCCTGCGCAGGCCAGCGGGCAGGAAGAGCTGGGCGGCTGTCCAGGCCCTCCAGCAGGGGCTCCCTGGCAGGGGCTCCCTGGAGGTGCCTGTGTTCCAGCCTCGGCTTGCTCACCCAAGGTGGGTCCCCTGAGGGTCCCCTGCACGGGGTGGGGTGTGGGTGCTTCCACAGGTGCAGCCCCAGGGCAGTGCTGAGCAGAGACTCTCCTGCACTCTAAGACCAGCAGGGGTGATGGTTGCAACCTGGACCTTGGACGAGGGGTGGTGGCTGGGGGTGGCCTGGCTGAGGGTCAGCCTTGTAGGACTTTCATCGACCCAGGCCAGTTAGCACTCTGTTCGGGTCAGAGACAGGGGAAGGAACACCCTTCCTGGGTGCCGGAGCACAGCTCAGGAGGCGGTCAGGCTCTGTCCAGGGACCAGGACAGGGCCCTGTTGCCAACCTGAATGGCCTTGGCTTGTTCTCATGACCGTTGCAGACTCAGTTTCCCCACTGAGACGCTGGACTGGACCCGGCTAGGTCTGTTCAGGGCCGGTCTGAGTTCCCAGTCTCCGTCAGAGCACCAGGAACAGAGCCACAGTGGGCTGGGAATCCTGGTGGACACTGCTCTGGGGCCAGGGCTGCCCGACCCACGACCCTCCCAGACCCACCAATCCCAATGAGAACAGTGGGGACTTGCCCGTCTGTCCTCCTGGCCCACCTGGCCTTCTCCACAGCCCTCCCCACCTGCCAGTATGTCGGGGGTGTCCACCAGCTGCCCACTGTTGGGCAGAAGCCGAGGAGGGATGGGAGAGGCTCTGCGTGGGGACCTAACAACAGGAGGGCCATGCCCACACCACCTCTGACCCACCGAGAGGACGGAGTGCCCTGCCCAGCCTGGGAGCCTGGCCCCGTCACCTCCACGCAGTGTTGGCATGGCGGCTGACTGAGTGGGCAGTGTGCTGACCACTGTCCCCACACCGTGTATACGTCCTCGCTGATGGATAGGAATGACCGCTTCCCCTGTGGAGATGAGCAGACTGAGGTGAACAGCCCCCGGCTCGGGTCCCCCACTCATGCCTAGACATCTCCAGATAGTTTTTGAGGGCTGAGTTTATCCCATCGAGATTTTATTTTTCTATGAAGGACCTTTAACTTTTTAAAAGACCTCCCACCAGATGTCCTTGTGATTCACGAAGATGGAATGTTGACAGCCCTGACAAAAAGAGGGAGGCATCCCAGGGGAGTCCAGGTCCTTTCGGAGCAAAGAGGCCCCCCACCTGTGACCCCAGGGCAGGCGTGACCAGCCAGGCACCAAGCCGCGGGACAAACGTGGCAGGTAGGATGGCCGCCCCCACGCTGGCCCTGATGGGCAGGTACCCTGCTTGCCTTGGGCATCTTCCGGGCCTTGTGTCTGCAGCCATGGACACTGACGCTGTCCCACAGGAGGACAGAGCACAAGGCCCTGGGGGACTTCCTGCCCATGGTGGGCATCTCAGGGCTGTGCCCAGGCCCGGGGGCAGGTCCTCTTCCTGTACGGTGTTTGGAGGGAAGGGAGGACAAGCAGTGGCCCAGGCAGACCCTGGCTCAGCCCTGTTCTAGGACCCGTGAGCACCACCCAGCCCCTCTGGGGCTCTCTTGCCAGCCGCCCAGGGGAGATGCCCGAGGAGGGTCCCAAGCTGCCCTTGGCCCTTTGCCTCTCCCACCCGTTGCCCTGGAGACCTCCCCTGAGCACCCAGACTCCCAAGCTCTGTTGAAAGTGAGGACATAGGGATCGCTCTGGGACACCTGGTCCCTTTGGCCATGGTCCCACCCGTCTCTTTGCCCACTGGCCTCTAAGTGCTTAGCCATTCCAGCCAGGGTCTGGGAATTCCTGACGCTGCCCTGCCAATCCCACCCACAGGCCACTGCGAACCTCCGAAGGACACCCTAGGGTGGCGAATCAGCGGGGAAGGGGGGGGGTCTCAGGAGGAACAGATAGTGGAGGAGTCACAGTGTGTTGAGGTCCCAGAGCTGGAATGGCCTCCTGGGGGGCCAGGGTGAGAACAGTAGCACCCAGGCTGGGTGGGGGCCTGAGGAGGCTGAGCCATGGCAGGAGACACTGGCCATGTGTGGGTACTACTTCCTTGCAGGACCCTGGACCAGGAGGGGACCCAGGGACACTCAGGCCAGACCTCCCACTGAAGTGACAGCCCGGGCTCTCAGACCCGTTCCCAGACCACACTCCAGGGCGGCCACAGCCTCAAGGAACACAGTAAGCTTGTCAAAGAGACACAGAAAAAGGATTGCAGGCGTGCCGGTGAGCAGGCGGCTGGCGAGTGGACGTGAGTGTGAGGGTGTGAGGGCGTGCAGGTGGCTGGTGAGCGGAGGTGCGTGTGTGGGCATGCCCGTGTGCGGGTGTGCCCGTGTGCGGAGGTGCGTGTGCGGGTGTGCAGGAGTGCAGGTAGGAACCCAGGCTCAGGAGGAAGGCCATGAGCTTCCCTCGGCCAAGAAGTGTCGGCCCAAGAGCCACTGTGTGAGGTGAAGCAGCAGCGGTCCTCTGAGTGGCCTTCTCTCTGTGTCGTTGAAGTCTGGCAGAGTAAGGTGCAGCTGCCTGTGTGGACCAGGAGGGTATCCCTCCAGGGTAGTTTTTGCACTAAGGCCGCCGGACCCTGAAGTTTTAGGGCACTGTTCCATGCCTTCCTCATGGGAACTGAGGCTGTCAATCCCAAGACGCACCGGGAGGAGGACGAACCCTCTCTCGGCCAGGCAGCCCCCGAGGCCGGGTGGTCTTGGCCAGGGCTGCTGCTCACCACCCTCCCCATCCAGGCTTCCTTCTGTGGTACCAAGGCCCAGAACCAGCCCCCACGCCCCAGCCTCCCCTACAGCCAGCATGGCCACATGACCAAGCTGTCGTGGGTGGGAGTGCTGAGCAAACCTCCAGAGGTGTCCAGGAGCCGGAGCGTCCCTCTTCCCACCCCTTCTCCTTTCTGCTGGCTGGAAGGTGACATCAGAGCCTGCAGCGGAAGCCCCATCTCAGACCATAGCGTGCACCAAGGAGGTTGTACAGGACACCGAGGAGCACGGTCCTATGCCTGGGTCACTAGAGCGTTTGGGGAGTAAGAAGTAACCGTCTTGTTTGATGGGCTGTCCATTCCCCTCCAGCTGGCCAACGGTCACCCCAACCTGCCCAGCCTTGCCTTCATATGGACATGCAGAGAATTGAGGCTGGGGGTCTCTCATCACATCCATCTGCCTCAGGACCAAGGGCTTGGATGCAGGTGGGGGGTAATTATTCAGAGGGGACCCAGGGGAAAAAAGAGCCTCCGCAGCTCCTGGATACTCGAGAGAGTTCGGTTCTTCCAGAAGCAGTAAAATCATTAAGGAGAATAAATGTTCCAAGTTGAGACTGAAGGAGAGGGGTCTGGGTTTGACCGGGATGCTGTAAAATCTTGTCACGAGAGGGAGAGCAGACTTGTTAGCTGCCTGACCACCACTGCCCCCCGCAGAACCAGTCGCCAGGGGACAGAGCTACCAGGAAGAGCGTCATTTCAAAGCCCCATAATTTGTGCACATTTAATACATCTGTAAACTTTCTAATTGGAAAAATTACATTGTAAATGGCTGGTCTGTAAATGCTCAGGGGAGATGCACCCTGGTGTTTGGAGGGATGACCAGGCCCACAAGGGAAGCACACACCCCATGCCTCTCCTATGCAGCTCCAGCCGCAAGGCCGCCCAGGGCCTGCCCCGTGGGCCCAGCAGGACTCCACGTCTCGATGTGAAGCTTTTCTATCATTTCAACATATTTAAAACTTAGAAATAAATTTGAGAATTTTACAATTACATTATAACTTCCTTTTGGATTATTCATCATTTGGAAGCGTGTTTTTTCATTTGCAAACATGCAGAGATTTCTTGTGTGATTTTTGCTATTGGTTCCTGACTCAGGAACCGTGAGAAAAGCCAGTTGATAGACGGGGAATTCACTGACACCTGTCTTACGGCCCAGCAGAAGGTGCCAGGTTCCTACAGAGGGCGGGGTCCTCCTAGACAGTCTTCACTAGTTCTCTCACATCCTCCCTGACTACTTTGCCATTTCGTTGAGGCGTAATTGACGATGGCACAGTGTGTTTACAGCATGCGACAAGAAAGGCGTGGTGAGACCATCAGCCCAGCAGGGCCCCTCACACACCCCTCACCTCCCGTAGCTATGTATTCCCTTGGGGTGAGGACATGTAAGAGTACTGCCCCACCAGCCACTACTCATCCACTTTCTGCTTGTCTGAGTTGTTCTAGATCCACCAAAAGTGAGACCACGCAGCATTTGTCTTATTTCACTTGACCGTGTCTCCAGGTTCATCCACGTTGTACAAATGACAGGCTTTCCTTCTGTTAAGGAGGACTGACTCCATGTCTTGGCCCTTGGGAACAATCTCACCATGGACCTGAGCACACAGAGATCTCTCTGACACACTGATGCATTTCCTTTGGATAGGTACCCAGTTCTGGGATTTCGCTGACTTGAACTATATACATTTAATCCGTTGGGATTATCTTGACTTTGGAGATCCGGATATTCATTTCCCACTCCAGAGTTGGGACATTATCTGCCATTATTGCTTTAAAAGAGGTCTTGTTTTTTGTGGACTCCTGGATTCCCAGAATGCACATACTGGTTTGCGGGAGGGTGCCACATACATCCTGAAGGCTTTCTTTCATGTTCTTTCTTTTTGTTCCTCTGACCAGGAAACTTAGACAACCTGCATTTGTCAACCTGTTTCAAGCTTGCTGGTAAGTCTGCTGTTGAAGCTCTCTTTAGCTTTTCATTTCAGTCATCGTGTTCTTCAGCTCCAGGATGTTGTGTTCCTTTTTTATGGTTTTTATCTTTGTTGGATCCTCCCTCTACTTGTGCACCCCTTTCCTATTTATTACCTGTGTCCCTGGTAGGTCACCAAACTTCTTCAAGATGATTATTTTGAGTTCTTTGTCAGGAAGTTCAAAGATCTCCATTGCCTTAGGGCCAGTCACTGGTGCCTAGTTGTATCATGCCTCCCTGATCCTTCCCACCCTGTTGCCTTGAGTTTGGGTCTGAGCATTTGAAGACACAGGAACTGTTAGGTGCAGGACAGGCTGAGTAAGCTGTCTGCAGGGCATGCCAAACAAAGTTAGCTGCAGGATGACCTGCCCTCTGAAACCCTCTGTCTGGTTCTTTATCAACTATTTGCTTCAAGCCCAAACGCCCAAGCCCCCGCTCAAGGCTGAACACTCAACCCCCTGCTCAAGGCCAAACACGTAACCCCCCTTGTGTCAACAAGGCAGCTTGCAGACCCAGAGACCTCATTAGATTTGGGCTATAAAAACTCCCTTCTGCCGGGCCCCTCTCTCTTGCTTTCTCTGTCTCTCTCTTGCGTGCGCTTCCTCTCTGTCTCTCTCTTGCGTGTGCTCTCTCTCTCTCTCTCTCTCTCTCTCTCTCTCTCTCTCTCTCTCTCTCTCTCTCTCTCTCTTTTCTCCTCTGTTGCACTGCTGCAATAAAGATCTTTTGGTTGCTCTGAGTGTTGTGGTCACTTTCCTTTCAGGAACCTCTATGGTCTTTGCTCCCTGGCTTCTGCAAGGAAATCCATGCACCAGTCCACTTATCAGAGGGATTCTGGGCAGGCCAGCTGGCGGATCCATGGACAGGCACACTGCTTGGAGTCCTGAGGTCACTGGGTGGGTGGACCTGGAGGCTGGGTCCTCTGGGGTGGACCTGGAGATTCGTTCCACTGGAGTAGGCCTGTTGACTGGGTCTGCAGTGGGGAGCGGTACCTGGAAACTGTCTGTGGGGCTGGCCTGATTCCTAGGTCCATGGATCCAAACTTTCCCTGGGGTGAGCTTTGAGCCTGAGTCCACAGGGCATGGCCTGGCACTGGGTGGGCCTTGGGCTTGGTTCCACAGGCATGAGCCTGGTCCTGAGTCCACAGGGGCCACCCTGATGCCAGGGTTCACTCAGGTAGGCCTGGGGTCAGAGAAGCTAAATTAGTGGAGGTCAGCCTGGTACTGGGGCTGCAAGAGCCGGCCTGGCAGGGATGACCTGGTGTCTGAGTCTCCTGGGTCCTGAGTCTACATGGGCCAGCCTGGATCCTGGGCCTTGACCCTGGATCCACTATGGGGATTCTTAATGTCGACTGCTGCACAGCACTAGAGAACTAATGGTCATCAGCCAATATCCTTCCCCACTTCCAACCAACCAAGGGTTCAGTGGCCCGAGCACACCGTGTTGTGCATCACACCCCCACCGAGTTCGTGATACTGTTGGCACATGCCTGGATGTACCTGAGTTGCACCAGGTAAAGCCCATTCAACATCCACTGTCAGCGTTGGCTCTGACCCCCCCCCCCCACGTTGGCCTAACCAGTCAGCACAACTGCACTTCCCTCAGGTAGATAGTCTGTTGAGCTGAACTTTCCATTTCTTGCTCGTTTGTCTAAAAAGCCTTTATATTGCCTTTGTTTTTGAAAATCATTCTTTCCTCCGTGTAAACTTCTGGGTTGACACTTGGAGGATGCAGTCCTGTTGTCTTCCAGAGGCCATGGCTGCAGCGGAGCGTCCCTGTGGACTGGTTTCAGTCGGGGTGACCTTTTGCTCTCTGGCTGCTCTCAGAACTGTCTTCAGTGCCCTGCGGCTTCACTAGGACGGCTCAGGATCTGCATTTCTATTTGCCCTTCCTGGCATTCTTGAATCTCTGCACTCTGCACTCCGTCACTCTTCCTGGAGGACAGCCAGCCAGTGTCCTTGGATTCCAGCTCTTCCACTCTGCCTCCGCCTGGAGTCTGTGGGAGCTCCAAGCCCTCCTCCTCGCACCCCCTTGATCTCTGCAGAGTCAGGGGTTTCATCAGTACCATTTTCCAGTTCAGTAATTTGGTTGGGGAGGGGGAGTACTGGGGATGGAACCCAGGGGTGCTTCACCACTGAGCCACATCCCCAGCCCTTTTTGAGACAGGCTCTTGCTAAGTTGCTGATGGTCTCACTGAATTGCTGAGACTGTCCTCAAACTTGCAATCCTCCTGCCTCAGCCTCCCAAGCCACTGAGTTACAGGCGTGCATTACCATGCCGGCCAGGTCAATAAATCTTTCTTTGGTTGTTTCTAACCTGAGATTAAGCCCGTACACTGAGATGTAAACGTCCGTGGTGTAGAAGAGCTGTCTGGGAAGGAAAATGGCCCTGAGAGTTCACTGTGAGTGGCCTGGACAGAGGCTGGCTGGGGCGGGGAGGGCTGTCAGCGGCACAGAACAGCCGGAGGCATGCCTGCAGCCTCACCTGGGTGATCTGGGTGGGACGAAGCTGCTCACTTGCATCCTGGAAACTGTAGGTGTCCCCTGATTTCCTCCAGTGTGTCATGTCACTAGGCAATGCTGAAGGCCAGCTTGCTGCTTCTGCTCCCAAGCAGCTCTGTGCCTGGACGCCTGTGGGTCCCCTCTACCTCCACACCCCAGGGCTGACCACGGGGCGTGAACTGACCCTGGGCCTCTCGTCGTTTACTTCTGGAAACTTGAAAGTGCTCCTTGAAGGTTTGTCCTGCCTGTGACTTTGGGTTTCTTCTCCAGACACATTAACTACTGCTCGGCAAGGTGGGAGCTCCCTGAGCAGGGCAACCCCGGCCCCTGGCCCCTGGCCTCTGCAGTCCTGGCCCTGATGCCCAGGGAGTTGGACGCCCAGGCCCAGCCCCAGGGCCCAGCCCCCACAGCCACCCTGGACTCAGCCCCAGGGCCTTTCTACCCATTCTGCCAGCATCACCATGCACGTTGTGTACCTCTGTGATGTGTGGAGTCCTAGTCGGGGACAGTGGTAGAGGGGCCCCCACGCCAGCTGGGCCTGGCTGCGCCTGGGCAGTCCTGCTCGGTGTCGAGGCCTGGGTGAGGCAGCCAAGTGACGGGTAAATGACAGAGTGACAAGCACACAGCTGGTACCTTTCCAACAGTTAATAAAGGAGAAGCCCAGAGTGGGCTGGGTGGGAACTACTCGCTCCCACACGAATAGATGTCCACCCTCCAGAGCGTCAGGGCGGGGGCGAGCGCGAGGGCGCGGGGACACAGGGGAAACCAGAGCCTCCTCAGGCCACCCTGCCCCTGCGTGAGGCTGGGTTTCTGCACCATACCAGTCGATTCAAGAGTGACTCTTGGTGGCCACAGGCGCCCACCATAGCTGGCCTGGGAGGGCAGGTGCTGGCAGCAAGGAAGAAGGGCCACTGTGAACAGTGGCTGGAGCGGCCCCGCCCTCCTGCCCGCTGCCCCGTCCTTGGGCTGAGCCCCTACAACCCAGGCTTCAGCCCAGCCCCCGAGCTGCTGGTGGTCTCGCCATCAGTCCCAGGCGAGGCTGCTGACCGCCCACCTGGGGCCACAAGCTCATCCCTGGCCCAGCTGAGGAGGCCAGGGTGTCCTTCATGGGTACAGGGAGCAGGAAGGTGCGGGCTGCTCACGGGCAGGCGAAACCCAGAGGAGTCCTCTTGGGGAAGGCCTCAGAGGGGCGTTCAGGTTCTGCCTGTGGGGAGGACACTCTGTTCCAGTGAGGGGCCAGCAGGGGCCGCTGGAGCCTGGACGTGTGACACGAGGGCGTGTGCACTGCGAGGTGTGAACAGGCTGAACTGTGCACACCACAGTCCGTGTGTGGAAGCCCCACTCCCAGCACACCTCAGGTGCAAGTCCTCAAGGAGGGGCAGTTAAGGAGGCCGAGGCTAGACTCCAACAAGACTGGGTTCTCCTGGGGAGGGACGCAGCAAGGAGACGCCAGCGAGGACACGGCGAGAGGGAGCCCTCTGCCAGACCCACGCACCCTGACCTTGGACTTGGGCCTCCAGAACCCAGAGGAACGAGGCTTCCTGCTGAGGCTGGAGCCTGGAGCGGCCACCGCAGCCCAGCCGACCAAGACGTTGCACAGAGGCAATGTACAGGGGGCCACTGGGAGACTGGACCCGCCTCTGAACCCGTGGTTAGGGAGGGACAGCTGCTCAGGCTGGGGTTCCTGTGACCCAGGGAACAGGCTGGACGGGCCAAGGGAAGACCCTCCCCTGGTTTGCAACAAGAACTGACACCTGCTGAGCCCCCGGGCTCACTCAGTGACCATGAGCTAGGCCACAGCAAGGGCTGCTGGGTGCCCACCCTCTGGCCTCGCTGCCATCTCCTTAGTAACAGGACCCCATGTTCAAGCTGGGTGCTCAGCTTGGACTCTGCGTTTTCCAGTCACACCAGAGCCAGGAGTGACCCTGTCATCAGGCACCGGCTACAGAGCCATAGAGACCTCTGCTTCCTCCCAGAGCCCCACCTGCAGGAGCTCCAGCAGCCATGATGGACCACGAGGCCACTGTGAGGAGGGAAACGTGGGCTGAGGATGGGAGACCCGGGGTGGGGGTGGGGGTGGGAGGAGCCTGGGCTCCTGATGGCAGGGGAGGTGCGAAGTCTGGTTGCCTGGGTTTCTGTCACAGCCCACAGGACTCGCCTGGGTGAGGGAGCACTACTTTCACTCCAGAAAAAAGCAAGGCCGGGAGGTAAGGAGCAGGCCGGAGGTCTGAATCCCATCCTCACGTGCATGAGGCCACCTGGTGGGCTCCACAGGACACTGCACCAGCTGGAGAGGTGCTGGCGGGCCCCCAGGTTCAGGCCAGGCAGACCCTGCTGGACTGGGGAGGAAGCCGGCCACTCCCTCCTCCCCCAGGCACAAAAGGCTAAAAACCACTGCAGAAAAGAACTTAGGTTTATTTGCAGTAAGAACCGTGGTCTGAAAAACCCAGTGGCAAATGTACAGTTTGTGTTCCCTTTGGGGTCTCGTGGCCGAGGGACCCCAGATCCCTGACTCATGTGTCAGGCTCCAGTGTTCACAGCTGGCCTCAGGCCTGGTCCCCAGCCACTCCAGAGGCGTCCGCCGCCGGGACTGCCGGGCCTCCAGCCACCCTCCCTGGTACAGCGCAGACCAAACCAAACAGATGCCAACATTCACAGAAACCAGGGCTCCAGGTCATCTGTTCTCTGTCCTTCGTTTTCAGGATGACCTGTTCGGCGACCAACTAAAATATACATCATTTTCTTGCTACTATAAAATCTCTTCCTTATTCACAGATACTAATAGGAGATTTGGATGAAATAATTATAAACTTTGTTCCCCTTAAAAAACAAACAGGCCAAACATAACACAACAAAAACCCCAAACCAGACCACAAGAACGGACAACGGTAAACACAGAGGGGCTGGGGTCTCCCTGCCATCCGGGCTGGCTGCGACAGGTCTGCGCCAAGTGCTGGGTGGCCCCGCTGCACCGGGGCTCAAGTGCGCCAAGGCCACCTCCCCGCCCAGGCCCTGCGTACCCCCCTCTCAGACCTTCCCCGCGGAATTCCTTCCTGCTGCTCCCGTCTTCCTGACCCTCCAGGAGGCTGGGTAGGTGCACTGAGCCTGGGGTGACCTCAGCTGGCTCCCCCAGGAAGGCCCAGCCCCCAGTGGACGGCCTCCCGCACCCCCCCACTCATGCTCTGCAGCTGACCTAGGGCAGAAGGGGCAGCAGGAAGCCCAGGTCTCACCAGAAGCTTTGGTGGGATCTGGGAGGGGCCAGGGTCGTGGGTCTCACAAATGTCAGGGTAGAGAAACCAGGTCTGGCCGGCCAGCCAGAGGTCAAAGGCCAGGAGACACCAAAAGGAGGGAGGAGGGAGAGCCACCCCAAGAGCACTTATTCAGGCTGGCCACAGGCCCAGGAGGGCTGCAGGAGCCCCTGGAGGCAGACCCACCAAAGGCCAGGCCGACGTCTGTGCAAAGGCTGGTGGACCCGGGGCCACGGTGCAGGGTGCAGGAGGCCCAGTGGGTCCCTCTGGAGAGGAAGGTGGGCAGCAGGGGCCCAGGGAGGGGCATCATTCTCTCCCTCCCTTTGGGGTTTACGGAAGACGAGGGCCTGGCAGCAGGGCAGGGCAGGGCAGCCCTGGACCCCGGGACCCAGGAAAGGCTCTCGGGAGGAAAAGAGCAGTACCATTGACTCGGGGTGGGGACAGCAATGTCATCATTCCTAAGCCCCCCAAGAGAGGGCCCTGACAGTAGGGTCTCGGTGAGGAAGTCGGGGACGGTCCTAGGAGCCCTGTGACAGGGTCACACGTGTGCTTTCCCCCGTACCCCAGCCCAGCCCAGCTGAGCAAGGCCACAGCAAGCAGCCCGGCCCTGGGCCTCCTCCTCCACAGCCTGAGGCCCCGACAGCAGCAGAGAAGCAGGAGGGCCAGCCCAGGGGCTGAGCACCAGACCAGTGGGTCCCTCCGCTGTCCCCAGCACCCCCAGGACACCGTCTGCTATTTGATCCTAAGCTCCTGAACACATCTCGGCCAGAAGGCACAGGGCACCCTTCCGGACTCAGCTGTCACCAGAGCCAGGCTTGTGATGCCACGCACCCCTCCCCCAGAGTCTGGGTGGGGCTCACCCCGGTTTCCTCTATGTACAAGGAGCAGACCCAGGGACGGGTGCCCAGGGACAGGGGTGGCGGAACGGCCTGACGTTAGGGTTCTGAACACCCTCCCCACCCCATGGGCTGCCGGCGACTGGAAGGCTGGAGGTGTTCCCCCGGGAGCCGCCGAGGGGCCGAGATGGACTGCAGGCCGGGGGCTCTCCATGAGCATCCGGGGTCCTGTCCACGCTCTCCTCCTCACTGGACACCCTCCTCTTCCACGTATGTCGAAGGGAACCAGCCGATCTGAAAGAGACACGGGGAGGAGGGTGCTGCAGAGCCAGCTTCTCAGCCTGGACCACGCAGAGGGGCCTGGCAGAGAGGCCGAGGGCCGGGGGCCCCAAAGAGCTGTTATGGGCCGGGCTACGTGGACAATGACCAGACTCCACTTCACCCTGAGACTCCATGTCATGTAAGAAATGCTTCTCCCACGGGAAAGCCCGGCCTCTGTACCCATCTGTAGTTACCTAGCAGAGCACACGTGGCACCACAAAATGGCCATTCTTATGCATGTAACGTCGTACCCTGTCAGAGACTGTCGAGACGTTAGTGACCACTCTAATTGTACTCGACCTGGAGAGTCCCGAGGGAGACACGGGTGTACCCACGGCACTGTCTCGCTCACTGCTGCTCCTGTGCCCTCTTGCCCTCAGCTCCGTCAGCCCAGGTGGGGTTTTGTCTTTAAATACACTAAAAGGGGGAGGTTCCAGGCTGTTTTCTGCAGGGACAACTCGGTCCTGAGGAGCAGCCCCAGCCGGGCACAATAAAGACTCTTCCTTTTGGACCAAACTGGGAGTTGGTGTTTCTGAGCGGCCTGCCCCACAACAGAGCAACTGGAAACCCACCGGCCCTAATTGGCTTCAGAGGGTCCGCAGGCAGAAAAGAATCAGACCCGAGGAAAACACGTTGTCCCGACCTGAATGTGGCTGTCCCTCGATGTCCCTGGTTACTGGTTCCAGGACCCCTCAGACAGGAAAACCTGCAGCCCCTCAAGTCTCATATGAAATGGGGTGTCCACGCCCATCACCTACCGCAGCCCCCCATGCACTAAACCACCTGGGGATGTACTCTAATTCCTAGTACTGGGCAGGTGCTGCGTAGACGGCTGTTAGAATGCACTGCTAGAGCCAAAGGACAAAAAAGTTAGGTCCCTACGAGCTCAACAGAGATGCAAGTTTAAAAATACACCTCTCAGGCTGGGACTGTGGCTCATCAGTAGAGCACCCACCTAGCATGAGCGAGGCCCTGGGTTCCATCCTCAGCACCACATAGAAATAAATAAAGGTATTACGTCCAGCTACAACTAAAAAATAAATATTTTTTAAAAATATGCACCTCTCTGATTCACGGTTGGCTGACCCCATGGATGTAGACCCCTGCACAAGGGCCAACTGAATCACCCTGAAAATCACGGGCCTACGGAGGGAGGTGACTTCACAACAGAGGAGCGTGGCAGGTACACCCTAACGGAGCAAGCAATCGTGTCACAAGTCACAAGGGAAACGTCACCATGTGCTACGGCACCTAACCCTAAGAGCGGCACCCTCCCTGTGGTATCCACACCCAAACCTTGAAGAAACGTCATGCAAACCTAGACTGTAGGGTATTCTGCAAAAATAACTGGCCCAAATTCTTCAAAAAGTGTCCAAGTCCTATAAGGAAAGAGAGGCTGAGGAATGTTCCAGATTAAAGTTATGGGTCCTGACAAGTAATGCCATCCAGAACCTGGGAGTGGATCCAGGACCAAGAACCAAGAACTGGAAGAGACGTCACTGGGACAACAGTCACATTTGAAAATGGACTGCAGGTTAGATCGCTGTGTTACATCCAAGGGGGGCGTGCCTGGCCTTAGGGAATAGGGGTCAAGGAAGGTCATTTCTGCAGTTCACTCTAAACAAAAAAGGACACAGACTTAGGGTACACCTGAACCTGAGTCTGGAGGATAATGAACAATACAGGTGGTGGGTTCCTCACGTGGCCTCTGGAGCAGGGAAAATGCTCAACCCAGGGGCTCTCAGCAGTCGAGATGCTGCTGTGACCTCAGGGAGCCCATGACTGACAAACGGAGAAAAATGCTGGTTAATCCAGAAGCCGTCAAGAAAGAAGAGGGTTGGACTGAACTCAATGGGGGAGCGCTTGCCTCTCCCGTAAGAGGCACGAGGTGCGATCCTCAGCACCACATAAAAATAAATAAAATAAAGAAGGAGAAGAGAGGGAGGAGGAAGGGGAGGAGCAGGAGGAGGAGGAGGAGGAGGAAGAGATGGAGCAGGCAGGTGACTGGTTTATACCCAAACACCCCAGTAATCGCATTAAACGTAAACGGATCACTGTGTGGATTAAAAAGACTGTCAGACCAGACTGGCTTTTAATAGGTCCCCAATGCTTACGAGAAACCTATCTCACATATAAAGAGGAGAAAAGTCCAAAGTAGCAGAGAGGGAGAGAGCTTGCTACAGAAAACATGAAGCCAAGCAGAGCTGCTGTCAATCAGCAGAGCACACTTTGCAAGAACTGTCAGGGGTAAAGAGGGACATTGACAATGACAGCAGGGTTGAGTGGACAGGTGTTACCTAGCAAGGCTCAAATCAGGGGTTCTCAACTTAAACCAGCTGGACCTGGTGAGGACCCAGGTGTGTGCTATCCTGCCCCGGCTGCTTGCACTGAGAGCTAGTGGCCTGCACCCTCCAGGTCGACACCTAGGTCTCAGCAGCCTTCACCCTTCTGAAGGGTGGTTCAGGGGCACAGGCAGACCACCTCACAGTCAGCAGAGGAGCCAAGACTGGCCCTGAGTCCAGCCTGCCGGCCTGTGGGTGGTTGCAGTCTCCTGAAAGGTAGGGCTTTTCCTATCAGTAGCACGTGATGCTCTTGTCCCCTGATGAAGATGCTCAGAGACCTGGGACAAAGCCAGGGGCTCCAGATGGGGCTCTGGGCTTTGCAGAATCTTAGGGTCTACAGGAGGAGAAGTCACCGGGCCCATGTGGTGCAGGGAAGGGTAAACCGATGGGGGATGTGGTGCGTGCAGGGCATGAACGGGGCCTTAGCAAGTGGTGGGGGGTGGGCCAGGACACCGGGCCCAACTCACAGTCCTACAGCCTCCCCTCTGCAGACAGAGCTGGGCACTGGCCAGAGATATGAAAACTAGGAATCCCTGGCTCCCTGCAGCACCCATGAGGGCAGCCAGACCGAATCCAATGTGGGCCCGTGGCCCGGAGGGCTGGATCCAACAGACCTGGGGCCAGGGGAAACTCTGGAGGCTCAGTTTCCCAGGGACACCAGCCTTCCGGGCTGCTGTGAGGAGGGAGATGGTGGTTGGGGCTGCCTGGCACAGGGCTGGGTACCATGTAGCTGTGGGGAGGCTAGTCCCCCACCAGGCCTGTGTTGAAGGCCCACCTCCCTGACGCCCAGGGACGACTGTGTGGGGTCCGTGGGGAGGGGAGGCTTACCCGTCCGTTTGTCTCGCCTTTCCACCAGCCCTGGTCCCCACCTATGCGGCTGTAGATCTTCACCACGTCGCCCTCCCGCAGAGAGAGCTCCCTCATGTCCCGCGCAGCGAAGTTGTACCTGGCCACAGCCGTGCCGATGACCCGGGGAGTAAACACTGTTGGGGACAGGGCGCCATCATACAGCTGCAGGAGGGGTCCAGCCAGGGCTGGGAGGCCCTCGGGCTGAGCTGGGTCTCCCCTATTCCGTGCCCCATGCCCGGCCCTGTGCCCAGAAAGGCTCTGTTGCTCCTCTGCGGGTCTGGTCACAGGCATGCCTGAGTCCTCGCACGAGCAGAGGGTGGGAGCTGCCACCACCTGGGCCAGACAGCAGTCCTGGGCAACAAGCACCCTCCTGGGTCAGGGGCAGTGCCCTTGCTCTGACCATCAGGGCTCCCGAGTGGGCCAATTCCAGAGCCCACGCCAACCTGGAAACCCTCCGAACCAGCTCAGCCCGGAACCCAGCAAACTGAGGGGCAGGTGACAATGACGGTGACTGAGGGGACACACATAGCCACTGGGGAGGGGCTCTGGCTCTGGCCACGGAAGGCCGTGCAGTCAGGGCTGACCTGGACCCCGTCCTCCCCACGCCCAAGTCCCACGACCGCCCCTCCTAGCCGTGGAGAGGGCCTGTGCACCCCGACCCGGGGTGGCCGCCGGCTGCTCCCTGGCCAGAGGCAAAGCTCCTGAGGATCGAGGACAAGAGCCAATCAGGCAGGGGTGCCGGGGGGTGGCGGGCAGGGCCTGGCCTGTCCAGCCCTCAGGTGCAGCAGCCCAGCGTCCCCCTCCTCCCTGCCCCGGGCGGGGCTGCACCCTGGACGTCAGGCCAGGCTGGGGCCGCGCAGCAGCGGTACCTGACCAGAAGGGGGCAGAGGGGCCCTGAGGACTGAGAGAGGAAAAGCCGAAGGAGGCACAGGAGGCTGCGGAGACAGAGACGCGTGAGAGGGGGGCAGCACGGCTCCACCGTGCCCTCCAGAGCCACCGCGCCCCTCCCGCCGGCTGCTGCCCCCACCTGGCACACCGCCCGGGCTCACGAAGGGCCCGTGGCCCGTCCCCTGCTCTGCCTGGGGGGACTCATGGCCACAGGTCCCCGCAGGCTGGAGGACAGGGGCCACCTGGGGTAGCTCTGCCCTGCTCCTAGTTCTGAGTGGCCTGAAGCAGGTCACTTCCCAGTTCCGGGCCTCAGAGTCCCATCTACAGACAGGCAGCCTCCCACGGCAAGGCAGGGAGGGACCTGAGGACAGGCGGCCACCCTGCTCTGTCAGAGGCCTCTCTCGAGTGCAGGGGGTCTCTGCCTGGACCTCCTGCATTGTCCTTAGGGCAGGAAGCACAGGCGTGGGTCCCCGTCTGCCACATGGAAGGGGAGGGGGCCACAGGCTCGCAGAGTAGGACAATGGAGGGCCTGGGTCAGGCTCCAGGGGTGGACTCCTGAGGGCAGGTGGGCAGTGAGGACCTGGGCCCTGGAAGCAGCCAGAGTGGTCGCTGCCACACAAGGACATTACCTGGGGACCGGCTGGAGGTCCTGGATGCAGGGCGCTCCCGGGACTTGTAGGGGTATTTGAGCGTGGTGTCCAGCTGCTTGAAGCTCTCCTTGAGAGAGTGGCCCTGGTAGTACTCCACCAGCTCCTGCAGGGATTCACACTGACGTGGCCACTGCCTCCAGGTGGCCTGGCCGCCCCACCCCCTCAGGGTCTCATGGGGGGAATGGTTCCTCCCTGGCCCCCAGAACCCCCTGCTCCTGGCTCCCCAGCCCAGACCATGGTGCGAGGTCAGGTCTTGGAGACCTCTGGCCCAGCAAGTAAGGACACTGCCAAGGAATGATGTGGAGGAAGGCCCAGGCTGGGCAACATGGCTGCTGCCCGCAGCCTTCACAGAGGGGGACACTGGCCACCACAGGCCCAGCATGGGGAAGCTTCCAGAGACACGGCAGATGCGAGGACCAGCTGGGGAGGATCTGTCAATGTCAAACGCTCCGGACCTTGAGAGTCCGAGCTCGGTACAGCCTGGCCAGCAGGTCAGCTTCTACAAGACCTGTGAGAACCTCCTGCGCCAGGCTGTGGGCTCCAGGGACTCACCCCGAGGGCCACAGCGGGTCTTGTTTGGGGGCTGGGAGCAGACACTCTGACTCTGTGCACAGAGGGAGGAAGAGCTCGCAGTCCTCGCCAGTCCCAATGCACAACGTTTATGACGGAGAAAGGACCCTCCGAGGAAGGACCTCGTCCTGACTGGGCTTGGTGGCCTCGGCCCTGGGGAGGTGGGATGGCTGGGGAGGAGCTACAGGAGGCCAGTTCCTGCTCTCCCAGGAAGATCTGCGTGGGAGGGCTATGGTGACAGCATGGCCAGGTTTGCTGAGCCTGGCTCTGGGGGTCAGAAGTCCCAAGTCAGGGGTTCGACATGCCCGGCCTGTCCCCAGGTGCCTCACAGACCGACTTCCCCGAGTCTTGCCCACACTGGGAGGATCACTCCTCCCAAGGAGAAGGGTGTGGGATGGGGGTGGCCAGCAGGGAAGGCATGCGGGGCCACCTGGCCCCGTGGCTGGGTCAGGAGCGGCAGGAGCCAGGGACGCACATACCAAGAGACTTTCGAACTTCTTAGCTTCTGTGATGTGAATCCAGTTGTCTTTCTCCACCACTTTGATGTGCTTCACCTCATCGTTGAACCTGGGCAAATGCAGGGGCCCGGTGGTCACTGCCAGAGGCCTGTGGCCCTTAGGTGTCCAACCTGCTCCACGTTTACTGGAGTAGAGACCCCACCCTCGCCCCACATTGCTGCTACGGCTGCTTCTCCTCACCCCCACACCCTGCCCCATCCCTTTTGGGCCTCAGCAGATTCCTGGGCTGGTCTACCTGCCCTCCCTGCCCAGTGGAGCCCACACCTGCGGGCAACCCATGCCACCAGCTTCTCAGGGGCTCTCCACTCTCCAGCCCCGCTGCCACCTCTTCTTGGGGTTTTGCTCATCAGCTCTGGGCACGGGGAGCACCCTCCTCCTCCCAGGAAGCAGCTGGGCCCAGCCCTGACATCAGCTCCTAACTCCTCCGGCTGCTGTCCAGAGGCGCTAAGCACAAGCCAGTCAGAGGCCTGGCCACCCCCTCACCCCACCAGCTGCAGGCCTCAGTTGGAGCGTGACCTACCCGGAGAGCCTCCCTGTCGTCATCCCCAGACACCACCCCAGCCTACAGCATCTGACACCAGAGCCAGAGATGTCCCAGGAATGCAACTGAAGCCAGCACCCTGGTGACCATGATGCAGGAATCCTCAACCAGTAAGCACCAGGCTGCGTCTCCCTGGGTGCGCCTCCACCCAGCCTGACGTGGGGAAAGGAACACACCCGGCTTGGGGGCAGATCCCGGAATGCTAGGACGGTTCGACACCCGGAACCAGCAAAAAACAGCGACTATGCAAATGCGCGTCCAACCAGCCAGGCCCCTGCTCCAGGCCTCTGCAGAGGCCCTCTCTGTGTCTCCCTGGACTGCACAGGGCTGTGACCAAGCCCGCCCCACCCCCAGGTCCCAGGCCGGGCTGTCTGATGGCGCTCAGGTGCTCTCAGGCGACACATGCAAGGCGCCCCTGGTATTCTTACAGGGCCAAGAGCCCTGCCTTTCATTGCTCTGCCTGGGCCACAGACCTAGTGCTGGACACACATGGCTGTCCTCCAGAGCTGTGGAGGCTGGCCCTGAACGGTGCTTCACACTCCTAGGTGTTCCCAGCGGGGGACATAAACTCTGCAGAGAGCAGATCCTTCCAAGGCCGCCAGGTCCCCTCAGCTGATATCCCAGCAGACCCTGGCCACTTGCTCTTGTACTCTAGAGCCGGAGCATTTGTGGCAGGCTGCAAACATCTGTGGGGCCTCCTGGGAAGGTGATGGGTCGTGGTAGTGCCTGTCCTGCCTGAAGTGGGAGGACTCTGAGGCCTCATCCTCGCTTCTGGACCCCTCGAGCTCCCCAGACACCTGCCTCCAGTGCTCCCACCCCAGGTGCCCCTCAGCAGCTGTCCTGTGCAGTGGGACCCTGGCCCTGAGTGCTGGGGGCCAACCTGCCCCTCTCCTGGGATTCAAACACATGTGACAGCTGTCTGCTGGTGCTCAGGCCAGACAGCTGGAGGCACAGTTTGGGCTGCTGTGAGTGCAGACACAGGAAGCCTGTGCTCAGAGCCGAGAAGGAAGGCTGGGAGGGGCGGGATCGGGGAGCGCAGGACCTGGGGGTTCCAGCCGAGCCTGGTCCACACCCGCCCTATGGCCACGAGGTACACTTGCCCCATTCAGAAAATCTTCTCTGCGGGTCACTTGGCATTGGAGTTGATTTGATCTGCTGCACCAGCCAGGGGACAGGTTATGGGGGCCTGGCTTGCCCAGCACCCAGCCAGTAGACCAGAGGTGCTCTTTTTGGACACAAGCCACTGCTTAGGGCTCTGGACCCCAGGTCATGGCAGACTAGATACCCCTAGTCACTGGCCTGGGGCCTGTCCTGTCCGTGAGGATCCTACACCAAGCAGGACAAACTACCCGAGTCTGACTACAGCCCCATGAAGACACCCGGATCTCCGTCTGGGTCTATTAGCTGAAGCTACAAGGTCACTGTCACCATAGGAGGAGTTCTTTGAGGGCTCCCAGGTGCCACAACACATGACGATCCCATCCCATCTGAGCCACTGAGGGCTGCCAGGCAGGACCTGAGCACATCTCCCCACTTGCTCCTGAACATGTCCAGCCAGCCCTCCTGGGTGGCTGGGCAGGTGACACTGCGTGGAGCGCTCTGCAGGGCTGGGCCTGCCTCTGGACACCCTGGCGCCCAGCGTGTATTCTCATTTCCGGGTCATCTCAAGGGTCTTACTTAGTTCAGGCAACCGAAGACAGTGTCCCCAACCCCGAGATGCCCAGGTCATGAGAGGCCAGGGGCCACGGTTTAAGAGGGAGGCTGCCACTCACTTGATGCTTATGGCGAAGCGCTCGGCCTCGGCAGGCCGCTCCCTGATGAGGTAGGTGCCGCTGGCGTGGGCCTTGAGCAGGCTGTCCGTCTGCTGCCTCTCCATGTTGCCAGCAAACCTGGAGTGGGGGCCGAGAGCTGTGGCCGGTGCAGAGGGGTGCCGGCCCTGAGTGCGCATGCAGCCAGCCGTTCCCCATCTCGAACCTTCAAGACGGCGGCCCAGCACGGTGGGCCCAGCAGACAGCGGAGAGGCGGGGAGGGAGCCCCATGGCCAGGCCTACTCTCAGCTCCTCAGACCCAGGGCCCACAGGAGGCAACCACCCTACGCCATTCACCCAGTCGCTTCTTCCAAAAAACGTTTTCACTCCTCAGAAAGAAGCAGTGATGGCTTACGGGGTCCGAGGACTGCTGGGGGCGGCCAGGGTCTGCACCCGGGGGCTCTGGGCAGGCTGGGACCACGCCTGTGCCTCCACTGAGACGAAGCGCAGCCCAAGGCGAGCTCCCCACTGCTTGCCAGGCAGGTGGGGACTCCCCCTACCATGTCACCAGGCGGTCAGCGTTAAAAAGTGACATTTCTGTTTGCTTCTCCACCAAGCGAAAGCCCTGGGAGCACCTGTCCACCACCTGCACTACCTGTGGTGAGGGGTTTCGGGCAGCCAACACTGAGGGGCCGGGTCCAAGGCCCCAGGGATGACCCCCAAAGTGAAATCAAGGAGCAGCTGCTGCCAGGGCAGAGACCACTGTGCCCCCAGGCCACCCATCACCGTGGGGCCCATCAGGGCAACAGCACCAGGGCCACAAGTCCACAGGGCTGGACCTTCCTCTAGGCTGCCAACAGCACAGCAGGGTCACAAGCCGAGGCTCAGGTGCCCCCAAGTCTATCCAGAGGGGCACCCGCTTCCACACACCCACCTCGTCGTTCTCACCGAGCACAGCCCGACGGGGAAGACGGCTCCGCTGACGGTGCCCGGAGCAGGGCTCCCTCCCTCCCCACGCGGTGGAGGCAGCCTCCACCCCCACCGGCGCCTCGAACCCGCCACCCACTCACCAGGGGTACACGGTGTAGTCGATCTCCCGGGAAGGCGGCCGGCTAACGGGCGGCTGGGGGCAGAGCACACACGGGTTGATGTCCCACCAGGGCCGGCCACAGACTGGGGGCTGGGGCTTGCTGTCAGTGGCCCGACCCCACGCCCAGCACTGCCTGCACTGGACCAGGACCATCTGTGAACTTAGCCCAGAGGCCCTGGCCTCTAAGCTCCCCAAGGACATGGCTGGACTCGGTCCCCACACTGAAGCTCAGGATGGTGAAACGACAGAGTCCCAGCCGTGAACAGGGAGCCACCACCCAGCAGCACACCTCACCCTGAGAGGGAAGCAGGTGGCCGCAGGAAGTCCCCAGCAGGGGTACGGGGACACTTGAGCTGCAGTGGTGGGCTGTGTTGTGGGGGCTATGGCCCCTGCCAGAGCCTCACCCAGCCTCACGAGGACACACGCTGGAGGCCTCAGAGACCACTCCTCAGCCTTGGCCCCATGCACCACACGGATGGGGAACCTGAGGCTTGGGGAGGGCCGGGCCTGCCCCCCACCACCTCGTGAGTTGGTGACACCTGTCCTCCCCTGCCCTAGGTACTCCTGACCTGCCCAAACAGTCTGAGTGTTTAACACCTTCTCCTTCAGCAGGACAGAGGCCAGAGGCCAGCAGGGCTCCCGCGGGGGACCCACCTCCTTGCACCTTCAGGGAGAAGCCCCGTCGCTGTCCTGGGGGTACTGCCTTCATAACAGGGTTGGGGACAAGTTCCACGCCCTCCAGTAAGACTGCCACACGGCCTTTCCCCAAATATCCTAAACTCCGACGGTGCATCTGGGAAGCCCCCCCGCCCCCCCGCTAGGGCTAGGCGACAGCCCCAGAGATCAGGGAGGCCCCACGACGCGCAGGAAGGCACGAGTCCTCCTGTGGGCACGCGCCAGTCACCATGGGGCAGCACAGCCCTGGGCAGGGAGGGCCTTCAGCAGAGGAAAGCACCCCACCAACCTGGCCTCTGTTCCTTAGCAAGTACACTTAGCAAGTACACCCTGAAAGGGCCACACCCTCCTCACCGAGGCACCCTGGAGCCCTCTGCACCCTAGCCACTGTCTCTGGAAGTGACCAGAGGAGGGGACTCACCCTTCCGTCCACAGGGCAGGGCTTCACAGATGAGCTGGGGAAGCACCCTGACTTCCTGCTGTGCACCAGCCGGCCCTGGACGGAGAGACCAGGGGGACAGGGGTCATTCCAGGTGAACACAGGCCCTGTCCAAGATGAGCCTCGTGGCCACTGTGACCTCAGGTGACCTTGTAGTGGCTGAGTGGGGAAGCGAGGGGTGACCTGTGTTACAGGTGGGGCCCGGCTGTTGGTGTCCCTCCAAGGCCACCTGGGGAGGAACAGGGTGGCTGGCAGGGAGCAGAGACCCCTTGGGCACCCTTCGGGCCTCAGTTCTATGACTATTGTAACTGAACACAGGCCAGGAAGCTGTGGGGACATAGGACTGCAGCTCCTCTGGCGCCTGTGCAGCCGGGCCCCGTGTCTAGAGCCGTCCCGTGGGCACTGGGGCTCGGGGGAGGCACAGAGGGTGGGTGCCACGGGCCCCTCGTTTGTGGGCCCTGAGAAGGGAGCAGGAGCCACACCACAGGACCTTCTCTGGCCGCGTAGAGCCCTTTGCCAGAGGCTTCCTGGGGCGAGGCAGAGGGCAGGGCCAGGCACGGGGCCTGGTCACCCCACAGCAGGACACAGGGCTGCTGGCCGGCCCAGGGCAGCACAGGGAGGAGGCAGTTCAGGCACAGCAAGCCAGAGCTTTGGGAAGCCATGGACATCAGCAGGAGGGCCCCACCGTGTGAGAGCAGTGCCCCTGGGAAGACGCGGGGGGAGGCGGTGGCAGAGGCCCTGCTAACCAGCCGCCCTCTGCATGGCCCTGACCTTCACCCTGGGAGCAGGGGGAGGAGCTGGGCTCCAGGGCCCAGGACCTACCTCCCACCACTGGGACTCGGGGTCGCCCCGCAGCAGCTCGATCACGTCGCCCGTCTGGAAGGTTAACACGGGCTTCCCGGGAGGGGCAGGGTTGCCGAGGTAATTCTGCACAGCCACCATCTTGGGACCTGCCGGAGACGGGGTGGAAGGGCTGCTCGCTTGGGACCTGGCCCTGGCAGGCAACCCATGGATCCTGGCTTCTCCCCGGCCCTGTCCAGCCCAGGAGCTGTCTGGCGAGTGCCCGTAGGCCCCTCCCTAAGCCCTGCCCCTGGGGCCCCTGGGGCTCCTGGGTCCCTTGAGTACGTCCTGAGTACATCCTCAGGCCCCAGCGGAGGCAGGGACTTATTCTCAGGTGCTGCTTCCTGTGTCTTCTCCCCAACAGACACCTCTCAAATTTGGGACTGCAGCCAGCGTGTGGACAGGGGACGGTCCTCATGTCAGAGGAGGTGAGGAGGGTCAGGAGGCCCAGGGACCTGAGCCACAGTCAGAGGCAGCTCAGGGCTCAAATGCGGGTGGTGCCTGAACCCCCAAAAAGGCGAGGCCACTCCTACCAGGAGCCTGTTCAGACCCAGCCCCGCCCTAAGTCACGTCTGGCTGGGGGTCCCAACCAGTGACAGCAGCAGCAGCCTGTTCAGGGACCCCGTCCTTCCCTGACGGGCTGGATTTATTCTCACTGCTTGGACTCCACTGCGTCTCACAGCACCTCTGTCTTCAATCCTCCATATTCACCAGGCGCCTCCCACTGAGCAGCCCGGTGAGGGATGGGGAAGGCGGTAAGGAGGCTCGGGGCCTCCGCTCTGCTCGGGGGTCACTGGGCAGCAGCTCTGAGCCCCGCCCTGGATTGAAAGGATGCTGGCCCTTCTCAGGCTGGCCCTGTCCCCATGGCCTGGGACTCGGGGTATGCCTTATGGGGCCTAAGCAACCCTGGGGAGGTGGCCTTGGGGGGGAAGAGGCGGGGGCACACAGCCCTCGCCTTCTGGGAGCCTGGAGCAGAGAATGGGCAAAGCAGCCATTGCCAGGCCCAGGCCAGGACAGGCTCCTGGGGCGGCCAACGTGGATGACGCACAGAGGGCCCAAGCTCGGCACTCACCAGGTCCTGCTCCCGGGGAGGCATCCTGTGAGGACAAGGACAGGAGAGTGATGAGGGAGGGCTCTCCTTCCCCTCCCCCCAGCTGCCCTCCCCCCGGGGGGAGGGTAAAGGTAGGAGCAGAGAGGGCCTAGGGCCTGGACTCCCCTGGATTCCCCACCATGGACCCTCACCTCCTCCAGGAGGCCCACCTGGCCACCCCTGGAGCCATCTCCGTGCCCCTCACAGGCCAGCAAGTGCCCCCTCCATGCGGAAGGCACAGTCCAGGCCCCACAGGTGACCATGTGACCCCTGCTATGTCAGCTCCAGAGGGCTCTGGACCAAGCAGGGGCTTTGGGGCAGGGGCAGGTACAGGTGACAAAGCTGTGACTATGGCAGAGAGCCCACCCTGGGCAGGCAGAACAGGTCAGCTGCTGGGACAGGACCACAGCTACGGGGTCCCCTGGGTCCCGCGCGCAGACCCGTTGCTATTGATGCCCATGAAGGAAACCCAGAGGGCCCCTGGAGGGGAGCGTGGACACTTACCAGGTCGGCCGGGGAACCTGCAAAGGAAGCAGACGGGGTCAGAGCAGAGGCGCCATCAGGCGCCTACGGCTGCTGGAGGTGAGCTTCACGGCTCCCTCCAGCCGCAGACCTGGACCTGGAGAGGGGCCTCTGACGACCCGACTTCCCAGGAGGGGCAGGGCTGCCCCCATGCTCCCCGCCCCACCCGTCCACAGAGGAGAGTCCACGGTGGGCCAGCTGTGCCTGCCACGAGCAAGTGGGCACTTGTGACTCCTCTCTGCCACCCGTGGCTTAGACACACAGGTGCCAGCACTCAAGGGCAGGGGCATGTGGGCTTGTCAGATGGAAGGCAAAGTGGGCCCAGCCCCTGCCAACCTGGGCTGCTGCCACCACTGGTCAAAACAAGGACTGCAGCAGTTGTGACCACACGGCCCGGCACTCGGCCGCGACTGCTCTGCGCACTCCTGTCTCCAGCAGACCTTGGGGACACAGGAAGCAGCTCGGGCATGGGTAGGGGTCATGGCGGGTTTTACTCTGCCTGGGGAGGGCACCCCACAGCAAGGCTCTCAGAGGAAGGGGCCCCTCCCGGGGGCATCCTGACCCCTGTGGACACTAACCCGCCTTGGTGTGGACCCTGGGCACAGCCCAGAGGCAGCGCCAACCAAGGCCGAGGAAGCACACTGCAGGGTGGTGTGGCCAGATGTGGCCAGGGCAGGGACGGGCCCACAGGGGAACCAGGACCAGCGTCCTCGGGGAGGCACAGGCCCTTGGAGCAGCGGCTGGTGCCTGCAGGGGCTGTGGCGACCTGGCGGGTGCCAAGGGGGACCGGCTTCCCACAGGCAGAACCGCCTGCCGCAGGACCCCAATGCGCCTGTGTTTTACTGGGAAACAAAACCCCAAAGAGACCGCGTGGGCCTGTGCGCCACCAAGGGAAGCCCCACGTGGGGACGGGGGCCTGCAGGGTGGTGTAAGCTGCCTCCCCTGCTCCTGCCCGGAGCTTCCTACAGGAAACGAGGCTCTGACCATCAGGAGAAAACTAAGCAATTATGTTCTAAAAAGAAAGCTTGAGATATATCTTTATTTTTATGCCTTTAGCTATTTCTAGGTAAGTTCAAGGGCCATGTTTATTTTCGTCCTTTCTTCTCCTTTGCCCCCTCTGACTTTTTGAAAATTAAATATGCTATTTTTAGACTAAAAAAAAAAAAACAACAGACGTAGCTGCAGCCCGTCGCCTGGTGTGAGGGGCACGTGGCCACAAGGGGGCGGTATAGACAGCAAAGGGAAAGGCCACGTCCAGCCCAGCGCACAGGGACACTAGAGGGGCCTGACAGGGTTGCAGGGGGCAGCAGCCTGTGGTGGGGACAAGGGGCTTGGGTGACCTGCTGACCCTCCCGGCTCAGGGCACCAGGCCAACACTCAGAGACAGATCGACTGTGGTTCTGGTACATTGTGGGCAGCGGGTCTTGGGGTGACAAGCTGGCCTGACTTGCTGTCATCCAGGAAGATCAGCGAGACACAGGCCCAGGGACATGAACTGGGGACCCTGGACGCTTCGCTGGACAGAGGCTCCACCAGCAGGCATGGTTTCCAGCCTGACTGGGGGCTGATGATGGGGTGACAATACTGGGCCTAGCCTTGTCCTGCGTGTCACAGTGACAGGACACACGGCAACAGAGCAGAGACCTCACTCCCACGTCAACAGCCAGGGGCCTGGTCCACCATGGAGGGACACCCGAGGGCCGTAGGCTGCCTGAGGATCCCACCGTCACTGGGGGCCCTGCCTCCCTGAGCACGGCTCCTGTGTGTCACTTGCAGCGTGACATGGCACTGTCCCCAGGGGTGGGGAGGACAAGAGCCACCCAGCTGAGGCCGGGGTAGGGGGCTTGCACTCAGCAGGTGCTGTGTCCAGGGAGCCATCCCTGGGCCACACTGCCCAGGCCCTCGGCCATCCCTCACTGTGGCCCCCACCTAGACTCTGCCCTCCATGAGGCCCTTCGACCAGCTGCTCCCCGCCGGGCTGCCCCTCAGCAAAACCCCAAACCAAGATGCAGGGGAGGAGCCTCCAGGGCCCAGGGCCTCCCCGCCCTTAGCCCGGGCCTCAGGCTTCCCCATCTGATAATCAGGCACAAGGAGATGAGAAGCACTGGTGGCAGTGTGCGTGTCCAAGGGCGTGCCTGTGAGCCAGTCACCAACACAGTGGCCATCTCCGTCAGGCCTCCCCAGTGGGAGACCCCAGGGACAGGAGAGGGTCATGAGAGGTGTGGATGACCAGACCCCCAAGCCTGCTGCAAGCGCTCTCTAACCATCTGGGGCACCTGGATTCTGGCACGGGGAATGGGGACAAGGAGGGAAAGTCCTCTAGTACCCATTTGGAGCCAGATCCTGCCTCCTGATTACTGTGCGCCCTGGGGCAGTGTCTCGCCATCTCTGAGCCTTGGTATTCTCATTTGGCCTCTACTAGAGAATGGTAAAGGGTAGCTGTGAGCAGGCAGGACCTGAGGCTCAGGCAGAGGGAGCCGGGCAGCCGGTTGCGGGTCAGTACTCACTGATCCTGCAGGGGGGAATCACCTCCAGGCACTCCTTGTGTGCCCCCACGCCACACCTGGTGCACAGGTAACCCTGGTAGAAGGTGCCCCTGCGTGGGAGAGCGGGAGGTGAGGCTGTGCTGGCTCCTTGACTGCTCAGCTGTGGTCAGGGCCTTTGTTCACCCCCTGGCCTGGCAGCCGCCCTGGAACATCTGACCCTCAGAGCTTGGGATCTCCAGGACCCCTGCTTCATGAGACCCCTGCTGTCCCCTCTGCCCACCCAGCCTGGACCCCCACCCCCACAGTGGTCCTGGTGCCCAGGGACAATCCACCTGGCTAGATCCAAGACTCCAAGGGCCCAGGCCCTGACTCTCATGGACACCCCCTGGCTCCTTGGGGTCTTGTGTGGGCTGTGGCGGGAGGTGAGAGGCCGTGGGCCGCGGGAGCTGCCGTGCTGAGCTCGTGGGCCTGGGGCTTGAGTGGGGCGGGGCCCACCTGAGGAACATCCCGCAGGCTCTGCAGCTGGTGGTCCTGTCGAACGTGTACATCTGGAAGCTGTGGTGGTTGGCGTTGGCTTTGTCTGGCTTGATGTTGGACCTGGCAGGAACCAGAGAGGGGGGCAGAAGTGGCACTCGCCAGGCCCTGAGCCCACGCCGTGGGCCACGCCAGCCCTGGCAGCGCCATGTTGGGGGTCTGGACTGCAGCCTGGCTGTGTGTGATGCCGGGTGGGCTGTGGCACAGGGCTGGTGTGGAAGGAAGCCCTATGGTCAGGCCATACTGGCACAAGAAAATCCCAGGTGAAGGGGAAGACTCAGGTCTCGAAAGGCCTAGGAGTGGGCGGTGCAGGCACCTGTCAAAGAGCAAATGCATACAGCAGCTGCCCCCCACATCTGTGGCTTCACTTTCTGAGGTTTGTTACCCACAGTCAATGTGGTCTAAAAATATTAACTGGAAAATTCTAGAAACAATCCTTAGGATTTACAATGCACTCCATTCTGAGTAGCAACATGAATGAAATCTCACCCTAAACCAAATCACATCATCCTTTGGCCCAGAGTATCCACACGGCATGCACTGCCCTCCTGTTAGTTACTTGAGAGCTGTCTGGTATCAGATGGACTGTCATGGTATCACAGGACTTATGTTCAAGTACTGCTTATTTCACTAAAAAATGGACCCAAAGCTCAATACAACATATTGCTATCATCAGCTGTCGCTCATCTCTTCCTGTGCCTGAATCATATTGTGGAACTTTATCACAGGTCTGTATGCAAAGAAAAGAACAGAGTGCTCAGCACTCAGCATTTCCCGGGTACCCAGGGACTTGGACACCCAGATGTGTACACGTCTCTGTGTGTACAAAGCCTAAACATTCGACATTCCAAAGCCTAAACAAACATGGAATCTAGTTTATCATGGGCAGGGGGGCACGCCGGGGGCACACACGGGTCTGCAGCTCACTTCGACCTCCGCCCACCGAGTCAGAGAGGCCAGGGAGTGAGCCCTAGAGGGAGGTGTGATGGCAGCCCCCTGGTGGTGGGAGGGGCCTCTCCAGGCACACACCTGAAGAGTTCACCAGGGGACCCTGGGGACAAAATGTCAACCCATGCAAACGAAGATGAGACGCCCTGGCTGGGACACAAGCCAGCAGGATGCCACCACGGCCCTGTCACGGCCCCTTCCCTCCACCAGGTGGAAAAGCCCAGGACGCCGTGTCAGGGTGTGGACAGGGGGTGTCCCTGAACGCTGCTGTTCATGCAGGAATGTCCAGAGGTGAACCCAGGGACCATGAGAGCTGTGACCTCGTCCATCCTTCCTAGTGTGAACAGCCCGACTGGGCAATGATGGGCAGGGGGTGTGTGCTCTCTCTCTGCCTCCTGACCTGCCCTGAGCTGACCAGCTTCCCTACACTGGGCCCCTCCCCACGAGGTGCGGCCCACTAGGCCCAGAGCAACAGAGTCGGCCACCTGTGGACTGAGACCTCTGAAACCAGGAGCCCCACCAAGACGGCTGCTCCTGCTGGCTATTCTGATCCCAGTGGCCCACTGCTGAGGCCCCGCCCCTTCCACCTAGTTGTCAGGGAGCCACTGGTCAGCGAATTGGGCTGCTTCCTGGCTCGGGCTGGAAAGAGATCTGGGCTTTCAAAGGCCAAGCCTCGTGGGCCCTTTGAAGCTGCCCCTGGCCATTCCCGGCCTGCTAGTCAGGGGTACACGGCTCAGCCTCGAGGACGGCAAGGCCCATCCCAGCAGGACGGCCCAGCCCTGGGATGCTATGGCAGCAGGAAGGCCCTCCAGCTCCAGGAGCCGCTGAGCAGGGCTGGCCCCATGGTCAGGAGCTGGTCTCAGTCTCTGGCACCTGAACTGCCCCCTGCCACCCCCAGTCTCGGGGGCTGCGGAAGAGCCCAGCGGGCCACCCACTCACATGGCCATCTCAAACTGCTCCATCCACTTCCGCTTCATGTCCTCCGTCTTGCAGAAGAACTGGAAGCCCTGCTTTCCTTGGAGGTGAATCAGGTAGAAGCCGTAGGACCACTGCGGGGGACAGGGACGCGTTCACACGGGGCCCAGGGCACAGTGGCATCTCGTGTGCAGTGCCCCCTGCAGGGCCACAGGCGCACAGGTATGCTGGGCATTCCTCTCAGGTGCATGTCCTCTCAGATGCGTGTGCCCGGGGCCTGGGCCCAAGCGTGCGGCTCTCAAGGTGCACACGTGCAGGTGGCCCTACGTGCCGAGCCTGCCCACGTGAAGGATGCCTACTGCGTGCTGTGCCACCCAGGGGCAGGTGGGGCCTCTCCCTGCCCCCTCCCACTGCTGCAAGGCAGGATGCCCCCAGGAAGCCTGGGCCCAGGCGCCCGCCCACCTGCCCAGATCCTCGGAAGTGAGCAGAAGCTGCACGGGGCCCTGCTCAGTGGCCTGCTCAGTGGCCTGAGCTGCCCAGCAGCCCCTCCAGCTCCGGAAAAGGGCCTTCAAAGGGGTCCAGGGGAGAGCTGGGAAGTGCGGGGGCTTGTTGGGAGTCGGGGAGGCGAGGAGGACAGAGGGAGGGAGCAAGGATGCGGGAGAGGAGAGACGCACAGAGCGAGAGGCCGGGTGAGGGACCCCAGAGCCCCCCACCCTGGCCTGGGGCAGTGGGAGTGCCGAGGCCTGGCTGGGCGAGGGCCGGAGGGGGAAGGGGCAGCAGCTTACCATCTTCCCGTGAGACTAGGAAGCGTGTAAGGAAAGCAAAGGGGAGACGGGTCACCAGGGGCCTGGGCGGCCCTGCAGTGGGCACCGCGGCCGGAGCCCACAGCCCAGGAGGGGTGGAACGGGCCCTGGGCAGGGCTCGGAACAACAGGGACAGCACCAGAGGCTGGGACCCCAGTGGCTCTGCCGCATGCGCGTATGTGCTGCAGGTGCAGGCTGTGCCCCAGCTCCAGGTCGGGCCTCGGCTCGATGCCCGGTGGCCCTGACTGCCTGCTCCAGACACCAGGGTTGGGAGGGGCTGGGACACACTGGGTCAGCACCTGTAAGTGTGCACGGCCAGGGCCTGGACTCTTAGCTTCAGGCCCCGCTCCTGGCCCAGGGCCACACACAGTTGGTGCTCAAGCACTGTGTGCAGAAGCCTCGGCAGGAGCAGGAATGAACCAGAGGATGCAGCTCTGCCCCAGCTCCCAGGCTGGACCCTACAGCCATGGCCACCCTGCAGCCCAGGACCCTGCCTGCTGGACATCGGAGCCTCTGCAAACTCATCCAGAACCTTCATAGCCTTCCCCCACACAGGCGGGGGTGGGGACGGGGAGGACACCTGCCTGCTACAGGGACAACATGAGCTGCAGGCAGGCCAGCCAGGGTTCAGAGCCAGGCTCTCACTAGGGGCCTTGAACAGGGCCTCCTGCTCTGCCCAGGCCCACACTGGGCACTGAGGTCCTGATGGAGCCCTGACCCCGGGTGGGGTGCCATCTGCAGCAGTCACAATGACAAGGCAATGGCTGAGGGGTCTCTCTGCAGGGTGGGGCCACCCCCAGCAAACAGCAGCCCTTCCCTGGGGTTTGGGACCCTGTGCCTGCCCCTTGCCTGGTGTGGCCCAGCCCTGGTGGGCCGTGGTGGCCCCGAGCAGTCTGCAGCCCACCTTCTTGATGTCCTTGTTGTGCATGGGGTCGTCGGTCATCTTGTGGGACAGCAGCTCGATGACCTCCTTCAGCTCGTAGCTGTAGCCCTTCCTCTTGCAGACGATGACCACCTTGTCAAACAGGAACAAGTACCTGGCCCAGACAGCAGGCCAGGGGCCCTTAGCACGGCCGGCGCTCCCACGTGAAGGCCCTGCGCTGCGGGCAGTGCCCCCGGCAGGCACCTGTGAGCCGGCCTGAGGGCCTCAGAGCAGCCTCTTCCCTCAGCACATGCGGCTGCCGCCCAGGGGTGAGCCCTGCCCTCCACTAGTCCACCTGGCAGACGCCAGCCTGTGGTCAGGGCCCTGCTCCACACCCAGGGCTGCACCTAGCCCTTCCTCCTGACCCCCAGTGACCGGGCCCTCACATACAGCAGCAGGTGGGCATGCACCTTCCCACCATGGCCAGCCACCCAGCAGCCACTTGGCAGAGGCACGTGCAGCCGGGCGCTCGGGCCTGCCCTGGCTCCCTGGAGAGCGTGAGCTCACAGGGTCGGGCCCCACCCCGCCTTTGGCCATTAGCCCAGTGCCCGCCATGGGCAGGGCAGCCCAGGGCACTGGCTGACGTGGCCCCGACGCTCGTGTGGAGAAGGAAGGAAGCAATTAAAGCTGAGTACGGCAAACTGGCCACAGGCCATTTCCCACAGGAAGCCGCGTGTCCAGGCCGCCTGGGAGCAGGGCCCGCTGGACCCGAACGCCAGGCCGTCAGGGGAGGCCAGCGCCAGCCGCCCTCTCACCTGTCTTGCTTGGTGTGGTTGACTATGGACCGCACTTTCAGCTCCCCGTCGATCTTTGGCCTCCCGTACTCCTCCAGCTTCACCTGCTGGGAAAGAGCGGCGGGAGGGTCACTCCTGCTGGCACAGCCCGCCCCGGCCCAGAGCGGGCAGGCACACCAGGGCCGTGCTCCCCACAGCACGGGGGCACTTCTGGGCCAGGGCTGGGGACGGGAAGCAGAGGTAGGGAGGGACCAGGCTGGAGGCTGGGTCCCCACTCCCGCCAGCCCCACCGGGGGCTCCCTTCAGCCCGGGAACAAAGAGCGATTGACGGCCTGGGTCACAGTCACAGGCCACCGCTGTGTGAGCCCAGAGCAGGGCTGGAAGGAAAAGCCAGACGCCCGCCGAGAAACCCAGTGAGACTCTTCTCAGGCAGCACCTCTCAGACGGCAGGTGTGAGGGGAGCACACGGGGGCCCTGTGGGGTCCCCAGCAGTTCATCTCTGTGGGAAGAGGCTCCGAGGCCTCAAGCTGGGCTTGCTGCGGACGGTCCCTACTGCTGTTTTGGCTGGCGGAGATCACCTCCCTGGACGGTGGCCTGTGGGGCTGTCAAGGGACGAGGCTATGCAGGCAGGACCAGGTCCAGAAGAGTGCAGGACGGAGTGGCCCAAGCGTGGTTGCCAAGCCCATGGGCCTGGGGTAGCTGCGTGTCCCGGGCTCCCTGCGCCCTGGAGAGTCTGACACACATTGTGCTGTCGAGCTCGGCGGGCACACACTCAGGGAGTCCACTCCTGGCCCGAGTGACCCTGGAGTGCCAAGAGCGGAAACTCTGCTTCCCCAGGAGGGGCCAGGCTGGCATGGGGCCTGTCCTGGGAGTGGCCGCTGCACCCCTGCTCCATTCTCATTATTCAAAGTGCAAGCGTAACTCGTAAAACATCAAAACACAAAACAATCTTCTTTCCTCACATCGCAGAAGCAGTGGTGGGCACCACGTGGTGTTGGGAGGGCACCTGCGGTTGCCCGGGGTCCTTGGCACCCACAGCCCCCAGGTGCTCCTGGCTCAGCCTCGAGTCTTTGGGCTCAGAACCGTGAGGCTGCCTGAAACTCCCTCTGCTTTCACGGGCCGGGCCCAGGCGCTCCCCCGGCCCTGGCTACAGAGGGCTCCTCGGATGCACCTCTGACCCTGGTGGGTAAAGATCGGGCACGTGGCCCCAGGTGCTGGCCTGGGGATCTGGGGTCTCCTCTGCCCACACTTGTGAGAGCAAAAATCGCCAGAGGGCAAAATGTTTTCATCAAAACCAGCGGTTCTCAGTGTGGGTGACCCTGCGCCCAGGGGCACCTGGCAACACAGCTGGCAGGCATCGCGAACAGAACCTGTCCGTTGCCCTGCAGGGCCAGCCAGGGAGCCCTGGTCCAGGAGCCCCGGGTCTCCCAGAGCCACTTCTGCTTCTGGATGTGAGGGAGACTTCTGTCCAGCTGGGGAGGAGGGACGGGGCTGGGCAATCCACACGGCCTGCCCCCTTCACAAAGGACCATCCTCAGGGCACAGGGCACTTGGGTGGGCTGAAGGGGACGAGGGTGCGCAGAAGCAGGAGCTGGACATCAACCCCAGAAGCGGCCGCCCGGGTGGGTGTGTGCGTCCCCTCTGTGCCCAACGCGAGCCAGGCCTGGCCCCACTGGAGAGCCGCGGCACTTACCAGGTTCTCTATGGAGCTCTGAAACTCGCGAATCTTCTTCAGGGTCTCCTTGTCCCGCTTCACCTCGTTTATGTACATGGCCAAGTCCTGAAACCAGGGAGCGCCATGTCCACGAGGGGAGCCCAGCCCACCAAGCCCTCCCCTGGTCCTAGTGGGGCTGGAGGACCCCAAACAAGGAGGGGGTGGGGAGCAGCACGCCACGGGGCAGACACAGCAGGGACTGTAGCACAGCGACCTGAAGAGCCCTGCCACTCTGTCCCTCCGCCCTTCAAAGTCACACAGGCCACCAAGCAGCCCCCGATCTGGACCCACCCTAAGCCTGCATGTCATCTAGGAGCCTGGGTAGAACGAGTGGCCAGTTAGTTCCTTCTACCTGGGCCCAGAGGTCCCCACTTTCCAGCCCAGCACCCGTGTACCCCACTGCAACCCTCCTGCTGGCCACCAGGGGGCAGTGCTGACCTGCAGCCCAGCCAGCGGGTGAAATGTGGATATCCAGGCTCAGTCCCCACCCCCCTCCTGCCCCTTCTTGCTCCAGGGGGACCTCGTGGTCCACTCTCCAGCCTCCCTGTGGCTTCTTAAAGGGTGTTCTGTTTTCTTGTCTACTTGCCTTTAAAACGAGGGAAACAATTTCCCAGAGACAAGGAACCCAGGGCAGGGACAGATTCCGAGCAGCCATGGCAGACCCTCACCAGGTGGGGCCTGCGAGCTGTCTGGTTTTCTGGCCTCCACGCTCACCTGGCCCAGAGCCCACTAGGCTCAGACTGGGACAAGACGCCCAGGGGAACAGCCCCGGGGCCCCAGGGGCAAAGCAGCCTAGCAGAGCACCCGGGCTGCAGGGAGTGAGCGCTCCGTCCCTGGGGAAATCGAGCTTGAGGACAGAGGGGGCTCCTGCTGGCCACACAGGCCATCCCGGCGCTGCAGCAGGGGGTGAAAGACGGGCCTCAAGTGCATCTCCACAGCTCTCAGAAGCCCAGAAGCCTGCCCGGGGTCACGGAGCCCTCTGCAGGGCTGATAGCCCTCGGGAACCTCTACTGAGGGACCTGGACTCGCCCGCTGGCCAGGGACACACTGCCAAGCCACGCCTGGCTCACGGGCACCCACTGCCCATCCCAAGGTTTTCATGACCATGTGCACCTGGGCTCGCAGCGGGCGACGGCACCAGAGAACGGGGACCTCACCCCCGTCCACGTCTGTCAGGGAAACGCCATCCCACTGACCTGGCCGAAGGTCCTGCCCAGGGGGCCAGAGGGAATGGAATCCAAGGCCCCTGCGGTCACTCCCAGGCCCACACCCACACACTCGCACTGTCACCCATGAGCATGAAGCCGAGCAGCCATGTCCTGCTGCCCCTGGGGACAGGCTGCAGTCCTGCCCTGGAAAGGCACTCTTTAAACAGGCGCCCAGGGGGCCTGCCCCATGCTGGACACAGTGCCCAGCCTGGGGTCACAGGTGGCCGAACGGCACAGGCCTGCCGAGGAGGAACTGGCGAGAATGGGTCTCCAGGGTGGGAGTGCTGCCTGGGGACAGGCCCTGGAACCCAGCAGGGCCAGCCCTGGGGACATGTGGAGCTCGCTGCAGACTGGGAGTGAGCCAGAGGTGGCCAGGTGACCAGGAGGAGGCCAGCTTGGGAGGACACAGGGGGGTCAGAGGCTTGGGTTTTGGGTTTCCGTGGCAAACGCTGCGGCCCATTGGGACCAGGGTCCTGCAGAGGAGCGGAGCGGCCAGGAGGGAGCACTGGAGGGTCCCTGAGCAGGGCGGGGGGGACAGCCGAGCAGCCCGGACACTGGGTTTCCACAGGGAGGGGACACGTCTGGCTAGAGGCCCTCGGAATCATCAAGAGAAAAGAGCAGCCCAGACAGGGCGCAGAGGGCGGAGGCCGGGGGACAGGGATCCCGGGTGGAGCGCAGAGCCTGGGGCTGCTGATGGCCCCTCGGGCAGGCGGGACAGCGGGAAGGGGCCTCGGCAGTCACTGGGGGCAGGTGAGGTCAGGAGCAGAGCCCGGCGCAGCCTCCTCCGGTGCCACCTCTACCCTCCAGCTGGTCTAGCCCGTCACCCCCAGGAATTGCCCCCAGGCACGGCAAAGTGCAGCCCGCCGTGCCCGCCTCCGCTGCCCACCTGCATGGCTTCCAGGGCTTCTTTGAGCTGCTGCCTCTCGGGCCGGTCAGCAGAATGGCTCAGGAGCTCCTGGAGGAGTGAGGGGTCCTGGGTCACTCAGGGGCCCAGCCCTGCCTGGCCCCTACCAGGCACAGGGTGACAACCCCAGCACAAAGCTAGCCCCACCTGCTGCTCCAGGTGCCCTTCAGCTGCCTCCTCCAATGGACAAGTGAGACCCCTCCCACAGGCACACCCTGCTCCCAGCAGGGGCACTCCCAAACCTTGTGGGTAAGGGGAGGGGGTAGAGCAGGAAGGAACACTAGGGTGGCGCAGAGCAATGTACTGGGGTTGGCTCCCTGGAGAACTTCAAAGGCACCTCCACCTCCCCTCCAGGTCTGTGCTTCCTGAAGGCCTTCCTATTCCCACTTTCACCATGGCTGTCAGGAAGCTCAGACTTAGTTAAGAGATCAGTCATGGCAGCTCTTACTGCTGGACTAAGGCTGCTTCCCCATCTCGGCCTGTTTTTCTGACTCTGCACAGGCTTTAATCAGTCTTCCTGTCTTTACCGGGATGACCTTTCCTAAGGAGTGCTGAGCAGCCTCACTTATCCACCCGCTCCCTGGGGGCCTCCCCGACCCCTAGCCCCTGGGACTTTGGGCGGCCTCACCTTGAGCAGAAGGTGGTACTTGAGCACCCGCTGCATGGGCACCACCAGCAGGTCCTGCAGCTTGAACTTGCCGTCCTGGACCTTCAGCGTGCACTCCTGGGCGGGGAGCCAGCCATGAGGAGCTGCCTGCCACCGCCTGGGGACGGAGGCCGAGCCCTGGACACCCTCAGGAAGCTGCCCTGAACCAGGCTGCGCAGGGTGGGCCCCAGAGTGCCTGGGGACACGCGGGACCCGCTGTTCTCAGGCCCCCACCTCAATCCCATCTCTTCCTCAGGGCCAGGACCTTCAGGGAGGGTGGGGCCTCCCCTGCCCGCCCCCTGCCGTGGGCTCTGAGAAGCCAGGTGCCCACCTGGTGCTTGGGCCCAGGCCACCCACCAGCGCCGGAGCCAGGGCTCGGCAAACATGGCCATGCTGATCGGAGGGGACCCTCAGCCGGGGACAGCTGCCCCCCACCAGTACCTGGGAGGGGCAGGTTCCAAGCCTGGGTGACAACATGTAAGGCCACCTGCTTCCAGCAGGGTCGGGGCGTGGCCCTGGCTGAGTCAGATGGGGCTGGAGGACCCCCACCCGACAAAACACAGAGGGACAAGCAAGCCGCATGCAGGCCGCGTCCCTGCCCAGGCAGGGGGAGGTGGGTGCCTGTGGCGCTCGCCAGCGAGCTGCGGCCTGGGGCAGGCCAGCCGGGCGCCTGTTACCTCCACTTTCTGCCTGAAGTCATCGCGGCTGGTGAGGAGCTGGCTGAGTGTGGTCTGGGCACGCTCCAGGTGGCTGCAGTAATCCCCGTAGATGAGGAGCCTGGCGGCACACAGGACACACACGTGTCAGCACGTGAGCACACGCACACGCAGGTGGGGGCACGCACGACCCAGGACACGCTTCTTCCTCGGGAGGCTGCACGGCACGGGCCTCCGGCCAACGGCCCCTGGTGGGTTCTGCCCTCCCCTGCCCTGAGTGAGGGGGGTCCTGGGTCACTGGGAGGGGCTGCGGAAGCACTGGCTAATAAGGGCACCCAGCACCCGCCCAAGAGGCCACCTGTGGTGCCACTTCAGGTCGTGGCCCTGGCCCACTCCTGTTCTGGGTCCCCACACCTGGAGAGAGCCGGAGGCCCTGCCTCCTGAGACTGGCAGACCCAGGGGGGCTCCCGGTCACCCTAAGGTGGCCCCTGGTAGGGACTAACGCTGCCCTCCTGCCCTCCCCCCTCTGGCCCCCGAGGCACCACCTCTCCCCCATTCTGATTCTGCTCTCGGGCCCTGTGCGGCTCTCCTCTGCCCATACGCCCCTCCTTTGTCCCCAGCCAGGCCACATGCAGCCCCGGTGCCCACATCTCTGCCAGCCAGACTCCAGCACCTCTGGACCTCGGGTAGCGAGCCTGCCACTCCTGCTTTAGGTGCCCATGCCCCCGACCACCAGAGCCCCCAGGAGAGGAACCACGCCCGGTGACCACTGGACGAGGACAAGGTGACGGCAGCCACACTCGCAGGACCCCCACTGAGGGCGCAGACCTTCCTGTCTCCACCTGGCAAGACGGGGGCAGGAGCCTCTTCTCCAGACAGTACTGAGGCCTCTGTGACCTGACCAAGGGCCACCAGCCTGGCGACCTCTGTGAACTGACCAAGGGCCACCAGCCTGGGCACAGCAGCCCAGCTGGGAGGCCGGGCCTGACGCTGGAGCGTGGGGCTGGCCCTTGGGAGGAAGCGTCCTGGTGGTGGGCTCTCCTGCAAGGCCCGAGGTGACAGAGCCCTGGGCATGGGTCCCCACGCAGGCCTCCCACCCCTGGGCCGTGGGCGTTTGGAACCAGAGGATGCCCAGCTCTCCCCACCCCTGGAGGTCCGGGTCCACAGGAAGACAGTGGGAGAGGGGACATTTCCCACCGAGGGACACATCAGGGCAGAGCTAGCTCAAGCATGAGCGACACCTCCTGACACGTGTCCTAGCTTTCGAGAAATGCTCAGGGATCCGAGGCCCCAGGCCCCACGGGCTGCACGCCTGGCTGACCGCTGCTCCCCGAGCCTCCCCACACCAGCCTGTAGGGAGCTGGGTGCCGAGAGGCTGAGGTCGCACAACACACTACAGCACACCACAGCAGCCCACCACGGAGGTCAAGGTCAGTGTGGACCTGGTGCCAGGTGTCCTAAAACACAACCCTTCCTGGAGCCCAGGTTCCGGCCATCTGAAGGGGAGATGCCCCTGCAGGCTCGTGTGAAGGCAGGAGGGGGGCATCTGCCTCATTCAGGACCAAGGCCACATTAGTGGAAGTGTGACCTTAAAAAAGGGGGGGGGTGACTGTGATTTGCCCTGACACGTCGGTCACGGGGAGGCTGTTCCAGCCTTCAGCCTGCTGAGTTGCCAGGATCTTGCCACAAAAGTCCCGCGGTGGCTTCCTCCTGCCCTTATTCAAGTCCTTGCCTTGGCCTGGAAGATCCCGGCACCTCTCCCACCACACCGTTGCCCTCTGCTCCTGCCTTCCATGGGCACCTGCTCTCCCCACGCAGGAGCGGCCCAGGCCTCCACGCCCTGGCTCCAGGCTCCACCACGGCCCCCGATGAGCCCGCTGAGGACAGTTCTCGTCTCCCATGCTGCAGCGGGACCTGAGCCTGTCCTGCCTTTGGCCCTGAACTCCTCCGTACACAGCAGGCACTCTATAAATGTCCGTGGAATCAGTGAGCAAAGGAGTGTTAGGGTGCAGGCTGACTCCAAAAGGGGAGGGAAAGTGGCGGGAGGGAGATGCAGTGGCCTGGTGGTGGACTCCGATGTGGCCAGGGCCCTTCCCCAGGAGGACACGACTGAAGAGCCCTGGCCCCGGGCACCTCGCCAAGCCACGTGGCAGGCCACTGTCTGCATAGCTCCGGGCCGGGCGAGGGAGGAGCACAGGCTCCCACAGCAGCTCGAGGGTGGGGTGCTGTCATGCCCCAGGAGGTGGGAGCCTCACAGGCAAGGTCCTGCGCAGAGGACGCACCAGTCTGCTGGTGTGGCCTTGGCCAGGGGCTGACTCACAGCCTGCGTGGTGGGGGGTGCAGTTCTGGGGAGGGCAGACCACAGGCCTCACCTGTCAGTGACCCCCCTGTAAGGAACTGGACACCCAGCCTCAGAAGGAAGAAGCTGAGGTTTCCAGCTCGACCACCCTTCACACCTACTAGAAGATTCCAGAATCCCACGCTGCCCCTTGCTGAGCCCCAGAAGGCAGCTCTGCACCACCTCCGTCAACAGGGCACAAACCGAGGGGCTTGGAGCAGGGGAAGGAGGAGCTGTGGGAGGCCGCCTGCCCCCAGGGCTGCCTCAGGTGGCCATGACTGCCCATCTGCGACACTCACTGTGCACGGGGCCCCGGGGCAGCTGAGCGGGCAGTGGTGGGACTGACGAGGCGGCCCTGTCTGCGTCTAACTCCCTGGGCCAAGCCCTCGGGAAAGAGGGGCCGCCACAGGCTTCAGACCAATCCCACAACTGGCCTGAGCACCACGGACCTCTGTACAGAGAGCTGCAGATGTGGAGCCACGGCGCTGTGGCCAGCGGCTGAGACCTGCCCCTCGACTGCCCCACTGCCCCCGCCTGGCCTGCGGAGACTGATGTCCCCTCCTGTTGGCCACAGTGGCCTTCCAATGGTGGGGACCAGCTATGGGGAAGCAGGGTCATCCTGGCTCACCCTCTGGGGCTGCCCCGCCCAGGGGCCACCCTGGTCCCTAATTCACAGGTGAGGGAGTCAAGACCGAGGCACGGGCTATCAGCAGCATGGGGAAGTGGCCTCAGCCCTGCGACCCCACAACCCGAGGCCTCAGCCATGACCCCGTCCCGTGGTCTGTGCTCGTGTCCCCAGAGCTCCTCACTCAGACCTATACAGGTCAGGCCCAGGGCTCCTGTCACCAGAAGCAGCAGGGCCTGTCCACCTTGCGCTAGGTGGACAGCATGCAGGGCAGGGTTGTCTCTTCTGGATGCCCAAGTCTCCAGGACAAGCCAGAGGCCTGCGGCACAGCCAGCGGCATGAATGTCACTCACCAAGACCCCGACAAGCGAGAAGCAGAAGGGACTGCCAGAGCCCGAGAGGCCCCATCCAGACCACACCCCATGCCCAGAGGTGGCCGACAGGCCATGATGGGAAGTGGGCCCACACCTGAGATCCCAGCAGGAGGCTGAGGCAGGAGGATCACGAGTTCAAAGCCAGCCTCGGCAACTCAGTGAGGCCCTAAGCAACACAGTGAGGCCCTGTCTCTAGATAAAATATAAAAGGGCTGGGGACGGGGCTCAGTGGTTAAGGCCCCTGGTACCAAAAATAAAAATAAAAATTTTAAAAATCTTTGTTTACAAGAGGGCACAGAGGCCTGGAGGACGGCGGCCACCTGTCTCAGGACACCAGGCCCATGATTCCCACCCAGGAGGACTCTCCCCGTCCGCTATCTGTCCTGAGGAGCAGATGGGGAGGGCACTCACCTTTCCTTGAACTCGAGGAAGACCTTGGCCAGTGTGCTGCCCCCGGCCATCATGGACACGTCGATAGCCCTCAGGAGGCTGTGGTGCACCTTCATCAGGTCCTGGGGGGGGGGGGGCGGTCAGTGCTCGAGGGGCCACCAGGCTGCAGGCCTCAACGCCTGAGACCGCGAGAGCTGTGCGCCCCACCCCACCAACCGCTGCCGCTTGCTAGAAGGTTCCACAACAAGGCACAGGGAGGAGCAGAGCCCACCTAAGCCCGTCCACGGCACAGGGGTCACCACCTGCCCACTTGAGCCCCAGGGACACTCAGTGGCCACCCAGAATAGCTCTGGTGCCAGAGGGGACGGTGCAGGCAGGGCAGCTTCCCAGTCAGGTCCTCGTGGCCCCCTGGTCCCAAAGGACTCCCAGCAGCCAGGACACTGCCATTGCCCAGGAGTAAGCTCCGCCGGGACCCTCACCTCCAGGTTGATGAAGACGGCTGCCATGTCCACAGGGCTCAGCACCAGCCGCAGCGGGCCCATATAGTTCTGCAGGAGAGGCGTCCATGCTGAGCCCCAGCCCAGAGTACACCACCCGTCCAGGCCACCACCACCCAGAAGACCCTACCCAGGCCACTGCTGCCCGGAGGACACCGCCCTGTCCAGGCCACCACTGCCCAGAGGACACCGCCCTATCCAGGCCACCACCACCCAGAGGACACCACCCCTGTCCAGGCCACCACCACCCAGAGGACACCGCCCTGTCCAGGCCACTGCTGCCTGGAGGACACCACCCTGTCCAGGCCACCACCACCCAGAGGACACCACCCCTGTCCAGGCCACCACTGCCCAGAGGACATGACCCTGTCTAGGCCACTGCCATCCAGATGACACCGCCCTGTCTAGGCACTGCTGCCTGGAGGACACCTCCCTGTCCAGGCCACCGCTGCCTGGAGGACACTGCCCTGTCCAGGCCACTGCCACCCAGATGACACTGCCCCTGTCCAGGCCACCGCTGCCTGGAGGACACCACCCTGTCTAGGCCACTGCTGCCCAGAGGACATTGCCCCCATCCAGGACATGCTGCATAGAGGACACTGCCCCTGTCCAGGCCACCATCACCCAGAGGACACTGCCCCTGTCCAGACCACTGTTGCCTGGAGGACACCGCCACTGTCCAGGCCTCAACCACCTGGAGCACACTGCCCTGTCCACCCAGAGGACACCACCCTGTCCAGGCCACCACCACCTGGAGGACAACACCACTGTCCAGGCCATCAACGCCCCGAGGACACCACCACTGTCCAGGCCTCAACCACCTGGAGGACACTGCCACTGCCCAGGCCTCAATCATCTGAAGGACATTGCCCCTGTCCAGGCTGCATCCACCTGAGAGGTGCTCAGTGCTCTGGGGACAGTGCACGGTGAGAGCCGCACAGGGACAGCAGGCAGGGGGCAGGATGGGGCCACAGTCCAAACACCAATGCTCTTGGCCCGAGCAGAGCCCCTTGGAGGCTAGAGCGAGGCCGACCTGGGGTCAAGGGGGCACCCAGCACTCCCCATTCAGGTGTCCACATCACAGGTGCACTAGACTTGAACCATAAGCAGAGAACAGCCCAGGGGACCCAAGTGTGAAAAGGTTTGTCCTGCCAGGCGCGGTGGCCACGCCTGTCATCCCAGCAGCTCGGGAGGCTGAGCAAGGAGTATCGTGAGTTCAAAGGCAGCCTCAGCAATTGGCCAAGCCCTACACAACTCAGTGAGGCTGGTCTCTAGATAAAATATAAAGAAGGGCTGGGGGCGGGGGACACAGCTCAGCGGGCAGAGCCTTGCCTCGCATGCACAAGGCCATGGATTCGATCCCCATCACACAAAAAAGCAATAAAGAAGGGCGGGGGACGTGGCTCAGTGGCTAAGTGCCCCTGGGCAAGTCCCAGTGCCAACAATAAAGGCTGGCCTCACACATGGCTTGGGCAGATTGGCAGTTGCATGTCAGGGAAATGCCCTGAACCAGGACACTGGGCACCACCGGGAGGCCACAGTGGACAGTGACCGGCTGCTCAGGCAGGCTCAGGGTCTGTGCCCACATCAAGGCCCACCACGCTCCAGTGCAGGGTGCTCCCGGCCACGCGGGGTGGAGCTTCTGCCTCCCACAGCAGAGGGAGGCCAAGGAGCCTCCAGACGGCACCCTGGTGAGAGAGCGCAGAGGGAGCTCAGCACATGCAGGCCGTAAGTCATCGCCACGCCCAGGTCAGGCTGGAAGACAGACCGTGCGGGACAGGGTGGAGAGGGGACAGGGGAGGCAGGACAGCCTTCCTCTGGGGCAGGGACACCTGATGGCAAAGCAGAGGGGGCTCAGCCCTCATCATCCTATAACAGCTGGCCCTTCCCCACCTCGGGACCTAGAACACTGCTGTCACCCAGTGGCCAGGGCAGGACCCACCTTCTCGATGTCCTCCAGGGTCCGGCAGTACTTGGCCTCGGTCTCGTGGATCTCCAGCAGGCAACAGCTCCTCTTGTCATCCTCTGTCATGCCCATTTTCTGGAGGGGACACAGATGTGAGCCAGGGGCCCACCCAGCCACCCACAGGTTGTGCACCTGCACAGTGCGGCCCTAGGCCACCTGTCCCACACCACAGGGGGACATCTGCTCGGGTCTGGCCACGAGGTCAGCAAGTATAAAGGGAGGGAAGGCAGAGGGCACTTAAACTCTTCTCGTTGTAAAGTGAGGCACAGGGACAAAAGGGGTGACGAGGGTCAGCGCCAAGCAGTGTGCAGAGGCTCCCAGACCCCAGCCTCTGCTCCTGAGCCTGGACCTCCACCAGCAGGGCCTCGGCCTCGGTGGGGCCTCTGCACACACAGGAGACGCACGCCAGGTCCCTCCTGCGCCCACCTGTCCACAGGACACTGAGCTCATCCCTGGGACCCCCAGCCACTGAGCCAGCTCCCCAGTACCAACTGCCCCCCAGGGCTGGCCTCCCCTGGGTGCCCACTGTTCTCCAATCAGGGAGCCTGACCTGACAGCCCATTGGCAGGGTCACCAGGGACCACACCTTTGCGTCAGGGCCCAGCCATGCCTCCTGGAAAACATGGAGGCAGCCCTGCCCGGGACACTGCCTGGTCACAGGTGGGGTGAGGCAGCGGCCAGGGCCACTGTGGGGCCACCACGCTCTCTCGGTTCTTTTAGGCCTAAGGAGCCATATCTGCCTGGAAGTTCCTGGAGACATGGTGCTGTGGCTTGTGCCTGGCTATCTGCACTCAGGTAGGCAAAAATGCCTCCCCTAACCTCCAAGGAACCCTGGAGGTCCCCCCCCCACTGCAGGGTGCAGCACCCAAAGCAATGCGCACACTGGGCACAGGGGGAGGTGGGAGTCCACTGTGACTTGGGCTTCGTGGAAAGTACCGAGGTCCGGGACTCATTGAGGCCACGTGTGCCCAACAGCATCTGCCTGGCAGGGGCTCCCAGGAGACTGCCGCCTGCCTCCCCTTACCCGCCACTTACCTGCATGTACCTGATCTGAGAGCATGGAAGGTAAGCAAGAGAGGAAGCCATCAGCAGAGCCCACTGTGCCCTCGAGCTGCGTTTGTAGGCCAGGATGCCCACCCACTGTCAGCCGGCAGCCACAGGGCTCCTGTCTAGGCCTTCCTGTGGGGCTGGCAGGGAACAGCACGGGGACCCACATGCCACCACAGTGTCCTACACCCAGGCTCTGACCATGGCACCCGTCTTCCTCTGGAGATGTCGCCATCCCACTACTCAGCCCGGACGGCTCCGCCGTGACGGGAGGCAATGGAACCAGGGGGTTCCCTGCCTGAGGGACTGGACTCCACAGCTCGGGAGTGTGCAGGTCCCAGTACTGGGCATTCAATGCCAGCGTGCCACTGGACAGGGCAAACAGACCCTGTCCACCAGGGTCTGCAAGCAACCCTGTGTCCCGACACTGATGCTTCAGGACCAGGGACAGCAGCGGGCTCCAGGAAGACCCTATGGTCTCCAGTCAAGAAAGAATGGGTCTATCTTATGGGGTTCACAGAGAGCGTTTGCCTGGCCTGGGTGGGGCCTTCAGATAACCCCCAGACCCACACCTGCCTGCTCCCGCTGACCCCCAGGGCGTCCAGACTGCCAATGACGGGGAACAGCACAACCCCACAGCCAGACCCCAGTCAGCCATGTCCCACAGCCACAGCCAGACCCCAGTCAGCCATGTCCCACAGCCACAGCCAGACCCCAGTCAGCCATGTCCCACAGCCAGGCCCCAGTCAGCCATGTCCCACAGCCAGGCCCCAGTCAGCCATGTCCCACAGCCAGGCCCCAGTCAGCCATGTCCCACAGCCAGGCCCCAGTCAGCCATGTCCCACAGCCAGGCCCCAGTCAGCCATGTCCCACAGCCAGGCCCCAGTCAGCCATGTCCCACAGCCAGGCCCCAGTCAGCCATGTCCCACAGCCAGGCTCTAGTCAGCCATGTCTCATAGCCATGTCCCACAGCCAGGCCCCAGTCAGCCATGTCCCACAGCCAGGCCCCAGTCAGCCATGTCCCACAGCCAGGCTCTAGTCAGCCATGTCTCATAGCCAGGCCCCAGTCAGCCATGTCCCACAGCCAGGCCCCAGTCAGCCATGTCCCACAGCCAGGCTCTAGTCAGCCATGTCCCACAGCCAGGCCCCAGTCAGCCATGTCTCATAGCCATATCCCACAGCCAGACCCCACAGCCAGGCCTCAGTCAGCCATGTCCCACAGCCAGGCCCCAGTCAGCCATGTCCCACAGCCAGGCTCTAGTCAGCCATGTCCCACAGCCAGGCTCTAGTCAGCCATGTCTCATAGCCATATCCCACAGCCAGACCCCACAGCCAGGCCCCAGTCAGCCATGTCCCACAGCCAGGCCCCAGTCAGCCATGTCCCACAGCCAGGCCCCAGTCAGCCATGTCTCATAGCCATGTCCCACAGCCAGGCTCCAGTCAGCCATGTCCCACAGCCAGGCTCTAGTCAGCCATGTCTCATAGCCATATCCCACAGCCAGACCCCACAGCCAGGCCTCAGTCAGCCATGTCCCACAGCCAGGCCCCAGTCAGCCATGTCCCACAGCCAGGCTCTAGTCAGCCATGTCCCACAGCCAGGCTCTAGTCAGCCATGTCTCATAGCCATATCCCACAGCCAGACCCCACAGCCAGGCCCCAGTCAGCCATGTCCCACAGCCAGGCCCCAGTCAGCCATGTCCCACAGCCAGGCCCCAGTCAGCCATGTCTCATAGCCATGTCCCACAGCCAGGCTCCAGTCAGCCATGTCCCACAGCCAGGCTCTAGTCAGCCATGTCTCATAGCCATATCCCACAGCCAGACCCCACAGCCAGGCCTCAGTCAGCCATGTCCCACAGCCAGGCCCCAGTCAGCCATGTCCCACAGCCAGGCCTCAGTCAGCCATGTCCCACAGCCAGGCCCCAGTCAGCCATGTCCCACAGCCAGGCCCCAGTCAGCCATGTCCCACAGCCAGGCCCCAGTCAGCCATGTGCCACAGTCAGGCCTCAGTCAGCCATGTCCCACAGCCAGGCCCCAGTCAGCCATGTCCCACAGCCAGACCCCAGTCAGCCATGTCCCACAGCCAGGCCCCAGTCAGCCATGTCCCACAGCCAGGCCCCAGTCAGCCATGTCCCACAGCCAGGCCCCAGTCAGCCATGTCTCATAGCCATGTCCCACAGCCAGGCTCCAGTCAGCCATGTCCCACAGCCAGGCCCCAGTCAGCCATGTCCCACAGCCAGGCCCCACAGTCAGCCCCGGTCAGCCATGTCCCACAGCCAGGCCCCAGTCAGCCCCAGTCAGCCATGTCCCACAGCCATGTCCCACAGTCAGCCATGTCTCATAGCCATGTCCCACAGCCAGGCTCTAGTCAGCCATGTCCCACAGCCAGGCCCCAGTCAGCCATGTCCCACAGCCAGGCCCCAGTCAGCCATGTCCCACAGCCAGGCCCCAGTCAGCCATGTCCCACAGCCAGGCCTCAGTCAGCCATGTCCCACAGCCAGGCTCTAGTCAGCCATGTCTCATAGCCATGTCCCACAGCCAGACCCCACAGCCAGGCTCTAGTCAGCCATGTCCCACAGCCAGGCCCCAGTCAGCCATGTCCCACAGCCAGGCCCCAGTCAGCCATGTCCCACAGCCAGGCCCCAGTCAGCCATGTCCCACAGCCAGGCCCCAGTCAGCCATGTCCCACAGCCAGGCTCTAGTCAGCCATGTCCCACAGCCAGGCCCCAGTCAGCCATGTCCCACAGCCAGGCCCCACAGTCAGCCCCGGTCAGCCAGACCCCACAGCCAGACCCCATGAGCCAATCCAGAAGCTGTCGGGATTCACAGGTGGTTTGGGGCTAGCTCTGGGGACAGAGAGGGCCACCCTCTCCAGAGAGTGCCCTGGCAGTGGTGGGGAGGTACCCCTCCAGGTGCCCAGGGCAGCGTGAGAAGCCTGTTCTGAAGCACAGAGCTTGGGCTGTGGGTGGCCTGCCCAGCTCCCAGCCCTCCCCAGGGCCACAGTAGGGCACCCCCAGCCCAGGAAAGGCCTCTCTGAGGCCGGGGTCTCCCCGCTGTGTCCTGCCACCGGCTGGCGGCTCCTGCACGGAGGCAGAACACTGGTATCTGCTTTTGAGGAGTTCCCATCCCTTCAGGGAAGTTAGTTAATCAAAGCTTCCACAGTGGGCAAGTGGCACCGTGCCCGGCCCACAGGAGCTGAGGTCCCAGGGGCGGTGGCCTGAGAGCCCTCATCTCCCCACCCCGCCAGGCCGGACCCCGCCTTCCACACAGCAGCTGTGGGCCATAAACCCCACTGGAGCAGATCTGCGTCCAGGAGATGATGAGCCAACGCCTGGGGGAAATTAACACCCTGGCGACATAAAAGACGCGCAGCTGGCTAATTGGGCCTGCGCTGGTGGCTTCAGCACGGCGGGGCGGGAGCCTGCTGTGGGAGCTGGGCGCGGGGCTGCTATTTCAAGGTTCCCTGGGAGGTGGGACGAAGAACCCGGACACCCCGGGAGGACGGCTCATGGCAACTGGCCGGCGGGGCTGCGGGGCTGACAGCCTGGAGGGGCTGAGGGCAGAGGGCTGGGGGGCTTTGGGGCTTTGGGACTGGGGGCTGCGGAGCTGAGGGCTAATGGCCTAGAGGGGCTGAGGGACTTCGGGGCTGGTAGCTGAGGGGGTGAGGGCCTGGAGGGGCTTCAGGGCTTCAGGCTGGGGGCTGGGGGCTGAGGGCTGAGGGCAGAGGGGCTGAGGGGCTGAGGGCAGAGGGGCTGAGGGCAGAGGGGCTGGAGGGGCTTCAGGGCTTCGGGCTTCAGGCTGGGGGCTGGGGGCTGAGGGCAGAGGGGCTGAGGGCAGAGGGGCTGGAGGGGCTTCAGGGCTTCGGGCTTCAGGCTGGGGGCTGGGGGCTGAGGGCTGAGGGCAGAGGGGCTGAGGGGCTGAGGGCTGAGGGCAGAGGGCAGAGGGCAGAAGGGCTGAAGGCAGAGGGGCTGAGGGCCGGGGGCTGAGGGCAGAGGGGCTGGAGGGGCTTCAGGGCTTCGGGCTGGGGGCTGAGGGGCTGAGGGGCTGAGGGGCTGAGGGCACAGGGGCTGGAGGGGCTTCAGGGCTTTGGGCTTCAGGCTGGGGGCAGAGGGCTGGGGGCTGCGGGGCTGAAGGCCTGGAGGAGTTGAGGGGCTGGGGGCTGCAGGGCTGAGGGCTGGGGGCTGAGGGCTGGGGGCAGAGGGGCTGAGGGCTGAGGGGCTGAGGGCTGGGGGCTGAGGGGGTGAGGGCAGGGGGGCTGAGGGCTGGGGGGCTCAGGGCTGGGGGCTGAGGGCCTGGAGGGGCTGAGGGCCTGGAGGGGCTGAGGGCCTGGAGGGGCTGAGGGCTGGGGGCTGAGGGGCTGAGGGCTGGGGGCAGAGGGCTGAGGGGCTGGGGGCTGGGGGCAGAGGGCTGGGGGCTGCGGGGCTGAAGGCCTGGAGGAGTTGAGGGGCTGGGGGCTGCAGGGCTGAGGGCTGGGGGCAGAGGGGCTGGGGGCAGAGGGGCTGAGGGCTGAGGGGGTGAGGGGCTGGGGGGCTGAGGGCCTGGAGGGGCTGAGGGCTGCAGGGCTGAGGGCTGGGGGCAGAGGGCAGAGGGGCTGGGGGCTGAGGGCTGGGGTCCCCGGGCACCACAGGGAAGCCGGCGTGGAGCAGACAGGAGCAAGAGCTGCGAGGACACACTGCAGGGGAGCCCGGGGCCCAGCCGGTGTCCCCTGCAGCGACGCTCCTGCCAGGCGAGACGGGGCTTACCATAGGCTGCCGCACCTCCACCTTGATGATGTCCTCGTAGATGTCGTCACCTTCGTCCTCCCGCGGGACACAGTCGTAGATGTCCTCACCCAGGTCATGCTCACTGCACGGGAGGAAGTGGGTGAGTGGGGAGGGAGGGTCCAGCCCCCCTGACCCAGGAGCCCTGGAAGTCCACCTGCCTCGGCCACAGGCTGCTCCACAAGTGGGGCTTCCGTGAGTTTAAGGAGATGGCAGAGAGGTCACCATCTGCCATCTGCCTTGGTAGCAGAGGACCCTGGCGACGAGGCCCCAGCGTCTCGGCCTGCAGACACCCGGAGGCCCTGAGACGCCTGCCTCCCAGAGGCCCCCAGTGCTGGGTGCTGCCCCATGACTACAGCCCCCGCCCCAGGCCCGGCCGTGACCTGTGGCTCAGCCTGAGGTCCCCACTGTCCTTGAGGCCCGGGTGTGAAGGTCAAGGGCACAGTGCCCAGCAGGGCCATCTTCCACACCTGGGTGAGGAAGTAGCACTGGGGGAACCTGGAGCTCGGGATGCCCCTTCCCAAGCCTGCCCCCGGGGGACTGGCCCCCACCCCGGCTCCTGCTGCAGCAAGCCTGTGTCTGCCCAGGACTGTGGTTCCCGTCTCCTCCGAGTTGGCCCTCTGCCTGCAGGACCTAGGTCACAGTCCCCAAAAGCCCAGGAGTGCCTCGAGCAGCCTTTCTGGTTATCTGTGCAGCGTGGATGAGTCCTCCGCCCGGCCCATGGCTGCCCCGAACCTCCACACCAGAGCTGCGCCAGGGCTCGGCAACAGCCGGTCATTCCCACAGACCCCTGGGGATGGCGGAGCCGCCCCCAGCCCAGGCTGGCCAGGGTCTTGGGCTCTGCTGGGTCCTTCCTCAGGGGAGGCTGGGCTTGGAGGCCAGCCCTGCTCAGCTCTGGGCAAAGATGCGTCTCTGAGGCCGGCTTTCCTGGCTCAGAGCAGGGCCCTGGATTCCAGAGGCAGGGACTGGGGACACTCCCCGCAGGTCCTCCCAGCACGCAGGGGGGAGGGCAGTGGAGCAGAGCCCTGAGCCCCCCAGGCCTTGCTGCTGAATCCACTCAGAGGGTCAGGGGCACCACTCAAGACCTGCGTGGGAGAGGGAGCAAGGGAAGGCCTCAGCAGCCAGGGGTCTCCCAGAGCCCTTGGCCCCTCCCCACATGCAGCACCCGGGCAGAAGCCCCAGGACTGTCCTCCAGGGGAGGCCGAGAGCCAGCCCAGTGCGGGGTGCAGGTCTTGGTGAGGCCTTCTCAGTCCCCGGAGGGAAGGAGGAGGTGCAGCAGCTGCTGGGTGCTCCGGCTTTGGCACCAGCACGGGTGAGGCAGCTGGGAACCTGGCATGGCTGGATCCGGACTGTCCCCGGCAGCTCCTGTGCTGAGGGCTTGGTCAGGGCTGGCTGGATCGGAGGGCTCTGACCCTGGACTCGTCCTGTGTGCAGTCATCCCCGGGGGCTGGAGGGCCTGCTGCAGGTGGCAGCTTGGGGGAAGCAGGTCACTTCCTGCTGGGCCGTCCTCTCCCCAGCCCCTGGCTCTCTGCTCCCTGGCTGCCGTGAGCTGGGCAGCTCCCTCCGCTGTGCCCTTCTGCTGAGATGTCTCTGCCCTGGACCAGCCGACCCAGGCCTGACCTCTGAACCCTGAGCCAGGGGAAGCCACCTCTCTCAGTTGCTCAGGTCAGGCACGGAGGCTGCAGTGCGGAAAGCCGACTCCACAGGGCCTAGCTTTACATGAAGAGCTTCCTGCCACCTTCAAGTCCCTTCTGGGCGCCAGGGCCACTGTCTGCCCAGAGAACTGCACTGTGGCCATTCTGCACCCTGAACCCACACGGAGCTGAGACAGCAAGGAGGCAGGGCCAGGCTTGGCCAGGTTCCCCCGCCTGCCCGGGGCTCCCCAGGCAGCACACGAGAGTGCACGCGCGCGGGCACACACACACACACACACACACACACACACAATGCACACACACGCACGCACTCACACATGCACACATGCAGACACATGCCCATATGCAGATACACACATACACACACTTGCACATGCATACAGACACAGATGCACACACAGGTACATGCACACGCAGTGGGGGGTGAGCATTGTGACAGTCTTGCTAACCCAACTCAAAGCTTCCCCGAGACAGGTTTGACAATCCACTGGGAAACTGTCACTTGCAATGACACAGATCTCCTCCCTGCCTCTCTGATTCCGTCCCCGAGGGTGATGCAGCCTGGCTACCCTGGGAACATAGGCGAAGCGCTGCATGGCCCTTCCCAGCAGGGGCTGGACACCCAAATTTCTGTCATGCAACAGAGTAATTCTGGTGGCTAAACCACCGTGCAGAACCCTGACCGTGCAGAACCCAGGCGAGACAGAGAAGCGTCCAGGCTGCTAAATGAACCAGACAGCCCATCACAGACTGGCCGCACAGACACGTGGGCTCCGCTCCAACGGCGGGCCAGGCGGACAGAGCATGTGGACAGGGGTTTTGACTATTAAATATTCTATAAGCTGATGAAACAGATAAAAATGACTGGAAGTTGGCCAGGGACAGGGCCTTGAGTGGTGACCACACAGCTGCAGGGCCCCCTCCCGCCCTACAGTGAGGGGCATCCTAACCAATTCCAGGCCCAGCCCCACCCAGCTCGGATTCTGATCAACCAGGAACGGTGCAGCTCCCACCAACTCCACCAGAGCCTGCTCCCAGGGGGTGAGCGCTGTCCAGGAGCCCTGGGCCAGGCTGGGCAGATGGGCGAGTGGGCACGGTGCCCTGTGCCCAGGCAACATCGTGGGGGCTACGGCCCTGCTCCACCCACTGCTCCCCTGAAGCCCAGCACGTCTGCCCCGAGTACTCAGGGGAGTGCGGCTCTGAAGCCCCACAGAAGGGGAGCAGAGGAGCACAGGGCACCCGGCGAGCACAGGAGGAGGCGTGGCCTCCTGGTGGCCCAACAAGGGCAGGTGTGGACCACTCCTGCACAAGGCTTCCATCCTGGGTGCACAGGAGGGGCCTAGGAAAGGTGCCACAGGCAGAGTCCCCTCAGCGCCCCTGCCTGGCTGAGCCCCTGCATCCAGGTGCACAGTCACACCAGCCAGCCACCCGTATGTCCCCCGCACCCTGGGGAATGCACATATGTACTATCTTCAAAAATGGAAACGTACCCCCAGCTGAGGGCCCCCTCCAGGGGACAGTGTGCAGCTCACAGGCGGCTCCCCGGCCCCTTTTGGCCAGCTCCCCGCCACTGGCTCCTGGCCGGTCCTCACTAGATACCCTTCATCTGGTAGAGGACACAGGGACACCAGGAACACCTGCCCTCCTGTCTGGCTTCTCTGCCTGCACACGTGAGTTGGAGACCCCACCACACGTGCAGTTCCCTGTACCAGCAGCTGTCCCTTCACGCTGCTGAATGCCAGTCCACTGTGGGAGGCACCATCTGAGAACCAGTCGCCTCTTAGACAGACATTCAGGCTGCTTCCAGGTCTTGGTTGTGGTGGACAGAAGGGGCCATATGAGCATTCAACTCCCGTGCGCTTGTGCACATACACTCCAGTTCCACAGGAACAGCCTTCCCTCCACAGTGGAGCTGCTGGCCAACGGGCAGGTGCATCTCCAACTTCACAAGCAGCTACCAAGGTTCTTCCAAGGTGGCTGCAGCATTTACATCCATACAAGCAGTGTGTGCAACTTCCAGTCACTCCACATCCTCTTCAGCTCACACTGTTGTCAGTCTTTTTGATTTTAGGCACTAGCACAGACACCAGTGAAATACTGCTGTGGTTGTGTTTTGCATTTTTCCAGTGACTAGTGATGCTGAAGATTTTTCCATGTACTTATTATATATCATCCTTTGGGAAAGGATTTTGTCCATTTCAAGAATTCTGTTCATTTCTGAAAATACATTCTTTTTTCTTTTTCCAGGAGCTCTTTATATATTGTGGGTCAAGTGCTTTGTCATATGTGTTTTATAATCCCACCACCACCACCAGTCTCTGCCTTGGCTATTCATTTCCTTCATGTGTCTTGATAAGCATTCGTTGTTAATTTAATGAAGACAAATTTATCAATTTGTTCTTCTGTTCTGTGTCCCACCTAAAAACTCCTGTGTCTTGCTGAGAACTCTTTGCTTTCTTCCAAGTCATTAAAGATTTTTCTCCTGCATTTCTACTGGGAGCTGTCTAGTTTTGGTAGGTACATCCAGGATTCAGGTGCAGACTTTGCAGGTGGGGCGTAGGAAAGGTGCAACGGGTAGAGTCCCCTCTAGCGCTGCTGCCTGGCTGAGCCACTTGCATGTCCCCCACACTCTGGGAAATGCACATTTCCCAGAGGTGGGTGTTCACTGTTTCCCACAAAAATATCCAAGCGTTCCAGAATAATTAACCAAAGACTCTGTTGTCCCCACTGGGATGCTTAGATAGAAAAACAAGGGGCCATGCGCCGGTCTAGTCCGAGCTCCGTTCCGTCCATCCACTCTGTGGCCTGCTGCAGACACGGCTGTGCTCCCCTTCAGTCCATGGACAGTCTTGTAAGCAGTGGAGGGAATCCTCCAGCCTGTCCTTTAACAAGACCACGTGCTATTCCAAATGATCATGGAGCCATCTGCTTCTGGGGAGCCTTGGGGATCATGACGTGTTAACGACATCACCTCCAACCCATGAACACAGTACAGACGTTCCCTTATGTAGGTCTTCCATTTCTCTCAGCAATAGTTTATAGTTTTACCATTTCAAAACCCACAAAGTTTTGGCTAATTTCAATGGTTCTTCTGGCCTCCCTCACCCCCATCCCCTCCTTCCCTACCCCACCCTTCCCTTCTCCTGGGATTCCCATCACACACGCTGGGCTGCTTGAAACCGTCTGCCGTGTCTGAGGCTCCATGTGTTGTCCCCTCTCCCGTCTGTTGTATAAAGTCTGTGGCGGCTCCCGTGGAACCATCTTCAAGGTCCACGGCTTCTTGCTTTGCCACCTGTGACCTCCATCAAGCTGATCTGGTGACTGCTCACTTCGGACCTGGGTTTCAGTTTGGGCATTTCCACTTGGCCCTTTTCAGTCGTCTGGTCCTCTGCAGTGGCTCCCTGCGTCTGTCACGCACTTCCCTCCGAAGTCCCTGGCCATAACCTGTTGTGACAGTTCACTTTCTGTACCAGTTGTCCGGGCCGCGGGCGCTCGGACGGCTCGTAGACAGTGCTTCTGAGTGTGTCTGCGAGAGCGTTCATGGACACCAACGACTGGACTGGTAGACGGCGGGGAGGAAGACCTGCCCTCACCCACGTGGTGGCCGTCACCGGGTCCACTGATGGGGATCCACCCAGGCAGAGCACAGTGGTGGGAGACGGCAGAGCAGCTCAATCGCTGGAGGGGGACATCAGAACTCCTGGTTCTCAGGACTTTGACTTCTGGATTCACCCTGCGCCATCCCCCCCACCACAGGTTCTCAGGTCTTTGTCCTGGGCGTCACCTCCCAGGCCCGGGGTCCTCAGGCCCCGAGGCTCTGACTGACTCTGCCAGCAACATTCCTGGAGCCGCAGCTTGCAGGTGCGCACTGTGGGAACTTCTGGCCTCCATGATCACATACGCAGAGCCCCGTGACAAATCCCTCTGACACACCTCTGCGCGTCCTATTGGCTCCAGTCCCCTGCAGACCCCTGACTGCGCAGCTGCCCATGCAAACAGCTGGGTCCTCCGGCGCTGGCTCCCACGGCCGGTTCCTTCCTGAGCCCAGCTCACGTCCTCCTGCTTCTCTGCAGGCTGGGTGCCTTTCACACTGGACATCATGAACGGGTCGCTGTGGGGACTCCAGATCCTGAGGTTCCCGTTTCTTCCAATGAGAGCTCAGTTGGACTCAAACCTCAAACTGACCTCCCACCGTGGGCGGGGCTGGAGTGCTGCCCTCGGGTCGTCCTGGGCAGCAGGGGCTGAAGAGGGCGTGGCCAAAGGTGCAGGTGGGTCTTACATGCAGACTTGGGGGCTGCTGCTGCCTGTGCACCCTGCCTCCCAGCCCACCCCTCAGCAGCTCTGCCAGCCCCAAGTCCTGTCCTGAGGTTGGGGTATAGATCCTGAGTGTCCCCCATGGCCCCTGTGCTGTAGGCCTGGCCCAGCCTGTGGCCCTGCTGGAGGTGGTGGAATCTTGGGGGACAGAGCCCAGTGGGAGGAATTAGGTCACAGGGTGTGCCCTGAAGGGGGTGTCGGGACCCAGCCCTTCTTCTCTACTGCCCAGACACACAAGGTGAGCAGCCTCCTGCTCGTGGGCTCCTGCCAGGGTGTGCTGTGTGACACAGAGCCAAGGCATGGGGACAGGGACACTGGGAACTCCCAGGGCGGTCACCCCAACACCACACAGAAGGGACACTGGGCCTCCACCATCACATACGCAGAGCCCAGGGTGGCCACCCAACATGCTCACTGCTGTGCCCCGAGGACGCCAGAAGGAGCTCTGGTTCCTGCAGGACCTGGTCCCCACCCTGCCCTGTCTCACAGTCCCACACAGGACTGACCAGAGCTGACCAACCGTGTGCACTGCCCGCAGCCAGGAGGGAGCCGGCCCCAGGGTCTCTTCCAAGTGACAGAAGCCTCAGGATGTGCCCCCTCCCTCAACCAAGCAGTGCGTACGGGGGCTGCCAAGAGCCAGCAGGGTCCTACCAGACCCCTCCCAGATCCCCTGACCACAGTTCAACTAAGGTCAGTGGACATTGAGAAGGACAGGTCTGTGCGGTTTCCTGGAAATGTGGCGGCCTCACCACACGCGTGCTCCAGATGACAGGACAGGCTGGGAATGGCCAGGAGAGTGCTCAGCCACAACCATAAGATGAGCCCAGCAGCTGGATGGGGTGAACCCACACCGCCCTGAGGCCATGCTCGCCAGACTCCTGCGGTCCCGGAGCAGCGTGGACAAAGGCCCTGCGACCCCCACAGGCTGGGGTGGAGAATGACGGGCAGCAGCGGGGCTGGGTCCTGGTGCCAAGATGGCCCTCAGGTAGGGACGAGGCCCAGGAGCTGTCCTGCTGTGTCCCAGGTGGGGCGCAGGCGCTGGCCAACGGTGGCCCTGACCTTCCACCATTCTTGCTCCTTAGCAAGGGCGTCACCTGTGGGTCACTTCACCATCCTGAGCACGGCAGAGGGAGCTGGCAGAGCTGGGCTGGGGGCTCCACGTGGAGGTTGGCTGGGGGTCTGGGGTCTCCTGGGAGGGCAGAGCAGCGACAGGGAGGAGCCTGGCCCCCGTTTTCATGAGACAGCAGCTTGAAGAGAGTCCAGCTAAGACCCGACAGAAGGAGCCCACCCCCTGGCCCCTGCACACAGTCCCACGGGGAGCAGGAGGCCAGGCTGAAGCCTCCCTGCTGGACCTGTCCAGCCCACACCTCCAGACCCTGCAGAGCCCGCGGGCCTCTGAATCCCACGGTGCACCTCCATCACGCTCCGCCTGGCCTCCTGGGCAGCCCGCTTTGGTGGCAGTCAGAGGGGGTGGGGCTCCCCTGGAGCCAGAGGAGCTGGCGGGTCTGCGTCACCTCCAGACCACGAGGTGGGGACTTCACGCTCGCTCTAGATTTCTGCCATCCGGCAAGTCCAAGCCACCTCCCAGCCCACGGGTGTCTAGCTCGGTAACTCTGGGCAGGAAGACTGGACCTCGGCTTCCCCAGCTGCCAAGGGCGTCAGAAGAGGATCAGCCACAATGCGAACGACCAGCCAAGCACACAGTGGGTGCTCAATAAACGCACCTTCCTTCACTGAGACGATATTTGGCACAGGCCTGTGCTCAGTGAGCAGTGTTAAGAGCAGCAGTTTTCAAATGCAGACGCTGGGGGTTGGGGGCCCAGGAACCTGGCCCATCTGGTCACCGCCCAGCTGTGGCCTTGCCTGGTGTCAGGAGCTGCCCTTCCTCATCCAGTTGCCTGAGAACACCAGAGCACAGATGTAAGGGAGGGACCGTGGGCCACAGCAGGAAAGCGGCCACTCAGAGGCAGAGGGGCCGCTGCCCCCCACCCCGCTCCCAGTCTCCTCGCCGTCTCTCCCCCTGGTCTCTACCCCGTGGCTTCCTGCCGTCAGCTGCACTGACAGATGCTAAATCCCCACAATTATTTCTGTCTTTGAAACAGCCTGAAATCTTCCAGGAGGGGCCCCGAGCACGGGCTGTGGCCTGAGATCGCAAACTCCTGCCTCCGGCCCGAGATCCTGGGCCCGGCTGGAGCCTCGCCTGCTGTCAGAAGGCAGCTGCCCAGAGAGGGCCAGCCCCCCGCCCAGGAAAACCAAGGACAAGCGCGCACACCCTGCCTGTGCCCCGCACCTCAGGACTGAGGACGAGAAGCATCACCAGGACAGGTCCCGGTGGTCAGCGCCTGGTTACTAGGAAACCAAATGGGGGCTTCCTGACCTGCTGCACGCCGACAGCAGCCTGTCTCCAGGAGCTGGGGCGGGGGCAGCAGAGAAGCCCCGTGGACTGGACTGTCTGCACGGGGGGCAGACAGATGGACGAGGGCTTCTTTACATGCCACCTGCCCTCGGCAGCCCGACCACTCCCTGGGAGGTGGGGAAACCAGCAATCGCCCAGGTGGCACAGCTCAGCTGGACAGGACACCAGGGAGCTATTCTGAGGGCTGTGCACACACCACACCTCCCACCTCTGGGAATTCCCTCTAAGCAGGTATAAATTTAGACCACCATCTAAAAACACCCAGGAACCAAGAAGAATGCAAGGGTGTCCCAGGAGCTGGGCCCAGGGGACATCGTGGCCACCACAGCAGAGGGCTTAGGGTTTCAGTTCTTCCTTTGTCCCATGAAGCATGCTGTGCTACCTCCAGAAAGTCACTTCCCTTCTCTGAGCCTTCATTTCCTCAACTACAACTGGGGGCCAGATCACCTGTAGTGAGGGCTGGCCTGGCACTCGGGCCTTTCGGTGTAAGAATCGTGAATGTTGGCAGCACCCTGGCACCTCCCCTTGCCACTCCCCTTGCCACCAGGCCCAGGTCGAGTAGTCTGCCCTGTGTGTTCCTCACAACAGAGGCCGCCCTGGTGTGCTGGGAACCTCCTGGGGCGGGTGCCCGTCATCCACTGGCAGGCCTGGGGATGGCTTCTGGAGCAGGCAGCCTGGGTGCCGTAGGATGGAGGAGTGTGGCGGTCCTACAGCAGGCCACTCAGGGCCCAGTGTGCCACGTCCCTTCTAAGCCACAATCCCAGGTGCCCCCCGTGTGCTGCCTCAGTGTTGAATGGGGGGAGGCGCCAAGGCCGAGGCTTTGTCCTCCTGGGGCTTCCAGGGTCCAGGGGCGAGGCAGGGACCTCATTAGAGAGCACAGAACTGTCCCTCGGGCCACAGCCAGCTGCTCCCTGCTCCCTGCAGGGGACTTTAGAACTCCTCCAGGCAGCCCCCAGCCCTGCAGAGATGGCAGGAATGAGGAGAGGACCGCTGTGACCTCTCCTGACAGCCCCTAACGAGGCATTCAAAGTGGAAGTCCACAGAGACCGGCCGGCCAGCCGCTGCCACTGACTCTGAGGGCCAGCCAGGCAGGGCTGACAGCGGGCTCACATGCACCTGAGGGCACTCCCCCAGAGGGCCTGGACCAGCAGCCTCCCCGTGGTGCCCAGCGGGAGCAGGGTTTCAAAGTCAGGGAAGCCCCAGACCCACAGAGGCCCACAGTGGTCCTGCTGCACGGAGGGGTCCAGGAGAAGTCCTGAGGGCAGGACAGGGCGCAGAGAGCAGGGCTGTCAGTCCCACTGGCAGTGGCCAATGGCTCTGAGGACCACAGAGGGACAGAAGCACTCATGGGCTTGTTGCCGACACAGGCATAGATGGGAAGCCCCTGCCTCTCCTGCCTGCATCCCCTCTCGACATCAGGCCAGTGGACCAGGCCAGCAGCCGGGGCTGGGCTGCACACATGGGTTACCCTGGGCCAGGACCACTGGCCTCTGCTACTGAGTAACAGACTCCCAGGACCTCAGCCCATCACATGCCATGACCAGCCGGGCAGCGGGAGGGCAGCTTCTCTAAATTACACTCAGGCAGATCCTGCACCCCTTCAAAAGGCACTCCAACCCACACCTCCTCCAGGAAGCCTCCCGCCTCAGCTCTGTGAGGTGTGTGGCCAGTGGACACTGCCTGGCTGACCCTCGTGAGAGGTGGAAGCCCTTTGGGGGTGAGAAACACAGAACTGACGGGCACAGGCCCCAGGTCTGTGACAGGTGCTGACCTGTGCCCAGCTCTGAGCTCCTGGGGCTGGCAGGGGTGGTCAGGCAAGGGCCTTCTGGGTTGGACAGGCCTGGGTCCAAACTGTAGCTCTCCCTCATTGGCTGTGTGACCCCGGGCAGGGGTCTTCCCCTCTCGGAGCCCCACCACCTTCCCGGGCAGTGGAAAGGCTCTGGGCCCTCTGCACTGGACCAAGGTAGTAAGGTGAGAAACATCTGGCAAGGCGGGATCCGTGGACACTGGCTCTTGGGTTCCATTTGGCCAGTCCCCATGACACAGGCCCTCCACTGTGTTCAGGGAACTGGGTGCCACCAAGGAAGGCCCAGCTCGGGGAGCACGCACGTTCCAAGTGTACTGTACTGAGGCATGGGGTGGGGGGGACCCTGCTGGCAGACACTGCTCGAGGTCAGCTGTAGGTGCCCTGGTCAAGGCCCTTCTGCCCCTGGCCATCACCTGTCCAGTCCAGGCCCTCAGGCATGAGACCACTGCCTCCCTGTCCTCACAGTGCTGTGGCCCTGTGTCCTGCCTGCACCCTGGGCTCCTCTCCAGCCCACTCCTGCCCTGGACAGCAGGGGACCTGGCCAGGGTCCACACCCCCACCTCAGGAGAGCCTGGCCTCCTGCCTCCTCTTACTGGTGGGCAACAGGCATTCCTCCCAGGAACAGGGGCAGGGGCTGTCGACAAGGCTGGAGCGTGGTCCGTCCATAAGGGCTATTTCCCTGGACGTCTTTCCAAACCCACCCCCTCTAAAAGGTGACCGTGAGATGCCCCCCAGGGCCTCTCTCCTGCCTGAGCCGGGCAGCACTGGGGGCACCCCGCATGTACACAGGCCTCCCCCAGTGCAAGTGAGCCCTCGTGGGCTGGGGAGGCGGCTCCAGCAAGATCTGTGGTGCGGTGGGCAGAGTGCGGGCTGCGGGCAGCGTGGGGAGGGCTCCCCCCTGGCCAGGGTCCCCACAGGGGCTCGTTCTCCATGGTCTTTCCCGCTGATCAAGGGCTCTGCACAGAGTGGCTGAGGGAGGCCCCTGGGGCCAGGGTCAGGAGGAGGCACAGGTCCCCTGCCCTCCTGCAGCCCCAGCCCACCTGGGTGCCCCAACCCCACCAGAGTTGGGGGTCCCTAGACCTCCTCCGCACCAGAAACGTCACTTCTGCACCTTCGGAAATTCTCCCAACAACGCTGACCTGACACACTGAAAGCCACCGAGTCCTTCACGATGCAGTAAAGTGTGCAGGTCAAGACCACACCCGAGTGTGAAAACCACTTCTATTCCAAGGACCGTGGGGTCAGAGCTGAGCCAGCAGGTCCCGGGGACAAACCTGTGCTCTCAGAGGGATGCGTGGGTCCCTCGAGCATGGGGCAGGTCCAGGTGTCAATCTCTTGTCCTGTGGCAGCAGGCCAAGCAACAGCCTGCAATGTCACCACCCTCGAGGGGCAGCACCTGGCCCAGATCCTGCAACAGGGAAGCGGGCTGTGACCCGCCCAGCGGCACCTGGCCAGCCCCAGGCAGAACTGCCTGGCAGGCCATCACAGGGCCAGAGGCAGGAAGCTGCGAGCTCCTGGCCACCTGGTCTGATGTTGCGCGAGACACCTGCCCAACTCCAGGCTCCAAACCGCTCAGGCCCACACCTGAAAGCTGCCCCTCCCAGAGCCCGGGGAGACCCCACCTGCACAGAGGCCCAAGAGCCCTGTGAAGAGGCACCGGAGAGGAGGGGCAGAGGCTGAGGGAGGACCTCTGTCCCCAGAGCCGAGAGGCCGGTCACAGTGAGAGCACTCACACCAGGCAGAGGGGCAGGGGCAGCCATCAGGGTGCCCCACCCAGCCACCCTGTGCAGCTGGACGTTGGACACTCACCAGCACGCCACTGGGGGCAGGCTCCCTGCTGTGCCAGCCACCTGTCCCCACCCCACCACACAGGATGAAGCAGGCAGCTACCCCAAGGGGCTGAACTTCACCCAGAGTGACCCCCAAGGCACTTCTCAGACCCAGAGGGTCAGCGTCCTCGCAGCCTGGCCCCGCTTGCCCCCGCCCAGGTGTCCACACCCACTGTGGGCACCGGGTCCTGCCCTGCCTTCTGTGGCTGCTGCTCCTGCTGCAAGACTGTCTCTGCTCTTTGGAACATTCCTGCAGGTTCTGAGACCCTCTGTCCACTCTCCTGAGAGGACTTCAGGCTTCAGGCTGGTGATCCCAGCCCCTTGCTGTTCCTGCAATACCATCCCAGGCAGGTCTGTCGGCCTTCCGTGGAGACCTGCCTGCAGGTGTGGCAGCCAGGGTCCAGGGGGGGCCTGAGAAGTGGGACCAACCACAGTGCCAATGCATGGTACTGACCAAGCCACCAGAAAGGGGCTCCTCCAGACACGGTGAGCAGCACTACTCAGTGCTGACCTCTCCAGCCGGCCGCTCTCACCACCTGATCATACACCTCGGCCATCTCAAGAGCCAGCTCAGGGTACTTGGGAAAGCCACCTCAGTCCCTGGCTCCCAGAAGGAGACTGTGGATCGGGGACCGGCACTGCCTGTCCAGATGGCCAAGAGCCCTGCTGGTGTCCAGCTCACAGGACAGTGAGTGGGGTGGAACTGGCCAGGCACAAACCTTCAGATTAGGGACTTGGTGTGGCGAGGAGAGGTGTCTGTGCTGCCGAGCGTCCCACGGCTGGGTTCAGCTGGGGCCACTCTGCTTCTGTCAGCAAACAGAACAGCCCTACAGTGAGTTCCACGGCCTCTGCTGCCGTGTGGCTCCTAGGAAGTCCTCAATAGTGTGCGTGGCCTGAGTTGGTCCCTGTGGCACAGTGCTGCCACAGCCGCTCAGAAGCTGGACAGTCACCTGCTCCATCAACAGAGCAGGCTGCAGGCTGCATGGACACTCACGAGCCCGAGAAGCTCCGGGCACCCCACCCAGGCCTGCCCATCTTCTCAGCAGTCCCACGGAGCAGGGCCCGACTCCCGTGTCACACAGGAGGAGACCAAGGCTCCAGGAAGACCACATGAGCAGGAACAGGGGAGCTGAGGCCAAGGTGGACAGACCCTCCCAGGAGCCACCTCAGGAGGGTGGACAGAGATCTCACTGTAACTGGGGCACACCTCCCAACTGGCCCTGCATGGGGGTTGCGCAAGCCTCCTAAGGGTGGGTTTGGAGTGGGCCCCACGTGGAGACCCAGAGCCCCGCGCCAGGAGGCAGAGGTGACCTGTGCTGCCCCATCATTCCCACCACCCTGCCCAAAACCACCCGAATGGACAGTGGGGTCTCAGGGGGCAGAGCTCTGTCTTATGTTTCATGTTCCAGCTCCTGGTCCCAGGCCAACTGACGCACCTAGTAACCAGGTGACAACTGAACAAAAGCAGGTGACAGTCCCTCGCTGGTCTCCTAGGCCACATGGGGAGCCAGGAGAGTCAGTGTGTGACATCCCCCATGGCCACAACGTCTGGGGTCTGGGTGGCTGAGGGTCCTGTGGACAGGCACAGTGCCCAGTGTTGCTGACGTGGCTGTTCGGCCCCAAAGCCCCTGGCTCCCTCCCACCAACCAAAGGCTTCGATTAGGCCACGCCCACCTCCCGCCTCCACACTCCACAGGAAAGAAACGGCAAAGCAGTTTGTATAATGGCTAAATGTCATCGCTAAGTCCACAGAGACAGGATGCTAGGAAATCCTGCTTTTCAGTGAACAGAGAAGAAAAAAAAAACAAACATGAAAAAATTTATTAAACGCGAGCCACTGGGACCGAGCTGCAAGTTAAAGATCAGACTCATCCCTTCCCTGTGACTCACGGCTCAGTCTGTCATAGCCATGGTGGTAAGGACTAAAGCGCACTCTGAGTGTCACAGGGTATCACTGGACGGGGCAAGCCTTCCGTCCCTGACTTGCATGAGCAATTCCGTCCTGCTTTGGGTCAAGGGCACAGTCCCCACCAGGAAGGGCAGAGAAAGGGGGCAGTAGGCACCGGGGCCTGTGGACGGATTGCACTCGCTGCAGCCTTGAAGCCAGAGGTGGGCTACAGGCCACAGGCAGGGGCTGGCTGGCCGGGGCGGAGGGGCAGGTCTGGCCACCTTGGTGTGACACTTTCGAGGAGCGTGCCCCGTTAAGAGCCAGCATTTATGGAGCCCTGCTGCATTTGAGGCCCTGTGCTGGGGATTCACCTGCCTGAGGCTCCTACCTAGGAGACAGTCCATGCCAAGACTCGGCTCTCCAAGGCCCACAGGTCCCTGTCCTCCAGGGCCCTCATCTGTGCAACCACTGAGGGATGTTTCTGGGAGCTGCCGACCCCCGGCTCGGACTGGAGACGGGAGACACAGCAAATCAGAGGTTGCCCTCAGCACGGCTGGGGCGCCCAGGCCTGCCTGGTGGAGAGGTCAGGGCACAGACGGGGTCAAGCTGTGCTCCTGCCACTCACTAGCTGAGAGACATGGACCAGTGGGGGTGTCCCCTCTCTGGGATTGTTTCCTAATCTGCAAAACAGGGACAATGTTTGCACAGATGGAATTGCAGCCTGTGTGCCCCAGAGGCTCCAGGCACCCTCCTGTCACCAGAGTCACCAAGTGGGTGTCGATGTCAGACCACGGGCCTGGGGCCTGTACCAGGGCCTGGGGTGTGCCGAAGATGGCCCAGAATCCAACCTCAGGAAACTTCAGACCCACAGGAGACATTTAGACAGCTAATCACTCTTTAACCCCAGGACACCTGGGGCCATCGGGGGTATGCATGCCCTGTGGGCAGTGAGTCCATCCAGGACGGGGCGCACGAGGCTTCCAGAGTGGGAGCCACCTAGGCCCAGACTTGGCAGATGAGAAGGTTTTCCAAGGGGGAGAATGCTGGGGAGGGGTCCAACCTGGGCTCAGTAAGAAAGGCAGCCGCAGACCAGCAGAGGACAGGTCCCAGGCCCCTGTAGAGTCCCTCCTGCCGGGGTAGGCAGCACCCCTCACTCTAGGACCCCCAATCTCTCTAGCCTGCCCAGGGAGGGAGGGATGTCTTGCACAGAACATTGGGTGGCCTGCGGGCACAACTTGCTGAATCTGGGGTGACAGAGTGCAAACACCACCTGCTATGTGAGGCAAAGAGGCACCAAGTCCCCAGCAGAGCCTCCGCCACAGCAGGTGCCCCCTAAGTGCTGGCTCTTAGTCATGGTAGGAGCCTCCTCGCCAGCCTATGCTGAGGGGGGAGGAGGAGCAGGTCGGCCCAAGAGGCACGGGCAGTCTCTCCAGCACAAAGGAAGGTGACACTGCACTGTGGACAGACGGGACCACGGCGGCCAGGAAGCCCAGGCCTGGGAGGGCAGTGGGCACAGGGGCCGGGAGCCACCAGTGACAACCTGGGCGGGAGTCCTGCACCTTCCAGCCTCAGTCCCCCTGCAGGACACGGCTCCCACCTCCTCCACACCGCCGCTCCGCCCTGCGCAGTGGGGCTCCCTTCCCTGGGAGCAGCCAGAAGACCCCACCCTGGCCATGGCGGGCCCTGCAGGTGTTCCATCCCCCGTCCCTGGGGGGAAAGGCCAGGCTTGGGCTGTGTGTGGGAGGAGGAAAGAAATCCCCCAGAGAGAGGGCTGAAGCCAACACAGGCCACCAAGGAACAGGGACACAACTCCACCGGCCCTGCCCGCCCACCTGGAGACCATGAGCTGCAGACCCCCTGCCCCTGCCCGTGCTTCTGAAGGCACCACGCCAGGTGCCCCAGCAAGCCTGGGGCCACAGGAGGCCCACAGCCACCAGCTCCCTGGAGTCCCACAGGAGAAGACCTGGGAGGAGGCCCACTGCACCCCTGGGCCAACACCCAGGCCAGACTCTGGACCGGCCAGTGACCTTCTAGAAGGCAGGCTGCGCGAGTTAGGGCCGCCCATCCCCCAGAGCCCCCCAGATGGCCACAGCCTGCTCAGGCAGGAGGACCACCACACCAGGCAGGCCAGCCCAGGGCCCGCTCCTAGACACCAGGCCTCCCTCCCTGGCCCCTTACTCAGCCAGCTCCTCCAGGCTGCGGTAGACGTCATCGTCACTCTCTGCGGTCTCCTCGGAGGGGAAAGGCCTGCGGAGAGAAGGTAAGGATGAGGACACAGTTCTCCCGGGCCCTGTCCCCTGAGAGACCACACTGCGGCCTGGTGCTGCAGACACAGCAACCGCTGGGGTCTAATGGGGGTGCTGAGGGCAGAGTCCTGGGGCGCGGACGGCCGCCCTCGCTGACCCCCGGCATCCTGCTGCCAGTGGGTGGCTGGGCCAACCCTGTCCCCATGCTGCCCTCACACTCCTGGAGGTCCTGGAAACTGGGTATGGGACTTCCTGGGCACCTCATGGTGTGACGCAGGGTGGGCAGGCGGCCAGCCCAGGTCACCCAGGACAGGACACAGAAGGAAGGTCAGGGGTGCTGCCTGTCACCTCCACTCTGCAGAGCCTGAGGATGGTGGCTCTCACCAACACCCTCCCCAGGGCTCCTGGGAGACATCTCATGGCCACATCCCGTGTCCAGCTGAAAAGGCCACTCCAGGCACCGGCTGCCTGCAGGAGCAAGGGTCCTCACCCAGGGGAGGAGCCACAGCCCTCGGGGCCGGGGTGGAGAACACCAGCCCAGAACGTGCTCTGGCCTACTGACCATTCTGAGCTAAAAGAAACTGAGAACCAGCCGAGGGGGAGAGCTCCCCACTCCCCAGGTGAGCCAGCTCGGGGGAGAGTGCCACCAGCGAGGGGCTGCACGGGGGAGAGCAGCTCGAGACCCACTGGCCCTCCAGGCTCACCGGCCCCCACTTCTGAAGCTCAGGGTGGCCTACATGCTCCGTCACCGGGCCCTTCTCTGAGTCCCACATTTTTACAGGACTCTCGTGCACACGCATATAACTGTTCTTCTCCAGCCTGTGTCAATGTCACCCAGACCAGCCACAGGGCCGAGAAGGGGGAGGGGGAGGCCACGGCTCCTTTAGGACAGGTCAGTCAGCCCCTCTCTGGAGGAGCAGAAATGCCCCTTTAATCAAACCAAACGTCTCCCTGCAGCCCCGGGCACAGCCTCTGAGCTCCCTGGAAAGCTGCTGCCCAGGAACCTGGGAGCCCACGGGAGCTGGCCCGCCCAGGTACCAGCAGGGACTTCTTCCCAGCCTGGGGTCAAGCTGACATTTGCCCAGCACGGGACTGGCAGGGATGGACAGCACCTCCTGGAGGCCCCGCCGGCAAGGAGAACTGTGCAGGGCCCACTGGGCTGGGGCTGAAGGCTGGGTCCAGCCTGTCCTGTCACAGACCTGCTTGCACCTGGCCTAGGTCTGAGGTCACCAAGACAGATCCGCCAGGCCACTGTCCTTGTCCCCCACCCTGTGGCTTGGTGGCAGTGGGGTCCGGCTTGGCCCCTGCCTGGTGGGCTCCACCTCCCCTGCCCAGCTTCCTCCCTCAGGATGAAGGAAGCACCCAGGGCTTGGTGCCATCAGACCCAGGGCAGAGCCGGCCACCACCATTCCCAGGCCACCAGCAGGAGGCTTCCTGCTGCCTCAGCCCTCTGGCAGCCGGGAAACCCGGCAAGACCCCTTTCTCCCCACGAGGCCCAGACCCCGCACAGCGGGGTGGTGGAGCCTGGGACGGAGGAGCCAAGGCCGAGGAGCCAGGGGCTGGTGGCCCGACCGCTACAAGAGCACACAGGCGACGGCCGCGGAGCACAGGCAAATCTGGCCAGGCTGGGGCGCAGCAGCGGCCCCAGAGCCAGAGCGCGAGTTCCCCGTCCACCAGCGCAGGCTGTCCCCTTCCTGCCACCCTCGCTGGGAGGACCCTCGGCCCCCAGTCATCACCTCAGCCATTTCTACCCTTTTCAGCTTTTTAAAAATTTCCTCCTAATGCATGAAAACAAAGCTGTGTGTGGTTATGGGGGACCACGCTGCGTTCTGCCACACTTTCCACGCGCTTCTCGCCATAATAAGGAAAAATTACCAAAATTCTCGCTTACTGTAGGACGAGTTTTACCTGCACGTGGAGAACCTCGGAACCCACTCCTCTCCTAGGAGCGTGGTGCATGAGGGTGCAGAGAGAGGGACAGGAGCGCTGGGCGGGGTGGCAGGGGCGGGGGGGAGGGTGCACACCTCCCACTGCGCTGCGAGGACTGCATCTGGTTCAAACGCCAACACAGGAGGGTGGGCCAGAGATTTGAGGAGACAGCGCAGCCGCTACCCCTGAAGAGCAGGATGGGCACAGGCAGCCACTCGGAGACCCATTTCTGGAAGCCACCTGCTAAGTGGTCGAAGGAAGCAGCTGGCTCCGTGGGACGGCACAGGCCCTGCGAGGCCCCAGCAGGCATCCCATGCTGCAGCCCGCGGTCGCACCCAGGGCTCCCTCTCCCAGACTCAGCCTTCGGGTGAGACCCGCCTGCCCGGCCAGGTGGGCTGAGCCGGAGGCAGGGAGCACAAGAGAGGCTTCAGGCTAGGTGAGGTTCTCTACCCGCTGTGTGAGCTCAGATTAGACACTTAACTTCTCTGACTGCTTCCCCTGGAAAATGGAGACTGTGGCACCCTCTCTGGAGCTGCTGTGAAGAGGAGCAGGACTGGCAGGATGTTCTGCACCCAGCAAGACCCAGAGCGGAGCTGTCCTGTCATCCCAGCCCTGTCCTCGCGGGCCACCTTCCACTGCCCAACAGGGCTCAGGGGGGCCTTCAAGCCGTGCCGACACAGCGTCTCGTTTCCTGACAGACCACTCTGCACCCCCTAAGACAAGACTCGAGAGGAATTTCACGTCCGTGGTCTCTGCTCTGCTGGCGATGGTGCAGGCAGGATCCTCCCCTCTCCCTGCTCTCCCCCTTCAGTGTCTGGGCTCAGCCCTCCTGTCCTGTCCTGTCCTGTCCTGTCCTTGGCCTCCCTACCCCTGAGATAACAGCTGGAGTCAGAAGAAGGCGCTGCCACCGCGAAGCCTCGGCCACTTCTCTCCCAGCTCCACTCTTTGGGGCCACAAAGCCCCTTGAGCGGAGCTCCAAATCCAATTAATTCCTGCCACCGCCAAACAAAGGCGGGCCATGGTGGCGGGAAAGATCCCCTGGGGACGGGAGGGCTCGGTGGGGGATGGCTTCAAGACAGGGGGTGGGCGGCCTGCCAGCCTCCCGGCAGTCTCCACAGCCCCCCCTGCTCTGCCCGAGCCCGCCCTCCCCACACCACGTCCAGCACCCCTCAAGGCTCAGTGCAAACCCGCCTCACAGGGGACTGACCACTCTCTTGGCCTAGGTCCACCTCGTTCAGCACTGGGCCCTGGAATGCACACTGCTGAACCCCCCGGGGGCCAGCAGCAGCCCCTCCCCGAGCAGCCCACCACAGGACACCCCAGGCTTCCTCAGCACCCCCACCCTCCCGAGGGCCTCTCTCCAAAGTCGGCCTCCGCCCCAGCTGCTGTGGCCATGTCTGCACAGGACAATCAGTCTCAGTGCCACCCAGAGGACAAAAACCTGAAGAAAGGACAGCTAAGGACACTTGGGGCCAAACCCAAAGACAGAACAGAGGGAGCAGGACCCCTGTGCCCAGTAACTCCACTGCCCCCTCCCTCAGGTGTTTACAGAGCACCTCCTCCAGCTGACCACAGCTGCTGGTCATGGCTTCAGGGAGCGGGAACAGGGCCGCTCTGGCTGGGGGTCAACACTGAGCTCTGGCCCTGCCCTCAGGACTCCTTCGGCCCTGCTCTGAACAGTGGCCTCTGCCAAATGCCCCACGTGCAGCTGATGGGGAAGGACCCCAGGGCTGGAAGGGTGGCTCTGGGGCTCCTGGACAGAGGGGCCAGGCCCTCAGCGGGCAGCAGGACGGTTGGGCTGCTTCCTGGGAAGCCCCAGGGAGCTTGCTGGAGGTCAGATCTGGTTTTTGAAACAAGATTGGAGGCCAAGGCGAGAACCCCAACCCAGTGCCTTCCCCAGAGGCGGGTCCAGTGCCAGAGCTGCAGCTGGGGGCTGGTCAGCTTCACGCCCCGGTGTGCCTTGGTGGGGCCAGGGGCCACGAGGGTGGGCTTCCACAGCAAGCACGATCTGCACATGGTGCCGAGGACATGAAGGGCAGCTTGGGCTGCGGGTGCTGCTCACGCCACCTGAGCCCCAAGCCCCCATCTGATCCTTTCATCTCTTCAAAACCAGCCAGGGAGCAGCGCTGGGCTCCCTGACCCCATCTGGCAGTGGCCTTCCTGCATTATTAAATCTAATCCTGCGCCCCAGGGCCAGGCCTGCTTCCTGGGGATTCCTCCACCCAGAGCAGGGACCCCCTCTCAGCTCTGAACACACAAATCCGCAGGGCAGGTGCACCCTCAGGAGCGGGGCCACGCCCGCAGCTCCATCCCACCCACCCTGGACACTGAGCACGGGGAGAAGCTTGCTCCCTGGGGGGTGCCAGCAGGCAGTGCACCTGGCACAAACGCTGGCCAAGCCCATCTGGCCTGGGCTTCCCCGGCTGGGGAACGGGAGCAGGTAGTACCCTGTTTAGCCCCCGCCCTTGGCCAGCACCCCATGCCCACTGAGCACCCAGCCCCACATCCCACGGTCCCCAGCTCCCAGTCAGCGCTGCAGGACACCTGGCTGCTTCTCTCAAAATTGCCAAGTGCCCCCCCAGCCCCGGGAGCTCCTCTGCCCTACTGGGGTCAGACGAGTCCGCTCGTCCCTGGACCCACCACCCCAGGGACTGTTTTCTCCCATGATACATCTGAAAAAGAACATGACCTGAAATAAATACCCTAGTTCCAGAAGGTTCTGAAGCTCTGGGCAGTGCTTGGCTCTGCCGCAGCTGAGCTCCTCCAGGACTCGCGGTCTGTTCCGTGGTCTAGGGGCATTTCAGGCGGAAGTCACCCGCCCATGGGAAACCTCGCCGCCGCCTCCTGCATCTGGCCTGTTCAGGAGACGTGGCTCCCGCAGCCCCACGGGCCATCTCCAAGGGTGTTCACAGCCACAGCAGAGCAGCCCACAGATGCCCCGTCCTCCCGGGCCTGGCCCAGTGCCAGCCAAGACCAGGGACGGGGCAGAGCCTGGTTTGCATCCTGAGGGCGAGACAGCTCATAGCCCAGGAGGATGCCCCATGGGCCCTAGTGTGCCCAGCTCCAGCCCTGGCCCGCCTGGAGGGACCAAAGCTCCTGGCCACCTGGGCCTAAGGGGTTTCTTGGGATTAGGGACTGTCAGTGCTGAAGTGGGGACAAGGTGGCCACCCAGACCCGCATGTGGTAGGCAACACTGCCTGAAACCCTGGTGTGACACTGTGGGGGGGGCCTGGCTGGCCCCCACTCCCTACCCCGAGTCTAGCCTTGGAATCACGCTGGGGCAGGGGTGGCACCAGGCCACCCCAGGGCTCAGGAATACCTCACCCAGGTAAGAAGGCCACAGGACAGGAATCCTCTAAGAAGCAGAGGCCAGTGAGGGGGGCTGGCCCGGAGACCCCCACCCAGGGCAGTGGAACTGGGCGACAGGCCCCTCTGGCACTGCATGGGGGGCGAAGCGGAGGTCCGCAAACTTGAAAGGCACATCAGAAGCTGCAGCCCCAGGACCCACAGCCCCTTCAGTTATTCAAGAGGCACCTGGTGCTGCCTTCTAACCTGCAGGAGGCCTTGAGACCTGGGGTTGTTTACTAAAAACCATTCTCCCGGTGAACAGCCCCAAATGTCAGAGCCAGCCAGGGACGGATCTCGAGTCCCGCTCCAGTGACACCCATCCAGGTGGACACCAGTGCAGGAGCACCACACCCCCCCAGTGCACCTGTGTTAGAGATGAGCAGAACTGTCCCCTTCCCTGAAGGTACAGTGCGGCTGAGGGCACAGGGACAGGCACAGAGAGCACTAGTTGGGTGGGGGCCGTCTGGGCTGGGAAACAGGAAGGGCCTCTCCAGGGAGGCGCCAGGAGGAGGCAGGAGCGGGCCTGGGCAGCCGTCTCGTTTTGAACTGAGGTCCAGGGTGAGAGCAGACAGGCTGGGGTGTGACCCCAGGGGGAGCCTGGCCTGTGCGTTTGCTGGGGACCTGAGCCCAGCCCCAGCTGACACACAGGTTAGATGGCGACAGACCACCTGCCTCTCGGTGACGGTGAAGGGGGGATGGTGTACAGGAGGGCTGGAGGAGCAGTGAGGGCAAGAGGGGGAGGAGGCCTGAGTGTGGGCTGGGACAGGTGGGAAGGTGGACCCTGACGTCTGACCTGGCAGTCCCCGTGGGAGTGAGGGAGGCAGAGGCACAGCCACCTCCAGCCCCTGGGGACCCAAGACCACACCAGAGCCACGGCAGAGAGCCCCGGAGTGAACCCAAGCCCAGCAAGGCTGTTTCCGGAGTCCCACAAGGCAGAGGAGACCCGCTGACCTCGTGGGAAGGCAGAATTGCCCCTGCAGGGGGCGCAGGCAGCGCAGGCAGAGGCCCTTGGACACTGGAGGAAAGTGCTGCTGGCCGCTGGAGGTCACAGGGCTTTGGCCTCCCCAACAGGCATCCTGGGAGGCGCCTGTGGGCAGCAGCAAGGGGAAAGGCAGTGGGTCCCAGCCCTCTGCCACTGTGCCTTCACTGCCTCGCTGCCGTGCCCTCTTCCCGGGGACACCTGCCTGCTGGGTCAGAAAACCCCACCCGCATCCCGCCTGGATGAACACTTAGGATGTGTCCGGGGGAACAGGCGGCTCTGGGGCATGACCCACATGACGGGGGAGGGACAGGCCAGCAGGGAGGCTGCAGTGCACGGCCTGCAGAGCCCCGCCAAGGACACAGCCTCTCTCCCAGCCAGCCGCCAGGCCTCTGGCGTCCTCTTTCTGCAAACACGCTGCAGCACAGTCCCTGCCCCAGGCAGGACCTGGACCACCCACGTTCTGGTTCCTGATGGGCCGGCACCCCCAGACGTCCTCTTGGCCTGGGCCTGGGGAGCCGACACTGAGCTAGGCCATGTGGGGCAGAGGAATCACTGGGACAGAGAGACGGCAGGTCCCGCCCGCAGAAGGACACAGGCTGAGGTTTGAGCCTGCCCGAGGTTCCCAACCACGGATAGGACAGAGACCCAGTCTCCCAACCCACAGCTGGGCACCTCCAGGCCCAGCGGTGCCTCCACAGCCCCAAACTGCTCCAGGTCCAGGTGGCCCTGGCGGGGCAGCTGTGAGACTTGCTCTGAAGATGGGACACCCAGCACCACTGGAAATGGATACCCTTTCTCCTCAGGGCCACGCAGTTCCCTCCTGGGGATGACCCTCGGCCCAATGGAGGTCTGTCCTCCCAGCACAGGGAGACCCTGGTGGCCTTGTGACAGCCCCCAGAGTGTCAGGAGAGCTCAACGTGACTGAGGCCTGGAGAGCACTGCAGCTCAGGACCCGCAACCCGGGGCCAGGAGAGGCCGCCACCCGCACTCCTGCAGACAGAGCTGGCCAAGCAGGCAGGACCAGTGGGGAGGTCCTGTGCGACCTCTGAGCAGCGGGGGACTGGGGTGACGGAACAGCTGGAGGCCCTCTGGTCCCCTCCTCCAATTTCCTGCAGACTTGCTGAGAAACGAAGGGTCAGCCTCGTGGCCTCGGCCTTGGCTGGCCTCCTAGACCCAGAGACCTCTCCCTTAGGGGACAGCTGCCATGGGGACAGTGAACCCAGAGCCCGGCCCCTCTGAGCACCACAGGCATCACTAATGGGTCAGCCACACTCCAGTGACTATAGAAGAAGCAGGAAGCCAATCCTGGGAAGGGCGGTCAGCCTCCCTGGTCAGCTTCCCAGAGAGAGCTGGCCAGCCCTCCATCGCCACAGCGACGGCAGCGACGGCACCGAGTCCCAGGCATCTGGTAAGCTGATCCACAGATGCCAGCCTCTGCCCAGTCAGAGTATGGGGCCAGGGGCGGGGACAGGTGTACCCACCTGGCTGAAGGGGCCCCAGTCACTCTTGTCTTCCCTGCGTTCACGAGCGAGAGCAGGATGTGGCCAACACGGGCCCTCCTGTCTCCTCCCAGAAGGCATGCCAAGCCGGAGAAGCGGCAGAGTTGTCCAAGGAGACCGTCCAGGAAGGGGCAGAGCTGTGGGAGCCAGGGGTGCCACACCTGCCTGGCACCTCCTGCTGCCCATCAGCCCTCACTCCCCCCTGGACGCCAAGCCACCCCTCACTTCCCCAGCCTCCGCTCTGGAGGCCCTACAGGCCACAGGGGCCAGGAGGGCTTTGGACAAAGCCTCAGAGGCCACGGCTGGAGGCTCCCAGGCCCCCACCCCATGAAGGGGAGACTGCCACTGCCTCCCTCCTGTCGCCAGGACTTGGCTCCACACCTCCTGGGACACCAAGCACACACCTGGGAGTGGCTTGTCACCCCACCCTGCGACTCGTCTCCCCCGGAACCCAGGGCCTCAGAGCAGCTGCACACAGTAGGTGCACATGACTGGCTGACAGGCTGGGACAGGGTTCCCAGGGGCCTCTATGCGCTGGATCTGGCTGGATAAAGCCTGTGAGGGGACAGGGCGGGCCTGGCTCTCCCAAGGTCCACTGAGGGGATGCCCAGCTCGGAAGCTCAGCACGCAGAAGTGGGTCTCGGCCCTTCTGGAGAGCAGCAGCCCTGGGCCCTGGGCAGCCCAGGAGGGCGGGGTCAGGCCGGCGACTGTTTCTTCACAGTGCCCTGGTGGCTGCAGTGCCATGTGGGCTGCAATGCCCTGGTGGGTTGCAGTGCCTGGTGGGCTGTGGTGCCGTGTGGGCTGTAGTGCCCTGGTGGGCTGCGGTGCCCTGGTGGCTGCGGTGTCATGTGGGCTGTGGTGCCGTGTGGGCTGTAGTGCCCTGATGGGCTGCGGTGCCCTGGTGGCTGCGGTGCCCTGGTGGGTTGCAGTGCCCTGGTGGGCTATAGTGCTCTGGTGGGTTGCAGTGCCCTGGTGGCTGCAGTGCCATGTGGGCTGCAGTGCCCTGGTGGGCTGCAGTGCCCTGGTGGGCTGTGGTGCCCTGGTGGCTGCGGTGCCCTGGTGGCTGCAGTGCCCTGGTGGGCTGCAGCCTTGGGCTTCAATCAGAACAGGGTGGGCCACAGCCCTGACCTCCTGGGACCCCCAGCTCCTTCCAGACCCTCTTGCTTCCCAAACTGGGAAGACACCGGCCTCTCCCAGCTCAGGGAATGGGGGTCCAAAGACCCCAAAGGAGAAAATCCAGCTTCCCACAGCCACCAACCCCATCAGGACCAGGGCCAAGCCAGCACTGTGCCACAGCCACTAGCAGCCCCACACTGTGGACAGCGAGACTCAGGTGCTTGGCAGCCTTCCCGACAACAGCCCCAGAGGGGAAGCAGAGCCTCTCCTGCCCCCAGGGTCAGTATGAGGCCAGCGTCCCCAGCCCCTAAGGCTTGTCCTGACAAGACCTGAGCTGGAAGGGCCCAGAGACGCCTGGGCCACAGGCTGCACCCAGGCCAACCCAGGAGTCCCAGTGTCACCCAGATGGGCAGCCCTGGACCAGAAGTGTCCTCTCCTCAGCTGCCACCTCTGCAGGTCACAGTGGTCATCGGGGAGCTCATGCTGGGTAGCACACAGCCCCGGGCAAGTCTGGTCACTGTGGCCAAGGGAAGAGGGCAGGGCGGCTCTGGGTGGCCCACCACCAGGTGTGGGGCAAAGTGACAGGCCTTGGCGTGGCCTGCCCACGCGACAGTGAGGGAGTCTCAACATAATTCTCAGTTTTCTTTCTATAAGGTCCAAAACAACCAAGATGAGCCAGAACTGCGTCTCAGTGTTGTGGTGGCTGCGGCTGGCCGTCTTGTTTCACAGTCCAGGGGCCGAGCCCAGGCCTCCCGCACGAGGCGGGTCCTCCACCAAGGGACCGCCCCAGCCCTCGGGCAGGAAGTGGGAAACCTGAAATTCAGGACAGCGGTCACCTCCTGAAGGGGCCGGGGAAGGACCAAGCGCAGGGCTGGATGGGCATTTCCTTCCTGATCCAGAGCCACAGCGTGCCCGCGCCTGGGTAGCCTGGCTGGCTCTCGGTGTCACAGATAACGACGAGTTAAACAGATGAGCCTGCAGAACAGAGGAGGGAAGCTGGCCACGGAATGTGGACAGAGGGGACACGCAGAAACTTGCTGGCGGAGGCTGCGGGGCCAGCTGGAGGCTATCCAGCAGCGAGCGCCAGGGCCCAGTGACAAGAGAAGGGACTCAGTCGACCCCCAGCTGACGTCTGGCCTGTCATGAGCCAGACCCGGCTGGCTGCTGAGTCAGCGGGACTCAGGGCCATTTGTTGCCCTCATAGAACAGGGTCCACCTGACCAAAAGAAGCAGCACACATGCAGAGGGGGGTGGCAGGTGATGGCCACGGGTGGCAACGTGACATTCAGTCTACTACACGAGACCTTCCGGTGACAAGGTGAGCTGACCCTAGTAGGAGTGGTGGGCAGGGGCTGCGGAGAGCTGTGGGGGGCAGCCGTCTGCCTACCTGCACCCAGGCCACACCCCAAGCCACAGGCAGTGCCAGGACGCCACCTGTGAGGACTTCTAATGACCTCACAAATCCCAGCGCAAAGACGCAGCAGGTCTTCTTGGCTCTGAAGAGGAGCCAGCAAGGGCACCGGCTGCCCAGGTGAGTCTGCGGTGGACACGGGCGCGGGGTGGCTCATCTCTCTACCTGTTGCAGAGTGAGACCACCTTCCCTCCCAGAGGAAAGCACAGGGGTGGGCACTGGGCTTCAGTGTCAGTGACCAGGCACGGGGGCAGTTCTACCACCCTGAAGGGTGACTCTGCTGAGGAACGAGGAGGTCACTATCCTTGGAGGTTCACCCTACTGTCCCTCCAAGCCAGAAGTAGGGATCCTGGAGCCCCCACACCTTTCTCTCCAACACCGGCTGCCTCGTGAGCACCCAGGGACGGGGCAGCACTGGGCTAGAACTCAACAGGGTGTTGACTGGCCTCCAGAACCCTGATCCTAACCCCAGGCATGCTAGGGGCTGGCCACCATCAAGGGACCCTCCCTAGAGGTCACTACTCAGCAAAACCCTTGGGCCTGCTCTCCAGGTTGCCTGGAGCCACCAGAGCCCAGGACCATGGCCAGGAGGCCGAGCCTGAGTCCCAGAGGTGGCAGGCCCACTCCTGCAGCTCCAGGGAGGGCGGCTCCTGCCTCCTCTGGTTGCTGGTGGCCCCCGGCATCCCTGGCCAGGGCTGCTGACTGGTGGGAATGGTGGCCCTCCACCCCTGACACCAGGTTGCCCTGGCCTGTGTCCCTCCTCTGTGCATCTCCTGAAAGGACACTATCTTTGGACTTAGGTCTGCCGGTCACCCAGGAAGATCTGACCTACCATCTGATTGTCTCTGTAGAGGCCCTTTTCCCAACAAGAACCCACTCGGTTTCCAGGGGACGTGGGGGGCCACCACCCACCCCCTACACCCACCCTGCCCAGGCCCACCTGGGGGCCTGGACACATCGTCAGGCCTCACTGAGAACCACCACCGGGCTGCTCTCCACTGGCCGCTCCTCAGTGCCATGCGGACAGGCAGGCTGTGGGGGCTCCTTCGCCTGCCTGTGACCAGTGGCCAGTGTCCTTTCCCTACACAACCTCCTGGTGCTGGAAGGTGGCCTGAGGACCAGACCCTGTTCCCACACTGGCCCAGGGACGCACGGCCAGCACCAGGAGGCAGGAAAGAGGAAGAAACAAGCTGAGGACAGACGAGCCAATGGCCACAGGACCCAGTGTCCACCCGAAGGGACCTCAGGAGAAGGACCCTGGGCCTCAGTTTCCAGGATCCTTAAACCAGAAAAAAACAGTTACCCATCCTGACTGCCCTCGGCCCTCCCACCCCAGCACTGCCCAGACAGGACAACCACGTCCCCCACCCTGCCTTCACCGTGAGGTCCACTGTCCCCACCCTTCCAGAGCCAGCAGGCCAGGGAGGACCCAGAACGTCCCAGGGCAGCTGGCTGGCCTGAGCCCTGTGTGCAGATCTCGTGGTCAGTGACACCGGATGTGTAGCAAGCAGGCCCTGGACCTGCCCAGGAGCCACTGTACAGGGACGAGGTACACGTGTGTGTAACTGTGAACACACCCGTGCCCCTGCCTCCCGAGCTGCCACCCGCTGCTACTGACAGAGGACAGGGGGTGTGGGAGCCAGCACCACAGCGATGGTGGGGACCCTCTGTGAGCTCACCCCTGAGAGCTGGCCATCTGTCCCCAGGAGGCCAGACCACAGGCTGGACGCCCAGCAATCCACAGGCAGCCTCTGGCCTCTCCCCAGGAAAGGAATTCCATGTGCTAACCACTTGCCCACACCCACCACGGCGAGTCCACTGTCTCCTGAAAGGAAGGCTGCCCGGGGGATCCACGCGGCCAAGCAGGGCTCCTGCAGCAGACCTGCCAGGGCCAGGTGGCCGGGACATTTGGTGCCACCAGGTGGGACAATTAAACCATTTGCTAAGTAGATGGAACAGTCACCTCCCATGCAAATCCAGTGGCCTAGGATGAGCCGGGGAGCCCCACCTGGGAAAGGATTCCGTCCACCTGGAGGGGCCAATGGGAGCAGGAATATTGTTCCCAAGAGAGGGGCCTCCAGGAGCCACGGCCACGTCCCTAAGGAGCATCACCTCCCAGAGAAGGGGCTGCGGCCCTCGGGGCAGCACAGGTGCTGCCTGCCCCTGTGCCTTGGCCAGGGCTGCTGACTGGTGGGAATGGTGGCCCTCCACCCGGGGGATGCAGGGGCGCTGGAGGGTGCCTGGCATTCGGTGGGTGCACAGTCCCCGGAGCCCACCCCCAGACCCTCCAGCCAAAATGGCTCTTCTGGGAGGCACCTGGCACCTTGTAGATGACTCCAGCCTTCCTGAAACAAGGTTAGGGCTGGAGGTCAAGGGTGCAGCCCTCGCCCCAGAGGGATGCCCCCCCCCCGACATCCTGAGACGCCAGCTCAGCAGCCTCCCGGCCACGGCAAAAAGGAAGGGGAAGGAAACGTTGGAAACAGGGCTGGCTCCGCCGCCTCTCGGTCTGAGCCCCGCACGGTATCTGGCCCTCCCAAGGGAGGCTCGGGGGGCGCAGCAGGCAGGAGCCACGCGGGCGGAGGCCGTCCCCAGCTCTCACCCACCAGCGAGACCAAAGGCTGGGTTCCCTAGAGGCACCAGTAAAAAGCGAGGTGTTCATTTTCAGTTCCGAGTGTTCTGTTGTCCTTAGATCCGGACACAGTGGGTCTGGAGCTCCGGGAATCCGCTTCCAGCTAAGGAGGAGGCTCCAGCTCCCAGGTCCCGCAGACATTCCGCGTCTCCTGCCCAACCTCAGCCTGACCGGAGGCCTGCCCAGCCTGCCGTCACAGCGGCTCTGTTCAATCACCCCAAGGTGGGCCCACCCAGAGGCCCACCCAGAGGTGAATGGCCAGCAGCTGGTGGCCGCCCAGGAGTGGACTCTCAGTCTTAAGGAACAAAGTGCTGAGCCCCGCTGCAGCCACAGGAACCTCGAAAACATGTTCCCAAAAGAAGCCAGGCGCAGGAGGCCACACCGTGTGCCTCTGCTCTGACATGTCCAGGCAGCAGAGCCACAGAGAGAGCAGGGATCTGGGGGCTGGGTAGGGAGCAGCCCTTCGGGGGTCCCCTTCCAAGGTACAAGAATGTTCTGGAACTCGGTGAACATACTGAATTGTGCCTTTAAAGAGGCCACGTTTACATGAGTTTTATTCTCAACTTTTTAAAATCAGGAAGCACAAGAGAGGGTGGCAGGCTGGGCCAGGACTGGGCTCTGGGCTCCTCTCAGCCACCAGGGGTCCAGGAGAGTGCCCAGCGGTGGCCTGGTGTGTGGGTTTCCAGAACGGGAAGCATTGGCTAAAGACGCCCTTCTGCCAGTTAATAGCACAGACGGTGAAGAGCTTGGCCGGTGTGCCGTGAAGTGTTGGTGAACACCCAGGCTCGCCCCGGTCCCTGTGGGAGTCCCAGCCCAGGTAGAGGAGGAAGGGGAGGAGGAAGCAGGTGCCTGGAGTGTCCCGAGCTCACAGTGGGCAAGTGATGGACAGACCTCGTCCCAGGGCCTCAGGACAAGAGCAGGTGTGTGGCAGCCGCAGAGCGTGGCCCTCCACGCCTGGCCCTTCCCTGTCTGTAAGCACACCCTCCTGTCCCCAGCCTTCCCAGCCTCCCTGGGTGCCCAAAGAGAAAGGCCCATCTCCCTCCAGCTCCTGAGGGCCCCCTCTCACCTGCAAGCCCAGAGCCACCTGCCTGACAGGAGTCTACTGGGGACCTCAGCCACACAGGTCTTTGCTCCACCCGTGACTCATGGGGGGCCCTGGGCCACGGTGTCAGGTGGGCCTCCGGGGGTTGGAGGCTGAGTGACCGAGGGGCCCACAGTCACTTCAATACACCCTGCACAAGGCGGTGGGCTCTGTGCTACTCCAAGTGCCTGGAGTCACACCGGGATGACAGCAAGGGCCACACCACCCACAGGACCCCAGGACCTGCCTTCTGCACCCACTGGCTGGGCTCGGTGTCCTTCCCTATAAAAACCACAACCGTGAGTCCACAGCGTCCCACTTCTTGGGAGCCATGGAAACAGGGTGGGCTGGGGGACCCCAAATGCACTGCCACCGTCACAAGAACATACTACTGAGCCCCTCCCTGGGCCAGGTGCCAAGCTAACGGTCTACAAGCCTCTGAGTCCTGAAAAGCCCATGACGCCCCACACACAGAGACTCAGGCGCAGGGGCCAGCCCCGCTCACCTGGACACAGGCTCAGGTCAGGGCCAGGACTGCAGCGGCTCTTTACCCCTCTGCTGACCACCTCCCAAGGCCCTGCTGTCTCTTCCCTGCCCAGGGCAGCTCCAGACCAGAGGGGGACACGGCTTTCCGTTCACACCTGCCCTTGAGTCCAGGCAGCAAGCAGGGCCTCCCTGTCCACGGGGCTTAGGAAGCATCTGGGGAGACGTGGGAACAAAGAGGTGGCCTACAGCTGTCACCTACGTACCTGTCCTGGAAGAGCCTCCTCCTCACACACCCAGGACGGACGCAGGGCCAGCTCCCTCCACTGGTCTCACCAACCCCACCCCCAGGGAACAGCCCCTGAGCAGGGACGGCAGAGGGGAAACGGGGGCCATCCTCGACCAGAACTGTGTTCAGGCCGCTGCCAGAGAAGGCAGGCACTGCAGCGGGCCGTGTCCAGGGCCAAGCGGGCCTCCGTCCCCAGAAGTCACTGGCTAGGCTGCTCTGACAGAGGCCAGGACCCCGGCTACCTCCTAGTGGGGAGAACGTGTGGTGAGTCGGAGGGGGGCTGCTCAGCACGCGGTGCCGGGAATCCCACTCCCGAGTGGGTGATAGGGGCAGGGAGCGGAAATCAGCCAGGGCCACCAAGGGCCAGGACAGGTGGACGACACCCACACTCCTCCAGTTCCAGGAACAAGAGCCCAACATCCAGCCTTTCTTCTTTTAATTTTTGGTGGTGTAGCTGCAGGTGGACACATGCCTTCATTATTTATTTAGACGTGGTGCTGAGGACGGAACCCAGCACCTCGCACGTGCTAGGCGAGTGCCCTACCGCTGAGCCCCAGCCCAGCCCCCCCGTTCTGACTTTGTACCCAGAAACGACACAGTTTTGTTCAGCTGGACACTTCTAAGGGGGACCTGTACAGGCCTCGCCGCAGCTAAGACCAGTCTGTGCATGGGACAGGCTGGGCGGCCGGACAGGCGGGTGGCCTGTCCCCCTCTGCACCGCATTGTGCCGTGGACACCTCTTCCTCTCTGCTTAATATTTCATTGGAAAACATTTTTTTTAATATTTATTTTTTAGGTGTAGATGGACACAACACAATGCCTTTATTTTTATGTGGTGTTGAGGATCGGACCCGGGTCCTGCCCATGCTAAGCGAGTGCTCTAAAGCTGAGCAACAATCCCAGCCCCATGGAAAACATTTTTGAATGGCCCACACTGCAGCTGACATTTAAAAGAGAGAGAGATGCCGTCAAAGAAACAGCTAAGTGCTCTGCCCACCCTGGGCAGCAGAAGGCCCCGGTTCCCCAGCACATTCCACCTGCTCTGGGGCTCGGCACCTGAGCCCACACCCGACCCAAGTCCCAGGACCCCAGCCTCAGGACACTGTGCCCAGGACACCACTGTGCTCAAGCCCCTCTCCCCTCGGTGTCACTCTCAGGGGTGACCCGCCCACGGGGATCTAGCGAGGGGCTCTTCCTGCCACTCCAGTCTCATCTCACCCTGGTGGCCTGTGTCCTCAGGCGACCCCCAGGAAGGCCCGCCCTGCATGTGTCCCCTCCAGACCTGGACCCCATCCCCAAGGAGACCACCTCCCTGACCCTCAGATGGGAGCCAGCGATCATGACAGCCAGGGCTGCCCGGGCCCTCCCACGCCCTGGGGTCCATCCACGTATTGGAGACGGGCCAGGCAGGTCCCGGGAGTCTGAGGACAGACTTGGCAACCCTGACAGAATTACCCCGAGGGGACAGCGGTCCCTCGGGGTCCTCAGAGGCCCGTCCAGGGCAAGCACACGTGGCCAGGCCATCCCCGCAAACCCTCCCCAGCGGCCTCCCTGGCACCAGGGTCCCAGCTCTGCTGTGTGCGGGGCACATTTAGGCGCGTGATGATCTGTGAAAGGATCGATTTGCTGGTCTTATTACCTAAGTCGAAGGCAATTGTGCAGCCGTCAGGAACATGCTGCGAGATCCCCTCATGGGGCTGCGGCCCCTCCTCCACGCCCCTGCCGCCGTGGCCAACAGGCAGCTCCGCCACACATTGAGAATTCACCACCGACGATGCGGCAGAGGACAGCAGAAGACGGCGCTTACAACGCACGTCTCTGATGAGGCACGCGGGTGGCGAGGAGACCCCAGGCCCGCCCTCCGCGCTGCCCGGAGCTCACCTGATGCCTTTGGTCTGTGCGATGCTGTGCAGGGACAGTCGGGACACCGCGGAAATGACCTGCAGGAGACAAGAGAGGGTCCTGTGACATCACGAGCAACCACAGGTCACCATGTAGCCACCATTGAGGGTCCCGAGAGCGCTGAGCGCCGGCGACTAAGCACATCTTGTCCTGGAGAGAAAGCGCCTTAGTCTAGACACCTACTTTGAATTTATTGTGCAAAATCTGTCGTTTTGCTGCACTAGCATTTGCGGAGGGCCACCATACTCCCAGGGAGGAGAGCGTCTCCGCTCGTGTGACCCTCCTGGCCCCAGGTCCCCGCGCTCTTTGCTCACCCAGAAAAGGGCCTGCCTCCTCAGAGGTCATGCTTCCAAGGTGAGCACCCACGCTGCTGTTCTGGAAGCTGCCCCATGTGTAACAGCAGCTCAGGTTCCCAGTAGGGGCCGACCCATTTCAAAACTGAGGAAATGGAAGCCCAGAGATGTATAGTGACTCACCCAATGTCACACAGCACCGGACAAACATACAAGTGTAGTACTTGCTTCCCTTCAAGCCCCAACTCTCCATCTGGCGCCTAAATAGGTACCTGGCTCCCTGAAGGGGTCAGGATTCAGAAGGACAACCAGGGACAGAGCTGTATGACGAGACCTTTATAGGACCCCCCGGGGCTGACTCATCAAGGCAGACTTCTAAAACATTCAGCAAGTGGCAGAGGCTGCCCCTTCCCCTGCCCCTCCAACCTGGTCCTGCCCGGTCATCAGGCCAGGCCCCTGCAGACACACAGGGCCCCATCTCCCAGCCTCAGAAGCCCCAGTGCGGTCACTCCATGATGTTCAAAAGGACAGTCAGCAAGCAGACCAGCAGGGTAAGAGGCTCCACGGAGGGACAGGGGAAGGAGGCAGGGAACAGGCTGACCCCAGAACACAGAGGTCACATTGAGACCTAACAGGAAGTGGCCCACCGCTCACTCAGTGGGGGTCCCCGGGCACCAACCAGGCCCAGCACTGGGCACTGAGGAAGCAGGCAGAGACCTGGCCCTCGAGACCACAGAGCACATGAGTTCACATGAGCACAAGGTCACACGTGTGGTCACAGGCACGTGGTGCTTAAATGTGCACACGTGTGTGTACATGTGCACACGTGTGCTGTAAGTTAGAGTGTGGAGGGGTGAGAAACAGGAAAATGGACCCCAAACCACTTGCTGGATTCAGAGACACCTGCTGCTGGCTGTCCTGGGCACACCGAGCCTCAGCCTGGGAACCCAGAGCCATGGGCCCTGCAGGCAGGAAAGCAAGGCCACGGCCCCGAGGCCCTGTGGGACACATTCCTGGGACCTCCCTTAGGCTGCTCTGTGTCCAGCAGCCTTGTCAAAGGGCAGAGAGGAAACCACAGGGAAGGCCCCTCTGCAGCCCGGTGAGCCAGGATCGGCCAGCGAGCAATGTCAGGGGTCCGTGGGACGACCTGGTCCTGAGTCTCCTCAGACAAGCCTGAGCCGGCCCAGCAGGGGTCCCAGTGCCGTGTGCTCCAGGGGACTCACAGACGGCCACCGCCTCGCGCCTCATGTCCAGCTTAAGAGCTCTGTGTATTAAGGGGTAAGTCAAAGCAGCGTTTCTGTCTGTCCTCGCGCCTACTTGACAGAACACTGGACGGCCGTGGCCAGCCCAGGGCACAGAGCGGCCCCTCTCCCGGCCTCCAGCAGCAGACGCTGCCAATCCACCGACACATCTCCATGGTGGAGTCCTGGGGACAGCAGCCACTCAGCACCAGCCCAGGAGTGGCAAGCACAGAAGCCTCATCCTGACAGCTGGACCCCAAGACGGAGGGCGCCACAGCGGGCAGTGTGGCTCTGTGTCCGGGCACCTGCAGTCCTGGGGTCAGCACTGCTACTGCAGCTGCCCTGAGCACAGCCTCACGCTGAGCGTGCAGTGCTTTGCCCCAAGAGGGAGGCTCTTGGCGCCATGTGCGAAGGGCTCGGCTCCGGAACCAGGTTGAACCAGGGAGCGCGGCCAGCAGCCAGCCCTGGCCAGCTCTGCGGGAGGCGGCTGTCCTTCCAGCCACCCAGGCTGTGCGCTTCCTGGTGTCTGGGGGGGCTCACTCCAGAGACCCAAGGCCCAGGGCAGGGGCTGCTGGGAGCAGACAAGGGACCCCGAAGGAGCCCAGCCGAGGGCCAGATCAGGCTGGGGCAGGCCCACATGAAACCAGTCACCCTGCAGGAGGGGGTGGCACTCCCCAGGCACCTCTGGCCAGCCAGGTGACAAGCAAAAGCCTCCTGGCTCAGGGCCAAGAACTCCTCCAAACGTAAATGTCAAAGGATGACATTTTCCCAACTTGTATTTCCTCTTCCCAGCCGTGTCCCAGTTGGCAGATGAATGAAGCAGCACAGGCCGCTCTCCCGCCTTCCCGTCCCTTCCTGTCCCTTCCCGTCCCTCCTGCCCCCACAGACAACCAGCTCAGTCAGCCGCCACCCACAGAGCCTCCGTGCCCTCGGAGAGCTCAGCGCCCAGGGACCCGCCTATACCCAGGGTCCCGCCTACACCGCAGGCTCCCAGAGCAGGCTCCTGGGCCTCTGCCCCGTGCACAAGCATCCGCCCGCCCTGCCTGCAACCGTGCCCACTGGCTATCACAGGAAAGAGGGGTGGACTGGGCAGCCCAGAGGCAGGGTGGCAGGCAGGTGGGGTGGAACTCTTGGTCCCTGCCCCACCCAGCACGGCCTCTTTGATCCCAGGCTCCCGGACTGCAGCCCTTGCCTTCCCCACCCGGGCAGCAGCGGCTTTAGAAGGCAGACCCACCGCAGCCCAGCCTGCCAGACGTTCTGGGGCCCAGGGATCCGCATGGTGGTCAAGGTCCCATGTGGCGGGATGTGTGCCCCTCTTAGGGACTGGGTCACGCAGATAATGCCACAAACTGGGTCAGGATCCAGAGGAGGGCCGGAACATGCCCAGCTTGTCTGCCTGTGGCCCCTGCAGACATGATACCCCAAGGGGGTCACAAGACCAGGTCAGCGCTTCCGGCTGGAGGGCGAGACAGGTGCTCAGGGGTGACTCTGGTGAAGGGATGCGTCCGGAGGCAGGGCTAAAGGCCGGGGTCCCACAGAGTGCCACCTCCAGTGAGGGCCTTGCCAAGCCCAGGGCTCAGGATGGGGCTCCAGACCCCGTCACTGGGGTCTCCCCTGCCAAGCCACAGATGGACGAGGCTTGTCCTGTGAGCCCCAAGCTAGGGAAGCACCCCTTACCCTGCCTCCAGCCTCACCATCCTGTCCAGGTAGAGAAGCCTGGGACACGTCCCCGGGGGCACGAAGACCCGGTAAACCCCTCCCCCAAGACAGAACCATCCCTCCTCCTGGCTGAAGGAGCAGAGGCCCACCGCTGACCTGCCTCCTGTCACTGCCCGGCCGTCCCTGAGCCTGACAGGAGCGCGCCCTGTGGCTGAAGCTCGGCCTGGTGTAACAGCAAGCAGAGGGACCGGGCACAGCCCCTGCTGCACCCAAGCCAGGAGCACGCAGTGCCCGCTGAAGTGCATCCGGTCTTCCCGCTGAGTGCCGGGTGGGGCTCGAGGGAGCAGTGGCCACACCTGTAATCCAGTGGCTCAGGAGGCTGAAGCAGGAGGATCACAAAATCAAAGCCAGCCTCGGCAACTTAGTGAGGCCCTGTCTCAAAATAAAATATAAACAAGGGCTGGGGACGTGGCTCAGTGGTTAAGTGCTTCTAGGTTCATTCCCTGAGAGGAGGAGGAAGAAGAAAAGAGGAAACGAAGAGAGGAAGAGGAGGTGGAGGAGGAGGAGGAGGAGGAGGAGGAGGAAGAGAGAAGGAGGAGCAGGAGGAGGAGGAGGAGAGGAGTAGGAGGAGGAGGAGAGATGAAGAGAGGAGGAGGAGGAGGAGGAGAGGAAGAGGAGGAGGAGAGGAGGAAGAGGAGGAGATAGGAGGAGGAGGAGGAGAGGAGGAGGAGGAGAAGAGGAGGAGAGGAGGAGGAGGAGGAGGAGAGGAGGAGGAGGAGGAGGAGAAGAGGAGGGGGGGAGGAGGAGGGGGAGAGGAGGAGAGGGGAGGGAGAGGAGGAGGAGAGGAGGAGGAGGAGAGGAGGAGGAGGAGAGGAGGAGGAGGAGGAGGAGGAGAGGAGGAGGGGGGGGGGAGGAGGAGGAGGGGAGGAGGAGGAGAGGAGGAGGAGGAGAGGAGGAGGAGGAGGAGGAGAGGAGGAGGAGGAGGAGAGGAGGAGGAGGAGGAGAGGAGGAGGAGGAGAGGAGGAGGAGGAGGAGAGGAGGAGAGGAGGAGGAGGAGAGGAGGAGGAGGAGAGGAGGGGGAGGAGGAGAGAGGAGGAGAGGAGGAGGAGGAGAGGAGGAGGAGGAGGAGGAGGAGAGAAGGAGGAGGAGGAGGAGGAGGAAGAGAGAAGGAGGAGCAGGAGGAGGAGGAGGAGAGGAGGAGGAGGAGAGATGAAGAGAGGAGGAGGAGGAGGAGGAGAGGAAGAGGAGGAGGAGAGGAGGAAGAGGAGGAGATAGGAGAGGAGGAGGAGGAGAAGAGGAGGAGAGGAGGAGGAGGAGGAGGAGAGGAGGAGGAAGAGAGAAGGAGGAGGAGGAGGAGAAAGAGAGAAGGAGGAGGAGGAGGAGGAGGAGAAGGAAGAGAGAAGGAGGAGGAGGAGGAAGAGAGAAGGAGGAGGAGGAGGAAGAGAGAAGGAGGAGGAAGAGAGAAGGAGGAGGAGGAGGAGGAGGAAGAGAGAAGGAGGAGGAGGAGATAGGAGAGGAGGAGGAGGAGAAGAGGAGGAGAGGAGGAGGAGGAGGAGGAGAGGAGGAGGAGGAGGAGAGGAAGAGGAGGAGGAGAGGAGGAAGAGGAGGAGATAGGAGAGGAGGAGGAGGAGAAGAGGAGGAGAGGAGGAGGAGGAGGAGGAGGAGGAGGAAGAGAGAAGGAGGAGCAGGAGGAGGAGGAGGAGAGGAGGAGGAGGAGGAGGAGAGATGAAGAGAGGAGGAGGAGGAGGAGGAGGAGAGGAAGAGGAGGAGGAGAGGAGGAAGAGGAGGAGATAGGAGAGGAGGAGGAGGAGAAGAGGAGGAGAGGAGGAGGAGGAGGAGAAGAGGAGGAGAGGAGGAGGAGGAGGAGGAGGAGAGGAGGAGGAGGAGGAGGAGAGGAGGAGGAAGAGAGAAGGAGGAGGAGGAGGAGGAGAAAGAGAGAAGGAGGAGGAGGAGGAGGAAGAGAGAAGGAGGAGGAGGAGAGGAAGAGGAGGAGGAGAGGAGGAAGAGGAGGAGATAGGAGAGGAGGAGGAGGAGAAGAGGAGGAGAGGAGGAGGAGGAGGAGGAGGAGAGGAGGAGGAGGAGGAGGAGAGGAGGAGGAAGAGAGAAGGAGGAGGAGGAGGAGAAAGAGAGAAGGAGGAGGAGGAGGAGGAGGAGGAAGAGAGAAGGAGGAGGAGGAGGAGGAAGAGAGAAGGAGGAGGAGGAGGAGGAGGAAGAGAGAAGGAGGAGGAGGAGGAGGAGGAAGAGAGAAGGAGGAGGAGGAGATAGGAGAGGAGGAGGAGGAGAAGAGGAGGAGAGGAGGAGGAGGAGGAGGAGGAGAGGAGGAGGAGGAGGAGGAGAGGAGGAGGAAGAGAGAAGGAGGAGGAGGAGGAGAAAGAGAGAAGGAGGAGGAGGAGGAAGAGAGAAGGAGGAGGAGGAGGAGGAGGAAGAGAGAAGGAGGAGGAGGAGGAGGAAGAGAGAAGGAGGAGGAGGAGGAGGAGGAGGAGGAAGAGAGAAGGAGGAGGAGGAGGAGGAAGAGAGAAGGAGGAGGAGGAGGAGGAGGAGGAAGAGAGAAGGAGGAGGAGGAGAGGAGAGGAGGAGGAGATAGGAGGAGGAGGAGGAGGAGGAGGAAGAGAGAAGGAGGAGGAGGAGAGAGAAGTGGAGGAAGAGGAGGAGGAGGAGGAGGAGAAAGAGGAGGAGAGGAAGAAGAGAAGGAGGAGGCCGCTGTGTCAGCTCACTCTCCACCAACTCCAGAGCCCTGGAGGCAGGGCCCAGATAGTGGGGAGACGTGACCCAGTCTTGGTGTCATGGGGCACGCTGTCTCGGAAACTCTCAAGTGTCCCTGGGGCTGGGGTTTCGGCTCAGTGGTAGAACGCTTGCCTCACACATGCAAGACCCTGAGTTCGATCCTCAGCACCACATAAAAAAAAATAAATAAGTGAAATACAGGTATTGTGTCCAACCACAATTGAAAAGTAAATAATTTTTAAACGTAATAAGTTGATTTATTATAGCACCATTCATGATTTCATTATTCTTTACCTGCTTATGCCTTTAGACTATAAGCTCTTTAATATAGATTTTACTTTTTTATATTTTTACTTATACATGACAGCAGAAAATATTACAATTCTTATTATATAGAGAGAGCACAACGTTTCATATCTCTGGTTGTATACACTATATTCACACCAGTTCGTGTCTTCATCCATGTACTTTGGATAATAATGATCATCACATTCCACCATCATTGCTAACCCCCTGCCCCCTCCCTTCCCCTCCCACCCCTCTGCCTTATCTAGAGTTCCTCAGTTCCTCCTATGCTCCCCCTCCCTATCCCACTATGAATCATCCTCCTTATATCAGGGAAAACATTCGCCATTTGGGTTTTGGGGACTGGCTAACTTCACTCAGCATTATGTTCTCTAACTCCATCCATTTACCTGCAAATGCCATGATTTTGTTCTCTTTTATTGCTGAGTAATATTCTAGTGTGTATATAGGCCACATTTTCTTTATCCATTCATCCACTGAAGGGCATCTAGGTTGGCTCCACAGTTTTGCTGTTGTGAACTGTGCTGCTGTAAACATTGAGTGGCTGGGTCCCTGTAGTGTGCTCTTTTTAAGTCCTTTGGGTATAGACTGAGGAGAGGGATAGCTGGGTCAGACGGTTAAAAAATAAATATTAAAAAAAAAAAAGTGTCCCTAAAGGCAAGTGAGTGTCCGCCCTTGGGTGTGACCAATCTGGCTCCCCAAAGCAGTTTCCATGTGCTTGAAAACTGGGCAGCCTCTGGACCGCCCAATGCCCGGGTGCAGGGGAGTCAAGAAGGGCAGACCCGCAGAGCAGCCTCGGGAGCCCCGAGCCATGGAGAGGAACTTACTGGTGCAAACATCGCCCGTGAAGAACGGCTGTGAACCACACGTGGCAGACACTATCCAATCTAGATGCATGGTAGAAGTGGATGGATGTGAATAGGTAGGTGGGGAGACAGGTGGGTGAACAGGTCAGTGGGTGGGTGAAGATGGATAGTGAATAAGTAGACAGATGGTTAGGCAGCTGAGTGGATGGACTGATGGGTAAGTGGATGGACAGATGGACAGATGGCTGGATGGATGAATGAATCCACCCAGGTGGGTGGGTAGGTGGATGTATGGGTGGATGGGTAGATGGGAGGGTGGGTGGATGGATGGATAGGTAGGTGGGTGGGTGGGTGGACTGTTGGGGAGACGGATGGGTGGATGGTCAGCAAGTGGATGGTGGGATGGTGGATAGATGGGTGGGTGATTAGATGGACGAGTTAATGGATACATGGGTGGTGGTGGTGGGCAGATGAACAGATGGGTGGACAGGTGGAGGGATGGACAGGTGGGTGAGCATGAGTGGATGGACCAGTGCTGTCAGCAAAGGAGGCCCAAGGAGACCTGCATCCCAATCTCACCTCCCAGTTTTCAGGACAGGAGGTGCCATACGCCGAGCACCTTCCGCGTGCTAAGCACTGGGGTCAGTGTGATGACACCATTTCCTGTCTGTGGCCCTCTACTGGATGCAGACACTGGGGACTAGAGAAAATAAGGGTTTTGTCCCAGGCCACCCAGCAATGACCAGCTTGGGAATCACAATCGTGGCCAGACCTGTGCATCTGTCCCCAGCACCGGTGGCCCCAGGGACCCTGCTGTTGGCATCAGTCCTCTTCCTCTGGGCCCAGCTGAACCACATTTCCCAGGCTCTCTGAGGTCCACGCAGTAGACAGAGTGAAGTCACCTGAAGGTCTGGCTTGTGACACTTGCCCGCCCTTAGGGTGGCCTCGAAAGCCTCGTGTTAGCTGGCAAAGCCGCACCAGCCCGGTCCCTGCAGGTCTGTGTGGAGCAGAGGCCACCTTGCGAGCCCCGGAGCGCGAAGCCGCCTCCCACAGCCGGCCGTCTGCTGCAGCCCCAGCTTCCACGGGAACTCGGAAGGTGAACCCCATGCCTGGGGGCTCAGCCAGGCCGCGGTCAGGGGCTCAGCCAGGCCCCCGTGCTCAGGGGCTCAGCCAGGCCGCGGTCAGGGGCTCAGCCAGGCCCCTGTGCTCAGGGGCTCAGCCAGGCCGCGGTCAGGGGCTCAGCCAGGCCCCCGTGCTCAGGGGCTCAGCCAGGCCGTGGTCAGGGGCTCACCAGGCCGTGGTCAGGGGCTCAGCCAGGCTGTGGTCAGGGGCTCACCAGGCTGTGGTCAGGGGCTCAGCCAGGCCCCCGTGCTCAGGGGCTCAGCCAGGCCGTGGTCAGGGGCTCAGCCAGGCCCCCGTGCTCAGGGGCTCAGCCAGGCCGTGGTCAGGGGCTCAGCCAGGCCCCCGTGCTCAGGGGCTCAGCCAGGCCGTGGTCAGGGGCTCAGCCAGGCCCCCGTGCTCAGGGGCTCAGCCAGGCCCCCGTGCTCAGGGGCTCAGCCAGGCCGTGGTCAGGGGCTCACTAGGCCGTGGGCTCAGCCAGGCCGTGGTCAGGGGCTCACCAGGCAGAAGTGATCCCGAACGACAAAGAGCTCCACGGCCCGAGTCAGGGGTCCTCAGAAGGGAACTGGGCCGGGCCTGCCTGCGGCTTCCCCTCACTGAGCCTGCACTGGGGACATGGGAGCCGTGCTGGTGTGTGCACAGCCTGCTGGTCCTGCTTGCTCACACAGGCCACTCGATCAGAGTGCTGGCCCTAAGTCCTCGTCACACAGATGGATGAGCAGGAACTACACAGACCTGTCCGAGCGGCAGACCCTCCTGTCAGCCATCCCACGCGTGGGACACGCACACAGGGCCACCGGCTCCCCAAGCTGCCCAGGAACTCACCTGCCCCCCAAGGGGGCCCACTGCCTACACTGCCGCAGGTTCTGGATCACCGTAAGTCCCGCCCAGCCCAGCCCAGCCCAGCCCAGGGAGATGTCTCCTCTTTACACATCAAAAGCAAAGTCAGGAGCAACACAAAACAGGCAGGGAGGACACTTCCCAGCCACCATGTCCTGCCACACGGTGGCACCGGCAGAGGGATGCCTCACAAGGGAGTCAGCAGGGCACAGAGGGTGGGCAGACCCTCAGCCCCAGCACAGCTGAGGGCAACACAAGAAAGGCCACTCACTCACACCAGGCAGCAGCCACGGAGGCTCGGGAGGAGGCCTGGGCCAGAGGACCAGGGTGCAGAGGCTGTGGAGGAGGACAGGCGGCACCCTAGTCTAGGCCGCAGAGCCGCCCAAGGAGCCCGCAGCGCAACGTGGAAATGCCCAGCTCTAGACCAGCCCTGGCCCCCGGTGGGTCTGCATGGAGACCCTCACAGGCGAGGGCCTGAGACACCATCAGCACCCAGGAACCCAGCAGCCTTGCCTGTGCCCTGTAGGAGCTAGCTGTCTACTGGATGGACAGATGGATGGACTCTGCCTCTCCCAGGAAGAAGAGAAGACAGGGAAGGTGGCGTTGATGGCAGCCCCACCCCACACACAGCCCCCAACATGCCCTCAAGGGCTCTGCAGTGTGTCCCTCCTCCACAGCCCCCACCCAGAGCCAAGCTGCCCGCCCCTTCCCAACCTAGGCGGACCCTGCTGGGCCCCAGCTGGGGAATCCCTGCTCCTCCTGCCTCTGGGCGTCTGCCCCCCCACACACGGGAATGAGTGAGGGGACTTCAGTCTGGAAGGTTCTCCCAGCTCAGGTCACTTTCGGGACCACAGGCACGGCACTGAGAGCAGGCCTGAAGCCCAGGGGAGCCCCTCAGAGAGGGCCACAGCAGAAGCCCTGGGATGTCAGAGGTGTGACAGGGACCCCACCCAGGGACAGGGAGCAGGGCTGGTCATACCTGGCCTCGGCCCTCACAGGCCGGGCGCCCACCACACTGAGCAGAGGTCGGCGAGCCCCCAGCTCCCTCCCCATTCCCGGCCCAGCACCCTGGCCTCCTCTCAGTCTCCACGACTACGACTACGACTACGTGGGGCTCAAAGCTTATCTTCCCTCCTCTCTGGCCTTCTGTGGGTGACCCGGGGGAGGAGAGGACAGTGGTGGCCCCTGCTCCCAGCAACTCCCTCCCCCACAGCCATTGCCCAGCTGGCCAAAGTGACAGCATTCCTCCTGGTGGAAGAAAAGCCAGACCAAGGGCAGGAAGTCTGGCTGGGCAACCTGAAGGACAAAGACACTCGTGTACCTCTCGGGAACCGGGAGAGAGGGGCCAGAGGGAAAAGCAGGCTGGCGGACTCCCGGAGCTGGGGACTGGCGATGACAGGAGCAGAGAGCCCCTTTCTGGGTGGCCGCTCCCATCAAGGGGTTGAGGGGAGCTGAGGCCGAGGCTCAGGATGGAGGCAGACGGGGTGGAGGTGGACAGAGGCACGGCCACACCCATCATTCCTAGGCCCCTGTGCACCAGGCCCGCCACAGAAACCATCCTCACTATCGAGGTGGTAAGTGAAATGTCCAAAGGCACGAACCAAGAAAACATCAGAGACCCAGGTTCAAGTCCAGAACTGGCCACCAACTCCACCACTCCCCTCTCTGGGCCCTGGCACCCACCTGTGGCCCAGGGAACCAGTCACACCTGAGACAGCTGCCTTGCCCCTGGGCCGTGCCCGGCAGGCATCCCTGCTGGAGCCAGGGCCACCCTGCACCTCCCACACACGCTCCCCACAGCCTCTCCGTCACAGAGAGGTGGCCTCCAAGAAGAGAGCTGCCCAGCTCCTGGACAGGAGCCCCTGAGAGTCCACTGAGGGCGCTGAGCCTAACATCAGGACAGGCCCTGAGTCACAGGGCTGGGAAGGCCGCGCTACGTCACAGCTGTTCCCGGTCAGGAAGCTGTCACAACTCGCCAGGGAAAACCCAAAATCCTCAGGGGAAGGAGCTCCGACCCTCTGGTCCAGGCTTTACAAAGGCCACCCCGCAACGTCCCTGCAGAACCCAGTCTAGAACTGGGGTCCCCTCTGGCCCAGGCTCCCCTTCCCCGACCTGGCTGCATCAGGCGGAAAGCTGAGGCCAGGCCTCCTGCCTGCCGGGTCTCCGCCAGGTTTACCTCAACCCTCAAGACGCCCCGGGACAGCCGTGGTCCTCCCACCCTACAGAGGAGTCCCTGAGGCCCAGGGGCTGCTGCCTGACGACGGGGCCAAGGCAGTCCTGGGTGTCCACCTGCAGGCCCCAGCTCCTCCCTGCCCTGACCCGGAAGCCCTGCTCTCCTGACAGGCTGAAGGCAGCGGCTGGACAGCCTCAGCCTCGGGGCAGCACAGCAAGGCCACCTCTGCAGTTCCAGGGCCAGAGACCCCCCGACCATGGCGGGGCTCCCCGAACTGGCTGGGTGGGCACGTGCTCGCCCACTGTCATGGACTCTCCCTGGGCCCTCCGGGTCCCTGCCACAGCACAGCGCTGCCCTTCCCCTTGGCCACAGGAGGGGGCACAGGCAGACGGTCAGACAGTGAGACGGGGTCACACCCCAGGCGGCGCCCCAAGCCCAGGCTACAGACAGCAGCATCACATCCGTCCCGGGGTTGGAGGCGAGGCCACAGAGCCAGGCCTGGTTCCTCAGCCCAGAGGCAGGTGTCCAGCAGGGCAGGTGGGAGACGCCCAGGCAGCCCCAGGCTCAACGCCAACACTGACCCCCCAACTCTGCATGGTGTCTTGCCCTCTCCAGCCAGAAGGCCCACCCTGCTTTTCCCTGACCCATCTTTCCTCCCAGTGGCAGTCAGTGAAAAGGGACTGGACCGTGGTGTCCCCACGGGTGGCTGCCACGTCACCCCAGCCCACCCCTGCCACACCCCACATCCCGCCCCAGCACTTGGTGGGGTAGGGACATCACCCCACTTTCCAGATGGAGAAGCTGAGGCCCAGAGTGGCCTCTCCTGCCAGGGCCAGCACTGCGGAGGCAGCTCAGGGTGGCGGCCCTGGCCAAGGCACCTCTGTGTTCCCACCAGGGATCCTTCCCGGCTGGAGCCCACGACAGCATCCCGTGGGCCACCTGCAGGTCTGCAGGCAGAGCACCACCCAGCGGGGTCACCGCTGCCTGCTGGAGAGTGCCACGGACACACACCCACACACCGACACACACACACTGGCACGGGCACACTCGGAACCACGAGCACGCAGGAATATACCCCCACACCCACCCACGCACACTCACACCCACTCACACCCACACACCATGGCACACACTCACTTGCTTACACACACGAACACACTCACATGACATACGCTCTGCACACTCACACGCTAGGCCACAAAGGCCTCTGAGACAGAGGGGGCTAGAAAACGCATTCCAGCTGCGGACGCTGAGGCAGGAGGACCGCTCGCTAAGGCAGCCCAGCAACCCAGCGAGACCTGCCTCAAAAAGAAATTTTTAAAAAGGGCTGAGGATGTGGCTCAGGCAGAAAGCTCCTATGCTCCATCTCCAGAGGCCCCAGAGGAGAGTATGGATCAGAAACGAGTCAGCCCTTAACGGAGGGGAGAGCCGAGCGGCGACGCCTGGGAGCACCTGCCAAGGAAGGACCCACGGTCCGGCTCGGGAGGAGCCTGCAGGCCCAGGCTGGGCAAGGCGGGCGGGTGGACAGCCGGCCAGGGGCGACTGATGACAAAGAGTCAAGGAAGGGGAAAAGCTGAGTCCAGACTGATCCGCACACACCACATGAACACGCTCAGTCACATGTACATAGTCACACACACACTCACACTCAAGCAGAGGGCACAGGGCACAGGCTCCCGCGGGAGCCCCAGTGCTCGGCTCTCCCGTGTGCCACCAGGGCAGGCCACTGTCAGCCACGGCCCACGCTGGGTTGGACCGTGTGCTCCAAAGCTCAGCTCCTCCTGGAACCTCGGGCTGGGGCCTCATCTGGAAATGGGGCTGCTCAAGATGTGACGAGGTGCGCCCAGGTGAGGTCACGCTGGGAAAGATCGACCCTTAACCCAGTGTGACCGCTGTCCTTCTAGGAGGAGGAGAGGCCGGGGACACAGGAGGAGAGAGTTGGGGACTGAGGGGGAGAGGCCGTGCACACCCTCAGGCCAAGGTATGCCTAGGGCCACCAGGAGCTGAAGAGGCAGGAGGATGCCCCTGAGGCCAAGGGAGGGAGATGGTCCCCCGTGCCCTGATTTACGGTTCTCACCAGAACAACAAGTCCCTGCTTCTCGCGGCAGCCGGACCCCAGCACTTGGTTATGGCAGCCAGAGGACCCTTGCGCAAGGCTGCAGGTGGGCACGGCAAGCAGGTGGGCACCTGCTGCTATTCAGGGGACACACTTGGCCAGGGCACATGGTGACTAGCCACATAGGGGGACCAGGAGACATCATCTGAGCAGCCCTCAGGCCAAGGACACAGGCCTGGGACACACACTGCCCAGGAAGTGGCTTTAGCTCTCCCCGGGGGCCTGTGTCCTGCGTTCAGGACTGGACACACCCACCCTGCACTGGGTTCACGGTGGCCTTCCTTCCTGGGAAAGGATCTCCTGGGCCCACCCTGGGCCTCACCCTGCTCGTGCCTGGGCCTGCAGGAGGCTCCCAGCCCACATAGCGCCCCTCGAGCCGCTGACCCCCCACACTTGCTCCTTCTATGCTGTTCTAACATTCGAAGGCAGTGCTGGCCACTGACCACAATGCCCTGCACAACATCGTGGGTGGCAGGCTCCACACGGGAGCAAAGACCCGCTAACGCCATCTACCCAACAACCCACCACTGCCCAGGTGAGGCAGTGAGGGGTACTCAAGGCCATGGGCGGCCCTGGGTGACCAGGGGCAGCGGGTCCTGCTGTGAGTCCCAGGCTCCTATGTAAGGACTCACAGGAGCACTGCAGGCGTGTGGGGACAAGAGCCACCAGGCACTCTGCCTGCCTGGCCAACAGCAGGATGCTCAGGGCCAGCCTCCAGGGGCACGGGCAGTGGCTGGGGGTAGCAAGCACCCACTGGGAGGTGGGCGATGAGCTGGTGGCCTCACTGCACAGGGATCCAATCAGGAGACCGCCTGGACCCTGTGCCACTCGGGGCACAGGGCACCCTCAGCTTCACCTGAGGCCTGCAGGTAACTGACGGTGCCCAGACTCTAGGCACCTGAGGCAGGGAGAAGGAATCCAGAAGGCAAGGTAGGCTTTAGAGCGCTAGCACCAAAACCAAAGCACGCCCACTGACACACACCACATGCACACGCTCAGTCACATGTACACACTCACACACACACACACACACACACCCACACACCCACCCACACAAACATACCCACATGCACACGCTCGCCCATGCACATACATGCTCACCCCCACTCATGCTGGCCCCCACACACTCTCACACATACCCACATGCACACACACACTCTTGCCTATGTACACACACGCCCACTCTCCTACACACTCCACCCACCCACACAGCCAGGCTCACTCACCCACACATGCACACTTAGACACACACAGGCTCACATACACCTGCTCAACGAAGCTGCCCAGGTGAGGAGTGCACCAATGCACACAGTCATTGATTGTGCACCACCTGCACGCCTGCCCCGCGCTCTGCCGCACCTGTACAGGTGCCGTGTCCCCCTCCAGGAGCGCCTATCCCCACCTCCTGGCTGGACACCCAACTCCAAAGCACAGCTCAGAGATCGCCCCTCACAGCCTTCCCCGCACGTCCTCGGCCCCACACACGGTCCCTGACTCTGGGCAGCTGCCACTGGAAGGTGAGGCAGGGACTCTGGGGTGAAGGCAGCAGCCAGGGCCAGCTCCCAGGAGTGCAGACCTGCGAGCGCTCTTCAAGTTACACTGGACGGCGGTGGCTCCCCGTGTGGGGGAACATCCACCAAAGTGTGCTTCGTGAAAACCATTGGCCTTATATCAAGACGCCAGAGTCACTACTCAGCTGTCCACTCAGAACACAGACCCACCCGCAGCTCAAGGGGGGCATCCGGGGCAGACCGGGACATGGGGGGAGCACAGACGGGCGGGGACCAGGGGGCCCTCAGCCTGACTCCAGGCCCGGCTCCGGGCAGCGTGGCCCCAGCAGTTATCTGAGCAGCCACGTCCAGCTGGAGCGGGGACGCTCGAGCCACACCGGCTGGCAGGCGCAGCCCACCCTGCGCCCCCGGCGACTGCAAGGCCTGGATGCTCAGGAGTCCCCGTCACATCAATGAGCAGCTGCAGCCTGAGAGGCCGTTCTCGGAGCTCTTTAATTCCAAGCACGTGGGAGGCCCGGCAGCGGCCAGCGCTTCCTACAGGCCACCACGTGTCACACTGGCGCTTCTGAGTACAATCACCACCAGATGACCTCAGTGCACCTTTGCACAGGCCCCACAGGTTCCAGATAAGACCCGTTCCCGGGCTACCCTCCTCCTCCTGAGGTGTGGCCCCCGCCCCACCTCCCCGCGGCCATCTCCTGGCTCTGGAATGAACTGGCCCTTTCTTAGCCCGGAGCGAGTGATGACCTGGAGCCGAGGGTGGAGGCCCAGCTCAGTGACTGATCTCAAAGACCCCTGGTGCTAGAACCGCCCGTCACCAAGCTCAGGCCGGCTCTCCAACAGGAGGAACCGCGGACACCCGACTCAGCCTCTGCTGAGGTGGCCCATGTGTGACGCCAAACTCGTGTCCAAAGCTCAGGTCCCAGTACTCAGCCACCTTCTGGGGCCACCCCGAGGGAGCTGGGCTGGGCCGCGAGTCTAAACGTGCGTGATCTTGAACAGGCCATGCAGGTGAGCCGGTCCCACCTTGCTAACCAGGTGAGAGGGGACCAGCCTGCTGGGGGGAGGGGACAGAGCCAAAGGGGGAGCAGGACCTGGACCACCACCCACCGGATACCCAGATCCAAGGCAGCCACGCAGCTTCCTGCAGCAGGAGCAGGTCAGTCCCGGGCAGGGACCCTGGAAGGCACCTGGAGGCCTGGGTCTTGTCTCCCACGTGTCCCCCCCACCGGGCCCAGAGGCATCTGAGCAGGAGCCACAAGACTCCGTCCTGAAGGAGGTGGGGTCTTGGGGCCTGTCATGAGCCATGAAGCAGGGGGCAAGGGGGCGACCGTGAACCCACTCGGTGGTGGTGGAAACAGGTTCCGGAGAGTCAGGTAACCCGGGCAAGCGCCCAGCTAGGACACAAACCAGCTGTCTGAGGCCACGGTCTGAGCTCTGGCCAGAAGCCAGCTCCAGCAGGGCCCCAGATCCTGGGGCAGCCCCAGGCAGGTGGCAACACACACCATGTCCTCGACCCTCTGTGCCCAACCATGTTGGGGCTGTGTTGTGCCTCTGTCTGGGGGGTACAAATCCCAAGACCTAAGAGAGACCAAGGAAAGCAAGAGGAGGGCATTGTCTACACTGTCAGTCACCTCTGCCAGCACCCACTTCCAGACCAGCCACAGAGGGTCCCTCCACACAGGGCAGAGCCCAGGACCAGGAGGCTCTGAGTTCTCCCAGCACAGAGCCTGTTCCCTCCACACACACCCCATGGGACCCACAGAAATCACAGAGCCCGGCCCTGGCTTGGAGAAGGTGGTCAGCAGGGTGCGGTCAATCTTCCTAGAGTGCAGAGGCAGGGCGGGACTTACCATGTCACAGAGAGCCAGCTCCCACACTGCACAAGGCAGGTACAAAGGACCTGGGGTCCCTCATCCTCATCCTCCTCCTCCTCCTCCTCCTCCTTCTCCTCCTCCTCCTCCTCCTCAGCAGTAGGGTGACTCCTGAGGGGTGCTCACCCTGAGAGGGGTCCTTGGGGCTCAGGCACTCACCGCGTCTCGTCCCCTCTCTGGCAGGGTGGAGCAAGGGCCATCTGTGAGGCCCATCTGCAGGAAGGACCTCTCCTCCAGTGCCCCCAGGGATTCTCAGCAGAAACTAACAACCTTGAAGCATAAATAACACAGCCCAGGACAGGATGGGGCAGGGCCCCTGGCTCAGCCTCAGCTGCTCTGAGCCACCTCCTGCGGCTCCAGGAGGGGAGCCCGGCAGAGGCCAGGATCCCAAGAGGCACTGGACCCAGGATTCTCTGCACCCGAGACCCACCTCAGCAACTGCCCCCCGCTGCCTGGACCCCTTCCTTCTGCCCACCACACACACACCTACCCGGGCTTCACAGCAACGCCCCAAGACCCCACGGAGACCCAGACACGCGCACCCAGGACGTCAGGGCTGGGGGTTGGAGGGTGGTGGCCAGGCCAGAGACCAGTGACAGTGACTCCCCGCGGTCTCCACAGCTGCTCCTCCTGCCTGCTACTCGGGTTCTCAGTACGCCCTGTTGGCACTGGGGGTGGGATAAGCCCACTAAGAGCTGGGGAGGCAGTGGCCTCAGGGGGGCGCCACTGCCAACTCACAAGGGGCAAGGGTGACAGAGCCAGGGAGGTCCTGGGGCTCGCTGCCTGTCCCCAGCTGCTGCCCTCCCCCATCACCCGAGGACCTCCACCTGCCAGGCCAGGCCTCCAGAGCAGAAGACGGGGAGGAATGGAACCCAGAGTGGCCCTGCACACCCACAGCGGGGCTGGAGCCGCACCGCCCCCTGCAGAGGTCAGCTGAGGACAGGCATCCTCGCCTCACAGAGGCCAGGGTGAAGGCCGAGGGGGACGGTGTCTCCCAGAGGAGCCCAGCACCTGCTCGGCCTGGCTCTGCCTCCTGCAGCCACGTGACCAGCCCAGGCAGCAGAGCCCTCTGCTAGGGGGTCTCCACCAGGGACGGTGGGCACACCATGGAGCCTCCAGGAAACAGAAACAGCCAGACGCCCAGCCTGCCCCCGGCCTGATGGAGCGTCTCGCCCTCGGGTCAGAAGGCACCTGCATGAGCCACTCTGCGGGAGGACGGGTCCTGATGCCTATCAGGACAGGGACGGCCTAAGGACAGCCTGCTCAGGAAAAGCCAGGCCCAGGAATAGGGCCGACCTGGCCACACCATGCAAGGTCCCCAGAGGAGGCAAATGTGGAGGCCGAAGGCAGGAGGTGGATGCCAGGGCAGTGGGCAGGGGCAGCTGGGGTTGAGGAACAGGGCTTTGGTTGTGCAAGATGCCAGCTCTGTGGGTGTACGGTGGGCGTGCACACCAGGTGTGCGTAATGACCACTGGACGGTGCACTCACACCTGCCTAAGACGGCTCCTTCTGTGTTACGTACACTCACCACAACCAGGAAAAGAGCCCCTGCCCCGGGGCTTCGGGGGACACACGCCTGAACCCAGGGTCAGCACTCTCGAAACAAAGTCCAGGGACCCAAGTTCCCCGCCTCAGAGGATCAGGTGTGTCTCCCCACACAGGCCCTGGGTCACCCTGGTTTTCACAGAAACCATTGCACCCAGGACAAAAGTCACACTGTCCCATGGAGCAGCTTGGGGACAGCGTCCTGGCTTTGACTTCCGCAGTCCTGGCCTACTACAGGTGACACCAGCATGAGTGGGAAGTGTCGGAGCTAAGCAAACACGGGGAACTCGTGCCACAGCAGCACGGGCCTGAGTGAGCCGGGGGCATCCCCAAGGCAGTTCCCGGGCCAGGGCAGCTACAGGCAGCAAGACAGACCACAGCAAGACACCCTGATGTCCCCCTGCAAGAAATAAGTGTGCCCATCCCAAGTGGAGGAGCAGGGCCGCGGGGTGGCTGGGTATCCTGGGAGCAGCAGCAGGAAGGACATGGCAGGACTCTACCACGCCACCTGTGTTGGCTCCACGGGCCAGATCTCACCTCCCACACTGCCAGGGGACAGCCCGAGACAGGACAAAGTGAGCCAGGGGACAGGCCCTGAGCCGCCAAGGTCTCAGCCCACCGTCCGCTCGTCAGTCCTCAATCTGGGCGACGGAGAACCAATGTGCGGAGCCTTGCACTCAGCCAGCCACAGGAGCACCCTGGTGAGGCCCTGGACCCGGGCAAGGAGCCCCCACGGCAGGCCTCGGTTCCTCTCTGAACAGTACAGGACAGCAGTGCCCACTCCAAGGGGTGGAGGGCCCAGGCCAGCTGTTCCGGGGAGCATGTGGAGCTCTGGGGGTGCTGCACCAGCTTCCAGACCCCAGCCTGGGGCTGCTCCCTGATACCCCAGCACCATCCTGAGACACCCCAGCTTCAGGCTGGCACCCCGCACCCATGTCCAGCTGGGAACAGACAGGGCTGGGAGGTGGGGGCAGCAGTTGTGCCTGCTGGGCTTGTCACTTCCTGCAGATGGCGGAGGCACAGTAACGAGGCCAGCACCTGCCTCCACAAACACCCGAGAGTGCCATGGGCTCCGAGGAAGTCCCCAGGTGTCCAGGGACGCCTACTTGTGATAAGCTCTCTCTCCTGCCCCCTGCCAGCCCTGCCCTGGTGTCCCCATGTGATGGCCCTTAGAACAGGCCAGGGCCGCTCGGCCTCCATGGAGGGACGGCTCCAGGCTAAACCAGCGGTGCCCATGAATAACACAGGGCCCCTCGGGCACTCCTGGAATGACCCCACAGGGAGCATCTCCGCGGTGGCAGGAGCCGCATCCTGGCTGGGGAACGGGGCCCAGGTTAGTTAGCGAAGCTGGCGCAACGCGGGAGGGTGAGGGCCGGGCGTGAAGGGCGACCCTGAGGGGTGGCTAAGCACGGGAGCAGGCTCTGCTCCAGGCAGGTCACATGGCGCCGGCCCGCGGTGTCCATGGGGCACAGTCTGCTCCTAGACTCCCCGGCCCCCGAACCCTGGGCAGTGATGGACCCTGGCAGGACCAGAGGCGACTCTTCCAGGAGCCCTGAGCCCCGACAGACGAGCCCGACAGGCTCACCCAGGACTCACGGGCCTCGTGCCGCGAATCCATCCAGGTGTGGCCCGCAGAGCAGTGCCAACTCCTCACACTGCCCAGTGACACGGAGGACTGGCCACCACAGAGGCCAAGGAAAGGGGAGGGAGGAGTCTGGCGTGGCCTCAAGAAGCAGAGGGAGGTGGGGAGGAGCAGAGGGAGTGGGGAGGAGCAGAGGGAGATGGGGAGGAGCAGAGGGAGGTGGGAGGAGCAGAGGGAGGTGGGAGGAGCAGAGGGAGATGGGAGGAGCAGAGGGAGGTGGGGAGGAGCAGAGGGAGGTGGGAGGAGCAGAGGGGGTGGGGAGGAGCAGAGGGAGATGGGGAGGAGCAGAGGGAGGTGGGAGGAACAGAGGGAGGTGGGAGGAGCAGAGGGAGATGGGAGGAGCAGAGGGAGATGGGAGGAGCAGAGGGAGGTGGGGAGGAGCAGAGGGAGATGGGGAGGAGCAGAGGGAGGTGGGAGGAGCAGAGGGAGGGGGAGGAGCAGAGGGAGACGGGAGGAGCAGAGGGAGGCGGGAGGAGCAGAGGGAGGGGGAGGAGCAGAGGGGGGGGGAGGAGCAGAGGGAGAGGGGAGGAGCAGAGGGAGGTGGGAGGAACAGAGGGAGGTGGGGAGGAGCAGAGGGAGATGGGAGGGGCAGAGGGAGGTGGGAGGGGCAGAGGGAGGTGGGAGGAGCAGAGGGAGGTGGGAGGAGCAGAGGGAGGTGGGAGGAGCAGAGGGAGATGGGAGGACAGAGGAGGTGGGGAGGACAGAGGGAGGTGGGGAGGGGCAGAGGGAGATGGGAGGGGCAGAGGGAGGTGGGGAGGAACAGAGGGAGGGGGGGGGAGCAGAGGGAGGGGGGGGGGCAGAGGGAGGGGAGGAGCAGAGGGAGGGGGAGGAGCAGAGGGAGATGGGGAGGAGCAGAGGGAGATGGGGAGGAGCAGAGGGAGATGGGGAGGAGCAGAGGGAGTGGGGAGGAGCAGAGGGAGATGGGGAGGAGCAGAGGGAGGTGGGGAGGAGCAGAGGGAGATGGGGAGGAGCAGAGGGAGATGGGGAGGAACAGAGGGAGTGGGGAGGAGCAGAGGGAGATGGGGAGGGGCAGAGGGAGTGGGGAGGAGCAGAGGGAGACGGGAGGAGCAGAGGGAGACGGGAGGAGCAGAGGGAGACGGGAGGAGCAGAGGGAGGCGGGAGGAGCAGAGGGAGACGGGAGGAGCAGAGGGAGATGGGAGGAGCAGAGGGAGATGGGAGGAGCAGAGGGAGTGGGGAGGAGCAGAGGGAGAGGGGAGGAGCAGAGGGAGAGGGAGGAGCAGAGGGAGAGGGAGGAGCAGAGGGGGATGGGGAGGAGCAGAGGGAGGGGGAGGAGCAGAGGGAGGGGGAGGAGAGAGGGAGAGGGGAGGAGCAGAGGGAGATGGGGAGGAGCAGAGGGAGTGGGAGGACAGAGGGAGAGGGGAGGGGAGAGGGAGAGGGAGGGGGAGGGAGAGGGAGGGCAGAGGGAGAGGGAGGAGAGGGGAGGGAGGAAGAGGGAGAGGGAGGACAGAGGGAGATGGGGAGGAGCAGAGGGAGATGGGGAGGAGCAGAGGGAGAGGGGAGGAGCAGAGGGAGATGGGAGGAGCAGAGGGAGATGGGGAGGAGCAGAGGGAGATGGGGAGGAGCAGAGGGAGATGGGGAGGAGCAGAGGCAGATGGGAGGAGCAGAGGGAGGTGAGGAGGAACAGAGGGAGAGGGGAGGAGCAGAGGGAGAGGGGAGGAGCAGAGGGAGGTGGGAGGAGCAGAGGGAGGTGGGAGGAGCAGAGGGAGTGGGGAGGAGCAGAGGGAGATGGGGAGGAACAGAGGGAGATGGGGAGGAGCAGAGGGAGGTGGGAGGAGCAGAGGGAGGTGGGGAGGAACAGAGGGAGATGGGGAGGAGCAGAGGGAGGTGGGGAGGAGCAGAGGGAGACGGGAGGAGCAGAGGGAGACGGGAGGAGCAGAGGGAGAGGGAGGAGCAGAGGGAGGGGGAGGAGCAGAGGGAGGGGGAGGAGCAGAGGGAGATGGGGAGGAAGAGAGGGAGATGGGGAGGAGCAGAGGGAGATGGGGAGGAGCAGAGGGAGGTGGGGAGGAGCAGATGGGGAGGAGCAGAGGCAGATGGGAGGAGCAGAGGGAGGTGAGGAGGAACAGAGGGAGATGGGGAGGAACAGAGGGAGATGGGGAGGAGCAGAGGGAGGTGGGAGGAGCAGAGGGAGGTGGGAGGAGCAGAGGGAGTGGGGAGGAGCAGAGGGAGATGGGGAGGAACAGAGGGAGATGGGGAGGAGCAGAGGGAGATGGGGAGGAGCAGAGGGAGATGGGGAGGAGCAGAGGGAGGTGGGAGGAGCAGAGGGAGATGGGGAGGAACAGAGGGAGATGGGGAGGAGCAGAGGGAGGTGGGGAGGAGCAGATGGGGAGGAGCACGAGAAGGGATAGTGAGGGAGGGGAGGAGCAGGGGCATGAGGGAGGGGTGCAGAAGAAGGAGCTTACAGGGGAGCACCAGGGGGATGGAGGGCAGGGCTCAGCCCAGGACCTGCCCACACCTGGCCCAGGTGTGAACTACCAGGCTGCGTGGTCTGGATCAGGCCATCCCAGCTCACAAATGGGGCAAGTGGCTTGTGGTCCATGTTCTCTGAAATGTGGGGCTGGGGGCGCGTGGGAAGGGACACCCTTCAGGCCCTCTCCAGGCACACACACAGCCATCTGTGACATTCTCAGGGTCACACAGCCAGTTGGTCCCTGGAGGCAGCAAAAGTGAGTCCAGGGTGACCCTAGTGCCTGGCCAAAGGCAGCCAGTGCTGGTCCTGTCTGGACCCTGTGGAACCCACAGTGAATCACAGGGCAGTGGCATCAATGCAGACAGGCCACCACTGGGACACAGAGGGCAGGCTGAGCTGCGGAGGAGGATGGAGGAAGCACAGGGTGAGTCCAGGGAGGCCGCTCCTGGGCCCCTGGAGGAGAGGCGTGGGCAGGGCAGGCCGCAGCAGTGGAGTGTAAGTTCTAAGGAGGAAAAAAATGAGCAGCGTGCCCCAGGGTGACATAGCCAGAGCCGGTCACAGCCCCCCACCCCGGGGCTCTGGAACCCACCCCCCGGGTTACACTGCAGACAACTTGGGAAGCACTGCAGGGAGAGGGGGTGGTCAGCACCTGCCCACAGCTGGAGAATGGGCCTACAGGGCAGTGGTTGTAGCCCCCAGGGAGCCCCTCCCCTCCAGATCCCCAGCCGCTCCCCACACACACCTGCGCCAGGTGTCTGCAGCTGTGAAGGCACCCAGAAGGTGAGTGGCCACAGGGACAGGGCGCAGGAGGCGAGAGGGCCTGCAGAGGGGGCCATGTGCTGGGAACAATAGGCCCACGGGATTCCAGCCTTGCAGGCCTGGAGCGGCCAGCCCTTGAGGTGACAGCCAGCGACACAGACCCAGGTGGCAGCCATAGGCTCAAGCACCCGGCCTCAGCCTCACTGGGAGCTGGACACTCCCGAGGGCCTCGCCCGCCCTGGCCAGGGCTCCTGTGTGCCTCTGCTCCACATGAGGGAAGCTGGGGCTCAGGGGAGGGAGGGAGCGCCCGGCCCCTGGTCACCCACTAGGAAGCATGGCGTCCACACCCAACCCACAGGTGCCACCCAGTGATGGGAACTGGGGTGACAGAGCACAGCCCAGCACCTCGGCCCCACTGCCCGTCAGGATTCTGGAAGCTGGCCGAGGGAGGCCCTGGAGAGCAACTCCAGCCCTCAATGTGCCGGTGGCCCCGGCCCCTGCCACGCCGCAGCTTTCAGTCTCAAGTGAGGGCAGGTGGGCTGGGGACACAGCACACCACACTCAGCCAGCAGGGGCCGAGGACCCAACGTGGCCTCAGCCAGGCTGGAAGATCTGATGGAGAAGGACAACGAGGCTCTCCCAGGAAGGAGGAAGCTAGAGGGGCAGCGGGCAGCCCTGCCACTGGAGCATGTGCCCAGGCACCAGGGCCTCAGCCCACTCACACCAGGCTGCCGGGAAATCGGCCCTTGCACAGGAGGGCTCCCGGCCTCACGCCCTTCTCTGCCCAGGGAAGCCTGAGGGACAAGGCCCAGACGGGCAGGACAAGCCAAACAAGACACGCAGGCCGCAGGAGGCAGGTCAAGGAGGTGGGGAGGCCAGCAGCCAAGGCAGGGGCTCCTGCAGGCAGATTCTTCACCCTGAGAGCTGAGGGAGGTCCCCGGCCTCTCCCCAGGCCCCAACACAGCCTGAAGGCCCAGACCCGTGCCCACCCTAGGCACCCCAAAAAAGCAGTCCCTGGCCTGGGGTCCCAGAGGAGATGGGCCCTGCCACCCACGGGGCCTCCAGGGACACAGGTGCAGGCCGCTACCCTGGCCCCCAAGACAAAGAATGAGAGACCCCCAAGGCCAAGACAGAAAGCCGAGGCCACGGGGTCACAGCTGTCAGATGGGCAGGCACGTGAGACTGGCCACGCTCCCCCTGCCCCCCGCCCACAGCGAGCCAGCCTCACCTACAGTCCAGCCAGGGGTCCCACCCCCTGCCCCACAGCTGCAGGGGGCAGGCGCAGGGGTGTCTGGGTCCATGAGTTCCAAAATGGAGCCACCCACGTGCCCTCCTCTGCCTCATCTGATAAAGCCAAACGGGATTTCTGTCGCCCGAGGTCAGGACAAAGCCAGACTGTGCCCACTCACAAGCCAACATGTCTGTTCAGTCAAGGTCAGGACAAAGCCAGACTGTGCCCACTCAAAGGCCAACATGTCTGTTCAGTCAACACGGGAGCAGAGGACACAGGCACTAACGGGATGAGGAGCAAAGACGTCCCCTCCCGGGTGCCAGGGTGCCCTCTGCCCCTAACTCCAGGGAGCACCGTCTGCCAACTGAACTCCTCTGCAGGAAGGTCCGGCCTTGTGCCCAGAGGAAGGGGGAAGGCAGAGGGGCAGGGCCACTGGTCAGCCGGAAGGGCGAGGCTGGAGCACAGGCCGCCGAGGGCTTCTGCCAGGAAAACCCACACCCACCTTCCTCCCTGGGAACTCCGAGCCGTTGCAGCGCCCTTGGCCTGCAGAGGTGGGCCTTCCCGGGACTGGGAGGCACCAGGAGCAAACTGGCTCTCCCAGCAGCCCCCAGAGCCAGCAGATGACCAGGAGGCTGCCAGAGGTCACGTCCAGGGTTTTTCCCACAGCCCCAGCCCCTCAACAGAAAGAGCCTCTAGAATCATCTACTGTTAAAAACAAGTTCTCCCAGAAAAGAGCCCAGGGTGCCGGCTGTCCATCCTGCAACTCGACTGGGCATCTCCTCACTGACCCTAGAAGAAGCAGGCTCTGTCCCCTGCACAGCTGGACACTGGGCACAGCCACACATTCTCAGAGACCCCTCCATGGGAGACAGGGTCATGTTCTCCCTGCATCTGGGCTGGGCAGGCTCTGGCCAGGGGAGAAAGGCCCAAGTGACCCCACAGCAGCTCCAGCCTGCAGTGGCTGGCTAGAAGCTCCGGACTTAGTCCCTCAGGACCTGCACACTGGGCCAAAGCCAGGAGAGGTCCGCCCCCTTCACTGTCAAGGCCGGTGGACCCCCAGGGGCCCCCACCAGCCGTGAGCAAAGGTGGACTCTGCCAGGGACTGGACTGTCTGGGCCTTGTGGGCATCTCCCGTGGTCCCGTCACCAGGCCCTTCTCTGAACATGGAGAGCTCCGCCGTCCCAGCTCTGCCTTCCACCTCTGCCCAGCCACAGGATGGGGGCCACCACTCTGCCCCAGGGACCACAGGGGCGGGGTCGAAGTGCCCCATCCACCACTTTGTAAAGAACTCTCTGAACTTCCTAGAGCCCCAGCTCCTGTGGGTCAGCACAGAACCCCCCACACACACACTGGGGGCCAGGGGGACACACACAGTTCAGGCAGGACACGGGAAAGCCCGGCCTTGAACCCAGAGAGACCTGACTCAGGGCCAGCCCATCAGCTCCTGCCTTCATGTGCAATGACTGACCTCAAGTCTCGACTTCCACACCTGTAAAATGGGGTGGAGACAGGCATCCCCCAGGTGGTGAGGCTCACAGGGTGGAGACGGGCATCTGCCAGGTGGTGAGGCTCATGGGAAAGGACCCCAAGCAACCTCAGGAGCCCGGCTCTGCGACACCCAACTGCTGCACGCCTCTGATCAGACTGCTCCCGCGCCCCGGCCATGGTGGGGCTGTCACACATCAAGGTGCGTGGGCTGCAGCGGGCCCTTGTCCAGTTCCTCCAGAGGCCACAGAAGTGCTGCGCCCAGTGGCCCCATGCAGTCCCCAGCGGCCACCTGGGATCGGCCAACTGAGCCTGAAGAGCAGCCATAACCTGGCTGCCCACGTTCAGATGAAGGTGTGCATCTTCTGGAATAGAAGTGGGGGACGCTTGGGGCTGAACTGCGTGCACCCTACCCCCAGAAAAGGCAGGAGTGCTGAGCCCTGAGGCTCTGGCTGCGACTTATTTGAGGCTGGATCTCTACGGATGTGACCACCTGGAACAGACACGGTGACACTGTGCCCGGTGGGGAGGCTGGCAAGACAGGTGCACTGCCGGGACAGGTGCGCAAACCTCTGCTCCAGAACAGCCACCCCACCCTCTGGCACCTGGGGAGGGCCCTGGTTCTGCTGGGCACAGAACACCTGCAGGACGCAGGCCCTGGGGTCAACGTGTGGGCAGTCCCTTCCACCCTCCTGTCCTTCAGGTCCCGCCCTCTGACCCTGGCTGGGCCCTGGGCCCACCTTCATGAGGATCCCTCCGCTCTGTAAGGGCACAGCCAAACCCGCCTGGTCCCCCAGCACCCCCACTGTGCCTGGGCTGGGCACCCAGCTAATCCTCAGTGGACAGGCCAGTGAGACAAAGCAGCCACACACCTGCACGTCCGAGCACCCTGCACACCCACCCCTTCCAGGCCGCCACAGCCACGTCCAACACGGCTCTCCCGGACTGGCCCAGCAGCTCACAAGGGTCACTGGAAAAGTGAAGCAATTCTGCACAACCCATGGGCTGTTTCTGGGGTCACCCGTGTGGACATTCCAAAGGGGCTGGGAGGACCGAATTCCAAAGGGATCAGGGGGCGCGAGGACTGAGCTGGAAGGTGACGGGAGAGTCGCAGGGACACACGTCACACACTGTGAATGGAGAGAGCAGTTTCCCGGTGAGGCCATTTCTACGATGTGCTGTTCAGTAGATGGGTGACCTGCACACCCGAGTGACGCCTAGTACTTCATCCTCCCTACGGGCTCACAGAACCACCTTGGCCAGGACGCAAGACCCTCCTACTGACACCAAGGTGGAACCAGCCGGCCCATTCTGCACCCAGTTTACAAACGCAGCCCACGCCCCCAGCTCCCGCCCCCAGGGCCAGGCTGCCCCGGGCACTGATTCCAGCAGATGCTCTGTGCCCACAGCTCTGTTCTTGGGGTGACCCTCTAGGACTGAAAGGCGGTCACTGTTTCTGGGCTCAGGAGAGACAGAAGAGCCCCAGGGCTTCCCACTAAGAGCCTCATGTTTATAATACGCCAAAGCGTTGACGGACGCCACACATCGGAGTCCGTGTCCTCAGAGTCCTACGGGATTCAAGCCAGGAAGCACCTGGAATGGCTCCCGTCCACACCCCAAAACCCCTCCAGCGTCCGCGCACAGGTGGCAGACACCCTGGCAGGAGAGCAGCCCCTGCGAACGCCCAGTGCCCAGCACCACAGCCAGCCAGCTCTACAGGAAGGGGCTCCTGCTCCCGTGTCCATCACCACAAATGACCCCAAGGCCTGGCCCAGCTGCAGCACCCATAGGCACAGAACACATGCTGGGCACAGCCACACCCCACCACCCTGCATCCAACTGTCGCTGCGTCCACCCAGGAGGGACGAGGTCACTGCCATGCACCTACCCAGGAGAAACGAGGTCACTGCCATATATCCAGGCAGGAAGGCCGAGGTCACTGCCATTCCTAGGTGAGGCACAGGCAGGCAGCTGGGGTTCAAGGCCAGCTTCTCACTGGCCCAAGCACACTGTGCAGGGAACCAGGCCGTGCAGGGATCGCGCCAAGCTGACATGGGGCTGGGTGGAAGCTTTGTCAGAATCAAAACTGACTCGGGCGTGGGGAGGGCGCCGGCGTTTCCCAGACCCCATCGTCGTACTGTCAATCAACTTCCAGCCTACGCTTGGCGTGGGCCGCGCCAGCCTCTGTGGATAAGTGCAAACCTAATGGGTTTTGAAACAACCAGGCTGGGAGTGACAAAGAGGGTGACAGTCACCAGGCTGTCCCCATGGCACAAGCCCAAGCAGCAGTGGGAAGCCTGAGGGGCATGGCGGAGGGCGGCGGAGGACAGGCAGAGGGCCATCAGTCCCTGGCCACCAGCCACCCCTTCTCACCAGTGTCGTCCTACAGGAAATGGACAGGGAGGAGGGCCACCAGTCCAGAGCAGGAAAAGGCGGAGGACAAACGCCCTGAAACAGGAGGCGCCCTCAGCAGTGCCACACCCCCGGGCAGGCGAGGGGTGCCCAGCCCGTGCCCCATGGGCCCGTGGCCACTGCTTCTACCCACAGACCCTGCGGGCCTGTGCCAGCACTCACGCCTGCCCTCAAACCTCCCCTCACTCCTCAGACCTGCCCCCCCAGACCCACCCCTGGGCCCACCCCAGCAGGTCCCAGTCCCTCCTGGCACCACCCAGGAAACCAGGACACAGCACTGCCCCGACTGTGGTCACCATCACCCCCCACGCATGAGCTTCCTGCCTGCCCTGCAGGACATAGCCAGCCACTGTGTGGGGGAGCCACAGGCTCAGGTCAGGAGGAGGCCGCCTGGAGGACTTTCCCTTCCCTCCCATGGGGTCTGGAGCTGGCTTTCTGAGAGGGGTCCTGCTGCACAGGGCCCACCCTAAGGGGGACAGCAGGAAACACAGCAAAGCAGAGGACACTGACGGACAGAGAGGGAAGGATGGGAGCTGTGCACCCGGGCACCGGGACACGGAAGCTGAGCCCTGCTGTGGACGCAGTACCTCGGAAGGACGAGGGACCAGGAGCGTGGCCTTTCTCTTTTGGGGGAAGCACAGAGCCCAGCGTGGAGCACAGCCTCTGGCCCAGGGTCCAGGAGTAGGTGTCCCTGTCCTTCCAGAGTCATCGTTGATACCCTGCAACTTTATAAAGCGCACCCAAGGGTCGTCTGCAACCCTCCGCACAGGCAGGCAGGGCGCCAACCGGGGAATTAGAGGGCAGGGCACCGCCCCCAGGAGCCACCCCACCGGCACGCCCCATTAGCCAGGCACCGCACGAGGCCCCCAGCACTTCCCCAGGGACGAGAGCCAGGGCGGGGCGGGGGGAGTTGGAGGGGCCACGCAGGGCCCTGCCAAGTACAGTGCCAGAGACACAGCAGAGGTCACCTGCCCCTGAGGAACAGCCTGCTCCCAGCTCTGTCCCCACATCAATGACAGCAGCAGAAATGCCAAGTCTGTGACATCTGTACTTAAGACCTCCATGGAAAAGTCCCGATCCTTAGAACCCAGCGACCCAGGAAGACCAGGAAGGCAAGGACAATAGGCCCCTAGGGACAGCGGGCAGGGCTGCTCGGTCCCCTTTCTCTGGGGCAGCATGTGCAGGAGCCAGGTGGTGGGAGCAGGTCTCTCAGCAGCCCCTTCTGATGTGCCCAGACCTCACAGGCCTGTGAGCAGCATGAGGAGGGCACAGGCGGGGCAGCCCTGCAGGGCGTGCAAAGGAGTCCCACCCGAGACCCCCAGCACACACCCAGCATCCCGAGGGGAGGGGGCTCCAGGCAGAATGAGAATAGGTGTGACCGCAAGAACCCGGGCTCAAAGAAACTCACTCTCGGTTACAAAAGAGCAAAGTCCAGCCCACGTCCAGGCCCCTCAGCTGTCCGTGTGCCAGACGGACTGGGCCAGTGCCTTCCTCGCAGAGAGCGGCCTGTGGAGACGGCCCTGAGTCTGCCTGACAAACCAGCTCCCGCTTGCAGCTGGGTGGGCCCAGGTGCCTGTCGCCTCCTCCAGGAGCCCCGCCGCGGTTCAAACTCACTTCCTGCACACCCGCGGGAGCTGACAAGCTCTGGGGCCTCGGTTCCCCCCTGCAGGATGGCCAGTGCAGGCCAGCTGCTGCCACCAGCCCCTCCAGGTCTGCAGACACCGTCACCACGGGGCCCTAGGGAGCTGGAGCAGGCCTTAGATCAGTGCCCGGCTCCCACGCCCGGCCGACTGCCCCCGGCTTTCAACCTCCAGCCAGCGCTGCAGACCAGACCCAGGCGGAGGACGCCCAAGGGGGGCCGGAGGATACACCAGCCCCACCCTCCAAAGGCACAGAGGACGGTACTTCCACTTGCCAAGATCTCTTAAATCCCAAACACAGACTCTGAATTCTCTGTGTTCACCACCAGGGATGAGCCTACCGACACCCTCCCTCCTGCTCGGCCACTGAGACGGCACAGGCTGGTGGCTCCTCATTCCCCTCCTTGCTCCACCTGCACCAGCTGCACCCCCACCTTATCAGGGCCGGGCCACTAGGATCCACAGGAGCTGTGAGGCCCGGTGACTCTGACCTGACCAACAAGGAGGAAGCAAGACAGTGAGTGGAACTTCCAGAAAGGCTGCATAAGGAGTCAGCGTCCCTCCGACCCCAACCCTCCCCAATACCTAGAACAGAGAGGTTAGGGCTGGAGCTCCTGCAGCCATTCTGGACCACAGTCTAAAGGATGTAAGCCAATGCCAAAGAAAGCAAAAGATGAGCAGCACCTGAATCCCTGGTGCCTGCCCTAGACCGGCTTCCCTCACCGAAGGGAAGGAGCCCTGTGAGTCTGGGCGGCTGTTGTACTGAAGTTTTGTAAAAGCTGTGAAGTCTGCTCTGATACAGCCGCAAGGCTAGGTCTTCTGCATGAAGACGCAGGACTACAGGAGCACCATGCTGTGGGCTCCCTTGCATGACCGGCCTGACCCCGCTTCACAGGGGACGCACCGAGGTTCAGTGAGCCACCTGCGCAGTCACACGGGTACCAACAGGAAGAAGCGGGCTCCAGGGTCATCTGTCAGGGAAGAGGACGGCGGGGCTGGGGGGGGTGGGTCCCAGGGGTTCCTGGAAAGAGCGAGGCCGTCCTGACGCATCTGTTTGATTACAGGTCCCTACAGCAGTGGGGCAGGCAGGAGACCACGGTCACCTGCTGTCCCAGCCCCGGGTGGTCTCTGCCACCTCAGCGTTTACTGAGAGGAACGTGCCCATGTGCTCCCTGGGGACTGGAAGTGCCATGCTAATAAAGGACAGCAGGCCACTGGGGACACCTGTGCCCTAGCCCCAGAGCAGCTGTCAGGAGGCCTTCGGGTGGCGGCGGCAACGTGGGGCTCTGTGCCTCCGAGATGTGGCTGGTGCCACAGGGGGACTGAGCGCCCTGCTGCATGTGACGTCCTAACAGCGTGTTCAGGTCTGACCCACATGAGGTAAGCGCGTGTGTGGAGTGTGCCAGGGGCCACTCTGACATGCGCCAGGTTTGCACCAGACACCCAGACGCTGTGAACAGCGAAATCCCTAAAGTCCCCAAAACAACAATCCTGAAAGTATAATTCTGGAAAAAACTTTTTTTTTGGCTTTCTTTGGTGGTGCTGGGGACTGAGTCCAGGGCCTCCGGCACGCTAGCAGGTGCTCCCCTGAGCTATGCCCAGCCCTAGAAAAATGATTTAAAAACACATTTGAAGGGCATTCCCCTGTGTTTTTTAAAGGGCACTAATTGGAGAAACACTAAAGCTCGACAGAACAGTTCCCAGGCCCCTTCCCACAGCAACCCAGGAAACAGCCCTGACATTTGTGCAAGCACGGACTCGCAGGACTCCCTACGACAGTGACCCAGGTGGGACAGCTAGGAGCAGCCCAACTGCACTTAGAGAAACAGGGCAGGACAGAAGGCACAGAGCACGTCACTGCAGCTGGCAACCCTGGTACTGAGCTCAGCCAAAAGACAGTGACAGACACCAGAGTTTTCTAATGAGACCCAAAGCCATGGCGAGCACCAGCGCAGGCCAGCCCCAGAGCTGAGACCCTGAAATGTGATCCTCCGCCAAAGCAGGTGAGCGGGAAGGAGGCTTCGTTTATGAAGGAGTTTCCACGTGTCTATGCTCCCACCAGAGTCAACGTGGCAGTCCACTCTCATGGTGTCAAATTTGCAAAAGAAGAAGAAGAAATGCATGAAATGAATCAGAACTCTAAAAGTCTCTACACAGCTGGTGCTTCCAGGATTGAGCAGTTGTGGAAACGAAGCCCACGGCCAGGCGAGTTGCTCGCCACAGCACCAACAGTGGGACTGCGGCTTTGAAAACACTAAGAAAATTGAAAACACGGAGAAGTGCGGTACATGGACAATGTGGACAGCTGGGTGGCCCCCTCTTTCCTGAGCTTTCTGAAGCCCTGCTGGTGACCGCAGCTGCTCTTCCTGGGCTCAGCTGTTCCAAGGACGTGCAGGTTCTGCTGTCCCTGGGCAGCTCCTGGCGACCTATCCTCCCAGGCCTCTGTGCCCCCTGGGGGCAGGAAGCCCGCTGTCAAGCCTCACTGCGCACCTGGCCTTGGCAGAACCCACCAGGATGGAAAGGCTGCGGGCATCGGGCATCCTCATCGCCACCCTCAAACCTGCCAGGAGCCCCCAGCTTCCCCAGGGCGGGGCTGTAACTCCTGAGAAGCTCCTGGACCCTCTCAGCTGGAAGGGGCGGGGTGGCAGAGGCCATGCCCTTCCCCAGAACTCGGCTCCTCCCTCAGCCTTTTCTCGTGGGAACTGTGGCTGGGGGATTTGGGTTTTGTGGATTTTGGCATTTGGGTTTTTAATCTTTGGGATTCTGCTCTTTGGGGTTTAAAACCCTCAGGATTTTGATTTTTCAGGACTCTAGTACCTGGGGCGCTGTCCAGGGCTGTCTCTCTGGATGCTGGTGGGCACAGGTCTATGCCCAAGAACCCACACCACAACCCAGAGTAGCCACACCCACCACCCCCAAAATGCTTTCCCACACCCAGCAGTGACACGCGCCCCATGGACGGTCTGCCTGCCACTGAGGATGCTGAGTACCACTCATGCCTATGGGCACTTTGGATGGGATCTTTCCACCAAGGATTTGAGCCCCCACCGGCCAGCCGCCCCCACCCCCCACACAGGAGCAGGTCATCAGGTGAAGGCTACCTGGGCAGGAGGACCAGGGCCAGGAGCAAAAGCCCCAGCAGAAATCCCGGGTGGCCACACACAGGCCCTCTCCAACCCCACCCCAGTGGCCCAGCACCGCCTGGCCAAGACTGCCCAGGCCAAGGAGAGAAGTCTGGTTTCCAAACACAGCGCACATGGAGCCCAGGCCACCCACAGAACTCCTGGAGACGGTGGAAACCCATGGCCACCTCCAGGGCTTCTGCTTTCGCAGTCTCCGGCTCCAGCCCTGGCAACCGGGACACGGGCAAGCCACAATCCAGAGGCTTTGGCCCCACAACAAAGCCCCAAGGGATCAAGGGGACACCACAGATGCCCCACAGGAGCCAGGTCCAGGTAGCTGGACTCACGGGCACCCCAGAGTCATCAGAGAAGGTGGGAAGGGGTTTCCTGCCAGGGAGACGAGACAGGGGCTGGGTCTAAATGCCCAAGGCCCTGTCACACAAGCGCACAGGGGACTTCTGAGGCCTGTGTCCCCCACAGTGCCTTCCCCTCTGTCCCCTCGGTCAGGAACTCCCCCACCGGGGCAGGGCTGGGCCCAGGAACTGCAGCCAAGCACAGGCCGGTGCAGAAGGAGAGCACTGCTGCTCCTCCAACCCTGGCCCATCACTTGTGACGGCTGCCGCGTTGGTACAGTGTCCCCTCCAGGGACTACTACACACAGTAGGCTCAATCCTGGGGGAGGGACTGCTGCAGCTTCTATTCCTGCATGAAATCCAGGAAGCCCAGGGCAGTCCCTCTGGTAACCAGCCTCCTGACAGCTGCAACAGCTCCTCCCCACGGAGATGCTCTTCCCCAGAACCCAGCTTGGAACCCGGCTCACTCCTGCTCCAGGCGACTCTAGGGTGGGAAATCCACCTGCAGCCCCAAAGTCCATGGGTGCAGAGACAAAGCTGTTGGGGGTGAAGGACAGAGCCATCCTTGGATGGTCAGACCTGATGCCACACGGCCCAGGCTGCTGGCCAACTGCCCAAAGCCCCTGGGATGCAGACCCTCTGCACTCTTCCTCTCCAGGACCTCACACTGCCCGGGCTCCCCTCACGCCCACCTCTGGTGACCCAATCCCCGGGACCGCACATTTCAGTGACTCTCTGAACTATCAGTCACGGGCAGCCTGGGACTCTGTCCTTCAGTTTTAATGCACCCAGGTGCTCCTGACAGCAGGTCTCACGACTGAGGTCCTGGCACACACCAGAAGCAGGTAGGAGAGGGTGACTTTCGATCCAGAGCCACAAAACAAGGAGGGAGAGATGGAGAGGAGGACACAGGAGCTGGCTCTTCAGGCCGAAGGGTTTGCGGACCGGGCAGGTGGGCAGGCTGAGCTGCTGGCTGCAGCACAGGAAGGGGCCTGTCTTTCCCCAGCCAGTGTGGAGGCCAAGGCCCCGGGACAGCAGCCCTCCGACCCTCAGCTCCACAGGCTCCCCACTGGAGCTGCCAATCACGGCCTCACCAGAGGCCAGGATCACTAGCTTGGCCATTTGCTAGGTCAGTGCTCCTCACACCAAAGGCAGTGACCACAGGGAGGGTGCAGGGCAGGCAGGGAAGCAGGGCCAGGCCGCGGGTACACAGCAGAGGCTCAATCAGTGCTCGGCGGAGCCTGGCAGCTTCCTGAAGACCTGGAGGTTTGGGGCCGCATTGGGGCACACAGGGCGCAGGGGACCTAAGGACCTGGAGTCTTGAAGTCCCCCATCTTGAAGGGGGGACTCCTCCCCTGAGGGCTCAGCCAGCCCAGGGCTGTGAGAAAGTGCAGGTAGCTGGCCCATGCCCTGCCCTGTGGCTGACACTGGCTCGGGGTTCATGGAGCTCCCCCACGGAGTGAGCAGCAGAGACAAACCCCTTGCAGCCCGCGGCTGGCTTCAGAGCTCCCCGTGATGGGTCTCGGACCCCCAGCAGCCTCACCCACTGCTGGCCGAAGGTTCTGACCCTGGGCCATCCAGACCACCGCATCTGCATGCCGGCAGGAGCAACCCTGCTTCCTGCTTCCCCCAGGTCCACGCAGGGTGAGGACCAGTTGGCAGCGTGCCCAGAGGAAATGCACTTGGGCAGCCCTGCAGGGACCTATTATCCCCCACCCCAGAGGCTGTGACTGACACCTGGGGAAGGCGGGTGGCACGCACACCCTTGGGGAGCACCCGGTACAGGGCAGGCGCGCCACCCTCAGGGACACTCTGGTCCTCCCTCACTTCTCTGTTGATAAGTGCCCCCTGGATCTGAGGCTTCCCCAGGGTGCAGACACATCCTTGTGTGCTTTGGCCCCACAGCAAAGCCCCAAGGGATCCGGTGGGCACCACGGATGCCCCACAGCAGCCAGGGAGGTGCACAGCATCAGGGCCACTCCACACCAGCAAGCCTCGTGGCCTCGGAGAGTCCCCAGCAGCACGTGCAACTGGTTACCAGGGCAAAGAGCAGTCCACAGGGGCCCCGAGAACACAGGAGATGCAGAGCTCTCTGTGCATGATGCAGGCAGCCCGGCGACAGCTGCCCAGAGCTGCTTCATGCCTAAGCAAGTGGAAAACAAGGCTCTGGGATCCCAGGGTCTCCAGGGGCCCCCACAGGCACCACGCAGCCTTCAGCAGGGCTGCGAGTGCTCCAGCAGGAAGGTCCCCACGCCACCTACCCAGGATGGGGGCAGAAGTCAACCACAGAACCAGCCTGTGATCTTTCAGAGAGCACATGAGCACCCAGGGTCCCATGCGCCTCTCTGGGGCATGTGCAAACACTGGGGTGTCACATGACCCCCCGGAACACGAGTGAGCACCCAGGATCCCGTGTCCCCTCCCAGTACACACGTGTGGAATGGGGCACATGCAAGCACTGGGGTTCCACATGACCTCCCTGGGGTACGTATGAGTCCGGAATCACACATGGCTTCCTGGGTGTACACACGAGCTCCCAAGGGGTCCCCATGTCACCCTCCTGGGCTGATGGAGCCAGGGCAAATGGCAAGGGTTGCTGTGCTCCAGAGAAGGTGGCTTCTGGAAAGGGAGGTCTTCAGCAACTGCAGAAAGCACTTCCCAGAGGCCTGTCCACCCACCCACCCAGCCACCCATCCCTCAGTCACCCACTTACCCACCCACTCACCACCCAGTCACCTATCCACTCAGTCACCCACTTACCCACCCACTCACCACCCACCCACTCACCCACTTGCTCAAGAATGGACAAACACTGCGGCTGTGGGCACCTGGTGTGAGCACAGCTCTCTGTCCCCCACTGCCACACCTGCCCCGTGGGTGGCCTCACATCTGTGGGCCAGCGGCGGCCCTGGAGGAAGCCTCGAGGAAGCGCAGGAACAGCACTCAGCTGTTGGCCTTGGGACACTTCTGAAATGTCAGCTGAGCTGGGCAAGATGACCACACCTGTGGTCCCAGGGACCCAGAGGAGGTGACACACACTGGAGGCCAGCCTCAGCTACGTAGGGAGGTCTCATCCCAAAGCTAAAATGTTTTAAAAGGCGCTGGGATGTGGCTTAGTGGTTAAGCGCCCCTGGGCTTAATTCTCAGCACAAATTTAACAACAACAACAAAAAAAAACGACTTAAAAGGGCCACTGCACAGAGGAACATTAGCACCTCTGGCTCTCCTGGTCCCTGGCTCAGGGAGCCCACACAGGGCTTCGGGGCCCAAGACGGCGCCCAGCTCTGGCGACAGCAGGTAGTCCCTCTGGGGGCAGCGGAGGCTTCTGCACAGCTCTGCTCCTCACAGGAGTTTCCACTGCTGGACTTCTCAGTCCCTGTGGCCACCACCAGCCCCCTCGTCTGATCTCCAGAGGCCAGACCCCTCCTGGGACCCCAGGGATCCACAGCAACACATGTCCCCGGATGAGGGGCTCTTGCTCAGAAATCCCCAGAGCTGGCCCAGAGAGCCCTCGCCAGCGTGCATGAGCCACCGGAGAAACCCAGGGTGCAGCGCACACAGCGCACCCCCACACACGCCATGCACACATACCCTGCCCACCCCCCCCCCCGGCTTGGCAGAAAGCGGGCACACGCGGCCACCCCAGGGGGGAAGTGGCAGGAGGGAGGTCCTTGCTCAAGCAGCCCCTTCCTCAGGCCTGAGCCCGCTACTCAGGCTCCTTGGAGGAGGCCAAGGGGAGCTGGGCTGATGTCGCTCAGGTGGAGGGAAGGGATCGAGACAGGGGCCACCCGAGCCCACCCTACAAAGGGAGGCGGTGCGCTGATGGGGGCCAGGGCAGCCCCAGCCCCGGGGCCCAGAGTAGACACCAGCCTCCCCACTGGAACGAGAAGCAGTGGTGGGCACCGCCCCTCACCGGCAGGCCAGCACTTTGACAAGTGAGGAAGGTGGGAGGAGCCTGGATAGTGAGGCAGGAGGGGACAGGAGGGGACAGGAGGGACGTGGAGGGGACAGGAGGGACGTGGAGGGGCAGGGACAGCCAGCAGGCCAACTCCAGAATCAGGGCTGCCCCCAGCTGAAAACACCCTCCCCAGACCATAGCTGGTCCCCAGCCACAGCCGCTCCCCAGCCACAGCTGTCTTCCCCGCAGGCACCTCGGTGTCTCAGTCACACTGAAGCATCCCTCCAGACCCTCCTGGAAGCAGGCCTGGGACAGGCAGGGTGTGCGTGGACAGCAAGAGGCTGACGTCACCCAGCCCATGGCAGTGACATCCCAGCTCTGGCACCAGCTGTGTGACCCAAGACAGTTACTCTGCTTCCCTGAGCCTCCGCCTCTTCATCATGGGACACAGGAGCAAAGACACAAAGGATGACAGAAGGATGAGGTGACCCTGCAGGCAAGCCCCGCCCCCGGCTCTCCTCCCCTGGGGCACAGCCTGCTTGGAAGCCCTGCCTCCCCCCACCAGGGCAGGAGTGCGCCTCTCTCCCGAGGGGTCACATTCTCACATGGCTCCTGACCAGAGCCTTCCTCAGGAGGGGACCTGACAAACCCTGAGCACTGAAAACTTAATGATAAAACAGGGACAGACACTAAAGTCCAAGAAATGACTCCAGGGGTGGGACGTCAGGGAGCTGGGTTCCACGGCCTATCAGAGACCTGGGAACCAAGGGCACGTTGAGTGTCTACGAGAGACAGAGCTGTCGTTTTCAGGAACTAGAAAAAACATATAAACCCCAAAGAAGCGTTCACAACTGGAAAACAAGGTACTTCTCCCACTGAAAGTATAAACAGAGGAGCCTGTCTGTCCCAGGGCTGACCCGGCTGGCCTCACGCACTCTCTGGGCCCTGAGGGGTGTCCCCTTCTCTTTCACGAGGCTGAGGGAGGGAAGCCATCTGCCCTGTCCAACATCTGGCCACGGGACCAGGCTGGTTTCATGGACACTGACCTGACTGCCCCCAGGAACAGAACCCAAAGGGCCCCAGGGAGCCCTGGGCATGGAAGGACGGCTAGACCTCGCCACCTGGCAGCCAGAACAAGGAGGGGAGCACACCCAGCTGAGGCCCACTGACCTGGCCCTGGCCCAGCTGCCCCTCCAGGCCCCATCCCTGGCTCCGGCCACTCACTCCTGGGCCTCAGTCTCCCTTCCTGCTCCACCCACACAGTTCCCAGGGCCTTCCCTGGTGACAGCCCACAGCACGAGGACTTGATGTGGGGAAGGGGCCTGGGGGGATCTCCTGCACCATTACCAGGGAGTCCCCAGAAATGCTGCAGGGCCTCCGACCTCGGCTGGCTGGAGACTGCCTGGACACCAGCGGAGCTGGTCTTAGCCCCAGGGAAAGCAGCGGGAAGCAAGGCTGGCGGTCAGGGCCTTGTCCCAGTGTCCAAGGCCTTGGGACCTGACACTGCCCAATGCTACCAGCCACTGCCATCACAGGACCTCGCAGCCACCCAGGCCCAAGACCTGCACACTGGCACACCTGCCCTCAGTGCCCCTGTGGCCAAGCTCAGCACGGGCTTCCTGAGCCCCCTCCTGAGCCAGGACCACCAGGGTCCCGCGTGAGGTCACTTCACTACCTCGCAACTCCACGGGCTTGTCTCCCGCTCCCGTCCTGTAGGGGAGGAAACAGAGGCCAGCAAGGTCACACAGCACACCCACGGTCAGGCATTCAGGAACCCAGGCAGACCTCGAATCCCAGCAGACCTGGACTCACAGTCCCGTCCCCACCCCCTGGAACCTGCAGCCTCCCGGGAGCCACAGCTGGGTTCCCGGGTCCGTCCACCACTTCACGGGCTGGCACTCTCCTCCCTGGCTGGCCTGGCCTGGCCCTCGGGACCCAGGACGTGGCTCAGTCCACAGCACCAGGTCTCTGCATTTTGATGCTCTCACTGCCCGCTGAAGGGTAAAACCCAACTGTGGGCCACTCTAGAATCTTCTATGGGGCCAGCACTGGGGCCTCCACCTGAGTTTTCAGAGCAATCCTGGGAAGCGAAGGCCCGCATCTGGGCCTCGCCACCTACCCAGGGCCCAGCAGAGCTTGGAAATCAGATTCCGGGAGCTTCCGGCCTCCAGGTGCTCTGCTCGACCCCAGCACAGATGTGTCTCAGAACCTCCTGAAGCAGCAGCCCAGCCCTGACTGAGGGGTCCCGGGAAGCAGGCACCCAGGCCAGGGTGTTCCTGTGAGTGGGGCGGCCCACCTACTGTCCTGCCTTTCTAAGCCACAGAAGAAGGGCTACAGGCTCAGCCAAGGAAGGCACCCGGACACGGTTCTTCTAGAGCATTCCTCTGTTGTCGGGAAAAGGAGCACTCAGCCATTTTTGCCACAAGCTACAATGATTCAGTCCCAGGTCAGAGAGCAATGTGAGTGAGGCAGTGCAGGGCCGCGGCCCGGGTGGACGTGGTCTGTCTCTGGCCAGCACAGCCAACAACACACCTGGGCCTCCCTCCCTGCAGCACTGAGGCCCTGCCCTGTCCTCCTCTTCACACAGATGGTACAACGGGGGCCACACAGACCTCACCCTGCTCTGCCTAGTACCAAGCATATCGGCACCCAGTCCTCTGTGCCAAGCGCATGTCTCCCCAGAGGCCTACTCAGAGAGCCCCCGGAAGCCCTTCCAGACCCACAGCAGAGGAGACTTGGCTCTGGGGAGCCCCCTGTCACCTCTGAGCTTCCTCTGCTGCCTCCCACTGCAGGCAGATACCAGCCAACCCACACGGGGACCTGGTGCCAGGATGTGCCTCCCTGGAGAAAGGGGTCAAGAGTGGCCTCCAAGGACACTGAACATACCCTGAAGCCTAACTCCAAACTGGTACCCACCCCCTTCCGGCTGGCCTCAAGGGCCCTCTGTGGGGTACAGCTGTTGGACGTGGATCAGAAACTCTAATTGGAGATATAACTCATGATTAGTCTTTGATTAATTAAAAAACGAGAAAATTAATTACTTAATAATGCCATTGGCTTAACACGTTATCTTTGAAATTGTGCAGCCCTGAGAGAAGAAAGGGTACTTAAAAAGGTCCCCGGAGCAGGCGGAGCTGGGGGTGCACATTCTGCACATCTCCCTGAGCCTCCGTCTTCAGCCTCCTGCCTCGCCCTGCCAGACACGGAGGTCCAGGAGAGCCAGGGCCCAGAGGGCCACTCCCTCACTGTCCCAGCCTCCACAGCTGGTCTTGGGCAGGGCACCCTAACCCTCTGTTGAATGAATGAACACGGAGCACCCAGAAAGAGAGGGGATCTTGCTCTAGGCCGGCTCACCAGGTCTGCAGTCCAGATGTGGCCATGGGACCCACACTCTGAACACATGGAGGCCCAGGTCTCACTGCACCCCGAGGGCTGCAGCTCAGTCCTCTTGCCGTGGTCCACTGGGCAAGGCCACACTCACAGGGCCGCTTTTCCTTCGGGCTTGTCTTGCACCAGCTGCACCATGGGCTGTGCAGGCCCCTCAGACCAGCCCCGCACACAGAGGGACAGCAGCCCGGGAGGGTCAGCATCAAGGTGCAACCATCAGTGACAAGCAGCTCTGTGGGGCAGTCACAGGGCCCAGAGTCACCCCACCTCCTCCCAGGGAGGCCCGGGGTGGCACTACGGTTATGATAGTGCTCACAGCCCAGGCGAGGGCCTTCCAGCACATGCTGGACCAGCAGACAGCCTGGACTTGACCTCCCATGGTGGGTTTTCCTCAGGAGACAGGCCCAGCACCCGTAGGCTGGGGCACCCCACGGGCCACGCCCCCGTCACCAGCGCAGTCTATGCTCCGTGAAGCAGCAGATCCTCCCCAGACACTCAGTCACCTCTATTTCATCAGGGTGCCGCCCCTCTGCATCCAGGAGGCCAGCCTGAGAGGTCCGGACTCACGGCCAGCCCCACGCGTTCCCACAGGCTCCGCATGGTGGGGCCCGGTGAGCCCTGGCATCGTCCCAGCTCAGCAGAGCCCATCTGAGAGGGGCCACGAGGACAGATGCCAGGGCAGCTCTCCCTGTGCTGGGGGCAGTCCTGGGCCTGCGCGTCTCGCAGACTCCGTGGAGACCCACAGGCAGAGTGGACTCCAGGCCCCGAGCCGAGGAATGGGAACGAGCTCCTCTGGTTTCCGCCTGCGGGGCTGGAGGCCTCCCCTGTCCTGGGAGGAGGGCAGCTGAGCCAACCGCTCCACCTGGCCTGAGAGGCAGGGCACAGCACCCTGCAGATGGTGCTGCCTCTGTCACAGCTATGGCCCCAGTGTCCACCTGCCTCGGCTTCGCACCTGGGGAAGGGGCCTGACACCCACAGAAGCAGATGGGCCCAGCGGACCAGGAGGCCTGGGGGTGGCGGCACTGGGGGAAGGGCTCTTACAGGTGGGCACTGGGAGTGGCCGAGAATGGGGCCCGTGGAGCAGACTCTCGGGAACACCAAACTCATGCTCACCCTCTGCCTGGCCCACGCACGAGACCCTGACTTAAAGTGGACACCTGTCCTCACCGGCAAGTGAGGAAAGTGGGAAAGTGCCAAGGCCCTTCAGTGGGCGAAGGACAGTCTTTCCCTGCAGAAGAAGGGAGCTGGACCCTTCTCTCACCTCACAGACCCAACGAACTCCAAGTGATCAAAGGCTTGCACTCACCTGCCAGAACCGGAAGATTCGGAAACCTCTGGGTCACGGCCATGACTATGACCCCAGAAGTTCGGCCCAACAGCAACAAGAGACAAATGGGAAAAGGAACACTCAGCGGCGTGCAAAGGCACCTGCGGGGCGTGGAAAACACCCGCAGACCACTGGGGTCCACGCCCAGAGTGCGCCAAGGACTGCAACAACTCAACAAGCACAGGTACCTGGCCAGAGTGACCAACCTCGGTGAGCCACCACCTCACAGCCACAGGGCGACCAGCATCCAAATCCCAAAACAGATGCCTCGTGTGGGCCAGGGCCCTGGGAAGAAAGCGGAGCCCTGTGCGCCCGTCAGGGCGTCAAACCTGCAGCTGTGCGAGGAGCAGCGCGGAGGCCCTCAGAGGAGCCAGCAAGGAGGGCCATGTGACCCGCAGTCCAGCTCCTGGGCATGAACCAAAAGAACTGGAGGCCGGGTCTCAAAGAGACCGTTTGTGGCCACCAGCTCACAGTGCACAGAGGACAGGGCCCAAGAGCCAATCCCCAAACCAAACTGCACCCCTGCAGGCCTGCCCCAGACGGGGACAGGGCCGGTCGGGTCCGCAGACCCACCCCTAAGGCCTGAGCCCTGGCAGGGGGGACTGTGGCCAGCAGGCTCAGGACAGCCACAGAACAGAGCCTTGTCCCCAAGCCCATGGCAGCACTCTGCACAGTGGCCAGGGTGAGCTGCCCCACGTCTGTCAACACACACAGATTAGCAAGCGTGGCCCCCACACACATGGCCACTCGGCCGTGGAGAGGAAAGCGGCCCCCATCCACGCCACCCAGCGAAGCCTGATCCCTGATGCGGAGTGAAGGGGGCCGGACACCAGGGCCGCACGCTGTCCGAGTCCATTTGCACAGGACCCAGAGCAGGCAAACCCGCAGAGACAAGAAAGGACGGGAGGCCGGGGGCGGGGAGGGGAGGGGAGGAGGGGGACTCGAGCGGGCTGCTCCATACTGCCACATTCAGCACCACTGAAGTGTCCACTTTAAAATGTGACAATAATGAATTTCTTTATGTTCTATTTTGTCACAATAAAAATTTTTCTTTTAAAGATTGAAAGTCTAAAAAATCCACTAGGCCAAATATCCCAGGGCTTCAGCCCCAAACTCCCTGGAGCCGAGGGGCCAAGAATCTGAACACTCAGCATCAGCCTTCCCTGGGGACTGCAGCTGGGGTCCCCCCACCCCAATGTTCACAGCCACACACCCAGGATTCCAGAGGGGCTGCCTCCCCAACCGAGGGTGGGACCCCATGGCTGACGCCCGCCAGATTCCTGCTCACCTTGGGGACACCCAGTCTTCCCTAGGAAGATCCAAAAATGACACATTGTTACAAGAGCTCAGTTACAGCTTGCTATTTTTTTCTTCTCTTCTTTTTGGTCTCATTCAGCTATTTTGATGCAAACATCAAACTGTCAAGCTTCACCAGACACAATTAATGTCTTGGGGCGCTGGGGAGAAACAATTAGCCAATTAAAACTTAATTAACTGTGGATATACACCAAAAAGAAAAAAAAAAGTCATGCGCCAGTTGCCCAAGGACGAGTAAAGAGAATCCGAGCTCTCGGCCACTGAGCGGGAAGTGCCTGGCAGAGAACTTGAGCTCCTGCCTGGGCCCATGGCAGACATCACTCAAGCAAGACCCAGGAGAGAATGAGACAGGCCGCGGGGTGATGCCCCCAGGAATAGGAAGGGCACCCATGGAGACCAGCTGGAGCCCCAGCCCCCTCATCCTGGATGGGGAAACCGTGGCACAGAGACAAGGCAGGAAGCAGCCTGCGTACAGCGGCTCCGGGAGGCCAAGCTGGCCTTGGGCAGGCCTCCTCCCTCCCCAGCTCCTCCACCAGGTTCCGACTGCAGCACCCTCCTCCCTGAGCCAGTCCTGGGAAGGGCCTGGGACTCCCAGGTGCTCTCTAAGTCATCATCCCTGGAGGCCCTGGCTGGCCACTCTGCAGGCTGTGGTCTCCCCTCTGGAAAGCGGGGGTGTTGCCCCTGACCTCTGGGCAGGCTCCCTGTCCTCCCTCTCTGTCTGCTGGGCCTATAGACCACCAGCCTCCCACAGCCCTGGACACCCACGTGGCCTTCAGCTGGCTGCTCCAACTCAGCCCTCAGGCCCCACAACCCTCCAGCAAGCCTCCCGTGACCACCTTGCTGCCTGAGGCACACGGGCCCCCCAGGTTGGTCACCTGCCCCTGAGGCTACAACCCTGAGTCTCTGTCCTTCCGGGTTCCAACAACGAAGGTTGTGCCTTTAGGGGTTACATGTCCTGGTGCCAGCTGAGCTGAGCAGAGGACACAGAAACAGAGGGCCACCCTCGGGGCATGGGCCCACAGCAGCAGGACTAGGAGACCCAGCCTCCAGCCCTGGCCATAACCACGTTTATGCCCAAACCTCGGCTGCCCCAAAGAAAGAGTTAAACTCGGGCACTAGGTAGCCCACCCCAGCACCTGGTACCCCCTCATGAGCCCCAAGCACCTACCCACCATGTGCTTCATCAGCACCTGCCTTCCCAGAGGCAGCAGGAACACAGTCAGCCTCTGGAGGGCACCCTCAGCCACTGGGTGAATTGGCCAGTCCAGGGGCGGGAAGTGCCTGGCAGAGAACTTGAGCTCCTGCCCGGGTCCACGGCAGACATCACTCATCAATGACCGAGCCTCAGAAACCATCCGCACTGGGCCCTCCAGTCAGCCTCTACCAAGCAATCAGGACAGACACCCTTCTCTGCTCGGCTCCTCCCCTGCAGATGTGGGCACAGAGAGGGTGCGGGAGAGACTCAAGGTGGGGGCCATGCTCTGATGCATTCCATGGGAAGGGTCTTTCTGAAAAGCCACACGAGTCGCCACGGAATCTGGCACTCCCTGACACCCTGTGCTCGGGCCTCAGCCATACTCTGCACCCCAGCACCCCATCTTGCCCTCTACACTCCCACCTTCCCATCCAGAACTGGTCCCGCCCCACCAGCACCGGCTTCTCCTATTTACAGCCCTTCCACCGGCTCAGTCACCAGCTCCAAGCGGGTATTGTGTGCCACCCGGCACCATATTCTCCAAAAAGGAGCCAGACCCCCATGTCACAGCAACACCAGGATCAAGGGATGGACTCCTCAGCCAGGATCCCCAGCCTGGGGGTCCACTGCCTCCCTGAGCCCCTGCAAGGGCCTTGAGGCAAAGCCCCAGAGAGGCCCCCCAGCCTTGAGCAAAATACTGGAACACCTCCCGAGAAGTACGGGACCAGGCCCAGGGGCCCTGCAGGGGATCAGCTCCTGCCACCAAGTCACCCTCCACCTCACCCAGCCTGAGCTGGGTCTGGCTCCGGCCTAGACCTCTGTGCTGGGACGGGGCTTGGTGGCGCAGAGCTCGACCAGCCCACCAGGAGAACCTCTCCATCAGCAGTTAAAAGCGGCGGCTCAGCCCTCACTGGGCCCGTGTGACTGTGCGTGTGCACACGTGTGCCCCTCTCCAGGCTCACACACACGTGTCTGATTGTGCAGCACTTCTGAAACTGGGTGGAGCTAATGATGACCTAAAGTGACGGTGACTGACAGAAGAGGAAAGGTTCTCTGCTTGGCGCTGCCGGCAGCCTCCATGCCCAGGGCCAGGGCTGCTCCCAGGATAGGGCTGCACCTGCGTGGGTCATGAGCACAGCGAGAGGAAGCCTGGACCCGGGCGCCTCCCACAGCACAGGACAGGGCTGCCCACAGCTCAGTGCACGTCCACGGCTGGGGGCCACCAAAGGCCGCAGGAGCAGCTCAGGTGAACACAAGGGTTTCTGTCGGCAAATTTCATGAACAAATATTAAGAGGATGAGCCAATTCATGAGGCTCAGGGCCGAGTATGGAGGTGGGGGGTGTCGATACCCCAGGTTAGTGCTACTTTATCCCCGACCACACAGGGCCTGAGGAACGTTCATCCACACACATGCTAAGCTGAGAAACCAGTGACCAGGAGAGACCGCCTCTCCATACCTCACGGAGCCCCAGGAGGAATGCGTGGACCAGGGGCATGAGGTGGGGACCTGGTGGGGGTGTGGGGGAGCCACATCCGGCCCCTCCCGAGAGCTGCCCCTCAGGACACGCTGCAGCAGAGCCGCAGCTGCTCCTCCCATCCCTCTCCAGCAGGCTCGGAGGGGCCCATCTTCAGACCCACGTCGCAGGTGGAGACCGCTGCAGGACGGAGGCAGCCTGGCTCACGCCCGGGGGGTCATGCCTGCCTCCCCTCCCCGTCCTGAGCTCCCGTGGCTTCTCAACCACCCACTGTTACCTGGCCTCCCGAAGCCCCGGCAGCCCTTCCCTGGCCCTCCGACTCAGGAAGTCCAGAGGGCAGTGGTGGTGGGTGTTTGTGGAAGGGGTCACAGCAGACACAGGAACAGCTGGGAGGGCTGGGAGGGACTGGCTTCCCCTCCATGCCCGCTCCAGCCAGCTGTCGGGGTGCTGGGGTGCTGAGCCAACAGGCTCTGCAGGGAAGTGCTGCGATTGATTGGTGATGCCTGCCCCAGGCTTGGGAGGGGAGTGGTGCGCGCCAGGCAGGCACTTCTATCCTCAGGGAAAGGGGGACACAGGCCACTGAGGAGGGTCTTGGGCAAAGAGAGAAGTGGAACACAGCTGTGAGCGAGGGTCTGCAGACACTCACCCCAGAGGAGCCAGGGCCCTGCCCCCCATCAGGACCAGTGCACAGCCAGCTCCTCATCCTCCCAGAGCTGGCACCCTGGGCTGTCCCCACCCAGGACCCCAGGTCAAGCCCAAGGGGAGGAACTTCCTCAACTGTGCAGATCCGAGGTTTCCAACTGTCTTCAGCCTCCTCAGAAAGTTCTCTTCAAGCAAATTGTCACACAAATGCCACACACAGAAAACAGGGAGGAGACGCTCTGATGCAGTGGGCCCACCCTCCCGGCCTCCTCCCAACTCCAAGGAGGCCAGAGGGGCTGAAATCCACACACTATGCCAACCTCCACAGCACAGGCACAGGCCATTGCTGCCCGTGTCCTATAAAGAGACAGGGTGCAGGCCTTTCACAGCCTCTGCCCAGGCTGCCACACCGGCCTCCACACTGACCCCCAGCCTCCAATCTGACCTCCTGGCCTCCATACTGCCTCCTGGCCGCCACCCCGCCCTCCTGGGCTCCTCACTCTTCACCTGACCTCCTCTCTGCCCACCTGGTCTCCAATCTGCCCTCCAACCTAGTTTTCCAAGTCCGCTGAAAATTACGGCAGGACTCCACACGACCAGCCGTGCCCTGTCCCACCAACAGCTGCCTCCCGTGGTGACAGCGAAGCAGGAGGAGCAGAGCATATGGGAACAAGCCACGTGACCCTCCGCTGTCAGCAAGACCTAAAGATGACCCGGGCTCCAAGTCACGTGGCGCACTAGGCACGTCCCCCCTCCGCCTCCATCTCCTTCTTTATTTCTTCAGGTCCCTGCAAGATGCGGCCGCTCGTGGGTGTCAAGGCCTCAGCACGTGGTGCCTGGTGACCACAGCAGCGACTTCTCCCCCGGCGAGGGAAGGGCAGAGGGGCTCGGGGATGCTGGGCAGAGCCTGGACCCAGGCACCAGGTGAGCTGGTGTCACAGCCAGCCCAACACTGCTAAACCACCCAGGGCTGTCCCTCCACCCCAGCCCTCGCCCAGGGCCGGGCTGAACCACTCAGAAGCTTCCGCGCTGAGCCCAGCAATCGGTCCTCGTGAGCACTGACCAGGGGAGACAGCTGTGGGGAGGCAGGCGCTCTGCAGAACGCAGGCAGCAGAAGTGGCAGGGCCTGGGCCAGGACCGTGAGGGCCCCCCGCAGCTACTGGGAGAAGCTTCCAGGCCCACGGCAGCCAGTGATGAAGGGGCAAGGCGTGGACAGCAGAGACGCGACCGTGGCGGCTGGGGGTGACAAGCAGGCCGGGCAGGGTCCAGGGGGGACAGCCTGTCCTCTGCACCCAGAAGGGCCCTGGCTTCCCTCCTGCAGGCCAGAACTCCACCCGGGCTGCTTAGGAGACAGCCCTGCCCTGTCCTCTGTCCTGGGGACAGACGTCCTCTCCCAGGCCCTCGCTGCAAGGGGGGGGCTCTGGGCAGCGGCTACACCCTGTGGGCTCCTCCCTCAACAGCTCAACAGACCAGGAAGTGAAGGCTTAGGGAATGTCACAGCTGGCCAGCGATGGGACTGGCCCAGTGCCAGCACGTGACCAGACACTACGGTGGTGAGGCCCGCCAGGGCTGCAGCACCCTCCCCCAGAGCTGGCACAGCCCAGGGACAGACAGAGAGTGATTAGAGACCCAGGAAGCTCCCAGCCATGTGACCTGAGCAAGCAGTTGCCTGCCCTCTGAGAAGCTCAACTTCCGGTCTGTGACACAAAGTGAGAGGGGGTCCCGCGGGGAGACGGAGAAGCCTCCAGCAGTGCCCGCCTCTCAACACGGCCAAGGCCGCTGTCCTGACCAGTACCATCTGCCGAGGCAGGGACTGGGTTCCCTGAGGAAAGCCACGGGAACTCTGCAGCCTCCCCAGGAGCCTCCTCCAAACTCCCGACCGGTCCCCAGAGGACCAGCCAGGGCTGCCTTCCATGAAGCCCCCGCCCGGCCCCGACCCTGGGCCCTGCAACCTGGACAGACCACCCAGCATCAAGACCTGAGGAAATGAGAAATGCCCCCACAGACGGCTGGCGGGGGCAGGCAGGGGCGACTTCACAGACAGTCACTGGCCAGGCGGCCACGGCGGCCAGCACAGGAAGCTCCCCGGACACCACTGATCTCGGCGAAACCTAATATCTTTAATGCAAGCCTTCGGAAAAACACCGGGGAAGGCAGCCAAGGGGACGACTCCCAGGACCGGCTTTCTGGATCCCTCCGTGCTGCTGAGGCTTGCAGGGCAAGGAGCCAAGAGGAGAAGAAAATACCAATAAACACCACGAGGACCACGGGCACTCCTCGCCACGCCCTGAAGCAACGCACAGGAGGGCAGCGGCCTCCCCTGGGCACCCACAGGCACAGCCTCAACAGACCACGTCTGGGCAGTGGAGTCACGCCCGAGCAGTATGGATGGAAGCCCTGCCCCACCCCGCCCGCCTCCCCTGGGGCTGCATGGGTGACAAGGGTGCCCAAAGGCAGGTACGGTGGACAGCCACCAGCTTCCCAGGGCTCGCTCGCCCCAGGTCCCCTGGCCAGGGAGCAGAGAGACCTGGTCAATAGGCTGGGATAAGGAAGCCCCTGGCTTCTGCCCAGCTCCGCCCTTTGGGCCCAAACAGGACAGGGAAAGAGAAGCCGAGGGCCAGGAAGCAGGGCTGCCCACACCCTCATGTGGAGGCTCTTCTTGGTCCATAAACAGAAAAAATACCAGAGGCCAGCCTGGACAAGGGGGTGGGACTGTCAACCTTATCCCACTCTTCATGGGGCACTGCAGGGTCATCCTACAAGTGCAGGACCCTCCCACCATGAAGCTCTGGTCATGCTGAGGTGACCACAGCCAGCCTCAGGGAGAGGCTCCAGGGTCTTCGCCCTCCCACTCTCCTGCTTACTAATTGTAAGGTCACTAATCTGTGTGTCCTGTCTCTCCATTTAATCTTCAGCATAGTCAGCACTTTATACATGCTTAGGACATTACACGCTTAACTAATGGTTGCCTGGTGGGTAGTCAGATGGGTGAATGGATGGATGGATGAGTGGATGTTTGGAGGGTCAGTATTGGATGGATAAATGGATCAATGCATGGTTGAATGGTGGATGGATGGATGATGGTGGATGGAAGATGGTGGATGGGTGAATGGTTGGATGACAGTAAATAAATGCATGAAGGAATAGAAGAATGGATGGTTGAATGGATGGAGAGGTGGACAAATCAAGGAATGGACAGATGGATGATGGTTGAAAGGTGAGATTGAATGGATGGACAGATGATTGGTTGGACAGTTGGTTGGATGGATGTAACGGCTGGCTGGCTGGATGGATGGATGGATGGATGAGGGTGAATGGGTGGTGGTTGAATGGTTAATAGTGGATGGATGAAGGGATGGGTGGATGGATGAGTAGATGAATGGATAGTTGAATGGATAATGAGTGAATGGATAAATGGATGAAGGAATGATGGATGAACTGAGGAATGAATAGATGGGCAGATTATGAATGAATGGACAGTTGGATGGACAGATTATGAATGAATGGATAGTCGGATGGAGGAATGAATAGGTGGATGGAGGAATGAAAGTCGGAGGATGGATGGGTGGATACTTGGTTGATGAACAGTTGGGTGAATGGATGGATGAGTAGAGGAATGGATGAATGAGTGAATTAGTCAATTAATACATTTAGTCTTTCCAAGGAACAACTCAATCACGTAAGAAACTGGGGAAGCTCAGAGGTAGCTATTTAGGAAACAAACAAGAAACCCAGAGCCTGGGCAGGACCTGAAACACGCCAAACCTTCCTAAGTAACAGAAAAGATGGTACTTTCTAAATCAGCCTGATCCTGAAGTACCAGCTCTTCCCTAAGGGTCCTTTCATGCCCCAAATCCAACAAATGTAAGTGGGAGAGGCCAGACAAGGAGAAGTGAAAAGAGACCCCCCCCATCCCGGGCCCACACCTCTCAGCAGACTGGCCAGTCGATCCCAGACGCTCACTAATCCCAGAACAAGGCCCGACACCTCAACGCGGGCCCAGGCAGGTTCCCTCGGCAGCAGAGGTGGGAGGCCATGGAGACCGACCCTTTGCCTGGAGTGACATCGTCACTTGCACTCCCTGGCTGGGCTGGGCTGGGGGCTGGAGTCCAGCCTAGCTCTGCTCTGAGAACCAAGGGATCAGAGGGAGCGCATGTGGACACTCAAGGCTGTCCCTCGTCCTGTGGCTGCCATTCCTGTCCAACCATGAAGTCACAGTGACTCATGTTTCAAGTCAGGCCCCCCCTTCGCTGTGGCCTGAGGTCCAGCCCACCGCCTGCTCACAGCTCACGACAGCAGGTGCCAAGCACAGCAAAGCCCCACCACCGACCACAGTGAGGCAGGCCCAAGACCAGAGGGAGGCCCCAGGATAGACCCGGTGCAGACCAAGCCACCTCCTCAAAACCTCCGATGGTAACAAAGGCGTCCCTCTGCAAGCTGTCTGGCCTCACCACTGGCCACTGCAGCAGATTAGAGCAAAATGAAATGACACACTGAAGCTGCTAGGCCAAGACCCGAGCGTGGCCAGGGGGTCCATCTACTCCTTGATGCATTCATTTTCAATGCCAGCTTTGCCTGTGAGGGGTGGGCATGTCCATGGACATGTGAACACATGAATCTGTGTCTTTTTTTTTTTTTTTGGGTACCAGGGATTGAACCCAGGGGTCCTTAACCACTGAGCCATATCCCCAGCCCTATTTTGTATTTTATTTAGAGACAGAGTCTCACTGAGTTACTTAGGGCCTTGCTTTTGCTGAGGCTGGCTTTGAACTCTCGATCCTCCTGCCTCAGCCTCCCAAGCCACTAGGATTACAGGTGTGCACCACCGCACATGGCTATGAATCTGTATCTTAAATGTGTGTTTATGCACAAGTGTGCTAGTGTGTGTGCATCTGAAGACATGCAAGCTGTGTGTGTGCACAGGAGTGTGTGTGTGCACAGGAGTGTGTGTGTGCACGTGTTCTGGCCTCCCCCAGTGTCCGACCATCGCCTCTCCCTGCCCAGGGCCCTGCGGACATCTCCGTCTCTACTGCTCACACAGCTACAGGGCAGGAGAGAATTCTCAGCCATTTCAACAGACCTGCTGGAACTGAGAAGCCACTTACAGGAAGAGAAACCAGCCTGGCACCACCCAAGCTCTGCTGCAGCCCACTTGGCACCAAGCTCCCTGCACACATCTGTGGCCCGGGACCTCAGGGTGTCAGGCAGGAGATGGACAGAAACATCCAGGAGCTGGGGACCAGGCTCTGAGTTTTCTTACGCAGCACTGGGATGGAACCCAGGACCTTGCGTATGCTAGGCAAGAGCTCCCCACTGAGCCACGTCTCCAGTCCCGGAGACAGGCTCCGAAGGGGTCCCCAAGTCTCAAGTCTAGAGAATCCCGGGACTGAGCAGGAGACACACAGGGCCCAGTGGCTCATGGGAGTCCTAGTGTCACAGGCCCCTGTGACAGGCCAGCACTGCAGGGAGGGGCTTTCTGGAGCTGACTTCTCAGATCTGCAGCCACAAATACAAAACCCACCCTGCAGCTCAGATATCACACACCCAGAGCATGTCCCAAGTCCCTGACAACAGTCCTCATGAAAGGAGGCAAGGGGCACCTCGGCCACTTCCCACCAGCAGGTGGGAAGCGGCTCCCGGGGAGTCGGGGGAGTCCAGGGAGCAGCTGTCTGAGAACCCGCAGCAGCAGCAAGGAGGCCAGGCCGCATATGGGCCTCCAAGGGAGGCCAGGCCAGGGGACCACCTGGTTCCCGGTCACCTTCAGCTAGGCGCCATCCACCCAGAACATGACAGAGCCCTGACCCTACCAGGTCTGGAGTAACCGTGCTTGGACAGCAGGTCACTCTGTACCCAGGCGTGCCAGCGAGCCGCGGCCTCCACACCTCTACACCTCCCCGCTCCCACACCAGCAGTGCCCACTAAGGTAGACTCAGACACCTGAGGTCACCTGACTGACAGGAAGGATGTCCCACCTCCCACCCGACACGCAGACCTGGCGTCCACACCTGGACGAGCGGGTTGGTCTCAGCTCAGGTTGGAGGTGGCGGGCCGATCTGCTCACATGGCCCACCCACACTAGGCCACCACATCGCGTGCAGCGCCTGGAGTAGCCCACTCACCTTCCCGAAGTCTCGGACGTCAAAGAGGTCAAAGGGGTCAAACAGCTCGCTGCTCCTCAGCCCAAACTTGTCATGGCAGACTTTAAGGAAGGTGCGGATGTTCTTCAGGCACAGGAACTAGGGGCAAGAAGAGGCACAGTGAGGCGGGCACGCAGGGCACAGCACAGCAGGTCTGCCCCAGTGCGTGCTCAGGCACACTCCTGCTCCCCACACAGGACATGGGCCCGGGCAGCCGAGGAACCCCACCCCCAGGCTGGGGCAGTCGGGCCTGGCCGGAGCCACCAAAACTCCACAGCCTCAGGCTGGGCCACTGCAGGCCTCTGGCCTCCCACGCAGAGCTGCAGACCCAGAGGGCCCCTGCACTGAGCGGGGCCACCTAGTCAGCCAGGTCCAGGCCCGACAGATGGCCTCCTGGCTTGTGTTGGACCCACAGCTCTGCCCAAGTGCCTCCAGCACACCGGAGGCTGCCAGTCCTGGAGGAAGAGACTCCAGTCCACAGGGGCGCGGGAGCACACTTGTACAGACACACAGGGGCGTGCACACACACACGCGCGCGCGCGCGCACACACACACATGCACAACTCCTCCCTAGCTACTTCACAGGCAGCAAACCCACAGCCAGAGCCATCCCAGGAAGCCACGCTGGACCCAGGGAACGGCCAGCCACAGTGGGGGGTAATGGCAGCCAGAGGTCAGCATTCCCAGATAGACATCTGGGTCACCTCCTCTCCACCCACCACCCCCACAACAGAGCTCCAGGCCTGCTCTGGGCTTGACCGGGCAGGAGGTGGGGAGGGCAGTGGTGACCAGGGCGGCATCTTCCAGTTCTCACGGAGAATCCGCTGGTAGTCACCCTTATGGGGCAGCAGGCAAGGAAGCTCAGTGCAGGCTGCTTCGGGCCCCAAGTTCAAATCCTGTCTGCCATCATTAACAAGCAAGACCAGCAGGGAGTGTTTCTCCTGGAGCCTGGTTTCCTGATGCACCTGCATCGCTGGGCTGGTGACGGCCCTGAGGGCACCTGGGTACACACGGAAGCCATCGTCCCCTACCCAGCTGAGCATAGGCACAGGGCAAGGACCCCAGCACACAGGGCCCCAAAAAATTCAGGACTCCAGGCCAACACCACCGGTAACCACCCCCCACCAGGGATAAACAGCCTGGTCAAGAGGACAGAAGGAAGCCTGTCCCTGCTCACCAGACGTTTAGACTAAGGACAAATCTGGATGAAGGACAACCAGGAACCAGCGCCCGAGAGCTTCGGCGCACAACGGCGTGAGGCCAGCCGCACTCCGGAGCCCCAGGCCACACGCAGCTCAGCCCCAGCAACTGGCCCCCCCGCCCGGGCCACTCCATCCTGAGCAGGCAGGCTGTGCTCACAGACGACGCTGACTTGCTTCCTTGACCACACAGTTGTTCCCAGTGTCTGTCTGTCCATCTCTGTACATAAGATTTCTTCTCAGTATCTGAGATTCACCACAGGCACGATCCTCCATTAACCCTGCTAAGAACAAGGCCAGGCCTCCAGGGCCAGCGCCACCGTCAACACCCACAGGGTGCCGTGTCCAGACCTGACCTGCACCTCTTCACTGGGTAAAGGACAACCACGTGCCTTCCTAACGAAAAGGGTCTTTAAAAACCTGGCACAGGGTGCAACCCAGGATCACACGTGACTTCAGGGCTCACGGGCCTTCACTCTGCACACCTGAGAGTGAGGTTCTGGGCTGGACTTCCCAGCATGACGGCAGTGTCCTTCTCTTCACTAGGACAGCCCCTGAACGCTTGTCCAGTTAGAAATGCGAACTCTATTTGATTTTAAGGAAGTCAAACTTGCAATCCGCACGTGACTTCTCACTGCAGTGGCGACACCGCAGTCTGAAATGACCCCGTCTCTGTCCTCTGCCCTCTGATAACTCTCAGGAACACAGACACAGAAGGACAAAGAATGGGTTCCGTCACTCACCCCCAGGCCATCAAAATTACAGCCACAGAGAGCAAGTGGGGTGCCGGAAGCGGGACGGGAGGCAGGGTATGGCAGGACGGACACCAGCCCGGATGACGGGAGGCTCCTGGAGGGAGAGCAGGCGGCTGAGGACAGCTGGGAATCCTGAGGACAGTCAGTGTCACCTCACCAATGTTCTATCACAACAGAGTTCAAGAGAGACACGGAGACATGGACGGGAGGGACACAGCCACGGGCCAGCATCACTGAGGGTCACCAGCAGCCACCTGAAGCTGGGAGAGAGGCCTGGACACTTTCCCTCTTGGACCCCCAAAAGTATAAGCTGAAAGCAGCTGACCCCTGGCCTCACACTGGGACGGTGCGTCTGTGGCCAAGCCCAGGCCCAGGCCGCCCAGCCCAGGCCCAGGCCGCCCAGCCCAGGCACTGGCCACCCAGCCTAGACGGTGGGACAAGGGGACGGGCTGGACCCCGGAGCACTCAGGCCAACAGGGCTCTGCGGCTCCCAGCCGGGCTCAACCAGCCTTGCGTGTGGCTCCTCTCCGACCCCCACTGCTTCCTCTGACTCCCCCTTGGCCTCCCACATTAGAGCTAAGCACAGGTCCTGACCATGATCCTGGCCAGGCCTCCTCCAGGGTGGTGTCTGCGGCCTGGCCCGGCCCACCCAGGGCCGGCCCACCCTGGCCCAGCACGTGGACACTCCAGCCAACCCAGCTCTGGGAACCGCTCCCAGGGCAGTGTCCCCCGGGAACCCCCGTCCAGCCCCTGGAAGAGAGCTGGGCAGGCAGACGCAGGCTTCAGGGCCAGGACAGAGAGCCCAGGGACAGAGAGCTCAGCGACAGAGAGCCCACGCAGGCCACGCACTCCCTCATAGAGCCCTCCCGACTCTGCTGCCCGGCACGGTCCTTCCTGGCCTTTCCAGAACACGTCTCACCTTACACAGAGGGAAGTGGAGGCATTAAGGACCTCGGTGCCCAACCGGAAGGTGGCAGAGCCCAGAAGGAGGCCAGGCCTGCTCCAGAGCAGAGCCCCTAAGGACAGTCAGGCCTCTCCACCCTCCAAAGCACCGCTGAGAGTGGCCAAGTCCATTCCCACAAGGGCCCATGTGAACAACGAGCTCCACGGCCACTGGCCCCTCTCTTGCTGCACCATCAGGGACGCAGAGGCCAGAGGTGGAGAGGGACCACAGAGGGCTGTGTGGCAGGGAAGGGCCAGCCGTGTCTTCATTGCCGGCCCCTTCCCTTCCCTTCCCACAAAGGCGGGCAGCGGGCAGCTGTTTCTGCCACTTGGGTCCCTCCTCCCCACACCGTCCCAGGACTTAGGAGGGCAGGTGGCCAGGGCCTGGCTGGTCAGAACCCCACAGCCACAAGCAGCAGGCCCAGGCTCAGATTCTAGAATCGTCTCCTGAAGGCCTGGGAGGGACCCGGGGCCGAGGCTGCCACAGGCCTGCCTCTTCCACATGGGCCTAAGGAGGACAGAGCGGAGGGGAGGGGCAGGGGAGGCCAGACCCTGCCCGGCTGAGGCCGAGGTTCCCAGTCCTTGCCCGAGCTGGGGGCTCCTTGCTGCCAGGGAAGGCCTGAGGTCAGCCCGTCCCGTGGCTCCGGGAGCAAGCAGCTCTCTGCTCTCGCCGGCCTATCCCAGCCTATGGGACCCCACAGGGGCCACCGCGTCACCAGCACTGTGAAGCAAGCACATCCCCAGAGCAGGCCCAGCCGAGGGCCCACAGGAGGGTCTGTCCCCAGAACACTGGCCCTGTCAAGGCCCCCGGAGGCTTTCCAGCTGGCAGACAGCAGGGCCCACTGTGTTTGTCCAGGACACTCAGAGGGGGCATGGCCACCCTGCCCCCTGCACTCACAGCCCCACCCCAGGGCAGGATTCCGCCCCAGGGCGAATGGTGCTCCGCACAGGGCTGGTGTCCACCACACAGGGTTGGTGTCCTCCACACAGGGCTGGTGTCCACCACACAGGGCTGGTGTCCTCCACACAGGGCTAGTGTCCACCACACAGGGCTGGTGTCCTCCACACAGGGCTAGTGTCCACCACACAGGGCTGGTGTCCTCCACACAGGGCTGGTGTCCTCCACACAGGGCTGGTGTCCTCCACACAGGGCTAGTGTCCACCACACAGGGCTGGTGTCCTCCACACAGGGCTGGTGTCCACCACACAGGGCTGGTGTCCTCCACACAGGGCTGGTGTCCACCACACAGGGCTGGTGTCCTCCACACAGGGCTGGTGTCCACCGCACAGGGCTGGTGTCCTCCGCACAGGGCTGGTGTCCTCCGCACAGGGCTGGTGTCCACCACACAGGGCTGGTGTCCTCCGCACAGGGCTGGTGTCCTCCGCACAGGGCTGGTGTCCTCCGCACAGGGCTGGTGTCCTCCACACAGGGCTGGTGTCCACCACACAGGGCTGGTGTCCTCCGCACAGGGCTGGTGTCCTCCGCACAGGGCTGGTGTCCTCCGCACAGGGCTGGTGTCCACCGCACAGGGCTGGTGTCCACCACACAGGGCTGGTGTCCTCCGCACAGGGCTGGTGTCCTCCACACAGGGCTGGTGTCCTCCACACAGGGCTGGTGTCCTCCGCACAGGGCTGGTGTCCTCCGCACAGGGCTGGTGGAGAGGTGCCGCGGTCTGCACACTGGGAATGCTGCCACTTCACTGGCCATCCACCAGCCCCTGGAGCCCACAGGGCTGATTCAGACCAGGGCTAGGACGCAGGCTCCACGCCCAGCTGCCCACCGCCTCCCAGGTCAGCCGGACAATGAGCCCAGATCACTGTTCACTGTCATCGGTCACTGTACTCTTGATGGACCCAGGGCAGCAGGGGCGAGGATGTCAGAGGCCAGCTGAGCCACACAGAGGCCACCAAGTGCACCTCTGAGGGACACTCCGTGGCCAAGTCCACATGGCCTCACCACAGCCACGTCTCAGTGAGCCTCTGAACCAACTGGCCAGGACGGGGTCAGCCCTCCCTGCCCCAGAAGAGCACGCAGCCACCTAACAGGGCCACCACCAGGCGGGGGCAGCCTGAGGCTGCACAACCTCGTCACCCCCGTGCTGCTGGGGACAGAAATGGCACAGGCCTGGCCCCCATCCAGAGCTCAGTCCTTGTGGACACCCTCAGGCCCCGGGGCTGCACAGACCCTGCCACCCCATCACCCCTGTCACCCCATGCTGCTGGGACAGGAAATGGCACAGGCCTGCCCTCCCTCCAGAGCTCAGAACATGGACGCCCTCAGGCCTCAGCACTGACCGTGGGTACAGAAAGGAGGCTGAGGCTCAGAGAGGCAAACCCTCTCACAGGCCACGTGTCCAGCTGGCTTCGGCCAGGGATCTGCAGTGTGGGCACAGGGGGCCTGGGCACTGGTCACTGGGTGGCAAAGGGCAACAATGGGGTAGCACCATGCTGTGTGGGCAGCCCAAGTCCACAGGGAAACAGTGCGCCCCCATGTGGCCGCAGGCCAGCGGGTGTGGAAGTCCTGCTCGCCAAGGGAAGAGCTGCTCCTCCAAGGCCCCTGGACACTGTGGCCAGCTCCCACCGTGTGGCCACCAGGGAGGAGCAAGGTGCCAAGTGCTGCTCTGGGGATGTGGTCACCGCTGGTGCAGCCCTGACCTCTGGTTCCAGGCCCCTCACTGCCCACACTCAGGATTTCACCTAACAGCGAGGGTCCAGCCCAGAGCTCTGGGGGGCCCTCCCAGCGTGGACCCTCTGGGAGTCTCGATGCACTGACTCATGACAATCACAAAAGCTCCGCTGTGGGGAGGGTTTCCCAGAACACCAGGCGCTGGGCCAGCAGCCTCACTGGGCTGCTCACAGCAACCCCGGTCATTACAGCAACTCTCTATATAGAAGAAGAAACAGAGGTTCCAAGAGCACTCCCCCCTGCCTAAGGTCACCACCAAGGGTGTGGCAGAGCTGGCAGCAGATCTGGAATGCTCTGACCTTCAAAGCCAGATCATGACCTTCACGCTATCCTCTGTAGTTTCTGAGCAAGGGTATAACATGCTTTGTTTTCTAAGAAGAAGAAAAGAGTCCTTTCAGGAAAGTTAAGTCAGTTGGGAGGACTGGAAGACCAAGAGTAGCTCAGCCCTTGCACCCCGTAAAGAGAGCACCCCAACGCCAGCCGTGGGTGGTCTGGACTGACCTTCTGCACCCAAAGACTAACGGGCCCGTACCACTCAGCCCACGAAGACCCCAGCTGTGTCTCCACGTTCTGTCATGCGCAGGCCGACTCTGAACCACCCAGCCTGCAGATGAGGAGGGGGACCTGCGACCTGACCCAGGCCTGTCCCCCAGGTGTCCTGGCCAGCAGGGTCAGGACAGTGTTCAGCCGGGACAGGAGCCCATGGGGGAGTCCTGGGTGGGCTCTCGAGACCCCACCCCAGCACGCCAACACACAGCTCCTCGGGGGCTCTGGCTGGTGTCTCCCAACAACCACTGCCACCTCTCACGGTCTCACCAGCCCCAGCCCCTGTGCTTGGCCACATCCAGCACAGACCAGAGTGACCTCGCCTGGCGGCGACAGCTGAGCCTGCCCCACTCAGCACCTCTGATCCTCTCCGTGCCTCAGTTTCCCACCTGTTACATGGGCAATAAGACTCCACCTGTCCACACGCTGGCCTGTCGATGAAGACAGGAAGCCACAGCTGACGCTGGGCCACCTCTCTGGAGCCCAAGAGGTCCCCGAGTCACAGTGGCGGGAGGAGCAGAGGCAGGGGGCTGGCCCCGCAGCCTCACAGGAACCGGCACGCACGGCTGACTCTCACCAGTTCACGACCAGCTGCACTCAGGAAGCCACCCCTGCACGGACACGGGACCTCCATTTCCACCGTCCCCTGGCCTCTACAGCCGAGAGCTGGGAGGAGAACTGCCAGCCCCACTGCCCTGCCCCAGAGACACTGGATGCCATGCCCAGGAGGGCCACCACGGCCCGGCCCTGGAGGCCTAGGGCTCCTGGAAGACCACCAACCTCCCTGAGGCAGGCTGCCGTGCTCACTGCTGCCGCACGGAAACCCCGCGCAGGACGCGGCCGCCTTGGCGCGCGTGAACAGGCGGCCGGGCTGGGCACGCTCCACCGCACGCGGCCTCTGCTGGGGCGGGAGGGAGTGGCGCGACTCCCCGGGGCTGGCTGTGAGCAGTGAGGAGGCGAGACACGGGGAGCGGCAGCGAGGAAGTCGGATCGACAGGAAGTGGGAGAGGAGTCAGCGTCTGGTCGCACTGATCCACGCTCGCTCCAAAAAGAAACACTTCAAACAGCACCGTGACCACGAACAGGTGCCGCTACGGCTGGAACGGTTCAGCGTGACCCTGCGGCAGGCAGGCAGGTGACCCTGGGGTGACGAGCTGGCCACTCGCTCCACAGGACAAGCTGAGACCACGTGCTCTCTCTGGGGCCCAAGTAGCCCAGACCACAAACGGATGGCAGAGGCCCAGGATCTGGTAAAGGAACAAATGAGTGAAGGTCTGCGGAGCACTCCCAGGTGTCCCCGAGCACCCGTCTCTGTCCACACCTGCATTCCACATTCTCTGACCACACCTGGAGTATTGGCAGCCATCCCCACCTCTGGACCCTCACTTTCAGAAGCACCTCTTCCAGAAGCAAGCAGCAGGTGGACCTGGGAACTGGTCACGACCACGGCACAGCCCACGCGCCTCCTGCACGGCCAGCCAGATCTCCACCTGCACCCACTCAGACGAGGAAACTGAGGCTCACGGGGACCGGATCTGACTAGCTCTGCTCCAGTCGACTCCACAGCCCTGGTCATCTCAACACCACCAGGCTGCCAAGCTGTCACCTGGGCCACCGTGATGGCACCAGGGCTCCAGCACTGAATCTGCAGAGCCCCGGACAGCAGTGGGTCCCGGGGAGCCCCCCAGGCTCCAGCTCCTCCCCAACCCCGGGCAGAAGGGCGCAGCCAGCTGGACGATGGGGGATGCAGGGATTCCATTACCCCTGGACGACTGGATGTGGACACCTCCTTGGCTCGGGCCCCCTCTCTCGGCTGCACAGGCCCCGGAACAAGGCACCAGCAGACTGAGTGATGAACAAACGCTTTTTTGCAGGGTCCGAGTGACCCTCCCTGGTGTCCAGCAGGGAGGCCACGGGCCCCTTCCTGCAAGAGCTGCAAGTGGGACCTTCCAAGGCCTCCCCCAGCCAGGGATGGCACGGCGGGCGAGCGGAGGAGCCGCCTGCCTCAGGGAAGGGCTCTGCAGGAGCCAGCAGTTTGGCCCACGGGGCCAGGTCCTCAGGGCTGCAGAAAGCACCAAGCCGCGGCGGGCCTGGCTTCTGCGCTCGGCCGTGTTCCCGGCACTCCACGAGGGAGGCCAGCACGTCGGTGCCCTCCACTCTCTCCCATCAACGGGGTCCACCGAGCCCGGGCGTGTGCCGGTGTTGCCCAAGCCCGACACTCAACAGCTCTCCCGTGTCCTGGTCCTACAGGAAGAGGAACGTCTTGGGGACCACCACACTCACCTAATGGTGAGGGGAGAACCCAGGGCCAACCCACGGGCAGGAGGCGGACGGGCCACGGGTCAGGGGAGGCAGAGCAGCACAGGGTCTCCCTCTCTGACTCTGATCCAGGCTCCTGGGCAAGCCGGGCCCTCCCTCCACCCCACGGAATGAAAAGCCCAGTCCTGGAACCAGGCGCCTGCAGACTGACCACCACAAGCCTCCTGGCCTGACCGTCCCAGCCCTCAGCTCTCAGCCCCCACCTCTGGACCCCTCCTCCTCCAGGGTGCCCTGACATCCGGCCACCTTCCTGAGGCCACAGTGGGCCACCTTCCCCATGGGTTCACCCAACACAGCTGGTGACTGGATGCCACAGACCAGCTGCTGCTCTGGCACTTCTGGGAGCTGAGCCTTGGACCAGGCCACTCCCGTGGCCTGAATGCTATTCTCGTCCCCGTTTCCCAAACTCTTCTCTTTCCACCCAGCTCCTGAGGGGTCCTGGCCTTTCCCTCTGCCCTGCCCACTCCTCCACCACCCTGCCTGAAGTCGCCTGAAGCCCGGCTCACCGACGCCTGGTGGAGCTGTGAACAGGAGGGGGCTTCCCAGAGAACCTGGGGAGCGGCTCCACAGGCTGGGGCAGGGCCCTGGAGGCCTGGATCCGAGGGGCCTGGTTTCTGAACCAAGACCCCAAACTCTTAACTCGAGAAAACCAATGCAAGGGTGCCTGTGACGGAGGGTCCTGCAGACCCTGGACGCAGAGCCTGCCTCTGGACAGGCACCCACCACGGTCTGTGCCTGCCCTTCCCACACAGACAGAGCTCTGCGAGGCCCCCGCGCTGCCAAGGCATCGGAATCATCAGGACCAGCAGGAACGGAGCCCAGGAGAGCCAGCACCCAGCTCCTGGCTCCAGCCAGGGTCAGCCTGTGTCCACTCACACCCCCGACCACAGGCAGCTCGTTCCAAGAGGTCGAGCAGCCCGCTCTGTGGAAGGAGCCGCCTGGCAGACAAGCAGCACATTCGCCTGGGGGTGCCACACTGTGAGGCCACCAACCCGCACCTGACCTTAAAGCACCTGCTGGTCAGCAGAGCACCCCACTCTCGGCTCTGCAGCCGGCCAGTGTGCGTACTGCAGGCCAGGCCCTGCTGCAGAGCCCCAGCCCGGGGAAGGCAGGAGGGCTTATTGCAGAGCCAGAGCTTGGGAGGAAGGCATCTGCTCTCCGCCCACCACCCTCCAAGCCCCATGCTGAGGCCAATGGCTTGTTTGAGCCTCAGGGATGAAGAGTGGACCACAGCACCAGGGCTTTGGGTCAAGGTCAAAGCAAAATCGTTCTACAAAGCCAGCAGGAAATTGCTTCTCTAGAATCTCCAGTAGGGCCTCCTCCCCTGACCTGGTTCTGAACGCCACAGGAGGGAGGGCTGGAATCGCCCTCTCGCAGGCAGGCATGGCTCAGAGGGACCACCCAGAGGCTGCCAGGGCTCCTCCCGCCGTGCCCCCATCCTCGGCACCCCCACTACAGCAACGCAGCCACAAGGGCAGCGCAGGCCCACAAGCCATCCGTGAAATCGCCCTCACTGCCACTTCATCCTCTCCATCTCTTCTCCCCTCCAGAAAGCGGCCTCCAATGTCACCCTCAGAGCGCCCGTTCTCCTGTGCAATCTGGACGATGCAGCACCACGCAGAGCTGAGCAGGGCACCCTCGGCTATTCTGTTTCCCCGCTGCCCGCTTAAATTGAAGCCAGCGCATCCCTTAATGGCCAAACGCACCAGATTATCGCTCTCCTGTCTGAATGAAGGAGCCTCGCTGTCACCCTTCCTGCTGAGCCGAGACGTGGAAGGAAAAGTGTGATGGCAGCAACGGGGGCTCCCAAGCAGGAGGGCAGACCCAGCCCTTCCACGCTGGGAGCAGGCAACAGCCATCCTCCGTGAGCCGGAGGGCCCAGGCCAGCCAGGGACGCAGCAAAGCGTGGACAGCTTCCCGACAGCAGCTGCAGAGGCCCAGGGCTGGCACAGCAAAGTGGGGTGGGCAGCTCTGAGCGACTTCTAACCCTGAAGGGTCGCTGCTCCCACCAGGTCCCCACGTAGAATGCCTGCCAGGGACGCGGGAGGAGCCTGGAGACCTTCCCCAGCCTCCGGGGTGCCTCCACGGCCCCAGCCCCCAAGAGCGGCCCCAGCCAGACCTCCTTGGGGGCCAGAGCCGATTCGCCAGCCTCGTCTGTGCCCCCAGCAGCCGTGCGCTCCAGAGTCCCCAGAGGACTACAGCCAGGCACTGGACAGCCAGGCTTGACTCCCACTCGGCCTGGACCCTGGGACCCGTCAAGAGCCCTCTTGGAGCCTCAGTGTCCTCCTGGGTCACAGCTGGCGGAGCACCCCACAGAGACCTCTGCCATGGTGGGGACATACTGCTGTACAGCTTGCTTCTGGACTGTCCCCAAAGGCCTGCTTGGTGAAGTCTCTGGGCAGTGGCAGAACCATCAAGAGGTGGGCCTGCACGGAGGCCTTCTGGTCACTGAAGGTATGCCAAGGGGCTTAACGGGCCCCCAGCCCTCCTCTCCCGTTTTTTTATTTCCTCATGTCCTGGCCATGAAATGAGCAACTCTGCTCCAACATATGTTCCTGCATGATGTGCTGCTGACTCAGGCCCAAAAGCAATGGGGCCCATCAACCACGGACTAAAGCCTCCAAAACCATGAGACAAAATAAACCTTTTCCTTTAATGAGCTGATTGCCTCAGGTATTTTGTTACAGTAATGGAATCTGACTCACACACTTACTGTTACGGTGGGAATGTGAGGTGCCCCCCAGAAGCTCCCATGCGGGACATGCAAGAAGGTTCAGAGGAGAAGTAATTGAGTTATAAGAGTCTTAACCCAACCAAGTGAATTAATCCCCGATAGGGATTGACTGAGTAGTAACTGAGGTGCTAGGGTGTGGCTGGGGGTGGGAACTGGGGCCTGGCTTCGGTCTATACTTGTATCTGGCCAGTGGAGCCTCCCCCTGCTTCCTGACCATGATGTGAGCTGCTCCCCTCTGCCACCCTCTCCCACCATGAGGCTCTGCCCCACCTGGAGCCCTGAGGAATGGAGCGGCCTTCCATGGACGAAGACTCTGAGACCCTGAGCCCGCCGATAAACCTTTCCTCCTTACAGTTGTTCTGGTGGGGTCCCTGAGTCACAGCAGGGAAACAGCTGACTAAAATGCCTACTGAGCAGGAAGACTGCACTACACACTTAAGGTGGTCAGCTCTGCCCATGGGAAAGTGACCACCAAGCGGACACCACGCCCAGCTTACAGATGAGAAGAGCAAAGCGTCTGGAGGCCCAGAGGCTCACCCAGCTCAGTGGCGACAGCAAGGGGCCGTAAACAAGGGGCTGGAGGAGCCAGAGGAGGACCCGGCATAGTCAGCCTGGGGCGCCAGATGGCACAATGCCACTTGTTGGCACCCACTGGGCAGAGGGAGGGGCGGGCTCTTCAGGCTCCTCCCCCAGGACCTCACTACCCCCAACGCCCTCCCAAGGCCTCCTGCCACGCCACGTAGGGGGCACACAGTCACTGGCAACAAGGGCGGGGGCTGCTGGTGACCTACGGGGAGAAGCCTGCAGGTACAACTAAACCAAGGCTCTCGAGGTCGTCTAGGCCACCTGGTGAGGAAGAGCCTCACAGGAGAAGGGAGGAGAGGGGCCACGCGGCCACGTGAAGACGAGGCAGACACTGCAGCATGTGGCGGGAGCCAAGGAGCACCAGGACCCCCAGGGCACAGAGGCAGGGAGACCCCACCCCCGGGGCCTCGGGCAGCCTGGCCCTCCACAGCTGCACTCTGGACTTCTGGCCTCCAGAACTGTAAGAACGTCAGTCCCTGTGGCCGCAAGGCCCCGGCTGTGCTCATCATTAGGGCAGCGCCAGATGGCCACGGCTCTGAGCCTGGTGCCCTCGGCCCTGTGACACACATGCCCACCACCATGGGCACTGGGCAAATGCCACGGGGTGGATGGAGGAGCAGGTGAGCGAGGCTGGGAGAGAGACTAAGGCAGAGTCCTCCGGGACTCTCCAGCTCTGCCAGCTCTCTGCACTCACACTGTGCAGGTTACTGTGGCACCCTGCCTGGTGCCAGACCCCGGGCAGCCACTAGGCCTCACCAGGCGGGTTCCCAGACCCCGGGCAGCCACTAGGCCTCACCAGGAGGGTTCCCCAGACCCCGGGCAGCCACTAGGCCTCACCAGGAGGGTTCCCCAGACCCCGGGCAGCCACTAGGGCCTCACCAGGAGGGTTCCCCAGACTCCGGGCAGCCACTAGGCCTCACCAGGAGGGTTCCCCAGACCCCGGGCAGCCACTAGGCCTCACCAGGAGGGTTCCCCAGACCCCGGGCAGCCACTAGGGCCTCACCAGGAGGGTTCCCCAGACCCCGGGCAGCCACTAGGCCTCACCAGGAGGGTTCCCCAGACCCCGGGAAGCCACTAGGGCCTCACCAGGAGGGTTCCCCAGACTCCAGGCAGCCTCTAGGCCTCACCAGGAGGGTTCCCCAGACCCCGGGCAGCCACTAGGCCTCACCAGGAGGGTTCCCCAGACCCCGGGCAGCCACTAGGGCCTCACCAGGAGGGTTCCCCAGACCCCGGGCAGCCTTTAGGGCCTCACCAGGAGGGTTCCCCAGACCCCGGGAAACCTCTAGGGCCTCACCAGGAGGGAACCCCCAGACCCCGGGCAGCCTTTAGGGCCTCACCAGGAGGGTTCCCCAGACCCCGGGAAGCCACTAGGGCCTCACCAGGAGGGTTCCCCAGACCCCGGGAAGCCTTTAGGGCCTCACCAGGCGGGAACCCCCAGACCCCGGGCAGCCTTTAGGGCCTCACCAGGAGGGTTCCCCAGACCCCGGGAAGCCTCTAGGGCCTCACCAGGCGGGAACCCCAGACCCCGGGCAGCCTTTAGGGCCTCACCAGGAGGGTTCCCCAGACCCCGGGAAGCCACTAGGGCCTCACCAGGAGGGTTCCCCAGACCCCGGGAAGCCTCTAGGGCCTCACCAGGCGGGAACCCCCAGACCCCGGGAAGCCTTTAGGGCCTCACCAGGAGGGTTCCCCAGACCCCGGGAAGCCTCTAGGGCCTCACCAGGAGGGTTCCCCAGACCCCGAGCAGCCACTAGGGCCTCACCAGGTGGGTTCCCCAGACCCCGGGCAGCCTCTAGGGCCTCACCAGGCGGGTTCCTCACCCAGGCCCCCCCCAGGTCTCTTTGGGGAAACAAACCCCCAAGGCACCCCCAGTTGGGCAGGAAGTCAAAACGGCCTATGTGGGCTGCACGCTGGACGCTGTGGTGTCTAGCTCCACCCTGAATTGGGGTTGGGGCACAGAGAGGGGGTGGGGCAGGCCCAATCAGCTTTCAGTCAGAGATTTGGGTTCACCCTGGATCCTCCCAGCCAACCTCCCTGGGAACCCTGCCTCTGACCACAGCCCCAGCTGCCCACAAGTCTCAGGCCCAGACCCATCTGTCCAGGAGCTACCTCCATACAGCCACAGGAAGGTGGCAACCCTGCTGGTCCTCATGAGCGGGGCTTGGTGGGCCCAGCTGGTCCTCGTGGGGGACTTGTGTGGGCGCTGCAGGTAGTGGTGAGTGGGTCTGGGGAACTCTGCCTTCATGCGGTTCTGAATTTCTTTTCTGGTTTGGGTTTTGGTTTCTTCCTCCATAGATAGGTCCCAGACCTTGAACTTCTTGAACTTCTAAAAGACACCTGCCTTTGGGGCCGGGGCCAGGAGGAGAGGACTCCTGAGTGTATGACAGTGGCCACAGGCACACGCGGGTCTCTGGGCTTCACCTTCCAGATATTCAGAACATGGGCTGGCTGGGAAGCTGCACTTTCCGGAAAGTCCAGTGGCACCAGTTCCAGGCCCTCAGAGGGAAGGAGCAGGGGTGGGAGGGGGCGCCACTGGTGCCCAGCGAACAGCTGGGCTGTGGGTCAGGAATGTGGGCAGCTGCAGGAGCCCAGGGTGAGGAGCAGCCCTGGGCCTGGGGCCCTGGGGAGTGCAGGGCGACCGCCCAGCTGTCCCCCAGCAGGAAGGCTGGGCCTGGGCTGCTATTCCAGATGGAAGCCAAACCCTGCCAAGGCCCAGCAGCTGCGGGTCACCAGGAGGGCAGGCTGCAGAGGGCGGGGCTCCCACCTGCAGCCGCCTTCCCCGGGCCTCACCTGAGTCCTGCAGTAGGCGAGGCCCCTGCCCAGGCTGCCAGGGCCTCGGCCGACCGCTTCTCACTTACAGTCGCTCCTTGTGCACCCTAGGCCAGGACGGTCACCCCGTCTTACCAGGTGGGAAGGCCGAGGTCCAGACCAGCATTCAAGAGCACCCCTACGCTGGCTTACGGCAGGTCTTGCCTCGTGTGGGCCGGGAAGGAAGGGTCTGGACACGGCTCCTGGAGAGTTTGGTTTGGGTTTTTCCTCCAATATAAAAATAAGGGGAGGAGGCTGGGGCCGGGGCTCAGTGGCAGAGCACTCGCCTCACACACGAGGCACTGGGTTCCATCCTCAGCAGCACACAAAAATAAAATAGAAGTATCGTGTCCACCTACAACTAAAAAAAGTATTTTAAAAAAAGTAAGAGGAGGGAAGTGGGCCTCGAGAACCTGCAAAGCCCCCGCCCTGCACCGCCACTGGCCACAAGGGCTTGGCTCTGTCCAGCTGCTGACTGCTCTTTCTCCAAGGGGATGGTTGGGAATGACACACGGGAGTGACAGGAGACCCTGGGTGCTGGCACCTCCTCAGTGACATGGTGTCCCCAGCTTACTCCAGGGATGGGGAAGACCCCTGGCTGGGCCAAGCATTTCCCCTCCCACCCTCCCCCAACCCCGCCGCTGGGCATCCCAGCTGTTCTCACAGCTACTGCGCCTCTCTTTTGTGCGGAATGAACAGCTGTGGCCACGACAGGCTTGCCCCGAGTTTGAGGGGCTTTTTCTTCAAAGCAATTCCCGCAGTGGGGCCAGCGGTCCCAGCCTTCCCCCCACACTCTGTATTGGTGCATCACAGTCGTTGGTGGGATCTGTTGTTGCACGTTCACACACACACAAATGCAGAGTAACAATACAATCTGGCCGATGTCACTCCCCAGCCCTTCCCCCTCCCTCCCCACATGACACCCCTTGGTCATCTCCTCTAGGGGTCTCTGATCTTTCACGAGACCCCCCATCTTCCTCTTCCTATCTTCCACATGAGTGAACACATATGACCCTGACCCTCTGGCTCTGACTTACTTCCCCTAACATGATGATATCTGACTGCATCCATTTTCCTGCCAAGGACACAGTTTCGTTTCTCTTTTCGGCTGAGTCGAGCTCCAGTGTGTACACATGCCACATTTCCTGACCCCTTCATCCGCTGACGGACACCTAGGCTGGCTTCAGCTTGCAAAGGCCCCACCTCTGTTATAGGGGGCTCCAGGTGTGTGGTTCCCCACTGAGGGGTGGGGACAGGGGGCAAGGGACCTGGTGCCTTCCAGGGCCCTGGGGAAGTCATCCCTGAGGCCAAAGCAAGAAAGGAAGGAGCCTGTGTCCCCTTGAACACCAAATGTCACACTGGGCACGGAGGGCCCCCCTCAGCCAGGACACCCTTCCCTGCCACACCCCGTGACCATCCCTGTCCAAGGGTCTCTGGTTCCACCAGTGGAAAGGGCTGAGCCAACGTGGACTTGGAGCACAAGCCCATCGCCACCTGCCTTCACCCATTCGTCCTTGAGTCCTTCGTCCATCAAACTTTGCCAAGTCCTACTTTGTGCCAGGCACCAAGAAGAAATGCGCCATCCACCAGCCGTGGGAAGGGGGCTACCCCCAGGCTCCGAGGCTGAGCCTGCGAGGCAGTCCTGCCCCGCCCTGCCCGGCCAGCCCAGGAGTTATTTTCAGCTGGAGGGGCAGGTGGCCAAGGGAAGTCAGCCGAGCAACGCAGAGGGGCGAGACAGAGCACAGCGCCAGCTGCAGCCACCAGGAGGGACGCAGAGGCCAGCCCCGATGACAGGCCCCCACCCACCAGGCTGGACGGGGCACTCCAGAGCAGCGCCATGGGGAGTGTGGCCGGCACCCCAGCCAGCCCTCCTGGCTCCTATCCAGGCTTCCTCCTCCCCTCTCCACCTCCTGGGCCGTGGGGCACCCCAAGGGGCTCCTCTCACAGCCCCTCCCCAGCCACCGCCTTTCTCCCTCAGCTCTCCCCCCTCCCCCCCAAGTACTCCAAGGCAGGCCCTGAAGCCCACAGCCCCCGAGCCACAGCCCCTGAACCACAGCTCGGAAGCACCAGGCTCCGAAAGAAAGAGGGAGCCATGGAGGGGTGACCTGCACACCACTCCCACCACACAAGGAAGACGTCCACCCCGCCAGTCCCTGGAGCCTGCTTGGGCAGCACCTTTGCAGGTGTAACTGTGGTCAGGATCTCAAGATGAGGTCACTGCAGGTTAGGCAGAACCTGACCCAGTGACCAGGGTCATCTTGAGAGACGGAAGAGAAGGACACAGTGAGAGGCCACTGCGGTCAGGGCTGGAAAGATGTGACCACAAGCCCAGCAGCCCCTGGAGCAGCGGCAGGAAGGGCCCCCCTGAGCCTGGGAGGGACCGCACCTGCCCACACCTCGGCTCTGGACTCCTGGTCTCCAGGACTGGGACAGAACCATCTGGTTGTTCAAGCCACCTTGACTGCAGGCACTGGCCACCAGACAGGGAGGCCGAGAAACACCTGCCCCAGCCTCTGGGCCTCACTGGTAGGCAGCACCAGTGCTGTGCCCACCAGGGGCTGTGCCCGCTGCTCCACTCTAGGGAAGAGAACTTGGCACCAGCAGCCCAGGAGCCAGGGTGGGGTCCACAGTTCAGCAGCCCACGATGCCAAACCCCTGTGGGCCCTGAGACTCTGAGCCCCCTGGCACTGCCCAGTGCACGGAGCCCTCCAGGCCCATGCCGAGCCCAGAATCCTGGCCTGCGGGAACTCAGTCGCTCTGCCATCCCATTTCCAACTACAAGACTGAGAGCTTGCTACCAGCCGTCCACTCCCTAGTCCCTGGCAAGGCCTCCCAACCCCTGTGAACAGAGGCCAAGGCAACTGGGGAGCCACTCGGGTAGTGGTATGTAAAAACCCGCTGCTGCCCCCACCCTAAGGGATCACCGTGAGGGCCTCCCAGGACCCCCAACAGAGGACCCATGCACAGGAGGTGCTGCAAACCAGGATCCACAGAGCTCCGCCCGCCAAGGCCTGGCTCCACCCCGCAGGCCCCGCAGGCCCCGCAGGACGGGGCATGGCTCAGCAGAGCTGGCCTGGCGAGCAGGAGGCCTGGGTTCGATCCCAACAGGCACTGCCCGTTATTTCTCAAGCCAGGGAGTCAGGCTCCTCTGGTGGGGACAGTGGGCAGTGAAGTGCCTTATCCCCTCTCCCCAGGAGGCAGCTCACTCGCCTGCCCACAGGGATTGGCTGGGGAGTGCCACGAGCAGGGAGGTTCATAAGGGACCTGACGTTGTGCCAACCCCAGAGCCAGACTTCGCTACACCCTCTGAAGAGCACAGGGATGATGATCCAGAGATGGGGTCCTGATCCAGAGATGGGGTCCCAGGACAGCTGCAGCTCCCCAGCAAGCCCCGCAGGAAGAAGGGCTCTTTGTCAACAAAGCCAAGCAGGGTGCCTGCTGCCTCTGGAGCTGGACAGAGAGGGCCGAGAGTCCACGGTGGCCAAGGAGGCCCGGGCAGCAGGATGGATACAGTGGTGCTCTCACAGCCTGTCTCTGGGCCTAGCAGCCAGATCACCAGCCGCTGCAGGGTGGAGTCCTCCCCACAGGCCTCTGGGGACCTGAAGACCAAGGCAGCCCCTCCCGCCCTTTCCCCACACCCACTGGGGCAGGAGCAGCCAGGCCCCTCCTCACACAGCCCAAGGCCTGGCTGGAGAGAAGGCGAGGCCTGGCTGACCCGCTGGGGGTCCAGGTAGCCAGGCGGACCACTGATGCCCATAGGATGCTGGGGCCAGGGTCAGGCTCATCTCCTATTTCTAACCCACACTGGCAGGGCAGGGGGTCAGGACCTCGGCAGAGCTGTGGGGAGCAGGTGCTAAGCCCCCTGGGGTAGAGTGCTGTAGTCAGTGCACCCAGGTCCAGGGACAGCTGAGTGCTCAGAGCCACTCCCAAGGCCACCAATTGCCCCTGAGACCCACCAAGAAGCCTCCCATCCAGCTCCCCAACCCAATAGGATCCATGCCTGAATCTCAGCACTGTCCCTCCCACTTTGACCCTGGGGACACGCCATCCATGCCCACTGGATGGCTTCCTCGGGTGGAGGGCTGGATGGGCCACCCCAACTCTGAGCTCCAGCTCCTCCATGTGACCCTCTCTAGCACCGGGGTGCAGGGCCTCCAGATGTACCACCAAGCTGAGAGATGGACGCACAAGGGGCCAGCGCCACCCAAGGCCTGTCTACAGAGGCAGAGGGAGCTGGGGGTGCAGGCTTGGTCCTCCACACTGCCCTGAGCTCCAGGGGTGGCCCATCCATCCAGGCGCCTGGCCTGCCTCCCCTCCAACTCCCTGGACCACCAGACCCTGCACCACAGAGCCAGGGCACTGAGACCGGGCTGCAGTGCGGTGGCCCTCTGGGGGCTGCAGACAGGCTGGGTTTGCCAGGAGCCCTGGGGAGCCAGCTGCCCCTGGCCGGTTTCCAGAGCTCCTGGTTTAACACGGTTTGTTTCCCTTCCTGCTGCACCTGGCTACAGGCACCTTCCCCGCCTCACAGGCGCTGGGCAGGCTTTCCCCACGCCCTGGACACCTCCCTCTCCACGGCGCCGTGGTGGCCCGATTCTTCCAGAGAACTTTTGCTTCCTCATAGAGAGGTCTGCCCTCTCATCCACCCTGGCCAATCTGGTCTGATTCTCTCTAGCAATTCAGACTTAAAGGTGCACAGTGCTCTCGTCTCGAGGCAGCGACCCTGACTGTCATGAGAAGGAGGTGACCAGGGTCCGGGATGGGGGACTTGAGGCTAGAACTGCACCCACGTATTCACCTGGTCAGGACACCACAGGCAGGAGGAGGGAGCCCAGGAAGATCTGCGAAGAATTCTCCCCCACAAGGATCAGCAACCCAGCACGGACCCGAGCCCTCCACAGCCAGCTGCCAGGGTGACCCAGGAAATGCCTCCAGCCGTGCTGAGGGACAGAAGGAGGGAGGACCAGGGAGCAGGAGGGCCGGGGCTGCCTGGGGTGGACAAAGGCGGCACAGCCCAACCCTCCAGAGCCCAGGCTGCAGGGAGTCAGCCACCAATGGCCGTCTCCAGGGGGCCTGGGAGCTGAGAGCCACACCCAGGGTCAGCCAGCAGGACGTGGCCCTCCCACAGGTGGCGTTCAGTAGCCTGACCTGGAACAAGAGTGCAGGGACCGGGGCGGTGGCTCAGTGGCAGGTGTGAGGCCTGGGTTCAACCCTCAGCACCGCATATAAACGAACAAGTAAACAAAATAAAAGATCCATTGGCAAATAAAAAATATTAAAAAAAAAAAAAAAAACAAGAGCACAAGTGCCCACTGCGTCACACCGGAGTGTGGGAGAGGTAAGGCAGGCGCAACGTCACACGTCGCGGGAGATGCTGCCCCTGAAAGTTGGTGCAGCCCGCGGCCAAGACCCACCTGTCAGCGACGGCAGAACGAGAAAAATACATTGTCTCAGAAAACGCAAAATAAGGTGCTCAGAAAGACAGAGAGGCCAGGCCTGCCAGGGAAACTGGGGGGCACTGGCACTAGTGACCTTCCACAAGCACGCGTGTGGACGCAGGAACACACAAACACACACCCGAGGCGTGTAACTTTGAAGGTCTATATTTTATTTAAAAATACAGTTTTTTAAAGGCCATTAACCCCCCCCAAGTCCAAGGGCTCAGAGAGGTAGCCCCAAAAGCTCTGCAGCCCCCACACGAAGACCTGAAGGGGAGCAGAGCACCCATAGGGCACATAGGGCCAGTCCCTCAACTGGGGGTCAGCACAGGGGCCTGGACAGACTGAGACCACACTCCAAAGGGCAGCACCCACACCACCTGGGACCAAGTCACAGGCCAGCTGCCCCCAGTCCCTCTGCTCTGGTAGCTGTGCCACCTCCTGTCACAGACCGCTGTACCCAGAGCCTGATGTGTCAGCCACAGAGGACAGGCAACTGCAGAGCCAGCCACCTCGCTCTGCCGGTCCCCAAGTGACCACGATGCCGCCTGCGCCCCTCGGCCTGGGCCCGCGCCCAGGTGCACACAGCAGAACAGTGGCCTGGGCCAAACCACAAGGGCACAAGGATCCACGAGAGCGCCGAGCCGGGTGAACAGTGGACAGCACAGCAGCGGGTCTCCACAAGCCACTGTGAGGCTGTTTCCTGATTAAAGCTTTTCAGGATCAATAGCAAGAAAAACCACTTTGTCCACAGGAGAAGCCCCTGGAGAATAACAGACACGACTGCTTGGGGATCTGCAAAGGCCACCTGGTCACCTGAGACAAATCCCCACCCTTCCCCAGAGCCCAGGCTAAGGCTCCTATAGGAACAGAGGTCAGCACCTGCCTTCGGGCCTCTGGATAAACTGCGCCCTGCAGGCAAAGCTGCTGGCTGGTCCGTGCTCCCGTCCTCCCCGACAGTCCCTCCCCGACAACCTGCAGCCCCGGCTGGAAGACTCCCGCTCCTGCAGCCCTGGGACCCCTGCCTGCCCACCCCAGGACCTGCAGAACCACCTGACCTCACCCTGAGGGACCATCATTCCCTCCACCATTCCAGCAGCACAGAAAGCCCTGGGCCCCGCACTCTGGTCCACCAAGAGCCCACCTGTGCCCATCATGCCACACGGTAAGGCACTGGTCGGAAACCACAGCTGGCCCCAAAACGCAACTCACTCACAGAGCCCGTCTCAAAGAGGGAGACAGGAACCCAGGAACCTGCGCTCACCCATGGCACCGGGGGCTGCAGCCGCAGACCACACCTGCCCCATGGCACCCCATCCCTCCCCCGACACTGACCACATCCACATGGGGCCAGGGCCCTGAACCCCACCACCCAGACAGGGCACCACTCCTCTGTCACTGAGGTTGGGAACTCCACCAGACTCATCCAGGTTTGAGGGTCCCTTTAACACAGGTGGGTGGCAGCAAAAGGGGCCACTTCCTCCCTAAGCCACAGCCACAGCCCACCCCTAAGTACCCCACACCTGGAGACCCACCCCAGGTCTGGCCCAGACACAAACAAGGAAGCAGGCCATCCCCCCGGATCCAGGGGGGCCGGGTGTGAATGCTGCAGCCACCCACACCACCCATCCTGGCCCCGCACCCTGGCCCTGGTGCCAGAGCCCCCCAGAGCCACTCCTCAAGAACAGCAAACACCGCCTCCTGCTCTCTGCTGATGTACCCGCTCTCCCCGGGCCTTGCTTGCTAACAGATGTTTCGTTTAAGCAGCTAAATTACCACAAAATACACCCAAAGAGATGACAGGCAATTCCTCCCAAGGCTTATTTGCATGAGGAAGGAGTGGTGGGCAGACAGTCTATCTTCCCTTTTTTGAAAGAAAAAAAAAAAAAGATTTTTATTACACACATGAGTAAAGAAAACAAGAGAGAGGTTGCCAGCACATGAATTATGGATGGCAGTGTTTGGACGGGTACAGATCCCGGCACCTCGGGAGCGGGGCGCCTGGGGAGAGGACGCCAAGGCTGGGCACGGGCTCCCATCCTGCCTCCTACTGCTGCATGCAGATGGGCTCTTTGTGCACTGGCCTCAGTTTCCAGGGCTTTTAAATGGAACGATTGTAACTGCTCCTCCCAGGTGCTGTCGAGAGGCAGCAAGAGCCCTGTGCGGGGCCCGTCCACCATGGGGCCCCTTTGAGCGTCCGTGACCATGGGGCACCCCAGAGCCAGCCCTGGGAGCAGCCCAGAGCAGGCAGTGCAGCAGGTGACTCCCTGGGCCCAAGGACTACAGAGGGCTGGGGACTCTTGGCCGAGCCCATGCAGCATGAGGAACTGTCCTGGCAGGACCTGCTGCCCGCCCGCCCACTGCACTCAGCCCTGGTGCAGGCCAGCACCTCGCAGCCGCCAGACAGCAGAGCATCAGAAGGGCTGAGCGCCGACGCCCTGTACTGGGGAGATGAGACGTGGCTGTTATAGGCTGGCTTCCTGCCCACTGGCCACTTCCCACGCCACCCAGGACAGCCAGGCCCCAGTGGGAGGAGCAGGGCAGGACAAGGACAGGAGCTGGTCCAGGATGTGGGCTCAGCCAGTCATGGTCCCCAGCTGTCAACCCTCCCCACACTGGCTTCCTGCTCCACCTGGGCCCTGACTCTCTGTGAGGAGGTGGCCAGTCCTCTCCCCCACCGAAGGGACGGCTCTTCGTCCACCTTGTCCAACAGGGCAGACAGAACCCTGCAGACAGAGTAAGTCCCTCAGGCTGCACAACTCCAGAGCTGGAATAGACACAGTCCCAAACTGCCCAGGAGCAGGGTGCCGTGAGATGCAGGCACGGGGGGAAGGCAGAGGGGACCCCATCTCCTGACCCGGGGTCCACTCTGACTCATCCACACCCCCATGCAGCCACCACCCTCAACCCAGACGACACTGCCAGGCGTGAAGCTAGGAGCAGCCAGAGTGCCACACGGGCGCGCACAGCCACACGCCCCTGAAAAGGGAGGCTCACAGCCCAGATTGACGGCCTCGGCCTCGGTGGTCACTCCCAGACCCTCGGCACCCACCAACTAAAGGATGAGCGCGGGCCCCCTCCAGCAGACCTTCCTGGGAAACCTCCACACTAACACCCCCTAAAACGCTGGGGGGCAGCAGCACCACACCACTGGCTAACGCAGAAAAACAGAAAGCCACGTCATTGTTAAACCAGACTGTGCCTGACCTGCTGGTGCCCGGAGATGACCACAGCCAGAGGGCCCTGGCTCCTGCCAGCTGAGCCAGGAACATGCCCCGCCCACAGAAGAGCTGAACAAGGACTTGTCACCAGAGCACCAAGCAAGACCCAGACAGACAGACAGACAGACAGACGGAGAAGTCCGGGCGGGGCAGGCAGGGTGGCTGCCCCCAGGAGTCATTACACACATGTCCAGACGTGGGCGGGCAGCGGCTCCAGCAGCCTCCAGCCTTCCTCCTGCTGCCCTGGAGGACCTCGGGCAGAAAAGATGCCCCATTTACAGCCGAGGGACCGAGGCAGCCTGGAGCACACAGCCAGGGCCTGCTGTGCTGACCAGGCCCCGGCTCCTCAAGAAGGTGGAGAGGGTGCCCCCCCATTCTCCTGCTGCCAGCTCAGCAAGGGCTCTCAGGTGCCGCCTGCAGGTGCCACAACGTCAAGGGGGGGTTGCAGAGTCTGGGGAGCTGTTTCCTGGCTGCCCACCTGCAGCCTCACTCCTGCAGAGAGAAGGGAAGGCTACGGGCCCCGGGCAGCTCTGACCCAGCACAGGCCCAAGTCAGCAGCAGCAAGCAGTGCCAGAGGGGGCCTGAGGAGCCCGCCACAAGGAGGGCAGGAGGATGGCCATAGGGTAGACCACAGGGTGGACAGGAGGACAGCCGAAGGGCAGACCACAAGGTGGACAGGAGGACAGCCACAGGGCAGACCACAGGGTGGACAGGAGGAAGATCAGGAAGAAGGTCACAGGGCAGACCACAGAGTGGACAAGAGGATGGCCACAGAGCAGACCAGAGGGTGGACAGGAGGAAGACCACAGGGCAGACCACAGGGTAGACAGGAAGATGGCCACAGGGCAGACCACAAGGTGGACAGGAGGAAGACACAAGCAGGTACCAGGGAAGCACGTGGCACGGGGACCTAGACAGCAGTGAAGAACGGCCTGGGGTCCATGGACGTACCACACCCACACAAGACTGACAGGTGTCCTGCCACCACGCAGCCCACTCCAGCTGGGCTCAGTCCTGACCCTGGAGGAGGCTGGCCCAGAGGCCACCGAGGGCTGCTGTCCCGAGAGTCCCCGAAGCCCCATCGCACAGACGGGAAGGAAGCCAGGGCGCAGACACACCAGGTGCCCGCTGCAGGGCCAGAGGCAGGGGCACGGGCAGGTGTCTCCCGCGTCACCCCACTCCAGGAAGCCCCTCCCCTGCCCTGCCCACCAACGGGACAGCCTCCTCCTGCACCCTTGGTCATCTCCTGGCAGTGTCCACCTGGGCCCTGAGCAGCAGCTAGAAGGAGCAGGGCTCGGTAAACACTAAATGGGCAAACCAGGCCGAGAACCCCACACCCACTCCCAGGACCACGGTGCCCAGAAACGAGCTCTGTCCTCTCTGGCCCCTGGGCCAGCACAACCATTCCCACTCCAGGAAGCAGGCAGAGATGCCAGGACGTGAGGGGACAGGGGAAGCCTCTGCTGACGTGGCAGAGGTGCTCAGAGGCAGAGCCAGCTGCCCGCAACAGCCCACCCTTCCTCTCCTGCTGGAGCTGCGACCCTCTGCCCCCTGGACTGCAAGCCCCTCTCCAGGCTTCCACCTCCCCTGGACACCTGCTGGACACACAGTGACGTTCTGGTCAGGGCACAAGGACAATGGTCACAGCAGTGGCAGAGTCGAGTGTCACTGGCTCCTTCATGGGGCTGCACACACACACACACACCGCATGTCGGGCAGGACACCTGGCATCTACAGGGACAGCAGGAGGGTGCTGGTGTGTCACAGGCAAACCGAGGCTTGGAGAGGCTGGGTGACACCCCCAGGGCCAACGTCCACCACAGACTCCAGAGCTGGGCTCAGAAATGACAGCTCTTCCCCCACTTCTCTCCCACTGGTCACAGGTTCACCATGGGCTGCAGCTCGCATGTGGCACTGGCCCCGCATGTGGCACTGGCCCCGCATGCATGGGGCCCTAGGTCCCCTCCTCAGCACCATGAAACAAGGACTCACGGTCACTGTGCTCCCAGGCCAGGCGCCCGGGGCTCTGCCCCTGAACCTCAGGAAGACACACCCTCTTTTCCACCCACACCAACCTTCAACAGCCCCACCTCTGGAGTCAGGAGTTTCCACCAAGGTCCACCCGACCTGGCCTGCAGGCCTCACACCCAACCTGGCCTCTGCTGTGGACAGAACCCACCATGATGGCCAAGCTCAAGGCACACAGCCGTCACCAGCCAAGCCGGGACTACGGCCGAGCCCTGAGCACACCACCTGAGGTCTGCAGCCACGAGGGAGGGGAGTCTAGCCTCCCTGCTGGGACGGAGGCCCAGGGAGAGTGACGGGGTAGCCAGCCAAGGCTGGGGAGCAAAGGAGCCCAGCGCACCCCGTCTCCAGGCGGCTCTTCCGGGAGGCCAGCCTCGGGCCTGCTTCCTTTGAGCTCTGGAATAAAAACAAAACTGAGAGGTTCCTCAGGCCGCCCAGAGCCTGACCGGTCAGCATGCAGCAGATGCTCAGGGTCAGTGTAGACATGACCCGTCATCTATGGGCAAAGGCAGCCCGCAGAGCAGCCAGGTAATGGGGTGGGGAGAGGGGGCATGAGGGCCCAGTGGGGGGACCAAGAGTAGGCGTCAAGTGAAGGAGAGTCTCGGGACGCAGGTGTCATGAGCTGGGGGCCAGAACCGGCCTGAGACACGCATCCAGACGACTTGCCAAGCTGCTCCAGGCGGCAGGCCCTGGCCAGTCGCCCTGTGCATCGGTTTAAAGATGGGGGCCCAACACTCCTCATGTGACCACTGTCACCTCCAGAGCCCAAAAAGGGTCCCCTGGGAACAAGAGAGAAAAAAGAAATAGGTGGTCCTCAGACCCCCAGGGAGCAGGCACAATGGAGGGCAAGGCCACCGAAATCAGAAAGGCTGTGGCCGGGTCCAGACTGCACTCCACTCCAGCCCGACGGCCCCTCCTCGGCTGCCCCTAGCTGCACCTTGTCCTGAGACAGTGTGACAAACGAACAGCGCTGGGAAATGGCCACATGCAGAAGAGGGACATCAAGGCACCTGGCTCTGGGGGTAAGCAGAGCAGAGACCAAGAGGCCCACCCCGCACAGGGACGGTCTTGGCCAGGCACCCAGCACCCTGTCCGCAGAGCGCACCCTCCTGCCACCGCCCACGCTCCAGCAGGAAGGACCAACAGGGCAGAGGTGACCCTCACGGAGGCAAGGTGGCATTCGGAGAAGCCCTCTGACAGCAGAAGAAAGACCCCTCCCAGCCCAATGCAGATGGCAAGGGGCATGGGGCTCAGGGGCTGTGGGACGTGGGGACAGGCTTCAAGTCCCAGAAAGGCCCCAGGAAGGCCCCAGGCTAAAGCACTGCCTCAAACCAAAACAGCGAAGCCGAGGAGCCGGGGCCAGCGGGAGCTCTGGTGGCAGCATCTGGGATGTGGCCGGAGGGCGGGGCCTGCTGAGGTCTCTGTTGGAACCCTACACAGACTACAAGGACCCACAAGTGACCCCACAAAACACAAGCACCGCGTTGCCGGCTCGGGGAACCGGACCTGCGCCACCGCACAATCCGTCCGTCTCCACCACGGCCTGTTTGTTGTTCTTGTTTACATTTTGGATTCGGAAGCCAAAGACAGCCCAGAAGCTGCAGGACACGCACAGGACACGCACAGGACATGCGGCTTCAGAAGACCCCACTCACAGCGGCAGAGCACGGGCTCCAACTGGCTGTGCCCTCAGCCTGGACCTAGGCCAGCACAGGGCTGGGTCCAGAGCCATGAGACCCCTCCGCCCCTTCAACCACTCCCCAACAGACCCCATGAGGTGGCTCTGGGGAAGCCCCTTCCACGACAAGGAGGCGGGGCCTGGAGATGCCATTCAGAGCAGTCAGGAGGCAGGGAGGCGGGGTCAGAACCCAGGCCTGAGAAGGGCCATGCCGTCACCATCAGGCACCTGCTGTCACCATCCCTGCCTAACGGCAAGGGGCCAGGCCAGGTGGACAGGGGGTCCCAGGGGTCTGCACAAACGTGGCTCAGTCACCGTGGGCAACTGGAGGTCCCAAGGCCCAGGGCTGGAGCGGATGCCGCGCAGCCATCGGAACTCGGCAGAGGATGTTGATGACAGGAAGGCGGCCCAGCGAGCGCAGGGGACTTCCTTTGCAGAGACCAAAGGCAGGGCCACGGCCGTCCCAACAGCCACACAGGAGCCAGACCCAGGACCCACCCTCCGGCCCGGGCCTTGCCTCGGGACCTGCCAACTGTACTTCAACCGCCCCCGCCCCCCGTAGGGTGCCTGTTCCCACTGCTGAGCTGAAAAGCACCAGAGCACAGGTGCAGGAAGCCCCGAGGAGGCCGAGGGACCACCTCTCGCCAGGAAGCCCGCCTGCCAGCCTCACGGAACGAGGCCCACAGCCTCCTGCCCTGGGCTGGGTTTTGTTTTCTTTTTTTAAACTGGGGATTGAATCCAGGAGCACTCTGCCTCTGAGCCACATCCCCAGTCCTTTAAAAAAAAGGGTTTTGTTTTTGTTTTTTGTTTTGTTTTGTTTTGTTTTTTGAGTCAGGGTCTTGCTACATTACCCAGGCTGGCCTGAACATGCGATCCTCCTGCCTCAGCCTCCCAAGTGGCTGGAATGACACCAAGTACAGCTTGAGGACTTTGTTCACCCTCCCTCCCACCTCCCCGCAGAAAGCCAGCAGCACAGACAGTGCCCCTCTCTGTGGCCTGGCGCCCAATGGTAGGTGCTAAGGAAATGACAGAGGGAGCCCCCTCCAGCTACCTGGCAGCAGCTGAGGGGACAGGCCAGGAGGCCGTGAAGGAGAGGGGCAGAGCCTGCCGGCCCTGGGGCCCTCTCTGGACTCAGGCGCAGGGCTCTGTCCCCCAAGCCCCCCACCAGCTCGAGAACAATGCCAAGGGCCTAGTCTGCTGGTAGAGGGAGGCACAGAGCCCCAGGGTGAGGCCACACAGCAGGGCAAGAGGCAGAGCAAGAGGCCACTCCACAGGGAGAGGCCACACAGCAGGGCAAGAGGCAGGGCAAGAGGCCACTCCACAGGGAGAGGCCACACAGCAGGGCGAGAAGGCCTGGCCCCAGGCCATGCAGCCATGGCCACTCGCACCTCTCCCTCCCCACCCAGGAACTGCAAGCTGCACAGCCTGGTCCTGGCAGGGCTTCCCACCAAGGGCAGGGCTGGCCAGTCAGAAAGGAGCAGGGAGGTTCTCCCAGCCCTGAGCACCCCAGGGTCAGGCAGTGCCCAGCAACCCACATACCCTCCCAGGAAGCCTGGGGCACTGCCCCCTCCCAAGACCAGAGGACAGTCACTCCCCACTACCCGCTGTCCAGCTGGCCTTGCGACACGGCTGCCATCCATGGAGCGTCCTGTCAAGCCACCCTCCAAGTCCCAGCCAGGGCAACACCATCCCGGCCAGGCAGGGACAGCACACCACGCAGCTGGCTCCAGACCCTGTGCCGCTGCCACCGCCACTGCCGCTGGGACACAGACCTCCTAACACCACACCCTGGCATCAGTGGTCTGGGGGCTGTTGGCCGCTGCCCACAGGGAGCCTCTCAGCCGAATGGCCACTGTCTCTACCTTTATCCCAAGTGCCCCCTCCTCCAGGAAGCCTCCACACCACCCTGCTCCAGGAATCCCAGGGCAGCACAGCCCTGGACCACACGGACATCTCTTGCCTGCCCAGCTGGACCCCTTGCCAGGGAGCAGCAGAGAGCGGGCAGCAGGCGTCCCAACTGGCCAGCGCGTGCTGTCTGCCCGGGGCCCGGGTGAATTGCTAACAGCCCCCCTCAGCCATGTGGGGCTTAAGTGTCAGGTGCTCTGGCTCCCCTGGGGCATGGGTCCAGGAGGGTCTCCTGCAGACAGAGACAGCTCTGATGCCAGCCCCCGAGGGAGCCCTCCGTGTGCGCCAGGAGGTGTGCCAAGGGTCCGTGCTGAAGGTGGGCAGCCAGCAGAAGGGAAGCAGGACGGCAGCCCAGCCATCCCACCGCTGCCTGCTGGGCCTGGGTCCTGGATGCCAAGGGAGGGACACACGACCAGCCAGGGCCCTGCGCGCCAGCCTTGCCTCCAGGCCTGGGGCAGGGTACCGCATCCTGGGACCCACCGGGCCTTCTAGGAGGCACACACCAGGTCTTTCTCACCAAACCCGATAGGACAGGCTTTGGGACGGCCACTGCCATCCCCCGAGGTAAGGAGGCCAAGCTGAAGAGACCTGTTACGGCCACACTGCTAAGTGGAGGGCCTGCTTGGGGTCAGCCTCCTGGTCAGGGGATGTGGACAAAGCCTGGCCCTCACTGCTGGGGCGAGGTCGGAGGCAGCGCTTGGCACACAGCCTGGCAGAGCCCAGCCGAACCTGGCCTGCGTGCGGCTCCTCCTGCTTGACAGGCCCATGCCAGGGCCTGCATGGCAGGCGGAGGTCGCCACAACCTGGGTGAGGAGCAGGGAAGGGGAGATCCCTGAGGAGCAGGGCCCCCTCAGGTCCTGAGCTGGCGGGAGCAGGAGCACTCCCAGGGCAGGCTGCTGGGCAGAGGCAGGGCCGGGCAGAGAGGAAGAAAGGGCGCAGCCGGAGGAAGAGCAGCAGGGCCGAAGTCTCCGAGTCGCAGGCCTGGAGCCCCTGGTGGCACCCTGAAGCTGGAGCCCTGGGTGCCTGGAGGGACAGAGGCCGGGCACCCAGCACAGGGCCAAGGAATGCCTCAGGTGGGGAGGGACAGCAGGGGTTGGAGCCAGACTCTGCGGCTGAACACAGAGGGGCCCAGTAGCAAGGGTGGGGTGGCCCAGGCCAGGGCGCAGCGGCCCAGACGGATGCCCAGCTGTGCACAGGTGGACCACTGCCTGTGCCGTAGGCCCACCCCCTGGCTCTGTCGCCCTGCAGGCCAAGGAAGGGCCTCACGTTTTTAAATAGTTGGAGGGGAAAAGCCAAAGGAATCCTGTGACTCGGGAAACAGCCATGAAACTCAGAACCCTCTCCACACACGCATCTCACCGGAGCCCAGCGCCGTCCAGCGTGCCGCAAGGCAGGGCTGGGCTGCCACAGAGGCCCCAGCCCACCCAGCCTGCGAGGGCTCCCGGCTGGCTCTTCACAGGAAACGCCGCTGCCCTGCTCCTGGAGAGACGGACGGATGGACAGGGAGGCAGAAGAGGCGGGTCTGACCACTAGGAGGAAGGGAGCAGGGGCCCGGGCATCTACCTAAAGCCGGACCCCCGCTGCTCTGGCCCACCTGCCCACCAGCACTGCCCCTGAGCTGGACGACCATTCTCAGTCGGGAAGCCACAACCCACAGACAAGGCCTGAATATAGGGACAGGAGGAACAGACAGGGCACAAGTGTCCCCACAAGCATCCTCAAAGGAAGGTAACACGCTGCAGACTGCCCAGCCAGGGACCAGTGCTTCCCAAAGGCTGAGGAGGACTTCCTCCCAAAGGGTCACCCTCTGCCACCTAAGCCTCATGGCAGCAAAGGGCTCCACTGAAGCCCGGGTGGGGGACATGCACCCTTGTCAGGTCCCAAGAGAGTGGGGGTTCTCGCGCTGTGCCCACCCTGCACACAGCTGGAGAGCCCCGGCCCTGGTTCTCCGAGGCCGCACACTCCAGGCCCACAGCAGAGACAGGGCTGCTCACGGTGGCCTCTCCACGCACACAGCTCTTTCACCCCCACACACGCCAAGCCAGTTTCTTCAATCAACACACATCACACAAACAACTCGTTTGTGCCGATGCCAGGCTGTGCCTCCCCCTGCGCCCTGCAGACACTGCTCACTGGTGTCCCCTGCAGACTCAAACCCAGGCCTTGGGAACTGCTCCATGCAGCCAGCACCTGCCCCTCCACTGCCCCACGGCGCTGCCCACCCTGGCCGGGCAGAATGGCTAACGTGGGAAATCAGGGTTTGTTGACCTTGTCTGCATTTCTGCCCCCGAGGAGCCTTTTCAGACATCCTTCCCAATCACACCCCTGCAGGAAATTTTAATTCAGGGAATGTGCTGTTCACGGGTCTCGTGATGGAGATACTCTTTTTATGGGTAAAGCACAGATGCGTAAGATCTGTGCATCCCAAGGATCTGATGTGCACCCCTCAGGGTCAATCTGTTGAGACTGTATAAGTTAAATAAAATAAATTGTTAAAATTAGTGTTTCATGTTTCTTACTTTTAAAGCTGACATTGTGTTTCTATTTGGCAGCACTAACGTGGACAGGCATGTGGTGTGTGGACACCCCTGTATACACAGACATGCGCACACACGCTCACTCACCAACTCCCAGGTGGTGGCAGGAAGCAGGGGCACCCTCAGCACTAAGTACACTGCCCTGGAGCTTGGCTCCTGACCCCCCACGGCAGCACCAGGGAGCCAGAGCTCAGGGAGAAGGGACAAAGGACAACAGAAGCCGGCCTGGAGCACCCTGGGCCTGGAAGCAGACGCTCAGAGGCGGATTGGGAGAGTGCCAAAAGATAGACAGGAGCCAGCCGGGGCAGGTCCCACCACTCACCCCGCGACGACGCGAGCACCAGCATGGATAATGACAGTGACAGATCATAAGGCATGGTGTAAAACAGGAAGTGGTCCAAACCAGGGGGAAAGCGAAAGCAGAGAGAAAGAGAGGGGGGCAGGGGCAGGAGGCAGAGGAGGACGGGGATGGTAATACATTGTCTTGAAGTATCTCCTTGAACAAGCAGTAGCCACCACGGGAGGGTAACGACGGTGGGAAACTCTGACAAGCCGCCTTCAAACCTAAACCTGTGTCCCTGATGGGACCCAAGGAGAGGGACACAGCATCTGTGTCCCTACAGACCCACCACCCGAATTTAATCATGAGGAGGCATCAGACAACCCAAAGGAGGGACAAGCTACCATCAAAGGAGGCTGTGACCTTCCCAGTCAAGGTCATGAAAATCGAGGAAAGGCATCCCAGGCTGAGAGACTCAGGGGGAGTGGGGACCCCCAGGGCACCTGGCTGTGAAGGGCACTTACCAGGACAACTGGGAACTTGAACGGATTACCTAGAGCTGCCTCTTCCGGATTTAGACGGCCGCGCTGCGGTTAGGAGAATGCCCTTGTTTGTAGGAAACACACTAAATGCTCAGGGTGCAGAGCACCCAGTCACCAACTCACCCACAAACGCGTCAAGAGAAAGTTATTTGTACTAAACTCATAGCTCGCCAAAAATCTGAGCGACTTTCAAAATGGAACCAGATAAAAGGCTTCCTCGTTCCCTTGGAATCAGCCTTCCCCTCTCTGCCCTGAGACCCAGGCTCTTGAACCTCAACCTCCAACAGGGCCATCTGGTTGCACTCCTGAACGCGCCGGGTACCACATGAGGGTTCTTCCAGTCCAGGGCATCTCATCCTGGACTTCACGGCAGCAGGGACAGCCCAGCCTGCGCCCTCCCACCCTCGCATGGGGCAGGGGTTTGGGACTTATTCCCCAAATGAAGGAACTGAGGGATGAATCCCCGTCCCTCTGCAAGGGGGCCATGCCTGGATGGGCTCAAGCCTGGAGGACACAGATGGCAGCACCTTCACGCTCTCCATGTACCCACTGCCCAAGTTAGGGAGAGGAGGCAGGAAGTGGTGCCTATGATAAAACAGAGTGTGGCAGTGCAAACTTGAGACCCACACTACAAACACTGGGAGCCCAGACCAAGGCTGGCGTGGCCCAGGCAGGAGAGAAATCAGGGGGCTTCCTGGAGGAGGGGGCCCAAACCAGCTCCCATGAGAAGAACCGGGCTGCAAGGAAGGAGGTCTTTTGACAAGGACACAGCATGTGATGGGCACCAGCTGAAAAGCCATGGGGATGGGGACACAAAATGCATGGTGAGGGGAGAGGCCAGGAGCAGAGTGAGGTGAGGGTGGTGACAAGCCCCGGGGGCCGACTCCCGAGCCTTCTCTCTGCCGTGTCCCTGCAGACAGACAAGCCACCGATGTTCAGTGAGGAGGAGGCCTGGACGGTGATGTGGGCATGACAGAGCCGGTGGGTGGCCTTCCAAACGCACGGCTGCCTGCTGACCCAGCACCCTGCAGACCTCACAGCCACAGCTGCTGCAGAAGTGCTGTGCCCTCGTAGGATCAGCAGATTGTGGCCTTAGCTAATTAGTTTAATTAAACCCAGGGTGGCTTCCAGGCATTTTGGATGATGTGGAGAGCATCCTGCCCACACAAGGAGGGCACCGTTAAGTGGGCAGCGGGGATTCTCTGTGACCATCTCCCAGACCTGGCTCTATATGCAGCATATGCTCAATAGATGCACGCTGCTCTCATGCTTCTCTGGGGCCCGTAACCCGGCTAAGGTAACTCAGTGAGAGGGGAACTCCAGATCCTCTCACAACAGGATGTCACCCCCAGAAGCCACGTGGCACTCTAGGAGACAGCCGCACAACAGGCTTTGAGCTGGACAGGTCCTGGCACACCACGGCAGGCATTTGCCCTACAGAGGGTCCCTGCTGACTCCCTGGCACAGCACCCAGATGCCCAGTGTAACACAGGCACTCCTACCCTACCCACTCCTGAAAACAGACACACATGAGGCCAGGAACGTCCCCAGAACCTCAGCAACGGCAGGACAGGCGTGAGGTCCTGTGACATCACAGTTTATTTAAACAGTCCTGGGAGGGAGACCTGACTTCACGTGTTAGTTCTGCCACTCACTATCTGAGTGATCTGAGGCTAGTCACTCCAACTCTCTGACCTCCAACTGCCTCATCTGAGTCAGGGTGACCGACCCTCCAGCATCCTGCCTGGCCCAGGGCAGCATGGGTAAGAAAGGGCAGCTGTCATTTTTCTTGTGATTCAATCACTACAGAGAGAGACAACACCTTCTGTCCCCCCTCCCCACAAGAAATGTTTGCCAGACAGCAAAGAACAACCACCCAGAGAGCATGAAGTCCCTATCCACAAGCACAGGTGCCCATGGTTTTTTTTTTTTTAAAAAAAAACCAGCATTTCTTTATTGATGAATATACAGATGGGGCCATCTGGTCAACCCCAATCCCACAGCATGCAGGTTAGAGTACCTGCAGCAACAGACGTGCAAAGACCAGTGTGACCACCCCATCCTCCAGGAGAAGACACGCAGAGGACAAGAGGACAGACTGGGCCACAAAGGACAGTGCACAGTCCAGATGCTGCCTAACGTTGCTAGCATTTATTGAACAAGTGTTAAGGACCCTCTGCGCTTCCCCCCCACCAATCCCCACATCAAGGCTAGGAGGTGGCTACTATGACTGTATTCATTAGGGAAACTGAGGTCCTGAAGGTGATCATTTACCTGGGAGGTGACAGTACCACAAATCAATCAGAGCACATGGCCACGTGGAGATACACTCATCTGATTCTCTAACCACCCAGAACCTCTTAACACCGCTCTACCAGGGCAAGGGCAAGGGGGCTCAAAAGGACCCTTGGGGTCCATAGTGTTGCCCAGCTGATGACCCTTGGGACCCCAGGAAGTCTGACTTAAACTTCCAGCACAGGGGCTGCGCCTGCTGCCTGCCTCACCACTGCCCCCTCCTCCTCCCACCCTGTCCAAACCACAGCTAGGAGGGAGAACCCAGGCACTGCCAGGCTAGGCAGAGCTCCACCAGCCTCCACTGAGCTGAGCCACGCAGCGGGTGTCCCTGGCCTCAGCCTCCCTGCAGTCAGCACTAACAACCCAGAGCAGCCAGCATGGACAGCCCAGTCAAAGGCCGGCACCAGGTCAAGGCCCAGCTCCTTGAGGGCAGCAACTCTTCCTCTGTTTCTCCAACCATAAAATGGGGTAAGTACTCCCCAGCTCCCAAGGGGGCGAAGGCAGAGTACAGAACCTGTGAAAGTACTCTGGGTGCCACCTGGGGCCCCCATCTTGGACACATGGTCATTGAGAGGGTGCAGTGCCTGGCACCAGCTGCTGGGGAGGCACTGAGGGCTCCCTCTCTGGGCTGTGGGCCTCAGTCCCTGGGTATCATCACTAGAGGTAGGGTGGACCCCCACCCTTCCCACTCCTTTGTCATTCACCCTGGAAAGGAGCCCCATCTTCTCAGAAAGGCAGTCACTGCCAAAGGGCAGAGGCTGCAGCCGGCTGGAATGTTACCACGAGTGACTCACTGCACCCTCCCTCCCAGACACTGCATTTCCCCAAGTACCCTGGTAAATGGCCACTGTCCACAGAGTTGCCCAACCAGCTGGGACAGGGGCTGCTGGGCTGGCCAATAGGTCACTCCTGGGCAGTCCTGGCTGGATGCAGGACACCCGTAGGTCCACATGGCCTCCCGGATCCCTTCAAAGCCCTCTTGGATAGGGGATCCACGATTCTGCTTAACTCTCAGCCAAGTTCCCTTTAAGGGGGCAAGAAAAGCTGCTAGGACCATGGGAGCGGACATTTTCCTGCCCAGCCCTGCAGCCACACGGGTGCCTCCGCAGCGTCAAAGGCCACACTTGAGGGCCTGAGGGGAGATGGTGAAGAAATGATGTGGGCTCAGCCACTGCGTTGAGGGCCCCAGAGGCTCGCTCCCGGCTCAGGTCTTGGAGGAGGGCTAGGGGGCGGCGCCCAGTCCACCGGCTGGGTCCGTCCGGAGGGCCCCCGCCCCGCCGCGCACCGTAAGCTCCCCGCTCGCCCTCCACTGGCCCCAGCTCCAAGCGCGAAGCCCAAACCGCAGCCCAGGCGCAGCCACCGGTGCGGCAGCCTGCCCGAGGGCGGCAGGGACACTCGCAGGGCCGGAGTGCCCAGGCCCCGGAGCGGGGCGGCAGTGCTCGGCGCCCCACGGGACTGGAGATTCCCTCCAGCCCGGGAAGCGGAGAGGGAAACCGGCTCAGCGGGGGAGCAGTATCCGCCCGCGGCGGAGACGCGCCCCAGGCTTGGGGGACTTTGGCCAACTTCGTGCCTCCGGGGGTCGTCGCTCGAAGCCGGCTTGAAGGCCGGGGACGCGCCCCCTCTTCACCAGCCCTCCCGCCGCCCATCGACGTCCCCAACCCAGCGCCCCGACCAATGTGCCCGGCCTCCCATAGCCGCGACCTTGGCGTTCCGTTGTGCGCGTCACCGGAGCCCAGGGCCCCTCCCGCCGCGTCCAGACCCTCACCTGGGACATCTGCGGCCGGAAGTTGATGTCCTTGAGGTCGATGGAGCCGGGGGAGAGGTTGTGCAGTAGCTGGCACAGGAGGACGCCGTCGCGCAGCGCCTGCGCCAGGTCGAAGACCACGGCCGAGGGCCACACCACCCGGTGGTTGGGCGGCAGGACCTTGCAGTCGATCAGCCAGCGGCCGCATTGCCGCCACTGCTCCATGGCGCCCGGGCGCCCGCGGCTCGCTGCGGCCGCTGGGCCGGCTCGCTCAGGGCAGCGCTCGGGCCAAAGTGCGGCGGCCGCGGGGCATCCCGCCCGCCCGCACGGGGCTCAGCGGCCGGGGCGGGGCTTCGCGCAGGCGGCCCCGGGTCCCCGCTGCGCCGCCGCGCGTCCCTCCTCTTCCTCTTCTTCCTCCTCCTTCTCCTCCTCCTCGGGTTCCTCGCGGGCCGCTGCTCCCACCCACGTGCGGGCACCGGGCAGCGCGTGGGATCCCCCTTCACACACACAAGTCCGCTCGGGCCCCGGGCCGGGCTCCACGCCGCCCGCCGCAGCAGCGCTCCGCGATCCGCCCCGCCAGGCGCCGCATTCTGCGCTCCGGGCGCCCCTCGGCGGCCGCCGCTCCTGCCCCGCCCGAGACAAAGGCCCGCGGGTCGCTCGCTCCGCGTGTCCCGCGCCTGGGCCGCCCGCGCCGCCGCCGCTTTGTTCGCCCCGCCCGCCGGCTCCGCGCTCCGCGCCGGGCGATCGGACTCCCGCGGCTCGGCTGCTCCGGGACGCGGGGGGCGCGGGGGCGCGGCCACGCCGGGCGGGGTCGGGGGCGGGGCCGGCACCCTCGCCTGGCGCCTCCCCGCCGCCAAGCGCCGCCCCCGCCCCCCCACTTCCTGCCCCGCCGCCGCCGGCGAAAGTTGCGGAGAGCGAGGGCTGCGGCGCAGGCACCAGGCCCGCACTTCGTCCGAGCGGTACCCGGACGTTTGGGGAGCTCCTCACCCAGCTGGAGCGACCTCGCCTGAGGAGTGATGGCCAGGTCGCAGCGCCTGCGCTCCCCGTGTGCCTCTGGACCTCCGTGGAGGTCAGGAGGGAGGGGCGCCCTCGCACGGCCTTTCGGAAAGTACAGACCCGCGAGGGCGCACCAGCTGGGCGCACCGGCTGGGCAGAGGCTTCTCGCCGATGGGCATGTCAAGCTGCCTCTGCGGGATAATTCAAGGCAAGGATCACATGCGCCCAGGTCTCCTCAAAGCCTCCTTCCCGTCCTCCGCCCTAGCCAGAGCCCAAGGACGGCCCTAAGGAGCATGCAACCGAGAAAAAATATGTGTCGTAAGCCGCAGAGGGAAGAAGACCGGCACACGAGGTGCAGGCAGCCCCTGGGGTTGGGCGGGACAACAGTGTTCCATCCCCGCTGGCGTCGTGTGACAGTGGGAGGAGCGTCAAGAACGTAAATATTATGTTCTGTGACTGAAATTATGAGGATCAGGGTTCAGCTTTCCAGAGCACTGGTTCTTCTTGATGTGCTGCGGAGCCCTGAGCAAGTCTGAACCCTTCTTTGAGAATGGTTTCACCAACAGAGTGACCAGGCTGAACCCTGGGTCTGTATTAGCTGGGCAACCACCCAGTGGCCCAGCCCCCCTCTCCCTTGGCTGGACTGGACAGGGTCAGAACAGGATGGCCCCCCCTTCTCACTGCAAGTCCAGAGAGGGTCCCTTACACCCAGGGAACCTCCACCAGGTCCTGTCCTGTGAATGGCCTCTGCAGAATCAGTCTTGCCTTCCCACCTGAAGAGGAAGCATGAGGGTCAGGCCAGAGATCTGGCCCATGGGAAGGTCAAGAAGAAATCCACCCCCAACAAGTCAAATGACAGGTGAGCTGCAGCTGTCCAGTAGGGCATCTGCCTCTGAGTGAACGGAGGCACCTTTGTGAACAGCTACAGGGAAGCCACCTCCCTCAGGGAGGAGGGTTCAGTTGTCCTCAGCCAAGGCACTGGGCTGCTGGGGAACAGACAGACCCCTCCAACCTGTCCCTGAGATATTGCAAATACTAGAGCCAGGCCAGAGCTTCAGTCTGATCCAATAGTCTGGCAGGGGTCCTCTAGGGGGAAATTCCTGCCTCCCCTTCAACAGTGAGGGGGACCCCCACTCACTCCCTCACACTTGCTCATGAGGAATGAACTGTATAAATTATCCAGAGGCCTGGCCCAGTGCCAGGGGAGTAGGGGCTTCTCTCATAGCCCCTTTCCTAGGCTCCATGCTAGCACTGCCCCATTCAGGTCTCCAGGTAGCTCTCTCAGCAAGAAAGGGGCCTCTGTCCTCCTCCCTTGGCTTTCCTGCTTGGGCAGAGAACTAAGGCCACACCAGGTCTGGGACAGAGGCGCACCATGGACAGTGCAGATGTTCTTCTGCTGCCCCCTGGTGGTGCTGAGGATAGAGCCACGCAGGCCACCCAGGGGCTCCCAGGAGAGGCAGTCTTGAGGAGCCATGATCTGCAGGTTAATCTGGAGAATAGCCAAGTCAGGAGACCAGGCCTCGCTGCTAGGCCATTCACAAGACCTCCCTGGTTCCCAGTTCCTGACCTGGACAGGAGGTTCTGCTGGGGATGGACGAGAATGAAGGAATGGAAACTACTCCCAGTGTTTGCTCTGGGAGCAAGGAGCTGGTCGAAACTGCAGACTCAAAGCTCGGTAGGTAGGGAAGGCTAACAAGTGAATACTGTTTCAGAAACCCCACCCCACCTGTTTGCAGGCCTTCCCCGGGGCACAGGGCCTCCAGGGGGCGAGAGTCCTCCCGGACCCCTGCACCTTTGAGATGGGCTCCCGGGGAGCCACATACACAGACTACCAGTGAAGTCTCCCAGCCAGGTTGAGCAGATGAAACCCTGGGGGGATGCCAGCCCAGTTCCCCAAATGTGAAGGAGGGCTGCAGGCCACGGGAGAGGTTGCAAGAAGGAGCACACATAGGAGCAGGTGGCCTGGCTTCCAGAAAGAACCTAGGCTTAGATCTGACAATTCAAGATGACGCCTGCTTATGGCAAAGAGAGATGATGAGAAGGAGAGTTCCACCTAGCGGACCTAAGTGTACCTGGAGCGCACGTCAGCCCTAAACACCAAGGAGACCTGGGGTTTGGTTGGGGAATCCTGGGCATTGAACCACAACAGCAACATTGTCCTGGGTACTGTCACTCTCCCCAACATCAACCCATCAGCAAGTCCCAGTGACCACTTTTCCATCTTGCCTAGTTCCTGACCACTCCTGGCCCCTCCACCGCCAAGGTCTAGACCCCCTCCTTAGGTTCCTCAACAGAAATCACCTGCTTCCACATCACAGGGCGTTTGCACCTGCTATCCCTCTGCCTGGGACTCTTCCCCTGAGAGTAGCCTGGACAGGGTTACAGCTGGCAGAACCAGAATTGGGACCCAGGTCTGAACATGAAGCCCATCCTCTCCAAGACCTCCAGCTGAGAGACTGGCTTTTGTTTTAGCAATGATATGGTTTCAAGGGAGTCAGCACAAGAGAAATCCAAGTGCATGCTGGCCAGCTCTGCCCCTGGACTTCTGCAGAGAGTCGTCTAATCCGAGGGCAGCACGGGGACCAGTTTCTGAGCAGGAATGCAATAGAGCCTGTCTTCATGTATCACAAGTGATGGGGCTTCAGCAAGGGCTTGGACACTCCGGGCACACCTGCCCATCCACACTGTGCCTTTCTATACGGGCTCCTCAGAGAACCAGGCGCTTTTTCAACCCAGGATTCCCCAACCAAACCCCAGCACTCACTGAAGGGCTCAGTCCTTTTCATCAAAAGGGCCACAGCTGAGGGATCCCTCGTCCCACAACCAGATCCAAGGAGCAAGGGAAGCTTGTCCTTCAGAGGAGCTCTACCAAGATCAGGGTCTTACCCTCCACTCACGCCCCACCCTCCCCTGCACCATCCCTCCCATATCCTTCCACCTCTTCTCCCACCTCTCTCTACCCATCCCTCAGCTCATCCCTCCCTCCAGCCCACTCTCCATCCCTCTTCCTCCCTCCATCAATCCTCCTGTCCCTGAATTTATCCATCCTTCCATCTACCCCTCCAACCCACATCCCTCCATTCATCCTCCGTCTACAAAATATTTACTGAGCCTCAGCGTTGCTGTGTGGAAAGGGAAGTGAGTATTTTCACTCTTCCCACCATGACTGGGGGAAGGAATTTTTCTCGCGTCCAAACCACATGAACACACACATTTTGCAAATTCTGTTTGAAGCTACATCATGCATGGTTACAGCTACATCAGCTGTCACAATTTCCCGGGAAATTATAGGTGTAGAAAAAGACCATCTGGCCCACCATGCCGTCAGTGTGCCTGGCTGGGATGGTGGGTGTGCGGTTTCTTACATTTCATTTGAAAATGCAAAATATAGACTTTTTACTGCTAGTCACATCACCTTTCAAAATTAAGTCAAATGCCACCATCCATGCCTTGTACCCTCAACTATGGCCTCTGAGGTCTTTGCTGCCATGTACCAGTGCTTGGGACTACCTGAGGCTTTCCTTGCTTCTAAGAGGGCCTGGTCCTTGACCCAGGCTGTAGGGAAGGGAGGACAGGTCTCCAGGGTGACACTCACTGGGTCGGCATGAGGTCCAGTGGCAAGGAGCAGAGACACTGCAATTTCTACAGGAGCCCTCTGGTCACAGCACCTAACAAGTGGCAGGTAAAGAGGGAGGAGGGCCAAGCCCGGGTCAGCTGCCGCTGAGCATGTCAGGCAGCTCAGCTGAGCCTACTCTGACTGATGGAAGTGCTGGCTTGATTGTCAGAGAGGCAGCACTGATGGGAACACAGGCAGGGAGAGCCTGGCCCTGAGCCTCACCCTGGTGTCCTGTGTCCAGGGCCACCCTCCAACCCAGTAAGGAGGTGCCCAGTCCTGGGCCCTTCTAGGTCTCCTCTAACCATTGCCACCTCTAGGGCAGTAAGTTGGCAAACCAAAGAGATGTGCCAACCTCACCTGATGGACCACCTCCGTGATGGACCACAGCGCTGCAACATTTTTGTCACCCAATACCCCTGAACCACCACCCAGCCCCACCACCCCCGCCCTGGCAACCACTAATCTGTTCTCCACTCCCCATGCCATGCCCATCCAGGGCACTTCGCATCAATGAAGTCACCATGTGTGGCCGGTGGGTGGCTCTTCACCCAACACAATGCCATGCTTCACTCAGGCTGTAGCAAATACCAGTAGGAACGTCCTTAATTCATCCTAAGTGCAATCAACTCTGATAATACATATTTTTAATCCAATAGTCAACTATTTTCATTTTAATGTGTAAACAATAAAAAATTATCAAGAGACTCTTTACATCCCTTCTTCAGTCTTCAAAATTTTGTATTCTGTGTTTATACTAGAGTACTTTTAAATTGAACCCTAAAGCATGAGATCTATATTTAGGTTGCATAAATCTCACAGTTAAAAAAAATAGATTCTCATGCCCAAATTGTTTAAAATATACTTAAAAGTTTGCCAAAAATGAAATTGAATATTGATTTTTCTCAATTAATTAAACTGAGCAGTGAGTCTACTCAGGAAACATGTATCTCCCAAAACCCAACTTGATCACGGCCTCTTGAGGAAACCATCTCCTGGCCTCCTAAGTGTCCTCTACACCTTGCTTGGAGACCCTGTGCTGTCCACTTGGGTGTAAGGTGACCTCCTCCCTGACTCCCCAGCACATAGCACAATGTGCAGCATGAGTCCATACCTCCACCCACTCACCCACCATCCATCCATCCACCCACCCATCTATCGACCCATCCATCTATCCATCCACTCACCCGTCATCCGCCCTCCATGTGTCCATCCATCATCCATCTACCCACCCATCCACCCACTGCTCATTCATTTACCCACCTGCCCATCCATCCACCCACCCTGCCTATCCATCTATCCACCCATGTGTCCACCCACTCATCCATCTATCTATCCATCTACTCACTTGCCCACCTACCCATCCATCTACCCACCCTCCTATGCACCCTCCTACCCGCCCACTTACCTCCCCACGCATCCACACATCCATCTATCCATGTACCCACCCACTCATCCATCCACCATGCATCTATCTATCCTTCTATCCCTCTAGCCCATCCATCAAGAAAATGCTTCCTGAGCACCTACCATGGGGAGACTGGGGACAACACAGAGCTGGCTCAGGATTGCCCGAGTCAGGAAGGAGGTGTCAGATGTGTAGGGACAGCAGAGACTGCAGGTCCTGGCCACTTGCCTCCTGGGTGGCCTAGAGAGCACCATGTTGTTTCTGAGCGGAACCCAGCCCCTGCAACGCTCGCCCTCCCCCCTACATATCCTGAGCTTCATCCTGATGCCACATGTCAACCTCTGCAAACCTAGCAGAGGCCCCTATGAATGAGCCACGCAGGGCCACCAGCTGGCAGGCACTGGGGGAGGGAGCTGCCAGGGCCACCGCAGGTTTCTTGGCTCCACCTGGTGGGAGAAGATAAGGATCCAACTACAGCTTCTGTTGGGCCCACGGCCGGCTCAAGCCCCTTCAAGGTGGAAGTGGCCTGGTCAGGATGGAGAGGCCAGTAGGGGAGTTCTTCTGGGACTTGGAACCTCTCAGGAGTAACCTCCAAGGTCTGGCATCTCTAGCCTGTGCTTGGGGCTGGCCCTAGGAGGATAGGGGCTCCCTCAGAGGGAAAAGGCCAAGGAGGGCTCTCCTGCGCACTCTGGGCCCTTGGGTGGGTGGTCTGTGCCCAGCCTCAACGTCACCTGTGTGTAAAGGGCTGGCAGTGTGCCCAGGGCAGAGGCTGCATGGCTCATGTCCTGAGACGATGCCCTACCCCAGCACTTAGGGAGTCCTGGTTCTGGGGGTTTCCTAGGAAAAAAATCTCACGGTCTCCTGTTTGATCCCAGGGAACCCAGGGCACCCTCCCGCAGAACTTTTTTCCTTATTTTCTTCCACTTCCCCAGCTGTCCAAGCCCCCATGGGTTGACTGGCAGAAGGTAGACTGTTTCTCATGGAAATCAGTGGAGGTCCATGGGACCACTGTGCCCTGCCACAGGGGTGGATGATTGGGAAGTGCTTGTCCCAGGCACTCTGCCCTGCTCCCCGCTGTTCCTCACCAGGGACCTTTGACTAAGCCTGACCCAGCTGGCATGGGTCCTCCAGCCTGTCACTGCCTCATGCAAGCTTGGGGGTGACCCTCAGGGGTTCCCACTCACACACCCAACTCTGGGACCCAACACAAGTCAGCTCCATGGTGGCACACACATCCTCCAACACCAATAGGAGCCAGCGCCCCCACCAGAGGGACATTTTAACTTGAGTCTCGCCAGGCAACACACCATTATTATTTCTCCTTCCCCTGACCTCCTGTCTCTTGATCTGTCTGGTGCCTATCACATGCCTATAATCCCAGTGACTCGGGAGGCAGAGGCAGGAGGATCGCAAATTTGAGGACAGCCTCAGCAACTTAGCAAGACCCTGTCTCAAAAATAAATTTAAAGAAGAAAAGAAAAGAAAAAATATCTACCCACCCTCCTATGCACCCTCCTACCCGCCCACTTACCTCCGCATGCATCCACACATCCATCTATCCATGTACCCACCCACTCATCCATCCACCATGTGTCTATCTATCCTTCTATCCCTCTAGCCCATCCATCAAGAAAATGCTTCCTGAGCACCTACCATGGGGAGACTGGAGACATATCTTCACATAAACCCCAAACATCTATTTCCAGGGCTGGGCACTCGGTGATCTTTGCTGACAGCTAATGGCACCAGACACCTACAACCCAACGACCAAGCCTCCTACCATATTGGCCAAAGAATGGCAAGGAACCCCTTCAAGCCACAGTCCAGGAGGGGCCTGACGCCTGCTAGCCACCCCAACCACCTCTCCTTCCAGCAAAGCCGATCCTGCTGGGCCCCCAGTGTCCAGTGCTGTCCTGCCCAGTCCTCTTTCTGAGCCGTTGGTGCCCAGAGGGCTCAGGGAAGTCACCTGTGGCCAGCTCTCAGGGACTGGCCGCCTTTGCCCAGCTGGTTGCTGGCCGTGGGCAGAGGGCTGGATCCTTGGTAAGAAACAGCAACCACCCCTGCCTCTCCAAGGTGGAAAGATGAGCTACCTCAGAAAAGGACATTGCGGTGGCTGTGTATTTCAGATGCTGCTACGGTTGGGCAGGGAGCGGGGTGGCCCTAAGAACCCTAGAAATGCATGGCGGCTGCAGGGAGCGCCAATACACCCAAGGACAAGGACAGCAGCAGACTGCAGAGGGTGACCCAGCCCCCTTCCAGGCAGAGGAAGGAAAGCTAGGTGGCCCGGAGGCAGGCACAGAGGGACACTTCATTTGCCCTGGCTCTAGCTGCGAGAAGCCGGCCCACATCACAACTGCGGGGCCTGAGCTCCCCAGCCCAGCGCCAGGCCTGACTGGGGAGGCTGGACCCCAAGACCTGGACGGGATGCCAAGGACAGCACCCTGGGAAATCCTCAGTGCTGATCCCCTGAAATAGGCAGAGCCCGTACAGCCCTGCCTGGAGGCCACCCAGAGCTCAGGCCCTGGGAGGCCACACCTCTGCCTCGGGCCACAGAACCTATGCCCAGAACTAAACTTCAGGACATCTTAGGTTTTATTCTCCTTCTTGAGCCATTTTTTAAAATCCCACCACAGAGCCATATCAGAACTCTCAGGCCCCTTATTCCTCTCCTCCTGTACTATTCCTCTTCCTCCTCCCCCTCTCCTTCTTCCTCTTTCCCTCCATTTCTGGGTTCTCCAGAGACTGTGATTGAGCTCAACTTCCCAGATGACCAGAGGGGAAATTTTAATTCAATATTTTGCCTTTTTTCCTCATTCCCCAAACAAGCAGTATTTTCATTGCTTCTAGTCATGACCTAGCCAAAGAATCGATCCCAGAATCACCCCCAAACCATCGACCCCATAATCACCAATTGCTATGTTAGGGTTTACAGTGGAGTGAATGTTGGACCCCAAAAAGATATGCCTCATCATATCCCTGACCTCTGAGAGTGTGATCTTATTTGGAAAAAGGGTCTTTGCTGATGTAATTAACCTAGGATTTTGAGATGAAAGGATCATCCTAGATTATCTGAATAAGCCTGAAATCCAATGATGCATCCTTACAATGAACACATGGAGGCTGGGGTGCAGCCCATGGCAGGGCACTTGCTAGAGATGCACAGAAAAGAAGGAGCCGTGGGACCCCAGAGGCAGAGGCAGAGAAGAAGCCACAAGCCGAGGAAGTCCAGCCATCCCAGCAACCACCAGCAGCCAGGAGGGAGGCCAGAACAAAATCCCCCCCAGGCCTTGCCAGCATACTTAAGGCCCAGGTTTGATCCCCGTCACTGAAAAAGAATCCCCCGGAACCTCAGCAGGGAGGGAGACCCTGTCTGCAAATTAATTTTAGACTTCTTATAACAATGGCCCCTTTCATGCTGCTGGGCCCTTGGCAGCTTACTTTAAAACTAACCTCTTTTCCCTTCCTCTCCCCCCTCTTCCCCTCCCCATCCACAGAAGAAGCAAGATTGACATTCTCCTGTGCCAAGTCCAGTTATCTGCCCTTCCACTCACTGTCCACGGGAATAAAGGGACTCCAGACCTGGGGACTGGAACAACAGCTCTTTCAAGGACACAAGTTAAACATTAATCAGATCCACCAATAATGCTACCTGGAAAACAGACCTTGTGTCCCTCTTTGTGAAAGCCGCCTGTCCCCTGGCAGTCAGCACAGCAGCCTCTGTGGACACCAGTCCTTGTTGCCCTTCTCCTTTGCTAGCATAGTGAAAAAATCTTTATTTTTTTTCTTCCTTTTTCTAAAAACTCCTTATTATTCCCAGAGACTTGGAAAACTGAGGCAGCAGGATCACAAATTCAAAGCCAGCCTCAGAACTTAGCAAGGCCCTCAGAAGCTTAGGAGACCCTGTCTAAAAAAAAAAGAAAAAGAAAAGAAAAAAGAAAAAAAGGCTGGGTATGTGGCTCAGTGATAGAGCATCCCTGAATTCAATCCCCAATACCAAAATAAAAACCTGTGGACTGACAGGCAGGTTCTCTGTCCCTTGCACACACCTTCATGATATTAGGGCAGAATGGGCCTTGAGCTAACTGGGGTAGACCCTCCTGCTCTAAAGGGAAAACGCTGTCTCTGTAGGGAGTGTGAGACAGGCCTGGGGACACTGAACACCATAAAGTTTGCTATTTTTAACAAGAATCAGATGGGTTTGGGTTTGTTTTGTCTTTTGGTTCTGGGGATTGATTCCAGGGATGCTTAACCACTGAGCCACATCCCCAGCCCTTTTTTATATATTTTATTTAGAGACAGAGTCTTGCTGAGTTGCTAAGGACCTTGTGAAGTTGCTGAGGCTGGCTTTGAACTCAAGATCCTCCTGCCTCAGCCTCCCAAGCTGCTGGGATTACAGGCATGTGCCACCGCACCTGGCTTTAGCTACAAGCCATTGGATACTCTCCTGAGCTGCAAAATAGTTTATTCTGACAGTTTCTGTCCATTTTTCCTTAGCAGAGCTGGGAGTCCGTGCTCACGGTACCCACTGGTGTCCCTGTGCATACAAGGCAGGCACTCTACCAGCTGAGCTGTGTCCCCAGCCTGAGCACACTTTTTGGTTTGTTTGTTTCCAGTGCTGGGGATCACGCCAGGCCCCTGAACGTGCTTGGCTAGTGCTCCACCACCATCCAGAACTCTCTTTTAAAAACTGCTGTGTTGGACTGGGGTTGTGGCTCAGTGGTAGAGCGGTCACCTAGCATGTGAGAGACCCTGGGTTCGATCCTCAGCACCACATAAAAATAAATAAATAAATAAATAAATGTACTTAAACTACACCTAAAAATTTTTTAAAAAAGGAAAACACACTGTGTTGAGATGTAACTCACATACCATGTGATCCGCCTGTTTGTTCAACCCGAGGCTCTGCAGCACAGTCTCGGGGCTGTGTGACATCACGTTGATTTCAGAGCCTGACTGAGCCTCCCGAGCCCTGTCCCTTTGCTCCCATTCTCCTCCACGCTGTCTCGCAGCCTAAGCTGCCACTAACCCCTCCGCCTCCGCCTCCGCCTCAGAGAGCTCTTTGCCTCTTCTCCTAAAGAGTCCACGCGTGCTTAACAGGTCATGGGTACCCTGTGGCGGGGGAGATGGAGGCTCAGCCCTGACAACAACACGGACTCCCTGGTCACTGCCTGACCGGCCATCACTGAGCGCCAGCGTGGCGCCACCACCTGTGGAAGCAGCCCGCAGGGGCGGCCGCCAGAGGCACAGACTTCGCCCACGTGGAGGGATGACGATCATTCTCACTGGAATAGCCGTGCAGCCATCCCTGCCCTGGACTCCTCCATCCTGTGCTCGGGAATGTCTGCTGACCACCACAGTCGTTCTCTGTGACATGGATCCACAAGGATCTCACTCTTGAGCAAGATGTGCCACAATGGCCTCTGCCCAGGGAAGTCGCCAGCCTCTCCACGGGCCCTGCCACCCAGAAGAGCCTGTGCAGTAGGCTGACCCCTGGGGAGTTTGGTGTGCACCCCTGGGGGACACCACCAAACCACCATGTGAGGCTGGAGGTCCTCTCTCCTGGATGAAGCTCATGCTTGAACCAGAGGCGGACCGGAGCCAGCTGCAGTGAGCTCTGCGCATGACACCTCCGCTGCTCGCTGGCCTCTTGACTGTGTGCACACTTGTCTCTAGCTACTCTTTTACCCCTCATTCCCCTGTTGAGGTCGGTGACTGTTGCTGAAAGTTAACTTTGCGGTTTAGTCTCAGGTAAGAGCATATCTGGGCAGGAGAGATAAAAAGAGCAATTCACAGCCCAGAAGAGGGAGCTCAGACTGGGGACTCACCGCTCTTTCCTGCGGTGGGGGAGGACAGACTGTTCCACACCTGTAGGAAAGTAGTTGTGTCCTGTGAGGTACAAAATTGTTTTGCTTTTGAAATGTGGAAGTACAAATCCATGACGAAATGTATACATGGAAAGGATAGATCGAGGGGTGGACTTGCCAGGTGCCATTGCCTGTCACCTCGGGCCCTTCACCCAAACACGTCTCTGTGCATCTCTTATGCTCTGCTCTGTGATGCAGGGACAGGCACCCTGCAAACCTCAGTGACCCTTGGCCGGTGCGTGTTCAGCTCCATCAGAAGGGAGCTAGGTGTCGCCTTGCGGAGGAATGGGAGCGGCCACCTGTCTCTCTTCCGTCTGCTCCCGGGGGCCACGTCCCCTGGACTCCCTCACCTCGGGAGCAGCAGGGTGCTTCCTGCTCCCTTGTGCCTTGTTTCCTAAAGCAGTCGAATCTAGTTTGTAGTTTACCCAACGTGCACAAGATCCACTTTATCGTGTCGCCCCACTCAGGGACACCAGCCCCAACTCTCTGGCGCCTTCCTCTGAGCTCCAGGTCCAGACCTCCCAGGACCCTCTTTAGAGCTTTAGAGTTTTACAAAGTAGTTGGGTTCATCCCCCGCCCCCCAAAAAAAAAAACTCATATAGGCATGGAATTCGATTTCAGCTCATCATCCTCCCCTTTTCCCTCCTATCTCCTCCCCTGGGAGGCTGCTCTCAACCAAAGACCCCAAGACAGCCAGCACACCCCCCTGGGGTCCCACCTCTGTCTCTTCAAGTTTCCATTAATCCAACCTCTTGCACTGGTCCCCATCCTTAGGGGTGGTGGTGGTTATCTGTTGCGTTTGCTATCTTTAAGATGTATTCAAGTTCTTTTTTATTCTGGAAGTTATATATTGAACAGCTTTGGACTTATATATTATTTCTTATATTAACTGCTCTCTGTCCAAATGAAAGGTATACTTGCTTTCATCCAGCAGGACTCCGACTGATGTAAGTCCCTTATCAATCACATTTATTTGCAAACCAAGAAATCACAAACAAGGTTAAAGCAAAGATCCTTTTATTCTGGATATACTTTTCAAACCCAGTTGAACTAGAGTGAATGAACGCTCCACAGAGGTGGAGCAGGTCTGAGGCTTTCCTAACAAAAAGGAACAGTCTTTAGAGAAGTTAAACAGGACTGAGGTAACCCTGGAACTTGGACACCAACTCGGTCCTGGTTGGTTGTAAATTTTCTAAGTCCAGCTGAAGAGGCAGACTGGTCAATTTAGTGTTTCTCAACCTTGTAAAGTATTGTTAGCTTCCAGAAAAGTATTCCCTCTGGAAGGTCCAGCTCTAGAAAATTTACCCCTTTGGGAAACTTTCAAAAGCTCACAGAAGAACTTTTGCTCTTTACTTTTTGACCATTCTGCAGCCATCTTCCCTTTTACCTGGCTGATTACGAATTTCTTTCTCACACTCGGCGGCTTTCCTTTTCACTCCTGAGAAGGATATTTTGAATAAGCTTTTATGATCTTAGAGTGGCTTCCGAGTCGCAGAAAAGCCTCGGGGACGGTGAGAGTTCCCATGAGCCCCCACCCAATGTTCTGCATGAGGTGGTCTTGCAATAGCCGGGCCCACTTGGTACCACTCAGGAGCCCACAGGGACACAGCAGCACTCACTGAAGTCAGGCTTTATCGGGACTTCCTCAGTTCCACCCATGTCCTCCTTCTGCCTCAGGACCCCAGGCCACACATGGCCTTAGTCACCCCACCTCCTGGGCCCCTCTAGACCACCAGATTCTCAGACTTTCCCAGCTTTTTTGGTTTTCTGTTTGTTTGTTGTTGGGCTTTTTTCGTTTTGTTTGGTTTTGGCTTTTGTAAAACACGTTCAAGATTTTACTTTACTTTTCTATTGGATGATTTACATACTTACCTCACCTTTTCTTTAAGTTAGTGCCACAGTATTCCATAATAAACTACTTTAAATCCTGATTCGGTCGAGATTGGAATGAAATGGCAAAAAAAAAAAAAAAAAAATTAACCTCCTGTTGCTTTTTTAAAACCCAACCCCCGGGCTGGGGAGGTATCTCGTGGCAGAGCCTCACCTAGCCTGCTTGCTGGAGGCCCTGGGATCCATGCCCAATACCACAAAAACAAACAACAAGCCATTTCACCAATTATATTCCAGCAAAAACACACAGTCTGCTCCGTGGTGCAGAGCTTCCTGGGGACCAGCCTTCTCCTCCACCAGGCAAGGGGCAGCGCGGGTCAGCCCCTCAACACACTGGAAGGGGGTCTCCACTTATTTTTCAGGAGGCCCAGATAGGAGACCGTCTAGAAATCCGGGCTCCACCCAGCTCCTAGCGCACACTCACGACCAGCCTGCTTGCTCGCCTGGTGAACAGGCCCCGGAGGGATGCATGCCATCCGCAGTGACGGTGTCTTGTCCCCCGCTGGAGCCCTCCGTGGCTGACCTGTAGGCCAGATGCTCTGCTCTGGATAGTCCGCCTTGGGGACAAAGGCGAGCAGCCAGGTGGGGTCATCCTGGCTAAGAGCAGCGGGCAGCAGTCCTGCCAGCTGTTCTCCGAGACAATGATGCACACTCAGAGTGGAAGGACATCGGTTGCCAGAGTTGCAAACTGCGCGCTTTTCGAGGCCTGGGCAATGACCCTGGCCAGGCGGCTCCCACCGCAGAAGCTGGCCCGCGGGGCCCGCCCCGCACCATGGCCACAGTGCTCAGTGGAACAGAAGATACCTTGCAGCTCCGCCTGGCCTCGTCCACTTCCCTGGCGCGGACAGGAAACCCTGCCTGCGAGGTCCCAGGTCCTGCTGCCCGCCGGCGCTGGAGCCAGAAGCCTTTTAACTTTCAGCGTGCGCTCTGCAGCAGCACTTCCCGGGAGCGCCTGTCCTGGAGACTGGCCTCCGCACACCCTTCTTCCAGCTGCAGACTGGAGGCCTCGCGCGGTCCGCTCTGGACACCGGCTCTTGCGCATGCTCCTTGAACGCCGGGGTTGGGGAGTGGGGGGCGCCACAGGCGGGGCTTGGGGCTGGGCGTGGAGGACTCTGGCTAGCCAGGCCCAGCCGGCCCGGGCAGGCTGTGTGGCGGAGGCCTGGGCCGAACCTCACCTTTCTTTGCCCGCCCTCCCTCGCTGTCCTCTCCACCTCCTTGCCTTCCCCCTTCTCCCCTCCTCTCCCTTCCCCCAACTCCCTTCTCCTCCTCCTTCTCTCTCTAGGTTTTCGTTTTCCTTTTTTCAGTACTGGGGCTTGAACCCTGAAGCGCTCTACCACTGACCACATCTCCAGCCCTTTTTATTATTTATTTTGAGACAGGATCTTGCTGACTTGCTGAGGCTGGCCTCGAACTTGTGACCCTCCCTCCTCAGCCTCCTGGGTTTCGGGGACCATAGGAATGAGCCCGGTTCCTGAACTGCACAGAAGACGGGCAGAGGCAGGAGCACTGGCGGCTCACGGAGGGTACAGGCCTCCAGGGGTCATGGCTGGTGCTGACCCTGAGCATGACTGCCGTCAGGTTTTTCCCTGTACAGAGATCCTGCCTCCTGCTACCCCTACCGCATCCCGTGGGAGCAAGTCAGCTCACGCAGCCTACATGGAGGAAGACAGAACATGTGCAAACTTTATTTGGAATTCTTCTCCACGGAGTTCTGCCATCCTTCAATCAGCCTTTCCCAGGAGTACTGCCTGCTGTTTTGGAAAATGGTGTTAAAAACCAAGATTCCTCACAATCCTCGCGGCGGGGTGTCACTGCTCCTAAGTGCCTTGGGAGCCAGGGCCTTTAGTGCAGCGAGCTGCTTTGGGAACCCATCAGTCAGTATGTCCCACGTACGTCGACATGCAACCCTCTCCATCTAACTGGGATTCCTTGTCGCAGAGCACTCTGACCTCTTTCCCTTGCTGGTGGCAATGTGGGCTACAACCCCAAGAACCCTGGGCTGCCCTCCCAAAAGTAACCCCAGGGTGCAGGCCTGGCTGTACTGAGTACTTACCGCTGGCCCCTGGGAGTAAAGGCTGTTTTTGGTTATCATGCTCTTATTAAAGGCATTAAGCTCTTTTCTGACCCCAAGTTCAGGAAAGCATCTTCTGTTACCTTGTAAGTTTTCTGTTATTTCTCTGTTCACATTTAGAGCTGTAGTTCACCAAGAATTTATTTTTGTATATTTTGATACCATTGAGGGTGGAGATTTGGGGTTTTATTTTTTTGTTTTGTTTTTGGTTTTGTTCTGGTAATGGGGGTTGAACCGTGGGCCACTCAACCACTGAGCCACATCTCCAGCCCATTGTTTGTATTTTATTTAGAAACAGGGTCTCATTGAGTTGTTAAGGGCCCTACTATGTTGTTGAGGCCGGCTCTGAACTCCTGTCTCAGCCGTTGTGCCCAGCTAAGGTGGAGGTTTTTTTCCCATGTGGATAACCAATTATCTCAGGGCCACTGATTGAGGGAATCTGTCCTTTCCCAGGCCTTGTAGATCCCGCTCTATGATGAATCAAATCTCCAGTAGTATGTGGGTCTCTTGCAGGGTTTCTATTCTGTTTCACTGACTGGGCTGCACATCTGTGCTTTCATATCACACAATCTTTTTGCAAGTTTCTAATAAGTCTTAAACTCTAGAGAGGCAAACTGCTCTTTCTTTCTTCCTTCCTTCCTTCCTTCCTTTCCTGGGGCTTGAACCCAGGAAGACTTAACCACTGAGCCACATCCTCAGCTTTTTTTATTTTTTATTTTGAGACAAGTTCTTGCTAAATTGTTTAGGACCTTGCTAAGTTGCTGAGGTTGGTCTCAAACTTGCCATCCTCCTGCCTCAGCCTCTCAAGTTGCTGGGATTACAGGTGTGTGCTGCTATGCTGGTATTTTTCTTCTTCACGGGTATTTTGGGCTGGGAAACATACTGAATTTCAAAATAATTTTTTAAAAAACAGCTAAAGTTGTAGTTCAGTGACAGAGCAAAACTGGATTCAATTCCTCAAACGAAAAAAAAATCAAAAATAAATGCTGAGGGTTTTTTTTTTTCGTAAAAATCCTAAGCATTTTTGTTAGATTATTACTAGGCATAATGTATTTTCATGTTATTATAAAATGTATATTTGTATTTCCAAATTGTTTCTTCCTGGCATTTGGAATTTCAAAGCTGATTTTATATATTAATTTTCTATCTAGCAACATTGCATATCTGCCATATTGATTTTAATAATTCATCTGAGATTCTCTTTATTTCTTCTGTTCCAATCTTTACATAAATTTTCTTTATTTCTTCTTTTTGTTGTACTGAGATTGAGCTCAGGCGTGCCCCACCCTCCAGGGATACTCCAGCCCTTTTTATTTTTAATTCTGAGGTAAGCTCTCCCCAGGGGCCTCCAACTTGCCATCCTCCTGCCTCGGCCTCAGGTATAGCTGATGACAAGCGGGGCACCTCACCCAGCTATATATTTATTTTAGTGGCCTCTGTTAAACCAAAACTCCCTAAAATAAAAGGATCTGTTGAGCCATTATGGATGCTCACAAACAAGGGCCACATCCTGAGCAGGCTCCTGCGGCTCCCAGCAGCTGGAGCTCCAGTGGTCAGAACCGTGTCCCCGGACCTAGAGCTGAGAGTGCTTGGGGAACTTGGGAAGGAGAGCAGCAGTACTTCCCACTGAACCCTCAATGGCGGTGGACCAGGGGGCGGGATGACCCTGGGTGGGGACAGCTTTGGGAGGGAAGGCAGAGCCCTGGGAGAAGTGGTGCTCCTGGGTTGGTGCAGGTTGATCTCTGGACCACCTGTGAGCAACAGGGTGTGTGGCCCTGGGCTCCTGGGGTGGGATTTGAGTCAGGTGTCCACCTGCCTTTAGGATTGTGACCCTCCGTGAAGGCAGGGCCTCGGGCACACTAGGCAAGGCCTCCCCACAGTCCCAGCACAAGTTCCATTCTTCTTCCAAGTTTTATAAGACTTTCTTTCTTTCTTTCTTTTTTTAAAGAGAGAGAGAGGAGAGAGACAGAGAGAGAGAGAGAGACAGAGAGAGAGAGAGAGAATTTTTTAATATTTATTTCTTAGTTTTTGGTGGACAAAACATCTTTGTTTGTATGTGGTGCTGAGGATCGAACCCGGGCCAGACGCATGCCAGGCGAGCGCGCTATCGCTTGAGCCACATCCCCAGCCCAAGACTTTCTTTAAACTATGAAAGTTAAATGGAATTCACTTATTTTATGCAGATATTGAGAAAATCATATACTTTTTCCATCTTCCTTCATCTGTTAATGTGGTGAGTTACATTAATTGAATTTTTAAATACCAAAATCAGCTGGGGGCAGTGGTGTAACTACAGCTTGGAAGGCTGGGGGAGGGGGGCTGCAAGTTCAAGGCCAAGTGGGCAACTTAGTGGGATCCTGTCTCAAAATTAAAAAGAAGGGCTGGCCCCAGAGGCAAAGTGCCCCTGGGTCCAATCCCCAGGGGACTGAGGATGCAGCTTCAGGGTAGAGCCCCCTTGGTCCCACCCCCTGGAGCAAAGTAATGATTAATGATAAAAAGAAGCCTGCAGGCTCGCGCCTGTGATCCCAGCAGCTCAGGAGGCTGAGGCAGGAGGATGGAGAGTTCAAAGCCAGCCTCAGCAAAGGCAAGGTGCTAAGCCACTCAGTGAGACCCTGGCTCTCAATAAAATACAAAAAATAGGGCTGGGGACGTGGCTCAGTGGTCTTTTCCTTCCCTTGAGAGGGAAAGCAGGAGGAGTTTCCACTGAACCCACAATGGCGATGGACCAGAGGGGCTGGATGTTGCTAGGTGGGAACAGCTTTGGGAGGGGAGGCAGAGACCCTGAGTTCAATCCCCAGTACCTTCTTCAAAAAAAAAAAAAGAGAAGAATAGGGCTGAGGATTGAGCCCAGTTTAAAGTGCCCCTAGATTCAATCCCCAGTATCACAAAAGTAAATAAATCATACATAATAATTTCAGTGTGGTCATAGGCTCCGTTGTTGACCCCCAAAGCCGGGCCTTCTTTCCTCAGGATGTGGGACTGATCCGGCTCCCGCTGCGCAGAGAAGGCCACTTCATCCTTGGCCAAGAACAGACGAAGTGAGAGAGAAACTGGGCACCCATTTCCCAGGCCTTGGGGGCTGGGAGGTCACAGACAGGTTGTCCTGAGAGTCGTGCCATCGTGTGGACCAGACACATTCGTTTCCACGATGTCAGAGTTGACGGGAGCACAATGAATGCATCTTGGATTCACTGAGTGCTCCTTGCTCGGGGCCGTGACCAGGGCAAGCCTCTTCCTCCACGGCTGCAGTCTGGATCACTGGGGCCAGTCACACGTGTCCTCCCACACAGGGTGTGGGCTGAGAGGACAGCAAGAAACAGCAGCAGGGACACAGGCTTTAAGGAGACACTGCAGGGGGTCAGGAGAACCAGAACCAGGCCCGGAGCAGGGCGTGGGCCTGTCAGAGCACAGAACTTCCCCCACAGGCCAGGGCCGGACGGCCGCCTTTCCCTTCTTTCCCCCACACTTCTTACTGGTGCACTGTAGTCGCACACAGTGGTGGAATTGGTTGTGACATTCATACGTGCACACAGTGTGACGGCACGATTTGGCCAACATCACTCCCCCACCCTCCCCTCCTCTCTGCCCCTTTGCTCTTCTGACGTCCCCTCGATTTTCATGAGACCCCCTGTTTTAGTCAGCCTTTTCACTGCTGTGACTAACAGACCTGATGAGAAAAATAAGGAAGAAAAGTTTATTTGGGGGCTGGGGTTCCAGATGTCCAGTCCATGGAAGGCTGACTCTGCGGGGCTCAGAAGTGAGGCGGGGCATTGAGCAGAAGAGGGTGTGGAGGGAGGTGATTCTAGACCTCACACCAGGAAGCAAGAGAGGCTCCACTGGCCAGCGACAAAATATACACCCCAAAGGCCTGCCCCAAGGCCCCATGTCCTCCAGTGACACCCCATGCGCCTACCAGGGATTAACTCACTGATTGGATTAAGGCTCCCATAACCCCTCTAAGCCTCCTTGCTTCATCTCCCATGTGAGCTTTTGGGGGATACCTAATATCAAATTCATGACACCCCCACCCCTTGGTTTTCCTTTTTCCTCTCTAGCTCCTGCATATGAGAGAAAACATAAGACCCTTGACCGTCCAGACAGCAGGCATTTCTACAGAGGGCCACACCATGCCGGAGACTGAGCTGAGCTGTGAGACACAGAAAGCCTGTCCGTCCCTTTTCAGAACCAGCATTTAGCCTTAAATATAAAATTGGGGTGTAAGAAAGGCAGCCAGAGGAAAACAGAGCAGAGTAGAAAGTTCCAAGCAGGTAACGCCAAAGTGTCCAGGTGAAGTCCAGGTCCCTGGTGGCCCCAACAAAGAACATACAAGAACACAGAAGCAACAGGCAAGGCACTGGTTTACGGAAGGTGAACATGGCACTCGGTTAGGCAGAGCGGAGGGGGCTCGGCAAGGGAGAAGTGAGGCGCCAGGCCTCCGTGTGGGGAAACGAGGCCGTGTCTCCTGAGCGTGGGGAGATCTCTTCCCCACATGGACCTTAGGAAGGCCTTACTCCATCTGCTGCCATTGGCTACCTTACGATTCCTGATCAGGTATTTTCCTATATTCCCCCTGCACTGGTTACTTTAAAGAACGTAATTAGAATACTGCCCACTTGAGGGGCTGGGGCTCAGGGGCAGAGCGCTTGCCTGGCATGCGTGAGGCCCTGGGACCGATTCCCAGCACCATATAAATAAACAAAAAGGAAGCTCCGGGCCTGGTTCCGGTTCTCCTGGCCCCCTGCAGTGTCTGCCTTTGCTAAAGACTATGTCCCTGACAACTAAACAATATTTTTTTAAAAAGAATACTGACGGGGCTGGGGATGTGGCTCAAGGGGTAGTGCGCTCGCCTGGCATGCGTGCGGCCCGGGTTCGATCCTCAGCACCACATACCAACAAAGATGTTGTGTCCGCCGAAAACTAGAAAATAAATATTTAAAAAAAAAAAAAAGAATACTTCCCACTTTACCCATTGGTCATTTTAAAATTCGAACCTGTGGGGGCAGTTGTCATGGTGACGAGTCCTCGGTGGCAGGAGTCCTCGTGGTGATGGGATCTGTTGTCAACAGGAACAGGACTCTTTGCCTTGTCTCGTCCCCGGCAGCTTCTTTCGCATACCCTGTCTCCGCCATCTTGGTGTCCCTGAACTCCTCCCCCTAATAAGGTGACAATTCACAGCTCATTGACCAACGGGAGGGGAGGGGACGGGGCCAACAGAAATCAACTTCAGGCCAAAAGGCACTGAATCCCAGAAAGGTCTTCCCGCCCCAGGGCAGTGAAGGAGGCGGACTACAGCCCCTCGACGGAAAAGGGAACAGAGGACTCTGGCCTTTTGAGATTTCCCTTATCTGCCAGTTTTTCTGCCCCCCCAAAATACCTGAAAAACTTCCCCCATGATGTGGCCCTGCTAAACCCTATAAAACTCAGACCCTTTTTGTAGCCAGTCTCCATTTTATTCTTGAAAAGTGGCCCTCTGTGGCTTCATCAGCACAGCTGGTCCACGGAGCTCCGTCTCCGGCTCCTGCTCTCCCGTTGAGTTTGCCCCCAACGTTCCCAATGAGCCTCCACCATCTTCTCTCTTCCCGCCTCCCTTCTATTTCTTTCCTTCCTTCCTCCTAACAGAGGGAGACCCTGCAGAGCCTCCAGAGCCTCCGAGTCCACTATAGCTAAACGGCAGCTGGTGTGCGACCCGAGATCCAACCCATTCCTGGGCTAGATTCTGCTGCCTCACTGCCACGTGGATGGACCAAGGACCTGTATGGTCCTTTGTTGGTCTTGAAGCCAACCTCCTCCTAACTTACCCCTCCAATTCCTTTCTTTACCTACACAATCAGTCCTCTGGGTCAGAGGCTACCTCTGCCATTCTGTCCCCACATAGAGCACTGACCTCCGCCATCTCTAGAGAGGAAAGAGCTCTCTCTGTCCCTCGCAAAGGCACCCTGCCTGAGAACTTCCAGTTTGTCCAGACCCTGGGGTCCTCCGTCACTGGGATGGCAGGAGGGGACGCCTTCTCATTCTTGTGGTGGTCTGTTCTGTCGGTGATGGGAGGCATCTAGGGACACTTTGATCTCTACCGCCACCCTGGTCAAACCTCTCCAACATGGGGGCTAACCAGTCCCTCCCATGGGACTCCCCTTTACGTTGTCTCACTAAAAATTTTTAAAATCCTCCACTTCCAATCTGATCTCAAAAGTAAATGCCTTATTAGGCTGAGTACTCAGATCTGGCTGCGATATAACTTAGATAACCTAAGTCGATGGCCCAAATTTGGAATTCAGGAACTTTGACCCAAAAATCCTCCAAGACTTTGACAATTTCCTCCAACAAAATGGCAAATGCCTGAGGTTCCTTACCTCCAAGCGTTCTCTAACCTCTGCCCAAGGCCTCATCACGCCAACCTGGCTCTGCTCTACCATTAACTCCTGCTGACTCCCCACTCCATAAGCCCTAGTCGGGTCCTGACCCCCAGTCCTCTTCTTCATTTATCACCCCCCAAATAGCAGATGAACCCCCTCCAAAAGTAAGTTAAGCTGAAGGTGATAAAGCAGCTTCCTATCAGTGGTGCCTGGTAACATCAGGAGACTGTCAGAGTCACAAACTTTTTTTTTGTGAGTCACTTGGAGACCAACAAATCTTTCTAACCTCCTACAAAAGTGGGCTTGATCTCATTTCTGTGTTTGCTAGTATGATCATCTAGCCCAAAATTTATCCCTCATATTGGTCTACGAGATGTAATGTGACACAACAAAAAGTCCTGACTAACTTTACCAAGAAAGCCCTAATGACACAGATAAAAGGATCTCACTGAACCCAGAGGAAATGCCAAGATCAAGGTATTTTGCAAAAACCTGATGGCATCAGACATGTTAGCCACAGCTCCTGAGGACATCTGTGACATTATAAAAGCTAAATGTCATGTATATGTTCCTTTTTTTTCTAGTTGTAGATGGACCTTTATTTTACTTATTTATATGCGGTGCTGAGAACCAAACCCAGGGCCTCACACATGCTAGGCAAGCGCCCTACCACTGAGCCCCAGCCAGCCCAGCCCAGCCCAGCCTATGTATACGTTTCTAACAGCTCTGCTGATGTTCTGAAACCTTGACTGGCTTTCACTCACACCCCGGGGCATGAGGGTTCATCCCACCTACAGCTTTAATGAATCACCATGTTTGTGGTTTCCAGTGACCAGCCAATAATACTGATTACTTTCATGCTAATTGTTTGCAAAAATTAAGAATGCTTTGCCACCTTATTTGTTTATTGTTGCCTTACCAGGATCCCTGCCCTATGTATACCTCATCCAGTCACCCACCAACTGACACCAGGGACCCCTGGACTGCCCTGATGCTAAATGCCCTTAACTCTCATGCCCCATGTAATGGGGAACAAGGGCTTGGGGTCCCTTTACCCCAACTTCAACCTCTCTCAGCAGAAAGCAGCCAGATGAGTTGGGTTCCAAATACCCTCAAAGAATTTAGGTCTGAAAGTCCTTGAAAGGGGTATGTGATGGGACAGACACATGTTAATGGTGGGAGCATAAGGTTAAGGGAATAATTTAATCAAATGAGCCTACTATGCTGACCCCCACGTGCTTTCCTTTCCAAAAAGCAATTTACCTGTAGCTCTGCCTGGCCTAAGTGGACAGGACTTGTCACATTCCTGAGCAAACCACCTGTTCACTGAAGGACAAGTGCAGGCCCAAAATAATGTGAAGACCCAAGTCACCCTGAAGGAGGAGACTTCTGTGACCAGATCCTGAAACTCTGGGAGATGAGGACAGTTCCTTCTCACCATAGATCTGTAAGAATGGATGACTAGGAATCTAATTAGAACAGGTCGGCATGGGCCAAGGTGACCTGGAGTGGCCCCCATGATAGTGGGGACTTGAAAGTCCGATGTCACCCAAAAGTCAAGAGGTGGACCTGGGCTGGACTCTCTGGAAATTTGAAACAGGTTATGGTTTGGATGTGAGGCGTCCCCCAAAAGCCAACTGTGAGATGGTGCAGGAAGATTCAGAGGAGAAATGTTGGGACATAAGAGTCCTAACCCAGTCAGCAATATAAGGTAGCTGAGGTGCTAGGGTGTGGCTGGGGGTGGGAACTGGGCCTGGCTTTGTTCTATACTTGTATCTGGCCAGTGGAGCCTCCCTCTGCTTCCCGACCATGATGTGAGCTGCTCCCCTCTGCCACCCTCTCCCACCATGAGGCTCTGCCCCACCTGGAGCCCTGAGGAATGGAGCGGCCTTCCATGGACGAAGACTCTGAGACCCTGAGCCCGCCAATAAACCTTTCCTCCTTACAGTTGTTCTGGTCGGGTCCCTGAGTCACAGCAGGGAAACAGCTGACTAAAACAGATCCCCAATAAAACTCGAGTGCAGGACAAGCATGCTGTCCCTCTCCTCTCACTCTCTCCCTTGAGAGTGTCCCCTTTCCCTGTTGCCAGTCCCTTCAAAAACTCGTTCCTGTTAGTCTAAGGGACATTTTTCAGACGTGATCACAAGAATGGGTGTTGGAAGAGGGGTCTTCATGGTGCCTCAGTTTCTCAGAAGGCCCCAGCTCCATGACATTAAAAACTAGACCTCCTTGTCTAAACTTTCTAAAGACACCTCTTCTCCTGTACGCCCCTCGTCTGGAGGGAAACAGACGGGAAGGTCCGTCTGACTTAATTAGAGTGGAACTGCCCCTCCTCTGTCCTGCTTCAGGAACCCAAGTTATTGATGTTCTCTGGCGCAGACACTGCCCAGCGCAGTAACAGGCTTGTCCCACTTCAAATTGAGGAGCACAACATGAAATCATGGTCCTGAGAGTGTGAGGACCCAAAAGGACAAAAGGGGACATTTAAGGAATTTTAAGGGCTCAACTAGCTGGCAAATGTGCTCTCTTAAATAAAAATAGTTACCAAGAAGTTAGTGAGTGTCCTCCATTCTGAGGGAGGCCCCAGCCAGAGGTCATGGAAAGAAAGGCAGAAACTGCGGGCCACTAGAGGCTCCGGGATCAGGGAGGTGGCCCTGGCCAAAGAGACCATTTTCTCAGCACAGATGCCCATGTTCTGTTCTCTTTCATCTGTTTATTTTTATTTTTGTTCGGAGGGGAACTTTGTCCTCCAAAGTAATATTATCACAGTTGAGATAAAGGACACGTCGAATAATTTTCTGCCTCCAAACCAGACCTGATTACCAACTGGAGAAATGAAAAATGGTTTAAATGCCCTATACGTGAGGTTTTACTCAAAACAGCAGCTTCCCTTACTTAGCTTCTGCCGGATCTCTCCCTCTCCAAGGCTAGCATTCGAAATGTGAATTGCAGAGACCTGCTGAGCTTGCAAGACCAAGGAGGCTCACAGAGGACGACTTTGAGACCAAAGGAAAATTGTGTCACTTTTAAATTCAAGCCTCTGTGGGACCTAGATGGCTGGCTATCTTATCTGCTCTTGCAGTTCACCACCTGCTTTCTTACCAAGTTCCTCCCTAAAGGCTGCAGCATATGAAGGTAAAAATGGAATAATCCCAAAAATGAAAAAAAATTGAGATTGCTTTGTTTCTATGTCTTCACTAGATACAAGGTTACTAAGAGTTAAGATTTTGTCAGGTGCAATTTTATATACAAAGAGAACAAGAGGTTTCAGTTGGGTTTCAATTAAAGTACTATGAAAACAAATATTTCATCTTATTAAAATGGAGTAATTTGCCAGGTTCAGTGACACACACCTGTAATCCCAGCGGCTCAGGAGGCTGAGGCAGGAGGATCATGAGTTCAGAGCCAGTCTCAGCAAGTTAGCAAGGCCCTAAGCAACTCAGTGAGACCCTGTCTCTAAATAAAATATAAAACAGGCTAGGAATATGGCTCGGTGGTTAAGCAGCCCTGGGTTCAAAAAAATGGAGTAGTTGTCTCAATTCAAAAATCTCATAACAATTGTTTCAGAATATAAATGTAAAAGGGATCAACAGCTAGGAAAGAGATGTAAGAAGGTTCTAGGTATGGAAATATATTTTAAAAGCTAGAAGGATAAAGAAATGTTGCTGGATGAGAAAGTCTTTGTGTGATAAGAAAGTAAAAAATTGAAAAATGTCTAAGTAAACTAAGTGGAGTGGCATACAGCTGTAATCCCAGCGGCTAAAGAGGCTGAGGCAGGAGGACCGCGAGTTCAAAGCCAACCTCAGGAAAAATGAGGCACTAAGCAACTCAGTGAGACCCTATCTCTAAATAAGATACAAAATAGGGCTGTGGATGTGACTTGATGGTCAAGTGCCCCTGAGTTCAATTTCTGGTACCTTCCCATCCCCCCAAAAAAATGTCAAAGTAAGTTGCTGAAGATTTGTGGAGGGTAAATTTCAAAAAGTATGTGTTAAATTAAACTGGATATATATGATTTGCACAATCAGCTAAAGCTATTTAAGTCTTTTTCCTAAGGTTAAATATTAATGTACTGATATAAACCAAAGTTTAATCCTCTATGGATTGAACTAACAAAGATTTCTTAAAACATTAATTTGCTCTTATCTATCAAGATAATTTTTTGTGTTTGTTAAGTTTTATTCTTTAAAGGAATAATCTTAAAGGAATTAGGGTTTGTACAACTCTAAAGTTAAAGAACAAATGTTATTTTAGAGTATTACAGTACATTACACAGTTTGAAATTGTCTTTAAAAGCTAAACTTGACTAATATAAAAACATCAGTGTAATTGTGGTGCTATTACTGACTTCTTTGTAAACTAGATGTATTTGTGTCTTCCAAGTATATAGTCTTTAAAACATAAGGTAAAATAAAGGCTTGGGATTATAAAAATTATGTTTCTTGCCTTATAGCTATTATATGAATGTTCTTACTCTTGTTAAATTCATTTTGTATTTCCTTGTAAACTTTATAACTATTGTCTGTTAGTGTCGTACAGAAGTACAACTTCTAATATAAGAACCTGAGTTAATTTGAGACAACAGTCCTTCACCTGTAGGACAGATAACATGTAATACTGACCCCAATTGGCTTGCTGGACGTTTAAGTCCAAGCTTAGAGATTAAAGTTAAGGAAATAAAAGGGCTAAGAAAGAAAAAATAAGCCAGTATTTGGCTCTTGCCGTATGAGTTCAGCTTAGTCCCAGGGAATGACAGGGACTTCTCTAAAGGCTTTGCAACTCTGGGCCACATTACAACCTAATTAGAGGGATCAATGAGATCCTGGAAAACAGAAAGCCGACCAGCGCACATACTGCAAAAAAGGAGGGTCATTTGAGACAGAGATGTCCCTAATACTTCCAAAGGAAGCCATGTGTTCAGTGAGACCCTGACCCATCCTGGCAGATACACAAGAGATAGAAACAAAGACAATTTGACCAGCTTCATCTTAAACACCTAGCAAAAACAGTTATAATCAAAGTACAGCCATACTTGAGCATTTAAAAGAAAAGACAATTGTTCTTTTAATGGAACTTAAGACAAACATTTGTGTCAGCCCCACAGCCCTGGTGCCCACCCCCCAAATTCTGAGGCATCTTTCTTTTGCAAGCCTCATATTTATTCCTGCCTACCAAAAATTTGGTCTAGCTTCTAGACCTTGGTCTTCCTTACTCCTGAGATTGATGTCTCACCTAACATCCAGATGCCCTATGAGTAAGGGAATAAACAAAGGGCTCTCTTGTGTCTGGTGTGCACTGTTATCAGTGATTGTTTGAAGTAAAAGGGCCAAGGAAAAAGCAGTCAATGTATTCACCCTTGCCCTCTAAGGTCAGGGAATGGTGGGACCCCTCTTGGGGACCTGCAACTCTGGTAAGTCACCCAATCTTCCGATGAGGAGGTTAGAGGACCCGAGAGATCAAGAGGCCAAGCAGTGCCCATTCAGGAAAGAGGAGGGCCACTGGAGAGGGAAATGTCCCTGATGCTTCCAAAGAAAGCTACATGTGGTCGGCAAGACCCTGACCAATCCTGGCAGATGGCACAACTGGTAGAGTAAAAGCTGAAGGAACCGAGAGACTTTTCACAAGTTCCCAAGAGTGATCCCTGACAAATATCAACTGCTTTTAACAACAGATAGGGAAAAGGTCAATTTTGACCAATTTGGTGTTGAACATCTGGCAGGAAAGTAGAACCAAACCACAGTCATACATGAACATTTAAAAGAAAAGACAATGTTTCCTTTAAAGTAACCTGAGATGTACATTTGTGTCAGTCCTTTCCAAAGTAAGGAAAACTGGGAGGCTATGAAGAAAGGATTCTTATTCAGATGTGCCTGAGAAATCTCCCCAAAATCTCCGTCAGAGTCACAAGTTTGCTCAGAGTCAATTTGAGATCTGCAAATCTTCCTAATCTCCTACCAGGTGGACTTTATCTGCATTCCTGGTTCTTGTCTGGTATGATAATCTAGTTCTGATACTCATCATGAGCTGCTGTACGGGCTCCCTTACTTGGGATAAACTACAGAATTCCCTACCATGGAAACTAAGACCAACTTCTGAAAGAATATCTACTGGCCATGCCCTCTTCTTCATCATTCTCAGGTTAAAGGGCTCCTGGCCCAGACTCCTCCCGTGGAGCTTGCCATTCATGAACTCCAGCCTGGCGACCTGGTTTTCATTGAGACCTGGAAAGAAGATAAGTTCCAACTGAGCCGGAAAAGACCCTACCACAGGCTCCTGACCGGAACGGCTAGTCCAGCTGCTGAAAGCGGGTGGACTCATTGCCATGGGCAGTTTCCACCTCAAAAAATGTATATGGCTAGGAGGGTGGCAATACCAAAGGGTATGGAACAAAAATGAAAATGAGACCAGACAGTATAAAAAAAAGGGGGACTCGTGAGAAATAGTCCAGTGGTTCATTTTCAGAATATGGTATTTAGCCCTAAACGTAAAATTGGGATGTAAGAAAGGCAGCCGGAGGGGACAGCAGAGTGGAAAGTTACAAGCAGGTACCACCCCAGTGTGATGACAGCCCCTTGACAAACAGGAGCCCAGGGAGAAGGGGCCTGGCCTGACGGATAAAGATGAACTTCACACAGGCCCAAATGCACTGGATCCCGGATTTGCCTCCCTCCACAAGAGGACAAAGGGAGGTGGGGACAGCTGAAGGTATATTTCTTTAAACCACCCAGTAAGAGACAGTAAACCTAGGTGAAGTTCCATAAGATTGTACACCCCATAGGATTCAGCCAATGAGGAACGGGGGTGGGACCTCGAGTACCAGGGGATAAAATGCTGACTGTAGCTTGTCTGGTGTGCCAATCCCCCAGGAGCCCAATCTTGCAAGACTTTCAGAAAAGTCCCGCTTTTGCTGTGCCTCAGTCTCTTAGTTCATTTTTTTGGGTTCACATTTGCTAGAGAAAAACCCTAGAAGTTGCTTTCGTTGACAATGTCAGCTGTAAGCCCATATGTAGATATGACATTTGATACATGCGCACAACAACGTGTGCGTACAACATGCGCACAAACATCCATAAAAGTGGACAAAAAACTCCAAAGATTCTATAGCTTTCATTTAGATTTATCATTTGCCAGTTTTTAAAGAGTTTGCTTTTCTTTAGATTAGATCTCATTACCTCTGTAGCCCAAAGCAACCGTTAATCCTAATTTGCATTTCCAAAGGTATGACTTAGTCGAAACCAAATTTACATATCAAAGACACAGTTTAACCTGAACGCCTAGGAGAAAGGCTTAAGCTGCAGCCCAGTGAAGGCAAAAGGTTTAAAGGTGTAGCTTCTAGGTAGATTTAAGTTAATACCTTTCACTATTTTTCTAAATCCAAGGGAGATGCCCTTAAATGGAAATTCCTCTTATGAGGGTCAGAAGGTCTACTTTGGAGAACTACCTAATTGATTAGCCCTTTTAATCTAATTTGCTTTTTAATTATATGTAGCCCTTCAACAAGTAGAAGGTGAAGGTGAAGAACAATTTTTATGTCCATCCAACGTGGGAAATCTTCCCTTGAGCCTTTTGAAGCTTTTCCAATCATGTGTGCCCAGTGCTGTTCCCAGGAATCATTTTGTGAAACCCTAGTATGGTGGCTGGAGCAAGAGTCAGTGAAATGAATTTCTTTCCTTTTTCTTTCTTTTTTTGGTAGTAGGGATTGAGCCCAGGGGCACGCAACCACTGAGCCAGATCTGAAGGCCTTTTTATTTTTTATTTTGATACAGGGTTTCGCTAAGTTGCTCAGGGCCTGAATAAGGGTGATAAATTTTTAATAGGACTGTTTCTGCATTGCTCACCTTAATCTCTTACCTCTATCAAAAAGAACCCTGGTAATAGACAAAGAACTCACAAAACAATTACATTAAAGCAGGCACACTTCCAGATCAGGTCAGAGGGAGATCAGATGCCCCAAAGGAGAAGGGGAGACAGCACATAAAGCCAGGAGTGGCCTGGCAGATCAGAGACACCAGACAGCTCCTTCAGCCCCAGTGTCCACTGTGGGCTCTTATCCCACAGATGCCCACGCAAGGACGCCCTCTGTCCCCCGTTCTTTTATCAGAAAGGCGAAGAGCGCTTTGATCTGAGAAATGGATTCCAGAGAGTAAGAAGGAAACTGTGGGAGAGAAAGTTCCCAGAAGATCCTGGAGAGCGAGAAGGCCTGGTATTTAAGTCAGAAGAGGAGGAGAGACCCGAGGAGAGGACAGGTAGGTGAATTAACCTCAGGAGAGCCAAGGTCAGAGCCAGGGGACGCAGGTGAGGGTGAAGCCAGAATTAGACAGTTAGTTTAGGTAGGTAATTAGAGTCAGGTTGGACCAAGGAGGCCCATTTTGAGTGAGTCTGGCAAGTTGGAGGAGACTGTCCCCTGAGGGATTGAAATGTCAATTCCTTCAGGGCCTTCCTCCACCTTTATCAAGAACCTGCCCCTGTTCCAGCCTGTGGCTAAGCTAGCCTGTCCCAGGAATTGCCCCCAGCTAGAAGGTTATTAATTAAGGTGTCCCAGTCTGTCCCCTCCTGCCCTTCCCCCCCAATGCCGAAGTCTGGCTGGGCACAAAGTAACCAAGCCGCCAGGAGGTACTTGTAGGTTCAAACAGGAACTACTTTATTGCCCGAACTCTCACCCACACTCCACACACGCTTCCCTGGGAACTCTCTCACCCTCCACCAGGCTCCACAAGAACTCAACAGGAACTCCGTGAGAACTAGCGGGCGGGCGCCGAAGCAGCAGGAGCTGCCCTATTGCCAGAGCCACCCTATTGCCAGACAGCAGGGATCTATATACAATTGAATACACAGCCTGTTTCAATCCAGCATCATCCAGTCACAGCAATTATACACAGCTTAACTTAATTATCATCATCTTAATAGCTCCCTGGCATCACCTCTCAACCACTCCTTCTGGCAAAATGCTAGGTGGCCCTCAACATCTCCTCCCTTCTGTTTAATTAAAAAACAAGCATGTGGCTTAGGGACCATGCCTGTCTTAGGTTGGCCAATACTACTTATGGTCCTTACCCCTCATCGGATGAGCTGACCTCAAGGTGTCAGCCTCCTGTCTTAGGTTGGTACCATTGCAATTGGATCATACCCGTCACTGACTACCTGCCCAGCATACAGCCATACTTGTGGATAGGCCTTTTGCACCAGTGGTGGGGTGCGGTTCTTTGCCTCACCTCTGTTAGCCCCCAAATTTGGCCTTTGCTAGCAGAAGGGAGGAGGATACTAAAATGCCACAACACCAAGCCAATTGACGGCTCCTTTTGGAAAAATTGTACCACCAATGATACCATCAGCAAAAATACCCCAACACTACCACAAGTCGCTGCACCAACAGATAGTTCACAATGCATACAAGTGATACATAGTCCAGGCAAGTTCTGCAAGCAGTTCAAAGCAGAGGAATCCATCAATATGTCCATTTCCTCCCAAAGCAAATGGACTTCTTGACTGAGCATCACTTGTTGAGTTACATTATTCATTGATGCATCAGTTTATACAGTTTGTTGTGATAGCTATTGCAGAAGCTCTAGTTTGGTTTTATCTTTGTCTTCACCGGCACTGGGATGAAGATAGGAATTCTGGCAATGATGAATAAAACAAAAAATATGTAACATTCCAGCAGGCACTAAAACAAAGCAATTTTCTAAACAATTTAGTATCCTGAATAGAATTAGATACAATGAAAAGGAAAGGTGAAAGTTAACAAACAGATCTGTTAACCTCCTTTTTTGTTCACATATTAAAACAATCCTCAATAGCTGTTTACCCAACTAAAATTAAACCATTTAAATCACGTGAATAATAAAAAAATATTTGGATCCATTTTTTCATGAGTGCTCCTCATATATGATATATGGACATACGCACATACAGACATACAACACATAACACAAGTGTGCACACATAACATACAACACATAAGACAATAGTAAAGGCCTTGTAGCTTTTCACAGGTGAAATCTCCATTGCAATGTTTAAAAACTCCACAGTCAAAAAATAGAACTGATCAGAAAAACATTAACCTAGGTCTGTATGAGCTCAAAAAATAAAATATAACTTCATGATGTGGGAGAGGGCAATAAAATAGATATTGAAAAAAGCATCCTGGTTACCACCTAGGTTTGACTCATCTTTTGATATCCCATCCTTCTTCCTGTAACTTGCATATGGGTCTGAAGGTATTCCCACAAGCAAGCTCCAAGGTTTCTTACATTTGAAATAGGCCTTAAAATTGTTCATTATTCATTAGCCGCCAGGTGTGGGAGAACCACTGTCTCAGATGTAAGGATAGATAAACTGAAGTTCTGGATATCAGCTGTTATGGATTTGAGCCAAGTCATCTTCTTTTTGGTCTGTAGAAATCGCTTTAGTTAGTCTCTCTGGAATCCAAATTGGCTGCTGTTCTCCCTGTGGAAACACACAAACAGAACTCTGACTCCAGACAATCACTGGGTCAGGACCTTTCCATTGTCCTGTTAGAATATCCTTCCAAAGTACCTTGGGCTTATGTACATTTTTTGGACACATGTGCCTTTCTGCCGCGCTAAGCCCTGATGAATCCAAATTTAAAAAGTTTAGAGTAAAAAGGGTTATTTTAAGTTTATCTTTGGGGGAATATATGCCCCTTCCCAATTCCCTCTTTTTGCTTTAATATGTACATTTTAATAGTTTGATGAGCTCCTCCAACTATGCCTTGTCCCTGGTGGATTGTATGGGATTCCTGTTATATGAGTAATGCCAAATGATGAGCAAAATTGTTTAAAAGAGGTAGAAGTATAGCCAGGGCCATTATCTGTTTTTAACTGTTTTGGAACGCCCACAGTGGCAAAATTTTGTAAACAATGAGCTATAATATCTTTAGTTTTTCTCCGGCATGAAGGGAGCCCATAAAAAATCCGGAAGAAGTTATCAACTGTAACATGCAAATATTTTAATTTTCCAAATTCTGGCAAGTGTGTGACGTCCATCTGCCAAATATGGTTAGGTATCAGTCATCTAGGATTGACTCCAAGATTAACTTGTGGTAAAAAGGTCACACAATTTTGACATTGTTTTATTGTTTGTCTAGCTTGTTTCTTAGTTATTTTAAAATGCTTTTTTAAAGTATTTGCATTGACATGGAAGGATTTATGAAAATTTGTAGCTTCTTCTAGCATAGAAAAAATATGTGTGTCATGTGTAGTTTTATCTGCTAAATCATTGCCCAAACTAAGGGCTCCAGGCAATCCTGTATGTGTCCTGATATGTCCTATAAAGAATGGATCTTTTCTGTCCCAGATTAGACTTTGTATAGTGGAAAACAAAGAGAAAACAGGAGAGGAAGGGGAAATCCTACCAGCATCTTCAAGGGATACTATAGCATTAACTATATACTGACTATCGGAAAATAAATTAAATACAGAATCTTTAAACATCACAAAAGCTTATAATACTGCATTAAGCTCTACCTTTTGAGCTGATTGTTTGGGTACTAAAAATGTAAAAGTTTGATCAGGGGTAACCACTGCTGCTGTACCATTATTTGACCCATCAGTGAATATATTTGGAGCATTCATGATAGGTGTTTTTCTTGTCATTTTTGGAAAAACTACAGGATGAGAAGACCAAAAAGACAACAAAGGATTAGATGGTAAGTGGTTATCAAATGAAACATTAGATTTGTGCATGATTATTGCCCAAGTATTTAACTCATTAGCTAACTCATCAATTTGATCCATTGTATATGGAGTAATAATTTTATTTGGAGAAATTCCAAACACTCCCTTTGCTGCTTTTATTCCTTTGAGTATTAATTGTCCTATAGCCTCAGGATACCTCGTAAGAATAGTGTTAGGAGAATAAGATAAATGTATCCATAATAATGGACCTTCTTGCCAAAATACTCCTGTAGGAATAATTTTTGTTGGTAGTACAATAAATAATAAAGGCAAACTTATATCAATTCTATCGAAATGCATATTTTCCATATATATTTCAATGATTTTTAATGTCTTTCTTGCTTCAGGCATTAACATGTGGGGTGAATTTGGATCTGATGGACCTTTTAGGATTTCAAATAAAGGTCCCAACTCTCCTGTTGATATGCCTAGATAAGGCCTTATCCAATTTATGTTTCCTAATAACTTTTGAAAGTCGTTAAGTGATTTGAGTTGATCTACTCGTATTTGAATTTTTGGTGGACGGACCATGGTTGAGGATAACAGAACTCCTAAATAACTAATTGGAAAATTTAATTGTACTTTATCTATTGGTATCTCTAGATTATAATTTTTTAATAAGTTTGTAAGTGTGGCATAACATTCTAGCAATGTGTTTTTATCTTTGTGTGCTAATAATACATCGTCCATATAGTGAAATATTTATAGTTCAGGATTTTGATTTCTAAGTGGCTGGATTGCTTTGATAACATAAATTTGACACATAGTTGGGCTGTTAGCCATCCCTTGAGGGAGTACTTTCCGTTCATATCTCTGATCGGGACCTTCATGATTCAGTGAAGGGATAGTAAATGCAAAACGTGGACTATCCTCAGGATGAGTTGGAATTGAAAAAAACAATCTTTAATACCTATAACTAAAACATACCAGGTTTTTGGCAAAGCAGACAATTGGGGAATCCCCGATTGAGCAGGTCCCATAATAACCATCTCATTATTAATGGCTCTTAAATCTTGCAATAATCTCCATTTACCAGATTTCTTTTTGATGACAAAAATGGGAGTATTATTGGGAGATACGGAAGGTTGTATATGTCCCTCCGCTAATTGTTGTTTGACCATGTCATGGGCTGCTTGTATCTTTTCTTTAGTCAGGGGCCACTGAGGAACCCATACTGGTCTTTCTGATTTCCAAGTAATTTTTTTTAATTTTTTATTTAATTTTTAGCTTTTGGCGGACACAGCATCTTTGTTTGTATGTGGTGCTGAGGATCGAACCCAGGCCGCACACATGCCAGGCGAGTGTGCTACCGCTTGAGCCACATCCACAGCCCCTCCAAGTCATTTTTATTGTTTCAGTGACCCCTCCTGAAAACCCAATCCATGTCTATCTATTTCTTGATCTATTGTATTGGTGCCACTATACTTTGTCCTTTTTCTCCTAATCTTTTTCCTTTCCTAAAACCTTGTCTAGCCATAATAGTGGGCGCATTTGGATTGATGTTATTTGTTAATGTTAGTCCTAATTGATCTAGGACATCTCATCCCCATAAATTTATAGGAAGATGATCCAATACATATGGCTATATAGTTCCTTCACATCCTTCAGGATCCTTCCAATCTAATACTTCTATGGGGATTAGTTGCCACTCCTAGGCCTCGAAGCGTTTGAGTGGCTTGTTGTAACGGCCAATGTTTTGGCCATTCTTGACGAGAGATGATGCTAAGGTCTGTACCTGTATCCAGTAGGCCATTAAATTCATGTCCTTGAATATTTAGTTTTAGCATGGGGTGAGAATCTAAATTTAAAGAAAGCATAGCCCAATCTACACCTGTGGAGCCTAATCCCCTGGAAACTCTTTCTATAGTACGGCTGGAAAATTTATCATGTAGGCTGGGTATTATTAATAACTGTGCTATTCTATCTCCTGGTGAAATTACTGATATACCCTTTGGAGAACAGGCTATATTTTTTATTTCACCTTCATAATCGGGATCAATTACCCCAGGACTTATCATAAGTCCTTTTAGAGTAGAAGAACTGCGTCCCAATAATAAGCCTACTGTTCCTTGGGAAAGAGGTCCTTTTACCCCTGTGGGAATGATTTGAACTCCCATCTCTGGAGTTAGTACTGCTCTGGCGGAGGTGCAGATGTCCAACCCTGCGCTCCCTCTGGTTTGTCTGATGAGGGATTTAATGGATAATGTGTCCTGGGCACTACCCTGATGGTGTTGCTGGGTTCCTCCAATGCCCCGTATATTTGTGGTTGTGGGCCCCGGAGCATTGGGCCCCCCTGTACGTTTTTTGGCAATGGAGCCCGATGCTTTTCTCCACAATATCGTGGGTAAACACCTGGTCCTTATCCATTTTTGATAACAGAGTACCCTATATGGTGGTTTGAGAACAGCACTCATTAGCCCAATGTCTCCCTCTATGGCATCGTGGGCAAATACCCGGTATTCTACCCCTTTGATCATATCCAGTTTTGTTAAACCCTCCTCCTATGGGACAACTCCTCCTAAAATGTCCTGTTTTTCCACAATTGTAGCGTGTTTTTGGCCTGGCACCTAAAGCCTGTTGTACTGCAGCTGCCAAGACTTGCCCTTGTTCATTAATGTCTCTACATAATTTAATATATGTGTTTAAATCTTCATGTTTCCGTGGTCTAATGGCCTCCTTCCACCATCTGTTTGCTTATTCATAGGCTAGCTGTTTAATTAATGACATTGCTTGTTCTGTATCCCCAAAAACTCTGGTAGCTGTTTGAATAAGCCTATCTACAAATTCAGCGTAAGGTTCATTAGCTCCTTGTATTACCTTAGATAATTGACCTTATAAATCTCCATGTCCTTGCAAAGTCTTCCATGCCCTAACCGCATCTGCAGCAATTTGTGAGTATATGGCAGGATCATATGCAATTTGTTGCTGCTGATCCTCATAAGGTCCCTTTCCTAACAACATATCTAGATTTCTCTGAGGATAACCGGCTGCTGCATTTCGCCTAGCCATCTCCTTGCAAAATTCCTCATTGGCAACCTTCCATAACAGGTATTGTCCTCCATTTAGCACAGCTTTGCACATACTAGTCCAATCTGCTGGTGTCATGTTCAAGTTGGTAATGGATTCGACCATGTTTACAGTGAAGGGTGCTTGAGGACCATAGGTTGTTACAGCCTCTTTCAGCTGCTTCACTGTTTTGAAATCTAAAACATGGTGAATTCGCTGCCCTCCTGCCTGCTCAAATATAGGGCATGCTAATCTTTGAGGTCCTGTCTCAGGATCCCATCTATCAACTACGGGGGTTGGGGGCCCCCCAGCATATGTTGTCTCCATAGGTGGAGCTGTTGGTTAGACACTTACGCCCTCTGGTGATAGAAAGGTGTTAGTAGCAACCTCCTAGTAGTAACTTTTTCCCTGATAGCACTTCCTCCTTTAAATTTTCTTCCTCTGTCTGACTAGCTCGAGAGACCTTCTCTTTTACTTGATGTAAGATGTCTTCTCCTAGACTAAGCAAACAAGATTGTACCAACGTCCATAACGGTAATGTGCCAAGTGGCAGAGTTCCTGGGCTTTCCTTTTCTATCCTTTTTAAATCTTCACCATGATGGTTCGTTCCATTGTGATATATTTAATAACCCCTCTTTAATGAACCATGGACTACACCTTTGTATTGTCTTAACGTATGCCCTAACTGTTCTTGATTTTACTGAGATGCCTCCTTCCTCTAACAATTTACTTAACACTCTTTTAGTTTGTTTTTTTTTACTAATTTTTAATTCCATATTTCTGCTATAAAAATAACGCAACCCAACAAGATAACACAAAGCAAAACGGAACAAAAAATAATTGTATCAGTTTTTCTATTTTCTTGTCATGTGTATTTATGGTCTATCTCTCTCTTCCTCAGGGGTGAACAACTTCAAACCTTGAGCCAACCATTTTCCCCAGTTTGCCTAAGAAAGTTCTAGGGACAGGCAGCTTGAAACAAAAAGCAAATCAAAACAAGAACACATTGTTTTTTGAAATGGTCACCCATTCTCTCGCCCTCCCTCAGGGGTGAGCAATTTCACTTACCCCCAAGCTTCAGGCATCCCCCCGCACAGACCACCAAATGCTGCAGTCTGGCTGGGCATAAAATAACCAAGCCGCCACGAGGTGTAGGTTCAAACAGGAACTACTTTATTGCCCGAACTCTCACCCGCACTCCACTTGCGCTTCCTGGGAGCTCTCTCACCCTCCAGCCGGCTCTGCGAGAACTCAACAGGGAACTCTGGGAGAACTAGCGGGTGCCTGAGGCAGCAGGAGCCCCCCTATTGCTGGAGCCGCCCTATTGCCAGACAGCTTGGGTCTATATACAATTGAATACACAGCCTGTTTCAATCCAGCATCATCCAGTCACAGCAATTATACACAGCTTAACTTAATTATCATCATCTTAATGGCTCCCTGGCATCACCTCTCAACCACTCCTTCTGGCAAAATGCTAGGCGCCATCCGACTTGGCTGTGGCTCTCAACACCGTAGCCCACCTGTTTCCCACCTCTTGGCCACCCCACCAGCACTCCCAGGCCTCATCCCAGCAGGAAGGAGAGAAATAGGGGAATAGAGCAGGAGAACAAAGGAAGCCTAGGACACATAAAAAGAGCAGACTTCGCGGGATACCAGATACCAGTTATGGCCCCTTCTCCCCGGGTGGGGGGGGGTGTGTGTGAAGTCCGCTACCCCTTGTTAATAAACCTGCTGTATTTGCTGGCCTTGGCGTGCTTCTCCACTGTTCAAACTTCAACATGTGGGGGAGCAGGACTCGTCACCGATAACCAGTGGCCTCAGAATGGGATGGCGAGGCGGCAGTGGTCAGTAAAGAGGGCGGGATGGTCCCTCGGCCCAGGAACCAGTTGCAGAGGCTGCCGAAGGGAACTGTGGCAGGTCAGAGAAGGGGGATCAGATGGGTGGCAAGAAGGTTCTCTGTGAGCTCTGCAGCCTGGTGCTGGTGAAGCCGGTTTAGAGGGGAAGTCGGGTTCCCTGCTGGGCCCTGGGAGCCCCCAGCCCCATCCCTGCAGCAGGCAGAACCTGACTGGCATGCCAATCAGTGGGCAGGACCTCCGCTGTGGCTCTCTGGGATGCAGCAGACCCCAGTGGCCAGCCGGGGGCTTCCTTTCAGGTTTTTGTCTGTGAATTCGAAGAGTGAGACCCACAGACAACAGCGGGTAACTGTGAAGCGGTAGAGTTTTTCAAGTGAGAAGAGAAGCAGAGTTCTTGGCAGGTGAGAGGGGCCTGTCGGCCACGGCCATCTAAGTGTCCCAGTCAGGGTTAGGGTGGCTGCCAGGGAGGGCCACTGACCACTATCTGTGCTAAACAGGTCCTGGGAAAGCACCCGGGCCACGGGCTCAGCCTGTGACCTTCTGATTGGCTGTGCCCTCTTAGCCCGTGGGTCTGCCAGCCCTTCCCTTCTCCTTCCACTCTGGGACAGGAGTCAGCTGTAAGATGTTGCTACAGGTTGATTTCATGCAGTGGCCTGTTCAATTAGAGAAGCCTCTTTTGTGGGGGCCCATTTCTTTAACAGTCTGCGTGTTCCTACTAGCCTATCTTATTCACTGATAGCGTCAAAACAGTGCAGTTAACGGGGGATACAATGCCCAGTCCAGGCCCAGTCCCCATGCCAGAGGTGTCCCAGAAGGTCCCCACAGACTACACCTCCCAGTCCTCATCAAGATCGCAGGTTTGCCACAGGAGAGAGAGTCTTTCCACCTTCCAGAAGGTCGAAGATTTCTCCCTTCTCCCAGAGAAGGGAGCCGCCGACCCCCCGGGGTTTCCTTCACTGGTGATCACTAGCTTTTTTATTCACAGAATGGGCTTTCCAGTGGCCAGTGTGCTGATCAGACCACACCTCATTTGGGTTGTTAAATAGGGTTCCTTTTTTTTTTTTTTTTTTGGTACTGAGGATTTAACCCAGGAGTGCTTTACCCCTGAGTCACATCCCCAGCCCTTTTTACTTTTTGAGTCAAGGTCTTACTAAATTGCTTAAGTCCTTGCTAATTTCCTGAAGCTGGCCTCAAACTTGCCACCCTCCTGTCTCAGCCTCCAAGTGGCTGGGATTACAAGCATGAACCACCAACCTGGCTCTGTTACCAATTTTTGACCCCAAAGCCTGGGAACTTTTTCCCTCTTGGAATTGTGGAACTGATAAGACTGAGCACTGGCCAAGCGGAGATGGACATTTTATTCTTGTTGAAGAATAGGAGTGGGAGAGAAGAGGGCAAGTCGAGCTCCCCCTTGGGCAGTGGGAGACTATGGATGTGGGTGAGCAAGAGGGGGAAAGGAGGACTCAGAAAGGGGAGGACACGTGTCTATAATATGATGAACTCAGAGGTCCCTAGAGGTCACTTTGGTGGCAACTTAGGTCTAACTAGTGTTATGTAGCCTGCCTGGAGAGGAACTTTGGGCTTGGAATCTTCTGTCCTCTAAGACAAGCAAGACTTGGGAGGGGTAACTTCAGCTGGGCCACTCTGCCACTAGGGCCAGGGCAAGGCGACAGCCCCAAGGCACTACATACTTCTGTGGAGAACGTATTTCTAGGTTAGATACATTATTTTGTATAGGACTTTCATACTTACGTTTTTAGCGAGGTCAACCAGTAATCTCCCTTCCCTACAATGTTCCATGAGGGTTAGTATGAAGGTCATAAAAGAAGTTATTCCCTCTTTTGCTAATGCCAGAAAACTGTGTTACTCCTTCCTTAAATATTTGGTGGCATTCCCTAGTGTCACATCAGCGCCTGGTGTTTTCTGAGGAAAGGTTGTGAATTTATTGGCCAAAGCAACATACAGAGAAAGATTTCTCAAAGAGTAACCAGCTTATTGGGGAGTACCAGAGTATCGGGGCAGCCAGGTACTGGACTGGCATTGCACCCTTCAATGCAAATGGACTTCACCTCTGCTGGGACAGGAAAGATGCAGCTCTGGGAGTGGACATCACCTGGTGGGGCTGACTGACTGATGGACCCAGCCTAATTCCCTCTGAAGAGTGGGAGCCGTCTCGTCACAAAATCATGAAAAGTTGATTTCTGTTTCACTATAAATTACCACGATTTCTAAACTTGCTTGGAATGCCTGGCTTTCCCTGACCAGGTAGCAACCCTCTCTGAAACCTCAGCAGCGCCTCATAAATTCTGGTGTGGGATCTAATTTACCCTACCTTGAAGTGTTGAACCATTTACATCATCAACCTACTCTCTGCCTTTGTATTATGCTTGTCAAATCCTGTTATCTGTAAGGTCTCAAGACACCCCTGTTTGCAACTTTTTGTGCTATAAACCATGCTCCTAGAGAGCTGGGGGACTGTCCTCTAACCCACGGATTTGGGGAGAGACAGTCCCGACCAGCTGGAATTACAAGCTTGCTTTAATTTGATTTAAAATTGGAGTTGGTGGTCTTTTCTTTGCCTCGTGGTTTAATGTGACACCCACCTGTTTGTTGTAATCCTACCCTTTTGCCCTTTTTTTGGATAGAATGGTCCATGAAACAGCTTTCCCCAATAACAACATTTGAGCCTCAGAACGTGCCCCCACTTCTTCTTTCCCCACCCCAGCATCTCGTGTTTTCCTCCTGCCCCCCTTTGTGGGAGCTTGCAGATGGAGTGGGGAAGCCATCCTGATACCCAGAAAAAGGTATTTCCATGTCTGTGTGGTCATTTTGTGTCACCTCAAATTCACCCGAGTGATCCCGGTGTAGCCCACGCTGGACAGGGCTCCCATGGGAACACTGTCATGGAGCATCTTCGAGGAGGTTGAGTAAGGGTGTTGCTGGGCCAGGCTGGTTCTGCCCCTGCACAGGTGGCCATGCACTGAAATTAGTTTTGCAAAAGACAGTTTATGTGCAAGTGGCCACATGTGGAGGGGCGTGGAGTCAGGTGGGTTTTTTGTCTTGCAAATTCAAGAATGAGATTTGCAGACAGCAGAAGGTGAGAGAACAGAATGAGTATTTATTAAAGTGGCCTCAAGCTCCTGTGGCTGGAGGGGAGCCTCGAGGTTGCCAGTGGGTGCTGTGGTCTAGGGGTTTCTAGGTCTAGGGTCAGCCTGCCCAATCCCAGGTTAGATCCTTAGCACCTCATAAAAATATAAAATAAAATAAATTAAAGGCATTTTGTCCATCTACAACTATTTTCAAAAAGATTTTTAAAATCCTGGCATTTGAAACAACATAGAGGAACCTTGAGACATGCTCATTGAAAAAGCAAAACAAATAAACAGGAAAAAAAGAAGACATTATGCTCAGCCAATCAAACCAGACACAGAAAGACAAACACTGCATGGCTTCGTTGGTATGCAGAACCTAAAAATGTAAGCTCATAGCAACCAGAAGCAGAATGATGGTCATCAGGGGCCAATATTAATCACACCCTATAAGTTTTGATATATGCTGTTATAAATCAATAAAATATTTTGTGGTTGTGGTAGTGTGCACCTGTATTCCCAGCTACCAGGGAGGCTGAATCAGGAGGACCACTTGAGCTCAGGAGTTGGAGGCTGGACTGGGCAACATACTGGGACCCTATCTCAAAATCAATAGTCTCATCCGGGCTGAGTGGAGCACGCCTGTGATCCTAGAGGCTCAGAGGCTGAGGCAAGAGGATCCTGAGTTCAAAGCCAGCCTCAGCAACTTAGCCAGACCCTGTCTCTAAATACCTTTATAATATCTTTATTTTGTTTATTTAGTTTTTTTTTTTTTAATGTGGTGCTGGGGATCTAACCCAGTGTCTCACAGGTGCTAGGCAAGTGCTCTACCACTGAGCCACAGCCCCAGCCCTAAACAAAATTTCTAAAAAGAGCCGGGATGTGGCTCAGTGGTTAAGTGCCCCTGGGCTCAATTCCCAGTACAAAAAAAAAACCAACCAACTGTCCCTTCCTCCTTGACATCACATCCTGGGCCGCTTCCCTCTGGAGGCCCTTCCTCCATGATGCTCTGCCTCTCCTTGGGCCCAGAGCCATGGTGTCCACCAGCTATGGCCTGGACCTCTGCACCTGCTGGGAATTCAGCCAGGACTCAGGCAGGTAAGCAAGCACTCTACCTCTCAGCTACCTCCCCAGCCCTCCAGGAACACGAAAACACTGCAATGTGATTCTCAGAAACCTTTGCTCCAGACACAGAAAATAAAAGAAAGACAAAATTACCCAGGTGTATTCTGGATTCAAGACTCAAGAAACAATCTATTTTCCTTCAGATTTAAAAAATGTAAAATATGAACAAAAGTAAGTGAAAATTTAAAAACCACTAAACATTTTCTATTGAGTCTTTGACCCATGAGAGATTGGGAATATATTTTTTTCCTCTGAGGTTAGTGAGGTTTCACTGTCAAAAGAGTATAATGCAATGTTTCCATATATGTATGAATAGTGTGCCACACTCACGCTGACCCCCATACCCCTGCCCCACAGCCTCCGTGTGTGTGTGTGTGTGTGTGTGTGAGAGAGAGAGAGAGAGAGAGAGAGAGAGAGAGGGGCAGCGAGCCCCACGCAGACCTCCTCTCAGCCGACTGCAAGCCTAGGGTGTGCTGTTGCCCTGCTTCTGCCGGTTCTTCTTCAGTGCTTACTCAGAGCTGAAGGTGCCAGTCCTCCGGCCAAGCCTCCCAGCACCTGCTCTCTTGCTTGTTCAAGCTTCTGTGTGGTGCATTGCATGGTCAGTTCTGGTCAAGGTCTTGGGTAGCTGTGAAGAAGGCGCATTTACAGTTGGGGGTTTGATGTTCTGTGGGCGTCCGCTACGTTTTCTTAATTGGTGTTGGAAATCCTAATAAGCTGGCCACGGTGGCGACGCCTGTAATCTCAGCCGCTCAGGAGGCTGAGGCAGGAGGATCGCGAGTTCAAAGCCAGCCTCACCAAAAGCGAGGCACTAAGCAACTCAGTGAGACCCTGTCTCTAAATAAAATACAAAATAGGGCTGGTGATGTGGCTCAGTGGTCGAGTGCCCCTGAGTTCCACCTCCGGTACCAATCAATCAACTGATCTTCAAGAAGGAAAGGAGAGCCTCACCAGGGTCCACCTGGAGGCTCGTGCAAAAGGAACAAGCTGATTTTCAGCAGCACTTCCAACAAGCAGCATGCGGGCCGGCTGGCTGGGTGATGGATGGGTTTGCCACTTTTTTGTGGGTTTTGGTACTGGGTATTGAATCCAGAGGAGCTTAACCACTGAGCCGCATCTCCAGTCTTTTTTATTTATTTAAACACAAAGTCTCTCTAAAAGTTGCTTACGGTCTAAATTGCTGAGGCTGGCTTTGAACTTCTGATCCTCCTGCCTCAGCTCCCGAACGGCTGAGATTACAGGCCTGTGCCTCCGCGCCCGGCTGACACCCTTTTTTGAAACAGTATGCCTCACACATTTAATAAATCAAAAATACCTGAACCATTACTAGAGTGAGAGGATAATAGAAATACAATATTTCTGACAAAAGTAACTACGCGGGCAGCGATACAAAAACACCACCAGAAAAATGACAGGACCTAGGGTGGCGGTGGCTCCGGGCTCCTCCCCAGCTCCTCTGGCTGGACTTTCTGCTCTCTCCCAGCTCCTCCTCTGCCTTCCCCTCCCCGTCTGCGGTTCTCCCCAGCTCCTCTTCTTTCTCCTCCACTACTCCTCCTTCCCCGGCTCCTCCTCCCCTCCCCAGCCGCTCCTCCTCTGGCTTCTCCTCCCAGTCCGCTGCTCCTCCCCGGCTCCTCCCCTTCCCTGGTTTCTCCTCCCCCGCATCCGACCCAAATCCTTCTCCCTCCTGTCCGTCCCCTCCTCGTCCCTGGGTCCTCCCCAGCCCCTCCTCTAGCCCGGCCCCCTCCTCCGCACCCAGAGGCGCACGCGCGATCTCCTGGCTGGTCCCCGCCCGGTGGAGGGATCGATGGTCCGAGCTCGTGCGCGCCTGCTCGCCCTCGGCGCTCGGCTCGCCGTGCCTGCGCGTTGCCGTGGCGACGCGGTCGCGGCCCCGCCCCCGGCCGCTGCCCGAGCGCAGGAGAGGCGCCGAGGCGTGGGGGGCCAGCCGGGCGCGCGCCTGCCGGGCGGCGTGGGGGTCCCGCCCGGCCGCCCGCCCAGCCCCGCGACCCGGGGAGCGCGAGGTGGTGCGGAGCGTGGCCGGCGGGTTCGGCCCCCGGCCGGGGCGGCCCCTATGCGCGGCCGTGGAGCCTGCCCCTGTGGCCTCGGGCCGGCGGCGCCCACGGCCTCTGGCCTCTAGCCTGGCCGCGCGGGGAGCGGCGCGGCGCGGGGCCCGAACTCCAGCGTATGGGCGCGCGGCGGCTCTTCCCGGGCCGGGACGACTGGTCAGTGCGCGGCTTGCACACGCCGCCCCTCCCCGCGGGTCTGGCTGCATCGCGCGCTTGTGCCCGGGCCTGGAGTTGTCTCCCGCACAGCTGTCCAGGCCGCGGCGCGGAGGCACGACGCTCGACAGGCCCCAGAGTGGTGCCTGGCCCTGTCCGTGTGGGCACACCACCGTGCCCGGCAGCCGTGACCCGTGGGCCGTCCCGAATGGCTCACCAACTCCCAGAGGCACATCTCCTTTCCTCGTCACGCCGCCCTGCTAAGGATGTGTCCTGCAAACAGTCCGAACCCCTAACCTCCCCCAGTGCGTTGGACAAGGCATCCTCAAACCTGGCTGCTGCGAGAGTTGTTCGTTAGTCCAGAGTGGAGCAGCCCGCAGCCCTCCGCACGCGAGGGCAGCCCGTGCAGGAGCCCGCGCTGGGATGAGCGGCCGAGTCCCGCTGGCAGAGAAGGCCCTGTCGGAAGGCTACGCCCGCCTAAGGTACAGGGACACTTCCTTGCTCATCTGGCAACAGCAGCAGCAGAAGTTGGAATTTGTGCCACCTGGGACATACCTGAGCAGGAGCCGAAGCATGTGGTACTCACAGTATGGAAACGAGGCCATCTTAGTCAGAGATAGAAACAAGCTTGAGGTCTCCCGAGACACTGGGCAATCCAAGTTTTGCATAATTATGTGATTCCAGTGTGGAAAGCTGCACTCAAGTGCCAAGCCTTGAGGAAAAGGAGACTAATCTGTTCCATGGTCCTGTTCATTTCTTGTTGGAGATCTTAAAGACCACGAAGATTGAGCTCCTGTGTAAGAACCCAAGAAGCCCAGCTCCAAGCCCTTTAGCACAGATCAGTGCAACTGGTACCCAGAGATTGCTGGGGACCTTTGTAGCCCAACATTATGACATGCCGCTGCACCAGGTGCTGCAGGGAATAGAGGGCCTGGGCACTGCTGGTCGCTGTGTTTCTGTTTCCAGACAAGACCAACAAGAGTGGCTCCCACCTTGCAACCCCCCTTCAAGGTTTTCGTTTGCTGGTTTGCTTTGCTGGGATGGAACTAGGCCTCATGTGATAAGCAAGTGCTCTGCCGTGGAGCTGTGTCCTCAGCCCTCAAGGTCTTACAGGTTATTTGAGTAGTAACTTCTGCCTGGTGAAGAACAGGTGAGATCCATCAGCGTGCATGTAGTGGCCAGTGGCCAGCCCAGCACAGGTGGCATCTCAGTAGCCATAGTCCAGCACAATCCTCACTGGCCCAGACATTGGCTCACAGGCAAGTACATCCTGAACCCCTTAAGGAAACTCCCAAATTTTAAGCTCCACAGGAGTTGCCTACAGTGCTTTCAAACATAGTCCCATGGTTGAGAAAGGCAGGTTCCTCCCTGGATGGAGTATTTTGGTCTTTGTACTCTGAGCTGCATCTGCCCGACGTTTGACTTGTCATCTCTGCACACGGGCAACAGTGCCCACCTCTGTGGGCAGTTTCCTCAAGTCATTTTGAAAGAACTTGCCCCTGCTGTCATGACCATTCCCATGGCCGTGCAGATGTCAGGTGTGCTTTGTCTGTGGATTCTCTCATCTAAATAAACATCCTTTAGGATTCTCCTTCCCTCATTTTTTAATGTGTTCTTGATCTTACTTGGCTTTTGGTTTCTTGGTGCTACCTGAGGACTGCTAAAGCCCTAGTGCCCCAGAGAGCATCGCTGTCGCAGTGGGGTGCACGTCTCCACGCTCATACTTGGAGGGCGTCCTCTGCCCATGCATTCCCTCCACTCAGCTGTTCAGACAGGGCCTGTTTCTGCCTGTGACACCTGGCAGGTGGCCAGCGGTAGCGCCCAGCTCGTCCCCATTGCACGCAGCCTGTCCTGAGCACAGCGTGCTCACTGTGCTGGCCCCCTGCAGCCGTGCTGGTGCGCTGGCCAACACCACAGGTCAGCTGCAGCCTGGGCCTTTCTGCTTGGCCCCTGGTCTGCTGGCTGCCTCAAACCAGAAGGCTTAAGGTGAGATTTCCTGAAGTGCCACAGTCCCACAGGGGATGCTCAGGGCTGGTGGACTATCCATCTGCTAGAGGAAGACTTACCAAAGGCTCACCTATCAAGGGGACCTGGCACTTGGGAACTGCGCCAAGACTACTAGGTAGTTTCTGTCAACGGGTTTTCGGTTCTTGTGTAATCCCTGCTTGGGAAGAAAACAAGCCCACACTTATCTGCAGTACCTGAATGCCACCTGCTCACTGCATCTATGACTAACCTAAGGACAGGTCAAGGTCAGGTCAGTATGGGACAACACTTAAATGGGTTGGGGTCTGAGGATACATCAGCCCAGGGAGGATAAGACTCACTGGGCCAGTCTCTGGAGGGGTCAGCGGATGCAGGTGACAAACAGGCCTCCACCCATACATGGGACAGCTGGTGCTAAGCTGCTTAGGCTGCAGGAAGGTGGCATTTGCCTGAGGTGGACAGGCCAGTGCTACGCTGGAGAAGGCTGGTCTGAATGTGAAGATCAGTGTCAGTAGGAGTGACAATCGGCCTGACTCAGCTGGGGTGGGGGTGGACATGCTCCCTGGCCTGTGCTGGGGCCAGTCACTTGAGTACCTCCTCTCCAGGAAGATGTGGGACCACTCTCCATGGCCGTCTTGAGCAGTGTTGGGACCTTGTCCAGACCTGTTCTTGGTGCACTCCGATCATGCCTGGCCCGCTGGACCCAGAAAGAGGGCTGGATGCCTGCACCACAGGGGCAAGTGCTAGGGGAGGCCCAGCAGGGGGAGTGCCCGCATCTCTGAAGGCAGCCTGGGGTGGGGGCAGGGGCGCAGGAGACGGGAGCCTGGTTCTCCCCCTCACACACAGCAGCCTGTCCCAGAAGCAGGTACTAGGAAGGAGGGCGGAGCTCTCAGGGAGGCCAGGGGGAGGGCCGGAGCTGTGGGATGCTCTGGGTGCTCTGCCAAGAGCTTCACCATGCGGCCCGAGTCGGGGAGCCGCCGCAGAAAGCATAGGACAGCACACAGTTGGCCTTTTTCTTCTTCTTTTTATTATGAAAACAAAACAAATGCCCCAGGAGAAGGGTCCATGATTACCAGAAACATCAGAGTACTCTCTACCATTTTTATTCTGTGGTGTTGAGGCCAGCATTGCAATAAACAAGCTAAACTACTTACACCGGACTCTTTTTCAGTAACTGACATTTACAGGAATATACTAGAAACGGCACTAAAAAGTTAAGAAAAGTTACGGTAAACTTGCATGCACATCATACAGAAAAGTAACATTTTAGATATAAAAAGGAAAATGTCCTGTAAGTGTTAGTGTCATCAGGGAACAGCGGTACACAGTGGGTGTGACAGCCTTGAGGCGGCATTGCTTTTCCCAGTGACAGTAAAAGGCGGGACGCTGAAAAGAACAAAATCAAACGAACAAGAAAACGCATCTCGGTCTGTGAGCAAGCCTGTGGGGGGGCAGGCCAGCAGGAGGGCCTGGGCCCGGGGCCACCCAGGCCTGGCCTGGCCTCCAAGGCTCCTCCTGCCCTTCCTGCACCCTTCCCAAGGAAGCCTGCCGAGAGCTGCCCTACGGCTCTCCGCAAGGGACAATCTAGTGAAGCCACTGCAGTCCTCCCCACATAGGTGAGTGGGGCACCAGGCGCCCACAGCTCACACCAAGGGTCTCAAGGGAGTCGCTGACCCTCCAAAACTGAAGAGAAACAGTGTTGAGTCTGGACAGAAGGCCTGAAGTTACAGCACCAAGAGCTGTGCGCTCAGTGTGGCCACAGCCTGGGAGCCGCCAAGCCAGGGACCTGCGAGAAGGGCGGGTGGCGGTTGCGTCAAGCATGGTGGACAGCGGGCCACTGCACCAACTCCAGCTGCTTCTCCCGGGCCAGCTCCCACGGGCGACACCTCACTACCTGCAGCTCCCCCAGGGACCCTGGCTGGGGCCTGTGCCTCGCCCAAGAGTGCACTCCTGGAACGTCACCACTCAGATCCTGTGCGAAGACCTGTCCATCTCGTGTTAATTCCTTAAAATCACAGTTTAAATATTCTATTAAAGATCTATTTAGAAAATACCTTTGAAAAACAAGGGTAACTTTTAAAAATGGAACTTTAAAATCCATTTATATTTTTACTATAAACAAAACTGACTTAAAAGTTTAACAAGCCAAGTGGCAGAATTGCCGGTAGCCCACCAGGCAATCCCACACCCGCGGAGGGCCAGGGACTGAAACGTCACCTGCCCAGGGATGCCCACGACCAGTCCTATATTCACCCAGGTGTGCCTGTGGGGACCACGGACCACCAGACCAAGCCGCCGAGGCATGGACCCCACAGCCCCTGGGGCCCTCATCTGGGGGTCTGTGAGGACACCTAGGGCAGGCATTTCTCCAGCAGGCAGCACTGTGTGGACCCCAGGGTGGCCTCCATGCCTGGGCAGACCGGCCAGGCCCCTGGAGGCTTGGGTGAGCAGGGGGCAGGCCGGCCAAAGCCACGGTGCGCAGAGCTCGGCTGGGCAGAGCTCAGCTGGGCCAGACGGCAGCCTCCAAAAAAACAGAACCTTCCGTTAAACTCTGTATATTATTACTTTTTACAATAGAAAGTTAAAAATCGAGCCTTTGATTTACTATACATTTCTTTTCTCTCAGATTACAAAGCTTATGTTATAGAACTGGGGTTCCCTAAGTTGATTTTAAGTCTTAAAGAGACCGTAAGTGAATATGAGAGAACTGAACCAACGTAAATACCTAAGTGTGCTGTAGCTGAGAGGTGTCCCCCTTAGTAAGTCTCCAATGTTACAAAAACAAAAGCAGAAACAAAGTAACCCACGAGAAGAACCAAAAAAGCCACCGGACTCAGGAGGAGCACACAGACGGATGAGCACCAGCCCGGCAGGCGGGGAGGCCGGGGCCCGGAGGCCGGGGCCCGGAGGCCAGCGTCTCTGCGACTTCTCCTAATGCACTTCTTTCACGGTTTTGTTTTTCTTTTCTTTTTTCTTTTTTTTTTTTGTTTTTTTTTTTTAAAAAAATGACCAATGATGTTAATAAATAAAGTATTTATATATACATAAACTAGGGAAGTGGTTCCAGAGTGTGCGGCAGCAGCCAGGGCAGCACTGACCAGATGGGGACACACGGGCTGGACTTTTATAGAAAACCGCTGAACCTTACAAAAAAGTCTCTCTTTTTTTTAATTTTTTTTTTTTTTTTTTAAGTTGAGGTAAAAGTTTCAGTGTTGGAAACCCGGACGCCGCACATGCAGTAGCTGTGTTCGGTCCCGGAAGCTCCTGCTGCTGCCGCTGTGGCCGGAGACCAGACGCCCGCCCGCACACCCGCCCCACGGCACACTCGGCTGTGGAGCTGCACAGCGCCTCACTAGGCCCAGCGGGGCCTCACTGGCAGGCACACCTGTCCTTGGCCCCGGCAGGGGTGACCGCAGTGGCACGAGGGCTACAGCCCAAATGGCAAAGATACCACACGCTGGCAAAGCTTTCAATACAGTACCCACGTCAGTCTCCCTCCGAGGACAGCCCAGGTTGGGCTGGGAACAGGGACTCTGCAAGGTCCTTCAGATCCTGCCTCGCAGGGGTCCAGGGGTCGCTGTCAGGTTAGCATCTGAGGCCGTCGTCTCCAAGCAACTGAACCGAGTTACGAAGAAAAGACTAGCGGGGCCACACCTTCTGGAGTCCGATGCACGCACAGGGAGGACCTCTGACCTACTGGAGCAGAACTGGAAGATACCATAACACTGAATCAAAGAAGACCTGCACACCATGGAACAAAGCAGTGTATTAACCACGGGCACCGCAGGGCTCGCTGTGGGCATCCTCCGCCGGCTGCTTCCAGTCCCGTCACTCGGAGTCGCTGCTGTCGGAGCTGGACCCGCTGGAGCTGCTGCTGCCCGACTCCGAGGAGCTGCTGCTGCTGAGCCGCGATGGTCCCCCAGAGGGCGCGGAGCCGGATTTCTCTGTAGGAGACACAGGGCGGGGAGCTGGGGACAGGCACTGCACACCACGTTGTGTCACAGTTCACCCCCTTCTTGGCCTAGCGGTCAATAAACACCCGTTGAGATGAATTCATGAGGGCAGTGAGACCACTTCAGCACGCTCCAGACAACGGACAAATGCAGTCTGCTAAGGGGAGCTGGGGAGGGCGCCTCGAGAAGCCTCCCGTCAGGGCGCAGCCACCAGCTGAGGGACAGCGGTGCAGGCCCTCCTGGAGCACCCTTGCTGCCTTCCACAGTGCTGGCAGGAGCGCTGGCCATCCCAACACGAGGCAGAGGGGCCTCTGCAAGGCTGTGGCTCTCAATGGGTGTCCAAGCAGGCCAGACTAGCCAGGGACTGGGCTCCTGCGATCAGCCCCCAGCCCATACCATCCCCCAGGTGTGTCTCAGCGGCCTGCTCCTGGGGTGTTCAGGGAAAAAGACAGTTGCTCTTTCTTCAAGGCCCCAGAAAAGGGAGGCAAGGACTCAAATACTGGCTTGCCTAGCCACAAGTCTTGGGTGTACACCAAGCAGAAGGCCCGGCTGTAACGCCCCGTGGAGAGCGGGTGCCTAGCTGTGGCGGTCAGGAAGCTTGCTACAGAGAGGCTGGGAGGCTGCCCAACAGACTCCAGGCTCTCCCTGCCAGCAGGGCCATCTGCCTCTGCCTCTGCCTCTGGGAACGTGGGGCTTGTACGTATACCTCACACGTGAAACCCCCCGAGGCCTGGGCTGGGGCCACACAAGCCACAAGGACAAGCTGAGGCTTCAGGGGCTGAGTGCCCCATCTCAGAGCAGAGCTCACTGGCGAACCCAACTGCATGCTCGCAGCCCTGGTGACCACTGCCCTCCAGACAGAGGGCACGGGGACACCCCGTGGGTACCTTTCTTGGTGGGCTTCTTGCTGTTCAGCTGCCCACTGACGTCCTGCAGCCGCTTCTCCAGCTCCTTCTTCTTCTCCTGGGCCAGCTCCTCCTTCGACTTGGCCGCCTGCTTCTTCCCGCTTGTTGCTGTGCAGGGACAGATGAGCACTGAGAGCCAACCAGGGGCCGCAGCCAGCCCTCACCTGCTGTGCACCACTGCCTGACCCCAGGCCAGTGCATCCCCTGCACAAAGCTGCGCCCAGACCCCGAGCCACAGAAAGGACCAGATGACATGGAACCACACCCTGAGCCCTCGCCATGTGCAAAGCCCTTGTTTTTAAGGCTTTTTTCGAGGATTCTGAAGGGGAATGGGCCCTTTCCACCCACTACTGGGTGCACAGAAGAGGCGTGCCACCCGCTTGTGGGAAGGACAGGGCAGTCCTGAGGCGGAGCCCCAGGCAGCCCTCCCTCATGGCGACACTGCCTATCCCCTGCCTGTGCTGCAAGGCTATTGTGTTCTGAAGTCTGGGCTCCATACCTGACGTGTCACTGCCTCCAAGTGGACAGGTGACTTACCTGGTCTAATGTGCTGTGGCCACACAGGCCACATGGATAGGCCATCCAAGGGAAGGAGGCTGCCTATGCAACTGCACGCAGGTCACGTGAGCTGCCACCCTGCACAGCCTACTGTGGGACCACTAGGGTCTGTCCCCAACCTGACTCCAGCACCTGCAGACCCAGTGAAATCACTGACTTTCTAGGAATGTCTGGGGGGAGGGCTGGAGTCCACCCTGTGGACACTGGGCCCCAGGCCAAGGAGGGAAGTCCGCCCCTGCAGCTGCTACACAGCCTCAAAGAGAGCCTCGGGAAGGTGTGTGATGACCCCAGCCAGACGCTGAGTGAGTGGTGGCGGGCCACCTGGGATTCTGCCTTCCCTAGGCAAGGCTGAGGCCTCAGAGCAGGGCAAGAGGGCTGCAGAGGCTCAGCCCCTGCCAGATGCTCTCAGGGCACAGCGTGGGGGGCCGTGAGGACAGAGGAGGGAGGAGGGAAGGGGCTGTGACCCTCCAGGTGACTTACAGAAGGGCTTTCTCTGCTTCTTCTGTAAGCAAGACTTGACATATCTCTCCAGTTCCCTTAAGGTGGTGGGTTTCAGAGTCTCGAAGTCGATCTCGATCTCGTCGGGGTTGGAGTCCCTGAGGGAGGGCTCCCGCGACTGGATGATGTGCACCACGCGGCCCAGCTTCTCCCCCGGCAGCCGGTTGATGTCCAGGCTGAGCTGGCGCTTCTCATCGTAGCTCATGGGAAGACCCTCCTCCTCCTCTTCGGAGTCGTAGGACGCAGACGCCTGCTTGCTGCCCTTCTTCAGCTGTCTAAGGCACAAGACGGAGAGCATGGCCTCCAGTTCCCAGCCACCACAGGCTGGATGACCCCTGGGGGCAGAGCTGCTGGGCAGACCCTGCTTCAGGGTCTCGGTCATGGTCAGGGTCAAGACAGCTGGCCTGGCCTACAGCCCGCTCCCCTCAGCACCCCACAGCACTCTCAACCAACACCCAAAGCAGGTGTCCACGGCCAAACCATCCAAAAGAAGGCAGGGAGGGGGACAAGAGGGTTGGGGGCATCCAGACCTGCCACCAACTGCAGGACCACGCATGGCCCAGGCACAGCCTGCAGCAGGGAGAAGGACAAGAGCAGGCCTGTACCGAGTGCCACAGGAGCAGGCTCCGAGGAAACCCACGGCCACACCTGCCTCAGAAGTGGGCTTCAGAATGAGGGAGAGCCTCAGGGAAAGGGTCGTGACCAGGAGTCTGCTGACCGAGGGGTGTCCAGGAGCCAGGCCTCAAGACGTGAAGCCAAGCTGGGCGACAAGGGAGGCAGGCCCCACACGACATCAGACTTGCACAGTTCCCCCAGGCCAGGAGTGACACGAGAGCCAGCCGCCAGCCACCCAGATGGGCACACTGTGCCCGCCTGGAGCTTGGAGACCACCCACCCTAGGAGGACATCTGCCCTCAGAGACACGCCATGTGAAATTAACCCTAGCAAACTCAAAAAGTGTCGGAGTCACAGAGCAGGTCCTGGGACCTAATGGACTTAAACAAGAACCCAATCACAGCAGGAAAAATCCCCAAACGTTCAGAACTTAGACGACCCAACTCCAAATGACCCAGTGGTCAAAGATGGCGTCTTTGACCGAATGATGCAACCAGAGTCCTTCTGTAGCGTGCAGCCAAGCGGACGGCGCTCATGCGAGGTCAGACTGCCAGGAGCGCCCATCAGCAAGGCCCAGGGGAGCACTCTGTGACCGTGTCCTAAGAGCCTGCAAGGAGAGCGGACCAAGTCTAAAAGGCAGAGCAAGAGCAAAGGCTGGAGGTGAGGGCAGGAGAACAGCTGAAGGAACCTCGACGCGAGCAGTGACACCCACAGTGTCCATGCAGACTCCCAACACAGGGATGGAGAGGCGCATCACGCCTGGTCTGCAGGTGCCAGGGGAACATGACACACAGCCTGCGTGCAGACACGTCCCAAAGGGAACATGGGAAGACACACAAGGGCCTAGTGAGCTCACACGATTCATATCCCAGATCATGAAAACACTTGAATTTGTGCTCACAGACTATCCAACAATCAAAACCTTTAGGTCCAGATGGTTTTGCTGGTGAATTCTACCAAGCGTTTAAGAATTTATACCAATCCTACAAATCTACCCCAGAAAAGAGAAGAGGGGGTGCTCTCGTTTTCGTAGTCCCTGACCACTCTGAGTGTTACAGTCCACTTTTTTCCTTGGGTACTGGGGATTTAACCCACAGGCACTTAACCACTGAGCCACATCCCCAACCGTTTTTATTTTTATTTTTTTTTTAATTTTGAGACAGGGCCTTACTCAGTTGCTAAGGCTGGCCTTGAACTTGGGATCCTCCCGTCTCAGCCTCTGGAGGTGCTGGGATTCCAGGTGCGCAGCACCACGCCTGGCTTTTATATGTCACCATTTTTGCAGCTGGCATAATACTGGTACCAAACCCAGAAAGCACAAAGAAAGCCAGAATCTGCAACCCCCTCCCGAAGACAGGAAGGGAAGGAGGGAGGGAGGGAGGGTGTTGAGAGCCACAGCCAGTCGGAATGGCCCCTGGCATTTTGCCAGAAGTAATGGTTAAGAGGCGAGCCATTAAGATGCTGCTGGATTGATTCAACTGTACATAGACCCCTGCTGACCGACTCTGGAGCCCGCTACTTTGGAGTTCTTGCGGGGATTTCCTGGGGAGTTCGTGTTGGTTGGTGAAGTTCCGGTGGAGGGAGTTCCGGTTGGTGTGGTGTAAGGGAGAGGGGCCGTGTGGGTGGCATTCGGGGAGTTTCCAGGGAGTGTGCGTGGAGTGCTGTTGGAGTTCAGGCAATAAAGTCTCCTGTTTGAACACACAAGTGCTTTGTGGCGGCTCGGTGATTTGTGCCCAGCCAGACTGCGGCAGGAGGGGAAGTTGGAGATAGGAAAGCAACCCCCAGACTCTCCCACTCACCAGCTCCATCTCCCCCCAGCCACCAAAGCCTGACCCCGGGATCCACAGCCCTGCATCCACACCAAGGCCTGCCGCTCGGACTCCCAACAGCTGGCAACTGCTACACCAGCTGCTGCCCTCACCCACAACCAGCTCCAGTGAGGTGCCAGGGTCTGGCCACTTCAGTCCTTGCTCTCGGCCCAACCCCCTTCTCAGCTTCCTCAGCAGGACAATTCTGCCCTCACTCCCAAAGGAACACACCTGCTGGCCTCCAGGTGCTGCCCAGCAGGGGTTGCCCACCCCCCACTCCCGCCACAGGGCAAGCATCCTGCAGCTCCTCAGGGCGGCCACGGCAAGAGCTCATCAGAAGGCTGGGTGCTGAGGCACCACCCATCACACAGACCCCTGCCCTACCGGGTGGGCCAGAATCCGAAAACACAAGATCCCCAGAAAAGACCCCTAGCCCAGATCAGGAAAAGGCCCCAGGTTCTTGACAGGTGGAGGTGGATGCAGCCCAGAGCTGAGGGCCCTCTGGCAGGTCTGGCTGTACACCGTGTCCAGGAACCCTGCGTGCATTCCCAGGCAGCAGAGCCCAAGCCCCTGCCCCCTGCCCCCGCCCCCGGGCCGCAGGGCCCACCTGCCGGCCGTGGTGCTGCTGGCCTTCTTGGCGGGGGCCTTCTTCTGCGGAGCCTGCTTGGCCGGCGGGATGCCCTTGGCCTTCTTCTCCTCCTCGGGCTTGGCCTTGTGCTTCTCCTTCTCCCTGTCCTTGTCCTTCTTCTTTTTCTCCTTCTCCTTCTTCTCCTTTTTCTTCTTTGGTTTGTTCACGGGGGCCTGAGACAGGGCGGCCAGCTGCTCATGCACGGCCTTCAGCTGGAAGAGAGTGGGCGGCTGAGTAGGGCTCTCTGCAGGCCCTGGGCACAGGCTGGCTGTGCACCGGGGACAGCCAGGCAGGGCAGGAAGCTGTTCGGACCCTCTTCCTGGCTCCAGGAGGCTGCTGGCTGTCACCACCACTCTGAGGCCATTTCTTCACCTACAGGGCACGGGGCACCATTGCCCAGAGCAGGCGGGATGCAAGAGTCCTCAGCAACAGCAGCTGGTGTTATTGCTACCTGTTTTCATTTTGTGTGGGTGAGTGTGGTACTAGGGATCGAACCCCAGGGTGCTCTGCCACTGGGCAACACCCAAGCCCACCTTGCTATTCTTTATTTTAAGGCAGGGTCTGAGTTGCCCAGGCTGGCCTGGGACTTGCCGTCCTCCTGCCTCGGGCTCCCGAGTGGCTGGGATCACTGGTGTGTGCCAGCACACCCAGAGACTATTACTGCCTTCAGGTGAGAATGATGCTGGAGGCAAAAGTGCCTGAGCAAGACCACTCATGCAGGAGACATGCAGGAGGGGCAGCACCTGGAGGCCAGCTTACATTCCCTGTAGCCACCCTGCAGCCCGCAGAGCTGTGAGCTGCACCCTCATGTCAGCAGCCTCCTCTAAGCCAGGGAAGAGGGGCACCAGGTCCACGCCCTGCAGGTGAGCAGATGGCCTATCCCATGGCCTCTCTTCATGCCAAATCAAATGTCCAGCCCAGTTCTGGGGAGCAGCCCTGTGCTCACAGCCAGTGTTCCCTCTGACACGACGCCCACAGGGCTGGCTGGGCAGGGCAGGGGAGGCAGGGCTGGGAGGGGAAGGAGGGCAGAGCTGGCCAGACACTCAGGGGCAGCAACCTTTCTGCTCAGAGCCAGAGACCCCACCCCAAGGCCCATCACGTCTCCGAGAATGTCCAGGGCACATGTGCCCATGCAATGCCACGTGCTCTTGTGGTCAGGCTCTAGCTGCGCACACGTGGAAGGCGCCTGGCCCCCCAACCAAGTCTTCCAGCAAAGCCCACTGAAGGACCACTGGGCTGCACTGATGGATGCCCAGTGGGTGGGAGGGGAAGTTATGACTGCAGCAGACCCTGGGCAGACAGGCCTGAGCCCACAGTGGGCGCAGGGCGGTCTCACCTGCTCCTGCAGCTCTGCCAGCCTCGTGGCTCGCTCCTCCTCCGAGTCAGAACTGCCCGAGTCGGAAGAGCTCTCCTCGCTGCTGCGGCTGCTCTCGGTGCCCTTGCTGGCCACGGGGGCCGTGGGTGTGGGCAGTGCTGGTGCCTCCACCGGCTCATCTGGCATCTTGGCAAACCTCATCTCAAACACGTCCTGGGAAAGAGCAGGAGCCACCTTGAGTATCTGGCACCCAGAGGCAGTCCCTCGCCATGGCCACCATTCTGGAGGCCCCCCGGACACACACAGCTGCCTGGTGGCTTGGGATGAGGGTCAGGGTCTGCTTGCCTGGAGTGCTGCGTTAGCTCCCAGCTCACCGCCCTCCTTCCCAGGTGGTTTCTGAATGCAGGCCTGGGAGCAGAGCCAGAGCCAGCCTTCCAGAGTGGGGCACACAGCTCTCCTGGTTAAATAAATCTGCAAGGCTCTGTGGTCAGGTCCCAGAACCGCCAAGCTAACCCACTGTGGACCAGGGAGAGTACCTTCCTTGAACCCTGCCTGAGGCCCTCTGGTCACAGGGATCTGGGGCCTCCTGCCCCTGTCACCTTCCCCTGGTGTCAGTGCAGGGCCTTGTCTCCTAACGATTAGCTCCAAAAACTGACTCAAGAGCAAGAACCTTGTCCTTTCAAACTTGGCTTTGAGGGCAGGCCGTGGCGTGTGGTAGAGCACATGCTAGGCCCAGCACTGCAGAAGAAAAAAAGGTGGGGGAAGCTTTGGATAGCTCCTCAGTAGCTCCTACAAGAGGACCTAGGCCCTTGCAAGCCCCTTGTGGTGAAGGGCGCCACCCAGATTGGTGTCCCACAGTGAAGTGAGAGCCCCCTGCCGAGTGCACACTGCCCCAGGCTGGCTCACACAAGATGGCCCCACCAGGCTGGGTCTAGCTTCCTCAGCAGCCCATTCTGAATTCTGCCTCCCAGACCTTCTCTTCGGGGGAGCCGTCCCCAGAGTAGGCTGCCCTCAGAGCCCTGGCTGGGGAGACAACCAGCCTCGGAGGCCATTCCAGGCGGGCAGCTTGTTAAAGGTGCTGGGCTCCAACCCATGGCCTGACTGAGCAGCCCCCTCCAGCAAACACTAAGCAGGTGCAGCTGGGAAGACCCTCAGCCTCCGGGGCTGGGCTGCTGACAGCCCGATTCGGGAGACAGCGGCAGAGCTGCAGACTCTGCTGAGCACAAGCACAGCTGGCTGTAGCCCAGAAGTGTCCCTGGTAAGGAGCAGTGTCTGGCAGAGCCTCGGGGTCCAAAAGAGTGAGCAGGGTCTCGGCACAGTTCTGGGGTCTACAGGGACCTCTGGGGTGGCTCTGCCCTGCGCTCCAGCAGGCACAGCCCTGTGGGGAAGGGCCTCACCGGGCCACCGCACAGAGGGCCCAGACAGCTTGCTGGCAGCGTAACCCAGGACGCCACCTGGAGCTCCCCCACGGGGCGCCAGGATGGGCCTAAGCCAGGGAGTTAGAAAGGCTCTCAGGACGTTCTGTACAAATATCAGCCATGATTTGTTTTCCCCACCAAAAGGGCTGTTGATCATATAAACTTGAAACTCTTCTTTACTTTTTTCCATACTTTTTTACTGCTGCATTATGATCGTGTACAATGGGATTCACTGTCACAGGTCCATATGTGCACACAACTGGGACTGTTCTTTAAAAAGGCAAACAACCTGCAGCAGAGCCTGAGAGGTAAACAGGGCAGGTCCGGCCCAGGCCCAGGCCTCAGGGCGAGGCCCAGGCACATGCTCCTGGCAGAGGCGGGGCCCCCCCCCCCGCCCCCCCCCCCCCCGCAGGCGGTCTGCAGCTCCCACAGTGGCCCTGGCCTGACGATTGAGCCTCAGGAGCAGGACAGCTGCACCCCACAGTCAGCCCTGGAGGGACAGGCCCTCCGGCAGCAACACCCTGCGAGGCCTGCAGGTGGGCACAAGATCCTGCAGCCATGAAGGCACTGCTTGCTCACTGGCCATGTCCCCAGCAGCCCGCGGCTCCTGGAGGTGGAGGCTAGCCTGTCTACCACAGCATCTGAACACCAGGCTCCAAGCCTGCCTCAAGCCAGCCTCAAGCCAGCACCCATGGAAAATGGGTTTTGCATGATGCTCCCCCAAGACTTCCTAGCTCGGTATCTCTGAGACACTTGTGTCCCTCCTGGGTGCCCATCCTGTATCTGGGGTCCGGGTGCCCCCAGTGCCAAGTCAGCTCTAACTGCTCCTATGCCCAGCCTCGGGTTACCTGGAGCTTCCTGGCCATGGCCACCACCTCATGGTCTGGAGGGTTGTACTTATAACAATTTGAGAACATTAACCGGACGTCGGCGGCGAAGCCCTGTGCGTCTGGGTACTCGCGGCTGTCCATCTTCCTCTGCAACACACAAGCAGTAGGCATGAGTGAGCATGGTCTGGCGAGCACGCACTCCCAAGCAGACCCTGCAGGATGGACTCAGGGTCACACAAGCCCAACGCAGCACCAGCCAGGACACCCCAGCTCTCTGGAACTTCAGGTGTGGGCGCCCACAGGGAGGGAGGGGAAGGGACTCGATGGCTTAGAAGGGCAAGTGGAATGTGGAGACAGAGTCCCTGGCTGGAAGAGGCACTCTGCCAGGAGTCACGGTCCTCACCACCACCCAACCCTCCCTTGTCCGGAGTCCCTGATTCCATGTAGCAGTCAGCACCCCACACAGAAGGCTCTCCTGTGAGGTTCCACCCTGCCGACCACAAGAAGCCTGCTCAGCTACAGAACAAAACATCGCATCTTTTTCACGGGGATTTGGTCACTGTCATCCAGGTTGTGGCTTACAGAAACAGCATCTCAGAGCCCAAAGGCAGCTTATGCCCCCTCCAGGGAGCCTGGGGCCAGCAGGGAGCCACAGAGCCCCTGTGGCCTAGGCCTGGAGGGCCCCGGTGGGTGAGGCTGGAGGCACAAAGCTGGGGAGGGGCAGCTGGGCAGGGGAAGACAGGAATGGGACCACCCACAAGGGGACATCTCAAGGTCACCATGGAGGACAAACTGATTGTGGAGGCCAGGACTCAGGGCCTTGAGGGGAGAGCAGACAAGGGGTGGCCCAGGAGGCTGTCAGTCCAGGTACCAGTGAGATGGAATGGCTGGGCACCAACTCCCAGGGGTCAGAGCAGCCTCCTCCAGGAGCCACCCCGTGCCTCTGGGTCATGCACCCTCTGCAGAGGACTGTCTGGGGACATGGGAAACCAGAAAACCTTCTGATATCAGGGGAAAAACCTGACGTCCAATTTCAACAGTGCCAGGATGAGACACGCCCAGAGCTCTACTTTCGGAACCCGGGGCCAACAGGGTACAACCCCTGTGGTCGGGGACACGCCCCTGTGGTGTGGGGCATGGCCTGTTACTGTCAGGTGATGTTAAGAGCTGTGGCTGCCTTGTGCTCTTTTCTATTACAACCTGCTCGTGAAGGACACGGCAGTGGTGGTGAAGCCGGGCTCAGCTGTGGACAGTGCATCTAGGCAACCCTGCTCTGCCCAGCGTGAGGGGCCCGGGAGGCCCAAAGCATGCTGTGACTTCAAAGTGGACCAAGCTTGCAAAATGACTTTACTCTGGAGAAGAGCAAACCAGCCCCTCTGAACCAGCACAGCAGGTCAGGTCTTGATGCAGCCCACATGCCAGACCCCCAGCCTCACTCCGGAAGCTGCCACTGCAGCCTGTGCAGACACAGGGGCCCAGCCACAGCGAGCGGAGGCTCCTGACACCTCTGGGCTGAGGCTCTGCCCTCAGTGTCACACCCAGGGCACTTTATCCAAGTGAGCACAGGCCTTCCAGACATCCACTGCCCACCGGGCAGGATGTCCTCACCGGACCTGCCCTGGGCTGTCATTACTGCGAACGGAGGCTGAGGGCTAAATCAGCCTCCGCAGACGAAATGCCAACAACGGACAGGACCACTACCCGCACATAGGAATCGTTCCAGGGCCCAGAGGTGGGCCACGCCTGCCAGAGCTGCCCTGCCCAGGAGGGCAGAGCACTGTGGACACCTCGGCCCAGCCCAGGCTGCACCCTCTCTCTACGTCATGGCCCACTGAGGCCCACTCGGCTGAGACCCGCCTGGCTCCACCTGGCAGAAGACACACAAGCCCAGCAAAAGGCAGGGTCTGGAGAGACCCTGTCTGGGGACAGGAGCTTGGGTTCACCTCCAGCGGTGGCCACCCAGCTCTGGTCCCTGCTAAGGACCTAGACCTGGGGCTCGAGGGCAGCACCGGCAGCTCTAAGTCGTGCCTGCCACAAGGTGGGCCATCGTGAAGGCCTCCCTGCCCGAGGGACAGGCAGCCACAGGCGTGGGACAGCTGGCGGGGCACCCCGCCCACCTTGACGGTGCTGAGGTCCATGGGGTGCTTGATGATGTCATGGTAGTCATGCAGCTCCAGCGCCTCAGCGTCCACTGGCTTGTAGAAGGGCCAGGCGTAGGCCGCGTGCTTCTTGGACAGCATCTCTCTGAGGATGCTGTCGCAGTGCCGCAGGTGCTCGGACAGCTTGCCCTTCTTGCCTGCGTGCTGAGGCACCTCGCCATCCTCCAGGTCCTTCTTGGGTGGCTTGATGGGGCGACCCCCACTCTCGCGCCGGGCCACCACCTTGGCCTGCTTGGGATCTGCCAGCGGCGGGGGCGACTCACTGCGGCTGGCGGTGATAGCCGCCGTGGTGGGCGTGGTTGTGTCTGCTTTCCGCTTCACGCCCTTTTTCTGTGAGAGCAAAGCGACCAGTGAGCACCCAAGGTAAGGCCCTGGCGTGGGCACGTGTCTCGAGGCACACACTTCTGGAGCGCAGACCTCACGCAGTCTCGCTGCGAACTCCCTACCGAGGACACCGAGGCTCAGAGTGGCCAGCTGCTGGCCATGGTCACACAGCTGGCAGTGGTGAGGCTAGGACTCTGAAGCCTGCCCTTGCCAGACCTGAGGGCCTCACCTCTCTCCCTGGGTCCTGAGGGCCCCGCCGTCCAGGTGGGCTCGCTCACTACCACCCTGGGTGGCATGAGGAGCCACACACCACCCACCCAACACCTGAGGCCCACCTCAGCCCAGGCCCAGCACCAGGGGCTGCACAATGGGGGTCTCCCTGCTTTTAAAGACCAACAGAGAGCGCCAGAAGGGGACCCCGAGCTGGGCTTCAAGAACAGACACAGTGGTTGGTGCAGGATGAGGGGGGCGGCAGGAGCATTCTGGGCTAGACAGGGGCAGCCCGACCAGGGGACGTGAAGCAGCCACAGCAGGTTTGAGGACAAGGGACTCCAGGAACTGTGGGGTTGGCACATCTGGACTGTCCAGAGGCATGGGCAGCCACCACTGGCTGTTCTAGGCCAGGAGCCTGATGCAGCAGAGTGCTGTGTGGCCAGGCCTGAAGCAGAGCCGGTGGCAGCACACAGGGCCTCCATCACAAGCAGCTCTGACACTCACGCAGCCCAGGTGTGAGGGTCTCTCCCGCAGCCTGCAGGGGCAGAGGGCCCCGGGCATCACGGGTGAGTCAGGGGCAGGACTCGACGTGCTCCGAGACCAGCTTGGTGGAGCCGTCAGCTCAGATGAGGTGGGAGGAGAAGCCAAAGGGAGCCACAGCTCCCCAGCGGGCTGCCAGCTGCCCAGGGGTCTGCTGTCAGAGTGGCCCACATCGATGCCCAGCTAAGCTGCTGCCCTCAGGCTGACGGGGGCATGAGCCGGCTTCCACAGACAGTTAACAGGCACCCACAGGATGCCAAGCACAAAGCGCGTGCCCCAGAGGGCCCCGGGGAGGGGGACAGGCTCATCTGGCTCTGGCAAACGGGACATGCTCCAAAACAGCCCCGCGCTATGGGAAGTGGCCTGGCCAGGCGCCACCCAGAAGTGCAGGCAGTGAAGGCCACGGGGAGGGGAAAGCGACGGGGTTGGCGTTTTACCTTGGGAGAGCCATTAAACCCTGACGCCCGCTTCCTCATCTGTAAGAGGGGGGACTACTGTCTGCCCCAGAGGGTAGCTGTGAGGATCAAATCGAAGAAGACAACACGTGTCAGTGGCTGCATGGGCCTCGTGAGCCGCGTCCTGTGGGAGAGCCAGGCCTAGCCAGGAAGGGGCGGTGCCCATGGTGAAGAGCTCCCAGCAAGCAGGGTGGACGGAGGCCCTCAACACCCAGCAGTGCCACTCACTGGCCACCGCTCTCCCCAGGCATGAGCAGGAGAGGGACTGCCCCCCATGCTGCTCTCCCACACCTTCCCACCTTGACCAATGGGCTGTAAGGCCAGGGCTGCCTGGCCAGAGAAGCTGGGGTTCAAGTCCAGCCCGGCCCTCACCAGCCGTGTGACCTCCAGCCCCTGAGCCTCGGTCTCCTCGTCTGTGCAGAGAGAACATCTCCAAACAGCCAATAGCCCCGGGAGGCGCAGAGCTCCCCTCCCACCCTGGACCTGCCCACTGCAGGAGCCCAACAGGTCGGCCCCAGCCACCTCACGACGACCACCTCAGGCCCCAGATGCTCACCTTGACAACAGGCGGCGTGGGAGGGACCACAGGGACGATGGGCGTCGTGGGAGGAGGCGGTGCAGCAGCGGGGGGAACAGGGACTGATGTGACATTCGCAGTGATGGTTGGTACGGGGGTGGCAGCAATGACAGGCGTCTGGGAGACAGTGGGGGGCACATTCTGGAAGGGGGTCGCTGGGGAGACTGAGGACACGGCCGCCACTTGCTGCGTACCTTCAAGACAAGGACAGAAACTCAGCACAGGAGGCTTCTCTGCTGCATCTCCAGAAGCACCCAGGACCATGCCTTCTAGCAGAGTGCATCCGGGGCCGGCTGTGAGAGCAGAGCCCGACCTGGCCAAGAGCCCAGTCCTGCACCTTGGGGCAGAAGCTGGGCTGGCTCACCTTGGCTGAGTGCTCACTGTGACAGCAGCACCCCTGGCCAGAAACCAGAGGAGGCTGAGGGAGGAGACCAAGAGAAGCCCCGCGGCCCGGCACCAAGAACCGGCTGTGCGGTCAAGGGACCTGGGACAGAACTTGGCCATCATCGGTAACCAGCCGTGCAGGCAGCTGCATGGCCGTCTTCCTCTACCTGGCTCCTCTGCTCCATAACCCGCCTGGTCAGCCCAACCCCAGCGCTTGTGCTACTCTACCACCAGGCTCCCCAACAAGGAGCAAGACAGATGACAGTGACGCTCAGGTCACCAATTAGACAGCAGAGAAAGATTTGGAAGGGGAGAACAGGGACACGTGCCAGCAAAAATGTCAATGTCCTCCTTGCCCCCAGGCTAGCCACCTCTCCAGCACAAACTGGCGCCTGCAGGCTCATCCCACCCATCCCACCCAGTGGACAGGGAAATGGCCCGAGGGCCACAGGCCTGGCACCCCAGCCCATCTACCTGTGCGCCATGGACAGAACATCCCCCATCCCCCTCCCCTTTACCTGCACTCTGGGTCCCCGCAGCCGGCTTCCGGCCTTTGCCCTTTGGAGCAGGGGGTAATAACTCAACTTCCTCTTGGGGCATCTGGGCCACTTTCTGCAGAAAAATTTTCTCTAAGGCTTGGGCCATTAGCACTATGTCATCTGTGGGCTAAAGACAGAGAGCCCGGGTCACTTGCTGGGAAAGGAGCATGATCCTGCAAAAAACACTGTGGGTTGTGGCTCAAGGAAGCCTTTATGTAGAATCTGTTAAGAGACCTGGTGGAGAGGACACTAGACAAACATATTTCAGTGTGGAAACTCCCAGAGCCACCCAGGTGCGGTGGCATGCACCCACAACCCCCGTGGCTCAGGGAGGCTAAGGCAGGAAAGTGGCAAGCTTTAGGTCAGCCTCAGCAGACCCTGCCTCAGGATAAAAAATTTTAAAAGGCTGGGGTTGTGACCCAGTGGTAGAGCAGCCCTGAGTTCAATCCCCAGTATCTCAAAAAAATAAATAAGAAACAGCCGCCATGGGGGTATCATGGGGCAGAGTGCTTGCCCAGCATGCCCGAGGCCCGGATTCCATCCACAACACAACCAAAAAGAAAAACAACAAAAGTGTAGCCTTCATCCCATCCCATGGGGACAAAGAGCCGCAAACAGCCCAGTACCCTTCACCTCTACTTAAGGTATGTACTATCAAAAAAAAAACAAGCCAGGCACAGTGACCCACGCCTATAATCCCAACAGCTCGGGAGGCTAAAGCAGGAGGATCGTGAGTTCAAAGCCAGCCTCGGCAAAAGCAAGATACTAAGCAACTCAGTGAGACCTTGTCTCTAAGTAAAATATAAAACAGGGCTGGGGATGTGGCTCAGTGATCAAGTGCCCCTCTATTCAATCCCTGGTACCCCAAAAAATAAAACAAAAAAAACCGCCACAAAACCAGGACCCCAGGCAACTTCCCTAAACTGCCCCCTCCCTGAAACCACTCCGCCGGCAGCTCTGCTCAGCAGAAGTGCTCTCTGCTGTCCAGGCAGCCGCCAGGCGGGTCAAGCTCAGGCTGCACTGCTCCGAGGGTCGCTGGGGTAAGATGTCTAGGCCCAGGTAAGGAGGTCAAGGCTGTGGGTGGTCAGGGCCGGCTGTGCTCCGAGCCTGAGCACCTCCACAGCCCCCTGACTTATGGGGAACCAGCCCTTGGGGCCAACCCAGCCAAGGCCACCCAGGGACTAGGCCATCCTGGGCCCAAACCAGCATCTAGAGCCACACTTGGTGTCTTCTTACCTTGTTGTAAATATAACAATTTGTAAACATGGTGTTGAAGTCCTGCATACATTCACTTGCGCTCCAGTAATAATTATTTTCTAGTCTCTTCTTAATAGTCCCCATATCCATTGGGTTTTTTATTATTTTATGATAATCCTAGAAAAGAGATTTTCAGAGGTATCACAAGAAATTCTGCATGACTACTTTCTCACTTACCAAGTGTAGCAAGGGGTCATAATGAGGTCCTCGGGCTGGGTGCTAGAGCTGGGCCACCTGAGGGCAGGTGAGCACTGGGTCTGAGACCATCTACAGCCAGTCCAAAACTCCTACCTGGAGCTATTACAGACCCTGAGCTGATCTACGTGCTACAGAAGGGGCCAAGCCCCATCCAGGTAACTTTTTTTTTTCAGTATCCGGGATTGAACCCAGGATTGCTTAACCATTGAGCCACATCCCAGACCTTTTTTATATTTTATTTAGAGACGAGGCCTCATTGAGCTGCTGAGGCTGGCTTTGAACTTGGGATCCTCCTGCCTCAGCCTCCTGAGCTGCTGGGATTACAGGCGTGCACCACTGTGCCTGGCCCATTCTAGGCATTCTAAACCCACCAGTGGCCAGGGGCCAAGCTGGGCCAAGAATCCAGACCACCAAGTACAGGGCAGGGGATTCTCCTCGCAATTCTCAGGGTTTCTCTATTTGGGTCCAGACCAATACTGAACAGATGCTGGGGGCACCATCGCCTAGAGTTCAGGTCTTGGTGTGCAGCTGACATCGGAAGACAAGTGGGTGTGACAGGCGGACATGCACACGGCCCCAGGTCAGGCCTCAGTTGCACAGATCTGCTCCTGAGCCCCAACAATGTCGGCACCTCCTGCCTGCTCCCCAACTCCTGCACCCAAGACTGACCGCCCACTCTCCCATAAGCCCGTAGCCCTGCTGCTCCTTCCTACTGGGGGTCACAGGCCATTACCCTGGGGCTGTGGGCTACTGGAGGCACAGGTTGTCCTCGGCTTAACAGCACCTGCCACATCTCCAGCATCACCTGGCCAAGACACAGGGGCAAGGCTGGGAGCCCAGGGTGGGCAGAGGGCCTTCAGGCACAGGGCTACTCACAGGCAGATTGAGTTTGATTGCGTCCACGGGCTGGTAGAAGGGCCAGGCAAACTGATGCTTCCAGAGCGTCTTCACCACCACGTTCTGCATGTACTGCAGCTGGTTGGTCTTGCGGCCGGGCTTGCTGGGGTTGGAGACCTCGGGCGGGGGTGGGTTCACAGGGCCCGGAGCCGCCGGGATCCCCGCAGGGGCGGCCGTGGTGGTTGTGGACATCCTCCAGCAGCTGGCTCACTTGCCGTCACGGCTGCAGCTCCAAAAGGCCCCTGCGCCTTCTGTGCTCCCTGAAGAGGCTTGGCATCCCATTGCTGGGCCCAAGCAGGCAACACCTGCAGGGGACCAAGGACAGAAACCCGTCACCCCAGAGTCCCCACCTCTGCCACCTCAATGAAGACACCGCCTGGTCCCAGCAAGGCCATTGGCCTTCCCACCTGCCCTGATATGTAGCTGTCACCTGTACAGAGGGCCTCTCCAGCCACTGTCTGTCAACCTGCGGGAGGAGGAGTGCCGGATGGTGGGGTAAGACAGCACAGGCCACCTGCTTGCAGGTGGGAACACGGCTAAAGACGGGTGTGCCGAGGACGAAGCCACTTGGCTCGCCGCCCACCAAACCACCACTTGCCAGGGCTGATTTGCTTTCCCCAAACCTTGCACTTTTCTTGGCTGTGGCAAGATTTTAAGGACAATCCACAAGCAGAGAAAGTGCAGAGAACTATAACGCAGCCCCAGGAGAGCCAGGGCCGGCGGGATCAGCAGTGACCGACACGCGTCTACTACAAGCGTGGTGCGGGGCAAGTTCTAACGTAACCAGGAGAACAGCTCTGGGGTTTGTGATGGCGGCTGGCTGTGACACGGCCTGGCCCTCGGCCAATCAGGACAGCGAGGGAGGCGGCTCCAACCCTGCAGTCCGCCTCCTCTGCTCCTCAGGGCAAACAAGGGGCTGGGGAGCCTCCGGGAACACTGGCCCTACCAGAGCCGAGGCCCTGGCAGCCCTACCAATGGCTGGGACAGCGGGAACCGTGGGGAAAGCAAGAGCCCTGGCAGCGTGTGCTGGGCACCCGCACCCACCCTCACTCTCCGGAGCAGGAAGCTGGGCAGCTTCACTGTGTGCCCTTCACTCCAGGCCAGGGCTGGCGCTGCACCCCTGCCCTCTAGGTTTTCCAGGTAATGCCCATGTTGGAGAGGAGCCAGATTCTACTGGATGCCAGACAGCCACTGGCAAGTCTCTCCAGAGTGAAGATGGGCTGGGAGCCGGCTGATGTCCTGCTGGCCCCGTCCAATGCCACAGCGGGCGTATTTGCACCACAGTTGGCAAGGGCCACAAACCAGGGCTCTGCCCCCAGAACGCTGGTCGTTAACAGAACGTCTGCTCCTTCCCAGCCCAGCCACTCCTTGCCCACCAGGCCCCCACCCTGCTTGTCCCTCTTCAGAGAAGGGCCCCTGGCCATCAGGAGCTGTGCTGCACAGCAGCTCCCAGGGCGCCATTCTGGGGCGCCTCAAGGTCCTACATCTGGCCAACTGGGCACCGGCCCCGGCGGTGGCTCAGTGGGGAAGGCAGCCCCACCAGTATGGGCCAATCACCACAAGGCTGTGTCCTCACCTCCAGGAAGCTTCCAGAAAGAAATGACCTGAGACAGCGGCTAGGCACAAGCCTGGGTCACCCTCGGGGGCTCCTCCTACCCCCAGCCTACCAGGGCATTTCTGCTTAGCAGCAGCACTCTGGTCAAGACCTGCTCACCAGAAGCCAGGTCCAGGCACTCACTGTTCAAAACCCTCTAGGCCTCCCCTGACACCACACTGGCCAGCAGGGCCCAAAGTGACAGGGCTTTGGGACATGTAGCTGCTGCAGCCATGCTAGTCCTCACTTTTCCCAGGCCTCTCGAAACCTTCTGGAATCCCCTGGATGTGGAGCCGAGGCTGTGGCATTCGGGCAGCTAGGACTGCCACAGGAGGCCCAGCCCCAGGACAGGAGGCTGCGCTGCACCCCAGTTGCCTCCCAGTGACGGGATGCCTGCTCCCTGTGCAGCCAGTGTGTGGACCCCAGGACCCGAGACACAGGGGACACATGTGCCTGGAAGGGGTCCAAGGCCCTTCCACTCCAAGGCGTCCTTCACTCCAAGGCGCCTGGTAGAGATGGGCGAGGGACAGCAGGACATGGGCTGGGGAACATACCCAACCAGAGAGCTCAGGGAGCCCAGCCTCCAGGGGAGGGGGAGGGGAGGTGGGAAGGGGCTCTGGGACGGGGTCCTGGTGGTTCCCAAAAGCCCCAGGCAGCACCTGCTCTTCCAGGCACACCTCAAGCTGAGCCTGGAAGAGTGGCAGGTCTGGGGAAAGCCACCAACAGCCAGTAGAGTCCTGGCTCACTCTGCCATCCTGCCACCTCACCACCCTCCACCAGACCAGAGCTGCGTGAACCAGGCGTCGGCACACGCTGTGCTATGCCATACCACGCCACGCCACGCCACGCCACACCAGCGCTGAACCCACAAGAATGAGGGAGGCCCAGAAACTGCCAGGACAACCTGGGGGCAGCAAAGCCTTGAGGGGCGCCATCACCCTGTGGCCCAAGCCACTGCCCAGCAGGCCGGGGGCCAGGAGGCTTCCAGAAAGAAATGACCTGAGACAGACCCTGGGACGGCACATTGCGAGGCCAGGCTGGGCAGTGGTAAGGTGGGCACAGGGCACCCAGGCAGGACCTTCAGCCCTGCTGGGGCGCCTCCTTGGCTCTCAGTCACCAGTGCCCCGTGGGCTGGGCCTTAGGAGGACTGATGGAAACACCAAGGACGTGAGGGGATATGCCAGCAGCCCCCTTGCCCAGACCATGCACACGTGTTCACAACGGAGCTGCGCGTCACAACTGTGACCCACCAGACAGACCGTGGAGCATGCAGGATGGGCATCGGGCCCAGGCCCTGTGTCTCTCCATCCTGTGCTCCTGGAATGAGGTCACTGCAGAGCTGGAGAACCACAGCAAGGGGACGAGCGGGACACCAGGCCGTCCAGGAAGGTGTGGTCACCAGGCCATGCCAAGCCCCAGGTTGGGTGGACAGAGGGTGGGCCACTGGCCGAGTGAGCAGCACATCTCCAACAGAGCTAGCTCGCCATTTGGGACCCAGAGTCAGGCCCCCTGACCCTAAAAGCTCTCAGCTCCTGGCCGTCACCCCAAGAGCTCTCCAGGCAGGCAGGGAGCCCCAAGGCCACAGCTCCCCACCTATGAGGAAGGGACGTTTGGGGGGCAAGGAGCCACCTGGCAAATGCTAGAGCTGGATGTGCCCATGGGCACAGGGGATGTGTCCCCAGTCACCCCAGGGGTCCCATGAAGCCTACCAAAGTGACATCTGGGGTCCTATCTGACACCCCACAGACTTTTGGCATGCTGGCCCCAAGCCAGCTCTGGAAACAGGAAGGTCAGAATTGCACTCAGTGGACCAGGACAGCCCTCACCCCTTGCCCCCTCCCAGCCCAAGCCCTGGCTGGCTTGCCTCTCCTCAGCCTGACCAGCCAGGTCTGCATTCCATGGGGCAGGGGTGTCCCTCCTGTACGCACACCTCCCACAGGCCCGAGGTCACCTCCCATCCCAGACAGTCCTCAGCAGGAAAACAAACACTCTAAGGTCAGCCTTCCCTCTGCTGAGGGGACAAGTTTTACTGCAGAACAATTAGGGGGGAAAACTTCATCCCAGAGCTTTGGGACCTACAAGAGAGTGACCTAGTGGCAAGGAAGGCCACCGTGGCTGGGCTGGCTTCTATGAAGAGCCGGGAATCCCTGGGAGGGAGTGAGGGCAGGTGGCTGGCAGGCTCCATTGTACAGTCCACAAACCAGGCCAGTGTGACCAAGAGCAGGCCTGGAGCCCAGGGCCAAGGGGTGATGCAGGGAAGCATGTGGGCTTCTGGAGCCTGAGTCTGGTGCTAATTTGCTAGAAATGCTTGTTGGAGAGCGAGCCAAGGAAGTGACCCCAATGCTGACCAAGTACCTGACCACCTTTTGGAACTGGTGCTGATAGATTCAGGTGAAGGTATTGAGGTTATGATTTTCTTTAATACCAGGGATTGAACCCAGGGGGCCTTGACCACAGAGCCACATCCCTAGTGCTTTTTATTTTTTTGAGACCAGAGTCTCATCCTGTTGCTTAGGGCCTAACTTACTTGTGAGGCTGGCCTAGAACTTGCGATCCTCCTGCCTCAGTCCCGAGTTGTTGGGATTATAGACAGGGGCCACGGCCACCTGTAAGGTTTTGGTTTTTCAAAGGCCCTTTCAAGAGACTCACGGTGGAAGGTGTGTAAGTGGGATGTGTCTGGGATTTGCTGCATGATGGGGGCTAAAAACAAGTGGGGTCTGGACAAAGCAGGACAGGCCATGAGCTCCCCTGCTCTGGAGGCTGAGCACCCTCTACATCCTGGTCTGCACCCTGTGAAAGATGATGCGCCTTCTCCTTGCCCCTGCCTGTCACACGTGCTCAGTTTCCTGCACCCCACTAGGTGACCTGGGGACCATGACCTTGCTCCCTGCAGCTGGAGCCAATGAGAGGGACTTATGTGGCATGGCCAGAGGTGTGCTGGAGAGGGCGCCAAAGGGACCCCAGACACAAGTGGCACACTTGAGGCCCACTATCCCCTGTATTCCACCTGCCCGCTGGGGAATGGGCAGCAGGGGGAGGTCTGGTCTTCTAGGTAAACGCCCCTTCTCCTGGGGGAGCAGAGGGTCCAGCTGGAACTGTGGTGGCAGGGCTGGATGCCAGCCTTCCCGACATGGCCTAAACCTACCCCGTAGAGGGGCTGGGTGCGCCATGCCCTCCATGCAGCCCTGGCTCTGTACCCGCCAACAGTACCACCAGGAGCAGCAGCCCTCCCATCCTCCGCGGTCCTCGCAGACCAGGGCCTAGAAGCAGATGAGGTATGCCCGCTCTGGCCAGGCATGGCGAAGCAGGGGTGGACCCCATCTCAGAGTGGGAAACTGAGGCTCTGGGGCCCTTCCTGAGGCCCATCTCTCCCAGGCCTCCCCTGCAGTCCATAGTAAGGGCCCCCAGGTGCTCCCACCAGGGCCGACGGGGACTGCGCAAGTGTGGGTGAAAGTCCGCAAGAAGCAAAGCCTTGACAGAGGATCTGAAACCACAGAGCGGAAACAGACAGACCGCAAGTCCTCCAACACAAGAGAAAGCCCAGGTCAGAGGGCACCAGGGAGGCCCAGGGCCAGGACGCCACAGGAGCCAGCAGCAAGGGTGGGGCCCCCACGCCCAGGCTCTGCCTTCCTCCTCCAAAGGAGCTGAAGACTGAACCTCGAGCAGAAATTCAGCCCCCCTGAGCTCACAGAGGGCCAGCGGCAAAGCTAGGAGGCCAGTGCTGTTTCAGGGCCTGGACAGATGGAGCGGGAGCAGGGATCAATCACCCCATGGAAGACCCCTCGAAAACTCAGTAGTAAGTCCCACCGGCCTCCTCCTGCCACACTGCCTGCCGTAAGCTCAGGATCCCCTCTTGGAGCTGGACACTGCTGGGCAGCAGGTACTGAGGGCCAGCACCACAGCCCAGCTTCAAGGCAAGGACAATGTCCACTCACCCAACATGGAGGGCACCTCCCTGGCCCTGGTTGGGCCAGCTGGAGGACAGCAGGTGGCATCTCTAGCCTCACCTGGCCCCAGAGCAGGGACCCTTTTGGGGTGTTTCAGCAGACAGATGGGAAGGCTGCAGGAGCCATGTAGGGGTTGGGGAGCAGGGACCCTACAGGGCCAGGCAGGGGGCATGCTCATGGGGCTCCCACCTGGGGCACTGGAGGATCTGCAGAGACACAGCCCTGGGCGTGTTCAGGAACGGGTGGATGTGACAATGGGTGCAGAGGAGGGGCACGTGTCCCCAGTCACTCCAAGGGTGCACACACCCCAGAGGGCAGCAGAGCTCCAGAAGGGCAGGCTCATGGGCAGCAGAGTGGGAAGGAAGCTGGGCGGGGTGGTTCCTCTGGATCTCAGTGGCCCTGGTCTCCCCTATTGCTCAGATCCACTGTCCCCACTGGCCACAAAACAGCCTTCAAGGAGGCCAGCTCCTCCAATGGGAGGGTGGCCCGCTCTCTCCATCTACCTGGGGTCATCATTCTCCTGAGGACTCCTGTCACAGTATCTCTCACACCCCTGGGGCAGTCCTGGGGACCCCATACTGATGGCCTCCTGTACTCCCGAGTGGCCGATGCTGCTCCATCCTAGTGTGGCACCCATGGGGTTCCAGGTGAGGAAGGGGGGGCTCAGGGTGGGGAGAGCCAAAGGGTGAGGCCGACCCAGCCAGGACGCCAGGCCCATGCCACCTCCGGGGAATTCCACAGCCATGCTACAGGCACTGCTGCCTTCTGCCCTGGCAGACAGAATGAGTGCCCCTGGAGCGGCCACCCTGGGGCCAGCCCTCAGGCTGCGGGAAACTGGATCCATAAGGGAGGGCCAGCTTCAGTGACAGACGGAGCCAACTGCTTCCACAAGCCAGGGCAGGAACCAGGGCCAGGGGCCTCCAGGCGGCCCCAGGGCGGGCAGTCAGCATGGGCGGGGCCTCCCTGTCCAGGACAGACTCTCCCATGTAAGAGGCGCAGGGCCCTTGCTGTCTAGGCGCCCCTGGCCAGCGCCCCATGCTTGTCGGGTCCACATCACACCTGCCTTGCAACAGCTGCCCAGCCCTGTCTGGCAGCCCTGGCCCCATCCTATGTGCCCTGCTCCACTGGACCCATGGGGCTGTCCCACGGCCAGGCATGCAGGCGCTCCCCAGGCAGCAGCTGCGGCCCCTGCTTCTCCTCCAACCACCCCCCCACTTTCTGGATCCAGGTTTTTTCCTCAGGCCGCAGCAGCCCACCTGGGAGCCAGCCAGCCCTTGAAGGTTCCTTTGCTGCAGGGACGTCCACCTCAACACAGACCCTGACCCCCCACCATAGCCACAACAGCAAGGACAGGCGGACACCTTACACTTGAGTCCCTTCACACTCTTGCTGAGAAACCAGGACTCCTGGCCAGGGGCCCAGCAGGCCAGGCCCTGGCCCGTCCCTCTGGAGAGCTCAGTGGCCATGCACCCGGCCACCTGCTGCACTCAAGGGCCCCTGCATGGGTGGGGGTGACCACAGAGCCACAGCCCAGAAGGATATTCTCCCCAGAAGGACACAGAGGAAGACACACGCCCTGGAGAGGGAAGGGGGTACTGTCCCCAGTCAGGTGGCCCAGCAACACTGCAGTGGCGTGGTGAGCACCAAGACTCAGATGGACCAACACTCCCCTCACTCAGCACTTTCTGGAGCCAGGCTGGAGTCTACCCAGCACCCTGGTCTGTGGGATCAAAGAATAATCACTATAGTTGCTCCCCTCTAGGGTGGCCTGAAGAGCCCCACTCATACAGTAAAAGAAAGCTAGGAAAGGACCCTGCCTGGTTGGGTGCCAGGCCCTGCCTCTCTAACCTGCCCCTCAACCGCCTCCAGCAAGATCAGCGGCCAGGACTGCCGGGAGATCCCATGCTGCCCGCCCTCAGCTCAGAACCACTGACCTGAACACCTTCCCACCAGCACCTGATGCAGGAGCTGGCCAGAGCAGGGGAGGTGCCATGCACACCAGCTGTTTGCTCCAGAGCAACCCCCACCCCAGCCCTCCCCGCCTGCTGGCCCTGGGCAATGGCCCTAAGAAGGAGCCAGCTCCACCATCCCATTTAACAGATGGGAAGTGAGGCAGACTGAAGTCACAGGCTGGGAGGACTTGGGAACAAGAAGAACAGCAGTGGTAGGAGGGCCAGGAGCTCAGGACTGCCACCTTGCCCTGCCCTGATACTCAGGGGCAGCCAGCCTGCCCTGCCCTCAGTCTAGCCACCCCTCAAGACAGGGTGCAGGCCAAACTGAGGCGGAGCTAGAACTCAGAGCCCAGCAAAGGTACATGCCTCATTTTAAGTCCGCAGCTCCCGAAGTCACAGTGGTCCACACCCACCCTAGTGTGGGGCAGGCACCATCAAGGGCCCCGTCATGTGGTGCAAGTAAGTGGTAAGCATCTTGGGGCCAGGCAGCACCCAGCTCCTGTCTGGAAGACAACCAGGCCCGGACCCTTTGCATGCCACACTATATCCCCTAGATCTGCCCCAGATGGTCAGGCAGCACTGTCCAGGAAGGGAACCCACTGCATTGCCCAGCTCACTCCTCTTCCTTCTGCAGTGCCACCAGAGACACACAGTGACCACCACGAGGGCAGCAGCCTTCATGTGCAGGTGGGCGTTGCAGGTAGAAACGTACACACCAGACCTCTCTCAGTCCTTGTGAAAAAGCTGAGGACATTCTGCCCCCAGGACCCAGAGCTCCCAGTGACAGACTCCAAGCTCCTTGTGACATGGAGGTCCCCTCTGCCCCAGATTCCAATTCCACAGGTCCCTCCTCTGCAGATCACCCTGGGAATCCAATGGATATGGAGATGCCTGAGACATTCATTGTCATGCCCAATTTCCAAACACACTAGGAGACACCTGACCAGGGACACCTAGATGTTACTGCACCCATATGACACGTCCCAAGAAGCTGAAGTGCCCTCCCAATAGCTCATTAGCTTCTGCGGACTCTGCAGGACTTTGAGGCTTCTGAGGAAAGGAGAACCTTCTCCAAAATGCACCTCCAATTCCAGGCTACAGGGTCCTGCAGAGGAAGTACCTAAGAACTGAATCCCTCATGAGACAGACACTGGCCAGAGACAGCCAACAGCTACACACACACACACACACGCGCACACACACACACACACACGGGGGGGGGGGGGGGGCTCCCAGCTCCAATGTGAATTCAGACCTGAACTGGCTGAAAGACTCACACTCAAAGCCACCAACACAATACATGATCCAAACGGGATGCTTCCTTTGATAAGAGCCCCACCACCCCAGGCAGCAGAGCACAAGGACGCCTCGGCTGCTTGGGTTTCACAGAAAAGAGGATGCTGAGGATATATGCTCCAGCCATGGGGACCTACGTGTGGCAGCAGTGGCCTGATCTCCTGTGCTCCAGCAAGGGGCAGAGCCCCAGGCTCACCCAGGTCAGCAGAACCCCACAAAACCCAGAGACTTTCTTACAGTTTCTCATTTGAAGCAAGGATCAGACACAACTAGATACTGGCTTCCTCTGCAGGTATGAGAAGTCTGCCTATACCAATAACCAGTCCAGAGGGCAAGAGGGCCCCACTGCTGATCAGCCTCACCACTGAGCCAAATGCCTTCATGGTTTCCAAAATCAAGACTTGCAGAGCAGTCAAGGCAAGCTCCCCCAGCTGCAGGGACTTGGGGAGGGCGACTGGTTCCTGACATATCCCCAGGGCAAATGTACCTGATGGCCTGACCATCCTGTACCAATCACTCCGCTTGGAAGCGTCTGGGCCCCCAGCCCTCCAGGAGAGCTCTGCCACAGTAAACCAGGAGAAAGACAAGGCAACCCTGGGAGGCCCAGGACACAGGACTTCAGGCAGGCAGGAGCCCCTGCCAAGGGGCCTTGGCCTTCCCTTGAGACACTCCCCCACTTTCACTTTCTGTGGAAGACTGCCTGGAGTCTAGCAAGGGAGAAGTTTTACAAATCTGTCCTCTATTCAAATCTCACTTCCAAAGCAATCGCTCTACTTTCTAAAACCAAAAGTCAAAATGGTGCTTACTGTCCACCCTAAGAAAGCTTTTCAAATCCCTCCTCCCTGAACTTCTCAGTGACAGGGCAAGCACCAGATCTCTGCAGCTGCTTGGACTGTCTCTGCAGACACTCCGTGCCCTGCCGTTACCAGGAAGGTCAAAAATGCCCCCACCTCCTGACACCGTCTGGGCTGTGCCTTATCTCTCCTGATCAGTAACCACCAGCACACATCAAGGCCCGACATAAGGCAAACAGACCTTTATTTGTAAATGAAAAGCCTCATTGGGGCCCCTGGGGAAGAAAGGCAGCCTGCCTCCACACCTAGAAGGTCCCTAACCTGAGGCCCGCCCTTTCCTAGACCCCCAGCAACGCCAGTAAAAAAAAACTCACTCAAAATGCTAACGCGGCATAGACTCAGGAAGAATTTCCATAGTAAAGGAAAGAGTAAGAAAAGGTCTGAAACAGCAAGGGAAGGAAACTTACCTCCTCCTGGGAGGAGAGCAGGGCACAAAGAGAACCCGGGAGACTCCCTAGCTTAGGTTTCTCCAGGCGTCCAGCCCTGTTGGCGGGTCTAGAAATGCATGCCCCCCCCCCACTACCATAAACTTCTGCAGTCAATAAGTTTAAGTTAGAGGGGCGGGGGACACCAACTGTGCATTTCTGAGCAGAATCTCAACCAAAATTCTGGACCGCACACACTTCGGGATTGGGCACAACAGCGGGAACTCACGGTGGACCACTGGTCCGCTTCAAGTGGGTCCTGGCGAACCAAGCGCGCTGCCCCTGGCCCTCACTGCGGCTCTGCCCCGGACACCGCAAGCGGGGGAGAAAGGACGTCCCCAGGCCCCCAGCTTTATTCACAGGGAGCCTTCAAAGCCCACGTAGAAGGTTTGGTGCGCACTACTCCGCAGATGGGCTTGCACCGTGTTGCCACGCCGGTGCCCACCCCAAGTAGGAAGGAGGGAAGCGCCCCCACCCCTCCCGATCCAACTCGACCTGGGCCGGATTAAGAGCTCTTCAGGCTGATTTCAAAACGGGAACTCGGTCTTCTCCTGGCCTGGCTAAAGTAATCCAGCAACTGGTAGGGGAGCGAAGTCGACTCCGGGCCCACAACTCTGAGAGGAGGTCGCCCCCAAGGCCTGGCCGCCGCTCCTCTGGGCGGCCGCGCAGAGACCAGGCCCGGCCCCCCGCCCTGGCCACTAAGGTCCCCAGTCGGGCACGGGCGAACTGGTGCCGGAGCGCACTGCTGCGGCCGGAGCAGCCGCACACACCTTCCCCCGACGCGTCCGCCCGGGTTCCCCCCTTCCGAAGATGGCGGGCAGAGGAAAGGGAAAAAAATCCCTTCCGCGAGGGAGGGCGCGCGGAGGCCGGGCTGGCGCGGGGCGCGCGGGCCGTGCCAAGTCCAGGATGCGCGCCTCGGCCGCGGCGACGCCCCCGAGCCCCGGGCAGAGGCGGCCCGAGCCGCGCGGCGCAGGGCGGAGGAGAGCGGGACCCGCGCCTCCGCCGCGACCCCGGGCGGCCGCCGCGCTTTGTTGCTTCGTGGCCGCGCACAAAGGCGGCGGCGGCGGCGGCGGCCCCGGGCGCCGGGCTCCCCGGACGCGCCAACGGCCTGAGCGGGGCGCTCGGGGCCGCGCTGCCTAGCCTGGTCCGCCGCCGCCGTCCGCGCCGCCCGCCGCCCCGCGCGCGCAAGGAATCAAGAAAAAGGCGTACTTGGCCTCGGCGGCTCCGGAGCCGTCCCCTCCCGGCCCGCGCGGCCGGCTCCTCTTTGGCTCGCCGGCCCCGGCAGCATAATAGACGCGCCGGAGCCGAGCAGGGCTCATGCGCTGCGCCGCGGCGCCTGGCGGGAGTCGTAGTCCGCGCCCGGGCCCGCGCCGGGGCCGCCCAGGGGAGGCCGAGGCGCGCGGACTACATGTCCCGGCCCCGCCGGCGCCGCCCCGCCCCGCGCGCCCCCGCCCGCCCCGCCGACCCGGCCGCGAGCGGGCCCGGCCCGGGGGGCGCGCGGGGGCGGGGCTCGGTGCCCGCCCGCCCCGACCTGGCGGCGGCACAGGGACCCTCTGCGGCCTCCCCCGCGCGGGCCCGCGCCGCCCTCCAGTCCGCGCGCAGAGGACGTGTGCCCGTGGGCGGATTTCCAGGCGCCCCAGGGAGGCGTGGAAAAGGCGGGAGCGCAGCAGCCCCCGCGGCCCCGCCCCGCCCCAGGGCCCGCAAGGGCTGCCCTCGAACCCCAGCCGCGCTCAGGCGGCCGGCGCGCACCTGCCGGCAGCCCGTGTTTGTAAACAAACCGCGCGCCTAATTAGCCCGGCGGGGGCGCGCGGGCGGGCGGGCCTGCGGGGGAGGAGCCGCGCTCGGCCGCGCCCTCGCCTCCACCCGGCGCGCTGCGCGGGCAAAGTCCCGGCGGCGGGGCGGGGGCCCCCGACCCGAGTTCGCTGGCGGCGGAAAGGGCTCCAAGTCCTCGGCTGGGGAGGAGCACGGGAGGGTCTGGCTCTGTCCCGGGACTTTCTCTTTCTTGAGCCTCAGTTTCCCCATCTCTCCACCGAGAGACAGGCGCGAGAGAAGTCTCAGCCTAAGATTCCGGGACAGGGCCACCGAGATGAAAACAAGGACCGCTAGCTCCTTCTCCGAGTTTTGAAAGGCTCAGTTCACCGACATGTTTCGAAACTTGTTCTGGGTGAAGATTACTCGGGCATATATGTAAGTCAGCTTTTATCCAGCTGTACCTGAAGGTACATGTTGCGTATGTCAGACCCTAATACAAAACGTCAAAAACAAAAGCTTTCCCTCGAGGCCCTCTGCCTGCCACCTGCAGGGTTCGAGTTTCCTGGTGTGGGCAGGACCCACCCCACGCCCTTGGGGTCACTGAGTTTGGTTCAGGTTGAGCAGGAGTTTGGCCAAGGAAATAGATCTTCACCATACTGAAGCTCTCTAGCGCACTGAGCCGTGCTCTCCCACGCATCCAGAGGCAGGCGAGGCGTTCTGTCCCAGGCTTGCAGGTAAGGAAACGGAGGCTCAAGCTGGTGAAGGGACTTACCCCAGATCACAGAGCCAGTGTGCAGGAGAGCTGAGACTCTAAAGCCTCAGGCCTTGAAAACCCTTCTGTGGAGAAAACTCCAAGCCCTTCCTCCCTGTGCTGGGAGCTCTGGAGCTTCTCAGCGAGGTGGGAGGCACTGTGTGCAAGCGGGAGGCCGGTGAGGGGGGCTTTGCCTTTTTAGTTTGCAGAGTGGAAGGAGAACATCCTGGAAGCAGGAGAGTTAGGAAAAAGGGACCCTAGGCAAGTCACTTAGAACCATCATCCCTGGTGCCCCAGCCTGATGTAATGCCTTGCAGAAGTACATACCTCTATCCCAACCTGCTTGGCGGCTACCCAGTTCCTGCTGTAGAAGGGACTCTCAGGGCTCTTTATAGTCATTAGGACAGGCTGTCATAGCACTTTAAGAAACGCCAGTGCCATTCCCCCAAAGCTAAAACAAATAGGTCCTGAACCTGGTCTTACCCTCCTAGGGCTTGGGTAAAGGGCAAAGGGCACAGGGTAGGCCACTCTGACCAGCCAGGATGTCAAGGCTGCTGTCCAAACACCAACAACCCTGATGCCATCCTTGACCTCCCACTGACAGAAACCCCCAGCAGTAGGGCAGGACCCCTCTCCTCCCTGGGGCCTGGCTCTCCCTTCCCATGCCTCCCATTCACGCGTGACCTGGGTGGCTCAGGTCCTTTCCTGAGGCCAGGAGGCCACATCTGTAAGGGGGTGGTTCAGAAATTCATCTGAGCATCTAGGCCCAGTGCTGATACCTGGGCTAGTGTGGTGGCCTCTGCAGCCATGACCCTCCTTCCTTCCCAGGCTCCAGTTCTTGGAGTTCCACCACCACAGGCTTGAAGTCAGGCCTCCAGGGCCACTTTAAAGGGACAAATGCCCCAAGTGAAGCCACTTAACTTCCGCAGCCTGGTTTCTTCCTCTGTCAAAGGGCAGCTGTGGGAAGGGATTGGGCCATGCGCCCAAGCCAGGCTTGTGACATCCCCTCCTTCTATGTCACTCACCCCTCCCCTGGTATTTTATGCCAGGAGTATGTACTGTCTCCCCTCCACCTCCATGACTGCTCCATGCGAGCAGAGCCCTTGGTTGATGGTTGTGCCTCAGGCCTCCATCTGTAGACTTCACTGCAGCCAGACCTCCACCAGCTAAGACACCACCCTGTCCTCCTGCTGTTGAGACCCTCCTGGAGGCCACATAGCCATGCTTTGGCCAGTACAAGGCCCAGGCCCTCACCTGACTCCCCCAGCTTCATATGCAGTGCCTCTTGAGACACACAGCAGTGACATTACAGTTTATACCTCAGTTTCTTGAAAGTTCAGTTATCATGAGCCTTGCCCCAGGAAACTGATCACTCGTAATAGTAATTAGTAATAAATTTCTATCCATCAAGCAAAGCCTGGGCTATGGAAAACTGGAGTGCTCAGGGAGCAGAGGTTTCTATGTATATAATTAAGGACTAGCTTCTGGGTGCCAGGCACTGTCAGTTTGCTGAATCCCTGAGCAGTCCTCCAAGGTAGGGACTGTTACACCCACTGTCCAGGTGAAAATGAAGGTGGCCTTGCAAACCTGGGCTGTGACTTGAGCCAGATGTGGGCTCACCTTTCTCCTGGGGGAGACACGTTATAGTATCCAGAACATATAACTTGGTTCTCTTAGAAGAGGGCGGGTGTGGTGTGGTTCGGTGGCAGAGCACTTGCCTAGCACACGCGAGGCCCTGGGTTGCAGCCTCGGCATGGCAAAACAAAACAGCAGGGTGGGAGCCATGGAGCGAGGGACAGAACTTGATGAGCTGTCTCACACCCCAGTTCTCTCTGCCCCCCAGTGGAAGCCTGTTTGTGCAGAAGCAATAGTGAAGCCCCTAAAAGCCCTGAGTGGGAAGGCCTCTGGCTCAGCCTGGAGCTCAGGTGAACACAGAGTGAGCCATGCCACAGCTGGGAGAAGCTGGTCGCTGGAAGACAAGTGTCTCAGTGTCCAACCTGTGGGACTAGAACAGTAAGGCCCTGCCTCGAAGGACGCTTGTGAGGCCTGAGTAGTTGGAGGCCCTCAGGCAGCCTTCCCTCTAATCACCCCCTGCAGCACACGTGCACCACCCTCCTGATGCTGGGGGACCTGCTATGAACTTGACCCTCAGCTGCCACAGAGCCCACACACTCCCAGGGACAGACCGACATTCATTAATCAGCAAGACAGAATATCTTATAGTGGAAATCAAGCAGGGGGGCAGCCAAACATGGGCAATAGAACTGTGATCCATTTTCATTTGTTTCTTTTTTGATTATGAGTATTTTCCATTTTTTCTGTAGCAGAAACTCTGAAAAGTAGTCAGTGGTTTGCAGAAGCCAAAAAAAAACTAGGCGACATGGTGCACCTGTGATCCTAGCATCCTGGAAGGCCAAGACAGGAGGATCTCAAGTTCAAGACCAGCCTGGGCAACTTAGTGAGAACCTGTCTCAAAATTAAGTTTAAAAAGGGCTGGAGGCAGGGGCTGGGGTATAGCTCTATGGTAGACCACTTACCTAGCATGTGAGTCCCTAGGTTCAAGACCAGTACCACAAAAGAAAAACAAAGGCTATAATTGGTACGCTAGCAGTAGAGACTCCAAAATTGAAAATAAGAAAGCAACTCCATTTTACAAGAGAATAAAATACTTAGGAATAAATTTAACCAAGAAAGTGCAAGATTTGAACACTGAAGATTACAAAACATAGTAATGAGAATCAGAAATGAGCTAAATAAGTGGAAAGGCATTCTGTGTTCATGGATTGGAAGTCTCAATGTGATTGATGTGGCAACACCACCCAGCCTCACCCACAGATTTGATGCAATTTCTATAAAAACTCCAGGTGCTTTTCTAAAGACACAGAAAAACTGATCCTAAAGTCCGTAGGGAAATGACCAGACCCATCACTCTTCCTGGTCTCAAACTTGCAGTTACTATGAGCAGAACAGTGAGGTACGGGTGAGGTACAGGCATGAAGATCCACAGGATAGAAGTGGGGATTCCTAAGAAACCTCAAATCAGCAGTTGTGGGTCGACTTCAGCAAGGGGGAAGGGGGTCATTTCAACAGGTGGTACTGGGGCAAAAGGATATCCCCGTGCAAAAGAATGTCCTGGGGGTAGGGGCTGTCCTCGGGAGGGTAGGAGAGTTCAGTGGGAGAGTGCTCACTCTCAGCGTGCACCAGGCCCTGGATTCAACCCCAAAACAGTGCACCCCAACCTCATACCATATACAAAATCGATTGAATCCTAAAGATAAGAAAACATAGGGGTAAACCTATAAGACTTTGGTTTTAGCAGTGGATCCTTAAATCGTAAGGAAAAAGGGCTGAAATTCAACTTCATCAAAATTAATATCTTTGTACATCAAAGGACAGTATCAAGAAACTTGGACCAGGAAGGCAGAGCACTGGCCAGGCACATGTGGGGGCCCTGGTTCAACCCCAGCATGGAAAAGTAAATAAGTGGATAAGTAAAGATGTAGTATCCAGAACATATAAAAACCTCACACAACTTGGTGGCAAACGAGAAGAGCAAGCTGATTTAAGAACGGGAAGGACTTGGGTAGACAGGGAGGTTCAGTGTCATCGGGCACCATGGGCAGAGGAGCCACACAGGGGCACCACTTCACCTCTGCAGAGTGGCCGTGATTTAAAGGAAGGGAAAAGAGCAAGTGTTGGCAAGATTGGGGAAGAACAGGGACCCTGCGCGTCAGTAGCAGGACAGCTGCTGAGGAATGGAAGGGGGCAATTCTGAAGAGTGCAGCAGTGAGGTACTGCCTGACCCAGCAGCCCCGTCCGGGTGGACACATAAGAGGGCGGAGGCAGGCCTTCAAACACTGGCACATGGATGTGCATGGCAGTCAGGCATGGTGCCCTCAGAGTGATCCCAGAGTCTCAAGAAGCTGAGACAGAGGGGCACAAATTCCAGGCCAGCTTCAGCGACTTAGCAACACCCTGCCTCAAAATAAAAAGGGCTGGGGACATGGCTCAGGGTTTAGTGCACCTGGGCTCAATCCCCAGAACCAAAAAGAAAAAAAAAAAAACACAGAACGAGAAGGCGTGATGAGCCAGGGAATCAGACACCCCAAGGCTTCTGCCGGTGAGTGGCCCATCTGCCTGCGCCACGTGCACTGCAGGTCGACCCTTCAGTGACATGGGTCTGGTCTGAATGTCCTCAGAGGCCCACGCTAAAGGCTTTGTCTGGCTTGGTGCTGTGGGGTGGCAGGAACCTTCATGAGGTAGGTGGGGCCTGGTGGGCAGGAGTTAGGTCGCTGGCACATGCCTTGAAGGGACGCTGGAACCCTGGCCCCTTCTCTTCCTGCTTCTGCTTCCAGGCCTCTGTGAGGCAAGCGGCCTGCTCCACCATCTGCTTCCTGCTGTGATGTGCTGCCTTACCAGGGCCCCCAAAACTATGCACCAACAAACCATGGACTGAAACTCCAAAACCATGAGCCAAAATAAACCTTTCCTATCTGTGAACCAATGATCTCAGGTATTTCATTACAGTAATGAAGAACTGACTAACACAACCCCAAATACTCATGGTCCCTTGGTCATTGAACCCCTGATTTATGCACTGGGCATGAGGCCTCCCCAGATGATAATCACATTTCTCAGCCTCCCTTGCAACTAGAAGTGTCCAAGAGGGTAGGAGGAGGCCCGGTGCCTTCTGGGAAGGGTTCTTCATTTTCTCCTTGTGCTACTGAGTGGGCCAGAGGGCCACCATCTTGGAACAATGCTCATCACCTGGACAGAAGGACCCACTGGCCAGCTCCTTCCCTAGGACTTTGTTTCCATGGGCAAGATGAAGATTCATTTTGTTTGTGGCGTGTTATCTTGGCTTTCTGCTGAAGCTGACATTAACCCCAACTGGTCTAACAAGTACGAGGGGGTAGGGAAGAGGTGACAGTTTCACATTCTAAATTCTCTCTACGCTCAGGGAAATGGGAGAGTCACTTTCATCTTTAAGGAAGTATGCCTTTAAAGTTTTAAAGAATACAGTAGCAGAATGGGTGACTTTGAAGTCATTAAAGGACACAGAAAACGCCCTGCTCTTGCTGGCTCTTGCTGCTCACATCCCCTGGGGATTAGGGGAGGCCCAGCCCCTCCCACTGTAGCTCCACGTTCACAGCTGCACCACCCCTCGCAGGATGGCCCGCTGCACACCTGTCCCTGGGCAGGAGTCTACACTGCCCCGTGCTCAGCTCCGCGGGCTGTGGCTGGCTCTGCGCTGAGTCGGCCTCTCCCTTCCCGTGCTCAGCACAGGCGAGGAGCCAACCCTCCAGGTTCAGAGGCAACAGGGCTTTCCACTTGCCGGTGGGAGTGCCAGGCCAGGCTGGTCCGGGAGCAGATGGAGTCCAGGGTGGTGTGAAGGCACCGGTCTTTCACTTTAACTGACAATTTTAGGAGACTTCAAATACTTGGAATTGATGCCTTAAGTGTTGGTCAAACAGTTATCTGTACCTTTCCTTAGTGGGAAAAGACATCATTGCTCACATTGCTTTATACCCCGTCAGTGTATCTGTATTTTCGGGATGGAGGGAATGACAATGAATTGATGAGTCCCTGAAATTATTAGGAAGATGAGATTGTGTGTGCAAAGAGAGAGAGATGCACCCGGGTGCTGCTTCTTGCAGCCCTGGGATAGAACACAGTGCAGACGTGCGGGGAGGGAGGGTGAAGGGGTGAGGCCTCGTATCTGGCCCCCCTTCCCAGGGCTCCCATTCCTATTCCCACCTTGCACACAGGCCCAGAGCACATGCCCTGGCCTGCTTGCCTGGCCACCTGGATGTGTGCATTCAACATGGTGGCAGTGTCACAGTCCCACCCTTACACGAGGAAGGGAGCTGAGGGGAGACGTGTGGCAGTCAGTGTCAGAGCCGGGATTGACCACAGGCTGACACCAACATCTGTGGGGTTGCCATTAGGTTCCCCTGCTTTGGGCCCACAAGGCAGGAAAGTGCTTAGACCCCTGGGTTAAGGAACAGATCAGAATGGAGACCAGGCATAGCCATGGGGATCCTATAACTTCACAGGCCGGGGCAACATAGCAGAGGGGGCTGCAGCCCTGCTGGTCTTCCTGGGAGCCCGGCCCCCTCAGTCCCCACCTGTGCCCAGAGCCAGCCAGGCAGTGATGTCAGCTGTGACAGAGGACGGCGGGTGGATGTGCTTCCGTCTTTCAATGAGCAAAAGTCCTTCAAGATCTCTCCTGGCCACACACGGGTCATGCTCCCAATTCTTTTTTATTTAGAAATGATTTTATATTTACAGGAAAGTTACAAAGATATTAGGGAAGTTCCCGTAGACCCTCCTCACCCAGCCTCCTCCCTAGTGACAGCTCGGACCTGGGCCCAACAAGCCCCTGTGCTGGACCCGGGGCGTGTGGGGTCTCCACCTGCTCTGCCTTCACAAGACGGCTTTGGCTAGTCTGAGTCCTTTGTGCTTCATATGAATTTTAGAGCTTTTTTGTTTCTGTGGAAAATGCCATACGATAGGGATGGTGCTCAATCGGTAGATCACCGTGGGTAGGACAGGCATTTAAACAATATTAAATCTTTCAGTCCATGAACGAGGAATAATTTTTATTTATTTGTGTCTTACATTTTTTTCTTTTTCTTCCATGTTTTCTAGTTTTCAGTGTATAGGTCTTTCATGTCCTCGGTTAAATTTGCTCCTAAGAATTTTATTGGTTTTGATGCTTTTTTGTAAATGAGATTTTCTTTATTCCTTTTTTGATTTTTCATTATTGTAAAGAAATGCAACTGATTTTTTGTATGTTTATTTTGTATCCTGCAAACTTACTGAATTCACTTACCGGTTCTAATAGTTGTTTTTTTTTTTTTCTTTCTGGAGTTAACATTTTCTACATATAGGATCATATTATAGGCAACAGAATAACTTGACGTCTTCCTTTCCAATTTGGATGGTGTGGGCTGGGGATGTGGCTTGGTGGTAGTGCATTTGTCTGGTGCGTGTGCACCACACACACACACACACACACACACATACTGAAAGAAAAATTTTATTTTCAACTGAATGCTCTCTGTTTCTTTTTCTTATATGATTGCTTTTGCTAATCCTTCTAGAACTGACTATATTGGATAGAAGTGATGAGAGTGGACATCCTTTTCTTATTCTTGTTTTAGAGAAAAAGCTTTCTGTTTTTCTCCTTGCTGACTATGGGCTTTATCATGTTTAGGAGACTGTGTTCTATACCTGAGTTGTTGACACTTTTTATCAAGAAAGGATGGTTAAACTCTGTCAAACACTTCTTCTGCACTTATGGGGTAATCATGTGGTCTTGTCTTTCATCACGTGAGTGTCATATATAACAGTGATTAGTCTGTAGATATTTGGACCAACCTTGCATCTCAGGGATAAATCTCCCTTGGCCATGATGTGTGACCGGATTTCAAATTATATTATAAAACTATTGTAATCAGAGCAGTGTGGTCCTGGCATAATCAGAGACACACAGATCAAGGGAACAGAATAGCAAACTGAGAAATAAGCCCAAACATGTACAGTCCACTGATTTTCAACAGGGGTATCAACAAATGATGGGAAAGGTAGATTCCACATCCCGATGAATGAAATTGGACTGTCATCTAACACATACACAAACTCGACTCAAATGTAAGACTTGAAACTATTAAAATCCTAGACAGGAAGAAAGCCTCCTGACATTGGCCTTGGCAATGATCTTGTGGATGTTGCCCCAAGAGCCGAGGTGGTGGTGGTGGCAGGGCTGCTGCCTGGCTGAGACCAGGTTCAGTCCCAGCAAGGTCAAAATGCTCAGCCCACCAAGGCAAAAGTAAGCAAGCGGGAGGTCAGACTCAAAGGCTGCTGCCCACCAGAGGAGACCGTCAACAAGACCGAGAGCCGCCTGCAGACTGGAAGGAATATTCACAAACACCATATTTGGCAAAAGAGTGATACCCAAAATACAGAAAGAACTCACATAACTCGATATCAAATAGAACCAAAAAATCTTCCCCAGCACCACAAAAAATAAGTACAAACTTACAAAAAAAAAATCAGATTAAAAAGTGAGCAAAAGACCTGAATGGACATTTTTCCAGAGAAGATGTAAGAATGGCCAACAGGGGCTGGGGCTGGGGCTCAGTGGTGGAGCACTTACCTAGCACGGGTGAGACACTGGGATCCATCCTCAGCACCACATAAAAATAAAAAATAAATAAAGGTGGTGTGTCCGACTACAACCAAAAAATATTTTTTTATAAAATGGCCAACAGGTGTGTGAGAGGTGACCCCATCACTAACCTGGTGCCCCGGGGGACAGAATTAGAAATGGGGTTGCCAGGGTGATTAAGTCGTGAGAGCCATTCTCCCTAGAGAGATTTGTGGCCATGTACAGGTTTGAGGGAATCTGTCACTGGGGCCAAGCCTGTGACCCTAGAGACTTGGGAGGCTGAAGAAGGAGGATAGCAAGTCTGAGGCCAGCCTAGGTTACTTAGGAGGCCCTATCTAAAAATAAAATAAAAAGAGCTGGAGGGAGGCTCAGTGGTAGAGCACCCTGGTTCCATCCCCAGCACAAAAAGTGAAACAAACAAACCAAAAATACCCACCTAGAGTGGGGGCTGGGGTTGTGGCTCAGCCATAGAGCTCTCGCCTAGCATGTGCGAGGCCCTGGGTTCCATCCTCAGCACCACATAAAAATAAATAAAGCTATTGTATCCGACTGAAAAATAAATATTAAAAAAAAAAGCCCACCTAGAAATAAACCTGCCCGGGGTGGGGCTGTGGAGAGCTTGCCTAGTTTGTGTGAGGCACTGGGTTCGATTCTCGGCACCACATATAAACAAGTAAATAAATGTCCATCAACAACTAAAAAAAATGAAAAAAGAAAGAAATAGACGTGCACTACCATCCAGCAGCCACCTCCTGGGACGCATCCAGGTGGACCGAGGCCAGCGCCTGGAGAGACACCTGCACTCCTGCTGGGGCAGGGCTACTCCTGGAGTCCCCCAGTGTCCACCTGCGGTGATGAGACTCAGGAGTGTGTGAGTAGGTCCTGGAGTATCACTCAACCCTGCCTCTTGTGACAGCATGGGTGAGCCTGGGGAAGTGTCAACCGTCTTGTCATGCAGACTGTAAGCTTTGAGAGGCACAGAAAGACACTGGATGGCCCCATTTGTGTGTGGCATCCTAAAAAGAAAAATCAGAAGCACACCCAGGGGGCTGGGGATGTGGCTCAAGCGGTAGCGCGCTCGCCTGGCATGTGTTCGGCCCGGGTTCGATCCTCAGCACCACATACAAACAAAGATGTTGTGTCCACCCAAAACTAAAAAATAAATATTAAAAAATTCTCTCTCTCTCTCTTTAAAAAAAAAAAAAAGAAGAAGCACACCCAGGAGCAGGTGTAGGACCATGTGGCCAGGGGCAGGGACACGGGAGGGATGCAGGCCCAGGGGACAGAGCTGTAAGTGAGCAGCTGAGGGAGTCTAGGGCTAGGAGGAGCATGAGGACCGCAGCTAACAAGGGCATGTCACCTGCTGGAAACCACCAGGAGCCACTTGAGGCCCTGCCATGTGAGGAAGGGGGCAGCTGCGTGATGATGGCCAGTGTGCTTGGCTAGCGTCCATCTCACTGGTCCCGAACGCCGCACGTGGCAGCCGAGGGGCGATGGCTGCAGGCACGGGCGCAGCTGGACAGCAGGAGCAACTCCTTTTTTTCTTGTACCAGGGATTGAACCCAGGGGCGCTTAACCTCTGAGCCATGTCCCCAGTTTTGCTAAATTGCTGAACTTGCAATCCTTCGGCCTCCGCCTCCCCAGCTGGGGATCACGGGTGTGCACTGCCCGGAGGGCAAGAGGGGCTACTTGTAACGTTTGTAGCCTGGTGGAGCAGCCAGGGTCGGCAGCAGTTTATCTACACTTTAAACAGGCAGTGCAGGGGGTGTGAAGGCTCCCAAGGCTTAGAGATAATCAATGCTTGAGGTGGCGGACACCCCAGTCCCCTATTCTGGTCACTGTGTACTTGTATTGAAATGTCACACCATGTCTCATTGATATGTGCAATTACTATGCATCAGTTAACATTCTAAAAAATATTTCTAAAAATAGTTATACACCTTAAATAGTAGGTATTAGGTATATATAAACAGCATGTGTTCAATCATTTTTAAAAAGAGACTGGCATCGGTACGTTGCCACTAACTAAGCTTGGAGTGCATCAGGACTGCACCACTGTCCCTGGGCGGCCTGCCTCTGGTCACAACCCCTTCAGTACTGCTCACCCGTCTTGTCATCCAGACTGTCAGCTTTGAGAGGTGCTGGCGAGGCATTCTGGAGATCGGGGTTGGCAGAACTCTTCCCACTCACCCCAGGGGAGAGGGCTTGGGCCACCTCCTGGGGGGGGGACAGTGACCACACACGCTCTCTGGGACCCTCTCTGAGGGAGATTTGTCCTTCCTCCCTCATATGTTGAGCCATTTCTGTTTCCTTCAGTAGGGACTAATCTCTTTGTTACTTAGGGTTGTAACCCAATTCTGTTATTTATTTCATCTTTGCCTTGGCTGCTGGGTGCTCTTGAGGCTGGCTCCGGGGTCCCTGCGACTTGCTCTCCTCCATAGATTCCGAGCAATTCCCTGCTTCACTACGTGATGCTCCAGGCTGCATCAATCGCTGTCACACCAACTCCCCTGCCAATTCACGCCATTCTGTGGTGATCTCTGCCGAGCATCCCCGTGGGGTGGTGTGCTAGTCAGTTTGTATCTATAAAAGGAAATTTAAAACTGGGCACGGTGCAGACGCCTGTGACCCCAGCAACCCTGGAGGCTGAGGCAGGGGGTCACAAGTTCCAGGCCAGTTTCAGTAACTGAGACCCTGTCTCAAAATAAAGAAAAATATAAAGGGCTGAGTGTGTAGCCCAGTGAGAGGAGTACCCCTGGGTTCAATCCCCAGTTAAAAAAAAAATTAGGGGCTAGGGCTGTGGCTCAGTGGTGGAGCACTTACCTAGCATGGGCGAGGCACTGGGTTCGATCGTCAGCAGCACAGAAAAATAAATAAATAAAAATAAAGGCATTGTGTGCACCTAGTTACAGAGGTGGAGAGGACTGAAGTTCATCTGGCTCATGGTTCTGGAGGCTGGAAGTCCAGGGTCAGGTGGTCACATCTGGCCGGGGCCTCCTGCCACTTCAGCTCTCAGTGGAAAGAGAGAGGGCAAGAGGCAGCATGCAGGAGGAACACCAGGGGCAGCCCTGCCTCCTAGCAACCTGCTCTGACGGGCAGCAACTGCTCAGCTGCGTGCGAGCGGCGTGAATCCCTCTTAATACCTGTTCCTTCAAGGTCCCACTGCCTTTCAGCACAAGTACACTAAGGACCAGATTTCAACAGAGCTGCAGAGGGGACGAGCCACACCTGGCCACAGCAGTAAGCTCCGGTAATGCCACTGGGCACACAGCCAGCGATTCTCAGGCAAGCAGCCACCATTCTCCGTCCAGCCAAGGCCGGGGGTGTGGGGTGTAGTGCACAGCTGTGGTCCCAGCTCCTCAGGAGGCTGAGGCAGGAGGATTGCTAGAACCCAGGATTGCCCATCCTGGGCAGCATAGTGAGAGCCAGCTCTTCAAAAAAACAAAAACAAAACCCCCAACAGTTCCCTAAGTGCTCCCTGTGTCCCCAGGATCAAACCAGGCTTGGAATTCTGGAGAACGTGATGGGCAATCACTGGCCTCCACATAAGGCACGCCCAAGGGGGGCTGAACCAGAAGACCTGAACTCGAAGAGCTGTGTGATCAGTGTCCTGAGGAGGCCTACCAAGGAGGGAGTCAGGGGCTCTGAGCCTTCTGAGGTAGTCAGAACCAGGAAATTTTGGCTGTGCCTGAACCTTTGGAGGGAGCTGCTGTTGGGGTCTTCTGGGTGGCTGCAAGGCACTTGATGGTGTGCAGACCACCTGCCCAGAAAGTTCTCTCATTCTGCAGCGGCCAGGGTGGGAGCGGGGCATCTCTCCCCACATCACACCCCTGGGGACACAGAGGTTGTGTCCAGGACCTCTGTGCCCTTGGCCCTCTTCTGGGGGGGCCTGGGTCCAGGTTTCCAGGCAGAAAGGCAGTGGGGTCAGCAGCCCTGGCGCAGGGAATGGCAATGACCATGGGGGTCAGAGCAGGTGTCATTCCTGACCCCAGACACACCTCCAGTTGACATGAGCTGGCCAGTGTCCCTGAGCCAGTGCAGTCAGACTCTCAGGCTGACTTGGAGACTGGCAAGATGGTGGGCTTGGTGCAGGGCGCCCTGGGCTCTGGCACACAGTAGGCGCTCAGTGGGTGCTCTCTGTGTGGCCCCACGCACACTGAGGTAGAGGGAGCCTGTGTGTGCGTCTGCTGCAGTGAACTTCCCAGGCACAGGCTGGCTCAGCAGCCAGATGGGTGTAACCATGGCAACCAGCCTCCTCGACAGTCCTGGGCTGCGAGTGGCCCAACCTCCAGAGCCTGAGTGGCAGCAGGCCAGGTCAGCAGAGCCAGCAGTGAGGGAGGCTAGTATCTGTGCCAGGCAGGGCAGTGCCTGGGCTCCCGGTGTCCACGCATGGGGAGTCTGGGTCACATGGGGCAGGACAGGTTCGCCCGTCTCCCCACCCCAACAGATGGAGGACTCTGGGGCTCAGGCCACATAAGCAATGTGGCCTTCGTCTGCACCATGCCAGGGGGCGGGGGAGGTGGGGAATGCGAAGGAGTGCGCACACATCTTTACTGAGAGCTGGGGAAACCGAGGGAGGGGGCTGCAGGCAGCCTGAGGACCCGCAGAAGAGCTGAATGCCGGCCTGGTGGCAGCTGAGCCTGCTGGGGACATGAGCGCACCCTGCAGGCACATAGGCAGGGGGGCCACGTGGGAGGGGCCCTTCCTCCCTGCTGGCCTGAGACTGTGACCAGAGCTGACACCCCCAGACCCTGGGTGTCTCCCCCGCTTCCTCCCCTCCTGTGGCCAGTGTCCACTCTGCTATCTGTCACTACTGACTGAATCTTGAGGACCAAGGGCTGAGTGTAGGGTGGGTTATAGGGTGGAACATCAGGAGGACAACAGAAGCCGGCTCTGTGTCCTCCCTGAGGCCAGGGTAGGGAGGGGTGATTCATGCCCCTTAGTGTCTGTCTGTCCTGCTGCTCAAGACTGACCCCTGGCACCTGGCATGAGGCTCTGCAAAAAAGCAAGCCCTCGAGTAGCACTTGTCAGGTGCATTGATCCAGCATGTGCTCGACAGATGAGTGCCCAGGGTGCTCTGACTTTGGCCACTGGCTCCCAGCTTCCACTGCACTACCGGATAGTTGAGTGACAGAGAGCTGTGCGGCCACCTTTGGTCCACTCCGAGGGCTCTGGGTTTGGATCCCCTGGGCAGTGTGTCTCTCTGTCCCTCAGCTTCCTCCTCCCCTGAGGAATGATGCCTTGTTGGAGGGTTGACCCTGATCTTGTGGTGGAATATTGCCCCAGAGTCTGCAGACGGGAAAGGCTCAGTAGCTGCTGCCTGCGTCACAGCCACTGCAGGTCTGGGGTCAGTTCCCTGCTGCTCCATCCACCCACATCCACTCATCTGCCCACCCATCCACTAGCTACCTGCTTCCATCTACCCACCAGCCACTTAAGACATTAATAATCCAGTTTTGCGGGGAGGGTATCAGGCATTGAACTCAGGGGCACTCAACCTCTGAGCCACATCCCAGCACTATTTTGTATTTTATTTAGAGACAGGGTCTCACTGAGTTGCTTAGCACCTCGCTTTTGCTGAGGCTGGCTTTGAACTCGAGATCCTCCTGTCTCAGGCACCTGTGCCTCTGGGATTATGGGCGAGCACCACCTCGCCCAGCTATAATCCAGTTTTATTAGTGTTTGGATTTCATGCACTATGAAGCAGCCACGGGCCCTCTCTTCTTTGGCAGTGTTGGCATCCAGCACAGGGCCTTGCCACGCTAGACAGGGCTTCTGCCACTGAGCTACACCCCGCCCCCGCTACAGGCTCCTTATAAGGCCCCTAATTAAGTCAAGGAGTGGGGGTCTTCGTGCTGAGTGACCAGCGTTTTCCTTCCTGGGATTGGTAGAGACTCTGTTGGTCACTTTCGCAGTGGCCCTAGATGGGTGCCCTAATCCTCGAAGTAGCAGAATGTGTCTTCATGCGTAGGCGTGCCTTCCTGCAGCCAATGGGTCAAGCTATGCTCACCTGTTCCTTTGTGATATCACTCCTTGCCCTGTTTGGGATAGAATGTTCCATGGAATGCCCTTTGTGTGTCCTCTTCTCTTACTGTGCCCTTGGGTGTGGCCTACCCAGGTGTCAGTCAACCTGCTGACAGTGGACTTCATGAAGATAGACTCAGCCCCCTGAAACCTGACCCCCTTGCCTCATTTGAATAGCTTTTCCTCAATAAAAGGGGTCAGCACATGCTCTCGCTCTATCTCTTCCTGCGGACCCTTAAGGTCAGAGGAGCCGTCACAGGACCCCCCAAAGAAAAAGGTCTTTCTGTCTCTTGTGTGGTTATTTCGCACAGCCCAGTTCCCCTGGAGTGACCCTGAGTGTTTTTGTCGCGAGGAATGTGACATCAAGGAAGTTTTTTTCTTTTTTGGGGGGGTATTGGGGATCGAGCTCAGGGGCGCTTAACCTCTGAGCCACACCCCAGTCCTATTTTGTATTTCTTTAGAGACAAGGACTTGCTGAGTTGCTCAGCACATGGCATTTTGCTGAGACTAGCTTTGAACTCAGCATCCTCCTGCCTCAGCCTCCCGAGCTTCTGGGATCATGGGGTGTGTTGCTGCGTCCGGCAAAGCTTCTTTCTTTATATCACCCATTTTAAAGTGCCTTTTTTTTGGTCAGGAATGGATGTCACACCTATGTAACACGTCGATGTCATGAGTCAACACTGCATGGACAAAGCCTGGAGGCTTCTCCCTGAAGGTCAGGAATAAGGTAAGGTGGTCCGTGCTCACTTGAGGCAAGAAGAAAGGAGATAAGTGATGCTGCCGGCGAAGGACCGGCTTCTGAGGTAGCGGCTTTCTCCCTGGCTCACCTATTCCTCAATGTTTCCGTGACTCTTTCTGGCCTAAATTCTTCTTTTTCATCATTTTTCAAACTAAAAATTCAACTTATTTAATAAATGAAAGAACTTTTAGGTTCTCTTTCCTCTCAGGTTAATTTGGGCAATGTGTGTGCTTTTTTAAAAAATACTTATTTTTTAGTTGTAGTTGAACACAATACCTTTGTTTTATTTATTTATTTTTCTGTGGTGCTGAGGATCAGACCCAGCACTTCGCCCGTGCTAGGTGAGCGCCCTACTGCTGAGCCACAACCCCAGCCCAAAATATATGCTTTTTAAGAAAATCACTCATTCCCTCCACGTTGTTGGGTGCTCCCTCCTGTCGTCGCCCGCCTGTGGTCTGCAGTGCTGTCTCCTTCATCCCCATGTTAATGAGCTGTGTTCTCACTGTCAGTTTGACACAGACATCTCTCTTTTTCTCTTTATTTCCCTTGTTTCTCTCTTTCTTTTCCTTCCTTCCTGCCTTCCAGGTTTTGAACCCAGGGCCCATGCATGCTGGGCAAGCACTGACCACATCCTCAGCTCTTTTTACGATTTTTATTTTGACACAGGTCTCACTGAGTTGCGGGGGCTGAGCTTGAGATCCTCCTGTCCCAGCCTCAGGAGCAGCTGGGACAGCGGGTGGGAGTCACTGTGGTTGGCCTGTGTGCTTTGGTGTTGTCCTACCCTCTTTTTCTGCTCCTTCGGGAGGAACTCATATTGTTGATGGAGACCAGTCTGCATTCCTAATAGAAACACTCTTCGGGCTGGGGATGTGGCTCAAGTGGTAGCGTGCTCGCCTGGCCATGTGTGAGGCACTGGGTTCGATTCTCAGCACCACATACAAATAAAATAAAGATGTTGTGTCCACCGAAAACTAAAAAATAAATATTAAGGAAAAAGAGACACTCTGTGCCACAACATTCCCTCTAAGCCATGCTTTTGCTGCATCTCACAAAGTTTGATGTTTTATTTTAATTTTGTTACATTTTAAATATATCCTGATTTCCTTTGAGACTTTCTTTGATCCATAATTTTAGAGGTGTGTTCATTTGGAGGCTGGGGTGCAGTTCAGAGTACTTGCCTGGGTCCTTCCCCAGCACCACACACACAAGGTGCTTATATTCTGAGTATTTGGGGATTGCTGTGCTTTGGGTAAGTGTCCCCCAAAGGCCATGAGGTAAGGGGTTGTTCCCTGGAGGCGGGGCACTCTTTGAAATTGTGCAGCCTTTCAAAGGTAAGCCTAAATACACCAAAAAAAAAAAAAAGATACACAGTGTAATCCCAGCTGTACTAGGAGGCTCAGGCAGGAGGGGTGCAAATTAGTGTCCAGCCTGGACAAGTTAGTGAGACCCTGTCTCAAAATAAAAAAATAAAAAGATTGGGGATGCAGCTGAGTGGCAAATGTCCCCAGTTTAATCCCCATTGCCCCCCCACACACACACACAACAAAGATATATTGTCAAAATGGAGTAAAGTCTATAACCTGATGATACCAAGGTACATTAAAAAGATGGGGAGGGGGAGGAAAAGGAAAAGGATAGAAAATGATACACTCTATGTGATAGCTGGCTTCCCTTACTGTGACAAAAGACCTGAGATAATCAACTTAAAAAGAGAAAAGATTAATCTGGCTCATGGCTTCAGAGGGTGCAGTCATGGCCACATGGCCTTATTGCTCTGGGCCTGAGGTGGCACAGTTTGTCATGGGGCAGAGGAGGCCTGGAAGCCAGCCAGGAGGGGAGGGGCGGGTCCCAGCATCCCCCGCAAGGGCACCCCCAGTGACTTCACTTCCTCTCACTGGGCCCCAACTCCTGTAGGCTCACCTACCTCCCAGTAGCAGAAGGGGCAGGGACTGGGGACCAAGTCTTCAACATGTGGCCTTTGAGGAACATTTCAGATCCCAAGCATAGAGCTTATCAAGGGGACTCTGGAGTGGTAAGCTGGTAAGGGACGAGCAGACTTCAGAAAAGGCCCAGGGGCCACAGGACACCGCACAGTGATTGATGAGATTCAACTAGAGGACACAGCCGCCTTGAGTGTCTGTGCACTTAATGACTGAGCTTTGAACCACACAAAGCAAAGCATGATGCATGAGAGGGAAAACGTGAAAACCTAATCAGAGCTGGCTTCTTCAACAGCCCTATTTACACGGCAAGTGGACAAAGAATGAGAAGAGAAAGAGGCAAACTCAAAGTACCTCGTTCAACCTGACCCGGTCGGTGGCGTTTCTAGAACATTCTACCCGGGAGCTGGAGACACATTCTTCTAAGTGCTCACAGAACATCCCCTAGTGTAGATTATACCCTGGAATAACCGGACCTTGAAACATTATTAAAACTTGAAATCACACAACGCATGTTCTCTGACCACAGCGATATGGAATTACAGGTCAGTGACGTGCCCAGCGCTGAACACACACACACTCACAGCAGAAGGGCCAAAGCCCTGCACCGGCCAGCTCTGTGTTGGTATAACAAAACGTACAAGTAAAGAGAGGTCTGTTCAGCTTACAATGCTGCAGGCCTCTGTCCAAGACCAGGTGGCCCCTTCACTGTGGGGCTCTGGTGACGGTGGCAGGAGTGCATGGCGGAATAGCCTGCTTACATTTCAAACCAGGAACAGAGGACAGGGCTGGGGTCCCCCACCCCATTTGAAGGCACAGGCCCCACCTTTCAAAGTTTCCAACACTTCCCAAGAGCACCCCCTGGGGAACCAGCTGTACTACACAGGTCCTCAGGGGCTGCTCATCCGAACCAGGGGACCCCCAAATCTTGGAAGACAAACACACCCTAGAACTGTGAGTCGAAGGGGAAGTCCCAGAGGAACTCAGGACACACCTAAATGTAACAGAAACAAAGCAATTCAAAAAATGAAGACTCAGCACATCAAGCTTTGTGTGGTGCAGCTAACGTAACGCCTGGCTTCAAGGGCTTCTAGGGGCTTCCGTGGGAGCTGAAGGATGGTCCAAGGTCAGTTGTCCTGGTTCTTCTAAAGAAGCTGGGAAAGGGAGTGCAGGGTAAAACCAAGGCAGAAGGAGAGGAGGAGCACCAGACGCAGTCTCCCTGTGGGTGGGGTGAGGGTGGAGAGCTCCAGGGCAGGGTCACCACAGCATACAGGATGGGTGCCGCGTGATCTCACTGTGTGTGGAGCGCTGAGTCCACAGAGGCTGAGAGTCGGAGCCGGTACCGGAGGCCATGGGCCTGAGCTGCAGTCAGGCAGCAGGAAGAAGCCCCGTGAGCCGTTTGCACGGGGGCGACCCTGGGTCAGCACAATGCACTGTGCATTTAAAAACTGGAAGAAAGAAATCTGAATGTTTCGCCATAAAGAAACAGCGGAAGTTTGAGGAAACAGGTATGTTAACCCCACTCAAACATCACACAGCACGTGCATGTATCGAAACATCACGCGGCACCCAAATTGACATGTATGATTTTTATGTTTTCAATGTATCCATTCAAAAATTAAGGACTGGGGATGTGGCTCAGGGGTAGAGCTCACCTTGCATGCCCGAAGCCCTGGGTTCAATCCCCAGCACTAAAAAAAAAAAAAAAAAATCAAATTTAAATTAAAAAAAAATTAAGCAGACACTTTACCAACGAGGAAACAGAACTGGAAACAGGAGAACATCATCCTTCAGTAGAGAAACGCAATTTCAAGTCACTGTGAGATGCCCCAGAGAACTGGGAACAGGGCTCCACCAGGCACCGTTAACCTGCACTTGCACCCCAGTGACCAAAGGCAGAAACGACTGCCTGTCCATCTGCAGAGGAAAGGACCAAAACATGAAGGGTCCCACGAGTACAATGTGATGTCATTCAACCACAAAAAGCGATGAGAATGTGATCCACGCTGCTCTCTGACAGACGTCGGCCCTCCGGGATGTCCGTACAGAGAGGACACGCGTGTGTGAGCCCACTCATATAAACGCCCAGGACAGGCAAATGCATAGACAGAACATATAACAGAGATCCAGGGCCCTAGGGGTGGGGACAACAGGTGGCTACTGCTTAAAGGGACAGTTTGTTTGAGATGATGGAAAGTTCTGGAGGTGGGTGATGGCAATGGCTGTAGGAAGGTATGAATGTGCTTATGTCACCAATTTGGTGATATTACAAAATTACACACTTGGACATGGTTAAAACTGAGGCAGACTTTATGTATTTTACCACAATAAAAATTGTTGGTCATGCCTCAATCCCAGTTATTTGGGAGGCTGAGGCAGGAGGATTGTGAGTTCAAAGCCAGCTTCAGCAACAGCGAGGAGCTAAGCAATTCAGTGAGACCCTGTCTCTATTAATCCCCGTTCCCCACTCAAAAAAAATAAAATAAAATAAAATAAAAAGGGCTGGGGATATGGCTCGGTGGTAAAGGATCCCTAGGTTTTTTTTTTTTTTTAATTTGTTCTAAATAGGTATATATGAGAGCAGAATGCATTTTGATGTATCCCTGGTACACGACTGCAGCACAACTTTTCAATTCTCTTGTTGTACAAGATGTAGCATTGCACCATATGAGCAGTCATTACCTAGGGTAATGATGTCCATCTCCTTCCACCATCTTTCCTGCCCCATGCCCCCTCCCCTCCCATCCCTCCCTGGGTCCCCAGGTTTGATCCCCAGAACCAAAGGCAAGGGCTGGGGATGAAAAAACAAAACACCTCTTTGGAAATGTGTGCAGCATGCCTATTCACCATCACCCGGAAGGAGTAAAAGGGTCAGGCCCTGTGTGGTCTGCATGCAGTGGAACTCGACCCAGCAGTGAACAAACTCTCTCTGAGACTTGCCGCAGCGCTGGGGAACCTCAAGGCTTGCACGTCAACCAGAAAAAGATGGCCTGGGCCAGGTGCAAGGCAGATCCCTGCCTGGGCTGGGAGCGGAGGGTCTGGCATCAGAAGGCAGAGGGAAGCTGGGCCCCACTGGTCTCCCGTCCTGATCCTGGCGGTGAAGGCACGCAGACTTGCACCTGTGTGAGACACAGAACTCTGTCACCTTCCTATGCAACTTCATGACCTACCAATTTTGGAAGGAAAAAGAAAAACCATTGTTTTGTGATGAACAGGGCTTTTGAGTGCCTGCGGGGTTCTAGGCCATGATTGCCTGAGAATCCTTAGCTTTACAGACGAGGAACTGAGGTGGAGTGTGTGTGTGACTGACTCCCCGGGTGCCTTTGAGCCCTGCCTGATTCCCAGCCTTGTGGGGTGAAGCAGGCCCAGGCTGCTCCCCTGCAGAGTGCTGAATGACAGGGGATGCCCATGCCCCCTGGCAGGGCAAATCTGGACCCCTACACCAGTGGACCATCTAGTGGGAGGGATGTAGGGCCTTGGGGACAGGAGCAGGGGACTGAAGGGCCCACCCAGAGTCCCTGAATGGATAGCTTTCTGGACGCTGGGCCACTCACAGCATGTAGTCACAGCTGCTCTTGAACTCCCCTGGCCACCATGGACCCTGCTGAAGGGACAGTCTTCATGGACATAGCTGATGAGGATGACACTGCCCAAGAGGGCCCCCCCCCCCCCCGCCCAGGCTTGAGATGGCCTAGGTAGGGACCAATATGGTAAGACTCTCCACTGGGAGGAGATCCAGAGCTCTGGGCAGATGAGTCTGGGAGGGCAGTGTGGCCACCCTGAGAGTGAGGGAGCCAGATCTAGGAACCGTGGGGGTCTCAGCCTGGGGAGAGCTGAGTGTGTGCCTGCGGAGGGTACAGGGGAGACCGTGAGCCAGAAGGGACTGTGACGAAGTCACATGGGCTGGACACAGGGCAGGGATCCCCAAATGTGGCCAGTACCCTGCAGGCTGATGGATCCCAGATTCCTGGGCTCCACCTGACCCACGGGGTCCTGGGGACCTGCATATCCCTGGCTTCCATGTGATTCTGTCTGAGAGGCACAAGGCCCAGGTGGCCCAGGTGGCCTCAGGCAAGGAGCCTGGAACCGGCTCATCTGTGCACATAGCTGTTGATTACTTCCTGCTGAGACCAGCACCTGGGGGAGGTCAGACATTTGCACTCAAAGGGACACAGCCATATCAACACCTCTAAGACCGAAAATTGAGCAGCCCAGCCTCCTTGCCCAGGACCTGTTACATGCTGCCCAACCCAGGGACAGCCTCTGCTCCTCCTCCCAGGATCTCCTAACCAGGGTCACAGTCCCTGACCCATGGGGGCTGGGCTCACTGCACTGCCCAGAGCTGGCTGTGGAGTTCAGACTCATGGTGCCTGAGCTCATCTCAAAGGACCCACCAGGGGCTGGGGTGGTGGCTCAGTGGTAGAGCGCTCGCCTAGCATGCATGAGGCACTGGGTTCAATCCTCAGCACCACAGAAATGTAAAGTAAACAGATTGTGTCCACGTAAAACTAAAAAATAAATATTAGGGGGGAAAAAGTGGCCCTTCTACCCTGTTGCCCCAAAGAATTGACTTTTCTCTCCTGTGGGCCTCCTGCCTGTGCCAGAGGAGGCGAAGTGCAGAGGTCACCGAGAGACCCAGGGCTGGCTGTGGGCTGCAGAGGGCTCTGGACAGCTCCGTCTCCCCGGGCTCCTTCCTTGAGCCCCACTCTTGCTGGCATGGCTGGCTGAGGCTTCTTCCGCCTCCAGCCTCTTGGTCCCCCTCTACACTTGGTAGTGGCTGTAATCCCCACTCATGCCTGGGTCTGGGGACCTCTGGTCAAGTTCTATGTGGGACACCCCCCACACCCTACCTGCCAGGGCCCCTGGGTGAGCAGAGAAGCCTGTTCAAGACCCTGGAACTAGTGGTGTAGATACTGGCTGGGCCTGGTCTCCTCAAGGGCTCCCAGACAGGGGTGGTGGTGGGGGTGGGGTGGGGGGGGTAGGCAGCTTCCCTCTAGGGCCCCTGGCCGCACCTGGTACCCTGGAAGTTTCCTGGGATGCTGGCGGTGAAGCCAGATTTAAAGTTAGGTAGTCAGTGTAGTTAGGTAAATTGGGTCTAATATGGAGTAAGATGTAAAATGGAGGCCATGCTGACAATGATTCCGGGAAACGCAGGACAACTCATGGAATGTTAATGAAGTCCCCGGAAAAGCCCCTAGGCCCAAAGTCCATCCCAAAGAAATGTTAATGAACAGCCCCCAACAGATTTGGAGATAGCCCATCCCAAAGAAGTGATAATGAAGTCCTTCCTGCCCAGATTACTTGTTTGGCCCACCTGTGTCCCACCCCTCGGCCTTCCAACCTACATTCCATCAGGAAAGAACTATAAAAAGGGGAGACAACCGCACTTCCATGGATTCCACCTCTTGGGTCCCCTTCTTCCTCCGGGAGAAGTCTTTTCTGCTGTCCTTTAATAAACTTCTAATTTCTACTCTGACCTTGCCTCGGCGTGCTTCTTTGGTGTTATTCTTCAACACTGGGGAAGCAAGGACTCGTCACCGGTCAACAGCGGTATCAGTGGTGCGAAGGGCTGGGCCTGGGCTACCTCCTGATCCCCTGCTGTGGAATGAAGGGGGCTCCCTGTGTTCTTTACTCACCAAAGCAGGACGTGGGATGGAGAAGGCCTTGGCCCAACAGATAGAGGGGGAAAGACCCCCAGTCCTGCCTATTGCACCCACAGGCGCCCCCACAAGACCTTGCTCCCCCCTCCCCAGGGCAGCTTTGGTTTAAAGAGAGGGGATCCTCCTGTACAATTCTTTTTTTTTAATTTTTATTTTTTGGTACTGGGGATTGAACCCAGGTGTAATCTACCGCTGAGCTAAGACTCCAGCCCTTTTTATTCTTTTTTTTTTTTAATATTTATTTTTTAGGAGTAGATGGACACAACACAATGCCTTTATTTATTTATTTATTTTATGTGGTGCTGAGGATCAAACCCAGGTCCCGCCTGTGCTAGGTAAGCGCTCTACCACTGAGCCACAACCCCAGCCCAGCCCTTTTTATTCTTGAGACAAGATTTCATTAGGTTGCGTTCCTGGCCTCGCCTGGCCTCCTGAGTGGCTGGGTTGATGGCGTGGTCCTGGGTGTGGATACTTCTAGTGCTGTTCTCTCCACACCTTCAGTCTGTTCTGCCCGCAGCAGGACTTTCCAGCTATCTCCATCTTCTGTGGCTGTGGCTGTCCCAGCACATGTACCAGGGCCTGTCAACCTGTGACCTCCTTGTGACCCACAGTGCTGCTTGAGCATCCCGGCACTCTGAGCCCTTTCGCAGGGCTTCCTGGAAGGGAACTGGGAAGAATCCTGGTTCCAACGATAGGCGTCCATTTTTACTTCACTTTGGGACCATGGTTTCTCTCAGTTAAACCACCTCCACCACCCTCATAGTTCCCATGCCTGAGGCCCCAAGATTGATGAGGAAATCAAAGTCTGGGGTCAGAACCACCCAGAACCTTCCACGTCCTCTGCACCACACCTCCTCCTTCGCCCCAACTTCAAGCCAGCCGGCCTCCCAATAGCAGGCTTACAGTGGGGAGCCTTGCCCCGCCTGCCCCGCCTGCCGGGAGGCACTAGCCACAGGGCTGGGCAGGGAGGCCACTCCCAGCTCCACTGCTGGCCCAGGGTGGAGTGGCCCTGCAAGACAGCTGCAAAGAAGCTGCAGACTCCAGACCCTGGGTTCAGAGAGGCCTCCTCCACACTCCTGCCACCTCCACCCAGAGCTGGCTTTTTTTTGGAGGTGGGGGAGGAGGAGGTTAAAGACCCCAGGGTTTGGAGGGAAGGATGGGCAGATGGAGGGGCCCCCTTGGGGGAGCTGGGGTGGAGTGAGCTGGCTTGCAGCTGCATAGGCAGCCAGTAGGGAAAGGCCTATGGCTTTGGCCCCCTGCTTCCTGTGTCAGCTTTTCTATTTTAGGCCGGTTGCTCCTCCCTTGGGGAATGCTCTGGGGGCCTGTGGGAAAGGCAGAGGCAGGCCCTGCTGGGGCCCGGTGCTCCTTTCTTCAGCCCCCTTGGGCTTCCCATTCTGTGTGGGGCTCAGGCGTGGCTGGCACGCTCCCCCAAACACAGGCCACCCCTTTGAGAAGGTTCCTGCCTCCAGCCCCAGCCAGGGCGGTCCTGGATTTTATCCCGAACAAACAGTCATCATGGTGAAACTACAGAATCCTGCAGTCCAGGCCAAGAGGCAGCAGGGGAGAGGGTGGGAACCTCTGCTCCGGAGGAAACGCCAGCTCGATAGGCAGGCAGCAAAACTGCTGTGGGCACATCATGCCCACAAGGAAAGGGCCAGTGTGGCTCCAGGACACGGGTGGGCACACGACCACGGAAGAACAGTAAAGCCTCAGCCTGTTATCTCTTGCTGTATGACCTTGGGCAAGGCATGGAGGCTCTCTGAGCCCCATTTTCATCATTTATAAAATTCAGAAGAATGCCCATGTTTGGGCCACAGGAGGCTTTTAAAATCCTCAGGTGAGTAAAAGGCATTCAGTAGGCACTCAGAGGAATTGCTGCCAGGGATTTTAAGAACACAGATACATGGAAATCATTTGGCATGATGGGAAAGGAGAGGTGAAAGATTAGTAGCCAAATCTGTATTTCTTTGAAAATGGCTCTATAAACCATTTTGATCCCCAAATCTCAAGCATTTGAAAAATGGCCTTTGAGAGAGGCCTTTGGGGCCTCTGCACACAGGGACAGCCCCTCGGCCCCGGAGGTGGGCGGGCCGGCCGGCCGCGCCAGGTGCGGCCCGCGCTGGAGGGCTGCATTCCAGGCATTCCTGCCGGGGACCTGCCGGCCGCGCCGGGACCGCGCCGTCCCTGCCGCTTCCGGGCGCGGTGGCTGAGCCGTAGCGCCACCTGCAGGCGCAGCGAGCCCACGCAGAGACCTCGGCCTGCGTCCGCCCCGAGGTCGGGCCCTGGGACGCAGCCCCCGGGGCTGCGCAGGAGGAGGTGGCGCGGGTGTGCGCGTAACCCCAGCGAGCGCGAGCGTCCTGCCACCCGCCCGAGCCGCCGGCAGCCGCGCGCCTCCACAGGCGTCCGGTTGCGCTGTAGCTGCTGTCAGTAGTGAAGGACAGGGGCGGTGAGCGACCCCGAATGCCAGCAGGGACAGTGGTGCCTCGAGGTGGGGCAGCCCACGTGACCAAGTATCCTGCGATGTCAGGGGACCGGGGCTGCACGGGGCCGGCCTTTCTGTTCTGAAACCCGGAGGGTGTCCGGCACCCGGGATTGTACTCACTTTCGGGGCTAACCTGGAGGGGCCACCTAGATAGGCCCGGAGAGGGGTCCTGATGCAGGGAGCAGGCTGCGGGGTGAAAGGGAGCTGAAGGGATGTGGAAAAGGCCTGGAAGGTCACCTGGCCAGGCTGTAGAGGCAGAGAACAGGCGCTGGGCAGATGCCACCGACCCATCCTCAGGCGGGACAAGACTGGCTCCTCCTGTCCAACCTGCTTCTCTGCACCTGGGAAACGGGCCAGCAGAGGGCGACTACCAAGGCCTGGTCCCAGTTAGGAGAAGCTGTCAGTTGAAGGCCCTTGAGACCCAGGGCCTGTCCTGATGACCATCATGAAGGTGCAGGAACAGGAGAGAGGGCCCAGGGACCAGAGGACTAGCATGAATCCCCCAAAGGCAGTCCTGGCAGAGTTATGGGGGTGGGGGATTTACACCAACCCCAGCTACCTGGGCTGGCTGGGAGCCCCAGGGTCTTTGGCAGTGTCAGCAGCTCCTGGACCTTGAACAGTGGCCCAGTGGTGGCAGGCCATCCAGCCTGGAAATCTGGTGAGCAGCTCCCAGAACCCCGGGCCCTGGGCATCCCCCCAGGTCCCTTGACTTCCAGACACTCCCTGGTCAACTGCCATCAGAATCCACCTCTTACCCACCCCCAGCTCTGGCTGGGCTGGCCATTTAAGAGCCAGCACCTGTCCTGCTGCAGGGCACCATCTGTTAGGTCAATGGAGGTGGCTGAGGAACAAAGCACAAGCAACCCATGCAAGAGAAACCCCAATCAGGCGCTGACAGAACCGCTGGCGAATCAGCGCAGTCTCCTGGCCAGTTCTGGATCTTGGGGGGTGTCCCCCCAATTCCCCCAACCCCTGTAGGACAAGGGACTCTAAAACCCCTTTTCCTATCCCCAGCCCTCCCTTCCTGCCCTAAGCCCAATAGAAATTCCAGTCCCGTCCAGCCCCGGAGCACTTTTCCTCAGACCCTCCTCTTACCCTGTTGGTCTGAGGGTCCCGCCCAAGAGCAAAATCTCAATTAAGCCTTTCAGCAGCCTTTTTAAATCTGCCCCCTAACTGGGCGTGGTGGTGCATGCCTGTAATTCCAGCGACTTGGGAGGCTGAGGCAGGAGGATTGCAAGTTCAAAACCAACCTCAGCAAAAGCAAGGCGCTAAGCAACCCAGTGAGACCCCATCTCTAAATAAAATACAAAATAGAGCTGGGATGTGGCTCAGTGGTCAAGTGCCCCTGAGTTCAATCCCTGGTAGAAAAAAAAAATTTTGCCTCCTTTTGGTCAACCTTACACCTTCCCCCCTGGGGTTGGCTCTCTCCACTGCCGGCACATGATGTCTTGAGTTGGGGAGTCCACTGCTACCCAGGAGATGCTCCTGGGTAAAATGTGGTTTTCCAAAAGCTTTAAGTCCTAAAGAAGGTAATGCTTTAAATTTCAGCTTTCCTACTTCAGAGACACCCTCCTCCTGTTCATGGGGTCCTCTCTTCTTCAACCTTAGCACTTATCATTCATTTATATACCCACTCACCTTCCTTCCACAGACTACCTACCTGCCCATCCATCCATTTATGCATCCGCCACCATCCATTGTCCATTGTTAGGGTCTGAATCTGAAATGTGCCCCCAAAATTCATGCATTTAGGGTTTGGTTGCCAAAGCAGCAATATTCAAAGATGGCACTTTGGGGGCAGTGATGGATCATGAGGGTTCTGACATCATTGGTGGGTTAACCCATTGATAACTGAACGGACAGCTGAAAGGTGGTCAGAACTGCAGATGTGGGGCCTGGGAGGGTGTATCTTGTCCTCTGTCTCTGCTTCCTGGCTGCTGTGAACAGGAAAGCCTTCCGCTGCCCTTCCACCAGGATGTTCTGCCCAGTCTCAGGCCCAAAGCCATGGAACCAGCCCACCATGGGCTGAAACCCATGAGCCAAAATAAATCTTTCATCCTTTAAGTTGTTTTTCTCAGGTATTTGTCACAATAGAAAAAGTTGAGTACACACCCATCCACCATTCAACCATCCACGCATTCATCCACCCATCCACCAACACGTATCTCATCCCATGACCCACAGATGTCCTCAGAGAAGAGTTGTCCCCGGAGACAGGCCTGGGAGTTCCTGGAGAGAAGGGAGAACTCAACGTAGGACCAGTAGGGTTCTTGGCGCACTTGAGGGAAAAGGATTTCAGCATGCGCTAGTCAAGGGCACGGACAGGCTTATTTAGGAAAGTGGAGACACATTCCAGGAGAATGTGGGTGATCTCGAGAGTTTTGAGGTAAGCAGGGAAAATACAGTCAATGGAGAATGTGGACCATATCCAGAGGAAGAGTCGCCCATTGGTGTGGGGGTGTTAGTATTTATAGAGGGGTGGTTGCTTGGGGCTGGACTACAGGGGGAGCCAGGGCAGAGCTACACACTCTCATGCCTGTTTTCCTGGGCCTGCCCATTGCCCTCAAGTTTCTTCATTGCAGACCAGGGCATGGGCCAAGGGGATGGGTAGGTGGCACAGGAGTTGAAACCATCAAGGGTGCTTTCTGCATTTCAATGGTTCATGCGTGTTTTCCTTGAGACTCTGTATCTCTCCCTTTTATGTGTCCCTAGATTCCTATCTCAAATCTATCTAGCCCCCCCATCCACCCACCAACCCATAAGAACCCCTAAGGGCCACTAAGATTTTGTATTTTGGTACTGGAGATGGAACCCAGGGGCACTTAACCACTGAGCCATGTCCCCAGTCTTTTTATTCTTTATTTTGACACAGGGTCTTGCTAAGTTGCTTAGGGCCTTGCTGAATTGCTGAGGCTGGCCTTGAACTTGTGATCCTCCTGCCTCAGCCTCGGGAGTTGTTGGAAAGTATTTTGGATTTGACTGGGTGGGACCTGTAGTGCACAGTGCGGAGGGCTGGAGTGGAGGGGGAGTGGGAGTCTGAGCATGTCCCTATGGACTGGAGGACAATGGGAAGCCCATTCGGAGTCTTCAACTGGGGAGTGACAAATCAGAGCTGGGTTTTTAGAAGTTCCTCTGGAGTGGTTTGGAAAAGACCAGGCCTGAGGTGGGGCTAGGGGCCGCATATGGAAGGATTTGAAAGCCTTCTGAGAGGGGTGGAGGGTTGCCCAGTCCCTGTCTGGTCCAGGCAGGTGGGTGGAGAGAGACAGAGAAGCCATTCTTCATGGGATGTGGCTTCCTCCTCTGCCATAGTCACTGCCTTGTGCTCCAGGGCACCTGGCCCAAGGGAGCAGGCCTCCTGGGCACACAGACCCACAGGGAGCTGTCTCTGTTTCCTTTATGGGAGGGGATTTCAGACTAACTGCTTCTCTGGGCTCCTGTAGCTATGGCAACCGCCCACCCTCTGGCTTGCTATCTTGGTAGAGGTTCCTGTAACAGAGGTCCACTTGCTGCTCTGCTGCTGCAACTTACTCTTAATGCACATGTTTCTTTGTTGCAGTGGGCAAAAGGTGTGACCTATGCAGTCCAGGGGGAGAAATAAAGAATGTCCACGCGCTTCTGCCCTAGTCAATGCTTTATTCACTCAACTCGCTCAATACAATTTCACTCTGTAGGTTCTTAATCAAGAAAACGGCAATCCTTAATGCTGGGCACTGCAATAGACATAATCAATTCACAGCAAACAATCCTAGATTAATTAATTCACAGCAAACAATCCTAGATTAATTAATTCTAAGCCTGCAAACACACTTAATCATGACAGGCTAATGACAGACATTCCCTCTGCAAATTAAGCTCAAGTGCCAGGTCTAAAGTCTCCAGCCTTAGGCTCTAAGTCCACAGATGCCCACTCACTCAGACGGAGGTGATCAGGTCAGGAACCAAGGCAGGCTTCTCCTGGGACGCAGCAGGCGGCTGGCTGAGGAGGGGGCTGTAGGGAGAAGTTACGGCTCTCACCAGGGTCAAGATATGGCTGTAGAGTTGGAGAGCAGTGAGGAAGACGCAGGGGATCAGCAAAGAATGACAGGTGATGGGATGTCAGTCCAGGTCCTCATCAGGCTCTCCAGCTTGTAGGCATCAGTTTCGTCTGGCTGAATATCTGTTCATTTGCTCTATTATTTATACTTAATTTTGGGGCTTTTGACCCCTCTTCAATCCTTATCAGCTACCACGGGATTTCTCAGGGACATCATTTACCCTGGGGTTAAAACATCTGGCCTGGTGGTCCCCACCCTGATCTTTTCACCTGTACCTTTTCTCAGGTCTTTCCCTCCTATCTGAGGAGGCCAGCTTTCCAGAGGCTTCACTCTGAGTTTATCAGGGTGGGGAGAAGTGACTTGTTTGTGCCGGGGAGCCATACTAGAGGGCTCTGTTAGGCAAGTGTGGTGAGACTGCAGGTTTCAAACTGGAGTTTTTAAAATGGAATTGCTTAGGCTCAGGCCCAAGACCATCCTCACATTCTTTCTCTTTCTCTCCCTGCTACTCCCTAATTGCTCCTTCTCCCTAATCTCAGGGGGAAGCAGGATTAGCAATCCATCCTAGGCAGAGTTACCTGTCCTTGAGCACACACATACACACCACAGGAACAAAGTAATTCAGACTTTGGGGATGGTTCCAGAAGATCTCAGAAATGACTATCTCCCAAGTTAACAAGTGAATTACAGCTCCAACAGAGAACACAAGCTTTTGAATCATCTCCTTAAAAGCCTCCTGATCCCCTTGATGGGCAGAATCACAGCTTCTGGGACAGGAGTTCTCTGTGCTTCTCCTTTGCTAGAAAGCAATAAAACTTCTTTTCCTCAAAACCATGTCTTTGTTATTGGATTGGCATGGGGACAAGGATGGAGCTTTAACAGTTCCTGTATCATTTGGCACGCTTTTTAAAAAAAAATCTTGTTTTTTAGTTGTAATTGGACACAATACCTTTATTTATTTATTTTTGTGTGGTGCTGAGGATAGAACCCAGTGCCTTGCACATGCTAGGCAAGTGCTCTACCACTTGAGCCACAACCCCAGCCCTCACTTTTTTTTTTTGTACCAGAGGCAGAACCCATGGGCACTTAACCACTGAGCCAGCCCTTTTTAGGTTTTATTTTGAGACAGAGTTTTGCTAAATTGCTGAGGCTGGCTTTGAACTTGGGATTCCCAGCCTCAGCCTCCTCAGCCTCAGCTGCTGGAATTACAGGCGTGCCTGGTGCTCTTTTAACTGGAAGACAGAAGGCTGTAGAGTACCCTACCTAGGCCTGTGTTGAGCCTTGGGGCTGTGGGGTCATGCCACCCTAAGATTTGAAGACCCATGGGGCTGCAGAAGACCAGCTTAGGCTCTCCTCCCGCCCGCGTGGCCTCCTCTCTGGGTGTCCCCTTCCTCATTTGTAAAGGGAGGCAGAGAAGGACCCCAGGAGAGAAGGCTGTGCCACCACTCACCCACAGCAGAGCAGCCTGCAGGCTCACAGAAGGGACCGGGAATTCACGTACAATCCCTCTGGGTGCCAGGAGCAGGAATTCTGGTCACCTTCCCCCTTTGACCGCAGTCATCTGGCGCCATCTAAGGGGTAGTTACAAGGTGCCAGAGGCTTTAAAAGCTAGTCTAGGTGATGGAGGGCCGGGTTCGGCAACTGAACGTGTCCACCCCGCCCCTCCTATTCTCAAGTAGCCCCCGCTCCTTCTCCACAGGTGCCACTCTCCCAGCGTGCCCGGACACGGGTGCACAGCTCTCTGAACGAGCCTTCTCTCCCGAATAAAGTCCGAGTTTGAGCGGGCGGACAGGGAGGCCACCTGGCCTCGGGCTGGGGCGGCCCAGGAGCGCTGGCCTGCAGGGGTCAGGCGTGGGCCCTCGAGGAACCAGGCGCGGACGCCTGTCCTGGGGCGCCGGCCCGGGCCGTACCGGCGCAAGGGACCCAGCAACACGCTCCAGCGTACCCTAGAAGGAACAGGCGAATGGCCCACATCCGCCAAGCTTAAGCTAACGCTTCCGGTAGAAAACGCGGGTCGTATGCGGCTCCTTTAAGGCGGTGCGCCCTCCAAGGCTTTATGGCCCTCGCTGCCGTCCGTCGCCCCACCCCGCCGTCCCGCCCCCCGCGCACGCGCGCCGCCGCCCGCCGCCCGCGCCCCACCGCGTCTAGCTCGTCCGCGCTCGCGCCAGGCGGCGGCTGCCGCGACGCCCGCCCGCCCGTCCCGCCGCGGCCGGCAGGTAAGAGGCGGCGCGAGCCAGAGATGGCGGGGCGGGCGGGCTCCCGCAGGACCGCCGCACGTGTCCGGGGCCTCGGTCCGCCGCCGCCGTGTGATTCCTGCCGCCGACCCCGGGAGCCCGCCCGCCCTCAGTGTCCCGCGTGCGCCGCCCGCGTCGCCCGGAGGGACCCCGGCCGCGGGCTGAGGCGGAGCGCACCCCGCTCGCGGCTTCTGCGGTCCCGGCGGCAGAGGCGCGCAGCCCCGCCACCTTCGCGCAGGTTTGAGCGCGGCCGCCGGTGCCCTCCCAGCCGCGCGCCGGGTCCGAGCCGAGCCCGAAGCCTGCGAGGGGGGAGCCCCGGGAGCGGCCGACTGCCCCGCCAGGGCGCGGGGCCTGATGCGCGCCGACGGGGGCCGTGGCTGCTGGCGGGCGACGGAGGCCACCCAGGTCACCTTTCTTGCGCTCTCTCCCCAAGGCCCAGCCCCCGACCCTTGGCCTGCTGCCTCAGCAGTTCCTAGAACCCGGGCGTTCAGGGAAGGTGGCCCTGGACCCCACCCGGTGCAGCGGGAGCTGGTTTTCTTACATGTTAAGTGTTTTGCGCGCCTGAAGGTTTCTTGTAAGACCATCCTGTGTTGTTCCTCACCAGGGGCCGCCTGCCTACCTCCAGGTGAACGCTGCTTTAGGGGAGAAGGAACCGCTTCCGCAGCCCCCAGTGGTCCAGACCCAGGGCCACAGCCCCTTGTGTTGTGCTGGTGTGGTTCACCGGGGTTGGGGCAGGGCTCAGGTCTTCTCCGCTCTCAGCTTTGTTTGGGTCTCCTTGGTTCCTGTCTCTCTGATGCCTGTTCAACCCACAAAGGAGATGGTGGCCTTGGGGTTATTTCAGAGTGTCTAGGTTGTATCGAGGATAAGTAGCAAGCAGCTGGCATTTACCAGTGCTTTGTCCCCAGAGAGGTCTGCAGAACCCCGACGCCTACCCTGCCCCTGGGCTTTAGGCACAGCACTATCCATTTCTGGGTGGACTCTGTTGCAGGTGACAGCGTGGCTACACCAGTGACCTGTGCGGTGGAGTTGTAATTTCTCTCCCTTTGAAGACCGGACATGCTCCTTTTGATGGCCTGTTTCGCCTTAGTGTTACATGGGCCTGTGCAAGTCTGAAGCTCCAAGCTAGAATTTACCGTGTGCAGACTCATTTTCGAATGGTAGAGCTGAGTATCAGGACAACCAGCGGCATTTGCAAGCATGACTGTGGCTTCTCTTTTAACAGTGTGTCCCTGGTTGTATAGCACCTTCATGAGGTGTATTCAGGTAGCATGGTCTGTCATGTTAGAGGAAACAGTCACTGGTTTTGGACTGACATTGTTAAGCCGAAGCTGGATTGAGCTGCAGTTTTTTTCCCTCAGCAGTGTGAGTCTTAACGCAGGATGCCCAAGCTGCACCCTAGGCTGCTTCTCCGAGGGCAGGACGTGGAAACTCTTGGGGCAGAGCCCACTCTGGTATATTCTTGCGGTTTTTCAGTAGTACTGCATGGGCTTGGAGTCCTGTGAATGTTGGTGTTCGGAAAGCAGCCTTGCATCTGCAGTCTGTGCAGGGAGCAGCGAGGCCCACCCATAGGTGCTGACCACTGGCTGCGTACTCCTGTGTGTTCACACAGAGCTGTTAACATGATTGCATCCCTTAGGCTTCATTTTATGGTTTGGATGTGCTCCCAGGCTTGTGCACCCTGAAGCTCAGTGTCCTGACATTTGACAGGTTGGTTTCTGTCACAAAACCTTTCTTTTCTTTTTTTCTTTTTGATGTGTCAAAGGCTCCTGGAATCCCTTGTGTTTTGTTTGCATGCTTTGTGCTGCATTTCTGCAGATGCCTGGATAGCGTAATAGGAAGCCCTGCTGTGTGTCTTAGGATCACAAAAGGGGTGAGAGCAGGAATATCTTGGTTCCAACTGAGAAGTGGTGGCAGGAGTTAGGGTAATAGTTACATTCTCCAGTTTGGAACAGCTTCTTTCGCGGCAGGTCTCAGTATGGTCAGGTTTTTCGCTTTCTTATCCTTTCTCCTGGAAATTAATTGGGAGGGGTATAGTATGTAGATAGAACCCAGGGACTTGTGCATGCTAGTGAGCTACACACCCAGTTCTGGAAATTAATTTTCTAAAAAATGATTTGTTTTTAGGCCTCCATTAAAGGGTTTGCTTAGCAGATAGGCTATTCCCTTGTGACTCTCCACCAGAGGTTTCCTGCCACGTGGGCTTCAGAGCAATGGCCACGGAGGAGAAGAAGCCCGAGACAGAGGCTGCAAGAGCCCAGCCCACCCCCTCCTCATCCGCTACACAGAGCAAGGTGTGCTCCTGGGTCTCCTTGGGGCCTCTGGGAGGTTATTGCAAGCCAATTGTCCAGCCTCCTCTACTCAGATAAGCTTCTTTGTGAGAAGCCACTTTTATTCATCGGCCACTTATTGTAATGACTGCCTACTGTGTGCCGTGTCAAGGATTCCCACATCTGTCACCTAGGGGGCAATGGTGGGGGGTTGGTTCTGATTGTAAATCTGTGGTACCCAGAAAACATTTCTGAGTAATCATCCCATCCAGTCCCATGTTCCGTCTGTTCTGCAGACCCCCTCCCCAGGCACAGGAAGCAGGGCCTTCAGACGCCCTCTGGGAGGCCTGGGCATGCTGGAGCTGTGTGGACTTGGTGGCCATGCCTAGTGTGGGGGACAGGGCAGGGCCCCAAGGGACCTCAGACAAGTATCTGGAATGGTGGAGTTACTATGCTGAGGGGGGACTACAGCAGAATCAGGGCTTTGACGGGGATGTAATGGGCTGAGACTTAGACCTGTTCAACGTGAAGGATGATGTTGGGTGGTTGGTGGGCGCTTGGTATCTCAATGTGGGAGTCCAGGCAGTATGGTTCCTTAGGCTCACTTTAGCTGCACTCTCTCCAACAGCCCACACCTGTTAAACCAAACTATGCTCTGAAATTCACCCTGGCCGGCCACACAAAAGCTGTGTCCTCCGTGAAGTTCAGCCCCAATGGAGAGTGGCTGGCAAGCTCATGTGCGTATCATGGAGCACCTCAGATAATGGGATGGGTGGTCTGAATCACAGATAAGAGTGGGGTGGGTGTGCTTCCCAGGGGCTGGTGGTAAATGGCGTGTCCCTTCTCTGAAACTGAAGAATCACTGCTTGTTGAAATTGTGCCAGTTACCTTCCTGCAGTGAAGGGGCAGAGTGGTGGTGGGGGGCTTGCCCCTTCTACTTGTGACTGTGCCTTCGGGTCCCTGAGTGATCTGAGCTGATTGGCAGGGGCTTAGGGTGTGGGACAGCTCAGGCTCTGGCCTTTGGGTAATGGGACAACTATATTTCTACCCTGAGCATCAGCTCCTTTTCATTTCTTTCAGCTGCTGATAAACTTATTAAAATTTGGGGAGCCTATGACGGGAAGTTTGAGAAGACCATCTCTGGTCACAAGCTGGTAGGTGTGGGGAGCAGGTGGCTCTGGTGCTCTTGGGAGGGAGGTGCAGCTTAGTGCCCTCAGTGTGTGATTGCCTGCTGCTGCTCTCCAGCCATCCAGCTCCACAGGTGTGCACCTGCCTGTCTCTGAGGCCAGCAGAGCCACTTTCTCTGGGCTCCCTGCCATCTCCTCTGGGCCACGAGTGTGTCTTCCTGTGGCTAACACTGGCCAGAGGATTTCCCCAGGGGAATGATGAGTGTGGGGACTTTGGCCTTTTGCTGGCCAGTGGTGTTTTGTCCTAGAGGATGGTTACTGTGTTTTTCTCCTCAAGGGAATATCGGACGTAGCCTGGTCATCAGATTCCAATCTCCTCGTTTCTGCCTCTGATGATAAAACCTTGAAGATCTGGGATGTGAGCTCGGTGAGTGTCATTGGTCCTCTGTGGGCGGAGGTGGCTGAGGAGGGGTAGGGGCCAGGACAGGTGGAACGGGATGGCGGTTGCTCGGTTGCTCGCAGTCAGCGCTGGTGTCTGGGGAAACTGCCCCTGGGAGCCACGTGGTCTCATCCTGCTGTGTTGTAGGGCAAGTGTCTGAAAACGCTGAAGGGGCACAGTAACTACGTCTTCTGCTGCAACTTCAACCCACAGTCCAATCTCATCGTCTCAGGGTCTGTAAGTGCGCTGCTCTCTCCTCTGGGAGGCGCTGTGGGTGTGCTGTGTCCTGTGCCCATGTCCAGCATGGGACAGGCAGGTCTGGGTTCTGGGGCCTCTGTCATCACCCCTCCTTCCCATAGTCATTTCAGTCGCCTCTCTTGTCTTCAGTTTGATGAAAGTGTGAGGATATGGGACGTGAAGACGGGGAAGTGCCTCAAGACTCTGCCGGCTCATTCAGATCCAGTCTCAGCTGTAAGTCCCCTGATGGGTGCATGTGGCTTCATCTGGCATACTTCTGCTGGTGTGCAGCCTCTGGGGCTGAGAGACCTTTTAGGCCTGTGTGCTGTGGAGGAGAGGGAGTGGGTGCCTGTGGGGAGTACCCCAAGACCCCTTGAAGGCTGGGAGGCCAGTGGCCATGGCTTTCAGGGGGGTTTCCCCCAGAACTGACTCCCACAGGCTATGCCTGGAAGGGTGTAGGAGAAGAGGGAGCTCTGTGTCGGGCTGGGTGACCACAGTTAGGTGAGTTCTGTGTGCGGGGAGCTGATGGGTGGCGGGGCCTGCCCAGTCATGGAGAGAACCGTGGGGACCCCTGATGGCAAGGGCCATGGGGTCTGTGTCCTGCCATTGCACACGCACCATCCCAGTGTGCAGAACAAACGGACAGGAGTCATACTCTATAGAATGTAACAAACTGTTATTTAAGAGAGTGGCCCAAGCCGGTGGCACACGCTTGTAATCCCAGTGGCTCAGGAGGCTGAGGCAGGAGGATTGTAAGTTCAAGGCCAGCCTCAGCAAAAAAGCAAGGTGCTAAGCAACTCAGTGAGACCCTGTCTCTAAATAGAATACAAAATAGGACTGGTTTGTGTCTCAGTGGTTGAGTACCCCTGAGTTCAATCCCTGGTACCCTCACACCCAACAAAGAAAAAACACATTAAAAAAAAAGAGTGGCCCAAGGCTGGGTGAAGCTCTGGCTGAGTGCTTCCTGGGCATTCATGAGACCCTAGGTTCCATCCCAGCACCCCACAGACAAGGTGCTCGAAGGTCTCTGTGTTAACAAGAGCCCCAGGTGGTTTTGTAGCCACACTGTGGATGGAAGGATTGCAGAAGGATCAGGCATGTGGTTTGTTTTAGTCAGCACGAGTGGCTCACTTTTCTTTTTCTTGGTGCTGAGAACTGAACCCAGGGCCTCACCAGTGCTAAACTAGCCACAGCCCCAATCATTTTTTTAGTTTTCGTATTCTGGGACAGGGACTCACTGAATTACATAGGTTGGCCTCTCAAACTTGTGATCCTCCTACTGCAGCCTCCTGAGTAGCAGAGATTACAGGTTTGCATCTCTGTGCCTGATGGAGCTGTTCACTCTTTGAAGTCCTGGTGGTGTAGGATTTTAAGCATTTTTGGCCTTGGAAGGCTTTTGCCCAGCTAAGACCACATAGCAGACAGACAGGCGACTTGGCCCTTGCTGGCCCAGAGCCGCTGCTAGCGCATAGGGCACTCTGCTGTGAGAGGCATGCAGGCAGCAGTGTGCACAGGACTGGCTCAGCCTTGCTGCCAGCCCCTGCCCCCCAGCATCTGAGACCCCAGGTAGAACTGGTTTTCACATGGGCTTGTGAGTGAGCCAGGAAACAGTGTCCCCAAGGAAGCAGGGGCTTGGGAGCCTCCCAGCGGTGAGGGCTGTGGGGCTGTCCTCCATGGATTTCCTGCAAAGGTTGTGTGTGCACACTCAGTGGAAAGGCAGGCAGGTGAGGAGTCTCCTGAGCTCTGCCCTAGCTGGTGACAAGAGCTGGTATCCTTGGTGCCTGGGCTTCTGTTTTGTGTGCGTCTTCAGCCTTCCTTGCTGCTGTTCTGTTTTTAGATGACAGTGGTGATGTCTGCTGCTTCATAAGGTCCCTTGGGTGTTCTGGTTGTGTATATCTGTGGGCCAACATGGAAGGCCACATACTTTGACGGATGCCTTTGGTGACCTTGTTTGTATCTATAGGAGTGCCCAGTTTGCACTGCGTTGGCACTTGTGGGACAGCTGAGCAGGCGTGTCTCGAGCTGGATGCTGGGCTGTGGGTGCTTGGCTGGCTTCTCTGCCCCCCTCCACCTTGTCCGCCCTGCTGCTCTGCTGAGCCTTGCCCACATGCCCACATGCCACACGCTGGTCTTTCTGTCCATTCCCCTGGGCGCTGCCTGGCTGTAGCCGTGTTTCCCCTGCTCAGAGGTCTTCCTGGCAGTTCATCTGAGGTGGCACTTGGTCCCCCTGTGAGCTCTGCCTCGCTGGTGTACCTCTTTCTCCCAGTCTGTGGTGTGGACTGTGTTACCTTGAACTGAATGTCTGTTGAGTGGAAAAGCCACGTTGAATGGGCCACTTTTGCCAGTAGGTAGGTAAGTGGAGCATGAACTGGACTTTTGAGTTTGGGCCTGTGTTGGCTCGTTGCCATGGAGCAGAGTGCCCTCAACGAGAAAACGCTCAAAATCCTCAGGCTGTTTTGTGTGTTTAAGGCAAGGGCTGAGTGTGGGCAGATGGGTTGTAGTTAGTTGGGGAGAACTTTAGGGACAGCCCCCAGATGTTTGGTTAAGGACCTGGTGCTGCAGGAGCAGCTCCGTGTGGGCTGGTAGAAGCAGTGATGACTGTCAGGAAGCTCAGAGCTGCTCTGTCCAGGTGAGGCCACAGTCTCATGTGGTGTCAAGCAGGGGTAGTGCTGTGACTGCAAGGTACGGAGGCAGCACAGTGGAGAAGTGTCAACTACTTTTTCATGCTTTTTATTAGTCTACATGCTAAACAGCGTCTTAGGGTGAATGAGCCTACCAGTTTCACCTGTTCTGTGGACTGGAGCTGTGAGGGACCTCGCCACCACTGTGGCTTGTGGTGCCCCCATGGAGTCTAGCTGATGTCCCCTGGGTGAGCCCCCTTGGCCAGCAGCAGTACCTCCTGAGTGTATTTGAAAGGCATGTTTTTGGGCCTGTCACAGCCCCGGGGTCAGGATTCAGCGATGGGTCCAGGTGCTGCCCTGTGTGGTAGCAGTCTCCCAGGAGCCCCTGCTGAATGTGGTCTTGGCTATGTCTGGAGACTTGGTTGTCACAGCCAGGTGCTGCAGGCCTCTGGTGGGTGAGGGACAAGACTGCGGCTACATGGGGCAGCTCCATGTCAGAGTCTGCTGAACTCTTCAGTGCCCAGATGGGGGAGCACACAGCCCAGCCCTGTCCCTGCATCATGGCACCCGGGGCTTCCCTGTGGCTTGACTTACAAAGGAAATGTGTCCCTCAAAGCATGGAGCAAGGCTTGTTCTGCGTCGTGTCTGCCCAGGTCTTCACTAAAAATGATTGAAACTTGTGCTTTCTTTCTTTCTCTTTTTTTGGTCCTGGGGATTGAATTCAAGCACTCAACCACTGAGCCCCATCCACAGCCCTGTTCTGTATTTTATTTAGACACAGGGTCTTGCTGAGTTGCTTAGTGCCTCCTTTTGCTGAGACTGGCTCTAAACTCAAGATCCTCCTGCCTCAGCTTCCTGAGCTGCTGGGACTGCAGGCGTGGCCACCGTGCCCAGCATTGTGGGACTTCAACTCCTGGCATTGTGGTTCCGTTTATTCCCATTAAGGCTTACTTGGAAAGGAGAATTTAAGAGCTGAAATGAGTCATTGAAGAGGAGGACTGTTGTCGGGTGCAGTGTCCTTTCTATTAAAGTGCTGTCCTGGGGTGTTGCTCCATGGTGGAACACTTGTATAGCAAGTGCAAGACCAGACCTTTAGTCCTAGTACCCCTCCAGGAGAAAAGGAAGGTAAATGACATCATTCCCCTCTCTGGGGAGCAAGGCCGGACCTTTAGGACCTTTAGATGGAGTGAGCCGTTGGTCATTGGAGGTTGGCTTGGGCCAGTGGCATGAGCGGAACTCAACCTCTTCTGAGGCAGGTGTGGAACCACCTGGATCCTTTCTGTCCAGCTCAGAGCTCATGTGGGCTCTCCAGTTCCCGGCCTGGGATCAGCAGTCAGCTAGGTGTCTGGGGCTCAGCTTCTTGGTGGCTCTGGTGGGCAGGCACAGGTGTATGAAGGAGAGGGACCGGAATTCCTGCCTTTTGCCTTTCCTCTCTGTTGAGTCAGGGAAGTTAGGTTCGGCCGTATTTGCCCTGTCAGGCTGTCCCCAGCAGGACAGATAGACAGGCCTGGGAGCCGCCCCTCTAGAGTCCTGTGGGCCTTTGTGGTTTGGCATGAATCCTGTGGGGTGGTCTGGCTTCGTGCTAGGGCTCAGTCCTCTGTCACTGACTCTGCTGGACAGGGCAGGTGGGGCATCGCTGAACTGGTTGCTCCTGATTGGCTGTGTATGTCTGGGTACCTAGGAGTGGTGAGGCCTGTGTCACCCTGTCGTGAGTCCTGGGTGGAAGGTGCTGGGGAGAGGAGTGGTGTGCGGATGACTTGGAATAATTTCTGTTTTCCTCCTGTTCTTTAATTCTTAGGTCCATTTTAATCGTGACGGATCCTTGATAGTTTCAAGTAGCTACGATGGTCTCTGGTGAGTGAGAGGATCTTGTTTCATGTAATCACCAGGTGCTCATTCAAGGCCTGCTCTTGAGCTTTCTGGCCCTGGGGTGCAGTTACAGAAAGGGACACATGTTCACCTTCCAGAAGCACATCCCAGTGGGCTGCAGTTTCAGTGCAGGTGTGGGAGGAGCTAGGGAGGGAGACCAGCCAGGACTGGTGGGGGAGCGGTGGCCAAGAGCTGCGAGTGTGTCCTGCATAGCTTGTGGAGAGGGGCTGACCTAGCTCGAGACGACTCTCTGGTGCCATTAACCTGGCAGGGGGTGTCCCAGCCAGGTCCCCTGGGTGTTATGCTGACCTGGAGGAGGTAGATGCTCAGGGTTGGAGGAGATGGGAAGACCCCTGGGGCAGGTGAGAGCCCAGGCGGGAAGCCTCCGATGAGTCCTGGCTGGGGACCTGGCTTGAGTGGTGGGGGAAGGAGGGACCACTGATGCTGGCAGAACTTGGCAGTGGGAAGTGAGGGAGGAGTGCTAGCAGAGCGTCCACCTGTAGCACAGAGGGACAAAGAGCATGCCTGGCCATGTCGGTGGGAAGGCGTGAACCACACAGGGGAGCAGGGTCTGTAAGCATGTGGCAGAACCAGCAGCAGGGCCAGTGAGAAAGAGCCCAGAAACGCGGCCGCCGGAGCATGGTGATAAAATCCAGAAATGGGAGGAGAATATGACTGGTTTTCTTTTTTAACCCGTGTTGGCAATCTAAGCCAGGGTGCTCTACCACTGAGCCCTGTCCTCAGCCCTTCTTATTTTTTGAGACAGAATCTCAAAAAGTTCCCCAGGCCAGTCTTGAACTTATGATCCTCCTGCTTCAGCCTCCTAAGTTGCTGGGATTTCAGGCATGCACCACCACATCCAGTACGACTTAAAAATCTTTTGATGTTTATGTTTTTAAAATTTTTATGTTTTGTGGTGCTGGTGATGGAATTCAGGCCTCGTGTATGCTAGGCAAGCACTCTGCCACTGGGTCATACCACAGGCCCGTGAGTGCTTTTAATGTATCCTGTAACTCATAGGAGGAGGACTTGGGACTTGGCAGATCTGGTGGACACCCTTAACTGCAGTTGGCTGTGCATAGACTGTATTGTGTGCTGCAAAGAGGAAATGGGTATTTTCTCTTTTTTTGGTACCAGGGATTGAACCCAGGGGGCTTAACCACTGAGCCACATCCCCAGCCTTTTTTTTTTTTTTTTTTTTTTTCACTTAGAGATGGGTTCTTACTAAGTTGCTCAGGGACTTGCTAAGTTGCTGAGGCGGGTCTCAAACTTTGTGATCCTCCTGCCTCAGCCTTCTGAATCACTGGGATTACAGGTGTGGCCGCTGTGCCAGGCTACGATGTATTTGTTAAGGCCAAAAAAGCAAAAATGAGCAAGACTTAAAATACAAAGGGAGATCACAAGTTCAGGGAGGGTGGGCTGTACAGGTTGGTGAGCCTTGCTTTTGGAACCGGTGAGGAATCTGGAGCTAGGTGGTCCATTACCACTGAAGAGCTGGAGAACGTGGTTGAAGATCTAAAGTAAAGGTGTCCTTGGTCCTCATGATTTTATACCTGAGTTCAATAAATAACACACTCTTAAGGTTATCTAAACTTTCCCACACTAGAAAGAGGAGCTCCCTGATCTAATCCATCTTTGGGGCCTTGCATACCTTTCCTGCCCAGAGCTGGAGGGCTGTTCCCTCATGAGCACTGATGCCAGAATGCCAAGGACAACCAGCAGGCTGAATCTGAGCATGCCCCACATGGTGCCCCACACCTACCCGGCCAGGGGACTCAGGGTGATGACGGAGGGGGTGGCAGACACCCGAGAGCTGGCTGCCCAACACTGAAGGCGCCAGCCTCCTTGTCATTACCAGTAGAGACAGGTGCCTGAGCAGATCTGGCAGACCTCCTTGTGGACACCTGTAGTGGGAGATGCCACTGTGGTCATTTGTGGAATCTGGAAAACCCTGTAGTGTGTGGTGACAGGTAAACCCCTTGCCTGAGCCAGGAGCAAAGTGCGCCTGGCCGTCCCCCTCACTTGGCACCCTCAGCTCTTCTAGTTAGTGTGACAGGAGAACAGTTGGGTGAGGTTAGATGGGGCTCTGTCTCCTCATAGATATTTACGTGTCCTTAAAATTTAAAATTAAGCACTGCTAAGGTGCTTTGCCCACGTTTACCCATTTACCCCTTTTTGAGGGTCCTTCCTTGGTTCTTGTCATCCCCACTTTGTGCTTGGGAAACTGAGGCTGGCATAACACTTGCCAGTTGTCCCTCCGCTGGCCAGTGACAGGCAGGACCCAGGCTTCACAGCTGGGCTGTGAGCCCCAGCCCTGCTGCCACGATCTGTGCTGTACACTGGGCCAGGGGCTGTTCTCCTGTCTGCTGGGAGTCACCAGCTAGAAGATGGGGTGCTCTGGTGTGAGAGCAGCAAAGCATGGAGCTGTTCAGGAGTGTGCTTATCAGAGACCAGGACCTCAGAGAACGGGCATCTGATGGAGGACACCTGTCTGGTGCAGGGTGGGACTGGCAGCACTGCCCTGAGCCTCTGCAGTGTGAAGCGGTTGCTTAGAGAGTCCCCCCGAGTTCTTGCTGCGGCTAGGTAAAGGGGTGAGGCTGCAGGGCAGAAGGGCTGCTGCCAGCTCAGTGGGTTCTTGGAGCTGAGGTGGCCTCCTAAGCACACAGGTGGTCTTGTTTGGGGATCCCAGTGCTGTGGGGTCCCTCCTATGGCTGGGGAGAAGAGGCCATATTAGAGTAGCCTGGGGCGTTGTCGCCTTGGGGTACAAGGAGTATGGCCGAGCCTGGGGACTGGGGGACTTACACTGGGAGATGACCTGTCCACGTGTTATGGTTAGCAAGTTCCCACGTTCAGCCAGCACCCCCACCCGGCATCTCTGGAAGTGTGGGTGCTGAGACAATGCACGATGGGGCATGCTTCCAGTGTGCATGTTGGCAGAGGTCACAGGAACCCTGAGACGGGCGTGACGTCAGAGCCTGGCATGACTCCTGTTTTCCTGTTACTGAACTAACGGGGTCGCCAGGAAATGGCACCAGCCTCCTTTTTACAAGGGTCTGTCCTGCCCTTCCTGCCTGTGTGTTGGGGGTCTGTGGAGTCTAGACCTGCCGGTGAGCCCTGCAGCGCACCTTCAGCCTTGGCTGCCTCCTGCAGAAGAGCCTAGCCCAGTCCCTGGGCCGTGGAGGCCTCCTGTGCTCACTGGCGTGGTGCCCGGTCAGTGTCTAGAACATAGGAGAACAGCTGCCCAGGTTGTGAGTGCAGTGGGGCTGGTACCAGAGCCAGTGGTGGCAGCTGGCCTTCTCATATGGTTTTGTTCTTGCTTTGAAGCCGCATCTGGGACACCGCCTCGGGCCAGTGCCTGAAGACACTCATTGGTGAGTGTGCCATAGGGGTGGGGCTGGGTGGGGCTGGGCCTGCAGCTCTTCATCTTCACTGTTGTCCATCTCCTACTAGCATCTACTTCCTGTCGAGCTCTCTTGTTCCTTTTGTGAAACTTGCTGCTGTCTTCTCTCAGGCCAGTCTGGGGCCCCCTGGCCTGTGTTGTCTGGTCTTGCTCAGGGCTGCTCCGCTGTGTCCTCAAGTACCTGTGCCCTGCTCCTGGCTGCTGCCTCTCTGGGGAAGTGTGCTCTCCTGTTTGGGTGCTGCTGAAGCCTGAGGGCTTCTTGGGGATGAGGGAAGGGGAGGACCTGGCATGGGGTGGGGCAGGTGGAAGCCTGTGGCTGGAAGGGTGTTCCCAGGAAGTTTGGTGTTCAGGGCCCAGTCTCTGCAGGCCTGGAGAATTGCAACTTCAGCTTAGGATGCAGAAGGGACAGCCGTGAGGAAGCTGGGTGGTGGTCACCCCACAGGCCTCCCCTCAGTGTGTCCACCTGGGAAGCTGTCTTCAGGCTAGTCATGGTCCTGAAGCTCTTGGTGGGGCCCCATGAGTGGGGGACAGTGGCCTTTATGCCTTCCTGCTCTGGGAGCCTATCTTCTTACCACCCACAGCAGACTCATGTCCGTGTCTGTCAGCTTGTCTCCTGGTGCATGCCCAGCTCTGCTGCCAGGACCCGTCCTGGTGCACAGAGACCAGGGAGGTGCTACACATGCATATCTGCGTGCTCCTGCTACCACACTGTTGTCCTCACAGTGAGCTGCCCTCAGGTGTATCTGCCTGTCACAGAGCAGGTACTGTAGGCAGAGAGAAGTCAAGTAACTGTTCTGAAGCCACACAGCAAGTGCAGCCATTGCTCTGTCTCTGGGGGATTGGTTTGAGGACCTCCCATGAATACCAGACTCCTCAGGAGCTTGGTCCCCTGTGTAAAAAGGCGTGGCTAGAGTAGGGCCCGCACACATCCTCATCTCTAGATTGCTCCTGTGTGCAGTGGAAACAGTGGTCACATGGAGGCGGACCTGCAGCGCGGGGCTCCACGCTGACCAGAGTGCAAGGCTGGCAGGTGCCCGGAGCAGGGTCTCTGTGCGCTGAGCCCCCTCGTCCACGGGGACCAGACAGTGCTAGTCTCACAGCAAATTCAAGTCTCGCCTTTGAGATTTTCTGGAATATTTTTGTTTTTTGTAGTAGTTTTGACCTGTGGCTGATTAAGCTGTGGGACGTGGACTGCAAGTGGCAGGGCCAGGACTTGGGCCGGGACTTGGGCCTGGCGTTGACTAGAAGAAGGCCTGAGAGACAGGGCAGGGTTGGGGCGGAAGTGGTGGGGTGGCCGTCTCTCCTCGGCCTAGTGAGCTAGATTGCTGGGGCCCAAGTGGCCAGGCAGCTGGTGTGTCCGGTGTCCTGCTGGTTAAAGTGGCTTGGGTTTAAGCACCGGACGCCATTTGCACTGGTGAGCCAGCGGGCCGAGCTTCACATTGCCTCGTGTGCCTTTTCAGTGTGGGTGACCAGCCCCAGCAAGCGGAGGCCCTGGCAGACCCCTGGTGGTAATGCCGTGTGCTCGGGGCACGGGGCATGGGGACCCTGGCAGGCTGGACAGCCCCTTCCCAGGAGCACCTCCCCTCCTTACCCGGGAAAGGGTAGACGCCCTGGTCCCCCTGGGAGAATGTGCATCCTAGCGTCCCTGAAGTGGACCTCGACGTGTCCTCAGCGGAGACGGGTGGCCCTGCCTTTGCAGGCCCTGCGTTGAGCTTTAAAACCAGGGCATGAGGAGCAGAGCTGGGGGTCACAGAGGCTGGGCCCTCAGCCACACCAGAGGAAGGCATTGCCATGGCTCCAGCCCAGCTTCCCCTGAGGAGGTCTCCCAGCCTGACCTCCTCAGGGACTGGTGAACCTCAGTCTGTGTGGGGCAGCCAATGCCTGTCCCCCAACTGAGGAGGACCCTCAGGCACTTTGTTCCTCAAGTCCTGGCATCTGAGGGCCCTTGGGTCCAGGACTCCGCCTTGAGAACACACTACAAGGCCGCTCTGGGATGGGGAATGGGTGCTGGTGGTTCTTCAGGGGCTCCCAAGGGTGGTGGTGCTGCACTGGTGGCAGCAGCCTCACATGGTTGTCACACTTGGTGACGGGGAGCAGCCGTTGGGCAGACTGTCCTGCTCTGTGTGTGAGTGGGCTTGCCTGTTTTTGGCACAGATGATGATAACCCCCCGGTGTCCTTTGTGAAGTTCTCTCCAAATGGCAAATACATCCTGGCTGCCACTCTGGACAAGTAAGTGCTTGATTTGTGTCAGGGGCAGGGTGTCTCCCACCAGCGTGGAGCTCTGAAGGCTCCTTGTGCTTGGCGTGGTCCAGACCTAGTGTGTCTGGGCTATAGCTGGTCTAGCTTGTGCCTGGAGCTGCAGGCGGGGCAGGCGCTCTGCCCCTGAGCTGCTCCTCGGCTCCTGAGTACCTGGTTTACCCAGACTGGATAGAGAGTCTCCCCTGCGTGCAGACTGGATAGAGGTCTCCCCTGCGTGCATGCTTGGCATGGCCCACGTGGCTGGGTGTTTTCCATGGTCTGCACCCTCCCTGGGCTCAGGGTGAATCTCACTACCCTGGGTTTGGTCTGTGGGATCTGGAACTGAGGACTTGCCCCACCTTTTGGGGACTGGCAGCTGAAGGAGGGGCTACAGCCCCCAGAAACTGAAGTCTGGCTGTGAGCTGCTCATGTGGGGGGTTCTCCTGCTGGCTCCAGCGTGCCATCAGGTTGCTGGACTTGGTAGACCTGAGTCCCCCTGGTCTGGGCGCCCTTCCCTGGTGGGCTGGGCTTCCGATCCCAGCGGCCTCGTGCCTGGTGCTGGTGGTCTCCGGTTGTGGTGGCGTGGCGGCAGCTCCTCACCCCTCTCTGTCTTGCAGCACGCTGAAGCTCTGGGACTACAGCAAGGGCAAGGTGAGCTCCGGCCCGGGGTTGTTGGCGGTAGTGCGGCAGTCTGGGAAGCCGAAGCAGAAGGGGCTGCGGGGCCCACAGACCTGGGGTTTCTTGCCACCAGCCTGCAGGTTGAAGCTTAGACTGTGGTTGGACCCGGGGTTGGGCTGTGTGGGTTCTGTGTATTTAGAATACTTTCCAGAGTCAAGTTCAGCCAGCAGACTGTGCTTGGATCTGAGCGTTCTCCAGAATGCAGGGACCTGGGCTCTGACCCTGCTGCATCTGCCTTTTCAGTGCCTGAAGACGTACACTGGGCACAAGAATGAGAAGTACTGCATTTTTGCCAACTTTTCTGTGACTGGTGGGAAGGTGAGTCCCCTTTGAGCAGCCTGCCACCCTCCTCCTCTCTTCCTGTTGCCACCCCACAGGTGGCTCATGTCCTTCAAGTTTTCCTGAGCCCACAAGGTATGTGTGTTCTAACAGGGTCGGGTCACAGCTGTGCAGTGCAGGGGCACCTCCTCCCCTGCTGCTGGGCCCACCTCACTCCTGGGGCCAGCCTCCCTGAGGGGCCGAGCTGTCACTGGCCAGCATTGTCTTCTGGAGTTGGGATGCTACGACTGTGGCTTGCGTTAAGCCCTCTGTCCTCCCAGGCCTGTCCTCCCGGCCTGGACTCTGGTGTCAAGCTCTGACTCTGTCCAGTACCTAAGAGTAGATGGTGACTCTGGGCGGAGTGTGAACCACAGCAGAGCCCAAGGGTGGTGGCTGAAGAGAGCAGTTCACACCCTGGAGGCCCTCGGGGGATTGAGCTCTTGAGTCTCAGCTCAGGCTGGGGTGAGGGGTCAGGGCGACTGGCAGTCCTGCTGGAGACGGGGAGCTTTGTGTTTTGGGTTGAGCATAGCAGCCACGGGAAGGACGGCGCCCGGGTATGTAGCTGGAAGTTCAGCTGTCCCCATGCTGAGCTCTGGCCTGTCTTCTCTTGTCCCCGGCTATGGTGACTCAGTGGATCGTGTCTGGCTCTGAAGATAACCTGGTGTACATTTGGAACTTGCAGACGAAGGAGATTGTCCAGAAGCTGCAGGGGCACACAGGTGGGCCCCCTGTGGGGTGACTGCCTAGGGGCGGGAGGCGTGCTCTGGGGATGAAGTCCCTGCTTCCTGCTCCTCTTTCCAGGCCTGCTGCCAGGTGTGTAGCGCTGGGCCCCAGAGCTGGTCAGTTCTGGCTTGTGGTTCCTGGTTCATGCCTAGGGCTCTTGGCCTCACCTGCCCTCCTTTTGCCAGATGTCCATTGGCTCTGTGACTCCCCAGGTGGCTGAAGTGTGCGATGGTCCCCTGGTGGCAAGCTGCATTTTCTAGAGGCTCCAGCCTCTTTGAGGAGGCGCTTCCCACCTCCAGCAGTGTGCTGAGCAGGCGCCTTGCGTCCTTGGCTCTGAGGGGGTGGCTCCTGTGCATTCCCAGTGCCCTCCGCTGTCCCCTAGCTGCCCTTGTCCCTGCTCTTCCCCTTGGGTCCTGGGAGCAGGGTGTGGCGCTCCTTTGGAAGACTGAGGGGTGCTACGCTTTCTCCCTGAGGTGGCAGTCTTGGGGCTCGGTTTACGTAAGGCTGCAGACACCCGACAGTGCCAGCCTGCTGTGCCAGCTCCTTGGTGCCCACGTCCCTGCCGGGTGTGCAGTTGCCTTAAGGAGGCCGAGCATCCTGGTGGGGCTTGGGCTCCGTTCCGTGGTGGGGGGAGGCACAGTGGTCACCTTGAGAGAAGAGTGACCCCTGCTGCTAGCAGCACTTCCAGCACTTGTCCTGGAACCCTTCCTGGGTGGTCACTGGCTGGGCAGGGTGTGGCCTTGTTCTCCGAGGCGAGCAGGGCAGTGAGGCTGGCCTTGACCCCTTTCTGTTTGCAGACGTTGTGATCTCCACGGCTTGTCACCCAACAGAGAACATCATCGCCTCAGCTGCGCTAGAAAATGACAAGACCATTAAACTGTGGAAGAGTGACTGCTAAGTGCCCTGGTGCTACAGGGGCTGTCGGGACGTTGACCCTGATGGGCAAGAAACGTGGCAGAGGGGCCCAATTCAGGCCTGAGGTAGCCGAGGGGAAGTGCACGCCACCAGAAGGTTCTAGAGGTTGCTGTGACACTTCTGCCAACTCTGCCCTGTCTGGGAGGAGATCCCAGTCTGTTGTGCTCAGAAAGGCAACCAGATTTTTAATTTTTTATTACAAGAGTGAAGTTCAATTTATCATGGGTTGTGTTTTTTCCAGTAATTGTTCTGTACATTTTTGATATTTTACTACCCAGTTGGAGCGCTGTGAACAGTCCCCTCCTGGGGCCCTGGGCCACTTCCCCGGCCCCTCCTACCCTCGCCTGCTGCGTGGTGTCCTCACGCCGCAGCTCTGCCTGCCTGCCTGTCCGTCGACCCCTGCCTGTTGTAGTTCCCGGCGCGTTTCCAAGTCTTCCTGGAAGGTGCAGCGCTGTAAGGTTGCCCGTGTGAAGTCCTGTGTTTTGGGAGTTGGAGGCTGGTGGCCTGGCAGCTTGGTGGCTGCAGACAGTTTCCCCTTCGTGCACAGCACTCACACAGCTGCACACGAGCTGTAATAAAAGGTGGGATTTTATATGCACTTGTCCACGGCGTTCTGATGTGAAGCTCGTCCCCTGGAGGAGGGCAGGAGGTTGGAAGGGGCTCTGTCCCAGCCCCTGCCTGTTGCCTCCTGTCTGAAGGCCAGTGGGAGGGGTCGCTCTCCATTGTCAAGGAGGGAAGCCCTGGAGTGGCCTGTGTGGCAGGAGGCGCCTGAGCGGCTGTAAACAGGTTGGGCTCAGGCCAATTTGTGCAGGAGGGAGGAGGGCAGGTGTTGCCTGTTCCCTTATTGATGGCCTGAGGACCAGCAGGTCGGCTGCCCCTGAAGGCATGACCTCCTTCCTTCTTGGTGGCTTCTGCTGCGGGCTCCTCAGGGATGCTGAGTGCTGCCAGTGGGCCTGCCCCTTCCAGTCCCCACCCCATCTGGAGCCTCTGCAGCAATCTGGCAGGTCTGGGAGGTGGCAGCCGAGCTCAGAACCTCAACTGCAGTTTGTCACAGCTGCTGCCTCACTGTGCTCCTGGGGAGCCTGGCCCCGAGCAGGATGGATGCAGGGGTTCCAACCCAGGTCTGCTGGGTGAGACCTTGTTGGTGAGGACACGGTGGAAGGCTTGTCCCCTCACCTGTGTGCCCTGACTACAGAAATGCGTGGAGCTGGTGCTGTTGTGCTTGGGAAGCCTGCCAGGTTTGGGTCTGCAGATGCCTCAGCTAGGACAGGCCGGCTCCCCTGTTAGGGCCCCAGGTGGACAGGCCTGGGAGAGGGAGTTGGGGCTTTCCTGGAGGGGCAGTGGGGTCAGTCAGCTGTCCCTAGCCAGGCTCATGGGGATCCTCCAGTGGCTAAACAGGGTGAGGTAAAAATCCTATAAGGAAGCTTCCTGCAGTTTCTGTCTCCTCCTGGAAAGATGTAAGCACGTGGGTTATCTGTTCACGAAGCCCACTGCTGCAGGAAGAGGTGGCTTCTAATGCCGGTTGCAGTCCTGTACTGCCACTTGCTTGACCGTCACCAGAGGGTCCCACTGGCCTCATGGCTGTGCTGCTGCGGCTCCCCTGGCACTTCCTGAGGGGCGCCTGCCCACCCTGCCTTCTGAGGGTACAGCCCCCTCCTGGGAGGAGGAGGAGCTTGCTATGCTCAACGCTGTATTCTTGAATATAGTTTATTTTTTCTACAGTTGAATTCTGTTGTAGATTTATGTAAAAATACACCTCTTTTTGGAAATAAAGATTTTCATGTCTTGTAACTTTGTCCCATAAGAATTTCTTTTTTAAATAGCACAGATTTATTTCTCACTTCCTTTGACAAGGAGCTGGTTGAAGTCCTTCAAGGGTGCAACATCACGATCCCTGTGTCCAGGGCTTAGTGGGAAGCTGGTTTTGGAATTTGGCCATAACTCACACTGTCCTGGGGCTTGAGTGGCCTTTCCCAGGCAGGTATGTCCTTGGTGCACACAGGACATCCCTCACCTGAGCTGAGTGCAGCCTTTCCTCGGGCACTGCCACCTTCCATCCTGCGGGAGCTTGTGTGGGTGAGGGGAGGTGGTGTGCCTGCTCCTCCTGCAACACAGGAAGGGCACCAGTCTTAGTGTACTGTTTCCACTCAGCCTTTCTGCTGTCACTCCTCTGCTAGCCCCTTCTGTAATTAGGGTTCCAAAACGTGGGTGCCTCCAGCCACAGTGAACATCAAAGGCCATTTATAGATTTGGGGTTGTCTACAGGATCCCCATGAAATAGATTGATTTTATTTTTGAATTTCAACTTAAAGTTTTAAATTAGGCACTCTCTGAAATTGCGTGTGTTAAAGGTAGAGATGTGTAGGGACACGTTCTGGTGTCCAGACAGTGGGGAACAGCGCCTGGCTGGGTGTAGGTACTGTGGCTCTCCATCTTTTGGGTGAGCTGAATCTGGATCATCTTATTCTGCTCACCCAGGCTAGTGAAGGTGTTGCCACCATGTGAAGAACTAGCTGATTTAGAAAACAGCTTGTGCTCACTTCAGTCCCAGAAATGCCATTTAAACAGCCAGCAAAAAGCTGGGAACATAGCTCAGTTGGTAGAGTGCTTGCCTTGCTTGCACAAGGCTCTGGGTTCAATCCCCAGCACCCCACCCACACACTTAAAAAAAAAAAAAGCTTTGATGGTGGCCTTCAGAGGTGTGAGGTTTAGAAGTCCTCCCAGTGGGGCAGTGTGGCCCCAACTGTACACCCAGTGATTGGAGGCTGAGGCAGGAGGATTGCAAGTTGGAGGGCAGCCTCGGCAATATAGTAAAAACTGAACTGAAAAGGGCTGGAATGTAGTTCTGTGGTAAAGCACACTGGGGTTAAGTCCTCAGTAACAAAACAAATCTCAACAAGTTGTGGGTCCAGCAAGCACCAGGGGTGCACAAAATGGCCTAAATTTCTAACTCACAATGTAGTTAAGATGAGGAGGGTGACGGTCCTTGACATTGGCCCTCAGACTGATCAGTGTCTCCCAGTGTGCTTTGCATGGTTTTAAAAAATAACCTATTATTGTGGAAGTTAGATATTTGTGTTAATCATTGACATTAAGAGTGCAAAGCTGGGGGCTGGGATTGTGGCTCAGTGGTGGAGAGCTAGCCTGCAGGTGTGAAGCCCTGGGTTCCATCCAAAAAAAATAAAAAAGGTAAATACCTTTGTGTCCAACTATAACTTTAAAAAAAGGCGGGGGGCGGGGAAAGATGATAAATAACTCAAATTTCTAACATTGCTAACAATTCGGGATGTCTTAAATGTAGTCACTATTACAGAAGCTTTCAGACAGAGCAGTGGAGAGAGGGAGGCCCGGTGTGGTGGCGCGTGCCTGAGGCCAACTGATCAACTTAACCAGATCCTGTCTCCCCTGCCAAAATCACGCAGCCCTCATGTCCCGTCCTCTGCTGCTGTTCCCTGGAGGTCAGAGTTTGTCCTGTGAGCGTGACTATCCCTACACTGTCCCACCCTAGAACGTCAGGATCTGACGCTCTCTCAGTTGTCTTGTGCTTTAACGCACTTGCGGACACTCTTGGACCCGCCCGCGACACGCAGGCACGGTACCAGGTGCCTTTCCATCCTGGACCACGGGGGGCGGGGGTGGGGTGGGGTGGAGAGGAAAAACAAACAAACAAACAAAAAAAAAACGATGGTTAGATGCCACGAAGTAGGTGGCAATGCCTTAACCGTATGCGTGTTGTCAGGCCCGAGGGCCTCTTCCATCCTTGTCAAGGGGAGTGCTAACCTTCTCTCCTTTCATACAACACGCTGGCGTTTGCGCGAGGTGGCTATTTAAGGACCGCTTTCCTGCACACCTTTTGATAATGGTGACTTTCTGTTCGCTATCAGTAGCAGACATAGGTGGTCACAACTCTTTGACTATTGAGTCACCACTACTACATTTGATCGCCTTTATTAATTTGAGTAAGAAGAGAGCAGATTTTTTTTTCCTATGCTTTAATGAATTCACAAATCCAGCCAATCAGGATAAGGGGAACACCGGAAGTCACGAGTGTCTTTCTAAGAAGCCTACTCCCCCGGAAACAAAACAGGGCGGGCGCGCACTTCCTACGGATGGGTACATGTCTCGCGGACGGCGGGAAGAGGAACCGAATTGTCTGCGGAAGTGGAAATGGCGGGTAACGAATCAGAGGACGAGGATCGGAGATTCCCCGCATCGGACTTCCGGACGCGGCCCACGCGCGGAACTGTGGGTGCTGAGCCTGCTCTGCGCTTCCGCTCAGGTCCGCGCCTGCGCCATGCCGCTCCGCCTTTCGCTGAGGGTTCGAATCCCAGAGCTCGCGCCGCCTCTGGCTCGCCCGTTCTCTTCCGGGCCGGGATGTCGGTGCGGCGCTGCAGACTGGCATCCGGCTGTCGTTCCTGCGCCAGGCGCTCAGGCTCAGTTCTTTTCTGAAAAAAAGCCAGTGAGCTCAAACGGCCAGGCGGCGCCAGCCTCATCGTCACACCACGACGGTGTGTCCACGCGTGCGCTCGTATCCGCACGCGCACCCCCGCAGGCCGTGTGCACACACTCACTCCCGCAGGCCGTGTGCACACACTCACTCCCGCAGGCCGTGTGCACACGCGCACCCCCGCCTCCTCCCCTGGAGACGGCCCGGAGTGGCCCGAGCGCCGGGAGGACGCGGCGCCAGGCGTGCCCGTGTGGGCACCGCGCAGAGGGCAGGGCGGCCGCGCCTCGGCCCCGGGTGCCCGGCCGGGGAGCTGGGCGAGCCCGCGTTGGCGACAGCGAGCGCGGGGAGCAGGGGCAGCGGAGGGCAGGGCCGCGGGGGAGGCAGCCCGCGGGAGCGGCACGCTGCCCTCAGGCTGCCCTCAGGCCGCGGAAGGAGAGGTTGGAGCGGGCCCCAGAGTCCGCAGGGACCTGCGGCCTGGGGACCGTCAGCCCTCACATCCTGGCCACCTGCCTGCAGTCGCATTTGTCCTGGTCACATTCACCTGGCCTCCGTTTGTTCCAGACCCTGAACTCTGCCATCTTACCCGGAGGCCCGGGGGGTGAAAATGCTAAGCCCTAACTTCGCCTTGGGGGTCCCAGTGGCCTGGTGAGGTTAAGAGGGATGCCCTCGGCCCTCAGCACTGCCAGGTCCTGCCCTGACCACTGTCGTGGCTGGGGAGGGGTTGCAGCTAGGGCGAGGGTGGGCAGTAGACCCCGCACAGGCCTGGGCACCACCTGGGTGCGAGGCCAGGGAGGTCCCACCCAGGTGTTCTCTGACTTGGCCCCCAGCCCCATCAGAAAGAGGGTGTCCCAAGGAGGAGACCACAGGCCAACAGCGACAGCTCCCTGCTGTGGGCAGGAGCTGGTTGGACAGTCTGCTCCTCTCCTGTCTGTCAGCTTCCCTGTGTCATGGCTCACAGCTGGTGGCTTTGGCTGTAGCCCTGCACTCGGGAGGCTGTGTTAGGCGCAGGGCTTGCTCTTTCCTCAGTCTGCAAGTTCATGGTCTCTGATTGTTTGGAGTGTGAGGGGGCAGCTGGGTCCTCCTGAAGGCCAGACCAGGCCCCTCCCAACACTGGGATTGTTAAAATACACGCTCTTGCTCCCAGTTGGATGCAGGTATCAGGCCCAGGGATCTGTGGGCATGAAGCCTGGGGTCCTGCTTCATGGCGGCCTGTGTTTGGGTGCAGGTGGGGAGTTTTCATCTGTGGACTTAGCAAGAGTGACTCAGGATGGAGGAAGACAGCCGAGGGTCTTTGCAGAGTCAGGACCAGACTGGAAGTCCCTGGCAGGCCACCGCCCTTTCCTGAGATCCCTGCAGACTGGTGAGCGGTGGGCTGTTTGTTGGCTGCATTCACTGAGGCAGCATTTCCTGTGTCCCTGGTGCTGCTAGGCCTCGTGCTTTGCCTTGGGTCCTGTTGACCACCACTCTGATCCCAGTGCCTTGTTGAACATGCCCCATCAGGATGGGGATCACCACCTCAGCCTGCATGCTGGCCTCCGCACCTCCACCCCAGGAAGGAGGAGGCACACTAGGAAGGCCCTTGCACCCGTGTCCATGTAGCCTGGGGTGGAAGCACAGATGGTACCATCCGAGTGTTCGCTATGGGATTTGCTCTGCATTTCCTGAGTTATCTAGAAGGTTCCTCGCTGAGTCTCCTCCCAAGGGCATCCTCAAAGGCTTCTATGTTAAATCAGGAGCTACAGAGAAAGTTCTAGAAGTAAGAAAAGGTGAGGTCACCTTGCTCACTTGCACTTTCCATACACGCAGGCACACAGAGGAGAGGAACCTCCTAGGGGCACCTGGCAAGTTGTCACTGGGGAGGTCGGGTTGGGGACCCAGCTAGCCTGCTCCTAGGAGCTGGGAATGGAGAGGGGTTGGCAAGGGTTAGCATACAGACCTGGAGGAGCCCAGCCTGTGCTCACCTTTCCTTTCAGCTGTCACTGGTAGGGTCACTAGGTAGAACCCAAGGTGCCCAGTGTAACTGGAATCTTGGGTGAACTATCAGTGATGACTTTTTTAGTGCATGTCCCAAGGGTTTCAGAGAATGGGCTTCACTAAAACATTATTTCACCCGAGGCCACAAGTGGTGTCAGGTCCTGTGCGTTTATTCTCTAAACTCTGCTGCTTCATAATAGGAGGGGCACTTTTGTCATTTGCCCACAAAGCAGCTTTCCCCAACAACTAGTGGCCACTTGTCCCTTGAGATGCCCATGGGAAAAGGGAGGAAAACTGATGAATTCTGTGTTAGATAAAATTGCAGAATCCCTTTCTCTGTAAGGAAGGGTGGTGGGCTGGTGGAAACCAGGCCTGGGGGTGAGCGCAGTTAGTCCCATTGAGGCCAGTGCGTTCCTAGCCTGGTGGATTGAGTTCTGTGTTCTAGGAAGTGAGTGTCTGGAGGACGTTGGGCTCAGGGAAGGAGGGCCATGAGAGGAAGAGGGGGGCCAGAGGCAGGCAGGAAGGCTGATGATGGCTTTACCTTGGCCTAATTCTGGCCAGAGGTCACAGGGCACCATCTGGCATACTGCCAGAACCCAGCCCTGTTTTAGGATGTCCCTGGGCCCTGGGAAGTGCTCTTGGACAAGCATCAAATGCTTGGCTTCAGGCAGGGGTCCATCCACACCGTTCGGAACAAAGGCTGCTTCAGCCTGGTTACAGCCTCATATCCAAGCCCCCGGGGTTTTGGGGAGCCTGCATTTCTCAGGCCTGGGATGAATTCTCTGCCCTGGATCTGGGGAAGGGGGTGAATCAGGACCCAGGCAGCTGTTTGAAAATCTGAGGCCAGTTTGGGCACCTGGATGTGTCCGTTTCCTTTTCCCGGCTCTCTGGATGGCCAGGTGGGCCTGCCCTTTGCAGCAGGAAGCTGTGGGTGCCATAGGAAGGAGGGCACCAGAGAGGAGAGACAGTGGGGGCATCTGCAGATCAGCCCTGCAGAGCTGAGGTGGAGGGGTTTCTCTGGGAGACAAGCTTCCTGGCAGTGTCTGTGGGGCGAGGGCGAGGGTGTTGTAGGGCAGCCTGGCCCCTGCTGCCCGCCTCCAGCGCACAGACCTCCACCACAGCTGGCCTTTCTGAGCTCCTGGGAGGCTCTGGGGCAGTAGAGTCAGGGTAACAACAGGCGCTGGAATGGCATCAGGGACCCACTGCCTCTGAAATAGAAGGCCTTGGTGACCTGGGTCCCTCCTGGGGCCATCATGAGCCTTCTGGAGTGACTGTTGGGGCCCACAGGGTCAGCTTCAAGGCCACTGTGAAGGCCACCACACTGAACCAGCACCCTTTGGAGTTGGTGGCTGTGGGCCCTACAGGGACTGGTGGGCTACCTGGGTAGTGGTTCCTATCCCTGGCCTTTGCAGTCATCTGCTTGGGAAGAGCCCAGGGCAATGGGGTTTCAGTGTCAGGCCTCTGGGCATTAATATGTGGGCATCCACTGTGGGCCACAGGAACTCCTCTCCTGCGGTGCCCCGCTGGGTGATTCCCGAAGCCACCACCAGGGGGCGGGATGGTGCCGCTCAGAGTTCCGAGGTGCTGGGTCAGCCAGGCAGCAAGGCCCTGGGCAAGGAGCCGTGTGGCTCCCGACCTCCAGGCCTCAGCCCCCTGGGCGGGGCTGACTGTCTGGCTTCTGTGTGGGCTTAGGCGAGTGGCCTGGTCACTCTGTGCCTTGGTCTGACCACAGAGCTGCAAGTAGCCACCTCGGCTTGGTCATGGGGAGGGCTCAGCAGAGCCTGGCCATGGCTGGCTCATTTCCTAGAGAGGAACCGGTGCTTACAAGAGTGTTTATGGGATGCCTTAAGGTGACCCTGGGCTGGTGGGGTGCTGGGAGGCGCCTCAGTGGCCTGGAGGTGGCCCACCTGCAGGGTTCCTGGTGAGAGCCGGCAGTGTCCCCACCTCCTCTCCCTGGCTCTGTCAGAGGTCCACTTTGTCTGTGTCACAGCAGAGGACCTGGGCCCACGGGAGCCAGACCCTCGGCACCAGCTCCTCCCTGGCGCAGGGGCTGCATTTCTGTGGACCGGGGTCGTTCCTGGCACTGTGGCTTCTCTGTTCCTGTCTTCTGGCAGTGAGGGGTTCAGAGGCCCTGGCCGGGAGGCTGGGAAGGACAGCAGGTGAGCTGTTCTCTGTGCTCCACGTTCTGCGTGGCATGGCGTGGCAGAGCGGGGCAGAGCAGGGAGGCTGGACAGGCCTTTTGGCAAGTAACTTCCCGGACTGCTCTGTGTATGGAGGGCCAGTGGCTCAGCACAGGTCGTCCCCCTTCACGCTGGCGCCAGGCCCTGCTCACTGTCCCTGCAGTCCTTCCCCACGTGCTTTGCCCTGCAGGGCTGTGGAGGAGGGCCCCTGGCTGGGTCCTGGAGTCCTGCCTGTCCTTTCCTGCAGCGTCTGCAGGCCCCGGGCAGGGTGGTGGCTGAGGCTGCACTCCCTCTGAGGGATGCCCCCGGGCCGCTGGCCAAGCCTGCACAGGGGCGGCCTTTCTGCTACTGTAGGAAGGGAGGATGGCGACCATCCAGGGGATGAGGCCCGTCCTCAGGGACCTCTATTAATAAAGTGACCGCTGACCCCTGGACGTGCGGTGGGGATGAGGGGACGGAGCATTCCCAGGGCCAGCGTTTGACTGGAGGCCTTCTTGCCTGACCCAGCTGCCTCTAGAGTGCTCGGTGCTGCCCTGGCTGGCCCCTGATGCTGCTAGACCGGAAACCCTGTGTGGACCCAGCACCGGGGCTGCCCTCCCTCTGGGATGTGAACATCTTGTGACCAGCTCCTTGGGAGCATCCTGAGGGCCAGGGGGTGGGGCGGTGGGGTGGGGGGACAGAGCCTGGGCTGCAGGACCATGCTGGATCAGATACATGTTCTATGCCTACATGGGATGGCCCAGAGCTGTTCCAGAACCTTCTCAGGGCTGCCCACTGTCTGGCTGGTCATAGATCCTAGGGATGGCCTGGAGGAGGAGTCCTGCTGTAATTCTCGGTCTGTCTCTCTCTCTCTCTCTCTCTTTTTTTGTACCATGGATTGAACTCAGGGGCACTCAGCCACTGAGCCACATCCCAGCACTATTTTGTATTTTATTTAGAGACAGGGTCTCACTGAATTGCTTAGCACCTCACTTTTGCTGAGGCTGGCTTTGAACTCAAGATCCTCCTGTCTCAGGTACCTGTGCCTCTGGGATTACAGGCGTGCACCACGGCCAGCTATAATCCAGTTTTATTAGTGTTTGGATTTCATGCACTATGAAGCAGCCACGGACCCTCTCTTCTTTGGCAGTGTTGGCATCCAGCACAGGGCCTTGCCACGCTAGACAGGGCCTCTGCCACTGAGCTACACCCCGCCCCGGCTACAGGCTCCTTATAAGGCCCCTAATTAAGTCAGGAAGTTTCTTTCTTTTTTTGTGGGGGCATATTGGGGATTGAACTCAGGAGCACTCGACTATTGAGCCACATCCCCAGGCCCCTTTTTTAAAAATATTTCTTTTTTAAAATTAAATTTTATTTAATCTGATTTGTTATACATGATGGCAGAATGCAATCCCTTTCATATTATACATACCGAGCACAGTGTTTCAAGTCAGTGATCGTACACAAGTATTTTCACACCACTCGGGTCTTCACACACGTACTTGGGGAATGATGTCTAACTCATCCCACTGTCATTACTACCCCTTTGCCCGCTCCTTTCCCCTCCCTCCCCCTTGCCCTATCTAGAGTCCCTCCCTTCCTCCCATGCTCCCCCCATCGCCGTTATGAGTCAGCCTCCTCATATCAAAGAAAATATTCAGCCTTTGGTTTTTGGGACTGGCTAACTTCACTCAGCATTATATTCTCCAACACCATCCATTTACCTGCAGATGCCATGATTTTATTCTCTTTTATTGATGAGTAATATTCCATTGTGTATATTTGCCACATTTTTTAATCCTTTCATCTACTGAAGGGCCTCTAGGTTGGCTCCACAGTTTAGCTGTTGTGAACTGTGCTGCTGTAACATTGATGTGGCTGGGTCCCTGTAGTATGCTGTCTTTAAGTCCTTTGGGAATAGTCCAAGGAGAGGGATAGCTGGGTCAGATGGTGGTTCCATTCCCAGATTTCCAAGGACTCTCCATGGTGCTTTCCCAATTTGCAGTTCCACCAGCAGTGTGTGAGTGTGCCTTTTTCCCACATCCTCGCCAACACTTATTGTTGTTTTATTCTTTTTTAATATAACTTTATTTATTTTTATGTGGTTCTGAGGGTCGAACCCAGGGCCTTGCACATGCAAGGCGAGCGCCCTACCGCTGAGCCACAACCCCAGCCCTGTTGTTTATATTCTTGATAGCTCCATTCTGACTGGAGTGGGAGGGTCTTAGTGCATTTCTCTAATTGCTAGAGATGATGAACATTTTTTCATATGTTTGTTGATTGATTGTACAACATCTTCTGAGAAGTGTCTGTTCAGGTCCTTGGCCCATTTATTGATTGGGCTAATAGGTTTTTTGGTGTTCAGGTTTTTGAGTGCTTTATGTATCCTAGAAATTAGTGCTCTATCTGATGTGCGTGTGGTTAAGATTTGCTCCCATCTGTAAGCTTCCTCTTCACCTCACTTTCTTTTGCTGAGAAGAAGCTTTTTAGTTTGAATCCATCCCATTTATTGATTCTTGGTTTTAATTCTTGTGCTATAGGAGTCGTATTAAGGAAGTTGGGGCCTAATCTGATATGATGGAGATTGGGGCCTACTTTTTCTTCCATTAGGCACAAGGTCTCTGGTTTAATTCCCAGGTCCTTGAGTTGAGTTTTGTGCATGGTGAGAGATAGGGATTTGATTTCATTTTGTTACATGTGGATTTCCAGCTTTCCCAGCACCATTTGTGGAAGAGGCCATCCCCAGCCCTTTTTTTGTATTTTATTTAGAGACAGGCTCTCGCTGAGTTGCTTAGCGCCTTGCTTTTGCTGAGGCTGGCTTTGAACTCGCGATTCTCCTACCTCAGCCTCCGGAGCCGCTGGGATTACGGGTATGTGCCACCGGGCCTGGCCTAATTCTCTCTTACTCAGTTGTTTCCACAGGTGTTTGTGGATGTGGGCTGGGGACAGGCGGGGGGATGACTTCTCCCCCCTTCCAGAGGCCCAGATGGGACTGGAGGGTGGGAAGGCCAGATGGGGGCGGGACTGAGTGTCTAGTTCCTGTGGACCCTCAGGGTTCCGGGGGTGCTGAGGGATGGTGCGCAGTCTTCTGGGGACAGTGGGCCATGACACCACAAGGGAGCGAGAAGCCCAGAGCGTGGACAGGCTAACTCCTGGCCTGGGCCCCAGGGAGTGAGGAGGCGGGTGAAGAGCGGGGGGCCGGGAGCCCTGCCTGAGAGCCTGGCCAGCCTGTGCCGGACCCTCGGCAGCAGGCGCAGCTTTGGAAGGAGCACTGGGCCCAGAGACCTGTGTCAGGTGGGGACTTGGGGAGGCTGGCCTCCTGGCAGATGGAGGCTAGTCCTTCCCTGTGGAAGCTGCCTGGACCCCCAGCAGGGGTCACAGCCTGAGCAAGGGCGATGCCTGGCTGCCTGCTGGCCGAGGGGGTCATTCCTCGAGGCCGGAGAGGTCAGTGGAGCCTTCTTGGGAGTGGCCCTGAGACCCAACACCGAGCTGAGGTCTTGGCCAGCCGGGGTGCCACTCGGTGCCACCCCAGGCTCGTGCCTTCACACGGCCCTGTGCTTGTGGGTAGGGAAAGGCCATGGTTCTGGTGGGGATGCCCTCTGGCCCTTGATGTGTGCCGAGTGCCTGTGCCACCTTCTATCTCAGGCCGCAGTGCCCATGAGGTTGCTCTCCCTTGGTGGCGTCCGGGCCCAGCTCCAGGGCGCAGGTTAGCCCAGGGCAGCTCTGGGTCTTCCAGGTGGAGCCGTCAGCTTCCTGATGAGCACTCACCCCGAGAAGGCCCACCCCGTGGGAAGGATCGCCTGCCAACACAGCACCAGGCTCCTTCCCTTGGCCACCATCACCCACCCTCAAAGATCAGTTCAGAAGTGCCACCATGCGGAATTGGTTGGGGAAGCAGGGGTGGTGCCAGCCTCTGCCAACCAAAGCCCCCTCCTGGTGCCTGCTGCTTGGCATTTCTGGCCCTGGGGAGAGGGCCGCTGCCTTCTACTCATGACAGAGGAGACAGCTGAAGTTCGGAGAGGACCCCAGCCAGTCCTGAGGAAGGATTTGAAGGCAGCTCTGGTGACAGCAAAGGCCAGGCCAGCCCCGCCCCTGATTTTGACAGGACCAAGTTGGTGACCAGGTCTGCGGGGAGCCAGAACCCGGCCCAGCATGGCTAATGCACTGGGAACTCACTTGCGGTCCTGGGGCAGCCGGCAGCGGGCTCTCAGGAGTGTTCGGCCGCCCTCCCCAGCTTCCATTGGGCGCCTGCAACTTGGCCCTGGAGGTTGTGCGGTGGCAGCTGCCTGTGGAGAGTCTGGAGGTGGCCCGTCTCTGCCTGCCTGCCTGTCTTTCCCCGGGCAGGGCTGGGCAGGCTCTCTGTGGGTGGGCATCGGCTGAGACCAGCCAGCTGGCTGCCAGGAGGCTGGCGTCCCCCTGCAGGAGCTCTGTGGGCCTCCCGCGAGCCCGGCCCTGGACCCCTCTGCTGAGGAGTGGGGATGGCAGTGCCCACCTTGTGGGCCGTTGAGGGATGTAGTGCCCTGGGCAGGAGGCCCTTGGCCGGCGGCAGCTGTGAAGCCCCTGTGTCCAGGGGACGCCTGCTCATTGGGAGTGCATGGGGGCTGGCCTGAACTGGCTGAGAGCACTGGCCACCGTCTTGCCGTCCCAGGTGCTACTGTGGAGGCGGAGGGCGCTGTGGCCGGCCACGCAGCCTGCTGCTGTCCAGCCGGCCTCCCGCCCTGCAGGGCCTCTGGGCTGGGAGTGGGGCGGGAGTGGGGGTTGGGACCTGGGGCCAGCTCCGGAGGTCTGGGCCCAGGCTGAGGGTACACGGGAGGCCTAGGGGAGTGAGGCGGGCTCCCACAGCATGCAGGCTTCTCTCAGGTCACCCTGGGGTGGGGACAAGGCAGCCTGGCCCTTTACTGCCTGCACGTGGTGTGGAGGGGTGCCCCTTGAGGTGTCCCCACTTCCCGTCCACTCGGTGTCATGGTGGCCAGGGGCTGGCCACTTGAGGCGGCCGGCAAGATGCCTGCTTGCCCCTGAGGCCTGTTCCCAGAAGAGGAGGCTGCGCAGGGCACCAGGGTGGGGGTGGGGCTGGTCCCAAGCTGGGCTTCCTGTGAGCAGTGAGGTGCTGTGGTGGCAGGGGTGGTGGCCCACTGGAGGCCTGGTGCTTTCTGCGGCTAGTCCATTCTTGGTCTCCTGAGTGTCCTGACCCTGACCCAGTGACCGTGGCCTGGGAAACTGCTATTTCTGGTTCTGCCGAGCTGGAGCCTGCTCACGTCCACGGTTCCCTGCAGGCACCACGCTGGGCCCAGCCCACCCGGGAGACCCCAGGGCTGGGCCGCAGTGCTCCCGACGAGGGGCCTGGGCTGGACGAGGGGCCTGGGGGAGCCTGGAGCGCAGGCAGGAGGGCCGGCTGGGCTCGCCACACTCTGGCCAAGGCAGCAGCCTGGCTCTGATGCTGCCTCCCAGGCTGAATCCCTGCTCCGCCCGGAGGGCCAGAGAAGCTCCCGGGTTTCCAAGCAGAAGGAATTGACTCTCTCCCAGGCCTGGAGGCCTCAAGGGGTTTGCTCCCCGCTGGGGCTCAGGGCAGGGTCATTCCCACCTCTCCAGGTGGCCACCTCTCCCTTGTGGCCTCCGTGCTCCCTGGCCTGGGTGTGCGTGGTCCACTCTGCCTTCCCGTGGCCCCTGCCTGTTTCCCCTGCTGTCTCATAGGACACCTGTCCTTGGGTTTACGGCTGATCTCATCTCAAAGTCCTCTACCTAATCCCATTTGCAAGGACACTTTTTCCAAGTAAGGTCACCCTTGTGGTTTCCAGGGGACATATCAGCCCATGGGATGTGTCCACCACCCCTGGGGCCTCAGCTCCACATGCTGCTTCCTGGATGGCTTCTGGCCCAGTGGCTGGGAACCGTTGCCCACTCCCCACTTCTCATCGCTGGGCTGGGGGCCTTCCCTGGCCACTCCTTCCACACCCCGGCTCCCCACCAGATCCTGTTCCTGCCCCTGGTTGTCTCTGTCCTTACAGCCACCTCTTGGTGACCTGTCCCCTCACACTGGGGGCCTCCTCTGTTCATTGTGGGGCCTGAGGTCCTCAGCAGGGCCTGGCTCAGGCAGAGTCCCAGTAGGGGTGTGGGAGGGAGCTGAGGAGACAGAGGGGGAGGACAGAAGGGCTGACGGGTACCGGAGGCAGGGGCCCTGGAGCAGGTGGGCACCTGGAGAGGCCCAGGCAAGGGGGAGCAGAGGGGCTAGGGCGGGGTTCTGGCCAGAGCCTCGCCACTGTGCCCCCTTCAGGCCTGTGTCCTCTGGGTCCTGGGCACAGCCTGCGTTGTGTCTCCTAGGCCTGTCCAACTGGTGTGGAGGGCGCCTCGTCCCTGTGGTGGGCAGTAGTTCATCAGGTGGCCTCAGCCATGGTCCCTAGCTGAGGGGGTGGTGGGCTGGCCCACAGTGGCCGTGCCAGGGCTCCCATTCTGCCCCAAGATGGCGGTGACCCTTGGGCATCAGCACCCATGGCAGGTGAGGACCGAGGCTGGGGACGGGCAGCGGGTCCTGAACATCTGTGGGATTTGTGACACGACCCAGGAGCTTTCCTACAGCCCTTGTCCAGGCACCGTGGGGTTTTTGAAAAGCAGTAATTTTTAGTTTTATTATCATGAAAGAGTCCAAGAGAGACCAGTGCTCAGAAGAGGAAGAGCGAGGGGTGACGGGAGGACGGTGTGCTGCCTGGCGCCCCCGGGTGAGCCTGGAGCCGCCCTTGTGGGGGTGTGGTGTAAGCATGTGGCACGTGACGTCATGTATGGATGTGTGTGTGTGTGGCCTTGATGTGTGGCACGTGTCGTGGTTTGTGTGGCACGTGACGTGGCGGGTGACATGGTGTATGTGGCACAGGTGTGGCACTATGTCATGTGAATGTGCTGTGGGATGTGGTGCTGTCCCCGGGGCTTGCCCCCACTGCTCCCTGCTGCCTGTTCCGTGCCTTCCAAGGTGAGATCTGCGACGTGACCTAGAGTCCCCAAGGTCTCCAGAGGTGGGAAGGCTCCCGTGGATGGGCTGTCCTGAATGTCCCTCCACTGACCCGGCCTCCCCGGCAGGGGCGCAGAATGGGGTGGCCGTCCTCAGGGCTGTCCATCTGTGGGCAAATTTGGCCGTGCTCCCTTCTCGGCAGCCCAGAGGCTAGATGCCTCCCTCCTCATCCCGCTTAGGGACTGTCATCGAGCATTACCACTGTGGCAGGGGTGGGAGAGGGCTGTACCTCTTTACCTTTGGGATTTCCCAGTGGGTGGTCTGAGTGGGCCTGGCGAGTATCCTGGCTTTGCTGGGGACGGAGTGCGAGGGCGTCCCCTCGGCGTCCGGCTCCCCTCTGCAGGTGTCCCCAGTCGGCCTTCTCCCCTTCGGCTCGGCTTTGGGATTCGCTCTGATCCCTCAGTATTTTATGAGCAGGGCCCAGTTGCCCTTCGGTGGTGTCTGGCCGGGGTGCACGCTGGGAGCTTTGAATGGTGTGGCTCTTGTGGCGCGTGGTTGTGGCAGGTGGCGCTGTCCTCTGGAGAGGACGGGCGCTGCAGAGCCAGGGCTGGGCTTGGCTGAGGGACAGGACGGGTGGGTGCAGGAGGAGGGCGGAGTCTGACCTTCCTAGAACACCTCGGGCAGCCCCTCACTGTTGAGGTGTGGTCAGCCCCACCTGTAGGCGCTCACCAGGGACGGGTCACACTGCAAGCCCTGTGCCAGGCATGGAGGATTTAGCCACTTGCACACAGCAGGAGCTGAACCAGGATGCCTGGGATGGATGGAAGGGGCGCGTCTGTGTGGGAGCTGCTGATGGCCGGCCTTCCTGGAAGCCGGCGCAGGGGCTGCCCGTGAAGGAAGGGAGCTCGAGCGGCCCCGGGGGTCTGGGCACAATCCCCTCCCCCGTGTCGGGACTGCCTCCGTCAAGGCAGTGGCTGGATGGCCGATCCCCCAGGGACGCCTGGGCTCAGTCCTCCTGTCTGGGTGACACACTCGTCTGGCACCGGGTCCTTGGACTGCAGAGGACGGTGGGCCTGAGGCCCTGGCTCAGGTTCCCCTCCATTCTCCTGCTGGGGATGGACTCGGTGTTCTCCTGCGAAATGTGTCTGGGGAGCAGTGTCTGCCCAACCCTGCCCCTGAGGCAGTGCCAGCCCCTGGGTCCCCTGTGAGCCCCTGTGAATACACAGGGGCTTGTTCTGGGTCCCTGCCACCTCCGGCTCTCCCGGGGCCTGGCCAGGAGGCCAGCAGAGGCTGGGCCTGGCTTGCGGCAGCAATGAGCCCTCCTGGTGTGCTGCTGGCAACGGGGGTGACACGCCGACTCTGTACCTGTGTGCCAACCTCATTTCCACCGGCCGGGCCAGCAGACAGGCTGCTGCAGGCGGAGCCCAGATACTCTGGTGGGGCTCTGCCCAGAGCCCTGTCTCCCCATGCAGGCCCTGGGCCACACAGGTCCTCAGGGTAGGGCCCCGGAGCCTCTGGAGGGTCGGGCCTCCCAGATGGGCAGCAGAAGGCAGTGGGGCAAGATTGGAGTGTCCCCAGACCTTCTAGACAGGGTGACCCCCAAGCCCCACGACTGGCATGGGAGTCCCGGCCCCCAGCCTGGCTCCCTGTGGGAGGAGGAGAGGGTGATGGGGGCCCTGGAGCACAGGACCCCCAAATGCGCCTCAGCTGGGGGGCCACTGGGGACCCCTGCCCGTCGCCAGGATTTCAGGCATGCAGAATGTTTGATTTTCTCCTCACCCCTCCCTGCTCGGAATCCAATCAATCAGTAGAAGAAATCTCTCGTGTGGCACCTTTCTGAGCCCGCAGGCTCCTACAAGATTGATTAACACAAACATCAATTTCTCGGGCCGCACGCCTCCGAAAACACGGCCCTTTTTCAGATTGAATTGCTACTGTGCGCCCGGTGTAAATAAAGGAGAGGGGATAATACAGGAGATTTGTGGCGTGTGCGGGGCCACCACTCCCCCCCCAGGCTGGTGCTATTAGAGGCTGCTGGGGAGAGGGAGGGTGGGAGACAGACAGACAGAGGGACAGGGTGGAGACCTCAGCGTGTGGAGAACCAGAGGGTGGAGCTGTGCGCCTGGCAGCAGGATGGCCGCAGGGATGTGCTAACTGGGTATTTTCTCTGGCCCTTTGGGAGGGGTGGGAGGGGGTGGGGGTGGCAGCAGAGGGTGGGAGCTGCGGTCCTGCAGCAGTGGAGGGGTGGCCTGGACCTGGCCTCAGGCTCAGGAGGCTCTTCCTGCTCCCTCCCCTCAGTGGGGCAGAGATCACAAGCGACCCCTCCTCTGAGCAGACCCGAGGGAGGCAGCTCAGTCTGGAGTCTCGGTGACGCAGGGCCCAAGTTCCTGGCCAGGAGGCCAGGGGCCAAAGCCCAGAGCAGGGGACTAAAGCCCAGAGCAGAGGCACAGGAACCGTGGCCCCTGAGCACAGTGGGGTGGGGGCGCTTTCCCCACTGCTGACCCTCCCTGACGGCTCCCTTCTGCTGCCGTGATCAGGACCCAGAGGCCCAGGGCATCCCCACGCCCCGTGCCCTCCCTCCCTATCCTGCATCCCAGCAGCCCCTGCACCTCCCTGTTCCTCCAGCAGAGCCAAGGGGCTTCACACCAGTGCAGCCAGGAGCACAGGTGGCCAGCGACTGGGGCCGTGTGGCAGCCACATGGAAAAGAAGGAAGAAGCATGGTGTCGGGATGAGCTGTGCCCAGGACACACCCATGTGCTCTTCTCAGCAGGAGTCCGGCCGTCTAGTGCCACACTGGCTGGGCCAGGTCTCCCAGCACAGCTGCCCCAGAGGTCCTGGCCTGGCTGGCAGGAATCCCTACCCAGACAGGCCACCCGAGGTGGGGGCTTTTGGAGGAAGAACCTGTGTCCAGGGCCAGAATTCCAGCTGCACCCCAGGGGAGGCCCCAGGAGCCTTTGGGGGGTGACAGCAGGCCAGTGGCCAGGTGCACGGGGTGACAATTTCCATCTTTGTCCTTGGTTCAGGTCTTGGGCTACATCTCCCTTTCTTGGTCAGCTCTTTCTGGGGAGAGGGGTGTGGGACCCTGGGAGTTCCGCTGGTTCTAAATGTGGGCGGGGCCAGACCAGTCCTGAAGCCACCTGTCAGTGCAGCGGTCCTCAGCTGTCCAAATGGCAGGAGCACGTCCTGGGGTGCAGGTGGGGAGGGGCACGGGGATGTGGCTCAGGGTTTGCAGCAGCCATCTGTCTTGACCACGGCCCTCCCCTGCTTCAAGCCCTCCATGGCTCCTCAGTGCTCTTGGGGTCCAGCCCCAGTGCCTCCCTCTGCCCTCCTGAGCCTGCCAGATGGTGCCTGGCTCACCTCTGTATCTGGGCGAAGGACGCCCCTGTCGGGAACGCTTCTCCTGCACCCTTCCTAAGGCCAGCATGTGCCCTTCAGTCCCCCCAGGATGTGGCTCTTACCCTGGGGAAGTGCTCACTGAGGACACACTGTGTCCAGGTCTGCGGGTGCCCAGGTGGTGTCCAGAGCTTTCTGTCTAGAGTCCTGCCTTGCTTCTGGAGGTGGGGCCTGCCCTCCCAGAGTCAGGGGCCTCTGGAGAGTGCCTGATAACGCCAAAGTCGCGAGTTCGTTCCCCATTCGGGCCACCAATTGCCTCAGTCTGGCTGGGCACAAATCACGAGCCACTCAAGCAGGAACAAACTTTATTTCCGAACTCCCCCGAATGCCACCCACGTGGCCCTTTCAGGAACACCACACACACACACACACACACACACACACACACACACACACACACACACGAACCGTAACTCCCTCCACTGGAACTTCCCCAACCAACACAAACTCCCCAGGAATCCCTGAGAGAACTCCAAAGTAGCGGGCGCCCAAGGCAGACAGCAGGGGTCTATATACAACTGAATACACAGCCTGTTTCAATCCAGCATCATCCAGTCACAGCAATTATACACAGCTTAACTTAATTATCATCATCTTAATGGCTTGCCTCTCAACCATTACTTCTGGCAAAATGCCAGGGCCATTCCGACTCAGATGTGGCTCTCAACATCCCAGCACCTTGCCTGCACCTTGCCTGCACCTTGCCTGCACCTTGCCAGCACCTTGCCACTACGTCCTGAGCACTGGCTCTGAGCCACCTTGACCTACATCAGGGACAGGTGCTCCCTGGCGGACAGACAGCGTGCAGTGACAGTACAGAGGGAGGGGCTGCAGGGCACGGGTGCTCCCCAGCGCACCTGGCATCCAGGAGGGCTTCCAGAGGAGGAGGCACCTGGGGAGGAGCTGCCCCAGAGACTCACAGGTGCACGAAAGGGGCGGGCACCAGAGGGTTCTGGGCAGGCGGGGAGGACTGGCCAGACTGGGAAAGACCTTGGGGGCAGGAGAGTGGCCTGGGGTGGGGCAGCAGGTGTGCAGGAGAACAGAGGGTGACATGGCCTGGGCCCAGGTGGCTGGGGAGGTGGGAGGTGGGTGGGTTGGGGGATGCAGAGGCAAAGGGACTGCTGTAGGGGCAAAGATGGGAATGCATGTGGTGTCCCCGGCCCCTCCCTCTCCCCTGGACACCCTGTCCCCTCTCCCCCTCCCCTAGAGCCCCTGCCCCTCTCCCCTGTCCCTAGACACCCCTGGCCATCTCCCCCTTCCCTAGACACCCTGCCCCCTCTTCCCTGCCCTCAGACACCCCTTCCTCCTCTCCCCCTCCCTTAGACACCCTTCCCCCTCCCCCTCCCCTAGACACCCCTCCCCCCAGGCTCTTTCTCCTCCTGCTGGTCCTTCCTGCATCTCCATCCTCCCCCACTGAAGAGAGGGTGGGCTAAAAAGGGACGGTGTGCCCACCACTCCTGCCTGGAGGGCCCTGTGTGGTCCCTGCATTCCGTAGTAGTCCCAGGTTAATTGTGAGAGAGTCCTCAGTGGAGAGAGCCCAGAACCATGGCTGTTGTGTTTCTGATGAGCACCAAGGAGCCCTGGCTGGAGAGCAGCTCCGGAACCCTGGGGGAAGGTCTCCCGGAGGAGCGCTGAGGATGGACCAGGGCCACGCTGACTGTGGGTTTTAGGTGGCATCAAGGGAGTGGGTCAGCCCCGGGGAGGGTGGTGGGCAGCAGGCGGCAGGCACTTGAGCTGAGTGTGGCTGCTGTGGTACAGGATCGCGCTGTCACGGCCACGGCCACGTCTGCACCTTGGAGTCAGCAGGTGTGGCCTACAGGGTGCACCTTGAGGCCAGGAGGGAGTGTCTGGGGTGGGGCGCAGGACCCGGGCCCTGCTAGCCCCTTCCCCCAGCCAGGGCCCTGGGTGAGGACCTGCAGTCATGGGCCCATGGGGCGGGCAGCGTTGGCCCAGCAGGGTTGGGGGCTGGGGCTGAGCAGGATGCCTGCCAGGGAGCTGTGCTTCCCGGGCAGACCCCCAGGAGCCGGCTCACTCCCCCTGCCTCCCTTCTTGCACCAGGAGACGCAGGAGGGGCCTGGGAAACATGGCGTGGAAGCCAGCCCTGGGAACCTGATACCTCTTAACCCCAAGGGACAGGGACAGGCCACTGCGGACTGTGGGAGCAGGACTTGTATTTCTCCTCAAAAGCATCCTTGCCCCTTGGCCAGGTTCTAGACTGGAAGGAACTTGCTGGAGAATCAGCAGCAGGTAATTCTGAGCTCTCCCCAGAGCCAGACAGCTCAGCCCTGGCCCTGGGCTTCATTCCACCCAGCAACAAGTGAGCCCTGAGCTCTGGGGCTACCTTTGTGGGTCAAAAGGGAAGACCCCTGCCCTGCACCTCTGCTGACACTGGACCCTCCTGGCTGGGTGACCTTGGATAGGAATCACAGTACTCCCTGCTATGAAGGGAATATTGTGGGCTGGGAAGTGCTAGCTCCCCTCTGGGACCACAAGTTGAGTGACCCTTGGTGTCCAAGAGGTGCCCAGGCTTCAGGAATCTGTGGGCCTGGTGCCATACCAGGCAGACTGAGCTGAGGATGGCTGAGCCAGAAAGGAGCATTCAGGTGGCCTCCTGGAGTCTGGCTCACCTCTCCTCTGAGCTGCTTCTTGGGGTTGGCCTGGGGCAGGGTGGAATATTGGATATCCAGATATTGGACACAGAACCCCGGAGTCCCAGGTGGTTTTCCCTCTTCACCCTCAGCCCCTGCAATCCCTGCTCATCCCATTCACCCAGGGCCACACAGCACAGGGGAAGGGCTAAGACCAAGGTTAATGCAAAATATTTTGAATGAAAATTAAAACACAATATATTGATTTTGTGTGATATAGCTAAAACAATAGAGAAAAAATCTTAGCATTAAATGCTTATATTAAAAAAGATCAGTGATCTAAATATTCATAAGAAGAAATTTTTTAAAAGGAGCAAATTGAATTCGAAACAAAAGTAGGAAGGAAACAGTAAAGACAAGAGTGAAACAGAAGAAACAATCAAGGAAAGCAAAGCTGCTTTTAAGAACAGATTGACATGATTGACAGGTCTATGATTAGACTGAAAAAGGAAAAAAAGAGAAAAGACACAAATTGCCAAATCAGGAAAGAAACAGGGAACATCATTCTGCTGATACCAAGTTGTCAAGAAGGAATATTATAAGCAATTTTATGACCATACACTTTCCACTTAGAAGAAACAGACAAATTCTGCAAAAGACAATTTACAAAACTCAGAAAAAAATAGATGGTCCCGTATAGATGTTAAAGAAATTAAATTTGTTATTAAAAATCATCCAACAACAAACTGACTCTTGGCCTAACTGTCATTTCTGGTGAAGTCTACCAAACAAATGCCAATCACACACAATCTCTTCCAGAAAGGAGCAGGGAGAGCAGCTGCCCAACTCTTTTTGAGGTCAACATTGCCCTGATACCAAAATAAGACAAACACATTATAAGAAAACTGCAGACCAATTTCCCCTGTGAACATGGACATAAACATCTTCGGTAAAATATTTGAAAGTCAAATTCAGCAAAATGTAAAAAGAATAACACATTTTGCCAGTGGGATTTATCCCAGGAATGAAAGTCTGATTCAGCATTCAAAAATCAATCAATCCAATTAATCATATCATTAGATTAAACAAGAAAAACCATATGGTCACATCAATAGATGTCAAGATTTTTTGACAAAATTCAACGTCTGTTCATGAAAAATTCTCAGAAAACTAGTGAGAGAAATGATCTTCCTCAATTTTATAAAGAGCATCTATAAAATACCTACAACTAATATCATAATTAATGATGAAATACTAAATATTTTTCTTGAGGGTCAGAAGAAAGCAAGGGTATGCAGTGACATTACTCCTAACAATATTGTACTAGAGAGCCTAGCCAGTGGAATAAGGCAAGAAAAAGAAACAAAACATATAAGTATGTACACCTGTATACATATATACACATAAATATACACATATATAGATAATTAGATTGGAAATGAAGAAATGAAATTGCTTGTATTCTCATTCATTATTGTCTATAAGAAAATCTCAAAGAATCTATGAAACATTTACTAAAACTAATAAGTGAATTTGGCAAGGTCACAAGATACATGGTTAATATACAATGAAATAATTAAAATCTTAGGTACTTGAAATAAATCATTTAAAAGAGCCACAAAATCCATAAACTATTTAGGTACAATCTAACGAAGCATGTGCAAGATCTTTATATGAAACCATAAAACACCAAGAAGGGAAAATGAAGACCTAGATAAATGAAGACCTAGATAAATGGAGAGAGACACTGTTTTTATGGATTGGAGGACTCTGCACTTAATATGAACATGAGAGTTAATACAATTCCAACAAAAATCTCAGGAGAAATGTCCATAGAAACTGACAAGCTGATTCTAAAATTCATGAAAAGGCAATGGAGCCGGAAGAGACAAAATATATTTGGAAAAAAAAAACACAACAAAAAGACTTGGAGGACTCCTACCATCTGATTTTAAGACTTACTTTAAAGCTACAGTCATCAAGACAGTGTGGTCCTGGCAAAAGGACACACCCATGGATCAGTGGAACAAAGTGGAATTCAAAATAGACCCCAATTATATGCTTGATTGATTCGCTAAATTGCATACACAATTATTTATGTATATGCTTAATTGATTTTCACAAAGGTGTGAAAATTTGGAAGAAAATTTGGAAGGAAAACTCTTTTATACAAAATTCAGGAGCAGTTGGATATTCTCATGCAGAGAAAGAGAGAGAGAGGGAGGGAGAAAGAGAAAGAAAAGAGACTTGCCCCATACCTTACATCCAATACAGAAATAAACTCCAAATGGAAGATTGAGTCCTACAGTCCCAGCTAACTTGGGAGGCTGAGACAAGAGGATGACTTGAGCCCAGGAATTCGAGGCTGCAGTGCACTCTGCCTGCCAATCAGGGGCCTCCATTGTGTTTGGCATTAGTATGGTGACTTGCCAGGAGTAGGGGACCACCAGGTGGCACACACTGATCAGTTGTGGGATCCTGCCTGTGAACGGTCATGGCACTCTATCCTGGGCAACATTAGGGAGCCCCCATCTCTTGTTTAAAAAAAAAAGATGGAAGCAAATTTTAAATTTAAAACCATAAAATTTGTAGAAGGAAAGAAGAAAAAAATCTATTATCTTGGTTTTGGCAATGATTGTTTTTTATATCTAACAACAGAATCACAATTCATTTAAAATTTGTTAGATTAGACGATCAAAACTTTAAAAAATCTAAATGGCAAGACAGTCCACAGGTTTAAAGAAAATATTTTCAAGATGCAAATCTGAAAAAAGTGTTTATATTCAGAATATATAAAACACTCTCCAAACTCAATAATAAGTAAACAAATCCCAAATAAAAAGTGGACAAAATATTTGAACACCTCATCAAAAAATATATTTGCATGGCAAATGGGGACATAAAGGGTGCTGAGGATGATCAGTCATTACATAGATGCTGAGATGAGCCACCACCATGCCTTATGAGAGTGGCTTTTTAAAAATTGATGGCAGGGACTCAGGATGCAGTTCAGAGGTAGAGCACTTGCCTAGCACACACAAGCCCTGGGTTCCATCCTTAGCACCTCATAAAACAAAAACAAAAGCTATAGAAAGCCCTGAAAATGCCTAAGATTGGTGAGGATGTGGGGCAAGTGGGACTCTCAGATATCACTGATGGCAGCACAAGGCGGTCCCACCACTCTGGGATACAGGGTGGCAGTTTCTTGTAAAGTTAAATACATACTCATGGCATGACTCAGCCGTCCCCCTCCTCGGGACTCACGCTCGGGACTCAGGAGAATCTGTGAATAAGTGTTTACAACAGATGAGTTTATCATTGTTCCAAAGTGGAAACAACTCAAATATCGTCTAACCCAAGGCGCATCCATGCAGTAAAACACTGCTCAGCAACAAAAACGAATGAGCTATTGATCATGCAAGATTATGAATGAATTCCAAATGAACTATGCTAACGAAAAGAAGCCAAACCCAAAGACTGGTTTATACCCTAGAGCTTAGACTACATCCTAGAGCCAGGAGTGGTGGTGCACACCTGCCATCCCAGCAACTCGGGGGGCTGAGGCAGGAGGATCGTAATTCCAGGCCAGCCTGGGCAATCTAGTGAGACTCTGTCTCAAAATAAAAAGGACAGAGGCTGGGGGTGTAGCTCAGTGGTCCATCAGCCCACAGTACTGTGCATGCACAACACATGACATTGTAGGAAAGGCAAAGGTATAGAGACAAAAAATTAGATCAGTGCTTGCCAGAGGCTGAACCTAGTATCTTTTGATGTTGTTGAAGTGGTATCATTTAAATTTTTTTTTGTCACTGGGAATTGAGCATTGGGGCCTTTTGTATGCTAGGCAAATGCTCTACCACTGGACTACATGCCCAGCTCTAAATTTTTGTTTTTATTCATTTAATCTCATTACATAGAAATAAATATTTTATATGTTGATTTGATATCAAATATCCTTGTTAAATTTTTAGTAAATGTAATCATTGACCTATAGGTTATTTTAGAGCTATGTATGCAATTGTGCTATCTTTGAAAAAATGATAGTTCTATCCCTGGATTCTTATTTTTTTCACCTTTTATTTCTTTTTCTTACTTTATTGCACTGGCTACTGCTACTACTACAATATGGAATAGACATGGTGAGAGGAGTCCCATGCCTGCTTCTAATTTTGGAGGGAAAGTCTCAACATTTATCCATTAAGGATGAAGAGTGCTGCTATCTTCCTATGGGTACTCTTATATTAAGGAAGTTCTCTTATTTCCAGTTTGCTGAGAATTTTTCGTTTTGTTTTGTGTGTTTTTTTTTTTTTTTTTTTTTGGTAGATGGACATAATGCTAAGGATCGAACCTATTGCCTCACACATGCTAGGCAAGTGCTCTGCACTGAGCTACAGCCTCAGCCCCAGTTTTAGTTTTAGTTATGTATGAACGTTCACTTTTCTCAAATGTCTTTGGTAGTGAGATTCTGTTCTTTCTCCCTACTTTGGTGGATCACATTGGCTGCTTTTCTAATGATAATAACATGTATATTTCTGATATAGGGACAACTCTTTAATGATAATCTGCCCTTTTTATTGCATCAGTTTGTTAATCTTCATATTTTTGCACTATATATTTATGAATATCTATATGTCTATCTACATATTCTCCTCTGTCCAGGGCTGGGACTACAAGGTCCCCGAGGTGTAAAATCTAAGTTGGTCCTGCTCTTTTCCAATCTGATTCTTGAATGTGGGGCTCTTGGTTCCTTGCTCATCTCCTGGCCTGAATCTTCTCGGACATTTTTGTTGATTTCTAACTCATCCACCCTTACACAATGGTTCGAGGCACATATGCTCTGCTTTCTGGTGGAGTCTGCAGGTCTGAGATCCCTGCTGTTCTTAAGCAGTTAGTGGATCTCGAGGTGGAGTCACCCAGTCCTTGGGCTCTCTTATGGAAGTTCTGTTTAGTTACTGATTAAGTTCATGTTACGATTAAAGGACTAGTTTTTCTTTTTCTATTAATTTTCTATTTCTTTTCCAATTTGTTTCAATGAGTCACATATTTATTTACTGTGAAGAATTGGCCCATTTTATCTAATTCCATACAATTATCAGATGTATTAATTCACTTTATTTAGTTTTGTACCAGGGATTGAACCCAGGGGTGCTTAACCACAGAGCCACATCCTCAGCCCCTTTTATTTTTTATTTTGAGATGGGGCCTCACTAAGTTGCCTAGGCTGATCTGGAATTTGCCAGCCTCCCGCCTCAGCCTCCTGCCTCAGCCTCCTGAGTCCCTGGGGTCCTAGGTGTGGCCCCTGCCCCTGGGGACTTACTTCCAGCAGATGTCAGGTTTTCGCCCACATCTTCTGGCCTGAGCACCTTGTTGTGGGATCTGCCATGTTGCCATTTGCGATTGATCCGTCCCTCTCCGTGTCTTTGTCTCTGGGTTGCAGGTTGTGGGCCTGCTTCGTCTGCTCCTAGCCCTTCCACCTCCTTCACGTCCAGCTCCGACTGCTGTCCAACATCTGCCCCTGGGCCTCATCAGCATGTGGTGCTAACGTGGCCTTTCTGCAGCGGACACGGCGGGCACAACACAGTCCCAGCTGTGGAGGCAGAGGTCACCTCCTCAGCTGCAGTGTCCGACAGCTCACCCTCAGTAGAGGGCTGCTCAGCCTTTCCCCTGTCCCTTGCCTCACTGGACACAGTCTGCCCTGCCCACAGGCCGTGGTGCCCTGCGCCCTCTGCTCTGGTCCTGGGGTGGGGCCCTCGTTTCGGTCCTGGGTCACCTTCCAGGCCCATTGCTGCCTTGTGGGGACAGCGTGGGGGCAGCTTGCATCTGCAGGCTTTGGGGTCACGGAGCCCTTGTTTGGAGAGGGTCTGCTCCGTTTGTGGGCCGTCGCTCTGGGGACAAAGGCCTCCTGGTGTTCTCTGGGTGGCAGCAGCCCTGGCTCGCCAGCTTGAGAGGAGTCCCGCACCCTGCCAAGCAGGCGCCAGGGGTTTGCTGTGCCTGTGGCATCACAGGCTGGGGATGTGGCTCTGCAAGTGGCCTCTGGTCACCCTCAGACTCAGGGCCTTCTTGCCACTGTCCTCTGACTGTGACCTTCCTCCTCCGGCCTCCTACTCAGGGTGACCTGCCCCACCCTTCCTGTTTCGGCTTAAACCCACTTCCTCAGAGACAGGAGCAGGAGGCCCCCACTCGCTTCCCCTGGCACCCGAGTTTGCCTTTGGGGAATCATCAGCCAGGCCTGGTGGCCGCCCTCTGGAGGACCTTTCAAATCCAGGCCCTTCACCATCCCCACGGCCTCCCCCGGGAGTCCAGGGAGGCTGGCCTCACTCCTTTCCCCACCTCTGGGCACCTGACCCTGGGGCCTGGTCTACCCTCCGGGCAGTTGCTCTGCACTGCCCGCTCCTCACCCTCCCTGAGGGGCGTGTGGAGGCTCCAATTTGGAATGTGCACATCTCTTGGAGAGGGCCAGGGTGACTTCCTGTTTGAAGACTTTCTAAGTCTATGGAATTTCAGAAATGCTCTGTTAATAAGAGCAGAGGTGACCTTTGACCTCCCTCCCCCCCACATCCTGTAATCGGAAGCCAGAGACTGGCTTCTGCCCCACCTACCCCAGGGGCAAGGAAACATCCCTGGGAGAAGAACCCTTGCCTTCTGCCCTCTGTCTTCGCTCCGGAAAGTTCTGTGCCCTCCCCTGGGGGGTGGATGAGTGAGACAGGCCAAAATCTGGATGCTCAAGAAGGGCCAGAGCACTTCAGGGGTGCAGAGTGGGGTACCCACACACAGGTAGCCCTCGGGGAGGTGGGAGGCGGGAGGCTGGGGGAGGAGGCCCCTGAGCACGTGGGGCTGTCTGCCGACTTAGGGACCTGCGAGCCTCGCTCTCCACGGGGGAGGGCCGGAGGGCCGATGGAGAGCCGCCAATTTAAGAGCTTTATTTACCTTGAACCACTCAGCCAGGCAGACACATTATTTAGGGACTAGAATAAAAAGCCATTCACTTTACTTCAATTGACCATTAGTTCAATTTGCGTGTTAGTGCAGGTAATTACTCCAGTAATAACACGCAGCGATCGTCGCTGATTGGGAGGCGGCCGGCTCTGTATTAATGCCGCGTGCCATATATACTAATTACCCATGTGTTACCATGGTTATTTGCACGGACGCCGTGCTAACGACACCCTGGAAACATAAAGCAATAGCGGGTTTTGAATTAAATCTTTGTGTTCTCTTAGAGCTAAAAGTGCATTTCACATAAAATAATCATGAATAAAATGAGATCATCTTGGCGGAGTTGCCAGGAAGCTGATTAACTGAACTGCATAAATGTGACTTTGCCCCACTCCAGAGTGGAGCTCCCAGACGTTGTGGGGTTGCTAGGCAACGCCCCAAGATTACATCACTCACACAAGCCGCGCTGCTGGCGATGTCATGGTACATATTTATAGCGCCTCCGCAGAGAGGTGTGCATTATGGAGAGACTTATTTTTCTCCCAGAGGATGGGTATGAATGGCCGGCGGCCCTCGAAGGGCTGTGGAGACAGAGGATTTGGGGATACCTGTGTGACACCCCGGGGTGTGATGGGAGCTGTTTCCACCAGGTTACGCTAATGGGTGTAAATGACAGGTGCACGGCACAGTGGAGGAGGGTCCCAGAGCTTGGCCAGGGGCTTGCCAACTTCCTGCCTGTGAAGGACAGCTGGACATGTGCCCGGGCCTTGAGGGAGGCACAGGAGCACCATCCTCTGAGCAGGGAAGAGCCCCACCCCTGCACCATGCTCCACCCACAGCAGGCACCCGGTGACCTGCTGAGGAAGGAGCATGGGCCTGGGGTGCTGAGCAGCCCGTCCAGGGGGCTTCAGGGGAAGCCAACGGCCTAGCAGAGAGGAGGGGGAGGCTGACTGGCTCCCCACACCCAGTGTCCAGGGCCCCAGGGTCAAGTCCGAGTGCCTATTCAGCACAGGCTGCTGGGAGCTCATGTCTGGGGGGCACTGGAAGGGGACCCATGGCGGGGAGGCTCCTTGGAGCTCGGGGAGAAGACCTGCTGGGGGGGGCTGTTCCTTAAGTGGGCTCTGGATCTCTACTGGGTCCTGCTGACCCTGTGGCACTGTCCTGGACACTCCCGGCACTGTCCTCTGCCAGGTCCCTCTGCCCAGCTCGATCCTGCCCGAGGCCTTGGCCCTGCTGTCTCCCCAGCACCCCAGCATCTTCACGCTCACCCCTCACCCAGGGCTCTGCTCTGTGGCCGTCCTCCCCTCGCCCTATCCTGGGCCTGTGTGACTCGCGGTGGCACACAACATGTTCTTTAGGGACACATTCTTTATTGGCTGGGGTGTCCCTGGTGTCCTTCCTGGGGCAGGAGTGCCACTGGAGCCGCTGTTTCTGTCTTGCTCAGAGTGAGGTTCAATGTGGAGTTGTCAAGTTGGTGCCAAATTGGAGATGGTGTGGCCGTGACAGGTCACAGGCCAGGAGGGATGGACATCGTCAGCCTAGTCCCGTCAACCTCTGTCCCCCACCTGGGAATGTGGTCTGAGTCCTTGCTGGTGGCCCAGTGGTGGCTCTGTCTTTGGCACCCGGGCTGGACAGGGGCGGGAATGGCTCCGGAGCTCAGGGAGCAGCCTCTCTCCCCAGGGGTCACGCTCAACCGCTCGGTGGGGAGGGACTCTGCGGTGCCACAGTGAAGGCCCCATGGAAGGGCTGATGTGGGCCTTGGCCCCCGGGGGGTCCTCCAGGGCCTCCAGCAGGTCCTCCAGGGTCAGGCCAACAGCCTTGGGGCTGGGGTCCCCCGAGGGCACACACTTCCTGTAGCATGAGCAGTGGGCTGGCTTTTGGGGTCAGGGCCTTGTCAAGGCTGAGGGGTTGGGACCGGATGGTGGAGATTCCCCAGACTCCTTGGGGCGGGGCTTGGAGGGCATCTGGCCCTGTGGTTGAGAGGAGGGAAGGGCGGAGGGGAGGACGAGTGACCCTTACAGCCTGTCATCATCCCCAGATCTTGGGACTCAGGGCGTGATGCTCATGGTCACATGATCTAGGTCCTTGTCCCTGCTGACGCTGCCCCTGGCCTCTCGGTTCCAGTGTAGGTGACACTTTTTTGGCAGTGCTGAGGCTTGCACTCGGGGCCTTGTGCATGCCAGGCAGGTGCCCTACCCCTGAACCACATCCTCAGGACATTTTTTAAAATTTTAAAGCCAGATTTCTCTCTGTTGCCCGGGCTGGCCCTGAACTCCTCCCACCCGAGCCCCCAGTGCAGCGGGCAGGGACTGTGGTCCTGGGCCACCTCGCCTGGCTAGAGTCCTGCTTGGCCAAGAGCCTACTGGAATCAGTCCCTGGAAGGGACAGGGTGGGGAGTGGCGGGGGCGGGGACGCAGACCTGCGGGTGCAGGAGGGTGTGCGGGTGGCGTGGGCCTGGGGTGGCACACGGACTCGGTGGGCTGACTTGTGGGTGCCCCAGGTGGAGGGGACCCCGCAGCTCCACGTTTTCCTTGAGGCTCGTCTGAGTCTCCTTATCTCAGGTGAGTCTCTGAACGAGGGTCATGCACAGGCCTGGGACCCGTGGCTCCCAGACCACCCGGAGCCCACGCGGGGTGACACAGTGTCTGCTTCTTAAATCACTGGAGCAAATCCAACAAACAGGCAGCAGCCACTTGCCGCTTGCCACCACCGGGACTCCACCAAATGGGACGTCTACACACCCAGGGGGCTGCAGTGGGGACTGGTCATGGAACTGCCCCCCACCTTGCTCTTGTTGGGGTGCCCATGGCAGAAGATCTTGTCACCAGCCAGACCCAGTCTGGGGACAGGGATGAGGCCTGGTAACAATATCTGAGAGGCCCCAGGAATTGGGCCAACAGCTGGGCCCTGGGCCTCACATATGCCAAGGCTGGGTGCCACCCATGGCTGGGGCAGTGTGGCAGTCACACTCTGTCCCTCTCTCCTGCAGCACCCCTGGTGGGAGTGGAGACCGAGTCCAGGTTCTTCACCACGTCGCCCTGAGCATGTCCAGTCGGGGGCTGAGGCGCCACGCAGGGTCAAAGCAGCCCGGGGAGCGGACTCTGCCTGGCCTCCTTTGCAGAGGTCTGAGCGCTGTGCCCCCTCCTCAGAACCAGCTTGGGAGATGACTTGGCAAGGAGGAGCTGGCCCACGCTGGTGTCTAAGCGGCCAAAGGTCCTTGGGACTTGGGCTCCAGATCCCCTGCACCTGGCCGCCTTCCTGGGGCTGGGGGCTGTGACGGGCTTGCTTGGCACCTCTGCCGTGCTGGTGGGCCTGCCCACTGTAGAGACCCCTGGGGGGTTCCTGCCACATCTCACAGCGTCCCACTCCTTGGAGATGGCCAGCTCTGGCCCCTGGTTCTTTGTGCTACAAACCAATCCGACCACAGGGACTGAGTGTGGCCAGCGAGGCTGCAGCCCCACGGAGACCTCCTTGAGGGGTGCTTGGGCTGGGTGATAGGTGCCTGGGGTCGCTGTGGCTGAGCGGCAGCACCCTTCAGAGCTGGCTCTCAGTGGGGCTCCGAGGCAGGGGGAGGCATGGGGGCTGGACTGGGGGGCAGAGGAAAGCCTGAGAAGGTTCTGGAGGGAGGAGGTGCTCAGCATCCTGCTTCGGCAGGAGGATTCCCTGGCCTGGCTGGGAGGCGGGGGGCTGGGTGCTGAGGGGGAGGAGCCCAGGGGGTGCAGGGGCAAGGGCGTGGTCAGGGTGGCTCCTTGGGGACATTCCTGAGCCAGCCTGGGGCCTACATGTCTGGCCCCACAGAAGAGGCTCCGGCTCTGGTGCAGTCACCCGATTTACAGTTGGGGGTACCAAGGCTCACAGCGGTGACACCCCTCACAAGCTGGTCATTAGCAGAGTCCAGCCTCCAGGTTCTAACTCCTCCTGCCAGGCCTCTGGCTGCTGGGCAGATGGAAAACAGAAGGTGGACCGGAGAGTTCTAGAGGATGGGCTCTGGAGGTGGCCTCAGAGGTCCTTGGAGGGGAAGCTGACTCAGGCTGGGAGATGGGGCCACTGTCTGTGGGGCGCTGGGTGGGGAGGGTCTGTCTTGGAGCTGAGAGGGTGCCGCTGCCCACCGTGGACTCACGCCATCCTCTGCTGAGAGTGGCCCCAGCCCTGCAGTGATGCTGTCCACCCGGAGTTGGCCTGGGCAGTGGTCCCCGATGAGGGGAAGCCCCCAGCCGATATGGGCAGTGGCACTGTGTCCCCCCGGAGACCCTGGCCCTGCAGCCTCCAGACCCCGGCCTGGCCCAGGTTTACCCCAAGGGCGTGGCACCTTCACCGTCCAGGCTGGCAGGGGCAGGAGTCTAAGCAGAGCCTGGCAGGTGCTGCTGTCACCCGTGTGGGTCGCCGAGTGGGGCAGCGAGTCCCAGACCTGCTTTATAGACCACGCGGGGGATGGGAAGCCCAGGGGGCCTGGACGCCCTGCTGCAGGGGTGTTGGTGGTCCCTGCCCTCGAGGTGGCGCCTGCTGGGGCGGGCGAGGGCCCTGCTTGCAGTGAGAAGGGTCTGCCGGGGCTTTCTGTCCCCTGGCCTTTGTTGAGCACCTACTGTGTCAGTGTCACGGGGCGGGGGTGCGGTGTCCAGCCCCGGATCCAAGTGCCCCTGCCCCACCCGGAGCCCGGTTAGACTGGCCTAGGAGGCCTCGCTTTCCTGACCTGCAGACGGGGAGCTGCGTGCCCCACAGGTGGAGGTGATGTGGAAGTCGTAGGCAGGCCACAAGGCCATCAGGTGCTCCAGCCTCCCCTGCCTCCCCTGCCTCCCTGCCTCCCTGCCTCCCTGCCTCCCCTGCCTCCCTGCCTCCCTGCCTCCCCTGCCTCCCTGCCTCCCTGCCTCCCCTGCCTCCCTGCCTCCCTGCCTCCCCTGCCTCCCTGCCTCCCTGCCTCCCTGCCTCCCCTGCCTCCCCTGCCTCCCCTGCCTCCCTGCCTCCCCTGCCTCCCCTGCCTCCCCTGCCTCCCCTGCCTCCCTGCCCTTGCTCCCTCCTGGAACAATGGCCTCCAAGGTAGGGTGTCTCCCTGTGACTCCAGAGGTGATCTAGCAGGTGAATGTTTTCAGTACCTGCTGCAGGCAGTCTGCTGTACAGTGAGCAAGAGTAGGAAGTAATTGGAACGCAGGATGTGACCCCGTGGTCAGTGCCATCATCAGGAAAGGGGCCTCTGGGCTCCCTTTCTGGTTTTTGTCCTGGCTCTACCACCTGGAGCTGTGTGACTCTGGGACAGTCACTTTGCCTGTCTGTGCCTCTGTGTTCTGATCTGAGGGTGGGGTGACGATACTCTGTCTCCTGGGTTGCTGGAAGACCAGCCTCAGCAATACTGGGGCCAGCAGCCATGGGTGTTGCTCCTCTGCCAGACCCCAGAGGAGTTGCCTGTCTGTCCCCAGGAAGCTGCCCCTGTGGGTAGTGGGGGGTTCACCACCTTGGGTGCCCTCTGTGTGCTTGCAAGAGAAGCGAAGAAGAGCTTCTGAGCCCAGAGAGGCAGAGGCAAGCATAGGACCACATAGGTGGGCTCCAGGTGACCCCTGCAGGCCTGGTCCCAACCTGTCCCCAGCCCTGGGCTGTGGGAGTGCAGAGGGCACTCAGCCTGGGAGGGCGGTGGCCTCACTGCCTGCTCTGCCGAGAGGTGCTGTAGGACACTCTGGTAGGGCAGGGCGGTGCAGGAAGGCCACCCTTTGGAGGGGGCCGGCTGCCCAGCCCACTTGTATCCGTGAGCCCACGGGGAGGCTGAAGAGCTGGCCGACGGCGGCTGGAGCGCTGGGGTCGCTGACCTCTGTGTCAGTGGGTGGTCGCCCACCGGCCTTTCGTGAGTGACAAACCCTGGCTCGGCCTTCCTGCCAGGCCCCCAGGAGGGAAGAGGGCTGGGGCTTTCCAGCTGAGGGCTGTGGCTTGACCTTGATCTTGGCATGTGGGACCAGGTCTTTCCTCATGGCCATCTGTCCAGGGACCTGGAGGTCTGCAGATCTCAAGGCTGGCCTCTTGCAGGGGACTCCACATCTCACCAAAGGCTAGATAGAGCCAAGCCTCCCTGGGGGTGGGGATTTCTTACCTCTTGAGGTTCCCAGGCCCTAGCAATGGGGGGCCCATGGCCGGGCAGGTGGTTAGCAGCCAGTGTGGACAGACAGGCAGCAGGGAGCACAGACGCGTCTGCTGCCAGCCCTGCTCGCTTGGCCGCGGTCATTTCCCTAACACCTGATTTTTCATTAGGAAAGTGCACAGGCTTCGAGCTGCCCAAGGTCACGAGGCTGCGGGGGGAGCCGAATGAGGCCATTACGCTGGCCTCTAATGTCCCTGCGGCTGCGGCACCAGCTGCCTCGATCAAGCATCCGGGACACTCCAATTTCCGCCTGTCCCGCGGCGATCATATCAGGGCCTGAGTGATCTCCTCACAGCGGGCAGCAGCCGCACAGCACAGGCCGTGAGCTAGCTGCCCCCCACAGCCACCCTCTGAGCCCAGCCATCCCCACCCTTGGGAACAAAGGGATGTCCTAGCCGAGGCCATCGGGGCTGAGCAATGGCTGTGTGGAGCTAGCTCCCCACACCTCACCCTTGGCCCCCGTGAGTTCAGGCTCAGTTCACCTGCTGGCTGGGGACATGGGCCATTCCTTTCCGCGGCTGGAAGGGCTGCGGCCCGGGCAGCTGCAGCTGCAGCCCTGAGGGTCACCGCATGGAGGTGGGTGGGTAAGGAGGTGCAGGGCTCAGAAGCCCCCTCAGGCTTCTCAGGCGTCCCCAGGCCTCAGTCACCTGTTTATAAAAGGCCCGTGATTCTAGGAGGCGAGGGTGGGTGGGGGTCACAATGGCCCCTGACCTGCCAAGGCAGGAGCTGGGGTCCGACCAGCTGAGCTTCCTCCCAACTCCACGCAGCGCACGCACACATTTGCGGAAGGCTTTGCTCCAGAGCAGGCGCTGGGCCGAGCCCCCGGGATGTGGAAGTCTTTATTAGAACCTGGCCAAGAAAAATGGGGACAACCCAGGAGTCCCTCTCCTGGGGAGGGAGGGAAGTCCTGGCCTGTCCCTGCTACACGGACTCCTCTCCCCTCAAGCAGTGAAAAGGCAGGACACCACAGGGACCCTCTGCTACTCCTGCTGACTCCACAGGCAGAGCCTTCGCTGGTGTCGGCCGAGATTGGCAGCCGAGGGCCGCGGAGCTTTGGGGACAGCGGAACGTGGCGTCGCGTCTGCGTTGGTGGAGACCCCGAGCGGCACTGGCGCCTCAGCTTGCAGTGGACGTCGTCCTCCCCACCTTGGCCCTGCTTGGTCCCTCTGTCCCCCGAAGGGGTGGGGGCTCCTCCCACAGGGGGCAACATGGGGCTCTGCCATCAAGGCCACCTCCCTGTCCTCCCCTGGCTTAGGACGCAGTGCTGGCTGGGATCGGCCTCCAAGGGGGTGGAGGGCTGGGGCGCAGGGGGGCTCTGCCAGGCTGAGCCCCCCCAGGGAGTCTCACCCAAGGTGCAGACAAAGCAACAGAGAGTCCTTCCAGCAGGGACGACTGGACCCCCAGGGATGGAGGGGAGGAGCTGAACCTCAGAGCCGCGTCGGGAGCTGACATGGTAATGGGGACCCGCATTTTCTGCAGGGTGTATCTGGGCCTGCCCCCACCTTGGGCCTCGGGCTCAGGACAGGGCCGGCGCCTCCTCCAGAAGCTCCTCACCACTGACGGCTTCTGAGGATGGCCAGCTCCTCCTGGAGGCCCCACGCTTTGCTGTGGTCCTGACGTCACATCTGCGTTCACTGGGTCCTGGGCCTCCAAAGCCTGTTTTCCTCTCCACCAAGCTGACCGCCACCTGTCAGGGCCATCCTCCCAGCAGGCTCCTCTCGCCTCCTCTTGGCCACAGCATGTGGTCAGGAGGGTAAGACACTAGCAGGTCAGCAGCCGCGTCCCCGCGTCTGCACCACAGACCAGGGACAGTGAATCTGGGAGATCCTCATTCAGTGCTGAGAAAACAAGGTCCAGGCCCAGCAGATACCAGGCCCCAGTGGGCAGGACACACCCCCAGCCAGACTGCCCTGGAACAGCCTGCCAGTGTCCCCAGGTGCAGCCACTGTGAGCATCCCAGGAGGTGTGGTGGCCTGGGCCACTGGATTGGCCTGTGGCTCTTACCCCCTGAGTCCAGGGTGCTCTGAAAAGAAACTCAGATGATATCACTCATCTCACTCATGATCTGAGAAAATACACACACACACACACACACACACACAGACCTGATTGTAATGCACGGAATTAAAGGGAAATCACTGATAATAAAATAATCCACGTTTCAGGTGCGAATGCCTGACCCCAGGAGGAGCCCTCCAAGACTTGCCTGGGTCATCAGGTCCCTGTGCCCACACCAACTGCAGATGGGCCCAGGAGACCTGTGGGGTTCCTGCTCAGGAAATTAGAAGCAGATTTAGAAGAAATCAGAAGCACTTATCTGAAAGCTCGGTGGGCTGTGGGCATCACTGAATGTCACTACAAAAACCCAAACTTTTCCGAATATCCAAAATGCCCCTTGGGCTGGATCCACTGGTGAAGAGCCACCTGACGTACCCCAGCGACAGCACACCCTGGGGACACGAGGAGCCTGCAGGGAGGAGTCCCTGCTCAGGACCTGGAGGCCACTGGGTGAAGCTTGCTGCCCGTCATGTGTCTGAAGGGCAGGAGAGTGGACAGGACATCCAATGGAGAGGCCAGGGCCAGGGCCTGAGCAGGAGGCCCTTGTCCCAGGCTTCAACAAGCTCTAATGACGTTTGGACACAATATTTGCATTTTTGCAAAGTGGGCTGGTGTGCTTAGAACTGCGATCCTCCCACCTCAACCTCCCGAGTAGCTGGGGCTCCAGGCCTGGGCCATGTCTGGCTTAAATGTTTTTAAAAAGCAAAATTAAATCAAAATTGAAGCAAAATACCAAGGACTAAGGGCACATCGGGGTTTCGATGAAGGTCTGGGTTCCCGACTTCCCCCCCTAGCTCCGCTCCAAGGGCCAGGCAGGGCCTTGTCGGAGCCCTGGGCTCTGGAGGCCTCTCTGGTAGAGGGATTTGTCTGCCCAGCTTGGGCTAGGGAAGGATGGGTGCTCAGAGACTCAGGACCCTCGGCAGCCCTGGACACTGGTCAGGGTGTGGCTTTTGCTGCCGGCTGGGTCAATGTCTGGCTGACCCAGAGCCCAGGAGGCTTGGGGAGGAGGGGGCCGAGCTGGGTTCCGACAACAGCAGGGACCGGCTAGACCACCGGAGACTTGGCCTCACGACCCTCTATGGGGTTCCGCGAGTGAGGATGTCAATAACCCTGCAAACCACCTGTGGCTCCGGCCTTGTGGAAGCTTCTCAGGTGCCTGTGCAGGGCGGGGGCCGCAGGCTCCTGGCTCCTTGAGGCCTCGCAGAGGTGGGGCCTGCCACCTGGCCCTCCTCCCCAAACGCCTTTAGCTTTGCCGCCTTGAGCTTCTCTCTCTCCAGGGCGTCCCCCACCACCCTGCAGGACTGAGCTGAGTCCACTCTGGGGGCGGGCAGCCGCTTTCTCGACCTCTCCTGTGCCGGGCCTTCTCAGGTGTGTTCCCTGCGGCCGGGCAGCTCAGGTGCTGGAGCTCAGGTGGCCCCATCACAGATGGGGAGGCCCGGGGTGGAGGGCCGAGTCGCTTGGCCGACCTCTTGCTCGCTCCAGCCCTCCCCCACTTGGCTCTGACACCCCCTCCTTCAGGGCGAGACCTCCCCGTGCCCTCTCCCTGTCACCGGCCGGTGACGCCCGCCTAGTTCGTCTGGGGGGGATGGCCGCTGGCCCTGCGCGGAGCTTATTGCATTTGGTGTGAGCAGCTCCGATTCGCGGGTTATTGGCTCATTTTTCATTTTGCATCTGTAGTAACCAGACTTGGAAATGGAAAGTCGCGAGATGCCTGACTGTGATGGAAGAGGGTCGCCGTGACACCCAGATCCGAGAGGGTGGTGGGAAGGCAGCTGAGCCAGGAGGCCGGAGTCCAGCTGGAGCCTCCGCCTCCCAGGGGCGTGGAGAGGGAGGCCCACCCTGCAGAGGGCTTGGCAGCACTGTGTGTCTCTGAGGCCCAGGGCGGCTCTGCAGCCCGGTTCTGGGACCCCCTCAGGAAACAGATGGGAGGAGGAGGCGCAGGATGGCTGCCTGGAGGGGGCTCCCCTCTTGCACAGAACCCCCAGTGTTTTAGTTCTGCAGTGACCCCTGCAACACACCCGAGCCTGTCTCGGGGGGCTGGTGGGGTCCTCAGAGGCCTCCCCCTTGGGATGAGCAGGTATCACAGTGAGTACTGGTCACTGCCCAGTCTTAGAAGCCCGAGTGACCAGTAGAAAGTCACAGAAAACTAAGGGGCAGGGCTGGGGCTCCCATTTGGGGTCTGGACCCCTGCCTGGACCTCCAATCCAGTGTCCAGTCCTCACCCAACCCACGCCACCTGCTCCAGGGCTCTGTGGGGACCTGGGGCTGGGAGGTCAGGCCCTGCAGCCACAATCCAGTAGAGAGATTGACCATGAACTCCAACATGACTCAGGGCCTTGGGGAGAGACTGGCTCTCTAGGAAGATGACCCAGGGATGGGCACGGTGGTCAGGGGTCTGCTCTGTGGAGCTGGGCCGGGCCCAGGGCGGGACTTTCCCAGTGGTCTCCGAGGTCCCAGGACTCCTCATAATGGAGCCGGTGCCGGGAGCCAGTGTGGCTCTGATGGCCAGGCCTGAGGTGGTGGCCTGTCCAGGATCGGTCCTTCACCACCAGATCCTTGTCAGGGGCTCGGGCACCAGGGGCAGGTGGACACCCACTCCTCACAGTGGGGGCCACCTTTGCACCTTTCCATTTTTCTGTGGATCTAAAGCAGCTCTTTAGGAAATCGTCTTGAAAAACTAACAAACCCCTCCCTGAACCCTGACATGGAGATGCTCTGGCACCTGCTCCCGTCCCCCTGGCGAGGAGTTGCGGTGAGGGTGAAGGATGGCAGGGCTTTCCGTGGTGTGTCTGTTTCCAGGAGCAGCAACACCCTCAGGGTGCGTCTGCATTGGAAGGCTTTGGGTCCCTTGGCAGCATTCCCTGACAGTTGGGTGAGGTGCTGAGGCTGCGAGGCCCAGCGGACACTGACCGCCCCGCAGGGTGCAGCCCCCACCCGGAGCCCTGCAGCCCCGCGGCCACTGACCCTGCTGTGCCTGGCCGGCTCCCTCTTGCTTCCTTCCCTGGCCCTGGCTTCTGTGTTGACACTGTTGCTCACCGTGCACAGAGGACGTGTCCACGTGGCAGAGACAAAGGTCCCCGGTTCTTCTGATCTTTTTTTCCTAGTGGGCAAAAGCGCAGGAGGGCAGGCCCGGGAGTGACCGGTCAGCAAGGACACTAGGGGGACGGGATGCCCAGAAAAGGAGCCCAGGATCAACGTCACCGGCAGCCATGTGGCAGGTCCAGGTGGGATTTGGGGTGGGAAGTCAGGGTGTCCAGAGCTTAGGAGAGGCCGCCTGCGGGTCCAGCGTGGCTGAGAGCATGTCCTTCTAGGGGTCCCAGGCTGCTAAGCCCCTCCTCTAAGTGACCTCCATCCCACCAGCCCTCCCAGCACCCCCACCCCGCCTGAGGGCCAGCCTCACCGGCCTCTCCTACTGCGTCACTGCCACTGGCCCCTGGCTCCAGCAGCTACTGACACACCGTGAGACTGGCACTGCCCAGCACTGAGGGCTGACCGGGGCCCGGGGTCCGGGTCTGGCTCAGGGCGTCCGTGAGTCATGCAGGTCGGGATGGAATTCCTTCCTTAGGAGTCGTTTTCACCGAGGGGAAAGCCACGGACTCTAAAGGCAGTCACTTCCCGCTCCTGGGGTCGGTGGCCCTTAGAGCACACGGTGCCGTACAGCCACCTCCTCACGTAGCTTCCCCCCAGAACCCGCCCCGTGGGACAGACAGTCCTCAGTGTCCCTCTCCCGTGCCCAGAAGCCACGTCTGCTCACCACACGCCTCGTGGCCCCTGCGTCTGGCTTCTGCCATGAGGGAGGCTGATTCCGGCTTCCCTGTGCTGTGGCCTGTCCGAGGTCCCTCCCTCTGGATGGACCACCCTGAGGTGTCCCCTCATCTATTGAGGGATGCTGGACGGCTTCCCTCTTCCGTCACCATGGTCAGTGCTACTGGGAGCCTGCGTGGACCTGGGGTGTTTGGGTTGCTGTCGTCAGTTCTTTGGGGTGTCTACCTCGGGGTGGACTTGCTGGGTCTATGGCAATGCTTTGCCTAGTCTTGTGAGGAGCTGCCAATCCTTCTCCTCAGTGTCTTCTTTATGGCATTGAGTCTCGTGCACCAGACCTTGTAGTGTCCACACCGACCTTAAGCAGGTGGCGACATGGTTCCCATTTGAGGGTTGGGGAGACGGAGGTGCCCGTGGTCAATGGCACCAGGTAAGAGCTTCAGGACATCGGTTCTCCAATTCTCAGTCTTGCCTGTCCCTGGAGCCCCTCGGAGCCCTCCTCCTCCCAAGGCCTGGGCAGGGCTGTCACTGGGCGCAGAGCTCAGTGGTGGCTTCGAGCTCATGTCCTGTTTCTCCGTGGGCCCCTGGCCGTCACATGGTGGGTCACGACTCTTGGTGGCCTCCACCAGGTCTGGCTGGTTCCGAGCCGTGGCCTTGGCCTGGATAGATGGTTCTTGGCAGCTGCCACAGGCCCAGACCTGCTGCTGTGTGGATGGACTGTGGGGTGGCCGCGCTCATGGCCTCTCTGAGGTCCAGAGGAGGCCAGTGTGTGAAGGAGGTGCTGCCCAAGCCTCCATCGCGCTTCTGAAAGAGGCATCCCCCCACCCTCCGCCACCGCCAGCAGAGCAGCTGCTAACTCTACAGTAAGCGGGAAAAATAGAGGGAGACGTGGGGCAGGCGATAGCCGCGTGGACCACAGTTATCAGTCTGATTTCAACTGGGACTATAAAACTTTATGAGCTATTAAATTGTCCTAAACCTCCCTTAACACACAAACTTGAGTGTCTGCGATTACCCGTTAAGCAAACCCGGGTCGCGTGGGGAGCGCCTGGATGCCGGCTCCGGGGGGGTTCCATCGACACAACTTTTAACCAGTGTGTTGCTTTTTGCAGAAGTGGGAGCTGCCACGGGTGGCCAGGTGGCCGTTCGGGATGTGTCCCTGAGCTTAGCCAGAGCTGCACAGTAGGGCTTGCCCATGGGCTGGCTCCCCTCTGCACCTTCTGGAAGCTTCTGCCTCTTATCTGGGGCTCCATGTGAGGAGGTGCATTGAGCTGGAAGCAGGGTTCAGAGACCAGTGCTCGAGACCAAGGGCGCGGAGCCGGGGTGTCCCTGAGAGACCTGTCCGCAGCCGCCCCCTGAGGGCAGCTGTGGAGGGTGCAGCGTGTGCAGGAAAGGCTGGGGCTGGTGTGCAGGGCGCAGGCTGCGGACCCTCCTGCGGGCAGCGGTGCTGCTGCTCTCGGTGTTCGGAGCGCCCTGTCAAACGCCCATCAACTCTGCCTGTTCACGACCAGGCACAAGCTCCAGGGGGCACCTGCTGTCCAGGGCACTGGCCCATCTCTGGACACCTGTGGGACGAGGGTTCCACAGCCTGGGATGAAGCGGGGCAAGGAAGGCCAGGGCTGAGTGGAGCCCCAGAGGCACTGGACGGTGCTGCCCAACAGGAGGGTGGGCCACAGGGCCCGCTGGGGTCAGGTGGGTGGGAAGTCTCCTGACGCTGACCGTGCTTTCCGGACACTGGCAGACCAGAGGCATCCGGGGTGTCCCTTCTGAGGAGGCCCAGGCTGTGGCACTTCGTCTGGCTGGTCTGCACCCTAGGGCTACCCTGTGCCGGGTCATGGCCCACCAGGCTGGGTGACCGGGGCTGGGCTGGTCAGGCCTGAGGCAGGAGGTGCTGCCCTGCTGAGTGGGGAAGGAGATGGGGGTCACAGCGTGGCTCTTTCTCAGGCCAAGGGGAATGGCTGCTGAAAACAGGTTCAGGGCTGTGGTCCCTGCCGAGCCCTCCGCCTCCCCAGCCTCGGCCCTCTCCCCTGCAGATGGACAGTGAGACAGGCTTCGGTGGCGGTGGCGGGGGGAGCTCAGATCTCTCTGGCCTCTAGAGGGGTGCTTGGTCAAGGGCGGCTTCCCCCAGCAGGTTCTGACGTGGCAGGCGAAGGCGGCTTGGCTTTGCTCTGCTGGGAGAGGAGAAAGTGGGTCGGGGTGCTCAGGGGTGACTCGTCCATGTCGTGGCCAGGAGGCGAGGCCAAGGCATCCAAGGCCTGACTGGGACATGGGCTGAAGGGACATCCCCGAGGCCAGAGCTGAGCTGGGAACACGTTGGGTTGGGGCCCTTCTTGCTCCCCAGGGACCACCACGAGGCAGGGAATGGTGGGAGCCCCTGCTCAGGGCAGGAGCCTGGAGTGCAGCCTGTCCCCCAGCCCCCAGGGTGGGGCGGGCTTGGGGCTTCCCTGCTTCCTGGAGGCCAGCGGGGGACAGCCCTGGGACCCTTCCAGGAAGGACCTGAGCCAGCCCTGCCTCCCGGGCTGCCTTCTGCCCCCTGGCCCAGAGAAGCCTGCCTCCCTCTGGCTCCGCGGGGTCCTTCCCCACCCTCAGGAGCTCCGGGTGGCCAGGGGCGGGGCTGCAGGGCAGGCGCCGGAATTCAAACCCTTGCCACAGACCCGTTGGGCAATTCCTGTGGGGAGCCGCTGTCTGCAGGGAGCTCCGGTGGCGTCCAGTGTTTGGACGAGTGGCGACGCGCTTCCCCGGGGTGTTTATGTGGCCTGCCCCAGAGCTTTCCCCAGGCCTGCTGTTCCCCTGCCCCGTGCTCTGTGAGGGAGGGGACGGCTGGGTCAGCGCAGGCTTCCAGCTGGGCTCCGGGGCCCAGGGCTGGAGGGTGTCAGTGCGCAGAGCGGGGACAGCAGGCGGCCTGTGTGGAGCGCTCTGCCAGACGCCAATTAGCCTGGTATGTGGGACCCGGCCTCCGCCGGCCTGGTGACAGGATTGGGGGACCGAGCCCAGACCCCTCTCTGCCCTCACAGACAACTCTGCAGTCCCACGACCCAGGGATGTGGGGTCAGAGGCACTCAGCCCCTCTCAGCCTCTGCCTTGGGGGAGGGGTTTGGCCCTTCGGTCCAGATGCTGGGATCTCAACCCAGCCTGCCGCCGCCTATCGGGGGACTGGCCAGGTCACAGTCCCTAGGGACTGGGTGAGTTTGGAGGGGTCTGAGGTCTCTGTTGGCTCTGAGACTCCGTGTCTCTGGCAGCAGGTGGCTTCCGGAAACTCCAGGTACACAGAGATGTGTGTCGATGAAGAGTCACCCAGACCCCCTTCCTTGGTGAGGTGGGAGGACAGCGTGCTGGCCACACCATACCTCAAGGCCCAGGGCACTTGAAGCTCTCTGCTCTGGTGGTGGAGGGGACATTCAGCAGCTTGCTCCTGGGGCACCAGTGCTGTAGATGCTGACCCACAGAAGTTTCTGAGAAAAGGGTCTGGGGTCTGAGGTCTTGGCGTGCAGGATCATGCACCCTATCCGCACGGAGGGACTGGAGCTGTAAGCATCGTGCCCAGGGCGTGCCAAGCAACACTGCGTTCTCACATGAGCATGACCCTGGAGCCCAGCGTGGGCAGGGCCCGGAGACCCCCTTGGGTGGGGCTACAGCACCTTCCTGGGTGGGCTGGGGCTGCTGGGCTGGGAGTGCCCATGTCATTCCCCGGTCTTTGCGGGAGCACCTGTTGGTGGGAGAGGCATGAGGCTTACTAGGGCTGATGTGGGGGGATCTGGAGGTGCACTTACCAGGGCCCTCCAGGGCCAGGGTGCTGTGGGCCCACTGTGGGCCCAGCCCTGCCTGGGGTGACCAGTCTGTGAGAGGACACGTTGGCCTGGCTGAGATTGGGTCCCGCTGCTGCCTTGGTAGAGTCTGCTGGGGCCTTCACCCCGCCCTGTCTAGGGGGACAGAGGGGCCTTCGCTGCCGTCCTGGGAGGGGTGGCAGCCACGTGGCAGACTTTGCAGGGGCCGAGACTGGCACTGTTACCGCTGTCCCCAGCCTTTCCAGGGTGGAGGGCTGGGGACAGCTCAGGCCACGCTGCCCACCCACTCCTGGTTGCTTGCTGCCTGATGGTCCCTGAGGTAGGGCTGCTAGACCCAGCGGCGGTGAGTCCCCTTCTCCCTAGTACTTCAGGAAGGGGACTCGTCTGGCCTTGTGGTGTCCGAGTGGTTGGGGCTGACCGGCGGCCAGGGCCTCAGCCCTGCCAGGGAGTCCCCCTTCACCCGCCCCCTGGAGCCTGAGGGGTGGACAGCCTGGCTTCCCTGGCATTGGCTGGCCCCTCAGTGAGCTCTGTGACACCCATTTCCCAAGCGGGCTGCCTCCTGCTGTGTCCAGAGGGGAGGATGTTCCTCTGCCTGCAGGGGCCGCCCTGGGCTTTGGGCAGGGTCCAGGAATTGTCCGGTCCCTGCTGCCTGGCTTCCCTGCAGATCTGAGGACAGAAGCCAGCTCTGGCTGGGCAGGACTGGCCTTGCTGTCAGGCCGGCACAGGACATCCTGGGTTGCCCCTTCCTCACGGGGCCTCGGAGGCATGCAGGTCCTGTCCCGGGTGTCCGGGTTCTTCTGCCCCCTGGGCTTGCTCATGGGTGGGGCATTGGCTGAACACCACTGTGTCCTGCTGCTGTTCCGGTCCAGTGCTGACCAGCACGGCCTGCCCTGCTCCCCCCGGTCAGCCTGCTGCCGCCTCGCTGCCTTTGGTGCCTGTCCTGGGTCAGGGATGGCTTGGCAGCATGCCCCTGGCGCTCAGTGCCCGGTCCTGGGCCTGGCAGGCGCCACAGAGAGGCTCGTGGGGTTGTGGAGTGGGCTTTGGTGATGCTGGGGATGCTGCAGCTCCTTGACCCTGCGGCCGGGTGGGAAAGGCCAGTGCAGAGTGGGCCGGGAGAGGTTCCAGCGCCTTGGCTGGCCGCATGGGGCACACACCCAACCTCACTACCAGCCTGTCCTGTCTTACGGTGACACAACCCAGCCCCGAGGTTAGACGACCTCCCTGCCTGGCCTCGGTGCCACCTGGAGGCCACACCCCCGGCTCTGGGCTGATCCCAGTGGGACTTCTTACGCCCTCTGCACCATCATTACAGTGAAGATCAGTCCTAGATGAGCTAAGAGACCTGTGACAGGTCCACCCCATGGGGGCACTCGCCTGGCTCCCTGGCTCTGCAGATGTCTTTTCCTCAGTCACCAGGTCCCCACACTCCCCTGACCCTTAATTAACTCTCGGGGGAGCTGGGCTCCTGTTTCCTTCCTGTCCTGGGCTGGGGTGGTTCTGCAGCTTGGGCCAAGTGTCTCCCGAGCGGGGCCCCAGGAGGGACCGGGTGGGCGGGAGCTGCTGTGCCCACACACGTGTGCTTCCTGTCTGCACACAGGACAGCCCTGCACTGCTGCACCCACAGGCCTTGACCTGCCCGTGCGCACGCTCGGAGGTGCCTGTATACACACCCCTTGCCGGCTTGCACACATGCGCCCACGCACGCGCCCACGCACGCACACGCGCAGGAAGATGCACAGCTGGACCCCCCAGCGGCTTTGCCCTGGGCTGGCGTGGGCGGCCCTGGGCACCCTGCCTCCAGCTGCCACCCCTCCCAGGCAGCTGGGAGCCTGCTTTTGCAATTCTTGCATTTATATCATGGTCCTTTATATCGACAGAAGCTTTCAAAACACTTTAGGCTTGTTTACCGAGCTGTGCAAGAACATTTTGTCTCCTCTCCAACTCAGCCTTCCAGAGCCATCAGGAACGTGCCCGTCCCTGAGCTGGCCAGCAGCAGCCCCCAGCTTCTTAAAGGGCCATCCTCAGAGAGGATGGTCGGGGCTTGGACAGAGGCCGGCTGGCCAGCTCTTGCTGCTGACCCTGGACACAGGGTCCCTGGTGACATGAAGTATTGCAGGTGGAGCCTGGGAACCAGCCCGCGGGGACTCAGGCACTGCCTTCTGACTGGCAGGCTGAGAAGTGGCCGGGCCCATCGTCCTTACCCTGGACCCTAGCTTTGGTGGGATGCCCTGCTGGGCACGCCCCTCTCCTCCATGCCCCGAGACAAGGTCACAATAAAGGGAACAGTGAGACTTCCTGTTCCCATCTGTTGAGGTTCTGGGCTGTGCCCTGCACGGTGTCTCCATTAGGTAGAGGCTGGCAGCCTCCTCCAGGGAGCACAAGCCCCGTTGGCCAGGGCCAGGGTCAGCGGTGTTCCCTGTAGCCAGGCTTCCAGAGGAGGTGGTGGAGTGAGCATCCCACAGGGGATGGGCTGGCCACTGGCCCTCGGTGCTGAGGTCTCGGTGTTTGCTGGAAGCACAGAACTGCCCCACGGAGTGGGGCAGCCCCCTTGACACCCAGCCCCTCCACTTCCCCTGTGGCTGGAAATTTGGAGAAGTGCCCTTGGTCTTGGTTCCTTCCCTGGCTTCTTCCTGTAGCCTCTTCCTCTGCCGGTGACCCCCAGCCTCCTCCAAATTCCAGCCTTCACAGGGACTGTTCTTTCATGTCCAGCACCCCATCAGCAAGGCCACTGAGTGCCCCCTGCCTGTCTTTCACCCCTCCACTTGCCCGGCCCAGGCCCTGCTGCCTCCTGAGATCATGGCCTCTGTGGGCACCAGCTGGGGGTCTTGGAAGGCACTGCTGCACCATGCACAACTTCAAGCACATGAAGATCAAGTCCACCTGAGTCCTGCAAAGCTGGGATCTGTGCTAGGACACACACATGCTGGGGAGATGAGAAAGTAAAGGTAATCCCAGAGGCAAGGTCGAATACAGAAGCAAGCAGAGTGGAGTGGCCACAGAGCTGGCCTTGGGTGCAGCATTGAGCCTCCTAGCAGCCAGGGCAATAAGGGAAATGTGACTGAAGAGGCATTCTCCCTGTTTAGAAAGGAAGTCTTTTGACATTATTTGTCACAGGGTTCTTATTCCAGGCCCAGAAGGGAATGCATTCTGGGAAAGATGCAGCCCAGACTCCTCCCAGGGTTCTCATTTAAGTGATAGTTTCTGGGACCTGCTGAGGGCTCAAGCTGGGAGTGGCTGCATTTCTGCAGAGGAGGGGACCCTGAGGCCACCAAGGTGATGCTCAGGAGAGTGGGGGTCAGAGGACAGGATACATGGAGGCAGATGAACGTGTGAGCAGACCACAGCAGTCACTGTGGGCACTGGCCCTCCAGAGGCTACTGTAGGGACCTGGGTCCCTTATGGGAGGCATGTGGGAGGGCAGCTGGCAGTGCAGTGGCCCAGCCTGGACATGCAGCTGGCCTCTGGGAGGCTTGGGTAAGGCCCATCCATGGGCCTCTGGATCTCTGACCCCTGCCCTGCTCTACAAATGGGAGGGTGTTCCCTTCTCACTGGACCAGCTCGGGCCTGGGGAACTGGGCACAGCTTGCCCAGTGGCCTCCCTCCACCCCTCACCCGCCATCAACTCTCAGAGGCTTGGTGCTGCTCCTTGGAGGAGACTGGCCCTGCCAGTCACGACACAAAAAGCAAGCTGGCAGTGTGCGGCAGGGACCAGGGACGGCTGTGGACTGAGGGCCCAGGCGCTAGGCAGGACTGGGCACCAAACCAGGGGTGGGGGCCCAGGGCCCTCCCTTGCCCCACAGGAAGGGCCAGGAGCCTCCCCTAGCAGCTGGAAAGGGGCTCGGACCCTTCCCCCACCTGCTGTGGCTGCAGGGACAAAGGGCTGAGCCTTGTCTCCTCGGAGGAGGCCCCACCCCAGGCCTCGGGACCCACGGCCTCTCCTCCCTTCCCTTCCACCAGCCCTTTCAGAAAACCCGGGTCCCCCTGAGACCCCCAGTGGGTGGCCTCTCCTCTTCACAGCTGAGCAGCCTGTGGACCCACACGGGACAGTGCGGCGCAGCCCCCACCCCAGCAGGCAGCCTGGACCGGCCAGGCCCAGCCCCTCCTGTACCCCGGGTTTGGTAGGACGCTTCCCCAGCTGCGGCTGGAGACTCTGTCTGCCTGACTGAGGGCCCTGGCCCCGGAGACCCTGAGGTCTGTGCTTGTGTGCTGTGTGCTTGCTGACTTGGTTCCTGTCCCCCTACCAGACCATCTCTGGGCTCCTCCTGCCCCTCTGGAGTGCCCGGCTCCGCTGCTCCTGTCCTGGAGCAGGGGCTGCCCAGCCGGGCCAGGCCCAGTCACTGCCTGCGCTCTGAGGCTCAGCAGCAGAGGCTGCTCGGGGGCGGGGCCTGCCCATGCCCACAGAGCCCGCAGCACTGGGCCCGGCCTGGCAGTGGCCGAGAGCTCCAGCAGAGTGAGGACAAGGGTCAGTCTGTCGGTTGGTTGGCAGACGTGTGGCCCTGGGGAAGTGGCCACCTCCTGTGTTGGTTTTCTCATTGGAAAGGGGAACAGAGGCTTTCTGGGTAGCGAGCGTCCATGATGGGGCTCCACTGACCTGGCCACTTTCCTGCTGGGCAGCCAGGCAACCGCTCTCCCTCCAGGGGCAGGGCAGGAGAGGGAGGGGATAGCGCTCAGAGTGCACTTCTCTTCTGTCCCCGTCACTGGGGTTCTGAGTCCAGGGCCAGCCTGGGAGGGGCGGGCAGTGCTGCCCGGCCCAGGGTTCACACCAGCACAGCTGGGTGTCCCCCTGCTGCCAGGTGGCAGGGTCCTCCCTTTCTGAGCGGTCAGGGCCTTCTCTCAGGTGCAGAGCTCTGGAGGGGAGGCTGAGCTCCAGAGCCAGCCTTTGGGTCCCTTCGGGGCCTCCTGGCTCATCCGCTCTCTGTGCTCCTCAGGGAGAGGCACCCTGCTGGGCGGGGGCTGCTCTGGTCACTGGTGAGTGGCTCTGTCCCCTCTGGCCTGGCTCAGCCTGTGAAAGTGCAGGGTAGGGGTGGCCAGAGGGACAGCTGGGAGGGAGCAAACACTGACCCCTGCATGGACCCCCACTCATGACCTTCAGCTCCTAGTGGTCACTCACCCTTGGCTTCCCCTCTTCTAGCCCTTCCCCACCCAGCACCAGAGGACAGGAGGACTGTTCTAGAGCAGATCTGGCCGCCTCCTTCAGGGCTATGTGGTTCTCCTTCTCTCCTGTCATGTGGCGGCGTCTGGAGGCCTCGAGGGCCCCGGCAGTGCCAATGTCCTCCTCACTCCTGCCCAAGGAGCTCCCCTGTGCACCCCGGACCCCCCCACTGGCACCATGACATGGAAGCCCTGTCCCTGGCTCCCCTGTTCCTGACGTAGGGCTGGCCTGTCCCTCCTCCCTAAGGCTGGCCGCCTCTGGCCTCCTGGTGCCGAGGGATTCTGCTTTCACTCCTTGCCTTGTGTATGGTGAGCCCCTGGGCCTGGACCTCAGCCCAGCATGTCCTGGGCCATCAGGTCTGTGGTCACCGGGCCTGGTGCTATGGCCAGGTGTCTGCCTTCTGTCCAGTGTCTAGGAATCACTCATGGTCCTCTCAGCAGCCTTTGCATGTCCTGCGGCTGGTGTCCTTGACCTCGATTCCTGTGCCGGTGCCTGGGTGGTCTGCTCCGGGCTGCTCTTCCTCTCTGGGGCCTCCTCCTGCTGCTCTGTGCTCCCCGCTGGGCCTGGGCCTGGGCCTGGGCTGGGGGTCCGGGCTGCCTGAGTGCCCCCAGGAATGGGCACTGTGGGTTTCAGAGTCAGCAGGGCCGAGTGTGGGTCCCTGCCCCCCTTTCTTGGCCACTCGCTGCCCTGGAATTGTGGCCCTGTCCTGTCCCCCAGTCCCTGCCCCTAGTTAACTCCCCTCCTCTGTGTGGTCCCTCCTGGAGATCCTCTCCCTACTGGGCACTGCCTGGTGCTCTGGACACCCCCCCTGCAGTCTGAACAGGGCCCCCGCCGGGACCCCACTGGAAACAGGATAGTGGTCTGTCTTGGCCAAGGGGGCAGTGTGCTCCCTGCTGGCCTGGGAGCTGCTTGGAGGTGCAGGCCGGGGGAGGGGCACATCAGCTCTTTGCCAGGGGTGGTCTAGGTGATGGGATGGAGACCATTGAGAATGAGTGACAGTGACCTTCCTCAAAGCCAGGTGCACTCAGGCCTCGAGGCTGGCCTCCACCTGGCCTTGGGGATCCTCCCTGGGCAGCAAGGCTTTTGTGCCCACTGAAGAGTAGGTAAGCCAAGGCCAGGAAGGGCAGAGGCAAGGCTGAGCTCCTGGCAGACTCGGGAGAGGGTCCCGGCGGCAGCCATGCTCACCTGGCTTGGGGTGTAGGTCCCCAGGCTGTGTCTGAGGATGAGTCACCCGCCCATGCCTGGGGCCAAGTTGGCTGCACACCTCCTGGCCTGGGCTGGACCCCAGAAGCCGCTGCTTCTGCAGAACACGTTTGGGCTGCAGGGTCCCAAGGAGCTGTGTCCAGGGACTGGAGGTGGCCTCCACCTGGCCTTGACTGACCTTTTCTTCTCAGTGCACCTCCCTGGGATTTCATGCCCAGGGGAGATGGCACGGGAAAAATCATCTCCTTGGCCTGTTCTGACTTTCCCACCCAATGCTTGGCAGAATGGGCTCTGCCCAGGCCTCAGGGCCCCTTGGTCATTTACCTGAGAGACTGAAAACTCTGGCTTGTGCCCGAAGAAAATGAGGGGTCACACTCTTCCTTGGAGATGACCTCTGTGTCAGGTGGCCTGTGGGTTGGTCCTGGGCTCTCCCTACCCAGCACCCAGTGTTGGATTCGTTCTCGGCTGAGTGGCAGGTCACTTAGGGGCCTCGGCTTCCTCACCAGTAAAAGGGAGAGTCACACCCACTCCATGTGGTGATGCCTGGGTTGGAATAGCCCACACTGAGCTGGGCACCCAGGGCTACGCCGTAGGGGGCCCGCGGCATCACCAGACCCCAATCCCCACTTGCCCACGGAATTCTACACAGAACAGCTGACCGGCTCCATGGCCAGAGAGCAGAAATGGCCCAAGGATGAAGGGTGATGACCATTCAGCAGGCGGCCTTGCTGGTCAGTGTCTGCATGGGAGCTGACCACTGTCCATGTGTGGTCTTGGCCACTGCAGAATAAGTCAACCAGCCACGAGCACCATTGGGAGTCTCATAAGAGAGCCGGTGCCCAGAGTGGGCTCTGCAGGGAGCTGACCCCACTGATGAGACTGGCTGCCACCTCTTGTCTGAGGACAGGACACCATGCACCCCTGATCCAATGGAACCAGAAGGAAACGCCGCCTCTTGTCCTCTGAGCCCACCACCTGGGCTAAATGCACGGAACGCAGCAGACACTGCCTGACAGGAATGTTCTACAGAATCCTGCGCCACGCACCCAACACGGCCGTGGTCACAAGGCACTGAAGTCTGAGAAGTTCCACAGCCAGGAGCCCCAGGGACACAGCAAGGAAAGCACCCCGAAGGAGGGTGCAGGTGAGGGCTAAGGAGACCCAGTAAAGGACGGACGTGGACTCACAGCCATGTGTCGCTAGTGGTTGGCCGTGTCTCATGAGTGCCCTGCCAGCCCAAGGTGGCACAAGGGGACCTGGGCTCTGGGGATGCAGGATCTTTCTGTGCTTGCTATCTTCTAAGTTTTGCTGTGAACCTTAAATTGTTCCAATAAATAAAACTCATGAAGAAAAAGGAGATTCTGGGCTAAGCACATTGGGGCACTGGGGTGCTACCAGCCCCCGGTCACTCTGTGGTCACTGTTGGGCCAAGGCCCATGCAGTGTAGCTCAGGCTGAGATGCTTCACCTACGGCTTGCCACCCGCGTGGCCCGTCCAGTGCCTCTCAGTGTGTGACATCTAGGGGCTGTCTCAGAGGCTGAGCCCTGGGCAAGATGCTGGAGGGCTCACCCCCCATCAGCTCCAACACTTCCCTGGGGACAGAGGGAGGAGCAGCTGCCACAGGGGGCCACAAGCTATCCAGACTTGGACTCGCTAGGCTCAGTCCTTTGGACTTGAACTTGAGTCTCAGATGAGACTTGGCAAGAGCCTGGCTCGGAGCTGAGCATCTCACCTGTATCCTCTGACCGGATCTTCCCCAACTTACAGCTGTGCCAAGTGGGGTGCCAGGCGGGGCGGGCAGACAGCTCTCTCCATTTTTGTTTGGTCACAGAGCTGGTGGGAATCTAATGAAAGCCATGGACACGTTTCCTACAAAACCACAAATGAACGTGCAACAGTCCTTCATGGGGTGTCCCAGAGGAGTCCCCCCAACTGTGGATGAGACTTTGGAAAAGCATCGTGTCTGTGGGAACACATAGACCTTTGTTGCCATGATCTCCTGAACAGCACGGAACGCCAGCTGTTCACACAACACGTGGACCGTGGTGGGGACCACGAGCCACCGAGAGATGACTGAAAGTGCGCGGGGGTCGTGCACAGGTTACGTGCCAAGCTAGGCCACTGTGAGAGAGGTGGACACATATGAACTTTGGGGTCGGTGGAGCAGGGTCTGGGAACCAACCGCCCCAGGGGCTGAGGGACAACTACTCTTTGGACACAGTCTCAAGGGATTCAAAGATCAGGCAGTCCCCCTGGGGACCAGCGGGGGTCTCCAGAGGCTCTGGTGTTGGTCTTTCCTGGAGCATGGACAGTACACTCCAGCAGGCTGGGCCTCCTTCATCCTGCAGATGAGCCAGATGGGCAGAGGCTTTCCCACCAGAGCCAGCAAGACACAGCAGCACAGGGCTTCAGACATGTCAGGGTTCAGTCCCCAGTGCCACCTCCCAGTTGTGCCCCAGGCCCTGCCCCCTAGTCTTGCTGTGAGGGGCACGGGAGGGAGGGATGGCCTCAAGGGTGTGGGCTGAGCGGTGGACCTCAGCTGCTTCCTCTGTGGCCCTTGCCGTGATCAGGAACACACACGTCAGCCACTCTGCTACTTGCTGTCTTTGGGGAAAGTTCCTCCTACAAAATGGGAGGCAGGGAGGCCACGGAATGTCACAGCTGAATGTCATGGGGCTGGGAGGGCAATTTGGATGTCAAGGTACCAAAAACTGAGCAGCAAAGATCCTGATGAGGAGGGAGGTGGCAATAGTGAACCTGATGCTCGAAAACTTACTGGTGAACTTTTTGGTGAATAAAGTTGTGAAGAGCAGGAAGCCAGGAGGCTGAGAAGAAAACGGTCAGGGTGCCACCATCCTGGGGACACAGCAACGGAGGCCAGGGCTCGCCAGGCTCCTGTGGGGATGCCTGGAAGGGTGCCCACTGGCAAAGGGCACCAAAAGCCTAGCCAGTCCATAAAAGCATCACAAGGCCTATCAAAAAGCATGGCCAAGAGGAAAAAAATGGACAACAGCACAGACCGCAGACTACTCAGTGGTCGGTGTCACCACAGAGGGACTGAGCCACTTAGGAAGGGGATGATGACAGAGAGAATCTCACTAGGTGCCCGGAACCTACTACAGAGCAGACATTTTAGAGCTGAAAAAAGCAGTGACTAAAATTAAAAAGTTAGTAGATGGGCTCAGCAACAGAAGGAAATTGATTAAAGGGGAAAGAGGATAGAGAATCACAGGAGGGGAATTCAGAGAGCACACGAAACACCCCTGGAACAGGGGGCCCTCTCTACATGCCCAGCTGGAGCTCGTGGAGGGGCAGAGGGGGCAGAGAGGGCAGAGGAGGAGCAGTATTTGAAGATATAAAGATGGGGGATTTTCCAGGACGGATGGAATAGATGCGAGAAATCAAGTCATAGGTGGAAAATCTACAAATGCCAAATAGGATCGACCCAAGGGAAAGCGGTCCAGGCATACTGTGTAGAACTGCTGCAAACCAAGACAAGAGTCTTCAAAGTATCCAGAGAGAAAAGCAAATCACCTCCCAAAAGACAACGAGATTCCTCTGCAGAAATGCTGAAGTCCACAAGTTGGTTGAGTGGCATTTTTATGGCATTGAAAAAGGCTCCTCAGCCGTGAAGGGGCCACGTCAGGGCTGAGCTCTCGTGTCTGCTCATGAAGACTTTGGGCAACATGGAGAAGAGGAGCACGGATTTGCACCTCTGTGTCTGTCAGTGCACAGCACGTGTGTACACAGTGGACATGAGAGAGGGAAGAGCTGCCCAGGGCACCCAGGAGGGCTGAGCAGTCAGTGTGGTGTGCACAGTTAAGCTCCCAGTCCTGGCTCTGCCACTTAGTGACGGTGTGGTGACTCACCTAGGTGTCAACTTGAATGGGCCACCGAGTGCCCAGACACCTTGCCCATGCACACTTCTGGATGTGTCTGTGGGGTTTCCGGGTGAGATTAGCATTTGAGTAGTAGGCTGAGTAAGGCAATTGAGGGGGCCCCTTTTGTCCCTTGAAGATCTGGATAGATCAAAAAGGCTGAGCAAGAGGGAGCCCGCCTGCCTCCCGCGAGGGCTGGGGCGCTGGCCTTCTGCCTTCTGACACGCGTGCACGTCAACATCCTGGGGCTCCAGTTTGACTGCAGATGTTGGGGCTTGTCAACCTGCACAGTCGTGGGAGCCAATGCCTTATTTCATGGTAGGCATGGAGAAGGATGTGTATCTCCTACTGGTTCTGTTTCCCTAGAGAACGCCAACTTACCTGGGGTGACCTTAGGCAAATTTCTGAACTACTCTCAGCCTCAGATTTCCCTCTGTAAATGGGGATAGGAATATCACTATTCTGCCCTTCTCTCCCGGGGGTTTGTGGAGAATTACGTGTACAGTTTTAGTTGCTCAATAAATACGAGTGGTTGGCCATCCTGGAACTTTAAGTCCCACATAAGTAGCAAAAATAAGTGAAGGTGAAATAAATATGCTTCTAGATAAATAAAAACCAAGACGATTCCCTTCCAACACACCTAAACTGAGAGAAGTTCTGAAGGGATCCTTCAGGTAGAAGAAAAATGAGCCCGAGCAGAAGCACTGGTTATGCAGGAAGCGTGACACCTGGGTAAGACAAGGCTTCTGGGTGAGGTAGGTTAATATCGGCCTCCACAATAACAATCTCTTGGGATCTAGCGCATGGGTGGAATTTAGGTGCCTGGCAACACCAACAAGAAAGGCAGAGGGTGGGGCGTGGGTGGCCGGTCCCGAGCTTTCAGCACTGTCTGGGAGGAGCTGACAGTATTGATTTAGTTTCTACCAGACGGGGGCAGGTCAAGGGTGCATGGTATAATCCCGAGGAAGGGTTAAAACAGAGACGCCAAACGACGGAGATGATAAAGGGAAGAGAGGAGGGTGCAGGGAGGTAGGAAAACTGGACACAAAACCTGGAACAAATGGAGAACAAACAGTAGACGGCGGGTAGAAACCCAAACGGGGAGTAGACATGGAAGAACTGAACCTTCCAACACAGCAAAAGCTGTCAGAATGGGATTTAAAGTCAGTGGATACGTGTCGCCTGCTAGACACACACCCACAACACAGAAGACCCCAGCGAGGCTGAGAGGAGAGAGCAGGAAACACACTCGCGGAAACACCGACCAAAGGAAAGCTGCCTCTTGACTCGGGAGACTGAGGCAGGAGGATCTCAAGTGTGAGGCCAGGCTGGACGATGCAGCCAGACCCCGTCTGAAAAGAAGTTAAAACTAAAAAGGGATGGTGGTGTCGCTCAGTGATAGAACTACCCTGAGTTTAATTCCCCAGTACCATACACACACACACGCACACACACACACACACGCACACACACACACGTGTATGTATTTATTCACACATATGAATAAATAGATACAAAATATTTATAAATTAAAATGAAGAGGATCATTTGAAGATAATAAAAGAGTTATACCACCAGAAAGCTATAACAGATTTTTATTAATTTAATTATATAACTTTAAAATATGTAAAGGAAAAATGGCTAAAATAAGAGAAAAAATAGAAAAATACTTTTTTTCTATAATAAATAGATCAAGCAGACAAAAAAAATCACTATAAATAAAGATGAGCTGAACATGTTTAACAGACTTGAATTAATTGACAAATATACAGCACAATACCAAATCACTTCTCAGGATTTTGGCAAAGACCACATAAAGAACACTATTGTGTGTTAAACAACAGGATGCATGTTATTTTCAAATTCACTTGAAACATTTACCCAAATTGACCAAAGTTAGGCCATTGAAAGCTATCCAAATTTTTAAATGATGGAGATAATTCAGAATAAGCTTTCTTACTATATTTATATTGGATACTCATCACCACTACAAACAAACATAAAAGAAACCCAGAAAATATCCTTGGGGCAAAGAAGAAGTGAAGATTAAATTAGAAAATCTTGGAACTATATAAAAATTTAAAAATAGCAGCAAAACTTATGGGATGTGGCTAAAACTGTGCTTATAGGCAAATTCATAGTCATATATATGTATATAAAAGAAAACAGGCAGAAAATCAATTATCTAATAATTTGTAGGGTGGCTATAATGCATTGTCCAAATGCTCATGTCCACATGGAAATACCCATTGTTCCAGCTTCTGGGAATGTTGCCTGATGATAATTCGTAGCTGAGTATTTCTTTAGGAATGGCCTCTGCCAAAGAAGTCTGCCTCACCCCAGTTTAAGCCTGCATCCAATGACTGGCCATTGTGGGAGCACAAAGTTCCTTGCTTTAATTTGAGACAACTCTAAAGAGTTAACCCAACTCAAGTTTCCTATGAGATCAACTGAGTCCTTTGTTGGTTTTGCTTCACAATTTCTACTTATTCCTCCTACCGGCCTCACATCCCTCAGTTTCTTACAAGTGCATTCCATAGAGTTCTCCCTGAAAAATCACCTGCATGGAAAATCTCTGTCTTGACGTCTATTTCTCAGGAAACCTGACTGAAAGCAGTTGGTACTGGAAGTGGCTGTAGGAAGCAAATTCTAAAATGGGATTTTGGAGTTGAACAGCTGGTTGGGTAAAATCATATAAGAGTGTTCAACTGTTAAAACTTTCTCCAGTGAGAAACTGGGATGGGATACTGGTGGAGAAGACTGGTGGCTGCAATAGCTCAAGTTTTTTAGGTGTTTAGGAGTAAGTAGCAATCATGAGGACTAGGAGTAGATGACTGAGTGACATCAGTGGGTGGGAAACAAACAGTGAAAGGCTGAGGGTGATTATGTACCAATTAATTTAAGGTTAAGTTAATTTAAGTGGGGTGATGTAAACAAAAATGATAGCATGAGGGATTCCAAATGTTGCTCCTCTATAACAATGAAAAAAAAATGGACAAAACTATCAGCATATGTTTTTTGGAGTCCAGCTTTGGGTTGATTTTTCCCAAATTTGATGAAAATATTATTTTATACATCCGAAAGTTTCAATAATCACCAAAGTGCTCCATATTTGCAAACACTGTAACCAAACAGTCAATATCTAAAGACAAAGAGACTCCTAAAGGCAGCAAGAAAGAAGTAATAATCATGTACTGTTGAGAGCCGCAGCCGAGTCGGGATGGCGCCCGGCATTTTGCCAGGGGGACTGGTTGAGAGGTGGCACCAGCGAGCCATTAGGATGGTTGAGTTCCCGTTGAGTTCTCGCGGAGTTCCCGTTGAGTTCTCGCGAGTTCCCGTTGAGTTCTCGCGAGTTCCCCTTGAGTTCTGCTTGAGCTCTTGTGGAGTTCTTAGAGAGTTCGCGTGGGTTCGTTGAGCTCCTGTTGAGCCCGGCGGACCCACGCGACCCTCCAGGAACTCCGCGAGAGCTCAACCAGAACTCAACGGGAACTCCACGAGAACTCAAGGGGAACTCCGCGAGAACTCAAGGGGAACTCAACCATCCTAATGGCTCCCTGGCGCCACCTCTCAACCACTCCCCCTGGCAAAATGCAGGTCGCCATCCCTACCCGGCTGCGGCTCTCTACATCGTGCAAGAGATCCTCAGTAAGAATTTAAAAATATTTTTTAGTTGTAAATGGATTTTTATTTTATTTATTCATTTATATGTGGTACTGAGGATGGGACCCAGGGCCTCACACTTGCCCCACAAGTGCTTTACCGTTGAGGCTGGACTCCAGCCCCAACATCCTCTGTAAGATCTATAGTTGTTATCTCATTAGAAAGCATGTCTATCAGAAGGCAAAGGGATGATGTATTCAAAGCACTGAAACAAGAACTTAACAACCAAGAATTTTATATCTGGCAATACTACCCTTCAAGAAGGAGGGAGAAGGAAGGTGAGGTGGTGCATGCCATGATCCCAGCAGGAGGCTGAGGAAGGAGGATCATGAGTTCAAGGCTAGCCTGAGCAACATAGTACAACAAGAAAAAGAAGGAGAGGAGAAGAAGAAGGAGGGGGCTGGGAGAGGAAGAGGAGGAGAAGCAAAGACTGAGAAAATCCACTGCTATCAGACCTGCCCTACAACAAATACTAAAGGGACTTCATCAGGCTGAAAAAGAAAGGACACTACAGAATAAAAATAAAGATCAGGATAGACTCAAGATGGTAGATTAGAGGAAGGCTGCATTTCCATTTGCCCCATGACTCAGGATTCAAGCAGTAGAGTACTGCTTCTTAGCAAGGTCCTGGGAATCTACAGGGACACTATAAGTTCACAGACTAGAGAGTTAACTTCTGAGCTAAACCCGGTCAAGAGACCATGTACCTTGCTTCACACACAGATTAAGCATATTAAAACTTCAGTGACAGTTTAATATGAAGAATACAAGAGAACCCCCCGCCCCCTCCCCAAACAAAAACAACAACAAAAAAACAACTAACAATCAGGACCTAAGTAGAAATGGCTGGCTCTGGGGAGGCCCTCAGGCCCGACTAATGGATAGCCACTCCTACCTACAGCAGAAACAGAGAATTAACAGAAAGGCTGTGGATACCACCCCTACAAGGGATCTAAGTCTATACCACCCTATAACATATTGGTAAGAGAAGACTATGCCCTAAAAAGCCCACATATAAGAGGGGAAGACAAATCCGTTTTAATAGATGCATAAAAATCAACATGGGGGGCTGAGGTTGTGGCTCAGTGGTAGAGCGCTCGCCTAGCACGGGCAGGACCTGGGTTCGGTCCTCAGCACCACATAAAAAATAAAGGTGTCCATCTACACCTAAAAAATAAATATTAAAAGAAATCAACATGGGAATACAAGAAATATGAAAAAACAAGGAACAATCTTATGCCTCCTAAATTTCATAATTCATGAGCAACTGACTCTAAAGATATTGAATGAATGAAATGCTAGAAGAAGACCTCAAATGAATGATTTTAAAAATGATCAATGAATTCAAAGATAACACACAAAAACAACTGAATGAATTAAAGAAGTCAGTACAGGATGTGAATGAGATGTTCAATAAGGAACTAGAGATAACGAAAAATAACTGAACACAAGTCTTGGAAATGAAAGGCACCACAAATCAAATAAAATGTTCAGTTGAAAGTCTCTCTAATAGAGTAGCTCATGCTGAAGACAGAATCTCAGAGCTGGAAGAGTGGCCAGTCTTGGACAGTCAGACAGCATTAAAGAAAAGAAAATGAGTAACCATGATCAGAGATACAAGAACTTCAGGACAACATTAAGAGACCAAACTTAAGAATCCCTGGAACTGAAAAGGGTTGTGAGATGCAGGCTAATGCAATGAATAACCTCTTCAGGGAATTAATAACAGAAAATTTTCCAAACCTTGAGAATGAGATGGATATCCATATGCAGAAAGCATCCAGAACCCCAAAGAGACATCAAAAAAGAGCCTCTCCATGACACATTATAATTAATATGCTTAGTACAGAACAAGGATAGAATTTTAAAAGCCTCAAGAGAAAAACATCAGGCCACATTTGGAGTCAAGCCAGGAGGGCTTGGAATGATGTGTTCTAATCCCTGAAAGAAAATAAACTGTCACCATAGATTGCTATATCCAGCAAAGCCATTTTTCAGAACTGAAAAGGAAATAAAAACCTTTTAAGATAAGAAGAAACTAAAAGAATTCATGACTAATAAAACGGCACTATAGAAAATACTTAAGGAAATACTACACAGAAGAAATAAACCCTGAACTCACAAATGGACAAATCTCATTTGAAGAGTAGCTGAGAAAATGAGAAATAGGACCAAATTAAACATTAGACATAAATCAAAATTAATAAAAACTCTCTATAAAGACATTGAATGTAAATGGACATTGATGTACTATTTAAACAACCCACCCCCCCCAAAAGAGTAGTTACTCTCATATTCATCAAAGTACACTGCAAGCCAAAATTAACCCAAAGAGACAAAGAAGGTCTCTTCATACTGGTAAAAGGAACAATCCAGCAAGAAGATATGATCATAGTAAATATTTGTGCCCAAAGGTTAGTGCACCTATTACATGAAACAGATACTGCTTGAACTAAAGACTCAGGTAGACCTCAGTACAATAACCCGAGGGGATTTCAACACACCTCTCACCACAGATAGGCCATCTAGACATAAACTCAGTCAAGACTCTTCAGGCCTAAATATTATAAACCAAATGGACTATCAGACACCTATAGAATATTTTATCCAACAACAATCAAATATACTTTCTTCTCAGCTCCTCATGGAACCATCTCCAAAATAGACCATATTTTAGTCCACAAAGTAACTCTTGGAAAATAAACACACACAAACACACACTATAATTTCTTAGATCTTATCTTATCATAATGGAATTAAATTAGAAATAACACACACACATAAAACTCTACATATGGAAATTGAATAATATACTTTTGAATAACGAATGGGTGATTGAAGAAATCAGGGGAGGAATTTAAAAATTCTTTGAATCAATTGAGAATAGTGATATAACATATCAAAACATCTGGAACAGAGTGAAGGTAGTCTTTAAGAGGAAATCTTATAGCTATGAGTGGTAATAGGAAAATCAGAAAAACCCTAAATAAACACCCTAATGTTGCATCTAAATGCCCTTAAAAACAAGCACAAGCCAATTTCAAAACTATTAGAAAGAAGGAAATAAAATCAGAGTTGAAGTCAATGAAATAAAGAATAAAAAATTACAAAGGATCAATGAAACAGAGTTGGTTCTTTGCAAAACTGGTCAAAAGAAAAAGAGAAGACCAAAATTTCTAAAATTAGAGATGAAAAGGGAGAAATCACCACAGATACCACAGAGATCCAGAGGTTCATTAGGGACTGTTTTGAAAATGTGTCCTCTAATAAGTGGGAAAGAAATGGATACATTTCTAAACATGTGGGATCTGCCAAAATTGGATCAAGAGGACTTAGAAAACCTAAACAGACCAATAGCCAGCAATGAGATAGAAACAGTAATAGAAAGTCATCCCACAAAGAAGACCAAAGGACCAGATGGATTCTTAGCTGAATTCTACCAGATCTTTAAAGAAGAACTAATGCCAATACTCCTCAAATTAATCCATGAAACAGAAAGGGATGGGATACTTCCAAATTCATCCTATGAAGCCAGTATTATCCTGATACTAAAACCAGATAAAGATACATCAAGGTAGGAAAACTACAGACCAATATCCCTGATGAATTTGGACACAAAAATCCTTAGTAAAATATTAGCAAATCCTATTCAACAACATATTAAAAAAGATTGTATACCATGACCAAGTTGAATTAATCCCAGGGAGCCAGGATGGCTTAACATATGTAAATCAATAAGTGCAATTCACCACATAAATAGAATCAAGGACAAAAATCATTGTCATCACAATAGATGCAGAGAAAGCCTTTGACAAACTTCACCCATTCATCATAAAGTCTCTGGAGAAACTAGAGATAGAAGGAACTTACCTTAACATCTTAACTTACCTTGACAAACACAAAGTCATAGTGACTGAGGAGATGCAGAAATCATTTCCTTTAAAATTAGGAACAAAACAAGGATGCCCACTTTCACTACTCCTATTCAATATAGGTCTTGAAATGCTAGCCAGAGCAGTTGGACAAGAGAAGGAAATTAAAGGAATAGAAATAGGAAAAGAAGTCCAATCATCTCTGTTTGCTGATGACATGGTCCTATATCTAGAAGATCAAATCAACAAACCAAACTCCATCCGAAGTCTTCTTGAGATGATAAACAAACTCAGCAAAATAGCAGGTTACAAAATTAACATAAAAATACACTAATAAATAAATTGCTGAGAAATAAATCAGGAAACAATCACATTCACAATAGCCTAAAAAGAAAAAAAAAAAAACAACCCTGGGAATAAATTTAACCAAAGAGGTAAAAGACCTCTACAGTGAAAACTACAGAGCACTGAAAAATAAAATTGGGGCTGGGGACATATCTCAGTTGGTAGAGCACTTGTCTCACATGCACAAGGCCCTGGGTTCAATCCCCAACACCACCACCAAAAAAAAAAAAAATGAAGAAGACACAGGGACATAGAAAGATCTCCAGTGTTGATGGATAGACAGAAGGAATATTTTCTTTCTTTTTGTATTTTTGGTACCAGGAATAGAGCCCTGGGGCACTCAACCACTGAGCCACATGCCTAGCCCTTTTTTGTATTCTATTTAGATTCAGGGTCTTGCCAAGTTGCTTAGGATCTTGTAAGTTGCTGAGGCTGGCTCTGAACTTACAATCCTGTCTCAGCCTCCCGAGCTGCTGGGATTACAGGTGTGCACTACGGCACCCAGTTAGAATTAATACTTTAAAAATGGTCACATTGCCAAAAGTGTTATACAAATTCATCAAAATACCAATGAGATTCTTCACAGAACTAGAAAAAAAATTCCTAAGATTAATTTGGAGGAATAAAAGACCCAGAATAGCTAAAGCAATGCTAAGCCAAAAAAAAACCCAATGCTGGAGATTATTATTGACTTCAGATTATGCTACAGAGCTAATGTGCAAAACAAACCCAAACTGCATGGTACTGGCATAAAAGCAGACATTTAGACCAAGGGTACAGAATAGAAAAACACACAAGGACAAACCCAAGCCCACACATGTACAGACATCTGATCCTTGAGAAAAGTGCCCAAAAAACAATGGAGAAGACAGCCTGTTTAACCAACGGTGCTGGGAAAACTGGTTCTCCACATGCTGAAGAATGAGATGAGACCCTTATCTCTCACCCGGCACGGAAGTCAACTCAAAGTGGGTCAAAGACCTAGGAATTATACCAGAAACCATGCAACTTCTTGAAGAAGACTCTGATATACAGCCAAGACTCTGATATACAGGGACAGACAACGACTTTCTCAAAAGGAACCCAAAAGCTCAGGAAATAATGCCAAAAATTAATACATAGGATGACATAAAATTAAAAAAGCTCCTGCGTAGCAAAGGAGACAATTAAGAATGTGAAGAGAGACCCTACAGAATGGAAGGAAACCTCTGCTAGCTATTCCAGGAAATATGAAGAACTCATAAAACCATCAAAAAAGCAAATAACTCAATTAGTGAATGGAAAAATGAAGTAAACAGACACTTCTGAAAAGAAGAAATACAAATGGCCAACAAATATATGAAAAAAAATGTTCAACATCATTAGAGATTAGGGAAATGCAAATCAAAACTCCACTGAGATTTCATCTCACTCCAGTCAGAATGGCCGTCATCGAGAATGCAAATGATAATACTGCTGGAGAGGAGGTGGGGGAAAAGGAGCACTTCTACACTCTTGGTGGGACTGTAAATTAGTACAGCCACCAAGGAAATTAAAAAAAACAAAACAAAACAAAACTAGGCATTGAATTACCATATGACCCAAATAGACCACCTTGGTATTCATCCTGAAGAGTTAAAGTCAGCACACTACAGTGGCACATGCACACCCATGTTTATAGCAGTGCAATTCACAATAGCCAAACTACGGAAGCAGCCTAGGTGTCCATCAATGAATGCCTGGTTAAGGAAAGTGTGGTATAGATCCACAACAGAGTTTTATTCAGCCATGAGTAAGAATGAAATCATGTCATCTGCAGGAAAATGGTGGAACTTGAGAGCATTATGTTAAGTGAAATAAGCCAGACCCAGGTCAGGGGTGGTGTGTTTTCTTTTATATCTGGAAGCTAGAGAGAAGAAAGGAAAGAAAAGTGGGGGTGCATCTCACGAAAACTGCAGGAAGACCAGTAGAGGACAGGGACAAGGTGGGTGGGGGAGTACGGGAATGATATTACCCAGATTGTACTGCCACATTGTGGGTTTGTACAAATAGGTAACAATAAACACCCCCATTCCCCACAACGATGGAGCCAGCCTCGGTGTTCACCAATGGATGAGTGGATAAAAAGATTGGCATATACACACAATAGAGTTCCATTCAGTCATAAAGAAGGATGAAATCAGGTCACTTGCAGGAATGCATCGATAAAAAAAGAGAAAAGAATGTCAGGAGAAGTTGCTTCATTGGTCATTTAAAAGAGAACTGAGGCGTGTTTTGTTTGTGACTCCTTTTAAAAAATCTGATTTAAAAGTCACCTGCACCAACTCTAGATAGGGCAGAGGGGTGGGAGGGGAAGGGAGGGGGCATGGGGTTAGAAATGATGGTGGAATGAGATGGACATCATTATCCAAAGTACAGGTATGAAGACACGAATGGTGTGAATATACTTTGTTTACAACCAGAGATATGAACAATTGTGCTCTATATGTGTAATAAGAATTATAATGCATTCCACTGTGACATATAACAAATCAGAATAAAAAAAGATACCTGCACAAAGTGATAATTATAATTCTAGGTTGATGGGCACTCAGTGCATGGAGATATAATTTGGATAACAACAACATAAATTTGTGGGAATAGTGATATATAGGAGTAAAATTTTTGTACACTGTTTAAATTAAGTTGGTATTACTATGAACTAGATTATTATAAGATGTTAAGTGCAATAACAAGGATAGCAACAACAAAGGAAGAGTAAGAGAAATTACAATGGAATTAAAATAATACTAGAAAATATGTATTTGAAACCAAAGTGGGCAGTAACAGAGGAACTGAAGAACAAAAAAGGTAGCAAAAGAACCGAAGAGCAAAATCAGATTAGTATTCCCTTTACTTTGAGCATGTATATTAAATGTGAATAATTTGAACTTTGCAATTAAAATGGAGAGATTAAAAGATTGGATAAAATAACATGACCCAATGATATGCTGTTTATTGGACTCATTTTCAAATCACAGACACAAATATGTTGAAAGTGAGAGAATAGAAAAAGATATTCCATGTAAACATTACTCAAGAGATAGAGTGGCTGATTGGTATCAGAAAAAAAAATAGACTGTAGTTCAAACTTATTAGACATAAAGAAAGAGATTACATAATCATATAAGCGTAAAATCCATCACAGAGATGTGGTAATTATAAACACATATGCACCTAACAACAGAGCTGCAAAACAAAAAAAGCAAAAAGTGAGAGAACTGAGAGGAAAAATGTTCAAGTAGAGTGGGAGACTTCAGTAATCCACTCTCCATAATGGATGAAACAATTTGAAAATCAGCAGGGAAATAGAAAACTTCCCAACACTCCCTACCAACCAGACCTAGCAGACTTCCAACAACAGAACATTCCAACAAACAATAGCAGTGAACCCAGAGCATGCCACAGGACATGTGTTAAGGCATAAAACAAGTCTCAGTACTTCCAAAAGATTGAGAGTAGGAAGGCACAGAGGAAAAGGGAAGGTACTGGGAATGAGATTGATTAAACTGTGTTAGTGCATCCCTTTGTTGTATATCATTATAAAGAAACAATAAAATTTTTTAAAAAATTGGAATCATCATCTCCGAGCAGGATAGTTTGACACTAGAGGTTAATAACAGAAGGAAAGTTGGAAAATTCACAAATATGTGTTGTTTTTTTCAGCTTTTTTTTTTTTTGTTGTTGTTGTTGCTGTGACCAAATGTTCTGGCAAGAACAATTAGAGGAGGAAAAGTTTATTTTGGTTCCTGGTTTCAGAGGTCTTGTCCATAGATGGCCAACCTTGTAGCTCTGGGCCTGAGGTGAGGAGAACGTTATGGAAGAAAGGTGGGGCTGAGGAAAGAGCGCAGACAGTGAGCTCTGCTCTCTAGGGACAAAATACAAACCCTAAAGGCAAGTCTCAGAGATCCACCTCTTCTGGCCACACTCTACCTGCTTACCGTTACTGCCCAATTAATCTATTCAAGTGGATCGATGCATTGATTAGGTTATAAAGCTCTGGCCCTGGGGTGAGGTGGAATTTCATGGTGAGCAACTCAGGACAAGGCATCAAGGAAGCAGAGAGAACTCTGCTCACGGGGAACAAGATATAAATCCTAAAGGCACACCCCCAGTGACACACCTCCTTTAGCCACATCCTACCTGCCTATAGCTACCACCCAGTCGATCCCTATCAGTGGATTAATCCACTAGTTTACATCTCTCACAATCCAATCACTTCATCTCTGAATGTTCCTGCATTGCTTTTGGGGGACGCCTCAGACCAAGGCCAAAACATGTGCAAAATAAGCATCCCTTCAAGTAACCAGGTGTCAAGGAATCACAGAGCAAATGAAAAAACACCTTGTCGAAAGACAGCAAAGGCACAGGGTGCCCAGGCAGCAGGGATGGGAACATGGCAGTGCCCAGCGGATGGGCAGCTGCAGCTGTCTCCCTTGGAAAGGAAGGTCTCCAAGCCGTGCCCGGACCTCCACCTTAGGAAACAAGCCTGAGGAAGTGCAGCCCTGGCGCCTGGCCAGAGCACGCCACGTATTCCCCGCACTGCCGGCCTGACCAGGATGGGGCAGCCTCAGGAAGGCAGAGCTGGGATTCCAGCTGGGGTGTCACCTGCATAAACAGGAGCCTTTCTCTAGGGCACCAGTGCTTGACACCCTTCTCCCAGGAGGCGCGGTACTGTCGGGGAGCAGGGGGGGGCGGGAGCACTGGTATTTCCGTGCTGTGCTCTGGAAGTCCTGCCTCCAGAGGGGAAGCGCTTCTGCCAGGGGCTGCAGCCCGTGCCAGATACCTCAGCACTTCAACCTCCTTCTTCCAAGAAAACGTCCTTGAGGAGGCATTGACCTGGGGTGTCAGGAGGCAGGGGCTGCTGTCAGGCTGGGGCAGGGAAGAGCACCTTTAGCACCCAGGCCCTCCACCGGGCAGCCCTCGATGTTTCCCTGCTCAGTTGTGACAGTAAACAGGCAGACCAGCAGCCATAGCCGAGAAGTGCCCAGCAGAGAGGAACTCCCAGTCCTCACAGAGCAGGCTGCATCGCCCCACAGGGAGCTTCTAGACCAGCAGGATCTGGAAAGACCAGGAGGAAGTAACCCAGAATGCAGTGCAGGGTGGTGAAGTGTCTCCATTTGACCTTGAGGCCAGCAAGAGTAAGGCCCTGAAGGAGAAAGGAGGAAGGGTAAGAGTTCTGTCTGCACGAGTACCAGGATTCAGATCTAGGGCAGACCTCAGCTCTGGGGAGGACACGCTTCCCTAAGGAAAGGAGAGGAGCAACAGAGGCACAGAGGCCAGCCCCAGAGGCGGAGGCTGATGGAGGCTCCTATGAAAAGAGCTCCTACAAATCAAGACAATGAGGCCCAGCTGAGGAAACGGCAGGCCTCGCCCAGGCACTGTCTAAAACAGGATTTCCAAGTAGCCATCAGGCATATGAAAAGCTGGCTGGGAGGAAATGGAATAGAGCCCCAGGGAAGCATTGCTGGAACGGATACAGGACCCCACAACACCTGGCTGGAGGTGTCGCCCAGGGATGGCGACTCTCACTGCTGGAGGGTGCGTGGGGAAACAGGAGGCCTTAGAAGTCAGGGCAGGGGTTTACATGTGGCTGCTGCAGGTGGAGGTGGCTGTGGGGCTGGTGGGGTCTGTGGGCCTGGGTCTCCTGAAGTCCTGCCAAGCTGCTCCTGTTGGGGACGCTGCTGGGCATGGTGAGTGGCAGTTAGCAGTGACCGGCCGGTGTTTAGTGACTTGGGGACTTGCTCCCTCTTCCACCCAGCTCTCCCAGGCAGTCACGGAATTTGCTTGGGGAACTGCGAGGCTCAGGCAGACCCGTCCCTGCGGCTTCGTGTTGCCCAGAGTATTTATGGGCATCGCTGCTTCCTAATTAGGCCAAGCAATTAAAGAACGGGATGGTTCCACCTCCCTGGGGCAAGAGAGTGCTCCCGTCCCGGCCGGATCCTTGGGTTTTGAGCGCCACGGTCCCTAGGCCTGCCCAGCCCGGAGCCCTGCCTGCCTGGGGACTTCCGCGCTGGCCCTGGGATCCCGGAGCTCCCTCCTGTGCTCCTGATGCTGGCCACTGGCCTGTTCTGGACTCCAAGTTTTAACAGCCACAAACCGGGGCTTGGGGCGTTGTGCTGGGGTCGCAGCCCAGATGCTTCTGAGCCTGCAGCCCCTATGCTGAGGATGGGTGGGGGCCACAGGCTTGGTGTCTTCAAACAGCAGATAAATAAATTGATTAGAGGCCCAGCTCTCGGGAAGGCTGACACAGATTATGTTTGTGCACTGGGCGGAAGAGATTTCTCTAAGTTTAATTATAACTTAAGTGTAAAATATGCCTCTTCTGTGGGAGTTCCGCGCCTTGTGCCTAATTACCTCTGCACTCCCTGATGCCGCCTCTGCATGCTGTGAACAATTAATTTATAGGCTGGTAATTGGCCAAACAATATTTAAATCATTTGGCCCAGTGTCGCTCTCAAGGGGGGCTTGAGTCTACACTTATGTGAAGTCTCCCTCCATGGTTCGGGGGTGGCCCTCCTGCATGACCAGGTCCCTGCCTGCTTCTCACAGTCCCTGGACGCGTCCACTGGCTGTCACACGTGCTGGGCTTCTGGCTGTCCTATCTGGCAGCAATGATACCAGATAACACAGGGGCCCTGCCTGTAGGAGACAGAGGGCTGAGCTCACCGGCTCCCCTTTAGCTGAGTTGGAGCAGAATTTAAGGGCCACTCAGGGCACCGAGGATCCCGGGCCACGGGAGACACTTGCTGCTGGTTCAGTCTGGCAGCAGGGCAGGTGAGTTCAACAGAATCCAGAGGTAGGGGCACGGAGCCCACCTGCCCTGGGGAGGGGATCTTCTCTCAGCTCTGCTGCAGCGGGAAGAGAAACCTGCAGACCCCTCCACTCGGGCAGCCGGCAGTGGCCACCAGCTGGGTGCAGTGTTCAAGGAATGGGCTTGGAAATCAGGCGGGTGAGAGGGTGGTTCTGGACGGAGCAAGTGTCATGGGGACATCGCTGGGACCAAGCAGGCCCTGCAATAAGCCAGTTTGCTTCCTTCGCATCTGGCAAACGCCTGCACCAGCTCCCGGGAGCAGCCCTCAGTCTCCAGGCCCCAGCCCAGGCTCTCTCCTCGAGCCCCAGGGACTACTGAGGGAAGCCGCCGCCTCACCCAGAACCACCCGGGCCTTGGGAAACATGAAGCCGGGGCTGGATTCCAGCTTTGCCTCTTGTGGAGGGGTGACCTTGGGGACCCTGTTCACCATGCTGGGGCATGATGTGAGCAGGTCCTAAGGCTCTGCCCGGGAACCCTGGGGTCCCTGGTGGGCTGCAGGCTCCTAAGTCCTGACCTTGACCTGCTTCCCAGGAAGTGTTGGGCTCCTCCAGATTCTCAGGGTGCCCTGGTGCAGGAGGATGAGTGGGGCTGGGCCGGGGAGCTGGGTGACAGCAATGACAGGATCCTTGAACCCCAAAGTGGCTCCTGGATCTGAATCTGCCGTGTGGACATGTGTGTAGCTGGGCAGCAAGCACATGGGCCATGGGTCAGAGCCAGTCTTTGCCCTGCTCCATACCTTTAGAGATCTGTGAATTTCGTTGTGGTGGGTGGACGTGTGGAGCAGGCCTGGGGCCTCAGAACTCTGCAGACTAAGGCAGGAGGATGGTTGGAGCCCAGGAATCAGAGACCAGCCTGGGTAACTAGCGAGACCTATCTCAAAAATACAAAAATGAGCCAGTGTGGTGGTGCACGCCCGTAATCCCAGTCGCTGGGGAGGTTGAGGCAGGAGGATCTCGAGTTCAAAGCCAGCCTCAGCAATTTAGCGAGGCCCTAAGCAACTCAGTGAGACTCTGTCTCTAAATAAAATACAAAATAGGGCTGCTGGTGTGGCTCAGTGGTCGAGTGCCCCTGAGTTCAATCCCTGGTACCAAAACAAACAAACAAATGCCCTTAAACCCTCTACATTATGAAACGCCTGGCTTTGTCACTTTGGCCCTTGTTGGCATCGGTAGTGCCACTGCCTGGCACATCTTCTAAGGAACAAACGGATGGTTGAGGAAGTGAGTGGATGAAGCCCAGTGTTATGTCACTGGCAAGATAGTGTTTGGGGACGACCAGAAATATGAGCCTGGGCTTTTCTCAAACCCACCTATAGCAGATTCTCAATTGGGGTCACAGAGCAGTGGATCTGAGAGAGGAGGGGGAAGGCAGGGGGAGGGGGCGGGGGGTGCCGGGGGAGGGCTGCAGGACTGCTCCTCTTCCTTCTCTGGGAGCGGCTGGAGGGCGGGGCTTTGGCTGTCCATCAGAAGATCCCACCCCCTTCTGCTCTCCCCTCCAGGGTGGAGCCACAGGCTGCCAATAGAGAAGCTGGGGTGGCAATCACTCCCCTCTCCCAGACCTTGGTTTCTCCATCTAAGTCCCCCCAGGTCATGTGGATGATCCTCTGGCGTCCTAGGGTCCTGTACCTGGCACCTAGCAGGCACTCAGAGGTGCTTGTGGTCACTCATTCCTCCAACAGCAGGCTCAGAGCTGGTTTCTGCATGTACCGGGACACCAGGCCTGGCCATGGTGGCTCAGGGTGGGTGGGAGTCCAGCAGCCCCAGAGCCCAGAGTGCGGCCATCGTGAGGATTCTGGAAGGAAGGGGTGGAGGATGAGGGGTCCTGGGTGGGGCAGAGCATCTGAGCCAGGGGTGGGTATGGCCTGTCTTTCACAGGTCTGGATGACCCCGAGGGTGGGTCAGTGGGGTCTTTCTGTGGCTGTGCCGCTGTGTGTGTGGGAACCTCTGGGACCTTGGCCTTAGCTCATTGTCAAGGGCAGAGGAGGAGAGGTTGCGACTCAGCATCCCCACCCTGGCCACCCTCTGAACCTGCTTCGCTTTGGGTGGGTCTCCTCTCACCTGGGAGTTGGCCAAAGACCCCAGCAGAGGGGGCCACATCCATCTGTCTTCCACAAAGAGCCTCATAAAAGGGCCCAGACTGAAAATCAATTCTTTAGAGCTGAAATCAATAACAATAACTAATATTAATACTGATTATGCTGCTTTATTGCACTTTGCAGCTGGGAGGGGATGTTTTTAAGGATTCACGGAGGTGGTGCCTGGTAGAACGCAGCTCGGAGCCCAGAGCTGGGCAGGACGCTCCCCACGGGGCCTGTTTGGGCTGGCCTGCTCCCTGCCTTGGCTGAGTTTGCCAGTTGCAGCTCATGACTGTGTGGACCTGCAGGTCCTGGGTGAGCAGAGCCTTGGGCAGGGCTCGACCTCGGCATGCAGGCTGGGCACCGTGGAGGGGTGCGAGGGACAGGTCCCGGGGCCTGCTCACTCCTGGGGTTGGGCTGGGCTGGTGGGGCATGTGGGCGGGTGCTGAAGGCCAGCTGTGGGAGCCAGAGACCTCCCCTGGGAAATGGTCCCTTGCTCCCGTTTAGTGTGCAGAGCTGGCACCCGCTCCAACCTGGTCCTTGTGGGTCTCGGCTGATAGCACCCCGGCTGTCGTCTGAGTCTGTGAGGTGGAGCCAGAGTCAGGAAGGGGATGTCCTGAATGGGACACACCCCCTTACTGGAGACTCTTCTCCTGGTGAGGAGCAATCCCTAACTCCACATTCCAGGTGCACAGCTGGGGGCAGGAGGGGCTTCCCGAAAGCCAGGCACTTAGGGGGCAAAGACCCCGGGGGGTAAGTTTCTGCCTCCCACGCCAGCCCTCAGTGTGAACCAAGGGATGCCAGGGCCAGGAGGCCAGGTGCAGGCCTCAGGGGTCCTCAGGGGGTCCACGGGAAGGGGCAGTTACTGTTCAAAGGCCTGTAGGACACAGTTGGAAATTATTTTTTACCCAACGTTAAGTGGCTGTGCATAGTACAAATTAGATACTTTCTGTGAACATGTTGCCAATCTGAAAAATAATGCATTCCAAAACCCAGAACTGGAACATGGAAATAGAGCAGAAGGTTTGAGGATAATCTAGAGGGAGGGGGAAGAACATGACCTCAGGAGCCAGAGAGGGGCCAGTGTTTGTCATTGGTCCCTTAATGTGAGTCTGAGCTTCCTGGTAGCCACAGCAAGAAATGAAAGCACAGTGGGATTTTTAGTTTTGCCAATAAAAGGACGTGTCAAGATCCCCCACAGGACTGGTTTTCGTGGCCCTGAACAGATTTATCAGATGTTTCTTTGTAAAAGAGGAAGTGAGGGGCTGAGATTATGGCTCAGTGGCAGAGCGCTTGCCTCACACGTGTGAGGCACTGGGTTTGATCCTCAGCACCACATTAAAAAAAATAAATAAAGGTATTATGTCCATCTTCAACTAAAAAAATATTCAAAAAAATTAAAAAAGAGGAAGCGAGGGCTGGGCCGTGACTCAGCAGGAGCGCACTTGCCTGGCACGTGTGAGGCACTGGGCTGATTCTCAGCTCTGCGTATAAATAAATAAAGGTCCCTCAACAACTAAAAAAATATTGAAAAATAAAAAATAAATAAAAGAGGAAGCGAGTCCTTGCCTCTAAGGCCCTTTTCTTCTGTGGGTTCTCAAAGGAAGCTGAGGCCTGTTTATAAAGCAGTTCCTCGAGGGGCGGAGCTAGCAGAGCAAAGGCCTCAGCCGTCCAGCACTGGGTCCTGCGTGGTCGAAGCCCCGGCCGTAGGCTCCAGGGGACGGGACCCCGCCTGCTTTGCTGGCCAGGACGTCCTCAGGCCAGTTCCATGATAGAAAGTACCAGGTGCCAGGTCCACCCCTGTTGGGTGAAGGCACAGGGAGGAGGCCCCTGGTCATCTTCGTCCTCCTTCAGGAAGGACCGTGGGGGGAGGGGAGGGGCCACGGCCCCACTGAGATACTGACCACTAGGGTGGGGGCTGAGGTGAGCCAGGACCTGGGTGGGGTCCCCAGGCAGGTGAGAGGGGCGTCCCAGGTGTCCCAGGCTGGCCAGGCCAGGAAGACGGGGCTCCTGCTGGACAGGAGCCTGCCTGCAGTCACAGGAGGGTGGTGGCCAGGCAGGTAGGGTGCCAGCTGTTGACCGAGCTGACACGCCGGCTGCAGGCGCCGGGGCTGAGGGCCCTGAGACCCTCTGTAATACTGGCCAGGCAGCCCAGGGACTCGGGCTTTCTGGGCCAGGCCCCACCGTCCCCTCCACCCTGGTGCTGCAGCTCACTCATGCCCCCCCACCCCGGGGTTGTCCCTCTCCTGCAGACCCCACGAGCCACACGCCTGGGTCCTCGAGTTAGGCCTCCGTGAGCCATCCTCCTTCCCGCCCTTCCCGCCCTGACCCAGGTGTTCCCTGGTGGCCAGAGGGTAGGCATGGGTCTTGGTTTTCTTGGATGTTTCCCGGAGGCTGTGGCTGGTAGAGAGAAGATCCGTGGTGGACAGAGTGGCCCAGAGCACAGCCTGGGCCCCGCGCTGTGGGTTCCCTACCACGCGCAGGGGGAGGGAGCAGGCAGTGGGCCCGGGGTCTGCCTGCTTCTGATGGTGCCGTGCAGTGGGCAGCATCTGTCCCTGGGTCCCTGTTTCTCGGTGCATGGCCTCCCTCAAGGCCTGGCACCCACCTGGCTCACCACAGGCCCAGGCTCTGGGCTCTGACCCTTCCCTACCCTGTTTCTGTCCAGGCCGTGTCCTCAGGGCCCCTTGGCCAGTGGCCACTGGGCTGTGTTTGTCCTACTGTCCATCAGCCCTAATGTAGGCAAACAGACCAAGGGCAGGTGGGGGGGGGAGATAAGGCCGGCGGATGGGGCCAAAGGTGAACGCTTCACCTCATTCACCTCGGGCTTATTTACTGTCCCCAGCTTTCATCTGCTGTCCCCGTGGCCACACAGACCAACCACGAGGGTGCTCTGAGGCTCTGGGACTCCAGGGACCTCATGGCCTCAGCTGGGTTGCTGTGAACTGCGAACACGAAAAGACAAAACGGTGCTACCAAGAGGGACTTCATTTTTTAAAAAATATACTGGGGACTGAACCCAAGGGTGCTGTGTCACTGCACTACACCCCCAGCCCTTTCTAGTTTTAATTTATATTGAGACAAATTCTCACAGAGTTGCCCAGGCTGGCCTCAGATTTGCAATCCTCCTGCCTCAGCCTCCAGAGTTGCTAGGATTACAGATGTGGCCACTGTGACCAGGGACCAACGCAGACCTTTCTCTCTGCCATGCACCCTGAAGGCCAGGCACAGCTCTGGCCCTGATGCCTGCCTGACACTTGCACTGGTCTTGTGACCAGTCAGAATTGTCAACATCTCCACTTTACAGCAGGGAATCGAGGCTCAGAGCAGCGAGGTTTTGGAATCCAGCTCTTTGGCTGTGTTGCCTTTGAATCTAGGAGGAATCAGCCGGCAGAGCTCTGGCAGGGTGGGTGACACTGGGGACAGTCCTCTGGGTGCTTCTCACACTGGCCGTGCGTATCAAGGGAGGGGTGGCCCGGGCCTCAGCATGGCCACACTGTGCTGTGCCTGCCAGGACAGGGGTGCAGATGCTCTCTCCTGTCGTGGGGCTCCTGCCTCCTCCCTGCCCCCGAGCTTCCATCCAATACAGGAAATAAAATTCAAGACCCCAGAGGTGGAGGCCCTGCCTCCGGCGACTGGGCTGGGCCCTCCATCTCATTTCCCTTCAGCTCTTTGCACACACTGGTTTTATGTCACCCTGATCCCTACCCAGAGAAGCAGATGCTGTGCCAGGCTGGGGCATCTGCCCACCTGAGGGCCCACAGTGGCCCTTGGGGGCCGGGAGGTGCTACAGGGCTGTCTTCCCTTCCTGGAACTGCCTGGGTCAACTGCCGAGCTGGGGGCAGACTCAGGTCGTGGGCTGTGGATCCTTCCCTGGAGTGAGCCCTAGTCAGCATGGTGGACGCGGACACCTGGAAGGAGCTCTGAAGCACTGGGGGGCAAGGCAGAGTCTGTCCTGTGCTGTCCTGCGACTATTCCTCAGGGCTGGGGACACCCCAGCCTGTTGTTATGAAGGCGCTGGAGGCCTGTTGCCATCAACCCTGGGCAAGCCCGCCCCTGTGCAGGTCAGACTGGGTACCAGCTCTCTACGCTCCGCATCCCAGGGGCCTCAGTGGGGCTCACCCTGGGCCACGGACACCACGCTGCACCCAGCCTCTGCCCGTGACCCCACTCCTACAGAAGGCCCACCACCTGGGCACTCGGAGGCCAGCAAGTGCCCCAACCTGGCTGGCCCAGGATGACCCTCAGGGAGCTCCCTGCTCCTGGAGCATGTCTGTGGCCAACTTTTGTGGGGTCAGGGCTGACCAGGTGTGGAGGCCCCAGTGCGCATGCACGTGTGCGCACACGCGCGTGCGTGTGTGTGGTGGATGGGGCAGCCCTGCCCCGGGTCCACGCTTGGCTTTCTGCATTTCTTTGGCTGCAGATGAGGCCAGCTGGTGGTGCCAGGGAGTTAATGTCATGGTGACCCTCAAACAGGGTGTTGGTGGGCAGGGGCCCCTTCGGGACAGCTCCAGGTGTTTCCCCACGGAGGCCTGGTGGACACGGCCCTCACCCAGAGCAGGTGTCCGCTCCGGGAAGCGCCTGCTCTTCTCCCTCCAGGCTCCCCACCCACCCCGTACGTCTGGGCATCACCACTGCACCCCAGTCCTGTGCCAGACCCACTTTAGGAAGACTGGCCAGGAAGGTTGGTGTGGCTGTCCCCAGAGCCACAGCAGGGCCTGGCAGGTGGGTGCTGACACCGTGGGGGCAGGACTTGGGCAGGCTTCAGGGGGGCCCCTCTGCAGCAGGGGGTAAAACCACCAGCAGGGGAGGGGTTGACCTGGAGCCCCTGCTGCACCCTCACAGGTCCCCACCCCTGGGAGCTGGTGAGACAGGATGGCCCCTAACCCCAACCCTGGGCTGGGCAAGCCGAGAACCTCGTGGGCAGAAGTGGGTGGACATTTGTCCCAGGCTGGGGAGATCCAGGTCTGCTCCTCTGAACTGTCTAGTTTGCACAAAGATAATGTTTGTGCGGGACATCCCGTGGGAAGTTAAACATTAAGCTGTGCTTGGAAATGTGGTCTCCTGTGCCTAGGGCTGAGGGTCAAGGTTGTGACCTCTGGCCGTGGCTGGGAGCTTCTCCAACAGACAGGTTTTTGAGTGACTGTTTTGAAAGGTAATGGGCCGGTAGCTCCACCTCCCAGGGTGCCCCATGAGCCCTGTGCTGGCCCCTTGAAAAAAGGCGAAATGCAGGGTGGCGCTGGGCTGTGCCTTTCCAAGGGCTCCTGGGTTTCCCGGAGCCAAGTCTGGATAGCCCCCTCCCCATCCAGGTGCAGGGACTCCTGGGCCTGGGGACAGCATAGGACATCTTTCCCAAGCTCAATAATTGTCCTCAGGAGGTGCCAGGTCTCACACACAGGTCCACTTGGGGCAGCTGCTGGGCTGGGAGGACCCTGGGGGATCATGAAGGGAATTCCGCCAGCCGTCCCCCCAAACATGCAACAGGAACAGTGGGGAGGCCTGGCAGGGCTCTACAGGAAGCCCCACAATGTGGCCAGGGCTGGCCACTACATGAACACACATGGCCCCTGGTCACGGTCCAGCTGTGCAGAATGTCTGTGCCCCTGGCCGGTTTAATCAGCTTGTGTGTCTTTACTTTCTGAATGGGTGTGTGAGTGAATGGACAGGTGGACAGGACGGGTTGGTGGGGGAACGGGTGGGTGGATGGAGGGGTGGATGGGAAGGTGCATGAGTTGGTGCATGGATGATGGGTGGGTGGGTGGATGGACAGTCGCACAGAAGGGTGGGTGGGTGGGTGGGGGGGTGGATGTGCGGATGGGAGGGCAGTAGGGTAGATAGTTCATTGTATTTATTTTATTTATGTATTGCTTTGCATGCTGGAGATCAAGCGCGGGGCCTTCACATGCCAGGCCAGGGCTTGACGTTGGGCTGTGTCCCCAGCCTCCTCCAGTGCAGTGTGGATGGGAAACTGCAGCCTTCCTAGGAGCCCCTGAGCCTCTTCTGTGGGAGGGGAATGTCTGCCCGGCCGGATGAGAGACCTTGTGCCTTATTGCCTCCCCAGAGTCTGCGTGTCCTGCGATGTTGAGGGCTGAGCTGCCACTCACAGGGTCCTTCTCACTGGAAAGCAGGGCTGGCTCCTCGGGGCAGTTTCCCAAACCAGGTGGGAGGGTGAGCACTCGGGGGCAAGATTTCTCCTTCCCTGAGCTGGATGAAGGAAGGACTCCCCATCTGCATACAGGTGCGTGTGCACCCACACCCTCTGCCCTGCCGCACAGTCTGACGGGAAGCACAGAGGACGGGTTTGCAACCCTCAGGCTTCAGGGCCTGGGGTTTGTTGAAGGGGTTCCTGGGGTTCCTTCCTGTGGGTACTTAGAGAAACATCCATAGTTGGTGGCATCTTTGGGGAGTCAAAGAGGACAGCCTTTGGGAAGTGGAGGGCCCAGCCTCAGCCATCAGGGTGGAGGAGAGCCTGCACCCAGGAGGGGTTGCCCTAGTGTGGTCGGCATGGGGTGCTCTTCCCAGGTGTGAGCGTCACGATCCGCCTCACAGGACTGGCCACTGCTCTGCGGCCTCAGGCAGGGCTGCACTCACTCAGGAACGTCCCAGCTTCCAGCAGACAGGCCTTCCAAAAGGCCAGCCTCACGTCAGCCGTCTGCCTGGGCAGAGGTGCCCACTGGGCTTGGTCTGAGTGGAGAGGGAGATGACAGGAGGGGAGTAGAGGCCCAGCCCACTCTGAGGGCAGCCCCCAGGATGCCATGGCTGTGTGGGGCACAGCCTTGCCCTCTCCCCTCTTGGGAGAGGCTGGCCTTTCCGGTCTCCTGACTGTGCTGGCCCCCAGTGACCCCTGGAGGTCTGGATGAGGTTGCCCTGACTCTGGGTTTGCTCTCCGCCCTCTTCCATCCCTCGTCCACTCTCTGGCCCACCGACTCCTTCGCTTGCTCAGTCTCTGCCTTTGGGTCGTGCAGTCTGTCCCCACACGGGCCTTGAGTGCACAGTCCCAGGCAGGGCACAGAGGGACCCAGCCGCTGGGACGGACTCCCCAAGGTGCTTGTCCCAGCCCCTTGGAAGTGGGCAGCTCTGTCCACAGGTGCATCAGTGGCCCCTCGTCCTCGGCATCTGCGCAGCTGCTATCCCTGGTGTCTCACCAGATGCCACTGCTTCCAGACAGCCCTCCCTGACCCCCCAGTCTGGACCAGGCCTGACCAAGTCCCTGCCACATAGCATCAAAGCTGCCCACGGACGGACCTGCCCCTCCTGGCTCACCACCAGACCAAGTCCTCAGGCACCAGAACCTGCTCACCTCCGTCTCCCCTGAGCCCAGCACCTGGGGGCCTCAGATGCTCAGGGATCACATGAGTAGGGGTCCCGTGGCTTCAGCGTGAACCACCGGGGCTCAGGATGCCGGGTGCTGGGAGGTGCTGGGCGTCCTGAGGCCTGTGGGCTGAGGAGGAGCCGGGATGTTCAGAGGCACCCAGCGTCTCCCAGGCCCACTGAGGAGGGTGGGGGCGACTGGGTGTGTCCCTGGTTCTCACTGTGTCTGAGGGCGCTGCGCTGGTGCTCGGCATGCAGGCCAGGGACGTGCACCCTGGGTCCAGACGGCATCTCCAGGACAGGGGCATCCCCAAAGCCAGGCCTCCTCTGCTGTTCTCCTGGGTGTCCTGTGCCCCGGGAAGGGCTGCCGAGCGAGGTGTCTCTCTGGAACAGTCTGGAGCCCATGTCCTTGTCCTGCTGGGCTCTGTCTCCCTGCGTCCCTGTGCAAGAGTCCTCCAGGGCCTTGGTGTCCCCCTCTGTGAGGGAGGGTCCCTGAAGCTGCCTCTGCTTCCTTCAAGGACAGTTTTCCAGCGTGGAGCCTCCAACCCAGGCTGGGACCCTGTGCCCTGGGCTCAGATCCGCCTTGGCTGCATTCCCTTTGGGTGGCTCTGGGTGGGTGGCCGAGCCACCACCTTGCTGTGAGAGCATCCCTGGGGGTTCCCAGGATTCAGAAGGAGCCTGAGAAGCATTATCCACAGCCCAAGGGAAGGCTGGCCCCGGTGGGAGTGAGCACTCCGCTCCAGTGGTGACCCAGCAGAGCTGGGACGGTCTCCTCCGGCTGGTGGTGTCACATTCAAGGAGGCCACAAAGGGCCCCAGCACCTGCAGTCTATGAGCAGGCCCTCCCTGGCCACCCACTGCAGCCTGCCCCTGCCTCAGACTCGACCCTCTCGCGATCCTGACCCCGGGTGGCTTGAGAGGCACAGCAACTTGGGTTTGATGTTTTGAAGAAGTGGCTTTTTGTCAGAAGGCCCTCTGGGATCCTCGGTCGGCCAATGAAATTATGTCTGTTGATTCAAGGAGGCTGGAAAACTTGGGCCGATGGTTATTGAGATTTATGGCTTCCCCTGAGCCCAATCACAGGAATCCTTCAACAGTCGGGCTAAGTGGTGCTGAGGACCATGCCTGTCCTCTCCTGTCCCCTCCTTCGTCCCCTCCTCCCTGTCCCTCTCCCTCTTCCTCTGACTCTGCCGCCGTCTCTTTCTGCCTGCCTCTCTGTGTCCCTCCCTCTCCTCCCTGCCCCTCTCTCCCTCTCCCCGTCTCTGTCTCTCTCCCTGCCTGTCTCTGTCTCTCTGTCCCCACTCCCCTTGCTGATCTGGCTGTGGGGACGCAGCCCCACAGGCTCCACTGCTCCCCTAGAGAGCTGGGTGGGGGCCAGGGCAGGCTTCCCCTGCTGTGGGCTTGGACCAGGGGGAGGCTGGAGCGGGGAGCCGGGAGCTGGTGTCCAGCAGGCAGGGCTCTGGCTCCCCTGCCGGGCGCCCACTGTCTCTGAGCTCCTCTGAGCCTCCAGGGCTGGGGACTGGAGGACAAGCATCAGTACTGTGCTGTATTCAGCAGGTGCTCAAAATATGCCCACCCAGTTGTCTTGTTGGCTGAAGATCTGCTCTGTGGAGGCAGAAGTAGGAAGCGCTCCCTACCCCTACCCGCTGCCCTAGTGAGAGGGAGGGCCAGGCCGGCTTGGAGGCAGGAGAGGCTCCTATCCAGGCCAGGCTGACCCTGGTGCCGGAATCCCCCATGGCCCCCATACGGCTGCCTGTCCTTGTACCCTTCTCCCTGTTGTTGCCCAGCTGTGTCCCCAACCCAGCCCCCAGAGTGGACAAAGACCCTGTGTCCCCAACCCAGCCCCCGGAGTGGACAGAGACCCTGTTGGTCATGCCCCCAGCTTGGGGGAGGACATGTGATTGGGGTCACTGCCGACCCAGGGTGGGCAGGGCAGCCCCCTCCCCTGGCCAGCTGCGTTAGTTCTGTGCCTCTTGGATTCAGGTGGAGGTGCAGGCGGACTGGGGTGGGCTGGGGCTGGGGGCCACCCAGACCCCAGGGGGTAGAGATGTAATGACCCAGCGCTGGACTGCCCGTGGCCCAGACCTGGCCTGGGGTTCCTGCACAGGGAGTCTAGCTAGGGCAGGGCTGGGACAGCTCAGAAGACATGCTGACCCCTTCCTTTCTCCCCAGGTGTGGACAATCTGGACACAGGCGAGGAGATGGGCAGGTCATCCTCCAGACCAGGCAGCCCCTTCACTGGTACCGGCCCACGGCCTGGCATGTGTGCCAGTTGTCCTGGGCAGGGGTGGCAGCTTGGCCTGTGGCCTGCCTGTCCCCGGCGGTGCTCCCGATGGCTCTGCTGGGGGCAGTTGTGTCCTGGACCTGGACAGGGTCTGGTGGCAGGCCAGGGGGTGCCAGGTGCGTGGTCTGACACCCCCTGCCTCCGGGACTTGTTCTCCTGCTCTTCTGGGCATGAAGGGGCCCATGAGGAAGGAGTGAGGCCTCCCCAGGACCCCCACGGAGCCCCGCCCACCCTGGCATCAAGGTGTGGGGCCTGGCAGCAGGGGGGTGTGGGCCTGAGAGGGGCAGGGAGGTCCAGGGATGGGTGGTCTCCGTTTCCTGAAGCAGGAGTCAGGGCCCAGTCCTGGCCTAGCCTTGGGTGTTCGCGTCCTGGCTGGGGAGCCGGGCAGGACCCGATGCTGCCCGCCCCTGAGGCTGTGGGCAGGCTCTGGGCAGAAGGGGCCAAATGCCCTGGCACTGGGAAGCTGAGTCCTTGAGGGCGTGGGACGTCCTCCTGTGACGATGGTCCCTCCGATTCCTGCTTGCCTAAATGCCAGCTGACCTCGGCATTCACGGCCTCGTCAGCCTGGGGGCACAGCCACACATGGACCTCGGAGATGCACTGGCTGCGTGGAGAAAGGTTCTGAGGGTGAGTGACCTCACGGTGACCACGCCCGAGGAGGGAGGCAGGGAGCCTAGAAATGGGGTGAAGTCCCAGGGCTGGAGCCTGGGGCTCCCCTGCCTGAGGGGAGGCCAACACCAAGGCAGTGGTTGGAGGCAGCAGGGGTGGGAGGTCATGAAGGGTCCTGAGGCCACTGTGACCAGGTGGGGTGCACCCCTGAGGCACAACTGGGTGCCCAGGGCCCTGGATGGGATTGGCATTGCCACAGTGGTGTTCGGCAGTCCTGAGGCTGCTTCCCAGCTGCAGAGGCCAGGGTGGTCATTTCAGCCACACGGCCAACTTCACCTTCTAGAGAGCACAATATCAGGCTGGCCAGCAGGATGGATTGCAGCAGGGGGACTGCAGGCCAGGAGGGTCCATGTCCATGGGGAAGGGACAAGAGGAACTGGCCTGAGAAGGAGCCTGTGATTTGCACTGGACACTGTCCACAGGGTTCTTTGAGGTGTTTGTCACGTTCTTCAGTAACCCTGCAGTCCCACTCCCAGGTTTGTGACTGACAGAGACCTGCCCAACGGCCACTCGGAGACAGGCGAGTGGCCACCCCCGCCTCGTTCACAGTGACCCTGGCCGGAGACTGCCAGGAGTCCTCCTGCAGGGGCTGGACATGTCCGTGAGCGGCCCCATGCAGAGAGAGCTGTGGGAAAGCCGCAGACACAGAATGAGGGCGGAGAGCCTCCGCCTGCAGAGCGTGGAAGGGTAGAAGGGGCCTGTGATGCTGAGCTATGTGGCCCAGCGGGGTGGCTGCCCTCCCAGGGGGGCTCTGGTAGCACTCCATCCGGCCCCAGTGGCCCTCTCGCAGAGCACTGCTCCCTGGTGTTCCCCTAGGTGGACGGTTTGCTGAGTATTGGTCACTAATCCAAAAGCAGGGGCCGCCCCAGGTGAGTCCCGCTGCCCTCAAGGCCCAGCTCCCTCCCTGGAGAGGCTGTTTCTTGTGGCACCTTGGGACCTTGCTCTCTCTGTCACCCAGAGGTGATGCCCAGGGTCAGGGTGGCTCACCAAGGCCACCTTCTCATCCTCAGGCTGGTGCAGAAGCCTCGGTGGGATCAGTGAGGGGCACAGCAGGGGCTGCAGAGGGACAATGCCCTGGAAGAGGACATGGAAGGGTGGACGGCCCCCAGGGGTCACTGCCCCACTGCAGAGTGGCACGGCTGTGAGAGACAAGAGCACCATTTTCAGGGCCTCGTGGTGAAGGCAGCTGGCGGAGAAGCAGGAGGCCGCCAGCCACCCTCCTGGCAGGAAGCACACCGTTCAGGTGAGGCGGCGCCTGCACCGGGCTCAGCGCGCGTGTGTGCGCACGTGTGCGCGTCCATGCCCAGTTTCCACAATGCACACAATTGCCTCCAAAGAAACGGGGATGTTCTTTGGAGAGAGGGTGCGTTTTTGAATTTCAATGGGCTGTCTCCACAATGTCCGTTTAATTAGCGTGTTTTGAAGGGGAAATGAAGGAAAATTATAACTCATCCGAGAAAATGGGTCCTACGTGCTCAGCTCTTCTTGCGGGTTCCCGAGGCCCACCCCAGGTCTGCAGAGCCGGAGCCCAGCGCCGTCCAGGGGAGGGAGGGAGGCATGTGGCTGGGGGGCTGCAGGACACTGAGGACGCCGCTGGTGGCAGAGAGGGGTGGTGGGGCTGGACACAGGGACACAGAGGGAGCAGTTGTCATGCCCACCCCTCTTGGACTTTGTCCTTGGCGCCAAGGGTGGGACACTGAATCCAACAGAGAGAGAGAAGTGCCACTCAGGGCCTAGCTTGATTCTGGTTCGGCCGCGGGTGTCTGAGAACTGAGACCCGGTTTCCTTATATGAGGAATTTATGAAATGTGGTGACAGCTGTGAACAAATAGGATGAGGACGGAGAAGGGCTGTGGAGCGCCCGGCTTCGGGCAATCATGGCTGGAAGCGCTTTGAGGGATCCCGGAAACGCCCACCTTGGGGCTCAGACTTGGCTGAGCTTCTGCAAACCCTCGGCTGGCCGGGCTCGTGGGGTCAGGGGCCTGGGTCTCTGCTCCCTGAGTGCTGGAGGCTGTGAGGAACCAGGAGGCGCCTCCCTCACCTGTCCTGAGAGCGCAGGGTGTCCACTTCCCAGGCCAAGGCCTGCACGGCGCCCCAGGTGAGGGCTGGGGAGACCCCTCGGCTCCCTGCTCTGCAGGCACGCAGCTGTAGCTCGAGCCCCTCTGCACCCCCCCACACACCTCCCTCCCCAGGGGCCTGCACCCCTGACAGAGGGTCCCCCAGTGACTGGCCAGGCCTACAGTGCCATGCCTGGGCTCCAGCATGAGCGTGGGCTGGGTAGTCCTGGCTCTCCCCTCCCACCCGCTGCCCACTCAGGTCTTTGGGCCCCGGCCTGAGAGCAGGCAGAGGCCTGTGGGCCCCCGTTGCCAACACGCTCAGGAGAGCAGCCACCGGGCAGGGGTTGCAGGGTGGAGTGGGAGACGAGCAGAGGTGCAGTGTCTGGAAGCACAGAGGCGCGAGGCAGCCTGCAGTTCTGCGGTCCCCTCCCCTCGTAGCCTCGCCATCCGAGAGGCACTTCCTGAACACCTGCTGGCCAGGCCAGGCCCGTTCTCTGGCTTCACAACAGTGGCCACCCTATTCAGGGGTGAGGAAACCGAGGCCCAGCAGGACAGAGGCACTGGGACAAGAACCATTTGTAATGTCCCCAGCCGGGGGACACCAAAACCCCTTCTCTACACTATAAGGTAGACAGCAAGACCCTGAGGCTTCCCAAGGAGCCAGGGGACAGGGACACGGGAGACCACAACCCACTGTCCCCCGCATGTGCCCTCCTTTGCCTGGCCCTCCAGCGTGCCCACACGGCTGGTCCTGCCTGCTGCCCGCCTCCGCTGCCGATGCTGCCAAGAGCTGTGTGCCCACAGGGCCCGCACAGCTGCCTGCGCGGCCGCTGGCTTCCCCAACACCATTGTTGGGCAGCTGGGAGGTTTCCAGTTCCCCGCTGATGAATAGGGCTGCTGTAACCACCTTGGCACGGGCTGCCGCGCTCCCCAGTTCTCGCTCTGTGCCGAGGCCGGGCCCTTCCCTACGCGCTCTTCCCTCCTGCAGCTGGGAGCCAGCGGGATGCCTCCCGGAAGTCCGCGCCACCTGGGGGCCCGGCTTTGGCCTCCTTCTGTGGGCGAGTGTCCAGGCAGCCAGGGGCTGCTCCTTCTGGTCCAGGACGTGTGTCCAGCCCCGAGCCTATGGCTGTGCGTCCACACAGCTGCTGTGACTTGGGCCAGCACCTCCGCTCCATAGAGGAGGACGCCGAGGCCCAGGTGAGAGGGAGTCAAAGCTGGAGTCCAGGTCTCGTTACCGAGACCCCGTCCTCTGGGCCCCTTCTGCACAACACTGTCCTGTGTCCACCTCCACGTGTGCGCTCGGTCCCCTCATGTCCCTGTGCTGGAAGGTTGTCCCCCAGGAAGCACAGGCCCCATGCCAGCCCCCTCCACTCCCCTCTCAAATTCCTTCACGGGGCTCAGGGCCCTCGTGGAGCTGCTGGTCATCTGGGGCGGCTCCTATAGGTCCTCTCCTGTCCAGGGCACTCTGTGCAGCCAGGCATGGAGCTTCCTGGGCGATCTGGAGACAGGCCACACGGAGGCCCCTGCTCACCCTCCAACACCCTTACCTGCAGAACTTAGCTGAAGGCCATGGGATGAGTGGACGGATGAGGAGTGGACAAGATGATGAGTGGACAAATGGACAGGTGGACTGATGGGTGGGTGGCTGCCTGGCGGGGTACATTAGGACATGTCATGAAGGCCTCAGAAGGTGTGACTGACACTCTGGAGGGATACATGAAGTGGTCTCTGCGGGGACAGGGAGCAGCCAGGCCCTCACTGGCAGGGCCTCTCCTGCCCTGTGGCAGACAGGACTAATCACCAGGGCCAGCTCTCCATGGAGCGTGGCCCTTGGGCCTCCCCAGGCAGCCAAGAGCACTGGCTCTCGGGGCACCAGGCCCTTGCTTGCCGCCCAGCGTTAGGCTGTTATTGGGAGCTCAGTTGGAGCAGAACTGCCTGGGGCAGGAAGGAGAGGCCCTGGGGCCAGGCCTGTTCTGTGGCGGCCTCCTCACCCACCAGCCTGCTTCACATGCAGGGCAGGCTCTAAAGGCCTGGGGGTTGGTGTTGCACCCCGAGTGCTCCAGGTTACCTGCAGAGGCACAGCTCCGGGGCCTCCTGCCGGGGCTCTGGGCACCTGCTGAGGGCTCCAGTCCCTGCGTTTGTGCTGCTGGGTCCAGGGGCCTGGACACCTAGTTTCTGTAGGCAGGCGCAAGGCTCTGCAGCACAGCTGGGTGGTATGGCCGGTAGCGGTTGGGTGCTGTTCTTTGCACAGGAGGGGCCCACTCCTGGAGGGGGGAGCTGGCCACAGTCGTGCAGCCCAGAAGCCCCCCCGCCCCTGTGTCCCTGGCCTTCCAGCCTGGGTGGTGTGTCCCACCACAGGAGCCGTAGCCTCAGCTCCACCAGCCTCACCTGCCTGCGTGACCCTCTGTGTCCCTGGGAAGGGAACCTCACAGCAGCTCCTGGGGGGGTCGCCAGATGCTCACTGGTCTGGCTTCACCAGCCCTTGAGCCGAACCCAGGGAGAAGAGTCTTAAACTCTGAAGTCCACCAACTGAGAACCACTGGAGATTCCACCCCACCAAGTTTTAATTTTGTTCCTTTTATTTATTGTAGAGAATTTTTATGTTTATTGAGAAATTGCATCATAATCCCTTGAGTCAAAATGTGGGTTGTTTTTCATTATTTCCTCAATGGTGTGACTTGGACACAGTGTCCATTTCCTGTCCCTAATGTGCGTCCATCACTTTTCCCAGCAGCGAAGCTTGTGCAGACCTCGATCAGACAGGTGCAGCCTTTGGGGAGGTCGAGAGCCCAGCTCTGGGGTCCTTCCACTGCAGTCGAACCCCAGCTCTGGCGCTCAGAGCCGTGTGGCTTTGGGCACCCACTCTGGCCTTGTTTCCTTCTCCCAGTCCCCGGGTGTTGGGAGAATCAGGTAGGAGGAAGGGCAAGCAGGTGACTTCCTTGGCCCTGCAGCTTGGAGGGAAGGCTGCATTGCTGAAGATGGGGTCTCAGAGGTGACCAGTCCACACCCGAGCTGTGCAGGCCCAGGAGAGGTATGGGAGCTGCTGTCTAGGGGTCCTGCTGCCACTGACAGCCCCTGTGCCCTGCACCCTGTGGCCGGCAGGCCTGCCCAGGATGAGCTCCGAGCTGCCTGGGTCCTCAGCCTGCCCAGCCACCCAGAGCTCGGGCTCCCACCCCGTGACAGTCGACAGACCCGTATCTAGAAAACGTGGAAGCCACAGAATGGGCGAGAGGTGTAAACAAAGTGACCTCCTCCCCAGGAGCCCTGCCCCCCTCAGGGTGGCCCCTCGGCCTCTCTAACACAGGCCCCAGGGAGGCAGGGAGACGGCCTCTGCCTCCTGGCTCGGGGCTCCCCCTCCTCAAGTGGCCCAGCGTTAGGAGGCTCACCTCAAAGACGGGGAGCTGAGGCCCCAGGAAGGTGGCACAGTGGCCCCGTGTGAGCCCAGGCTCTGCCCTCCGCCTCAGCCGTGCTGCGACAGAGCAGATCCATCTCTCCCGGGACCCTGGCGCCAGGTCCCGTGTTCCCCTCCCTGTGCACACTGGCCAACGGGCAGGGTCTCTGCTGGAGGCTCCACACGGCCCCCCCCTACGGGGCAGCAGGCTCCCAGCACAGCACGCATCAGGGCCCGCCCTGCTCACCCCACTGCCCCTGGGCCTGCCTCCCCAGCTCGATTAGCCGATTAGCTGGCTGGCCGGAGGACAAGCTGTCTTCCAGGTGAGCATTCCTCAGAAAAATGACTTCATTATCACCTTCAGGGCTTGGCGTTGGGGGAGGGCGAGTGTGTGGGGGCAGGGGCTCCAGCAGCTGGGCCCAGAGTGGCAGGGACCCCCACCCGCAGCCCTGGCGGAGGCAGATCTGTGGGATTAAGGGGCTGGAGGGAAATATTACATTATGATAACAAATCACCCAGTTGATTGGAATTTAATTATGTCTCTTTTATCTTGGTGACAGTCATGCACCTGGGATCGAGGCCCTGGCTGCTGGAGCAGGGGCCAGCTCAGCGGGAGCTGGGGGACTCACCCCAGGGGATTAATGACACGGAGCCCTTCCTCACCCTGCCGGGAGGAAGCCACCAGCCGCCCCTCCCCTCTACTGGGTGGGGAGCCACAAAGGGGTCCCTCCTGCAGGACAGTGGGACTCCTATGTCCTGGCCAAGGTGGCCCGATGGAAAGGTTGCCTGCCTGCCCAGGGCTGCCCAAGCAATCCTAGGAAAGGCAAACCAGCTGCCAGACCCCAGGTGACAGAGGCCCCCTCCCCTGTGAGCCACTTCCCACCAGGGGGTGACCAGAGGGGGCGGGCTCCAGAGCTGACGCTGGCCTTGGGTGAGGAGGACTGGGATGGCTTTGTGGCGGCCAGAATGGGGCAGGCCAGGAGTGATCCGGGCGGGGACTGACCTCCTGGGAGCCCCACGGTCGGCAAGCCCCGCAGCCCCTCTCCTCGAGGATAAACATATCTGGATTTCTGTGACAGCTTTGCTTTTTGAAATTTCGTCCTAGGAAATTCTAGGGCTCCTTTCTCCAGCCAGGGCCATTTTTGTCACAGGACATGTTAACTGCTGGAATTTGCTGACACCTGGCTTGGGTCCCTGGTGGACAGTAAGACCCTCGTGATTCCATGGCAACCTGGTCCTTGGGGCTCCCAGCCCTCTCTGGGCTCCCTGGGGCGGGGGCTGCTCTGGGGGTCCTTTGCCCCATTGGAGCCGGGGTGGGGGGTAGGGCGTGGAGGAGCATGGTCACCTGGCCTTGGGCTGAAGATGCAGACGTGGGGCAGCAGCTCCCTGCCAGCTCCCCACCATGGGGTTCAGGTTGGGCACCTCATTCAGCCTCCTGCCAAGACTGCCCAGAGGGCCACGTGAGTCTGTCTCTTCAGTTGATTTTCTGTTGGTGCATCACAGTCAGGCACAGGGGTGGGATTCACTATGCCACCTTTGTATGTGCATGCAACGTAATTTGATCCTGAAATACGATGTTACTTAGGATGCACCTGCCAGTCAAGTATTGACAAGCCCCTCCTCCTCTCTGAGGTCTGGAGCCCACAGAGCCCCTGCTGTGCATAGGACCCGGAGGTGACACAGGTGGACAGGGTAGGTGGGAGACAACCTGGGGCTGTGGGTCTCTGAGGTTTGTGCTCAACCTTGAGCAAGGGCATGCCCTGCCCTAAACCCACCATGTGGTGCCACAGCACGGGGTCTGGGCAGCTTCAGGGGGGCAGGCTGGAGCTGGGCTTGGCAGGCCGGGGGTCCCGAGGACCTGCAGGGAAGCCAGAGGGGTGCAAAGTCAGGGAGCCCATATTGGCCTCTGTGGCAATCAGGAAGAAGAGCTTCTGGGACCCCAAACCTGTGCAGCTGTGGGGGGCTGGCCGGGGCGCCCTGGCCTCAGCCCCACAGCGGTGGCTGTCTCCATCCAAGCACTTCTCCCACCGTGGGTGCCGTGGGTGCTGTCCCCCGCCTCTGCTCAGCATCTGTGGGCTCAGACGGCAGCCCTCGCCCTGAGCCTCCGCCACATCCAAAGTGGAAACAGATGGGCTTGTTCATGCCCCGGGAGGGCAGGCTGCTGCTGCCGCGGCACGTCCAGATCCCCGCTTCTGGGGGGACGTACCAGTGACAATAGTATCAGGAAGGGGAGATTTCCATTCCAAACAAGTCGAAGCAGTTGGCACCCAGCGCGCCCTCGAGAAAACCAGCAGCTGGCGGGGAGCAGGTGCCAATTTCCCAGCAGGCCACTGTGGCCTGGCTGGGGGCTGGCAGGGACCCGCCGTCTCTGCCACTCCCGTGGGGACTGAGGCAGTCTCTGGCTTGGGATCTGGCACGTCAAGTTTGCTCCATCTCCTGAACTGGCGGCCCCTGAAGACCAGCAAGTCCCTGGGCCACAAGTGGCTGGCAAGCACCTGGGTGGCACCCGGGCTGCTGGCTGCTCCTCCCCGGGCTGCGGAGCGCAGCTTCCCAATGGCCAGACAGAGGTCTCCGGCAATGGGCTGGAGGCTGTGGTTTGAATCCCTGCCCAGGAGCTCCGCTGCCCACTGCCCGCTGCCCACTGCCCTTCTCCCAGCCCAGGCATGGTGCCATGGTCACTAGGAACATGAAGAGTGGGGCAGGCTCCTCTCCTCCCTGACTGCAAACTCCCTGAAGGCTGCCTCTGTCTGGTCATCGCTGTCCCTCCAGCCCATGCTAGCGGGGCCTTGATAGAAATCAGCTGAGTGGACAAATGACCCAACAAGGACCCCAAGCTCCCAGCTGAGGCGAAGGAGTTTATTCCACCTGTCACGTGGATGGCAAGCTCGGGGCAACCTCGGGAACCCTAGCCCTGTCTGGAAATGGAGCTTCCGGATGATTCTCGGGGGATAGTTTTCACAGACACCTGATCCCCTAGGACCCGACCTTTGGAGGTGGAGGCGGGGTGGGGTGCCCTGGGCCAGGAGGGCTGGCCTCCATCCTCCCAAGGTGACCGTCACCAGGGGAGAGGCAGGTCTGCTCCTTGGGCCTCAGTGTGCCCAGACCCGGGCATTGACTCTGGGAGGGCGTCCATGCCCAGCCTGAGGCTGCCCTGGGCCTTGGGTGGCCCTGGAAATTTGCCACAGGACCTCACGCACACACTGAGGCTCCCTGCCCAGCTTCTGTCCCCAGCACAGGCCTATGTCCCCTACCCACCTGCACTGCGCCATCACCTTGGCTACTTTCTGATGGGGACGAGGGAGACCTGTGGGGCGGGACCTCATCTGCCTCCTGTGGGGACCTCTTTGTGGACACCAGTAGCGCCTAGACCCGCACCCCTCAAGACATGAGCTCATGGAACAGCCCAGGTGGCTGGCTAAGAACATGCTAGAAATCCCCAATTCCCACAAAGAGCCAGCCAGGGACCAGCCTACCTGGTGGGGGTGGGGGGAGGTCAGCCCCTGGCCAGGACAGCGGCCTTCTGAGAAACAAGCCAGGCAGAAATGGCAAGTGCCCCACCCTTTTCCACTCTGGCCATGCCACACTGCCTGGTCCTGGTGTCCCCCAGCCATGACGACCTCCACCTCCTCACAGGAGCCTGCCTCTATGCCCGCCCTCCCTCCCCACCTGGCCTCTGAAGTGTCTTCCAGAAGTTCACCCATGGCACTCCTCTAAACCCCTCTGTGGCTCCCCAGTGCCCTCAGATAAGACCCAGCCCAGATCCAAACTCCTGCTGAGCCCACCACAACTCTAGCCATCAGTCAGACAGAATCACTTCCTGCTCACCCTGGTCCTTACCCTGGTCAGGGTTGGCACAGCTGGTCACTGGGCCTGGGGCTGTGGCTCTGATCTCTGACTGCCCCTAGCCTAGCAGATCCTAACTCCCACACCCTGCCTTGGAGTGTGGACTCTGTGAGGGCCAGCCTACCTGTGGACCGTCCCCCAGGAAGGACACATCCTCCTCAGGAGGGGGAAGCATGGGAGGAGCAGCCCGGGGGAGGGGCTCCACCAGGTGCAGGTAGTGAAGCAGGTTGGGGTGTGGGCTGCCCACTGCCGCAGGCCTTGGTCTCCATCTCTGGGGCCAAGTCCTCGGGGTGGGGTGACCAGGAGGGCCTAGCCCAATGCTGGTGACCCGCCCAGTCATGGTGATGTAGTTCCAGTCCACCTGCTGGGCCTTTCCAGGGCCTGAGGCCTGGGATGGAGACTGAGGTCAGACCAGCGGACGGTGATCTCCTTCGCCTCTGAGAAGGGGCGGGAGGGAGACGTTTCGGTGCCTGCTCGCCTCCAGCGCCCGGCTTTCTGGGACTCCGAAACAGCTGTGCCGGCCGAGTCCGACCCCAGGGAAAGCCCACCTTGTGTCCAAACTTTCCAGCACACAGCTGGGCCAGGGAGGCCACTATTCCTGCACCCTGAGTTGTGCCAGGGCCTGGTGAGGAGAAGGGACCCGCGTCGTCCTCGTGTGCGAGTGGGGGGTCAGTAAGGCTTGGCATGGCTTCATCGGCCTCGCGTCACTCGGCCTGCCCCCACTGCATGTGGCTTCTCCCCGGGTCTGTCTTCACCTGCTGTCCTCAGAGGGCACTAGACACACTGGACCAGGAGCCCGTCTGACTCCACCAGGACCCGAGCTCACCAGGTGTATCGGCACCCACCCTGCTTCCAGCTAGGCCAGTCTGAGGGCCCGGGGTCCGCACAGGGAAGTCCATGTAAGTGGTTTCTGGGTGGAGTGAGGACCTCACGTTCATCAGTGGCTCTGCCCTGCCTGGCTCCCTGGAGGCCGGCCCTACGGGAGCGGGGGCCCTGACTGAGTCTTGGCTCCTCTGACCACACCGGGGCCTCACATGTTGGGCAACAGTGCTACCGTGGAGCTGTGTCCAGCCCTGGGGCTTGGCTTCTCCACAGGCCGCATGTCACACCTTTTGGAGTGGCAGGGCCAGCACCTCAGGCATCACAGGAAATGTCCGTCTCAAGGCTTTTTGGTGGGATGAAGGCCTGAGCTGCCCACAGGCCACCCCTGGCCACCTGCCTGGGTGCCCTTGGGGGGCAGGACATGCCAGTGGGTGGGACACCCACAGCTCTCCAGGACACACAGAGGAGGCCGGGCTCCAGCTTCAAGGGCAGGAATGGGCCAAAGCTCCATCTTTGCAGAACCTGCTTTAAGGTCTCCAGCCCGCAGGTGCAGCTGGGCCCATGGCTCTGCCCTGGGCCTGCAGGCCGGCCACCCAGGGACTGGATGGCCCCGTCTGTGGACGGATGGCCATATCGTCACCTGGGGGGCAGGCAGCCGGTGTCTGAGGCGTGGGACCAGGGAAGAGTGGCCCAGCCCCTTTCCTCCTCCCTGTACGAGGCCTTGGGAGGAAGAGTCAGGCAGAACCACTTCATTTTCCTCCCCTTCACCCTCTGCCTGGTCCCCCTCCCTTTATCGTGTATTTTAGCGGGTGCAGACCAGGATGGAGGGTGGTCCCGGGCTAGGGCAGGAGGCCTGGTCTCCAGCTCAGCCCAGCCTTGGAGCTCCGGCCCTCTGAGGCCAGGCTGCAGGGACCAGGCTGGCAGGGGAGGGCACCGAGGGACCGCAGGCAGGCCGGCCACTTCCTGGACCTGGTGTGCAGCCGTGGGGGCACCCAGCCTCCAAGCAGTCAACAAGGCCACACGTGGGGCAGGGCCACCTGTGCCCAGCCCACCCCCCACCTGGTGCAGCACGCAGAGCCAGCTTTGTTCCTCTGCCATGTACTCGGTCGCTTGCTCCCCAGAGTGGGTTTTTGCTCATGGGCCCCGCCATCCCACCTGGTGGTGGCGCCATGGCCCCAGCACCTGTCCCTGCACAGGTGTTGTTACCGCCATGGTACAGAAGGAGAACTGAGGGGTGGACTCAGCAGCCCCTCTGCTGCCACAGGCTGGGCAGAGGCCGGGCCAACTCCAGGGCCTTCACTCAGCCCCGAGCCTCCTGGAGGCAATGGGGAGGGAGTAGGCATGCTGGTCCTGGGCCTCTGGGGCACCTGGGAGGGTCCAGTGGCAAGGTCAGCATGCTTTGCCATGGCAAGGGGTCCTTCCTGACCCCCGGCCTCTTGGTGTCATTCAACCCCAGGCTCAAGGGGAGACTGAACTTCAGGAAGATGGGATTAGGGGAGGGGGCTCGAGTCTCTGGGCCCTGCCTGCCTTTCGTCAACAAAAGCACATGCCTTTCCCCATCCAGAGGGCAGGGTCTTCCTGCAGCCAACCCACAAACGGACTTAATCAAAATGTAGGTGCAGGATTGGTGTCCCCTAAGCAGAGGGACAGCTCCTCTGGCTCATTCCTGTCCTGGGGGTGGGCCAGCTCTATGCATGATAGCCATGAAGTGGGCACAGCCTGCTGTCCACCTGTGGGTGAATGGCTAGGCAGCCTGTGGTCAGTGGAATAGCCTTCAGCTGGTCCCTGCCGCCGTAACTCCAAGAAGCCAGGAGCGAAGGCTGCGTGTTGTGGGATTCGCGCTCTGAAGTGTCCCGAGAGGCAAGCCTGCAGGAACAGAAAGTAGCCCGTCTCCAGGGCCGGGGCAGGGCCGGGTGGGCGTGGCTTCCTCTGGGGTGATGAGGCAGAGGAGAATCAGGTAGTGGTGAGGTTGCACAACTGTGTGTTCGGAAGCCCAGGACACTGTGAAACGGGGATTCTGTGGCACGTGAAACATGCCTCGATTTTCAAAAGGAGTTACAGGGGACTGTGAGGGTCAGTTACATGTGTCACTCAGCTGGGCCCAGTGGTGCCCCGGGAGCTGGTGGCCTTGCTCTAGGTGTGTCTGTGAGGCGCTTCCAGAAGAGATCAGCACCGGATCCAGTCAGTGGGTCCCACCCCCTCTAGTGGGTTTCACCCCGTCTGTGGGAGCTACCCAAACAGAAAGCAGAGGGAGGTTGCTGTGGTCTGCGAATGTCTGACTGATCCCTGTGGCGGTACTGAGAGGTAGTGGGCCCTTTAAGAGGTAGGGCTGTGGCACGGTTGGGTCTCAGGTTCCCCCATGCAAGGGATCAGAGCCTTTGCACAGGAGTGAGCCAGGACTGCTGGGCCTGCACTGGTTCCCTTGACAGTGGGTTGAATAAAGTAAGGTCAGCCATCTGGGTGCACTTGCTCCCTTTCTCACCAGTGACCACTTCCTCCCTCTCTCACCAGTGACCTCCCTGCCACTGGAGTCCACTGAAGCCACATCATGCTCTTGATCTGGGAGCTAAACAACCTCTTCTCTTTATAAAGTACTGGCCTCGGGTGTTTAGTAATGGCAACAGAAAACAGGCTAAGATGAGAGGTGAGTTTGTTCTCTCTCTTCTCCAGATGTCCATCTCCTTCCCTGGACATAGCATCTCTTGGGCTTGAGCCTTCTGTCTTGAACAAGAGCTGAACCAGCAGCTGTCCTCTATCTCCAGGTTGCAGATGGCAGATCACGGGACGTTCATCCTGTGTAATCATCACTGGGGCCGGTGTCCATGATAACTCTTTCTATATATCTGCACAGTTTCTTCTCTGGAAATGAACACCAGAGAGCTGGGTCACCAGAGGGATGCTCTGCTCTGGTGCTTTTCGAGTTGGGTGCTTGTGCAGCCCGACTTGGCCCCTGTCATGGAGGCAGGTGTAGGAGGGGAGGGGGTCTCACATGGCCTCTGTGGACTTCAGGAGGTCAAGCTGGAAGTGTCCTTCTTAGCTCCTTCCTTTTACAGAGGGAAGACCGAGGCCAAAAGGTGGCAGTGGCTCTGCAGAGAGGTTTAAGTTCCAGAGCCTCAGCCCTGAGCTCTGATCTCAAAGACTGTGACATTGAGTGGCCGGGCAGCCCGTGCTATGGGCGCGGGGCTGGGTCCACACCGGCACCCAGACCTTGGGCTTTGCCTGGATCTGGCACTGCAGCCTAGGTTGGCAGCTAGCCATTCCCTGGTTATCTACTGACGCCCAAGAAACGCCCCCTGGCTACGTAGTGCTAACCACACGCAGCTCCCAGTTTCTGTGAGTCAGGAAGCCGGCAGCAGTGTGGCCAGGAGGGTCTGTCCTGGTTCCTCGAGAGGTAGCCACCAGGCTGTCTGCTGGGCTGCTCGGCTCGGAAGGGCTGGACGGCTGCCAGTGGGAGCTGGCGGTGGGCAGGAGGCCTCAGATCTCTCCTCGGGCTGCCCGAGTGGTCAGCTTCCTGGGGGGGAAGACAGAAGACACTCGTCTCTTGGACCCCAATCTCAGAGTCACATTTTCCTTTCCACAATGTCCTGTTGGTCACACAGATTGGCCCTGTCCAGCGTGGGAGGGGATCACAGAGAGACTTGAACGTCAGGAGTGGGGGTCCCTGGAAGCCCCCTGTGCCTGCCTCCTGCAAGCAGGGACTCTGGTGTTTACCTTGACAACCGGACTCTCCCGGGAGCCCGAGTGCGGCTTCTCCAGCCCTCGATGCTGCTGTTTTTAGTCCTTCCAAATAAATTGATGGTAATTCCCTGTGATTGCCCGTGCCGCGCTGAATCCCGGGCGCATCTCTCTGCCAGAGGCGACATTTTTAAAGCTGCCTAGCACTATCTGTTTAGTAGGCAGGAAGCCTGACAAACCTGATACTGATGGCAGAAATGTCCCCAGGCACAGCCTGTGCTGGTCCCACGGGCCCCGGCTCACGCAGGACAGTGCAGATGAGAGGGGGTCCTGTCGTGGCTGCTGGAGGGATGGGCAGCGCCATGATAATAAAGAGCATCCTCAGATCAATAGAAAAATGCTGCCGCTGCACATCTTCCTCTGTCCCTTGGCCCTTACCCTTGCCTGCTTGGGGTCCTCGAGGCTGAACCAACAGCCCCCTGCTCACCACGTCAGGCTGCTGATTCCCAGCACTCTCTGGAGCAGCCAGTGGCGTGCCCCCTGCTAGGTGCCCGTCCCGCGGCCCTCCCTGTCTGTGCCCTCCCCTCACCCTTTAATCCCAGGGTGTGGGAGGCCCTCATTTCCAGCCCCAAGCAGCACCCCGTGCCCTGCAGCCCCGGGCCCTTTGCTGTGCTCCTTTGAACAGTGTGTGGGTGTCGGGGCTGGGAGGCTCTGCGGGTGCTCGCTCGTCTCTAGGGAACGTGGGCCGGGGCGGTCGACGGATTGCCCTCCGTCCTCTTATGAACTGTCCCTGCAGAGGCACACCTAGTTCCGGTCACTACTGCGGACAGTAAGAATATGGGCAACCTATTCACCCACAAAGCCCCAAGAAGTCGACATCAGTAACCAAGTTGCCAAGAGCCAGGACGCAGCAGAAGTGGGACTCGGGGCGCAGGGGACCTGTGGTCGACCCACCACCCTCCGACCCCCCAGACCAGAGAGTCCCCATAGGGAGACCACAGGTCCCGTGAAGAGGTGGAGAAGGACGCTGTGGGGCACTTCATTCCAGGGAAGGTCGGGTTGCCACTAGCCTGCCCCCGGACCCTGACGGACCCTCATCAAGAATGTTCCGGAGCTGCAGACAACGGGAAGTGTGGCGGAGAAGAGGGCTCATTTCATCAGTGACGTGAGGAGGAGGTCCATCGACACTTACCTCAGCAGATCAAATCAGCTGATACGTCGGGAGGAACAGGCACGGGGGCAGGACCACGTTGACGGCGCAGACGCACACCGTGCCCAACTCCCGCATGTCCCTCTAGGGGCAGAAGAAAGGCTAGGAGCAGGTCATAGTGTCATTGGTGGTGACTCCCTTGGGGAGCGATTATTGACATTTTTCTCTGCCTCTTGTCCGTTGTCGTCTTATGTTTTCTGGACTTTCTCGAATGAACCACGTTTTTGGACTGAAGCAGAAATGACGTAGAAAGGCATCGCACACAGGACACATGAGCCGAAGGTACCCCTGTGGCAGGACGTCCTGCGGATAGGCCCCTGTCGCAGGCACACGCAGCGCTGCGGCTCAGACGTCTTTACTTTGCACAGATGTCATGAGAGACTGAGGAAGGCCCCAGAGACACTGGTGGCACCTGGCTCTCACCTGCCTCAAGTTCACCTTATAAACTTGGGCAAACTCCTCACGAGGCCTGGGTCAGACCTGGCCAGACACCTCTTGGGCTACCGTCCCCTCCATCTCTGTGTCCACTTTCTCTCCACAAGGGATGTCTGGGACTGTCAAAGGCAGGGTGTTTGCATGGGCCCAGATCCTGAGCTGGGCAGTGTCAGCTGGGGACACAGTGACAACCTCTGCAAGCCCCCAGGAGATGTGCATAGTTTAGTGGCTAATCCTGGGAGGAAAGAGGGACCAGGAGCCGGGGGTAAAGGGAAGACTCAAGCCAGGGCTACAGAGGTCGGCGGGTGTCCCAAGGTCAGTGCAGGTCAGACAGAGCCCCGTGCTTGTGGTCAGGAGGCTCAGCAGCAGTGCAAAGAGCAACAATTTGGAGAGAACTGGCAAGGAAGGGAAGGTGCGGATGGGTGGCTGGCCCTGCGTCCACGAGGAGCCCTGCCCAGCAAGCCAGCCTCCTGGGGCCTGGAGTCTCCTGATCCTGATGCTTGAGGACACGTCCTGCCTCCCCAGGGTCTGCACTGGTCGTAAATATGCTCCTGTGTGGCCAGGGGCCCAGGCGAGGCTGATGCACGGCCCTGGACCCTGGGCTCTCCCCCTCCTCTCAGCGGGGCCGTGGAGCCTTCCGTTCCTGTGGCTTCCTCCTCTGAAAACGTTCCCCTACTCCACTGGGCCAGCCTGAGACAGACCCTGTGTCCCGCCTTCCCTCCTCCACCCAGCCTGGACTGGGCCCTCGCCCACCCCTCCCAGGCTGTACTCGCTGAACCATCGCCAGCACGGGGCGGGCAGCCTCTGCGCTGGGCGCTGCTTCCTCCCCGGCTTTGGGAACTAGGCCGGCACCGAGGAGTCTTGTGCTGCATTTTCCTGAATGCACACCAGAGATCAGGGAGCAAGAAAACCGACCCTCCCAACCAATGTGGCCCTCAACCCCCTTGGGTGGGCCTCGGGGCCAGCCAGGTCCTGGGAGGTGCCTGCCCCTTGCCCCAGGAATCGCCTCCTCGCTTCCCTGCCCTCCCCCCTGGTGCTTCCTGGCCCTGCAGAGACCAGGTCATCTTCTCTCTCCTTTCTGTCCACAGATGACCCCTTACGCCACCTCCCTGCTCCCCCCTTGGCCCCTGGGGCATTCAGCTGGGCTCACCCACAGCGCCCGCCACCCCGACTGGCAGAGGAGTCTGTTGCCCTCCCACTGCATTGGCTCTCAGTCCCCAGATCGTGTCCCTCTGTCAAGCCAAGCCACTCAGCCAGGTGGGCCCTCCCTCTTTACCTCTGACTGGTCATTGTCGATAACGCACTATTAAAAGTTGGAAATATATTTTCCTCCTGCCAATCTTTTTCCTTTTCATTTAGCAAACATTGATTTTCCCCCTCCTGTAGATGGACTAGAAATGAAATCACACTCGTCTCTTTGGGGTGATTTAGTCGTCAGTGCCTGAGGCAGTGGTCAGGCGCAGGGCTCCTCTTGTCGCCTCACCCATGGGTCACTCCCTGACCTCGGACAGTCATTTAGCCTTTCTCCTCCAGCTGGAGAAGGAGACCCCTGACCTGGGGGAGCAGGCAGCACTATTGACCAGCCAGAGTCACCTCCCCGAGAGGGTCTGGTGAACGCCTCTGTAAAAGAGCCAGGTTCAAGGCTGCATTGATGCCAAATGAAGGAGTGGCAATTATTCAATCAACTTGACTAGTGTAGACAGCGGCGGGACGTCTGCGATGTCCTGTTCCCCTCAGCTCCCGAGCTCCTCGGCTGCACGGGAGCAGGAGACTAGGCTTCCAGGAGCCCGCCTGCCCTCACGTTTGTGGAGAGGACTCGCGGGCTAAGCCCAGTCAGCCTCGGGAGGACTTGGGAGTGGAGTCCTTGGGGAGGGATGTGGTGGACACCAGTTTGCAGCCAGGTTGGCTCAGGTAAGTCACTCTGTGACTTGGTTTCTTGGCAACCCAGAGAGCATAAGTGCACAGTTGGTGCTCCCCAGTAATGAGGTTGCCAAGATGGTGTTAGCCATGGTGGTAAAGAATCTGGTGGTGCTGGTGATGGTGGTGGTGATGGTGGTGATGGTGACAACGGTGGTGATGATGGTGTTGATGGTATTGATGATGGTGATGCTACAATGATGGTGTTGATGGTGGTGATGCTACAATGCTGGTGGTGATGGTGGTGATGGTGGTATTGATGGTGGTGATGGTGGTGATGGTACAATGCTGGTGGTGATGGTGGTGGTGATGATGCTGGTGGTGATGGTGGTGGTGATGCTGGTGATGGTGGTGTTGATGGTGATGATGCTGGTGGTGATGGTGTTGATGGTGTTGATGGTGGTGATGCTACAATGCTGGTGGTGATGGTGGTGGTGATGCTGGTGATGGTAGTGTTGATGGTGTTGATGGTGGTGATGCTACAATGCTGGTGGTGGTGGTGATAGTGGTGGTGATGGTGGTGATGGTGATGATGGTGATGGTGGAGATGATGATGATGGTAGTGATGGTGGTGATGGTGGTGATGGTGGTGGTGGTGATGGTGGTGATGATGATGGTGATGGTGGTGGTGATTATGGTGGTGATGGTATTGATGGTGATGATGCTGGTGGTAACAGTGATGGTGGTGATGATAGTGGTGATGTGGTGATGGTGATAATGGTGGTGATGGTGGTGATGGTGGTGATGGTGATGATGGTGATGGTGATGGTGGTGGTGATGGTGGTGATGGTTGTGGTGATGGTGGTGATGGTTGTGGTGATGGTGGTGATGGTGATGGTGCTGGTGATGGTGGTGATGCTGGTGGTGATGATGGTGAAGTTTGTAATGATAAGGGTGAGGATGATGAGGCTATTGGTGGTGGTAAGGGCTTCCTGAGGAAACAGCCTAGCAGAGAGCCCTTCCAAAATAACTCTTCTTCCACTGAAAGCTGGGTCTCAGTCTTGGCCCCTTGAATCTTATGGGCAGTGCAGCTTGCTTAACCAACACACTAAGTGCAAGTGAAGCCCCAGGACGTCTAACCCTAGGTCAGAAGAAGCCCATGGCTTCTCCTCTGGCCCCCTTGGGACATGCAGGCAATCCTGAGCTGTGACTTAAGAGTCCATTTACCCTGAGAATGTGCTTATGAGGCCATGTGTAGGTGCACAGGGTGACAGTCCCAGCAGAGCCCAGTCTTCTTGTCATGCTGTCGAGGATTCAGACTTGTGATAAAGCTGTGGTGGACCTTCCGGATCATCCTGCTGCCAGCTGGACTGCACCCTCAAACCCAGTCCACACTGCCTGGAGCAGAAGGACCACAGCTGGACCCCATGGGCTTCCTGATCAGAGGCAGTGTGTGGTTCTGTTCCCAGTCACGTCCTGAGTAAACCCCATGCCTGCAGGTGGCACCTTGGCTCAGCAGCACTGGCCACACCCCCTGCCTGGGCCTTACCTGCCTGGCCCTTGTCCTGCATGGGGTCCATTTGAAACTGTGGCTGCCTCCTTTGGACCAAGGGACCAATCTCCAGCTCTCAGTGCAGGGAAGGCGGCACAGGTGGAGCCCACAGAGCTGTAGAACTCCCTTGAGCAAGGTCCCACGGGGGCCTCCAGAAAGAGCCCAGCACACGTGGTGCCCGCCCGTAACTCCAGAGACTTGAGAGGCTAATGCAGGAGGTTGGCCAGTCAGATGCCAGCCTCAGCAATTTAGTGAGGTCCTCAGCAACTTAGCAAGATTCTGTCTCAGAATTTAAAATAAAAGCTCTGGGGATGTGGTGAAGTGTCCCTGGGTTCAATGCCCAGTTCGGAAGGAAGGAAGCAGCAAGCCCAGCACAGCATAAGCCAGGAGCTGCCTCCAGGGGCACCACCTGGGCCTGAGTACAGCCACCCAGGAGCTGGTCAGCCAGGAAGACGAGGCTGGCCAGAGGGTGCCAGCAGGAAGCTCTTGGGTCCCCATGCTAACCACCACCTGGGGCTTCCTCATGCTCAGCTCTGCCAATGAGGAGCCATTGGAGAGACGGGCTTTGCTGCCCAAGGCATCCGCGAGGGGACAGGCCCACCTGCTCCCTCCTGTATCTGACGGGGGAGCTGCTAGCTCTCTTGCCCATTTATAATGGAGAATCTGGGGCTTCGGAGCTTTGGATTCCGGGCCAATATCACAATGCTGGGCTGGAATTTGAGCCCAGATCTGCCTGACACCCAAGCCTGTGTCTCCTGCCCCACGAGACGGACAGGTTCACGGTTGAAGGCGAGAGGGCCGTTCTGCATCCCTCTTCCTCCTGGGAGGAGCACATCCCACTGCTTTGGACTGAGATTTCCCCTGAACCCTGCCGCCTCCCCAGAGAAGAGCCTTGCTCTGCTGGCACCCCCTCCTGTTGCTGGGTCTCTGCTGCCCACTGAGCTGCTGTCCCCCTCTGTGACCTCGGAGCACGGCACACAGCCCTGTAGCTGAGGAAGCAGAGGGCTGGGAAGGGGAAGTCACACGGCTAGCAAGGGGCACAGCTGAGGCTGGGACTCCAGGGCCTCCAGGGCCACCTCCTTCCTCCTACACCACTGTGGCGCAAGGTCTCCTGCTTGCTTCCTCTGGTGACACACACAGGAGGCAGGGGCCCATACTGCAGGGGGCTGCTATACGGCTGTGTGCAAATATTTTGTAGGCATGTGTCCAAGAGTAAGTGCTCGCTTGGGTCACAGGAGAGATGAATAGCTAACTTTCAAAGGAAACACCAAAATTTTTTCCAAAGTGACTATGGCCCTTTACATCCCCATGGCCGGGTCAGAGCACCCCAGTTGCCACGTCCTTGCCACCAATCGGAATGGTCAGTCTTTGAAAGTTAGCCATCTCAGTGGATGAGGGGATGTCTCAGGGAGCATTTTTGCATGTATTTATCGGCACTTGTGTGTCTCCTTTTGTGAAATGTATGTTCAAATCTCTTGCCTTTAAAATTCTTGTTGGTTTTCTTAATACTGAATTTTAAAAGCTCTTTTTATATTCTAGACACAAGTCCTCTGTGTAGTATATGCCTTGCAAATATTTCCTCTTCATACGTGCCTGGACTTTCCATTTTCTAATGGTACTATTTGCAGAATGAAACTTTTTAATTTAAATTTTTTGTGTTTGGTATCATGGATTGAACCCAGGGACACTCTGCCACTGAGCTACATCCCCAGCCCTTCTTATTTTTTATTTTGAGACATGGTCTTTCTAGGTTGCTGAGGTTGACCTCAAACTTGTGATCCTCCTGCTTCAGCCGCTGAGTCTCTGGGATAACAGGGGTGTGCCACGACACACCTGGCCAAAATTTGTCATTTCTGATGATGTCCAATTGATCTTTTTAAAGAAAAGGTTGTATGATTTTGTGTTCTATCCTAGAGTCCTGTTTTCACCCCAAGGTAGCAAACAACTGTATTTTCTTTTAGGGGCTTTATGCTTTTAGGTTTATGGTCCTATGAAACATTTTAAGGTAATTACTGTGTTTGATATAAGGGTTGACACTTAATTTTTTATATAGGTATCTAGGTGGCAGAGCATCCAAAAGCTGTCCTTTCAACAAAATTTCTACCCATTACACTTTTGTCAATAATTAGCCATACGTAAGGGTCTGCTTCTGGGCTCTAGACCTCCAAATTATACATATGCATATTTCATTTTTTATTTTAGACCAATATCAAACTGTCCTTATTAGTGTAATTTTTATAAAATGACTTAAAATCACATAGGGTCAATTCTCCAACTTTGTTTTTTTTTAATTGCTTTTTAAAAAATTGCTTTGAATATTCCAAGTCATTTATTTCTATTTCCAGATGACTTTTAGAATTATATTGTCAGTTGCTATCAAAATTCATGTTGGGATTTTATTGCGATTGTGTTGAATCGGTTTGAGGTCATTGTAATCCAACATGCCATACTCTCAAATCCATGAACATGGTATATCTGTGTTTACCTATGACTTTTTTATTTTCTTACTTTACAGTATAGATGTCTTGAACAAATTTTGTTAGATTTGTTCCAAACAATTTACTTCTTTTGTGCTATTATAAGTGAAATTTAAAATATTTTATTTTCAATTGTTTACTGCTAACACATAAGAGCAAAAAAAATTTTTTTTTTTAAATATCAACCTTGCATCTTGTGACCTTGCTAAATTCACTCACTGGTTCTGATTGTTGTTTGTGTATGTCCTGGGATTTCCTACATACATAATCACATCATCTGCAAAAAGGAGCACTTCAACTGCTTTTCTGAGCTTTTTGCCTTTTATTTCATTTTCTTGACTAACGGTAATGTTGAGTAGAAGTGGCAAGAGAACATGCTTTCTTGTTCCCAGTCCAAGGGGGAAATAAGTCAGCATTTTTACTGTTAAATATGTCTTTTTAAAAAATGAGATTGTTTTGTTTTGTGATTCTTTTTATCACTTTGAAAAAATTCTCTATTATGTCTAATTTTCTGAGTTTTTTTTTTTTTTTTAGTATGAAATTAAGTTGAACTTTGTCAGATCCTTTTTCAGAATCCTTTGGAATAATCAAACTGCTATGTGACTTTTCCCCTTCAGTATGTTTATATGGTGAATTCTGTGGATCATTTTCCAAATGTGAAACTGACATTGCATCCCTGGGATAAATCCCACTTGATCATGAATATCACTCTTTTATATATTGTTATGTTTAATACAATATTTTGAAAAGAATTTTATCAAATCTTTGAAAAAACGTTTTTTCTTAAATCTTTGATAAAAGATCTAAGTGACTGAGTTCACCCATGGAACCACTGGGATCTGGAGTCTTCTATCAGGATGATTTCTGGTCTATTTGATCTCTTTAAGAGCTACAGGGCTGATCTGACTTTATATTCTATTTTGAGTCAATTCTGGTAAGTTTTCTCTTTCAAGAAATACGTTTCTGGGCACAGTGGTGCACGCCTGTAATCCCAGTGACTTGGAGGCTGAGGCAGGAGGATCACATGTTTGAGGCCAGCCTCAGCCATTTAGCAAGACCCTGTCTCAAAATAAAATAAATAGGGCTGAAAATGTAGCTCAGTGGCAGAGTGCCCTGGGTTCAATTCTCAGGTGAAAACAAATAAACAAAAAATTAAAAAAAAAACAAAGATTGAGAAGGGAGAAAAAAAGAAAAGAGGAAGAAAGAAACATGTTCATTTCCTCTACATTGTCACATTTTTTAAGGCAAAAAGTCGTTTGTGGCATTCTCCTACATCTTTTTACATGTACAGTGCCGATGGGCTTTTTTTCCATTCCTAATAGAAAACCACTTCTGTGTTCTCTCTTTTCTTCTTGGTTATTCTGATGAGGCGCTTGTCAATTTGGCTGATATTTTCAACCAACCAGTTTTTGCATTTGTTAACTATCATCTCTATGATCTGCTTCTGTTTCACTGATTTCTTGCATTTATCTTTAGTATTTCTTCTACTCACTTTGAGTTTACTTTGTTCTTCTTTTTAAAAAATCATCTTAACATAGAACCTTAGGTTATCGACTTTAAATCTTTTTACTTTTAATGCAGGCCTTTAAAGCTAAACATTTCCCTCTAAGCACTGCTTTGGCTGCATCTCACACAATTTGATATGCAGGATCACTGTGTGTGTGTGTGTGTGTGTGTGTGTTGCTCAGGATCAACCCAGGGCCTTGCACCTGCTAGGCAAGTGCTCTACCGAGGAGCCACAGCCCTGGAATGATCACTTTTAGGCTGCAACTTTATTCCCTGTGTTTGGAGAGAGCTGGCTGGGTTCGGGGGTCCCCTCTGTGATTTCATTTCAAGGTGCGAGGGCAGAAATAGGCCCCTGCTCGGGTGAATCCTTGCATGCTGGCCTACCGTGGAGGGCGGGAATTTCAGGCCCCCTTTGGCCTGGCGCATCCACCCCAGCCATCTCGGACCCCATCTTCCTCCTCCTCTCAGGGTCCATCCTCCTAGAAAGGCAGCCTGACACCTGGGTTCTCTGCTACTGCTGGCCTGTCTAGTGCGGGCACGACCTGGTCTCCTTGTGCCATCGCTCCAGCCCTCTGGTCGCACCTGAGTGAGTCAGCATCCTCTCCTCTTTGGCTTCTGCGTGAGTAACTTCTTGTCCTCCTGGTGTCCATTCCCATGCCTGTGGCCTCTGGGCCTGTCCTGCCTCCTTGCTGGCCTGGCCGGGCTGGGTCTAATCCTGTTGTTAATCTCCTTGCAGATTAGGTGCGACACGCCCCCCCACAGGCCTTGCTGCTTCCAGAAGCTGCGACCTTCCCTCAGGGGCTGGGCGGCCTCCTGGGGACTGGACAGTGACCTCACAGCTGATATGGACGAGGGCGTGGTGAACTCGCTTGTTCTGCTGGTGGTACTGACCAGGTGGGCACCTCCTCCTGAAGAGACCCCTGCAAAGACAGTAGGCCGGGCACCGCTCAGAGGTGGTCACGCTGCGTGCAGGAGAGGAGCTGGCCTCCTCCGAGCCCACCCAGAAGGAGTCTGCAGTGCCTGGGAGTTCCCTTCCTCCCTCCTGCTCTACGTTCCACCATTTTTTAAAAAGCAAAACCGCGTACTGTTTGCTCTGTGCGTACCGAGGCCCACTCGGGCCTTTACTAGGTCCCGTTTTACAAGTGAGAAAACTGAGACTCAGAGCTGTGACTTGTTCCAAGATGCAGCCTTCCAGGAAGGACTGGCCAACGCTGTAGGGCAGAGGGGAGGGTCAGAGCCTCAGGGTGCTTGCCTGGGCCTTGTGGACAGGACCTCCCGTGAACACTTTCGACGCTGGCCCCTCCCTGTCACCTGGACTGGCTGCCTCACAGGAGAGCTGACGCCTGTCCAGGCGCCTTCCCCGCTAGCCCGGAGTCCAGCCTCGCCAGGAGCCAGGCTGAACGCAGAAGGAAATCCACTTGGAGCAGCTGGGGCGGGGGGGGGGAGCCTGTGCTAATTCCTCTTCAGACACCACTGAAGGGTCAGCGCGGGAGTGGCAGGCCGCAGGGAAATCCTGTTAGCTCTTTGCTCAGCTCTCAGCAAGGGCATGTGTCAGGGGCTCCAGACACAGCTGCTCGAGGGCTTCCTGGGGACAGCAGGCGTGAGGATGAGCAGGGGGCATTCTTGGAGGGCAGGCGGCAGACCCCATGGGCATGTGCTGCCCACACCATACCGGGCAGTCCAAGGGAGGGGCTGCCAGGCCTGGGGGGCCCTGTGTGCCGGGAGGCGCGTGGGCAAGCACCTTCCTTCTGGGCCTGAGTCCCTGTGTGCAAAATTGGAGGGGCCAGGGGCTGAGGCAGGGGCATCCAGGCCTGCCTGGGACCCTCCTTTGTTTTGGAAAGTCCTCTGGGAAGGGAGGACCCAGCTGCTGAGCTAGCCTGGAGTTAAGTTGAGGGGGGTGCCTGCAGCAGCCCCCCAGCCAAGCCCTCCTCAGCCAAGCAGCCTGGGGGCTTCCCAGGAGGACCCCAGTGCAGTGGGCGGTGAAGAGAGCCGATGCCCACCTTGGAGCCTGGTTTTCCTCTTGGTAAAATGGAGCCAATATCACATCGATCCCTGGCACGAGGAACAAGGGACCAGCGCTCAGAGGACAGGGGTACCAAGCGTGGGCCCCTCGGGGTCAGAACTTCCTGCAGCTCCTGTTCCACTTCCCTAATAATTGGGCTCTTCCAGACGGGGGCCGCCCAGCCTTTAGAGTCTCCTCGCCAGACACCCAGATCGTCCTGCACGGTGTCCTCCTGGGCCCACTGGGACAGCCTCTCTGTGGCCCCCGCAGGCCGGCCCTTCCAATCTCCTGCAGACCGGACCCGACCTCCAGGCACTAATGGAGCTCGGGAGCGCTGGGGGCATCTTTGCACCACTGGCTCCTTTTCCTCTCTGGTCTCGTGGTTGGGTCCCTGGTCTGGCCTGGGCAGGACCTGGCCCCCAGGGCACCTGGGTGCCAGTACAAGTGGCCTGGGGTGGGGCCGTGCTGTGGCCTACCCCGTGCTGTCTGCTCCCCCTCTGTGGCCATCCCTGGTGTTCGTGGGGTCCTAGGGTCTGGGGCACCATCCCGGGCGACCTCGCCGTTCAGCCGTGTTGGCACGCGATCACCGTGAACACAAGCCAAGCGGCGTCTGTGTCAGCTTTTAAAACCACCAGAATGAGCTCACTTGTCGTGCTGTGGTCCAAATATTTTGGCCATTTAGATGCAACCTTCTGTGCTTGTGAAATTAAGTGTGTTATTAATCTCTTCTGGCCCGGTGACAGGGTGGGCAGAGAGGGTACATCTCCTCGCAGCAAGGGGAGGGCGCACACGGTCCTGTCGGAGGAAGTGGATGCGGGTGTTCGAGGACATCACTGACGGAATTGAGCTGGCCTGGGGGGAGGGACAGCTGGCCGGTGCAGGCTGGAACCCATCACACCGAGGAGGGCAGGAGGAGCGGGTTCCAGAGGCATGGCCTTGGCTTCCGGATGCCACAGGGGGTGACGTGGGGTGGGGGCTTCTGCAGGGAGCCTCGAGGCAGAGTTACGTGGTGACAGGGCCATCGGGCTGAGCTGGGGTCAGGCTCCCGATGGATTCCAGACTGGACTTTGTGGTCAGCCCTATTTTTAAAATAAAGAGTCTTTGTAGAATATGAGGAAAAGCAGGAAGTGGGGTGTGAAAGTGCCTGTTTCCAGAACTCTCTGAGGCAGCCCTCGGGGCAGGCAGGCATTTCTCCCCGATTCTCGTGTGTGTATCTGGGATTGGGATCCCGCTGTACGGAATTGTTAGCTGCCTTCATCTCCCTGCTGGTGTATTGTGTTGAGCACACACTTGCAAGGGCACCTGAGGCTGGGGAGAGGACACACTGCCCTATGGTCAGCCTCCAGGCAGGACCGCCGGATCCAGGCTCCTGAGTGGCTCTACGGCCCTGGAAGGGACTGGGCTGGGATGACAAGGAGACAGCATACCCTTTGCCCAGGGCTCTTCTGAACCTGGGGAACGGGAGCCTGGTGGCTGGCTGCCAAGTTCCAGGGCTCGTGGCCGGCCAGCTCCTCCACACCACTGACCCCAGGAGCAGGCCGCATGGAGCAGGGGCAGCAGCTGTCCTAGGGGCTCTCGGCTCATCCTCTCTGCTCTGTGGTGACTCCAAGTGTGGTTGGCAGGCAAAGCTTGCCCCTCTGCTGATGGCCCTGCAGCACCCCAGCAGCAGGAGCCTCTGTCCACCCCGGTGGGCTCCGAATGGCTCCCCAAGCCCACTAAGTACAGACTTCTTAAAAGCTGAGAGCAGAGGCCAGGAGTTGTGAAGAGCTGCTTAAGACCGTTCAGATCCCAAGGGCATCCCGAAGGACCTGCCCCTGCCCAGAAGCCCTGGTGCCCTGGGGTGGGGTTGAGTCTGTGATCACCAGGATGATCTATCTAGATGTGCCTGGCCATGTGGCTTCGACTGGGCAGTGCTGGGCCTGGGCTGGGAAAGTCTCCCTTTCACTCAACTTCCAGACCCTCCCTGGAGCATCTCTGTGGGCGTTGGGGCTGAGAAGTCACCATGGGGAATTTCCACCAGCCGGGTCTGAGACGCTGTGAACTGCTGTGCTCTGTGCTGTCCTCGGCACTCCTTGGGCAGGCTCCAGAGGTTCTACCTCACCTGTCCACAGGAGAGAGCCAGCCCAGCCCCACCTCAGGTGGAAACTGAGGCCTGAGGGGCACAGGCTGGCAGAGGGGGCACAGGCTGTGATCTGGCCCCTGAGCCCCTTGGGGCTCAGGTCCCCACTCCCATCACCGGCCTGGATTTATTGATGGGTGGTTAAGCTGGAAAAGACCAAGTAGGGAGTGACCACACTTTAAAACACCCCCATCAGGAGACCTCGAACCTCAGCCACGCTGCCAGAGCCAGGGAGCAGCCGCTCCAGGGACGCACCGCTGGGCGGGATCTGGGGCTGCCCTTTGCCGCGGCCATGGCAGGGGTGACCTGGGCCTTTGGCTCCCTTTTCCAAACACCCACAGCCCTCAAGCTGTTTTTAAAGCCACGAGGCAGGAGACACAGGTCTGGTACACTGGGATGCCTTGCAGGTTTGGTGGACCTGAGGTCCAGCAGGTGCCATGGGGGCAGGGCTTACTGGCCAGGTGTTGGGGCCCCCATGCAGTTTCCACCAGGGTGTCGCCCCTCCTCATCTTCCTCCCACCCTTGCGCTCCAGGGGAAAGGGCTGGTCACGAAGCCCCTGTGAAGCCCACTGGCCCTGGACAGTTGTGCAGGCTTGGACCTGAGCCCCCTTGGGCCTGTCTCCTTCATCGTCTCTCAGTGTCCATCACCCCTGAGGAAGGGCTGCTGCAGGCTTTGTGGGAGAAGCAGAGGGTGCCTGAGGCCCAGGGGTGCTCTGGCCAACAAAGGCCCGGCAGGGGTCACAGACCCCTCAAGTTATGGAAATTTGCTGGGGGGGCCTGACTGGAGCCTCATATACGGGCACTTTGAAGCAGGTGGGCAGGCTGCTGGAGGAGGGGGTACCCCCCAGGCTGGGCTCAAGGGCTCAGGGCAGTGCTAGGGCCTCCTTATGATCCAGTCGGCAGCAGACCTGCCCAAGGTAGAGAGCCAAGGTCAGGCCCCAAGCCCCAGGCGCCTGTGCTCCTGCTGGAGGGCCTTGCGTCCAGGGTTGCCCCTCCCTTCCCTGTGCCTGTGCTTAGAAGAGGCTTTACTTGGGGGGGACCCTCATGGTGGGAGAAACAAAGGCCAGCTGTCCCCACAATCGGCCTGTGGACTGGGCTACCGGCCAGGGGGGTGTTGTCTGTCTTGTCTTCTGGGGGTTGGTGGGAAAGGGCCTGGGTGCGGGGTAAGGGATTCCCGAAGATTTTCTCTGTGCCCCTTTCCTTGTGGGCTCTTTCCAGAGCAAATACCAAAAGTCTTCCGCATGGGTCTTGCACCTGGTTGCAAGGGCTTTGATCCCTGGGGCCACAGACTCTTTGGCCGACAGGTAAACGGAGGCCCTTGGAGGAAACCACCTTTTGTGTTGGGTATAGAGGTCTGCGCATGTGACCTGGGGTGCAGAAGAGAGCCAGGCCCTTCAAAGCCATGTCCCCCTGGCTCAGCGAGCACTCCAAGTCCCCGAGTCCCATAACCTGCCCAGTGGGGAGTGGACAGCTGGGGATCCCAGCCCTTGCCCACAGCCACCACGTGCTGCATGTCTGTGTGTTGGTGGTGGGTAGGGGCGTGGCACAGGAGACGAGCAACCCTGGGGACCAGGTGCTAGCCTGGGGAGGGACGGCTGTGGGCAGGGCTGGGTGAGCAGGAGGAAGATGACTCAGAGGAAGGAGGAGCACTGCCTGTGAGTCTGGACTTCATCCTTAGGGCCATGGCAGCAGGGGTGGGTTTGGAAGCTGGGAGTGTCGGGGACGGGGATGGAGGCTGCCTCCCTGGGCCGGGCAGAGGCAGGGACAGGAGGCCAGTGGCAGGGTGGGGCCTGGACCTTTAGGGCCCTATTACACTCGGCCTCCCAGGGCTGGGACCTGGCCCCGGGCCTGCACTGTGAGGCTGGCAACCTTGCCAGGCTGAGCCTCGACCTGGAGCCCAGCCAGGCCCTCCTGAGACCCAGGATAATGTGTGCTGGCCTGTCTTCACCCCACTCACGGGCTCTGTGGGGGCAGAGCCGCAGTTTTCAGCACAGTGTTTTCTGATGCGAGCACCAAGGAGCATCCGGCAAACTCCGGGGGCCTCTCCCCATTCTTCACCGCGGAACGACGCCTCTTTATGGCCACTATCAATAACCGCTCCCCACCCCTGGCCGCCGCAGTGGCCACATATATAATATTTAAACCACGTTGGGGATGACGGAGATGGACGGATATTTTTAATCCCAACAGACTATTACGGTTCATATCATGTCTGTCAAATAAATATTATGAATCATTTCCCGTTATCTTTATGGGGGCCAGCTGACGACATGGGGGGTTGGCGCAGAAGTCTTCCCTGCGTACTTCTCCACCTCTTATACATATGCGTGTGAATAGAGGGAGATTTATGAAGCAATTGTCGATAATAAATGCCCCCGATAAAGCACATTATCTTGTCCCTTGATGGGTGGCGTGTGGAGAGGGGCACGGTGCAGAGAGCCAGGGAGAAGGTGCCAGCCTCAAAGTCAAGCACGGCTGGAACTGGTGCCCCCAGTTGGCAGTCTCAGCCTTGGCTCTTCCCAACGCCTGGGATACCTTGGCTTCTGGTTTCCTGTTGTCGTAGTCTCATTTCATGTCCAAAAGCCTCTGTGGTTAACTGGTTCTTTTCTCCCATTTTACGAAGAAGCCACTGAAGTTCGGAGAGGACCCCTGCCCAAGGGCCATGACACAGTTGGTGGTAGAGCCTGACTCTGGCCTCCTCCCCAGGTATCTCTCCCAGCACCCTGTTTTCTGGGTCTGTCGCCTGTCCCTTCTGCCTGAACTCCAGTCTTACATGGCACGGGCTGCCCTGGCTTACCTACCCATATATGAGGAGAAGCAGGTGGTGCAGGAGATTTTAGAGGTTGGAGTGCAAGGTTGGTGGTTGTGTGGAGTCCTCCCGGGGGCTCTGACCATTGGCTTGTGACCCCAGCACGGGGGCCACTGTGTGACCTGAAGTCAGTTCTTGTTCCTCTCAGCCTCTGTGTCTCCCTCTGTAAAGTGGGGAAAAGGAGCCTGTTGGGGGGGTTTGGGGATGGCGCCCGGCAGCTGCTGCAGGCCAGCCCAGGAGGCCCCCAGGAACCACCCGTGTCCTCCCCCACTCTCTGAAGCGCCCCTCCCAGGCCTTCTGTGAGTCTGCTGGTGAGCTGGGTTTCGGCCTCAGTTCTTTGGAGATCCTTGCTGGCCCCTCCTGGCTCTTTCCCAGAGCCGCCCAGAGTCCCCATCCTTCACACACCAGCCCTGTCCCCTACGCTTGCTGCACCTGGAAACAGGACCCACCCGTGAGGGAGGCAGCTGCTGGGCCTCCGGGGCCCCTCCTACTTTGCCCTCTCCTCCTCTGCACTGGTTTGGGGGTGGAGGCCAGCCAACTTTTCCACCGCCTGCTGACGGGAATGGCATCGTCCTGCAGGGCTGCAAAGGTCTCACTTAGGCCCTGACCCAGGGGCAGAAGGGTCTTCTCCCCTCCTCTCCTCTCCTCCCTCCCCCAAGCAGAACAGGCAGGAATCTGAGTGTGGACGGCAGCCTTCCCATCTCCCCCATCTGTGGAGAAATGCAACATGACTTATCAAAGGGGTGGGGGCTGGAGCCCCGGGTCCTAGCCCCAAGCTCCATCCGGCCTTGCTGGGTAACCTCAGGCAAGGCCCTCGCTGCTCTGAACTTTACCTGCCATTTCCTAGCTTGGGTCATCTGTCACCACAGACAGAAAGCATTACGCCCAACACAGCCACAGGGGGAGTGGGAAAGGGCCCCTCAGGGAAGCTTGCTTGGAGACAGAGGCTCCATCTGACCAGGAGCCCTTGGCCTGCCTTGTTTGGGGACCCAGCACCCCGACCCCATGAGGCTCCGCCAGTTACCAGCTCAGGATCACATGGACCCTCCCTTGGGGAAGGAACTGGAGGTGACCCAGCACCCTGTGGGGTCCTTGGGACTTCTGGAACACCAGCCCTCCACCCTGATGCCAGCTCCAGGGTGCCCAGCGGCACAGACTTTAAAGACATTATTCACCAAGTGATTCCTGAGACTGTTTACAAGGCTGAGCTGAGGCGGGCACATTGAACAGGCCAAGGTGCCTTAAAAAGTCCCAAATAAAAACAAAAAACAAAACTCTCTTAGACGGCAGGTTGTAAATAGGTGGATACAACTATAAAAATATTTTTGGCTTCGGAGGCACATGGTAGGTTTTTCCATGGTTAGTTTGGGCCTGGCTACTCCCAAAGGGCAGCCACTGTTCCCGGAGGGTTTGTGTGGGATCATTAGCACACAAGAGCGAAAACTGGGGGGAGAGTGGGAAATAGTGGCTGCAGAAATGACAAGCAGCCCTGTCATGCCCACACCGTGGACCTGTGTCTGGTGGGGCCCCTTCCGGCAGCCAGCTCGGGCTCCCTGGGCACCACGATCCCTGTGCTCTGGACAGGGAAGACGAGGCTGTGGACACCAGGGTTGGCTTTGAACCCAGCCTGCAGGGTGCTGGGCCTCGCAGACTCCCCACTCTTCATAGGTTCCTGGGAGCAGCAGGCCCCTCTGGGGCGTCAGCCTTCCCTGGGCAGCTTGCTGGTTTCCAGCTGAGTTTTCCAGCAGCAAGGGGTGAGGCTGGGGGAGGGGTGCAGTGGGAGCAGGAGGCACTCTCAGAAGGTGGCCTCAGATGCTGTAGCCCAGCCTTGGAGGCCTCTGGGACCAGCTTTCCCACAACTCTCTGGCATGTTCCAACCTGCGGCTGGCCAGGCTTGCTGCTCACGGCTCTGATCCTCCTCCAGGCCACTGCCCCGCCACCCTGGGGTGCCTCGACTGACAAACACACCCCTCCTTCAAAACCCAACTCAAGGACCGACCATCAGAAAGCCACGGGTCCGCTGGCTTATGGACCTTGCCCTCCTGCCACTGTCCCTAGTGCTTCCTATCTGCTCCAACCACGGCTTCTGTGGGTGTCCCTGGCCCTTCCAGGCCATGGCTGTGGCTCCCAGGAGAGTGAGTTGCCCATCCCATCCCATAACAGTAATAAAACAGCTGCCGTCTGTGGAGCTCCTCCTCTGTGCCAGTGTCCCTGCACGGCCTGTTTAGCCAACCCAGTGACTCAGGGAGAGGGCGGGGCAGTCCCCACTTACAGATGAGGAAACTGAGGTGCAGAGGTCACGTGGCTGGTGAGAGCCAGACCTAGGGTCTGACCCTGCCTCACCCATCGTGGCTACACCTCCTCTGAGTGCCCGACGTCAGGCCTCTGTGTGGGTTCTGCAGATATTTGGAAAACAGGATCATTCACATTCTTCCTCTCCCCACCCCAGACCCATCCTCGTCCCTTCTGTGGGGGTGAGCTGTGCACAGTCCAGAGCCCACAGGCCGTGGCAGGAAGGCAGTGCTGTATTGCTGGTCACCCTGAGAGGACAGTGTGAGGCCTGTACACAGCACCACTGTGTACCCAGCTGGTACCCTGGGTGGCCAGTGGTTCTAAGCACAGGCCATGGGTTCAAATGCTGCCGTGCCCACTGTCCACAGGCTGCCAGAGGATTTATCAGTCACTCCTGTCCAGGAAGAAGCTGGCGTCAGGGACTGGGGGCTTATCTCCCCCACCATGTGTGCCCAACGAGCTACAAGGTCTGATGCAGGCAGGGAGGCTGGGTTCTGGGCCACACCAGGGGCTGGTCTAGGGACGACGGGGACAGGCCTCACCTGGTGTGCAGCACACACCCAGAGCCCATCAGGCGCAGGCCAGCTCTTCCTCACTCTTGGTCAGGTGTGGACCCATTCCCAGGCCCACAGGAGGTCAGTAGGCTATGGGCTGTGCCACCGGAGATGATGACGGCTGGTGAGGGCCACAGGTAAAGTCCACTGCTAGAGGGAGGGTCCTGGGGGGCAGGCTGTCTGGCCAGATGGGGTGTGTGTGTGTGTGTGTGTGTGTGTGTGTGGCCAAGGGGACGGGGGTAGGGAGAAGCCAGCAGAGAGACTGGGAGCAGTCTCTCCGAGCGCCGCCGGGGAGACTGGGAGGGCTGCCTACCTGGCCTGGGCTCCCCAACAAGGCTTACTCTCCCAGGTGCACCCCATGGTGCTCCTGCCCCCAGTGGAACAAGGGGTTCCTTCCAGGACAGGACACAGGGGTCCTCCTATTACTGTCCCATGTCCCAGAGAAGGACAGTAAAGCCTAGAAGGGAGGTGGCACATGTGGCAGTAGTGCCCCTGGGACCCTCTCCCTTGTCAGACTGTGGCTATCTCCAGGCCATCCACATGTGTTTGTAGCCCTCTTCTGCACCAGAACCCCCTGATCCAGCTGCCATGTGCAGCTGGCTGACTTTGGTGAGCCGCTGTGCCCTCTCCCAGCTGGGTGTAGGACTGGCAGCAGTGAGCTGGGGTTCGGGGCCAGGGAGGCGGGGCGCCTTGGCCAGCCTGGCGCAGCAGGCCAGAGGCGGTGCGCGTGCTCAGGAAGGCTGGCTTGGCTCTGCGCAGGTAGCTCACACCCAAACCCGAATTCCAGCCGCCCAAGACGGCGGGCGGGAGGAGGCCCAAGCTGTCCCAGGGCAGGAGTGCTTCCTTTCGTTTTTTTTAAACAAACAAATCATGAATTTAAAAGTCAGGGCAGAGAACTACCCATGGTATAAAAATAGCCATGGGCCACAAAGTCAACGTCCAAGTCGTCAGCAGCGCCTTTGAGGAGGGTTCTGGAGGTGTCAGGGCCAATATGGAGGTGCAGTGTGAGGCCCCCTCCGGCTGCCCAGCCGGCCTGCGGGTCCCTCAGTGGTGAGGGACTGGGTGCCCTTCGGCTGCAAGTGTGTATGTGTGGGGTGGGCCGGGACGTCCAAAGCTGACCAGCTTCCCCGGAGTCGCCAGGTCACTGACATCGGGGCTCATCACCCCTCTGTGCCTCAGTTTCCCCACGCGTCTGCCGGTTGCGCTGCCTGCGCTGGTCCGGTGCTCTCCGCAGGGCGTCTGCTGGGCCAGCCGGGATCCCCGCGCGGCCACGGCCGGCCTCTTTGTGTGGCCGCTGCAGACAATGGTCGTTGGGCTCCCGGCCCCGCTCTCCTCCTCCTCCTCCGCCTCCTCCGCCTCCTCCGCCGCCGCCGGGCCGCGGTTTTTTTTGGCAGGCCAGGGAGGGAATTCTGCTCCCGCCCCGCCGCGCCGCCCGCCCCGCCCTCCTCCCGCGCCGCCTGCCCGCGGCTCCCGGGAACCCCTGGCGGAGGCAAACTTGCAAGTTTGCAGGGCGCTCGCAACTCGGCGCCGGGCGGCGATCGCGGGGCGGCGCGGGCGGCGGAGCGGGGGCGCGCGTCGGCTGCGGGTAGGCGGGGGCGAGCGGCGGCGGCGGCGGCGCTGCGCCGGGTCCGCGCCCGTCGCGGGCCCCCCGCCGCCCCCCCGCCGCAGGCCGGGCCGGAGCGGGGCGCGGGCGCGCGGCGGCGGGGGCGCGGGCGGGCGGGCGCGCGCGCGGCGGCGCGCAGGCACAAGTAGTTTACATTGTTGGGCGACTTTTGCAACAACTCGCCGCGCCGCGGCCTCCGCGCGCCGCCGCCGCCGCCGCCGCCGCCGCCGGCTCCCCGCCGCCCGGGCCCGGGCCGGCCGCGCCGGGGGCCGCCGCGCTGCCTCCCGCAGCTCCGCGCCGGCAGGGCATGAGTTAGTCGGCAGGCAGACATGGACACCAAACATTTCCTGCCGCTCGGTGAGTGCTGGCCGCCGCGGGGCCGGGCGGGGGCCGCGGCCGGGGGCCGGGCCCGGGGCCCGGGCGGCCGGCGGGCGGGGGCGTCCGGCTCGGCCCTGCGCCCCCGGCCTTCCCGCGAGTTCGGGCGCCGGGCCCGGAGGGGTGGGCGCAGGGCAACTTTTCCCGGGCCCGGGCGGGCGGGTTGGGAGGGGGCGAGGGTGCCGGGCCCCACTTGCCCGGAGCGGGAGTGGGCAGAGGGCGCGCGGGGCGGCAGGTTCGCTCGGGACGAGGGGGGACCCCCAGAACCGGCGCGGGCTCTGCGCCCCGCGCGCCCCGGCCCCCGCGTCCCTCGGCGCCCAGCGCCCAGCCCCAACCGGGCCGCGCAAGAACCGGGCCTCAGCCGGAGGACCAACTTCTGAGCTCGCTCGAGGGCTCTCGGCCTCCTTGGCACCCAGACGGGGTGGCGCGCTGGGCCCGGAGTGGCCTCTGCGCTGCTTGCCCCGTGGGACAGCCGCCCGTTCCAGCAGGCCTCTGGCCCCTGGGTGTGTGTCCGTTGGAAAGCTAGCTGACACCCCTTTCTCCCCCATAGTTGCCCAGGCCGGTGGGTACGGTCACCCAGGATCCAGCATCACAGGGACTTCAAATTCAGAACTGGGGCCCCTCACTCTGGCACCCCCAGCTGTTCTCCAGTACTGGCTAGCCCCACGTCAGGGAGGACAGCCCAGAGGCAGGAGGGTCAGCTTTCCTGTCCTCTTGCTGCCATCCTGCCCAGCAGTTTCCAGCCCCAGGCTGCCTGCCTACTCCAGGCCCTGGTCCTAGCTCCGAGGAGTGGGCATAGTCAGAGGCCCCCACTCATTGCTTTCCCTAGGGTTTGGGAGCCAGTGAGAAGCAGGGGGCTTTATAAATGATCTCCGGGAAGGACATTAATTTGGTGTGGGGACGGCAGCCAGGCTGTCAGGCTGGTGAAGGATTTGTGCCGAATGGAAATTAAGACAACTGATTATGAACCAAACCCCATGACCGTTGCCCCTTCTGCCTGCCCACCCCCTACAGCGAGGGTGTGGGGGTGGGGTGCAGTTTGGCCACCCTGGGAGTTGCTTAGCACCCAGCATGGCTGCAGGGACATTTGGTGCTATTGAGAGGTCAGCCCCCTAGGGTTTTGAGGGAGCTGGTCTGAGCACCTGGCCTGTGGTTCAGGGCAGGCCTGCTACAGGGTCACTGGGGCGGGAGGTTCCAAGTGTGTCAGATCTGAGAAGACTTACTTCCCAACAGAAGTAGAACAGAGTGGGTGAGTGAGCACGAGGTCCAGCCTGAGGGGCTACGCATTCGTGCCCATTTTGCAGATGAGAAAACTGGTTGGGAGAAGTCCAGCTAAGGTGCTGAGTGGTGGGTTTGTATTGGAGTCCCCAGCTGGGGATGTCTGTGCATGGTGCTGAGGGACAGCCACTGCAGGGCCCGTGGGAACCGGTCTGGGGACATCTCCTTTTACTCCACGAAAGCTCTTGTACACACATGTGCTCATAGAACTGGGCTCGCCAGAAGACCCTTCCAGAGCAGGAATGTGTGCTCAGCTCAGCTTCTGGCCCCTGGACATGGCCAGGGCCTGGCTGCACTTTGGCTAATTCTTGGGAAGAGAACAAGTCCTTCTCCCTAATGCCCCAGAAGGGCCACAGCTAGTCCTATTAGTTGGCACGTGTGGGCCTGGCGCTGAGGGTGCCCAGGCTCCAGGGTGGCTGTGTTGGAGTCTCTATGAAGAGCAGAGGGTGTACCTCCAAGGTTCCCCATGGGCTTCGGTGAACTGTTCTATCCACGAGGTGCCTGGGAGTCTTGTGTTCGTGAAGTGGCAGCTCTGTGGGCCCAGCTGGTCACCTCCCAGGCAGCCCGTACCCCCAGGCTGAGTGGAGAGTCCTGGGCTCTGATTACATTTTATTTTTTCCTAAGCTTGTGACCGGCTCTGAAGTCCAATGCAGTTGAAGGTCCATTTAAGCGGCTACTTGCCTAAGCCCTTTTGTCAACACAGCCTAATCCCTCATGGGGGGTGAGTGTCAGAGGGCCTGGCTTGTCCAGGACCCACTGGCTGCCCCATCAGACCTGGAGCTGCGGGAAAGTCTCCACTGTCCCGTTCAGCTGCCTGACCACTTTGGGGGTCTGGGGCCAAGAGGGCTTCTTCTCAGAATCACCAAGGGGCTTGGTGGGCCAGGGAGTATCCCAGCTGCTGCCACTGAGCCCATCAGAGGCTGGGGGATTTGCCTGAGGCAGCCCTTGTTTCCTGGCCCTGCTGCCCAGGGCTGGCCTTGCTTCATGCCCATTGGGGAGATGGCCCAGGCTGGCCTCAGCTTGGATGGGGGGACTTGAAGGCTGAGCTTGCAAAGTTTAGAGGGGTCAGCCCACACCAGGCCCTCAGCTGCTAGTGGTGCATTTGCTTGTGGGGGCACCAGGTGGCCAGAAGCAGAAGCAAAGCTACAGGCCTTCTCCAGGGGGACACTCAGGGACCTGGCTGGGTAAGGGGCTTCTGGTAACATCAGAGCCCTTGGGACCCAAAATAGAGCACATTCCGGGGCCTCCCGAAATAACAGGGTCACGTGACTCTCTGAAGGCTGGGCTTGGCGTCCAGCTCGGGCCTGACGAGGCAGTTCGTGGCTGGGCCCTGGGCATGCCGATTGGGTGTCTGTTTTGGTGAACTTTGGAGGGGGCTCTGTTTGTTGACTTCGGAAGTGTTAGGGCGAGAAAAATGGCCCTCATATGCTGGCCTGATGGGAGCCATGGCCTTGCCAGCCTGGGGCTGACCACTGTGCCGGGGTCTGAGCGTGTGGTCCAGATGTGGGCCAGGCAAGCTGGGCCCACAGGGAGGGCTGGGGAGGGAGGGGAGCCCTGCACACAGCCTAGGGTGCATGTGGCTCCCGAGTCCTAGGGTGTGTGGGGTTCAGAGCTGGGCCGACAGCCTGATCACATGGGAGGCTGCAGTGGGCCGGCTCCCAGCTCCCAGCTCCACCAGTGCCCAGACAGCTCTTTCAGCTGTGCCTGTCCTTCAGGGCCTGTGGCAAGGCCTGCTTCCTCCGGGAGGCCCCACGGACTGCCTGTGAGGGGCCCTGTCCCAGCCCCTCTGTGGCTGTGGGGTGGTTATAGTTGGTGATCTTTGTTTTCTTTTTTGGAAAAGGATGCCCAGAGGGTTTGTGGAATTTGTGTGGGTGCAGGGTGGGTGTTGCAGCCTGTGCACCCCCATTCTGAGAGCTGGCTGTGCATGCCCTGGGGCTCTGTGTCTGGAGGGATGGGACAGAACTCACCTGTCCGGGGGATGCTGCTGGGGGTGGGGTGGAAGCCTAGCAGGTCCACCAGAGCCAGGGGGCTGCTGGGCACTACCTTCTTAGGTAGTGTGTGGTCTTACCATGGTTGGAGTATTTCAGGGATGGGGTCTTGAGGGCAAGCATGGCCTGGTTGAGAAGAGGGCTTCTGGGCCTGGCCTGGCCCAGCTGTCTCGGCAGATGCAGGGCAGGGGCTCCCAACTGGCTCGGGGCCAGGACAAGTCAAGACCTGCCCTCCTCTTCTCTGCTAGGCTTGAAATTTGTGAGCCAGGGCCCTGAGGTGTCCCATTGGCTGGCTAATTTCCGTGGGAACTGGCCATTGGCCAGATCCAGGATAGGCAGGGGTGTCAGCTCTCGAGTCTGAGTATCTGGTCTATGGCCGGTGGGAGCCAATGTCCACTGGGACTCACCTTCCAGGCCTTTGTCCCCACATGCAGTAGGCAGGTCAGTTTCATGGATGGCATGCTGGGTGGGGAAGGGGCCAGTCCCTCTCTCCCCCCTGCCTGCCTGCCCCAGCATGGCCGTCCTATAGGGTGCAGTCCTGGCATCCTTCTCCCTCCTCCTTTCTCATACACTCCTCAGCTCTGGAGTGAGTGACCACAACGTCCCCCACATCCCTGAGGGACAGGCAGCTCTGACAACGACCCTGGCTATCTGCATTTGTAAAATGGAGCACTCCTTGCTCCTGTAGGGTGCTGAGCAGGCTGGCTAGGAGTTCAGGGAGCTCTGTGCATGGGGTGTCTCTCCCCCTTTCTGAAGGCAAGGCCTGCAGCTAGGTTCTCCCTGGGCCACAGGCTTGGGTCGGTATGGGGCCAGTCTGCAGTGTTGAACCAAAACTGACCTGAGGCCCTCTGGTGCCATCCAGGATGGGAACAGATGGGAGAAGGAGAGGGTGTCTGCAAATAGCAGCCCCTTGGTGGGGGCCGTCAACCTGCCACAGAAGCTCTGGTCCCTGCCAGGCTCCTGGGACCAGCCCCACCCCACTGCAGGGACTGTCCCTGGGGTCGAGGAGTTGGGGGGCGAGGGCCGGGCGCCTGCACACCCACCCGCGTCTGGTGCGAGATGTTCTGAGCAGTTGTGCCCCAGCGCCTCACAGACAGGGAAATTGCACCCTAGAGTTACAAAGCAATCGTCTAGCTCAGCAGCTGAACGAGCGTGAAACGGAGCGGAAAGCAGCTAGATAAAATTGGCCCAGGCCGCGTGGGGGAGCGAGGGGACACACACACGCACGCAGGCCCAGCGTGCACAGGCGTGGATGCGTGCACACGCACGCGCCCTTGCTGAGTTCGAATCCTGCTTGTGGCCTGGCCAGGAGCTGGGCTGTGCCCCATTCCCCTGCAGGGGGGCAGCGGGGCGGGGGGAGGCCCTCTCACTCCTTCTGGACCTGGGGGCTCCTGCCAGTTCTGTCAGCCCCGTCCTCCTGCGTTTCTATCAACTTGCCCAGGACCTGCCTGCCCCCATGAGGATCCCAGTGGCCCGTGGGCAGTGGGCACCTGCTGTGTCCTGGGGACTTAGCTTTCAGGACGCCCCAGGAACTTCACAGAGGCAGGCCACCTGGCGGAGGGAGACAGCCCTAGGTGGGTTGTGTCGGTCCTCGTGCCCTGGTGTCCTGCCTCTGCACGGTTCTGCTTTTGCTCAGTAAGTTGCTGTCACAGGCCTGGGCCCAGCGCTGTGCTCGGCCAGACCTGGCTGGGGTGGGGTCTGTTCCCCAGCTCCTCCCGCCTCTGGGGCATCCTCAGAAGCTGCCCACCTGCCGGTGGGGCTGCGCCTGCCAGGTTCCCCGGGAACCCCCATGAACTCCATCTGGTGTGTTGTGTCAAGAGTGGGGACACCTATGAAGGCTGACTCCTGGCCCTGGGAGTCTTGTCCCCTTCTCCCCCCCCCCCCCCGCCCAGGCCCTCCAGGGAGTGGAGACCCCGAGCTCACCCCAGGGTCATCCTGCACTGTGGGGGCAGGTGGGCTAGAAGACCCCCGTCCCCTGCATAGCTGCAGGTGGATGAGCAGCAGGGACTGGGGCAGCTCATACCACCAAGGCCAGGTGTCTGGCAGCAGGCTCCAGAGGGACCTGGGGGAGGAGCCAGGTGGGGCTGGCCACACCGGGTCCTCAGGACAGGGCAGGGACTCGGTCATCACTGTGGTCCCCGCCCCAGCACACGTGCACACATGTATGCACACACGTGCCCTGTGGGGCTGGGGGCAGGCACAGCGGCCAGGAGCCCTTCCAGAGGCGGACCAGGCCTGCCTGCAGCTGTGTCCACTGTGGGTTGTGGGTTGAGAGCACCCATCAGGCACTGGCCTGTCTCGCCTCCCACAGGAGAGGGGCAGCACAGGAAGAGGCCCCTGTCAGCCTTCCAGTGTGGGCCTTGCCACAAGAGCGGGGTTGCAGCAGGTGGGGGCAGGACACCCTGTGGCAGGTACAGCCAGACCACGGCCCAGAGGCCAGCCTGGAGGTTGAGGTGGGGGGGCGGGGGTGGGCAGAGCCAGCAGCATTGTTGGGGTGGGAGGGAGGCTGGGCGGGCTGGGTACCGAGGCCCTGTGTGGTGACACTCCAGATGGAGGTAGATTGGAGGCAGGGGGCTTGAGGAGGTGGTCCTCATTGCCTCTCTGGCAGCTCACTGGTCAGCGAGGGTGGGGTGGGAGCTCCCAGTGGCCTCTTAGAGGCTTAGGAATGTCCTGGGCCAGCCTGGGGGTCTTCACCCTTCCTGGCCAGAGACTCCCTGCACATGGGAGGGAGAGGACTCTTTTTCAGCCCACTCCCCATGCCCGGGTTGGCTCAGTCTCCCCAACCACTGCCCTGCCCTGCACCTCAGCCCACCCTGGCCCTCAGAACCTTGGCCTGACCCCGGGTAGATTCCTTCCACCAGTTCCCCCCACCCATCTCAAGGCCTGGGGGCCCATGGCATCAGGGAAGGGTCCTGGGGTCTGTGGGGCAGGGGGCAAACAGAGCAGTGGTTAAGAGAGTCGAAGCCCAGGCTGGGAAGGATGTCCAGGGCTGAGCATGGGATGACGTGGGAGCGGCTGTCCCCAGGGGCCCCAAGGACCATGGTGGAGACCAGGCTTCAGGGCTGGGGAATGGGACCCTGAGGTGCTTGGGTCAATCCCTAGGGTCTGGGTGTGAGGTGTGAGGGCTGCCTGTGTGGAGTGCTCCCTGCCCAAGCCCAAGTCCACCCTTCGTGACAACCTTGGCCCTGACTTCTTCTGAGACAGGCTCCATTAACTGGGGATGAAGGGGAGCCCTCAGCCTGAGCCCCGCTTCTGGGAGTGCCCAGAGCCTGCCCCAGCTACCCTGCACCAACGATCATCTGTCTGGGCCTCCGTTTCCCTGACTGCCCTAGGGCACGGGGCTGGCGCTGACCATGTCAGTCGAGCACCGAGGGGAGGGAGAGTGAGTTGGGCCAGGGCCAGGCCGTGTGTAAATCCTGCAGCTACCGCGGATAAACCCCGTGGAGTTCAAAGCCGGGGGTTTGGCGTGGGGCGGTAACGAGGTTACTGATCCAGCAGGCTCCAGGATGCGGGGGCGGGAGCAGGGCTCTGAGTAGCCCATGACTGACCGTGTAGCCCAAGTGTCTGTGCTGGCCCTGCAGAGGTCAGGTGGTGACAGCCCTAGGGGCTAGAGTCACTGCAGTCAGGGGAACTCGCTGCTAGCCCTGGGTCCCCTCCCTTCCCTGATGCCCGTGAATGCTCCCTTCCCTTCCAGGACTCTCGGTGTCCTCGGCATCCCCGTCCCTGTGCACAGTGGAGAGCACCGGTGGTGGCCACGGCTTGAGACTGGCCCCAGGGTCTGAGTCCTGCCGTCTACCTTGCTGCCACCCAGGTCCCTCCTGGTACCGTGGTGACCACACCTGTGCTGGGCTTTGAGGCCTGGCTAGTAGGGCAGGGCTTGGCAGGAGTGGGCTGCAGTGTGTGGCCACCGTTCCGAGGCTTCCTGAGGGCAGGGCCTGGCTGAGGTGGCCCCTGCACTCGCAGCACAGGCGTCCGAGAGCTTGTTCTACTTCCGGAGTGACCAGAAAGACCCAATGCCTGACCCCAGTGGCACTGCACCGTGAGGGCTGTGTCCTGGCGCGGGCTGGACCCACCCGGCCTTGCCAGCCACATGCTCCCTGATAGGGCCAGGCATCGGGCAGCGTGTCACTGGCTGTGGTGGCCACGTGTGCCAGCTGTCCCTTGAGCTCCACTCTCTATGGGGAGGGCCCCTGTGTGGGGCCAGTGCGTCCGCACCAGAGGTGAGCGCTAGACTGGGCGAAGGCAAGCTCTGGGGCCGAGCCCACCGTCCCCACCTGGTCTCTGGGGCCGAGCCCACCGTCCCCACCTGGTCTCTGGGGGCTGAGCCCACCGTCCCCACCTGGTCTCTGTCCTCTGGTTGGCCTCCTTCACGTGCCTCTGGCCACCCAACTTTACGGTGGCTCTGAGTGCACTTGACATGGGTGCCACAGCTTCCTGAGCCCCCTGGCCCTGCCCTGCTCAGGATAGGGTGCAGCCTGGGGTGGGGTGGGGCCAGTTCTGGGCTGTGTGGCTGGGGCAGGTCCCTGCTCCTCTCTGGGCCTGCCTGCGCCCACTGGTAGTGGAGGCCCCTGTGTCTACCTCCTTGGCTCTGTTCTGATGGGCTGGTGGCCCAGCTGGGGACCAGCTCCTCAGGAAATGGCTCTACCCCTCCTTGGTTGAGTGGGATGGGAACTAGGTGAGGGGCCAGAGTCCCGGGTCCAGAAGACATGACCTCTGAGCCTGCCAGGAGCGGGGTCGCCCCAGCGGGAGTGTTATGTGAAAGCACTCTGGGTGAGGACATGGTGGTCCCTAAGAGTGGGGGTGACAGGACAGGGGGTGCACAGATGAGTGGGTCACCTCATGCTGGACACCATCCACGGCCAGGTCAGCTCCTTCTGTCCCTGAGCTCTGTCCTCCCCTGCCTGGAACCTTCCATGGCTCCCCGCTGCTCCACTGTGGAGGCCAGGCCTGCATCAGTGTGGGGCCCACAGCCTTGTTTCTTCAAGCTCCTCTCAAGGCCCCCCTCGCTTCCCCGCGTCTGGCGCTTACAGGGGACACAGCCTGTTCCCCAGGGCGAGTGCAGGCCCCCCAGAGTTGGGCTATGTGGACCCCATCTTGCACGCTCACATTGCTTCACTGAAAGTTGCTGGGGAAGGCAGTCGGGGAAGCCCCACAGGTGATGCTGCAGTTGGGCTTTGAAGGATGAATAGGAGTTTGCTGGGTGGACTGTGGAGTTATGGTGGAGAGAATGGGTGGACCCTCTCCAGGAGGTTATGGCCCCTGCCAGGGGTCCCGGGAGGCGATGCCCATGTGGGCGTGAGCAGGGGTCTTCCTAGAGGGGTTCAGGAGATCTGTCAGCTGGCTGGGCTCCTCCGGCCTGCCCCCGCCAGGCAGCTGGGTTCCAGGTCTGCTGGTGGGGAGCCGCGTGAGCCGGGGGTGTGGTTGGCAGTCTGGGAAGGATGAACCCTGCCAGGAGCGCAGGGCAGGCTGGGCCTGGCTGCCCCCAGCCTGCTGCAGGTAGCCCCTCCGAGTCGTCCCCTGCTGGCCTCTGTCCCCTCCTTCCTGGGTGCTGGACTGCTTCCTGGATATGAGCGTGACCCTCTCTGGCCCACCACATGTTGCTGCCCAGTGCAGGGCACTGGCCCTCGTTGGGGCCCGCGCTGGATGGAACAGCTGGGGTCCCTTCCCTGCCTGCCAGTCTGCCCTGTGCCCCTCAGTCCCTCCCTGCCTGTCCTGACAGCTCTGGCATTGCCTGCCCGGGAGTCCCCCATGTGCCAGGCTGTCTGTCGGTCCCTTTCACTCTACTTGCTGGATGGAGAACAGCTCCTTTGGGACCAGAGTCCAGGGGAGGTGCTGGGGCCTCCACCCCATCCCTGCTGTGGACTTTCTGCCCAGGATCAAGGTCGAGGAGGAGGGCGGGAGGCGGGGCCTTCGTCACTGGGTGCCAGGCCTCCTGGGCCCTGTGGTGGTGGGCGGGCCCAGAGTGGGTAGCCAAGGCGGGGGGCAAGCCTCCCTGGCACAGGTGGGCACCAGCCCTGCTGTCCCGCGGGGCCCACCCTGCTTCTAGGCTGGGACAAGGACCTCACCCTGAGAGGAAGAGTGGCAGTGGTCTCGGGGGCTGCCCGTGACCGCACCGTGCAAGGACGTCAGGCCCGTCCCTCCCTCTGCCACGTGGACTTTGTAACCAAGCCTGCTGGCCTCTCCTTTTTATCTCGGTTTCCTCCTGGGCAGAGTGGAAGGAAGGAGGTGGGACAGGAGGTGAGGTGGGGAGCGCTGGGCTGGGGACCCTGGGCAGACATTGCTGATCAGCACAGATCTTCCCTGCCAGGCCCTGGGACCTCGGAGGCTGGCCCACCTCTCGTCACGGATGGGAGTTGGCGCTCAGGTTGTGTTTGCTGCCGAGTCTGCAGCGCCGGGTGCAGCCGGGCCTCGTGATGTTTGTTGAATGAGTTGGTGCTCCCTGCGGCCTCCCTGCGGCCTCCCTGCCCTGCCGGCCTCCCCAGGTCAGCAATGTCCAGGGGTGCACCATCCCTTGCAGAGGAGACTTTAAAATGATGGTGGTCACTTGAATCATTCTAGGGCTCCGTCCCACTTACCAGGGAGGGGAAGTCCTGCTGTGTGTCCAACCTGGTGCTCACCCAGGAGGGGCCGGTGCCCTGCACCCGAGGACTCTTGGCTCCGTGCTGGAGTTGGGCCCTGGGGCTGTGGGGCCTGCCTCCACCAAGAGTGGCCCCCACCCTTGCTTGGTGCACCTGCTGCGGCTGAATCTCGGGTCTCCCTCTGACGCAGGCTCCAGAGAGCTGCAGAGTTGCAGCCCACGTGCCTGCTGTGTGGGGGCCGGCTCCTTCCTTGGCGGAGTGGTCTGCTGAAACTTGTTGGCCTTGGGGGTCACGACCAGGTGAGAAGGTCAGGACGAACCTTCCACCTGCCCGCTGCCTGTCCACCCAGCACCCATCGGCAGACAGCTGAACAGGCCCAGCCCTGGAAGGGCACCACGGCACCTGGGGGGCCAGTGGCTGGCAGGTCCCGTGCTGCCCTTCGACAGTGAATGACCTTGGGCCAGACTTCTTTAACCTCTGCCTCAGTGTTCTTGTCTGCAGTGGTGGGTGGTGAAGTGGGTGAGTTTAGCACTCAGTGGCTGTCTGCGAACGTGGCCCAGCGAGTGCGGGTCGTGGCTGATGGATTCCTGTCTCCGTCTGGGGTGGGGCTGGTGTCACTGGGGGGTGTGAGAAGTGTGGGGTGGGTTAGGCTTTCAGAGTTGGGGCCCGAGGAACGTGTAGGAGTGCGCCAGCAAGAGGGCAGGTTTGCGCGTCTTACCTGAGTCTCAGCTCTGTGTTGGCAGAGGCTTTGGACAGAGCTCGTTGGCACTGCGGTCTGTGTCTCACACAGCAGTGCCCCTTCCCGCACAGGGACCAGCTCCGGGACCCCTGGGGTCCTGGGGCTCTGTGGGTGTAGAGCAATTTCAGTGGATGTAGAGCTCAGAATTTGACCCCCAAAGAGAAATGAGACGGGCAGGTGTCACTTAGCTCGGCCACTGCCCACCAGCCCTGTGGAGCCAGGGAGGCAAGGTCACTGACTGCTGGTGCTCCCAGAGGGCCCCTCTGTCTGTGTGGCCAGCGGGTGCCACTGGCAGGGCCCCTTCCTCCTGGGCTGCCAGGCTGGTGGGGAGCTGAGGGTCAGCAGGCAGCATATGAAGGTCTGGGACTCACTAAAGGTGGGGAGGGAAGGAAGCCAGGTGGGGGACAGAGAGGGACTTTGGGACTGAGAGGTGACTAGAGGTGACGTGGAACACAGGGTGCAGAGCTGTCTGCACATGCTCAGGTGCACAACAGGGGCTCTAGAGAGGGGTTGCCGTGACATCGGTCACATAACTGGGGTGTGGGGAAGAGTGGGATAGCTGGTGTGGCCAGGCCAGGCCCAGGTGGACAGAGGCAGGGATGGCCCCAGGGTGCACAGGTCAGAAGGCTCTGGTCTGCTAGGAGAGGGGGATGGAGCCAGAGCCCCTGGAGGGTCCCGCGCCACTCGGGATGTGGCGTCGGGCCTGCGTTTGTGGAAGCAGTGGCTGCCGGGACAGTTGGGTGCTGACCAGGCAGGGCAGTCAGGAGTCTTCACCAGGAGGCAGGTGTGGGCGACCGGGGTGGTCTCTCCTGGGAGGAGGCATGGTGGGGACCCCGTGAAGGGTGCCCTTTGGGTCCTTTATGGGCTGTGCCAGGACTCCATGGCTCTGGGTGCCCGTCCTGCACAGGGCTGTGTTCTTGGTGGGCCTCCCGAAGAAATGCCCTGGCAGCCGCCAGGAGGGCACAGCTGAGCGGGGCCTGGTGTGTCCGAGACCGCTGGCTGGCAGCAGATCTGATGGGGAGAGGGGACCCATGATCCAGATGTCCCTCCCCGTAGCATGCTCCTCTTCCTTCCCTGGCACTAGGAGGGCCAGCCTGGGCACTTGGGAGGTGACCCTGATCCTGGGTTCTCATCTGGCTGAGTGAGACACACATGGGACGAGACTCCCTGGCCCTGGAAGCCTCAGGTGGGCACCTGGCTTCTAGGTGATGCGGTGGCTCCTAACAGTGGCTCTGCAGCTCCCCGCAGCTCTGCTGCCTGGCCAGCCTGGTCAGTGTGGTCCATGGTCCTCTCTCAGTGGGGAGGTGGGCAGGTACATGTGGAGTGGCCCTGCTAGGCATTCTGTCCCTCGGCTTATTCCTGGCTCCTGTGACTGTCGAGCTGTGTGGTTTATAAAGAGGAGCCTCCGGGGCTTCAGAGGCCTCCTGTGTCAGGCTGTGTCCAGCCCTCCTGCTGCAGAGCTTGCAGGGTCCAGATGCACCAGGCTCCGGCTCAGGTGGCACCCTGGCCCCTCCAGCCTAGGCCCACGTCCCCTGGATCATGGGGCCATCCCTGGGTGAAGTGTTGGGGAGAGGCCTGCTCTGTGGCCAGTGGACTGGTGGGCTCCCTACCAGGCTTATCTGCTGGTGGTCAATTATTGTGTCTCCCTGTTGGGCAGTGGGGACATGCTGATGGTCGGGGAGGGGACAGTTGCCCATGCTCATGTGGCCCTGGATGTGGCTGATAAACTGTGAAGCTCATTATCGGAGGGCAGCCCGTGCCCCCACCCCTGCCCGCAGGGTGGCCAGGTGCTGCCCTCTGCCTGGCCTTGTGGGGGCAGGTGGGGGAATGTGTGGGCTCCTTGGGGACTCAGGGTCCCCAGAGGTCCCCAGACCTCTGCCAGGGCTCTGGGCCTCCCTTCCCACCCTCTGCCGTCTTGGCCTGTGGCCTGCTTGCCAGCCCTCCTACCTGCTGGCTGGCTTCCTGGGAGCCATGCTGCCGCCTCACCACGGCTCTCCGCCTCCCACGGTGGCCGCCTCATCAGTAGCCCTTGCCTGAAGGGACCAGGGACTTTGAGGGACCTGGGTTGCTGGCTGGTGAGCCTGGCATCTGGGTGGTGCTGGCAGTTACTGAGACCTGGGGCCCGTGGAGTCCCGTGGCCCTGCTCCTTCCGTCCTCCGCCTCCACCTGTGAGGGCCTTGTCGGTGGGACCAGCCTGGTGCTCTCTGGCCAGCTTAGGGGTGCAAGCCTGGAGCCCACTTAGCAGAAAGGCCAGAACTACGGTGGCAGCATATGGCCCTCTGCCTCTTCCCTCCTGCTAGCCCTTGGCCACACTGGCCTTCCCAGCTCTTCTTGGCTCCCGGGGCCTGGACCCTGGGAGTGCAGGTCAGTGGGCTCCTGCAGGTGGCCAGGGTCCAGGCAGAGCATGTGTGTGGGGGTATCTGGGCGTGTGTCCTGGGGAGCCTGTTGGGGTGGGCGCATGCCCGTGGGGTGTGGGTGTGTGCACCTGTGTCCGGGAGCCTGTGTGGGCACCCATGCCCAGGTATGGGTGTGTGTGTGTGAGTGCAGGGGGGTTGGGGCAGGTGGTGTCAGGGGAAGAAGCAGAGGGGGCAGTGCCACCAGATGGTGTGAGCACAGGAGTGTGGGCAGCACAGGGCTGTAGAGGGCCCACAGCAGATGTACGTCCTTGAAAGACCCCGGCTGTGGTAGGGAGGGTCAATGGTGATGTCGCCCTTTGACTTCCCTGTCCAGTTCTGAGGAAGTGGCTGGAGGTGGTGGTTCAGATCAAGGGGTGGGGGCCAAGGGGCTCCTGGTTTGAGGGACACTGCAGTAGTGCCTCCTGGGCCAGCAGTCCCTGCGTGGCCCACCCCACTGCCCAGTTATCCACAGTGGTCTCGCCGCCTCCAGTGCTAGGCAGACCCACAGTGCGCCTTCGATCGTGTGGTGCCTTGCCGGGCTTACAGCAGTGGAGACCTCTGTGGTCAGGGGGAGAGGGTCGTGGCTGCACCATCTGTGGCCTGGACGACCTGCCCTGCCCTCCGTTCCGGGCAGAGGCCTGTCTCCCGCGAGGTCTGTGTTGGGAGGACGGGCCTTGCTATCCTGGGCCGGGCCGTCACCCTGCTTGGGTGTGAATGGGTCTGGTGTGAACCCTGGCGAGGCCCGACAGGAGGGACAGGACGAGGCTTCCTCTAATTGTGTGGAGAGGAAACGGGCTGAGCGGCGTGGCGGGCCAGCCGAGAGCCCAGCCATCCTGGACTCTAGCCTTGTGCTCCTGTCTCCCGGCTGCCCGCCTTGGGTAGGGGGTGTGTGCCAATGAGGACCACCCTGGTGGGGAGCACAGGGGACCACAGTCCCTGCTGTGGAGGGGCTGTTGCAGGGTGCTGCATATCTTTCCTGTCCCCCGGAGGTCAGCCCTGTCCACAGGAGGCTGAGGCTCCCGTCAGGGCTGGCCCCTGCCAAGGTCACATACTGGTCAGTGGTAGAGTCAAGATTCGAACCCTGGTCCTCTGACTCCTCCTTGGGACGCTTCCTGCCTGGGTCCCAGGTGCCTGGTTGGCGTCTGGGGTGGGCGTGTGGCTGGCTGCAGGCGGGGCCAGAGCTGTGCCCACCCTCCCAGGCGGGGATGCCCTGTTTCCTACACAAACAGCCTGGCTGGCAGGGCAATTTTATTTTTATTTCCTATTTTTACTTCCCCTGTTGACTCTTTTTAGCAACTCTGGGTCAGATAGGCCCCACCCTCCAGTCTCCACCCGGCTTCCTGGCCCTGGCCTGGGACCGCAGGGCAGGGAGCGCGTGTGCACGTGTGTGTGTGTGTGTGTGTGTGTGTGTGTGTGTGTGAGAGAGAGAGAGAGAGAGAGACACCTTGGGGTGGGGTTGGCGGGTACACCCCTCGGGCCAGGGAACTCCTTTGGTCCCCAGAAGTTCTGCCAGAAGGTCCCGTCCCACCCTCTGGACCGGCGATGGCAGCTGGTGGTGGCGGGGCAGGCCTTGGATAGCGACTCAGTTTCCCACGCACCTCTCCTGGCTCTCCCTGGAGGTGGGCACGCTGGGTGGGTGGGACCTGGCCTTGGGGTAAGCAATGCCCAGTATTCCTGGCTTGGGCTTGGCTGGGCAGGGCGCAGTGAGGGCAGGCAAGCTCAGGTGTGCTCTGGCTGTCCCCCCGCGGCTCCGGCCCCACCTGTTGAGGGATCCGCTGTGCTGTGAGCTCTGCAGAGTGAAGCCCACCTCTGGGGTCTGAGCTTCTGGTCAACTGGGGCCTGCCTGGGGGCTGCTGCTGGCTATGGAATGAGGAGACCCCTGATCCGGAGGCATCTCCCTGAGGGCCCTGCTGGGGGCCCTCACCGGCCTGCCGCAGCTCAGGCAGGCCTTGTGTGGGGTTGTGGGTCCTGAATGACAGGAGCAGCCTGGAGAAGCCCAGGCCACTGTGGCTCCCAGGTCCGAGCAGGCCGGTGTTCCAGTGGAGAAGGACTGGCTAGCTGGGGTCAGTGCCTGGGAGAGGGGCGCCAAGCCTGTTGCACTCTGGGAACCCTGGGAGGGAGTTGCTCCCGTTCACAGGGGAGGACCAGGCTCAGAGAGGCCAAGTAGGCGCGGGGACCACCAGAGTGCAGCGTGGAGGGGGGAGGGGGTCCTGTGGGCACGCTGAATTGTGCAGCCCAGGACACTGAGGCAGGAGGCAGCCACAGAGCCCAGTTTTCCTCCTGGCCTCCTGCCCTGGCTGGCTCAGCCCCAGGCAGCTGGTGGCTGTCATCCTGTGGCTGTGGTGACGGCCGCATCCTCAGCCCAGGTGGTGTGGAGGTGTGGCTGTGGAGGTGCATGTGTGGGTGCCCAGATCAACCCTCTGATTGGAGGCCAGGAAACAGTCCTGTGGCTGACCCCGCTGGGGAGGGGGCTCCGGGTCCAGATCCCCCTCAGTGCTCCCCAGCTACGAACCCTGGGCAGGAGCTCTCCTCTGAGCCTCGACTTCTGCTCTGTGAGGTGGGTCCAGAGAGGTCATGAGGGCCACCTGGAGTAGGGCTTGTCCCTTGGTTCCTGCACCGGATCAGGGAGCAGAAGGCCCCTCTGGAGGGGTCCTTGTCTGAGGGGAGGGAGAGCAGTTGCTTGCTCCAGGTTCTGTGGCCTGTGGAGGGTCGCCGTCAGTGTCCGGCCTGCAGAGCCTGGCGTCCCTGGGACCTGCCGTTTACCGTCCCTCTGAGTGGCCCCTGCCTCCTCCCTGGGGAGTGGCCCCAGGCCTGAGCCCGGCCTCTGCTCTCCTCCAGAGGACCTCTCGGCAGGTCCATGAATGCGCAAGGCCACTCCCAGCCGCCGAGGGCCTCAGTTTCCCAGCCCGAGCAGCACTGGTGCAAGGGTGTTCTGGATGGGGGGGGGGGCGCGGCTCCTGGCCCTGGGGTGCTTGCTCGGCTGGCTCTGGGGCTTGGCTTCCTGCCCTCCCTGCCGCTGCCGGAAGGGGCTGTGATTGGGGTCCGCCCGTGGGCCTGACTCAGCAGCCGCAGGGTGGGGGAAACGAGGTTTCTCCACAAAACCCCAGGCCCGGCACCCGCCCAAGGCCAGATTCCTCCTGTGACAGTGTGTGTGATGGTGTGTGGCGGTGTGTGTGTGGTGGTGTGTGCGGTGTGCGTGGCGGTGTGTGGCAGTGTGCGTGGTGTATGCAGAGTGCTTGAATTTTGTCTCTGGGGCGGGGGCCAGCAGGTGGGTGGAGGAGATTCTGGGCCCGAGACTTTGGGCTCCTGCTGCAGACCCTGGGGTGCTCCCGGGTACCAACCAGCTCCCCACTCCAACAGGTATCCACCTGTGCACGGCCTCCTCCAGGAAGCTGTGCTGTTTGGTCCCTTCCACCCTCCACAGGTGCTGTCTTCCCGAGGGCCTCAGTGCTGGGCTGTGCCTGCTGTGGACTTGTGGCCCTGGGCCGTGGGCATGCAGTAGGGATTGGGGGCTCTACCTACCAGGACATTGGGCTGCGTGGCCAAGCCTTGGCTGGGCAGAGGTACCTGGGAGAGAGTTGGGGTCAGAATCTAGAGCCTGGCCTGAGCTACTGGGCGCAGAGTGGATCCTCTCCTCCCCTCAGGGTCCAGCGGGTCTGGCCGCTCCTGCTCTGCCTGGACCACTGGTGGACCACTGGGAAGCATTTGTGTCCCAGAGGACATTATCAAACCCATGGCTGTGCTGGGGCCTCAGTGTCCCACCTGGCAAGTGAGTGATGTTGCCCGGGGGCGTGGGAGCTGATGTTGGCAGCCTGAGGTCGCTGGGCTCCCAGGGCCAGGTGCCGAGTGCTTCTCAGGAGCAGCAGTCAGGAAGGCGCTGCAGGTTTGGGCCACAGCCGTGACGTGGTTCTCGTGTTCCCACGCTGGCCAGCAGTGGGGGAATCGGCTCTCCCCTGGCTCCTTAGGCCCTGCTCTTGGCCTGCGTAAAGCAGGGACGAGGCTGGGTTGGGACAGGGAGTCTGCTCTGGGCGTGTCTGCCTCCTGGCTGCTGCTGGGCCTCCCGAGTGCCTCCTGTCTTCTCCCCGCAGCCGGGTGGGCAAGACGGGAGAGTCGCTGGGGCGGTGTAGGTGGTGCCCGGGCCTGTCCTCTGGCCCCCTCTTCTGTGCATTATGAGTGACGAGAAGTGGAGACCCCTTGAAGTCTCTGGCCTGGTCACTCCTGGCCAGAGAAACATGGGTGCAGGGGCAGTGGCAGATCTTGTGTCCAGACGGTCCTCTTGCAGGACAGCCTCCTGGATGTCCCCGGCTGGGAGGGTCTCCCCAGGCCCACGTCCCTGGAACCTGTGCCTCCGTTGTTCTTGTAGGGACAGTATGGTGGTGGGAGCAGCAGTACTGGGGCGTCTGGGTGGGGTGTGGCAGGGACCCGTGGCAGTCCTGAGTGATGGGGTTGTGGGGATCCCCAGGGCCTCTGGTCCCAGAGCGTGCATGTGTCCTGAACTGCTGACCTTGACCATGCCTTCCTCCTCAGAGCCCCCTGCTGCCCGCCCAGCCCTGCCCCACCTCTGCCCGCCCAGGCACTGTGCGGAGGGGTGCTCTGGTGGCAGGTGTGTCCCTGGTCCTTGCCGCCGAGTGCTCCTGATGCCCTTCTGTGAATCCTCCCACGGCTGCCACCCCAAGGCCCTCTCTTAGGTGGTGCCAGCACCAGGAACTCCCCGGCCCCCGGCTGAGGTGGTCTTGCCCCTCTGGCCATGGTTGCTGCCCCCCAGGCTTGCTGTCCCTCAGAGGACTTGGTGCTTCCCGGGACACTTGAGCGCTGGTCTGTCTCCCTGGAGGGCTCCGGGCTCTGGGGCCTGTGGGTGTCCAGGGGCCAGGCCCGTCTGGGCTCCACTGCTCCCTCCCTGCTGCCTTCTTCCATCTGCACCCTGTGGAGCCTGTGAGGACGGCCTTTTCAGGAGGCCTCCGGATAGCCAGGGGAGGCTGGCCTTTGCCACTCAGTGGAGGGGAGACGCCGTGCCTGACGTGGCCCTCGGGGGGTGTGGGGTGTGGGTGTGGGCTGCGGGTCCCAGGAGCAGGAGCTGTTTTCTGGCTGCACACAGCAGGACGGCCCTCCCTGGGTGGTGGCCCTGCAGGTGAGAAGCAGCTGGCTGGGCTGGGAGCCTTGGCCCTGGCCCTGGGGGCAGTGATGTGGAGAACCAGCAGGAAAAGGGTTAAAGGACCCGGGGAGGTAATAATGTCTCTGATTTTCCTGTGTGATTTAATAAAAATGTAGATCACGGGCGGAGGACCGGGCCATGGTGTCGGCTGAGATTAATTGCGGCGCTTGGTGGTCAGCCTGCCTTTGTCTCAGAGCCCCGAGCAGGGCCATCCCTCTGCCTGCCCAGGAGGCCTGAGACTGAGGGACGCACACTTTGCCCTCCTCCTAGATGGGCAGTTGGAGCATCCGGGCGTCTTCGGAGCAGGAGGAGGGCTGCAGAGGTGCCTTGGGTGGCCTGGTGGGTCAGAGCCAGCGCCTTCTCTGACCAGGAGCATGGGCAGGGAAGAGGACAGCCTGGGCCCTGCATTGACAATGACCCAGTCCTGGGTATGTGGAGGGGTCTCTGGCCACAGTGGTCAGGGGAGACTTTCCTTGGGGTGATTTTTGAGCCAAATTATGGGGTGATGGCTCAGCAAGAAGCACGTGCAAAGGCCCTGAATGGGAGGGGGTGTCAGTGCAGAGCTGGGCAATGAGGTGGGGGCAGGAGTGGGGCTGGCAGAGGGCAGAGCCAGCAGGGGGTTGCGGGCAGCACTGGGTCCCTGTAGTCATGATCAGCCTTAGAGGGAGGGCAGCAGAGGTCCTGACTCTGGAAGCTGGCAGATTCTCGTTGCTGGTGGGAAAGGACCCCGGGGGCAGGAGTGAATGTGGAGGCCTGTGGGGACAGTGGCCACGGGGAGGCAGGAGCTGGTGGATCTGGGCTGATATGAAGGATCCAGGTCTGGGGTGTGGGCTCCGAGTGGCTGCAGAGTGGGGGTCAGTGTGGTAGTGGGCCGCGGGGCACAGCTGGAGGGAGTTGGGTGCTGGACTGGGTGGAGAGGGTGGGCTGCTCTGCTGCTGCTGGGTGGGGGGGAGGGCCATGGATGCTGACACCCGGGACTGGGGAGACCTGGCAGTCTCCCAGGCAGTGAGCTCCAGGTGGGGCTCAGAGCTGGAGGGTGAAGGTGGTGTGTGCAGCCACATCCTGCTCAGGGTAGTGACCAGGAAGGTGCCTGGCCCGTCCCCAGCCCCAGCACCTCAGGTCAGCCTCTCGTCTCCTGCCATGGACTCAGGGCCATTGTGCAGAAGGTTCTCATCTCAGGATGCAGGCGGCTGATGGGCAGATAGAGTCAGACAAGTTCCGCCAGACCCAGGCAGGCTCGTCACTTTCAGAGAGAGACGGAGCGTGGGCTCCTGCCTGGTGGGGCCCAGCCTGCGGCCTGTCTCAGGCCTGCGGTACCTGTCTGTTCGTCTGCTGTCACGGGCATCAGATGCCCACTGGCTGGCCCCGTGTCGGGTGCAGGAAGGTCCACATGCCTCTTAGGTGATGGATGCTGAGGCTCGGGGAGCTGGGCCTGGGTCAAGTCCCCAGAGGAGAGCTGACTTCCTGTTATGGCTCTGAAGCACCTGGCCTCCCAGGCTAGGGAGCCCCTGCCCAGCTCACTGCCTTTCAGGCCTTGGCAGAGCCTCTGCCTGGACACCAGCTCTGCACCTGGAGTGGACACTGTGCGGTCGCATGAGGCTCTGGGGTAGTACAAGGTGTCTCAGGCCCACTTTTGTTCCTATCAGTGAAGGGGGAGGAGGCTGGAACACAGGGCATGAATTGCTCTGCCAAGAGGGGACCCGTGGAGCTCGGCCTCACGTGGGGCCACTTGGAAGCCCTCCCAGGTGAGGGTCTGGCTAGCCCTGGAGACCCCAACTCCCTGGCCAAGCTGGGCTGAAAGTCACCACGTCTCTGTGCTGGTCCTATGGGGGGGTCTTTCTGTCCCAGATGGCCCCTTGCTTCGGGTCTGGACACTGCATTGTCCACCGTCCTGCTTTGGGCAGATCCAGGCAGGTGTGCTTATGCCTGGGCAGACGCTGGCCTGACTTGGAGGAAAAGGGTGGTGATATCTGCAAAGGGAGCAGGAGGAGCAGGGGGGGAGGAGGAGCAGGGGGAGGAGCAGGGGGAGAGGAGGAGTAGGGGAGCAGGGGGAGCAGGGGGAGGAGGAGGAGCAGGAGGAGCAGGGGGAGGAGGAGGAGCAGGAGGAGGAGGAGGAGCAGGAGGAGCAGGGGGAGCAGAGGGAGCAGGAGGAGGGGCAGGAGCAGGGGGGAGGAGGAGCAGGGGGAGCAGGGGGAGCAGGAGGAGGGGCAGGAGGAGGGAGCAGGGGGAGCAGGAGGAGCAGGGGGAGGAGGAGGAGGGGCAGGAGGAGGAGCAGGGTCAGGAGGAGGGAGCAGGGGGAGGAGGAGGGAGCAGGGGGAGGAGGAGGAGCAGGAGGAGCAGGAGGAGCAGGGGGAGCCGGAGGAGTAGGAGGGAGCAGGGGGAGGAGGAGGAGCAGGAGGAGCAGGGGGAGCAGGAGGAGTAGGAGGGAGCAGGGGGAGGAGGAGGAGCAGGAGGAGCAGGAGGAGGAGGAGCAGGGGGAGGAGGAGGAGCAGGAGGAGCAGGGGGAGCAGGAGGAGTAGGAGGGAGCAGGGGGAGGAGGAGGAGCAGGAGGAGCAGGAGGGAGCAGGGGGAGGAGGAGGGAGCAGGGGGAGGAGGAGGGAGCAGGGGGAGCAGGGGGAGCAGGAGGAGCAGGAGGAGCAGGGGGAGCAGGAGGAGCAGGGGGAGGAGGAGGAGGGAGCAGGGGGAGCAGGGGGAGCAGGAGGAGCAGGAGGAGCAGGGGGAGGAGGAGGAGCAGGAGGGAGCAGGGGGAGTAGGGGGAGCAGGGGGAGGAGGGGGAGCAGGAGGGGCAGGGGAGCAGGGGGAGGAGGGGGATTATGGGGAGCAGGGGGAGCAGGAGGGGCAGGGGGAGCAGGAGGAGCAGGGGGAGGAGGGGGAACGGGGAAGAGGGGGAGGAGGATCTGGAGGAGCAGGAGGAGTAGGAGGAGTAGGAGGAGCAAGAGGGGCAGGGGGAGCAGGGGGAGCAGGGGGAGGAGGGGGAACAGGGGGAGGAGGGGGAGCAGGAGGAGCAGGGGGAGCAGGGGGAGGAGGGGGAGGAGGAGGAGTAGGGGGAGGAGGGGGAGCAGGGGGAGCAGGGGGAGGAGGGGGAACAGGGGGAGGAGGGGAAGCAGGGGGAGCAGGGGGAGCAGGAGGGGCAGGGGGAGGAGGAGGGGCAGGGGGAGCAGGGGGAGCAGGAGGGGCAGGAGGGGCAGGAGGGTCGGGGGCATCCGGATGTCGAGAAGCCTGGCTGGGCAGTGGTGGTGGGGAGGGACTGGCTCCTGGGCCTGCTGGCTGCGTTGGGCAGGGTTCCCCTCCCACTCTCAGGCCGAGTGGGCTTGCTGCTTGTGTGAGGCCTCAGCAGCTGGTGGTGAGAGAGAAGGGTCACTGTCTAGAAGGTCATCATGTGCAGGGTGGTTTGTGGACGCAGGCCCAGCATCCTGGGGCCGGGCTGGGCAGAGGCAGCTTCCCTTAGGCAGCTTCCTGTGCAGATGACACTGAGAGACCCCACTTGGGGCTCAGTCACCAGCAGGCCCCAGTCTGTCCCGTGAGATTTGGGGCCTTCAGTCCTACCTTGTTGCTTGTGCCTTGGAAGCGCAGCTCCCACCGTGGTGTCCTGAGCTGGGCTGCGGGGGAGCTTCCATCTGGGGGGCTGTGCGGGAGGGGCAGAGGCAGGCTGGCTTAGGGGAGTGGGCAGAGCCGTGTGGCTGCTCCATGGCGGGAGAGGCATGCGGAGCCAGCGCCCCTCACGATGCCCTCGGCATGCTCCTCCCGGCTGGTCTGGGCTGCTCCTGGCCACAGCCGAGGCCTGGAGGTGCCCAGGCACTGTTCAGCTCCCTGCCCATTCCCTGAACCCCTGACTCCCAATTCTGTCCAGAGCGTGATCAGATCCAGGGTCAGGAAGGTCAGGCCCACCAGATGGTCAGGCAGGACATCTGCCCAGGGTATCAGGAGGTGCTGTCCAATCATGCCCTGTGATTAAACGGCCTGTCCAGGGCCCGCTGGGCAGCTGGTCAGTGTCAGCCACCCCTCACCCTTCACTGATTGAGCAGCCACCAGGGTAGGATGTGGGCCTCAGGGGGTCCTTGGCTGGGCTGTGAAGTGGCCCCCAGGATAGCAGGAACCGGTCCATGCCAGCAGCCCATTAGGACCCTTTACCCCTCGAGCTGCAGTCTCATCTGTGGAGGGAAGGTGTTGTCCTCTCTGCGTAGTGGCCCAGAGCCCCAGGTGTGGGGCCCAGGCTGTGTTGACAGCCTGTTGCTGGTTGGGTTTTCTTGGGCTGCCCCCACTCCTGCTCTGGATCTGTGCCGCCGGCTCCTCCCCCTGGGTGGGCCTAGCGGATGCCCCAGGGAGGGCTGAGCAGAGGCCTAGCAGATGCTCCTCCTGCTGCCCCAGGATTCCCGAGGAGGAGCCAGGGTGCCCTTTCCCCTGGGAGGCCCTTTGTTCCCAGGTGGAGATGGGGGGCTGCTCTCCTCCCTGCCCCTCCCCTGCTCGTGGGGGCAGTCTGGCTGGGGTGCTAGCCTGGTCCCGGCCCTGCCAGGTGTGCGCCTCCCTCGAGGGTGGGCAGAGCTTCCCCACTGCCTGGTGCCCGTTCCTGTAAAGAGGGCCGCTCACCCTGAGTCCACACAAAGTACGCGCAGCCCTTGAGGCAGGAATCAGGTGGTGGGGAGATGCTGGCCCTGGGGGTCAGGCCCTCTGAGCACTTTGGGAAATTGCCATGTCCGGGGCCTGATTCTTCTGTGTGGTTGAATTTGGTGTGGGCAGCCCAGACTGGGGCCAGGAGGCCTCCTGGGAAGGCACTGGGGCCTTGGCAGGGGCCTCCCTGCCTCGGGCTGCAGTGCCCTGCTCTGGGGCACTGTGCCAGCTGTGGGATGGGTTCGGGTGGGTGGAGGAGGGCTAACCAGGCCGAGTGCGCTGACTGGGACAGGCCGGTCTCCAGCCTCTGCCCGTTTAGGTCCGTTGGGACAGTGCTGACACCATCACCCCAAACTCCGTCTGTCCCAGACCCAGGGAGCCCCTGAAGAGGACAGCCGCCCTGCACCTGGGGAAACGTAATCCCTTGCCTGGCCCGTGAATCTTTCATCAGCAGATGAAAAATTGAAGCTGTGCTGTCCCCTGTCCCCTGGGAGGACGGAGGAGGGGAGCAGCTCTGTTTCAGGCTGGTTTGTGAATGTTTCTGGATAATGGATTCGTGTCAATTAGAAAGTGACATCGCTGTTTAAAATGTCGTTCTGTGGTCCTCTTTAGTTAAGACTGAGATGTGATGACCAATCTGGGGCTGAGATGAATCTTTGACCCTCCGAATGAGAGGTGAATGAGGGGGATGACTCCGTCCCGTGGGTGTGTGGGACCTGGAGCTGCTGGGGGCCGGGCCGGGCTGAGAGAACCGGTGGGTGGAAGTGTGCTGGACGGCAGGGCTGGACGGCTCCCGGAGGGTCAGGGGCTGTTGGTGTGCCTGGCTCTGGTGCCACGGCGTTGGGGCTTACCCAGGCAGCTGCAGGCAGCGGGTCCTGGAGCAGAGTCAGGGCTGGCGCCGCAAGGGCAAGGTGGGCTAGGCTTGGGGTGGGCACAGGGTGGTGCGCCTTGGGGACACTCCTGCTGGTGAGGTGAGAGGAGGCGGTTGAGTTCCCTCTGGCCTTCTGGGTAGCCTGGACTGAGACGGTGCGTGCAACACCTGGGCAGGGTGTGCTGGGTGGAGCAGAGGGGTGGGGGCATCTGGCTAGTCCTGGGGGTCTGACAGGTGAGGATGGGCAAGGGCTGCATCCAGCCTGGGCGTGTGGTGTTGGGTGAACGAGTGGCCCTGTTCCAGGCCCCAGCTGGCTGGCACAAGGCCTGACAGGGATGTCCCTGCCCAGCAGTGTGCAGTGGCCACTGGCCAAGGTGCAGCCCGTGAGGCTAAGTGTCTGGACCACCCGCCTCCAGCGCTGGGCTGATGGCTCGTGTTTCCCTTTGGTGGGGCCCAAGGCCAGCCCTGCTCTGACCTGACTGCGGCTCCCAGGGTCTGCTTAACTCGGGGTATTAGCTTCCCCCAGGAAACAAAGGGTGTGTGTGTTACCCAGGACCAACTGATGAGGTGTGCAGGCCTAGGGCTGTGGCGTTGAGGGGCTGGGGATGTGGCGGCCCTCGGCATGGGGCCTTGGCTCCGTGGCCTCTTCCCATGGCCCTGTGGGGTATTGGGCAAGCGCAAGGTCTAGCAGTCAGCTGGCAGCCAGAGGTACCTAGCTCCTGTGGGGACACCACGGACTCGCTGGCCTTTCTTTGGGACGGAGGTGGGGACAGAGTCAGCTGGAAGTACTTTGGGGACATTAGCTCTTCTCCCCTCTTTCCTGGCATGAGGAAGCCGGTCCTCAATCCTGTTTTCTCTTGGGGATGCTCAGCACTCCTGGTGTCTGCTCCGAGGGGCGGGCAGTGTGGAGGCCTGGGTGGGTGCTCATCTGGGGTGCAGGCTGGGGCATGGGCTTGGCTTCTTGGTGCCTGGAGAGTAGGGGTGCAGGGTCCCTATCTGGATCCAGGACGATGGTGTCAGCATGGCTGGGAGGAGCAGGCCACATTTGGGGGTTCTGGGACTCAAAGGCAAAAACCAGATTTAACTTTCAAAGCGGAGCCAGCTCAGCTCGGGAGGAGGCGTGTTTATTTTCCTTAGTGGACTTGGAGGCTGCTGGAGTCCTGCTCCCCAGTCTCCTGGAGGTGGAATTTCTGAGGCCCCTGGTTATGGGAGGCCTCTGGCCAGCGCGGTGTGGAGAAGGGCTCTGGGTGTCCTGGGCTGTGCGTGCCTCTGCGCACACGTCTGCACAGCCGTGCTCATGTGTCGTACTCCTGTGCACGTGAGAATGCTCGGCTGGCGCCCTCACTGCTTTCCTGAGTGTCACCTCTAGAGCTGTTTGATGCCTGTGTATCCCATGTACCCAGCTGGGCCCCTGGGGCCACCTGCATCGGGTGGTCTGTGCAGCCTCTCCTTCCACAGGACAGGAAGGCTGGGGAGCTGCAGGGCCAGGTCCCTGGAGGCAGGAGGGGGACACCCTCAGTGCCTCTGGGCTGAGGCTCTTCCTAAGCTCTGGCGCTGTACCCATCTGTGGGCCACACCGTCTTTTTGGAGCCTGCCCTCTCCTTAGTGGCATCCGCAGGACTCGGACAGCTCCAGGCACACCTGCAGGCCCTGCTGAGGATCAGCGGGAAGCCTCTGGTGGCTGGGGAAGTGCCCCATGGTGCCCAGGGTGACTGAGGCCTGTTTGCTGGGGGGATGGGGACCACAGGTCCCTGGGGAAAGTGGGTGGTGACAAGGACTCAGTCCACCACCTCCTAAGGAGGCTGCACCTGGGAAAGTGGAGCGGCTTCCCTTCTGCACACCTGTTGTGACTGTGGCTTGAGGTCTGAGCGGCCGTGCGTCCTGGGTGCTGCCATGGGTTGGTGATGGCTGCTGGGAAGGGCCAGCTGTCTGCCTGTGCTGCTGTGGCCATCCTGGTTGCTCTTGGTGGTGGCTGATCGCCTGTGGCTCTTGTGCCTAGAGCTGAGTTGGCCGTCCATTCTCCCCACAACACCTGTGCACCTTCTGGATGGCGCTGCTGCTGACCCCTCTCTCCTCAAATGGCCTTGGTGTGAGACCTGTGTACCTGTCCAGTGGGTTGAGTGGATGCACCCTGGGGTCCACTGTGTGGTCTGGCTCAGGGGTTCTCCCCTATGCCCATCAGGGTCATCTGAGGGGCTTTTCCACCCCTGGTACCCAGGCTCCAGCCCAGCCTGGCAGACAGGTCAGCAGCCCTCTGGGGGTGCCCGGGCACTGGAGTTGTGGTGGCTCCTGGGGTCCCGCCGTGCCCTTTCTCCCCATCTGCAGGTGTGCGGGTGTGCTCCCACAGCCTGCCAGCCAGGCTGCTGCTGCTTAGGGTCCAGGCCCAGGGCAGACCTCCTTCCACACAGCTCAGGCCAAGACGTCCCTGTTGCTGACTGTTTGCTCCCCGCCCTGCAGACCCATTCACTGTGACTTCTCCTGGGAATGAGTGCCTCAGGCTTTGGGCTCCAAGTGGGCATGGGGATGGAGGGGCTAAGAGGCCACTGGGAAGTCCCAGTTGGAACCAGGAGCCTGGGCTGAGTTCTAGGGTATCTGGACTATGGAGTGGGGCTCTATTCTAGAGGTGTCCAGGGCCGAGGTGCCAGGAAGCTTGTACTTCCCACTCACCAAGCTTTGGGGCGGGGGTTCAGGGCCATTCCATCTCTGCCTTACCTGCTGGTGGGCACCACCCCAGGGAGGGAGGCCAGGGTGTGCCAGGAGAGGACTCTGGGCCATCTTCTCCATGCCCTCCCTTCTCCTTGGGTCCACCCTGACCTGGGGAGAAGAGGCCCAGTTATCTGGGATCTGTTTTGTGGGTCCAGGTCTACAAGCAGCACCCTGCAGGCCAGTACTGGCATGCCAGCCCTGCGTCCGAGCTCCCTGGCCAGGGCAGTGCGCCTGCGGTGGCAGCCCATGCTGTCCGTGACCACTCGTGGGGTCAGCGAGGCGCCGGGCACCCCGGCCCTCCAGCCTCCGTGGCGGCTGCTCTCTGTGGAGAGCTGGTGACTGGGACGGAGCCCCTGGTGCTCGCCTCGCTCAGCCGCACCTAAGCTGCTGCTGGGTGTCGTTTTTGGCCCTCGGGTTCTTACTCGGCTTGACTTTGCAGGGTGGGCAAGGAGAGTGGCACAGGCCTGGGATCCAGGGGTCGTGGGGCCCAAAGGGGAGGGCTGGCGGCTGCCCGTGAACAGAGGCTCTCAAAGCTGCTCTCTGCAGCCAGGACTAGGACCTGGGGGAGCTGCTGGACCCCTGCCAAGGGTGGGGGAGGCCCTCGCCCACTCCCACAGAGCTCTGCAGCCCCAAAGCAGGTCCCTGCTACACCGCCAGGCAGGTAGGGGCCTGGCAGTTGTGCAACCTGTGTCTGCAGGGAGGGAGCCCCTCCCGCCGACCCACCCTGCCCTGGAGTCTGCGGGTTTGGAGAGCTTCCTGGCACTGAGTCCCAGCTCCAGCTGAGCAGGGGCTTGGAGGAGGGGTGGGGGGGTCTACTGCAGGTGTCAGGCCCTGGGGAGGGGCCGCTGGAGCCACTGAGGCAGCTGCCTGTCCTAGAGTGGTGGCTGGGCCCTGACCCCCCTCTAGAGGGGCAGTACTGTGTGTGTGTGTGCGGGGGGACTACCCCTGTGGGAACCTGGTTCAGGCCTGTCCCAGGCCACCTCCCTGTCCTGGTGACCTGGAAAAGATCCTTGCTTCCCTGCCTCTGCCACCACATCTTTCCTGGCTTTCCAGCCCTACTTTTGTTGGGCAGGGGACTGTGTCAGACCCTCTGGGTGACCCTCAGGCAGACTTTACTCATCAGTAAACTGGGGAGAAGGAAATTTCCACCTCCCTTGGGTTTGGCTGGGTAGAAAGTCACTGTCTTGCTCAGTGTTCACAGCCTGAACACTGAGCGTGGGACGTGGCGGTGACCTGGCTGGGGTGTGAGTGCTGGCCAGGCCGAGGGGCGGGCCTGCGTTGCTTGAGCCCCTTCTGTGTGCAGAGGTGTGCAGCTGTGGGGGGCTCTGCCTGCTGACACAGGAGGCTGGGGGGAGCTGGCACCTTGCCCAAAGCTGTGTGCACCCAGGCCCCCTTGTGATGGCCCCTTTCAGTGAGTGCCTACTGTATGCAGGTCTCTATGGGATCCCACCCATGTAAGGGGCTCTTGAATTAGACATCCCTGGGCAGTGTTCAGAGGGGATGGGCTTCTCGTCCTTGGCCTGCTGGTGGCACCATGCCCTCCTAGGGCTGGGAGAGTGTGGCTTTCCCAGGTGTGGGCCTCCGCCCTGCTGGCCTCACCCTGCCTGGGGCCTGCTCAGCCACCACCCAGATGCTCTGATAGGAGGCCTGCCTGGGCCTTCTCACCCTGCCTCCTTCCCAGCGCAGCGCAGCACCCCCAGGAAGCTCCGAGGCCCCTGAGCAGGGCTGGGGAGGCAGGAGCTCAGCCCGGGCGGAAACAAAGCAAAGTGAAGCAAAGCAAAACAAAGCCCGGCCACGCCCCCAAGCCCACCCAGCCCACACCGCTCCTTATCTGTCTGCACGCCTGTCGCAATTGCCTGCTGCTCCATGCGGTTGAGAAACGCGATGAGCAGATAGTCGCCAGGCACTGCAGCGTCAGGGGCGGTTGGACAGGTTTGGTTCCTGCCCGGAGGGACCGAGAGCCCTTCCAGAACCAGGAGCAGAAACCTGGCCAGAGTTCACTGCCCGGCGAGCCAGCAGCTGGGCAGCCTCTGCCTGCCGCCCCAGCGCCTCGCAGGCTCCTGGGAAAGGGGGCGCAGGGCTGGGTCACGGGCCCCTCCTGTGGCTGACCAATCAGGGACCTCAGTGGTCTACAAGGACCGTCCACACCACACCCCATGGAGGACTGTCGGTGGGGGCTGTCAGGGTGGAGGCCAGAGTCTCAGGCCAAGGGGTCAGTATATAGGCAGTCCCGAGCAGAAAGGGTGGCTCTTCTGTAGGAATCAGCCTCCCTACCTGGCTGGAAGTGGGTGCTGGTAGCCAGAACCTTCCTTCAGGATCCTACACCAGAACAGCAGAAAGGGCCCCTGGGGCAGAGCTCTGTTCTTAGAAAACTGGTGTGGCCCTGGCTCTTCTCTGCTTGCTCTGACAGCCTTCGACCTGCCCTGTCCTGGGATGAGACTGTGGGGTGATTTGTGGCATACCCCGAGAAGAGAGGAGGTGGGGAGCTGCCTGGGGGTGCCCACCTGCCCATGGCACCCTGTGGAACACCGGAGGTGCAGGTCCACTTAGGTGGAGAGGGGCCCAGGTGCAGCCAGGAGTGGGGTGGAGGGCAGAGAGCCAGCTGGTGTCTTGGGTCTCAGTGCAGGTGGAGTGAGGTGACACCCGGGTGTTTTCAGACAGGCACTGACGGCCTGCCCACCTGAGGCACCGAGGGTGTGAGGCCGGAGGCCAGTTCTACCGGGGCTGTGACGGCACGCCAGGACGGAGCCAGGTGTGAGCCCCTCTGCTGGTCAGAGCTGAAGTGGCCAGTTCTACCTGCTTAGCATCCTGACGGCCGTGAGCTGGGCACCAGGCCAGTTGGGCTGCCGCTGGCCACTCTGAGGCTGTCGGTGGGTGAGGGCGACACAGGGTGTGGGCAGAAGGCCTCCTTGGCCTGGGTGGGGCAGTCGAGCTGAGGTGGCAGCCCTCGGAGGCCCTGCGGGGCCTGGGCTCGCGGTGGGGGGGGGGTGCTGGGGAGCCAGGAGGGCTCTTCTTGGAGCCGACAAGGTCCCGTTCCCGAGTTCTCCAGGCGCTGGCCCCTGCTCCCAGGCTACTGTTTGGGTGCTGTTCTGACAGGGCAGCGCTGCCCAGGCCCTCCCCTCTGGTCCCCGAGTGTCAGCAGTGCCAGGCAGGGGGTGGCGGCCTTGGGAATGCTGGCGGGCCCGTGTGCGTGAGAGTGAGAGGCCATTAGGGTGGGCTGTAAAGGCCATGGGCAGAGGGCCCCAGGTCCTGGATTTGCTGTCACGGGCTCTGGGGAAGGGCTGGGGTCCCAGTGTGCCCCAGAGCCTGGAGAAGGAGAGGAGCAGGTGGAGCCCCGTGGGAATTGGCCAGGAGGTTTTCATTAAGCCCCATGTCCCTGCCCATGGCGGGGAAGGTCAGCAGAGTCCAGCGAACATTTATTGAGTGTTCCTGGGTAGCTGCCATGTTGGGGCGGGGTACAAGGAACTTAGGAGGAGAGGGGCCCAGGTGTAGCCAGGAGTAGGGTGGAGGGCAGTAGAGCTAGCTGCTCTGTGTGGAACCTGGTGGGCGAGGCGGTCTGTGGGGACAGGGCCACTGCTGTCATGGTGTAGGTAGGGAAACTGAGGCAGGGCAGGACTTCCTGGCTGGCGTCCTGAGGTGCCAGCTCTCACGGCCTGCCACTCACGGCGACTCTGATGCTCTGGAGTACGCCTGGTCTGGCCGTAGTGTGCCGGCCATGGGCACCTTCCCTTCCCCTTCTTGCGTGCCCCTGTCTGCAGCGCCTGCCTCCCCAGGGCTCCCCAGCTCCCCTACCCCTGGTGCTCCTCCGGCGTGGCCTTCATGGGGCGCCAGACACAGTCTTGTCTGTCTAGAGGGGGAGGGTGCTGGGCTGGGGAGACCCAGGAGAAGGCAGCCAGCCACTCTCCTAAACTAGTGGGCCTGGGTTGTGTTTTCCTGGGTGGGTAGAGAAAGACCCTCACTCATTGCTGAATAAATAGTGAAACCCCAGAACATTGGGCCTGCCTGGGCTCTGGAGTGCAGAATGAGCCGGGGGGCCTGATGGGGTGGCTGTGGGCTCTTGCAGACCCTATCCTGCCCTGGGAGAGCCCCACGTGAAGGTCCTTGGCACTGGCCCAGGCCCCCTACCCATTTCCCTGTGTGCCTTGCCCCTCATCCCTTTGTACTAGACAAACCAGTGGCTCTGGGCAGGCCTGGCTTTCCTCACCCCACTGGGAGCCAGCAGATGCCCTGGAGCTGCCTGGGGTCCCCGGGCTGGGGCTATAGGGCTGGTCAGGGAATCCGGGTGGCCACCTCACTGTGGGTCCATGTGCTTCTCAGGCAGATGGCCCAGTCCTGGCAGAGGTAGGCACCCTGGCTGTGCCTTGGTTCTGTGGGACTGAGGAGGCACAGGCCTGGGAGCCCAGGTCCTTATCTGAGGCCCCTGCTTTTATACCATCTTGCCTGGGATAGCCCAGGGCCCCAGCCAGGACCTTGGAGCTGCCAGCTGCCCTGGGTAGTCTTGCTGGGGCCTGGAGCGCTGGGCTAGGTGTCTGACAGAGTGAGGCTGTGGTCCTGGAGCAGGTGACCTGGCTTCAGATGCTGGGGTGGGCAGAGTGGGCAGGAAGCTGTAGTTCCTTCCTGGTTCCCACCTTGCTGGTCACAGGATTGCACTGCCTTCCAGATAGTGGGAGTCCTGGGCTCCAGTTCCCGCTCCAGGTGCCTGGTCTGTGGCTTCAGGCAAGGCTGTCCCCTCCCGGAGCCTTTGTTTCCCCTTCTGTAGGGTTGCTATTACAGAAGAGGGGCCAGACCCCACTGTATCAGACCCCGCTGGGCCAGGCCCCTCATCCAGTGCCCTGCTGTGACCATTCATCACAGTTGAAGGTCCTTTGAAACAGGTGTACTCCTGGACCGTGAGGCCCCAACTGCTCTGCCTAGGTTTGGGGCTCTCTGGCTATGGGGCCTTCCCTGGGGCCGTTGAGAAAGCAGTCTGACTGGAATCTCCTGAGGGGGGTGCCCCCAGGCAGGCCAAGGCCTCAGGAGGCCACCTGGGCTGGAGGGTGGACGCTGGCTGAGGCTGGGGTGGGCCCCGGGCGGGTGTTTATCCGTCAGGCAGGCAGAGCCCACTGAGGCCTGCCAGTGTGCTGGTGTAGGATGGGGACCCTGGTGACCCCAAGCCCTGGATGAACCCACCTTTCCCCTGCCCAGGGCCTGGGAGCCCCTGAGTAGTTTGGCAAGCCGGGAGGAAGGGGGCTTCAGTGGGGCCTCCCTCTGGGACAGCGTCCCCTGCCTACCTGGCTGGTGGCTGCTCCAGATGGGCAGGCCCTGCCTCTCACCCTGCTCGGGAGTTTCTCTGGTGGGCGATCCTCCTTTGCCCTCAGTTTGGGCTTTCCCACGTGCCCCGCCGACTGACTTACTAGGTGAAGGCTGAGCATTTCGCTAATTCACTCACCAACTGACCCATTCTGGAACCTTCTCCAGGTCCTGTGGTGCATCCAGACAGGAACTTGGAGATTTTTTCCTAAAGCTCTCATGTCTCAAATGGTGAACTGAGGCCTCTGTGCAGGACAGTCGGCTGTCCTCTTGCTGGCTCTGGGTCTGCCCCGGTGTACGCGGGGGGGGGGGGGGGGGGGGGACGACACACATCTCACATGGGTGGGCAGCTGGAGGGCCTGCCCTTCTCCTTCTGTGCTGATGCTGCTCTCTCGGGGGCCCACCCTGGTGAGTATCCTGGTGGCTTGGACAGGGACAGTGACATTGGAGGCAGGAAGGTGAGGTGCATGTGGGGCCAGGCACCGAGGCCCCCTGAGACTAAATGCAGGCTTCATGGGACCTGAGCGTGAACATGCTGGTCTCGGGATCCATGGGTGAGGAGCTCATTCCTGCTGTGATGTGTCTCGTTGCTGAACGGGCCAAGTGGCGCTGTTTAGGATTGGAGGGGCTCCGATGTCCCTTGTTTGGGAGCAGGCTGCGCTTCCAGGTGGCTCACTGCCTGCCCAAGTACCAGGCAGAGGGAAAGTTCCAAGGACCCAGAGTGGGTGCCTTGGGTTTCCTTTGGATCTGACCCGAGGAAGAGATTCCTCTTGCCTGTAGAACGGGACAGCAGTACTTTGTCCCCTGCCATGCCCACAGGGCCCAGATGTCCATGTGGCCCCTTGTCCCCGGCACCCTTTCGGCTTGCCTTACAGGCTGGCCCCTGGGCTGGGCTGCAGCCAGGCTGGAGGGCCGTGGCTTTGGCCTCCCAGCCTTCAGCCGCCGTCCGGGCTGTCTGGGCAGCCTGCAGTGCCCTCAGCCCACCTGCGGCCTGTGCAGGTCGGGCGGGGAGGGCCCACGAGGGTGTGCTTGTCTCGGGCCCTGTGGGTGCCCTTTTGTGGCTCCTCTGACTCCTGGAGCAGCCCCTGCCCCCAAGGGGCAGCACGGGGGCAGCTCTCAGCTGCCGTCAGCCTTTGCAGGCTGGCCTCTGCTCCCGACTGTCCCTCCCCTGGCTGCTTGCCCACCCCACGTGTCACCGCTCAGGTGGCGGGGGCCCTTAGAGCTCACCTGCCCATCTCCCCTTGTGCCCCAGGCCCCATGCTTTCGGTGGTCTGTTTGAGGTTGGTCGCCCCTGAGCCCACTCTGTGGCCTCTGGGAGGGCTGGAGCCGCCCAGCCAGGGCTTGTGGGACTTGTGAGGTGAGTACCTGGGTGCTCCATGGCGCAGCACCTGCCCTGGGGGCTGGGTCCCCCATCCCAATGTCAGCACTGCACCAGGCACAGAGCTGAGCCCTGGAGCCACTCAGGTCCTACCCTGCTTCAAAGGCCTGGGGCACACACTGTGGTCCTAGCGGGGGAGACGCAGGGTCCTGCCGGAGGCCAGCCCAGGGTCCACTCTGGAGCCTGGCCCTCCCACCTCCACTTTCTGTGGCCAGCTTGTGCCAGGGAGAACACAGGGTGGCTAGGCCAGGCTGGTGGCTCAGAGGAGGAGGGGTACCCCCTCTCAGCAGGGGTCCTGGGCTCTGTGCTGGGCTCCATGCTGGCCTCTGAGATCCATTCTGGCAAATCCTCTGTGGTTACTTGGGGCTGGGGAGGCTCTGCAGAGCTCGAGCCCCTTTCTCTCACCCTGTCTTCCAGGCAGGAGCTTGGGAAAGCTGGGTGTGTCCCAGCTGCTTGGGAGCCTGGGCCAGGGAACGTGAGTTCAAGGACAGTCTGGGCCGCACAGTAAGACTCCGCAGGAGGGAAAAGCAGCAGCAGTCAGGTGAGGGCCGCAGGTCAGCTCTAAGGGGGTGTGGCGCATCTGTCTGGTCCTGCTCTTCCTGTGGGACGGGGACTCTTCCGGGAGCCACCGTGTCCCTGGTGATGGGTGTGACCCAGGAAGTGGCCACAGGCCAGTGGGTGGTGGAGACCTCATCACGCTCTGTCCCCTCTTGGCCTGGTGGGTGACAGGGCTATTGGGGTCAGGAGTACCCCCTGCTTCCCTGGTTCCTTCCTTGTGTGAGGGGAGAGGCGACCTGGTGTCCACTGAATCAGCTAATTTTGAACCTCGTGGTGCCGTCTGAGAACAGCCCTGGTGGCCCCGTAGACCCGCGTGAGCCTGTGCTGTGGGGTTCCCCGCCCTCTTCTGCAGGGCAGTGTGTGCTGGGGCTGGCCGGCGACACTGTCCTCCAGGAGGGCCCAGTGTGGCACGTGGCAAAGCCTCGGGGATCCTGGCAGCACCAGGACAGCCACCTGTGCCCGTGTCCTGCCCACACCAAGGACTGAGCACAGGTTTTCACTGTGACTGGCCTGGCTAGCCTGGCCCTGCAGACCTGCTGGGGTGTGGTTTTAGGGGAGGTGGCCCATCCAGGCTGGCCTGGCCAGGCAGGGGCAGGGTTGGCAAGTGTGCGGCAGCGGGAGACCCTCTGTGGGGCTGGGTGCAGCCCTGCCTTTGTTGTCCCCGCTGGGTTCCCAGCATTGGCTGGTGGGCCGGGGCCTAGCCATGGCCCTGACCGTGAGTGTTATAGACCACGATGTCACATCCCTCCCTCTTGGGTTTGTGGAAGTGGGCTGGAGAGGGCTGTGCCTTGTCCAGGGTCACCCTGCAAGGGAGAAGCAGGACCCCTGTGTTCAGGACGCATTTCCCATGGCAAAGACTGAATTCTGGGTGGGACTGTAACTGGGTGCCCATGTTGGTGGGAGGTGGTGGTTGGGCTTGTGGCCTCTGGTTGTGCTCTGGGCTACCGCACACCTGGCCGCCGGACAGCTCCTCTGGTACCCCCCGCCAAATCTGCCCACTGCTCCTGCGCTGTAGTTGAGAGTGAGGCTCAGGGCCACACCCCCACCCCCACCTGGACGGCAGCCGCTCACCCCACCAGGTGTGTCCATGGGAGGGGGGGAAACAGGTGCCCAGGTGGGTGAGCTGAGCGGGTGCTGCCGGGACTCGGCATGCCCGGGGAGTGTGCCCACTCTGCCTGGACTGGGTGGGTCCACAAGTCAGCTGCGCCAGGGAAGGAGCCCAGGACATGTCCAGGGGAAGGCTCACCCGTGGTTTGCCCACATGTCTCCTTGTGGACCGTGGACCCTGCGGTGGGCCTGCTACTCTTCCTGCTGGCCTTAGCCCTTGTGGGCTGGATGGGGCTGGGGCTGTGCTGGGTAGAGGGACTGGAAATAGGTCTGTCCCAAGTCCAGTTGCTCCTGTTTATTGGCTGGGGTCCCAGCTTGTCCCTTAGTGGGCTTGGGTCAGGATGGTGGGGTGTATAACTGGCCAGGGCCAGCTCCCAGCGACCGGGCAGTGAAGTGGTGGGTCATCTGGTAGGGAACCGCGTGGAAAGGGAGATGTGAGGGCCGGAGGGAGCCCTCCACGCGCACCCCTCCGCGGGTCTGCCTGCCGTTGGGGAGGGGTCCTGGGCTGGGGGGCTTATTTGGTGGGCAGACAGAGAAGCCCAGCGGTGCTGGGGCTGGCTGCAGGGTATGGCTCCCCAGCAGCAGCAGGTCAGGGGTCAGGTGGAGTGAGCCTGGGTTGTCTCTGGGCTGTCGGGTTGCATGTGCTGTCTAGGAGCCACCTACACAACACGCCCCTCCTTTTGGGGCCAGGGGCTGGCATTTTACTGGCATCTCTCAGGCCAGCCCACAGTGCCTCGGTGACAACCTGGGAGAGCTCTGTCTCTGGGGACAGAAGAGAAGCTGGGCGGGGGCTCCAGGCTCTGTCCAGGCTTGTTGGCTGTGCGACTCAGGGAGGGCTTCTCTACCCGGCACCACTGGGTGGTCTCCTGCAAGCCCAGGAGGAGCCTCTTCCTCTGCTGCTGCGCGGCCACCCGCTCCTGGTCCAGCAGGCTTGGCAGGGGCTCAGGAATTGCACGTGATCTGCCTTCCTAGCTTCCTCAGCAGGGTGCTGGCTGCTCCCGTCTCCCGAGCACATCTGGAACTTATTCTGTCATTACATCAGTGCCAGTGGCACAGTGGCCCGAGGTGGGCTCCTGGCAGGAGCAGAAGGGGCCCCCTCCCCAGCACCACCGGCAGCCCCTGCCCTGGGCCCATCCCCAGGAGGAGCAGGCAGGCAGGGCCAGCCTGGCAGGGCCTGGAGGGGGCTGGGAGGGAGGAAGCGCCTGGGCCTCCTGGTGCCGAGCGGGTGGAGCTGGAGGAACCATCTCCACAGCCTGAACTTCCTGCTTCCAGGAGCAGAGCCCGGAGCCGAGCTGTGGTGTTGGTGGGGAGGGTCCCAGGAGCTGTCCGCAGAAGGCCTTCCTTTCCCATCTGCCATGGTTGGCCAAGTGGAAGCCCCCAGACAGCTCACAGCCACCCGCAAGTTCCAGGCGCCCACGGACGGAGTCTGAACGCTGTGCAGAAGCCGGGGTCTCACCGGGTGCCCGTGGTGGGAGGGCAGCAGCAGGCTGCATCCCAGTCCCCCCCTCCCCCGTTCCCGCGGGGGGGGCATTGGCGTTTCACAGGTCTGCCTTCCAGCGGGCACCTCAGGTCCCTAGTGGGCATCTCAGCCTTTCCCCAGCACGAGGCTCATTCTTTGATTGGCAGATTGGTTAGATACGAGTCACATACCATAATGTTGGCTGTTAGGTGAATTCGGTGATTTTTACTGTATTCATGAGCTGGTACCAGTCTTGGGATTTGGGATCATTTCCATCAGTCCCCAAAATAAGCCCTGTGTCACTGTCAGTCATTCCCTGCCCTGTCTGATTTTGGCCATCACTGCTTCCCCTCTGCCCACCTGCTGTCCCACATTTGTGATTTGACTTGGTCTTCAGAGCAGCGTGGGCGCTAAATGTCCCCACAGAGTCCTGACCCACCAGAAGCCTGTTTATGTTCTGCAGTATCACGATCCTGTGTTACAGGTGTGGAAACTGAGCTGTCCTGGAACCAGCCCCTTGGAGATAGCATCAGGAGGGCTAGTGACCTCTCCTCCTGGGCTGTGCAGTATGCTATCTCTCAGGCCTTGACCTGCCCCTGCACCTGGTTGGGCTGGACACTGGTGCACTCCAAGAGGCACGGAGACCTCCTCTGCACCTGAGCTCTCCCTTGGGTGGAAGCACTGGGGGGCAGTGCCCGGGTGCCTGGCAGCCCCTTATGCCTTCTCTGGGTGCCGGACCTACTCCAGCCTGCCTGACCTGTCTCCTGGCACGACTTGGCAGTGGTTTTGTGCTGACCCTGCACAGCTGCTCACCAAGCCAGTGGTTCCCAGAGCTCCACTGGGCTGAGGCCCTGCCTTGCTGCAGACCCTGGGGGGAGGACCCTCTGTCCCCTCCAGCCTCATGGTCCCAGTTTGGACATCATGGGCCGGGGTTCCAGGTGCAGCCCCCCTTCTGCACCGTCTGCAGCTTGTTACCAGCCCAGCACAGCTGCCCTGCATGGAGGTGCCAGGGTGCAAAGTGGGGGCTGCCAGCTGGGGCTCCCCAGGGAGCTTGGCTGCAATGGGTGGGGCCATGGGGTCCCCTGAGCCACTCTGGGAATGATTTCTGCCTTCTGCAGGGGAGGGGAAAGGCCTTCCCAGTGGGGAAGGGGACCACAGTCCCAATTATCACTCCATTGCTTGTCTGGAGTTGCTGGGTGTCATGCCACCTAACATCCCTGGAGAGGCCTCTGCCCAGTGAGGGAAGATGGCCCTACTCGTTCCCTGATGGACACTTTCTCTTGCCTCATGTCCCCATGAGGAGGTGCCAGTTCTGTGGCCTGAGGTCTCCTTCTGGGAAGATTGGGTGCTCCACTCTGCCTGTCCCTATGCTTTGGTGGAAGTTCCCGCCTAGGCCAGATGGCCCCGACAGTGCAGTAAAGGTGATGACCCCTGCTGGGTGCGAGTTGGGCCGCAGAAAGTTCTAGAGAGGCAGAGCAAGGAATCAGGCATGTGGACTGTGTGTGTCTGTGCTATGTACGAGGTGGTGGTCCCCATCCTGTGAGGGCCCTTGGGCCTAGCTACCTGGTCCCTGTGAGCCTCCCATAGCCCCAGCCCCTCTGTCCCCTCCAGCCTCATGGCCCTGGGTTAGATATCATGGGCCAGGGTTCCAGGTGCAGCCCCCCTTCTGCTGTGTCCCTTGCTGACTGAGTGACCTTAGGGAAGTCCCTTCCCTCCTGGGGCCAGGCTGGGGCATCACCTCCACTGGACAAGGACAGGCCTTCTCTGGACCCTGCTGGGTCCCCAGGTCCACACTTGACGGAGGGCTTGCAGCCGCCTCCTGCTTTGGGGAGTCTGTGCCTTTGTGCTGCAGCCTTTAGGGCTCAGAGCTGATTGCAGGTGACCCCTCGGCCATCCTGCCTGGTCACTCCCAAGCTGTCGGAGAGTCATCTGCGCCTGGTTGGCGTGGTGGTGGCTGGGGACTCCTGGACAGAAGTGCTTGCCTGGAGCCCACTGTGTGGTGGGCACCTGGGCAAGCCGGGGGCGGGCGGAGCTTCCCCCAGGGGTGCTTTACACGGCTGAGCACAGACCCCGAGAGCCTGGGCTGGCAGCAGCATGGGCACAGTGGCATAGGGTGCCCTCACTGTGGGGACAACACTGCCAACAAAGTGGGTGCTGCTGTCATCCCAGGAGACGGGTGGTCAGCAGGGAGGGGCTGCCACTTCTAAGCTGGTCCACCTGAGGGACATTGCCCGAGTACAGCTGCAGCTGGCGGGCCTGTGGAAGAGGCCTGGGAAGGGGTCAGTTCTGGGCAGGGGACCTGCCTCAGTTTCTTGAGCTGAAGGTGGGGATGGGGGGGCCTGCTGGTGCTGAGGTCAGCTGAGTGGTGGGGTCCTGAGCTGGCAGGCAGATGGCCCCATGCCCAGGGACACATGGTGGAGAGCACCCCAGCAAGGATGTAGACCCAGAGTCGATCCCACCTCCCCCTCACACCCTGTGTCCAGGGGGCTTCTTCCTGCTGGGTGGGGGACCTGGGATGGGGGGCCAGGTGGAGTCCTCACTACCCTGCTCCTCCCAGTGTGGCCTGGGAAGGGTCCCTTGGCCTTGCTGGGCATCAGTTTTCCTCATTATCTGGTGGGGCTGCTGTGAGCCCCTGATGCCAGGGCTGCCCTGGAGAGGCAGTTGGGCTACTATTTTTATGTAGAATTTGCTGAAGTCCTGTGGGCTGCCGTGCGTGGGCAGTCCTGCCTGTGAGCAGGGTGGCTGCGTGCCCCGGGCCTGCGCAGTGGAGGCTCCCTGGCTGTGGCTCAGGGCTGCTCCGGGCAGCTAGGTTGGGAGCCACGAGCCGAACACCTCCTGTGGTGTCCCAGGAGGCCCAGGCTCCCAGGACGCTAGCTCTTTCTGCAGTGTGGTCTCCCCTGAGCCGGGGGCAGGTGGGCAGGGCATCTCCCCCCACATCTGAGAGCTGCGCTGGCACTGGGAGCAGGCGTCGGGTCACTGGGCCCACAGCTAGGTGTCAGGCCTGGCGAGCAGGCTTTGGAGTGGCCTTCCTGCGAGTGCTGTGCCGGCCTGTCTTCCTTCATGTGGAGGGTGCGTGGTGGGGCCGGGTGGCCCTGGTCCTTCCTGGGCGTCGCAGCGTGTTGAAACCCGTCTGACGCGGCGGTGGTGTCGAAATAGGTGCAGCGTTTCCCAACGCCCTGCCAGCCCGTCACAGGACTGGGCGTCAGGCGTCTGGGTGCCAGGCCTGGCCTGGCCTCCCTCGTGGGGTGCCTGGGCCTCGTTTCCCTGGCTGCGACGGCAGGGGGGCTGCCCACCCCCCACCCCGTAGGGGCACTGGCGGAGGTCCTGACGCCAGGGCAGGGTGACGTGATGGTGGGCCCACATGATCCTCGGCACTTCCCTTTACGGAGGGGGCACGAGGTTTGGCCAGGAGTGAGGGTGGGGTTGGAACTCAGAGCTTGTGACTTTGAGCAGGAAGGAGCGAGGGGCCTAGAGGCAGAGCTGTCTGAAGAGGGTGCCCCGCTGGCCAGTGTGGCCAGGGCAGGGCTGGGAGGGCCCTTGCAGTGCCGACCGGGTGCGGGCGATGGTGGGATGTGGACGTCTCAGGCAGCAGCCAGTGGTGTCCCTCTTCCTTTGGCTGGAGGGGTCTGGTGCCCGGAACCACCCTGTGAGGGCAGAGGTGGCCAGGTGTTTGCAGGGCGCATCCATCATCTCCACGGTCCAGACTGCCACTCACAAAGAACCCTGGGACCCTCCCTGTCAGCTCACAGCACAGAGGCTGCTGTGTTTGGTGTTTAGAGGAAGTTGCAGAGGCTCCAGAGAGGCCAGTGACCCTGGGGGCACATGGCTGGTGGGCAGGGGAACTGTGTCCTGGGGAGGGACCCTGCACAGGCCCTGCTTTCTGGGATCCTGCACATCAGAATGTGGGGTGGGGCTCGTGTATGCACCCTAGTGGGTCCCGCTGTGCCACCCGAGCTGTGTGGCCCTAGCCCAGTAGCCCATGGAAGCTGCCGGATCTGGCCGGGATACAGAGCTAGTGGTGGACCTGCTGGAATCTGGCCCAGAGGACTCAGGAACACCCTCCAGCCAAGGTGCTGCTGGGACTCTGCTGGGTGGGACCCTGGGGTTCTGGGAACCTGAGGCCAAGCCTGGCCGGGCTGTGGCATCCGTCCCTTGTCAGCTGGGAGGGGCCCTGGAGGCCAGTCGCTTACAGAGGAGGAAGCAGGCGCCCAGAGAGGGCAGTGGGCCTGGTCTGGGCACACAGTGTGGTGGCCACAGGGCCGGGGCTGTGAGGAGGGGTGTCGGGAGCATGCTATCTGGTAAGGGGGAGGCTGTGGTGGTCAGGGCTGGGGAGAGGAGAGACAGCAGTGGGAAGACAGTGGCCACTAAGGGGCTCTCGGTGCCTGAGTGGCAGCTGTGTGCCAGGAACCACGGCTGGTGCCTGCCTGCCTCTGGCGGATGGGTGGGCTCCCTCAGCCTACTGTGTCCCCGCAGCCCTGAGGGTTCCAAGGCTTCCTGGCCACCCTCCAGGTGTGGACACTGCAGCCCAGGGAGCTGACAGCTCTTGCTGGGGTCCTGGGCCAAGAGGTGGTGGGCGGGCTCTGGACCTGCTCTCCTTGCCCATGGTGCTGGGCTCCTGCGTCTGTGTGCTGCCCACCCTCTTGCTGTGGGAGCCTGCTGTGCGTGGCTGGGGTGAGTGGGCCGCCCCCAGGAAGCCCTCCTTCCTGCTGCGTCTCCGCAGGGTGGCTCTGGGAGCTCCGGAGAATGCTGTCTTTCTGTCCAACTCTGGATGGTGTCCTGGCAGGGCCTTGCTTATCTGCCTGCTGGCCCCCGGGGCAGGGAGGGAGCGGGGCTGATGTCCAATTTGTGAGTGCTGAGTGTGTGTGCAGGCCACCGTACATGTACATGGGCTCTCAGTCCTCACAGCCTCCTGGAACCGTAGTCAAGGACATTGTCCCCTTTCTGAGGACAGGACCCTCAGACGCAGTGGGGCTGGATCATGGCTCAGCCTGCAGCCCTGCAGTGTGGCTGGGACTGGAACCCAGGTTGCTGCCTGTGGCGCCTGTGGAGCCGGGGCCAGCAGTCAGTATCACCACGTGTGGGCCTGGGCGAGCAGAGGCCAGCCTTGCGGTCTCGTGTCCACTTCCACAGTGCGGGTGGTGCCTGGCTGTCTGTGGGAGTGGCACTGACCCCTTGCTGGCCCGGAGGGAGTGAATCTCAGGCCACCCTCCTGTGGGGCTGGGTGAGCCTGGAGGTCCTGCGCAGCCTGCTGCAGGCTCTGGCTGAAGCCCTGGGGGTGTCTGTCCCCCATTCCCCCCTCCCCTCCCCACCAGGAGAGCAGAGCAGGCCCCACAGGCCTCGAGGTGGGTGCAGAGCTGGGGTGGCGCCCAGCAGCCCAGAGGGGAGCAGCTTTGCAGGAGGTGGGCAGGCGGTGGTCTAGGAAGCACGGGAGTCCAGACCTCGGTTTCCAGCCACTTCCTCCTTAGCTGACAGCTCTTTGCAGAAGAGGAAACCAGGGCTCCGAGAGGCAAGAGGCGGTGCAGCCTGCCTAGGGTCAGTGCCTTGGGGCACCGCCCGCCCGTGTCTCCTAGAATGCGTGCCTACTCGGTGGGGTGCCACGCAGCCTCCTGGCGTATTCTGCAGCCCGTGCTCACTGTCCTAGCTCTCCACCCCTCCCCGTCCTGCTGGTCAGCACGTCTGTATTGGACACCTTCTCTGGGCCAAGCCCAGATGACCTGCCTGCCACGGAGAGCCAACCGGGGCCTCGCTCCCTCAGGAGCCCACAGGCCTTGGTGGCCTTGGGTGAGCCGGTGGGCTGTGCCTGCAGGAGTGGAAGGAGGAGGTGAGGCCCGCGTGGCTTCCTGGAGGGGTGTGGGTCAGGGAGACAGGTGGGAGCCAGCCAGGAGGCGGCCGAGTTTCAGGCCCAGGGAACAGTATGTTCAAGGCTAGGGGCAGGAACCTGGCCATTCCTGGAATGACCCAGGCTGGGCGGGGAGTGGGCAGGGCCAGGGGCAGGTGCCTGTGGGGAGCGCTGGTGAGGAACAGGCTTGGCCTGTTGCCCGGCTGCCTCCAGAGCCAAGTGGCCCCCGAGCATGGGAGACGGGCGAGCCTCAGGGGAAGGCAGGGTCCCCAGTGGTCCTCCACTCCTTCAGGATCTCTGGAGCCGGCTGCCCCAGGGTACGCTGGGAAACTTGACCCACGGGGCAGCAGAGGGTCCCAGGCAGTCCTGGCCCAAGCCCAGAACAAACGCTGTTCATCTCAGGGCCTGCCAGAGACTGCTGGGATAGGGGGCCTGGCTAGAGTTGGGGGATGAGCAGTGCTGGGTCAGTGGGCTCCTTTCCCAGTGAGGACATGGAGGTGGGCCTGGGGTGCCCAGCGGGTGGGCACAGGGCTGGGGGGCTGCCAGCTCAGATTGGGAGGGGTCTGAGGGACTTTGGGGCAGGATGAGATCTAGAAGAGTCCTACACCTTCCACGGCATCAAACCACAGCTCTGTCACAGACGCTGGGGAGACCCCGACCTGTGTCCACCCACCCTGCATAGTGCTGCTGGTGCTCACCGCTGACCTGGCCTTTCCTCCTTGTGCAGTGAGACAACAGCGTTTATTGGTACCCGCTCGTGTTTAAAGCAAAAGTGGAACTCAGATTTGGGGTTTCTATCAAAATTGGGGTCTGTGGTAGGACCAGCCCCCTGCCACTGGTATTGGAGGAAGTGCGGGGTCCCCAAACCACTCCTGCTGCTGGAGAAGAGAACCAGGGGGTCTCGGAGACTTGGGGTCCCAAGTGAGCAGCGGGCAGGCAGCCTCTGCCTGGGCTGTGCTGCCCCAGCCTGCTGGCCCTGCGGGCCCTGTCTTGTGTTGGGACGCCCACAGGAGGCCGGTGCCTGCCCAGGGGCTGTGCTGTGTGTGCCCATGTCCTGGGCTGCACCCTCCTGTCTGTGTCCTCACCATCTCTGGGAGCAGGGCTGCTGCCAGTGCCCTGACCTCAGCCCCACTGCTGCCCTGCTAGCCAGGGGTGGCTGGCCTGGCCTGGCTCTGCTGTTGCCCTTCCACAGCTCCCTGGACCTCCCGGGCATCTCCCGCCTCCGCCTGCCCAGCCTCCCCCTCCTTTGGTATCTCTTCTCCCCGTCCCCTGTATCTCCCCGTCGGCTGCTCCCTGTACACCCTCCCCTTGCACCTTGTGCCCAGGCAGCCTTGGGCTCATGATCTGACCTGCCACTGACCAGCTGGTGGCCTTGGGCAGGGTGCGCTTGTCTCTGAGCCTCTCATTCCTCTGGACAAAGAAGGCAGTGCTTGTAGCATTTTGAAAGAGCCGAGTGAGGTTCATGTTGTGAGGTCGCAGGGCGGGGTCTGCTGCGTCTGAGGGTCCAGCGCTGGCCCCCGCCCTGCTGCATTTGCAGGTGGAAGATGGGGCACTGGGCAGGTGCCTTTTGTCATCTGGAGATGCCCAAGTGTGGGGAATGGACCCTGGCCCCTTGCAGCTGAGACCAGTGAGAGGTGCAGCATCGGGGAGGTAGCAGCAGGGACCTGCTGGCTGTGCATCCCGGGGTGAGGGCGCTGGGTTTCTGGGTGGGTGAGGGCACGTCTACTTCCTTGTTGAGCACGCTGGCAGGCTGGCCTGACGGCTGGGCGCTGCGGGATCCAGCTGGGCTTGTGTCCTGGCCCCATGCCCTCCCACTGGGCACCTTCCCTATTCTAGGCCTGGCCCATGAGCCAGGTCCTCCTATGGCCAGCAGTCTTGGGCTAGTGAGGGGCTGGCACTAGGGAGCAGGGACCCTGTGGAGTCTTGCCTAGCCTCTGGAGGCCGGGTGTTTGGAACCCAATGGGGGACAGAGCCCCGGCCTCCCTGCTTTTGAGCCGAGCAGCCAAGGTAGCTTCCTGAGTGTCAGGAGCCTGCTCTTGTTTCTGGGGGATCTGGAGTGCATGAGGAGTTACTGCTTCCAGCCAGCACTGGGGTCACAGGGGCATCCATGGGACTGAGCTGCCCGCCCGCCTGTGTCACGCTGATGACACGTCCTCACCTGCTGACCGAGGCGCAGGCTTGGGGTATGGCCCATGCCAACAGCAGAGTGGAGACCTTGGTGGGCACCTGTGCTCTCTCCAGGGCCCCTCAGATGGAGCAGGAGTGCTGAGAGGCCTCTGGTGGCTGGGAACGTGGCTGTGCCGTGGGGGTGACTGGGTGACGCGTGCACAGGTCTTTCTGTGCGGCAGGGTGACGTCTTGTGGAATGGATCTGGGACCTCCCACTGGCTCCCAGAGGCTCTCACCTGTCCCCGTCCACCCTCAGAACAACTTCCCCACCTCTTGTTACTGGAGCATTCCCTGTGGTCAGCTCTTGGCCCTCATGTGAGTGGAGCCAGCGGGGCATGTTCTCCGTGGCTGGTCCTGGCCTCACCTGCCAGAGGCATTGGCTCCCCCTGACCTGCTCCCTTCTGTGGTCATGGTAGTGCCCAGCTGGTTCACCTGTGAGGCTGCTGCTGCTGGCCATGGGCCCGAGGGCCCGTGTGTGATGGGTCCTCTCTCAGTAGGTGCTGTTCCTGGTTGTGGTCCCCTCGTTGAGGGTGGAGCATGCTCAGGGTCAGCCTCAGGCCTTAGAGGCTCCCGAGTGCATGAGAGCCTTCTCCTCCCTGTGTGGGGGTCTTGGGGAGTGAGGAAGCCCTGATTCTTCTGTGGATGTGGGGTGGTCATGGTGGTGTCTGACCCCTCCCTCTCCCCTGCCTGTGTGCTGATGTGAGAGTCAGCCAGGGGATCCCAGGCAAGGCCCTGCTGGAGGTGAGCCAGGGCTCCCCTCTCCATCAGCTGAGTCGGCTGACCCTGGGCCTGTCCCTGGTGCTGTCCTGGAGTGACAGCCACAGAGGGCCCGGCCTTGGGAGGTGACCAGGGTTGCACAGACGGTGATGGGATCAGGAGCAGGCCCAGTCGGAAGCTGGCACTGGGCTGTGGGCAAGGCTGGGGGGGCAGCAGGGCAGGTGGGCTCTGGGGTCCCAGGGTGCACTGTGGGCTGGAGCTGTCCCTCGGGAGAGCCATGTTCTCATTGGCTGGGCTGGCGTTGGGGAGCCAGGCTGGCCGCGGGTGCTGTGCATGGGACCCTGTCCCCCCTTCAGGCCGTTAGCTCTTGCCACTTGAGGGAGGCAGTTGCGGCCCTCTGTCTGGAAGAAGGAGAGGACAAGAGGCAGCCTTGGGGGAAGTGTGGAGAATGGCTGTTTTATTTGCTCAGGGTCAGGCTTCAGGGTCCCCAGAGATAGGCCCTGTCCCTGTTCCCAAGGGACTGGCCTCCATGCCCAAGGAGCAGTCCTGACACAGATCTGAGGTCACCCTTGCCAGTCTTAGGACCCTGGGCCCCAGACTCTGTTGAAGTCTCAGAGTGACATGGAGGTGATGGGAGTTTGACCCTGCACTGTGCTGGCCAGGCCTGGCCACTCCCCTGGGCAGCTGGAACTGGGCTCTGTGGGGGAGACTGGGCATCTGTGGGACGATGGGCTCCAAAGTGCTCCCCCTGGTTCTGGGAGCTGAGGTGCCTCCGGCCTCCGGCTGGCCACAGGGGGTGCCAGGAGAGCGGGGGTGGGGCCGCTGTCCTTGTCCTTGGCTGAGACTTTGTTTTGTTTCCTGGACTCAGATCGTTCCGCTCCTTCCGTGCCCGGAAGAGAGGCTGTGCTCTGTCCCTGGTGGGGACTTGACTCCCCTGCTGTGTCTGTGGCTGTCGGCAGCCCTGGCTCTGTCCAGTTTCTCACCTGCCCTCCTGGGAGCTCCAGTCACTGGGCGGGGGCCTGCCTGGCTCCTCCAGCCTTGCTGCCCCTCCCTGCCCCACCTCTGCACAGCAGAACTGACGTCATGCTGTTCCCCGTTGGACCTGCTTGTCCTCGCCTGGTGTGTTTCTCCTGGCACTTGACTTCTCCTTCAGACCCTTCCCTCGCAGGTGCTGGGTGAGGACTGTCCCCACCCTCTGTGGCTTGCCACGCCCTCCTAGAGAATCAGGCCTACCTGCCCCCCACGGTTCCTGCCGCCTCTGGGCAGTGATGGTGTGTGAGGGGACAGGTGCTTTGTGCACCTGTGGGTGGATGAAGGAGGGCTATAGGCAGTGACTGGCCATGGGAGGGGGGGGGGCAGGCTGCCCAGAGCATGCCCTGTACAGGGGCGAGGCACTCCTGGCATCTTGGATGGCTTCCATGCTGTCCATGGGTCCAGGGCCCAGGGTCAGGAGGAACTATGACTGGGAAGTTTGAGGAGCAGCCCCATAGGACATGAGCTGGGGATGTCCAGGTCTGCCCCAGTGGCCCGAGGCCTGGGTTCTGTGGGGGAGACTGGGCATCTGTGGACGATGGGCTCCAAAGTGCTCCCCCTGGTTCTGGGAGCTGAGGTGCCTCCGGCCTCCGGCTGGCCACAGGGGGTGCCAGGAGAGCGGGGTGGGGCCGCTGTCCTTGTCCTTGGCTGAGACTTTGTTTTGTGTGTGTTCTGTATAAGAGGCCACTTTGGACTGTGACTCCAGGTGTGGCTGTCCCCCCAGAAGCTGCCAGGCCTTGCCCTTACTCCTGGTGTCCCTTGTTCCTGGGAGGTGGACAGGACCTGGTTACGGTTGAGAGACCTCAGCCCTGGCCGAGCAGATGTGGAGCTCTGACTGAGTCGCTGCTGCTGTAGCCTGTGAGGGACAGAGGCCTCCTGGACTCCCAGGTGAAGCTCGGCCTTCTTGTGGGCTGATGGGAGGGGCAGCAGATCCAGGGCCTGGCTCTAGGGGTTCCTGTGGAGCCCCTGGGCAGCTCTCCCTTTGGGGTGGAGCGGCTGTAGGACTCTCAAAGGCTGTTGGAGATTCAGGGTCAGGACACCAGCCTCACAGTGTCCCGGGCCCCCGGCCTGAGCATGACCCCTCTGTGGTGCAGGGCCTGGCTGGCCCCAGGGTGTCAGGACCAGGTTCCCATGGCCCGTCTTGCTGCCCGCTGGGCCAAGCCTGGCCCATGCTCTGCCACTGTCTGCCGGCATCAAGCCCAGGCAGGTGAGGGCTCAGGCGGCCGCCCTCAGTGCTGGCCGGAGGTGGCGTGCCAGGCCCGTGAGTCATGTGGATCCCGGGAATGGGGGTGGCAGGCCTCGCTGCAGGCTGACGTGCAGAGGCTTGCTGGCTGCCCACAGCTTGGCAGGAGTTGAACAGGGGCCTGCATTGGCCAGGTCAGGCTGTGGGGCTGGGTGGTCATGGGAAGCAGGGTGTACCGGCACTGGTGGCTGAAGGGTCTGTGGGCACTGGAGCCCCTCCAGGTCTTCTGCTGTCTAGTGGGCAGGGAAGGCCTCTCAGAGGAGGTGTCCCTGGGGCTCGACCCAGGCGGGGTGAACCTGCAGGCCCAGGGCCAGACCTGGGGCTGACAGGGACTCACGCACCGTAGAGACTGGTCAGGGCTAGGTGCCACAGCCGATGTGCCACTGCTGTGGCACAGAGCCCCCGGGGAAGGAGTGCTGGCTGGAGAGCCTTGGTGAGCGGGGTGGGGGTTCCCCCACTCCACCTGTGTCCTCCAGCTGCCTGGGCAGGGCTCTGAGCAGCAGCTCTGCTGCAAGTTAGCCCTGACCCTGGGTCTTCTGTGGGCAGAAGTGCCCAGTCTGTCCCAGGCCCCACTTGGTAGGTGCTCAGGAGCGGTGCCTCCTGGCATGGGCCCCCTGGGGGAAGCCCATGCAGCCCCTGGGTGGGGCTGCTCAGCCGGAGGGGGACACCAGAGGCAGGCTTGCTACTGGGAAGCGCCTTCCGCTAGAGGCTCTTGGGTGGTCACAAAGCCCTCCCCAGCACTCTTCCTCACCCTCTCCCTGGCCCGGGGCTTTGGTTGGCTAGCCGGGCCTGTGCATGGCCCCCTGGTCTCTGTGGAGACCTTCCCCACTCTTGTGCACACACTCCCTACTAGGATGTGAGCCAAGGTGTGGCTGCAAGGCCTGGTTCAGCCCAGGTGGCCTCTGCCCCTCGCCCCTCTCCCCTGCCCACTGCTCGCTCACTTGGCTGTGCGGGGGAAGGGGGAAGCTGAGATTTGGGTGGTGTATGTGTGTTTGCTCTTGACTGAGTGCAGAGGGCTCTGGCCAGGGCCCAGGCTTGGCCTCCAGCACCTTGGCTGGAAGGGTGAAGCCTGAGAGGCCAGTGGGGCCTGGGGCAGGGCAGGTGGTGCTTCCTAGGGGCACGTCTTGGGTGCTGGTCAGGCCCAGGACAGCTGGTGGGATAGAAAAGACAGGCCTGCAGACACAAGAAGCAAGGCCCATACCCGGGTGGCTTCCAAGCTGCCATGTTGGATTTGCTGGACTGACCAGGCCTACTAGAGGCAGAGAACGGGCCAGACAGGCCCCTGTGCTTCATGGGAACTGTAGGTCTGTGGGATCCATGGGCTGTGAGAGGAGAGCGATGGGACTTCCAGGCCTCGTCACTCTAGTTGTGGATGGGGAAGCTGGTACCATGGCGTGCGGGGGGTGTGGCATTGGGCTGAGGCTGGGTGGGCGCTGACACAGGCATTTTTTGGCACTTCTCCATGACTGACTTTGAGATTCCAGTGTGGTGGTGCTGCTGTGCTGGGCAGAGATGGCCAGGAGCTGGTCTAGGCTGGTCCGCTTGCTGCTGCCCCACCTGCCCAGGGGCCGCCGAGCAGGTTGTTCACAGTTCTGCCCCGTGCTCGCTCATTGGGCATGGCTTGGTGCTAGGCAGGGGTGAGGGTGCTTTGGGCTGGGCCTGCTCCAGGTAGGGCTGGCTGGTGAACCCTGGCTGAAGGGTCTGGCAGGGGCTGGGCCAGGTGCAGGCCTGTGTGGCCTGGGTCTCAGGCCACATGTGATCCACGCAGACGTGGTTTGTGTATGTGCACAGAGGCGGGACGCACACGAGGTGGATTCGTCTGAGTGTGGGGCCTGCCAGAGGCTTTCCCAGGTGTCAGCACCCACAGGTGGACCTTGCAGGGGTTGAGTGACCAGGCTTTATTGCCCTAGAGCCCCATCTAAGGCCACACAGCTGTCAGCTGGACTCACCCTGTGGAATCCAGGGTGGGGCTTCTCATCCGCGACCATCCCTATCAGGGCTGGATGAGGCTAGGAGGGGTCATTTTGGGGATCTGCAGGAGCCTGATGCAGATTGGGACATGCCCAGGACCCAGCACTGGGCCCAGTTGAGGCAGGAGGAGAGTCTGCTGGCTCTGAGCGGTAGTCCCACAGTCACGGACCCCCATCACCTGGAGGGCTGAGGCCAAGCTTGTGGGGCAGTGGGAGGGGGTATTGAGCACCTCCATCTCCCCGACCACCAAGACGGAAGAGTTACAGTTTCCCAGCACTGAGACTTGGGTGCATATGGACTTATGTGCTGATATGCTGGCCAAGAGTGTCCTGCAGGACCATCCACCTCCACCTAACCTGCTCTGGCCAGGCCCTCGGGTGGCTGGGAGGATCTGGGGATCATGGTGAGCCACCCACCACAGCTGAGTTTGCATGGCTTCCCTCTTGGGAATAAAGCCTTTGATGGGCCCGGACGAGGATGAGGTGGGCCGGCTATGATTGTGGATCCAGGCGGGACTTCCTGCCCTCATCCATCTGTGAGCTCGTCCAGGTGTGGTCCTGGACACGAATCAGATGAGCAGGGAGCTGTCATGTTGAAAGAGCAATGGGGAAGCCAGCAGACAGGGGTGCAGCAGTAGCCGGGGGATGGTCTGGCCAGGGTCTTGCTGAAGTCAGGTTTCAGGAGTTGTGTCACTATGTGAAAATAACGTGCACATAACCCCCAGATACGAGCACGAGAAATGCCTCTTTTCCTACCCGAGAGCCAGATCTTGGACGTCCTCCACTGTATAGGTAGCCCAGGGACCTCCCTCGCCGTCCTCCAGCCCACCCTGGATGGACATCCCGGCACCTGCTCCATGTGCTGGGCCCAGGGTGAGAGGGAAGCGTCTTGGGACGTGGGTGCCCTGTGCTGCAGAGTGGGCTTGGGGGCTGTGGTGGATGCAAGCCCAGCATGTGGCAGAGCGTGGACTGTGGGGCTGAGGTTTCTGGAGTGGTTCGAGTAGCTGTGTGGCCGAGTGCAGGGCATGCTGGGGGCAGTGTGGCGAGGGCGTGCGCAGGGGCCCAGCGGGGCTGCTGTTGGCTGCCAGGCTGGGCTGAGGCTACTCTGGTCCTTTCTGTAAGAGTCGGGGAGCCGGGCTGCATCCTGCCTGCCAGTCAGTGCTGGCATCTTGGCTGTGGTGGCCAGCGGGGCTTGCACATGCTCAAGCCAGGCAGCGCCGTCCATGTCCAGGACAGCCTGTCCTCCCTCTCTGGAGCTACCAGTGGGAGGGTTTTAGAATGGGTGTGAGATGTGGGGGTGCTACCATGGGAGACTTCTAGTTCCCCTCCAGCTCTGGTGACATCTCAGCAGCCTGTCCCCAGTGCCAGCGGACAGGCAGGAAGTGCCCTGCATGGCCTCGGACCTCCTAGGGACAGGGATCAAGGAGCCTCTGGCATGCTGGGGGCAGACGGGGTTGGAGGCTATATGCTGTGTCCCCTGCTTTGCTTCCGCCATGGGCCCAGGCCTTGGTCATTGGTCGCTGGACCACGAAGGCATCCAGCTCCTTGGAAGATGAGCCTGTGTGGCTGGAGGGAGGCCTCCTCACTCCCAGGCTTCCTAGATCCCCTCCAGGCAGAGGCAGCACCCTTGCTAGCATGCCCAGAGGCCCGCGGTGTCCTGTGCTGCCCAGCCTCTTCAGCTGTGGGCTCTGTCCCCCAGTGTCTCTGCTCTACTCCCACCTGTCCCTGGGCTGGCCTTGGCCCCTCCTAAGGACTTCCTCCCAGGACCTAGATGCCAGTGCGTGCTCTGCCTACTGCTAGGAGTGCCGCTTGCAGGGGATCGGGCAGAGCATGGTGTGGGCCTCAGTGAGAGCTGCCTGGGCTTCCCCACTGCTGCCACCTAGGCCAGGACAAGGACAGACACATCACGACTGGGTTGTGGAACGCTCCTGCCCACTGGCAGTGGGCCCCTTGCTGCACCTGCGGCTGGTGGGAGCAGGCCAGCCATGCTGTGGGACCTGCTCACAGCCGGCTGAGGGGAGCCAGACTGGAACCCAGGTCTGCCTGTCAGGCCGGCCCGGGGTCCATCTGCACCATGTGCAGGCTGCGGCAGCGTGCCTCAGATTGAGGAAATGAGGCCAGGCCTGTCCTCTTCCAAGAAGCTCTTGGTTTCAGCCATTGGGGGATGCGTGTGGTCCCAGGTGTCTGAGTGAGGGTGGTGGCCAGGCGGGCTCTGGGAAAGGGGAACTGGGTCGCAGGCCACCAGCACTAGCACCACTTGCTCCAGGCGTGTGCCTGGTCACCTCACAGAGGCCGGCTGCCTGCTGTCACGGCCCCAGCTCCTCTCTGACCCAGATGCCATGCTGCACCGCCTGGGGCTGTGGCGCCCCCAGTCCGGGGGCCAGGGGCCGGTGGGGCCACCCCTGTGGTGGGACCTCTCTCCTGCTCTGGCCACGAGGCTGCACCTTCTCGCCTCTCTCTCAGGAGGGGGCCTGGCCTGGCGCACAGGGGACCGCAGGTGGCTGGCAGGTGAGGGTGGAGTTGGTGGGCACTGGGAGTTGAGGGCTTGGGAGGGTCTTGCCTGCTGGGTGTGGGAGTCAAGGCAGGGCGGCCGAGGAGTCGGGAGGGCCTGGGGCCTGCAGGCGAAGGGAGTCTGGCGGGTGTGGGGCTGGGCTCAGGGACCCTCTCGGAGTGTGCCTTCTGTCCGGTCACGGCTGCTGATGCTCAGCCCAGCCGGAGAGGGGCCTTGCTGTGTTCCCTCTCGTCCCCGCCTCAGGCTGCCCGTCAGCTCCCCACACAGAGCAAACCAAAGCCGGCCTGCATCTGCCGGAGTCTCCGGCCAGGAGCCCTGGGCCCTCTGATGAACCCTGAGTGTCTGGGCCAGAGTGCCCCTTCCTCAGACCAGAACGTTCTGGAAGACTGACCTGGGCTCTGGTCCCTGGGAGGGTGGGAGAGTGGCCCTGCTCACCTCAGGCTCCTCACAGACCTGATGCCTCACCCTCTCCCACATCACAGGTGAGGACACAGGCTGGGCGAGTGGTGGGGTGGGCCCGTGGGAAGGCTGCCGTGGCCCTGGCTCATTCTCCCAGGCCTGATGCCGGGACTCCCTGAGAGGAGGGAGCAGACAGAGGCCGGGCCACCTGCAGCTGTCCAGGGGTGGCCAGCCCGTGTCTGGCTTGCCTGGGGCCTCTGCCTGGCTGCTGTCTGGCTGGGAGGCTGGTAGGGCAGGCTGGTGCTATTGGGAAGCCCCTCTGCAGGAGGCGGGTCTGGGGTCTGCGCTCGCCAAAGCCATGGTGCTGGTCCAGGACACAGGGGCTCCTGGCCTTTTCCCAATCTTTTGTACAAGGTCAAAAGCGTGTGTGTGTGCCAGGCCCACGTGGGGTATTCATGCACCTTCACACAGGTGGCCTGGAGGGCCCTCTTCTGTGCCCATGTTCTAGGGGAAACCGAGGCACAGAGGTATGGAGTGTCTTTTCTGAGGGAGGCTCGGGGGGGGGGGACCCAGATGTGGCCAGCCAGCTTGTGAACGAGGACCATCTCATTTTCCCAGGCCTTTAAAAATTCCCCTTGCAGTGTGTCAATGTTCAGCTTGCTTCCCTCAGCACCGAGTGGACGCTGTGGACTCCAGCGGGGGCTGTGGGCAATGTCTGGGAGCTGCTTCACTTGGGAACTGAAACAGGAAATAGGAGAGTGTCGGGGACGCCTGGGCACTGCGCTGTCCTTGACTGGGGCCACCTGCCTCTAAGTGCCTTCACAGCCTCTCCTGCGTGTGCCAGGCCAGCACAGGAGCGACCTATGGGCCTTGCCCTGCATGCTTGTCCTGGGCCAGTGCTGGTGTGCTGGTGGCCAGGGAGCCTGCTCTGGGTGTGTTCCTGCCCCCTTGCTTGGGCGGTCCAGGGTGGTGGAGAGGCTTGCCCCAGACCTGTGTCTGTGAGCCCGAGGTATCCCAAGGCCTTGGCCTCTTGCAGCAAAGGATCCTGCCTGGACCTAGGTTTGGGGGTGGTGTTGTGGTTCACATCTCTCCGGCAAATTCCTAGGAACAGGGTCTGCACCCTGGGCCCTCATCCCCTGCGTGGGTCCTGGCAGACCTCTGCCGTGCTCGGCTTTGGTGTCCTCCTCTGTAAACTGGATGCAGAGACCTTTCTAGGTGGGCTTGCCCCCTGACGTGGCTTCATGTGGACACACCCAGGTGGTCACGCCTTGCTCTGTCCTCTGCAGTGTGGGGAAGGGCAACGTGTGCCCGTTGTGTCTGGTGTCCAGAAGGACGGCTCGTGCGTGCGTGTTGTGACCGTGTGTTTCAGAAGGAGCGTTTTGGTTGTTGCAGCCCACTTGCGAGGGTCACTGTGGCCACTTGGTGGACTACAGTTTGCAGTGTCCTGTGGTGTGGCCTGCCTCCCGTGATGGCTCAGGTCATGTTCCAGCCGTGTGTGGTCCTGGCATCTCTGGACCCCTTGTAGGGGTGCTTGCCTGCGGCGTCTGCCTCACAGTCCTCCCCGTCCACTGCTGTCCATCTCTTGCTGACACCCTGCCTCTTCCCAGTTGTAGATTCTCTGGGAGGTCCAGCTAGGCCGCAGGACAGCACTGTGCAAGGGATCAGTGGGCTCCTCGACTGGCCAGGCCCTGGGGACGTGTGGTGTCCAGCTCTGGGGTGGTGGCAGGCGCTCGAGCGCCATGCTTCCTGGCCCACTTCTCTTGCCTTCTGCGTCTGGGTAGAGGGGGGTCTTATGCCTGTGAGCTCGTACTTCATTGTCCTTTCACTGTCACCTTTTTCTGACGAGCCAGGTGGCTGCCAAATGCTCTGGGAGCCACGTTTGAAGGCCCCTGGCACCTGTGGCTGTGAGTTCCATGGGCTGCCTGTGGTTTGGAGGTTGCTTGTCTTGGGCCCCTGGACTCCCTGGTGTGGAGGCTGCCGTCCCTCCCCAGGGGGTGGGTGTGCTGCTGCCTGGCCAGCTCGTTCCTGGCTCTAGCCCCCTGGGCGCCAGCCTGGTGCTGGCCCCTGACAGGCCAGCTGTGCATGGCCTCAGCCCACACCCCCTAGTCCCTGGCTGTTCAGAAACGCATGGTGCGCACCTCCGGTGAGGCTGTCTTCAGATCCAGGAGAGGAGCAAACGGTGGAGATGCCGCTTCTCAGACCCCTCCTGTGGCCCAGGCCGTGTCCTCCAGGCATGCTCGTGGGGCCCACGCTGATGATGTCGGTGAGGCCAAGCACTCCAGTAATGGCCCTGGGCAGGGACAGCCGTTGGCCAGCCCCAGGGTGGATGGCTGGGAGCCTGGTGGGCTAAAGGGAGATGGGAGGCTCTGGTGGTGACAGTGGACAGTGGCCATCCTGCCAAGGGACCAGTGGAAGGGGTGGCAGCCTCTGTGCGAGAGAGGGTGCTGAGCTGATGGTAGACAGGTCAGGGCCCTGTGGGAGCTGCATGACCTCTGGTTTTCCCCTGTAGAGGGCTGGCCTGCTGTTCTGGGGCCTGCAAGGTGGAGCCTGAAAAGAGGCTGTCCACTTCTGCCTGTCCTGCTCCATCCTTGTCCCCAAGGCCCTCTGCTCAAGGTGGGTGGATAGCACCCCTCTTGTGGTCTTGGGGCAGGGCTGTGGGGACCCACACTGCCTGTCACCTGTCCACCCCCGTGTCTGTGGGTCAGCCACTGCGGCTCCCCCAATATGCGCCATGGTGGGGGGGAGACTGAAGGCCACAGTGAGGGCCTTGTCACAGGCTCAGTGAGGGTGAGGAGGCCCGGCTCTGCGCTTGCTGGGTTCCCCTGGGCAGGGTTTCCTTTCGGGCTGGCCTGTCTCCCTGGGGCAGAGTGGAGCCCCTTCCCCCACCCGGGCTTGCTGGGGCTCTGAGGGGGGGCAGAAACTGGCCCCCACAGGCTCCCCGGTGGGACTTTCAGCTGGGTCTCTGTCCCTGAGGCACCAGACCCTGGCTGAGCAAGCAGGGACCCGGCAGCCAGGGTTTCTGAGGCCCTGGCACCACCCTGGGCGGCCTGGGCTGCGAGGCGGTCTGTCTCACTTAGAGCGTTGACAGGCCTCACAGGGTGCTGGTGGGCTGGAGGCCCGAGTGGCCGAGGCCTGTGGAGGTGGTCTGCCAGTGGGGGTGAGGATGGAGGGGCCTTTGCTCCGGTCCTCATGAGCTGTGGTGCACCCCACCTTGGGGTGTGGGGGCAGGGAGGGCCCAGCCTGTGGGTGGTGCTGGGGAAGTCCCCTGCAGTGGGCCACGTCCCATTCTCGATCTGTCTCACCGGCGAGGCCCTGTCCTGTCTGCAGAGGCCCCGCCAGCCAGGGCCCCGCAGGTGGCAGGCACCCTACTGGGTGCTGCCAGCAAGTCACGTGGGCATGGGTGACCTCCTTCCAAGGGGAGGCTGCCCTTGTGCTGGCATGGGCCAGGGCTTGCAGAGAGGTAGTGGGGACTGACCAGGAGGTCTGGCTCCCTACCTTGCTGCCCAGCAGATGCTCCACCCTCCAGGGCCCCCATGCAACCCCGCCTCTGTCCACCACGTGGCTCCGAGCTGCCAGCATCCCTGTCCAGGACTGGAGCGGCAGTGCTGGGGTGCTGTGGGAAGACGTGGGGATGTCCCCTGGAGAGGCCAGCCCCACATGGGGCCTCAGAAGCTGTACCTGGGGATGTCCCCTGTGCCCCGACCATCTCAGAGCCCCCTGACATGACTGTCCCCGAAGCCCCTGGCACGGAGCCCACCTAGCTCTACCACAGTGGGCGGGACGTGGCGTGGAGCGCCCAGGAACCTGCCTGTGTTCTGAAACCAGCTGGGGATGCAGATGAAGATCAGAGAACCAGCCCCCAGGGGCGCAGGAAGCGCTGTCGAGGGTTCCGCGACAGAGCTGCGGGCGGTGGTGGGTGGCGGGGGGCCTCTGAGCCACCAGGAGCATGGCTCAGAATGAAACAATCATTTCTTTTCCTGTTGAAGAGAAACCGCCTGTGAGAGTCCGCAGGCTCGTGCCCGGCCCCTGCGGCTCTGGAGCAGTTGAGGTTTCTCCCGGAGTTCCCCTCCCTCCCCCGCCCACCCTCCTCGAAGGCCTGGGTGGGCACCACGAGGTGTTGGGGACAGTTCAGGGGACAGCCTGGAAGGGAGGTCACGGTGGCCAGGAGCCCTGCCTGGCCCTGGAGAGGTGAGCCTCCCTCATGTTCCTGGGCCTGGTGTCTTTCCCTCTTCTGGGAACCCGGGTCCCCTGATGTCTGCTGAGTCCCTCCCCGTCCTGGCTGCCGAGCTGGACTCTGTGAGGGTGGAGTATGGTGGGGACATGGAGGACAGAGGGCAGGGTTCGGTCTGGGTCAGCAGCTCTCCCCTGGGCTGGGAAGCTCCTCCCCCTGAGCCCGGCTCCTCTGGGGGTCAATGGCAGCCTCTTCCTGTCATGCCACTCCCGTGGGCTCATGTGACAAAATGCTAGCCAGGTGTGGCTCTGCGGTGGGTTCCTCAGCCTCTGCCCTTGCCACCTGAAGCGTGCCTTTGTCACTGCAGTCTCTGAGGTTCGGGGCAGTTGACAGGGCCTGGCTGCAAGTGGGCGTGAGGTGGGCCCTGGGTTAGCGGTCTTGTTGTGCAGGCTGAAGGTGGGGAGATCGTCATGTAGCAGATTAATCGCGGCCCCCAGCTCTGCAGTGGCCTTGTCCCTTTGGTCACACCCTTGCCTGGCTCTTTTTATCCAACGTTCACCAGGCCTGGAGGGGCAGCTCCCAGCCCTCCTCAGTCCCTGCCTGGGCAGCACCTCTTAGGCTGCTGGGCAGGAGGCATGGCTGAGTGTCCGGCAGCAGGTGTGGATGGTCTGTGCTGTGGCCAGAGGCTGGAAACCTGCTGTCAGGACTCTCTGGGGCCCTGGCATCTTTCTGATAGGTCCTGAGCCCCTTCCACCTGGCACCGCCAACCTAGGGCTCTGGGAACTAGTCATAGAACGTCAGCCCCAGAGCCGAGAGCTTCCCGACCCACTTGATGATGTCCGGGCTGGCAAGACCACCTGCCCATCTCCAGCACGGGAAGAGGGGGCATAAAATCAGATGCCTTGGCGCTGTCTTCAGAGGACCAGCCTCAGGTTTGAGGCCCTGGTCCTAGCCCCTGGGTTTCAGATTCCATTCTGCTGGCATCCTAGGTCATGGCCCTGGGCTTGCACCCTAGGGACAGGAGTCCACTGAGGTCCCTATCCACTGGGTGAATGGAGGAACAATACTTGGGGCAGGAGTCAGCCCTGGCCAGGTACTCTGGGATGGTCTCCGAGTCCCAGAGCCACTGAGAGCCAGCACTGGGGTGTCTGTGTGGGTAGGACAGGGCCAGCAGGGGTGTGTGCCTGTTAACCCTGAAGCTGCCAGCAGCCCACGGCTCTTTGCTGCTTGTGGGTGCACACAAGGAAGTGAAGGGAGGTCCGGCCAGGGAGGGCCTGGGGCTGGCAGGAGTGCACAAGTCCATGCAGTCCGGCTGCCTGGCTAGGGTGCGCCCCTTTCCCTCCCCCACACACCCAAGCCAGAGGAGTTTGGGAGTGGATGCCGCTCTGCAATTCGTTTCCTCTCCTGTTCTGTGGAGGTTCAGGCAGTCCACTCCACGGTCCCCACAGGCACCTGTCAGATCCCCTCTGGTCCAGAGGTGACAATAGTGACTGCTGCAAGAGTTGGGGGCTGCTTGATTGTTTCTGTAACTGGGTCTGGTGTGAGACCTCTGGCCACAGCCCCATCCCCAGACCATGGGCTTCCAGGGAATGGGCATGGAGGGCAGCTTATTGCAAAGACCCTCGCCCTGGTGCCTGTGGGTGGTGGCATCTTCACTACTCAGCTGTCTCCTGAGTGCCACCTGGGCACAGGAGCTGGCCAGTCCCGGGGCGCCCCTCTTGACCACCTCCTTCCTCCTGGCCACGCTCCCCACTTCCCTCGCTGTGGCTGCTCCAGCCACACCTGTCACCACTGGGTCTAGCCACAATGCCCCTGGGCTGTGTGAGAGGCAGCTGCCAGTCTGGGCATCACTTCCTGCTCCTCTCCCTGCCCCTGGCCCCCTCCAAACTTGCTGAGCACAACCAAGGGAACCAACTACCATTCCTGTCACTTGCAAAACCCGTCAGCCTCATCTATGTGGTGGAGCAGGGCGAGGGTTGCTTAGGCGGTAGTGATGGTGATGTTGGTGATGATGGTGGTGATGGTGATGACATCGATGGCATGGATGGTGACACTGATGGCAGTGATAGTGGTGGCAGTGGTGATGGTGTGATGCAGATGGTGCTGCTGGTAGTGATGACGTTAGTTTTGATGGTGATGGTGGTGAGGCCCAGGTGTGTCGGCCCTACGTACCGACGCCTTCACGGACGTTGCTGGATGCCCCCGCTTCCTTACGAGGAAGTGAAGGAAGCCTATTTGGTTCATGAAGTGTACCTCCTCGTGTGTCACTCCAAAGCTGTGCCCTGTGTCCTGGGGTTTGGGGTCCATTAGAACTGAGATGCCTTTGGTTGGGGTATCCTGGCTGATATTCAGAGAAGGTCCAGGTGCAGGCCGCCTTCCTGGAGGTCTCTGGGGAGACTCCTGGCCAGGGCTCCTGCAGATCTGGGTTGTGGATTCTGCTACCTGTGTATTTGTTTCCCCTGGGGACCAAACTGCCTGGCCAGTCACGTCACGAGGGACAGGCCCTCCCTTCTAAGGGACTAGAGGCCTCAAGCAGCACCCTGGACTGCTCGCCTTCCCTTGAGGCCTCCTCACTACCCCATGTCTCCTGCACTCCTGTTCCCAGCCAGGCCCTGGTCCCACACTGGGGAACTGGGCAAGGTTCCCACCATCAGGGTCTTTCCAGACTAGGAGGGCCGGGGGGTAAGAGGTGAGTTCAGGGAGGGAGAGCCAGTGTGTGGTACAGGGGGCAGGAAACCCTGCTTTCTCCTGATTTGAGCAGAGGTTGGTGACCGTAGGCAGGTTTGGCACCCAGAACCCTGGGGGCTGCAGGGTCCAGTGGGACTAGGGATGGGGGTGGAGCTCACAGAAGCATTGCCAGACAGGCGCCCAGGTACCTGCCCAGCCCTGCCCCCTGAGCTCATTCCCAGGCCTGGATGTCTGAGGCTGTCAGGGGAGCCTCAGTCTTTAAGCTCTGGTGGTAGCTGTCACCACTGAGGACACAGCCCTGGACACTCCCCACTCTCAGTATCCTTGGGGTTGATGGAATTGTGGTCTGTCTGGCATGGAACCAGATCTCTGTCCCTCGTTCCACAGAGTCCTTGCTGTCCCTGGGCCTTGGCTCCTGCATCTCCCCTGCCTGTGTCCTCCTCACTTCTCCCCTCCTGTTTGGCTTTGGGGGGGCGGGGCAGTGATCTTGACATGGCAGGGCCTTCCCCAGGGGCCGTTGGGTGTCCCTGTCTGCAGCAGGGAAGGTGGGTGGGCAGGGCCAGAAAGCATGGTTAGGAGCAGCTTGGCCAGTTTCTGTGGCCTGTCGGGGATGGATCGCTGTGGGCGCTTAGGACTGGCAGCCTTCTGGCCACTTCCTGTGGGTACCCGAGGGCTACTGGGGAGATAGGAAGAAGGTGATGCCTACCAGGGGTCCTCTTCTTCTTGGTCTCTGGGTTCTGGGTAGGTCTGAGGCACCACAGGGTCAGGGCAGGTCCCTGAGTTCCTATCCCCAGGAGCTGGCAGCCTTCCCAGGATCGACTGGGGACGGGACTGGGGACGGGACTGGGTCCTTCCTGGTTGGTTGAGGCCTTTCCTTGGAGACCTCTTGAGGTGGCCGACTAGACCCTGCTTGGGGCCTTCAGGTCCTGGGGGAGGGTTGGAGGCAGGCCCAGGTTCTTTCTGACCACCATGAGGGCCCAGCTGCTCCTGGGAGCTCCTAGTAGGTGGCTGAGATTTGGGGCTGGGGTGCCTGGCTGGGCAAAGGGCAGAGTGACCCCAGAAGAGCTGAAATTTCAGCCCAGGCCACTTGAGCTGTAAGCTGACACTAGCTAAGAGGCAGAGGGTGGGCAGGCTCCCAGCTGGAGGTGCCTGGAAGCAGGCTCTCAGCAGGGGCCTGGGGGCCCTTTCCACTGTGCCACCGCTGTGCCACCGCTGTGGCCTCCGCTGTCGACGTGCCCTTTTACAGAAGGAGAAGCTTAGGTTCGGCAAGGGTAAGGGGCTGTCCAGGGAACGGGGGCCCAGCAGCCCCAAGGGCAGGCAGCTGCCTGTTGTCACTGTGGCCAGTACCTGCCATGGGGACCGTCTCCCCACCATGGCCTGCTCTTGAAGGCCCTCCCCCTGGCACTTCCTTCCTCCCGGCTGCTGTAACCACCCTTGGCCTCCCTCAAACCCTGGCGCGCCGTGGTCCCTGCCACTGCCCTGTCGCAGTCCCGCCAGGGCTGCCACTTCTCCTCCCCTGGGCGGCAGGGGAAGCAGTACTTCCGGGAGGTGGGGGCTGGAGGTGGGCGTCCTAGGAAACTCTGAGGGCCACTAGCTTCTGCCGCAGGGTTTCGGTTCCGGGGGGGTCCCCGGCAGGGTGAGGAGCCCTTGAGCTCAGAGCCCAGCTCCCGTGTAGGTGCTGGCCCACGGTGGGGGCCTCCTTGTCCTGGGTGCGTGCTCTCACACCCTTCCTGGAAACCTCCTGCCCTGTCCACTCCAGCCCCAAGGGTCCCCGCCCCTCCCCTCTGCAGGTTCCTGCAGGGCCCTGGAGAGGGCAGCCCCATTCCTGCTCAGACCCTGCCTTGTTGGGTCCTGCAAATCCAGCGCTTTCTGGGGAGCTTTGAGTTCCCTCTTCAAGAACCGGGGGTTCCCTGGCTGTCTAGGAAGGCTGGAGGTTCCTCCGGTCCAGCTGCAGTGGGCTGGCATTTCCTGTCACCTCCTCTGCATCCCTGCCTGCCAGGCAGAGGCCGGAAGAGGGTTGGTGGGGGTTCCCTGGGTTTCCTGAGGTGGGTGCAGGGGCAAGAGGGTCTGGGTGTTGTTGGGCATTCCAAGGGGCCTGGGCAGCTTGTGAACTCTGGGTGGTGGAGAAACCTCTTCCCTCTTCAGGGGGAGCCTGGGCTGCGAGGTCCGGGCCTGCTTGGGGGGTGGCCAGCTTCTGCAGGCATGCAGCTGCCGGGGACGCCTGGCACCCATGAGTGCCCCTGCTGTTGTCAGGGAGCAGGTATGGTGAGAACCCTCTTCATTTCAGTTTTTCTAAATGTCACTTTAGCCCCCGTGCCCAGCCCTGCGCCCAGACCTGTGCTGGGTGCCACGTGTGGGGGCATCCCATCTCCGGGCCAAGTTTCGTGTCTGCCTCTAGACATTAGCATCTTAGAGTCAGTTTTGTACCGAAGGAGGCATCTCCCCGCTGCCTGACCCACGCAGCCCTCCAGGACTGCAGCCAGGCTGGCCTGTGAGGGCCCTTTCCTCAAGTGGGGCCGGGGCCAAGGCCCTGTGACCAGGGCTCGTTTTCCCCTCTCTGCCCAGCCCTGCAGGTTGCTGTGAGCTCCCTGGCCTCGGCTGCTTCCCTGGGTCTCAAGTCACCTGGTTGCCGCAAGTCCTAGAGGGGGCTGGGTGGGCGAGGGGTGTGAGGTTCTGGGGTTGTGGGCCCTCTGGGCATCACAGGTTCTGAGGCTTCAAGATTCTGTGATTTGGCTAGCACCTGTCCTCTGAGGCCCCTCTGCCACCCCTTGCCAGGAGGCTGTGTGTCCCCCTGGGTCTGAGGGTGGAGGCCATTTAGCCCAGCCCCTGCCTCGCTGGCTTGCAGAGGAGGTGCACCGGGTGAGCTGAACGTGCAGGCGGCTGCTGGGGCCAGGCCCTGGAGTCCAGAGTGTGACTCTTTCAGAATAAGGCCTTATCTTGGCCACAGCTTATCAGGGGTGGGGACAGATAAATGGCCCGGAAAAGGCAGAGCCTGCACACACGTGGAGTGCGGGCGGCAGGCAGGCCAGCAGGACTTCTCTGCACGCAGAGGAAGTTTAGGCATTTTTTGCCTAGTCTCTTCCTGGCCAGAAAGTATCTCTCTGAAAGGCTCCAGAAAACACACCCAGCCTATTGTCACCATGCTCCGTGAAGGTGTCTGCAGTGGACATTCTGTGTAAACAGGAAGGCCTGGAGCGGGGGACTCAGGACATGGGGGTATGCCAGCTGGTACCCCTTTGCACTCAGGAGCCCTGGGGCTCACCGCCAGCCTGGCTGTGGCCTGATGGATACTCGTCCCTGCATGTTAGGCTGGTGGGCAGGGGTGGGGGACATGCCTAGGAGAACTCTGCACCGGGAACCAGCTTCTGTGGCTGGAGGCTGGGGGCTCCTGACCCTGTTGTCTCTCCTTCCTCCCAGGGACCCTCCCTGTACCCTGCCTGGCCAGTTTTCTCCTTTGTCTGGTTGGTAGACCCTCCTCAGTGGTTTCAAACTTGGGCCAGACGTGGGCAGTGGTGGGGGACCAGGGGAGCATAGGGGTGCATCTGTAGCCAGCAGCCAAATGGGCTCCCTCCTCTCCTTCCCTCCCTCCTGCCATCCGGCCAAAGCGGTCTCCCGCCTCTCCCTCCTCCTTCCTGCCAGGCAGAGCAAGCAAGCTGACGGCCAGCCCGGGAGGCCCAGTAGTGCTGTCCCAGCAGGCCCAGCTGAAACCCAAGCCTCCTCCAGTGGCTCGCGTGGCTGCAGGTGTCTGACCTGGAGTTTGAGGCTGAATGGTCCCCTCCTCCTCCAACTTGCCTTGGCATCTGGGGACAGCTGGCTGAAGAAGGCCGCCCCTGGAGTGGTGTGGCAGCTGACCAGAACCCCTGGTCTCTTCTTCGCTTCTGCCCAGCTCTCCTATTGCTACCTGGAGCAGAGGATAGGGGTGGAAAAGCTGGGATAATCTGGGAGGGACCTCTCAGAGGCCAGGAGGAAAGTGGGCAGCTTTCCTGGGGGTGGCTAGGACCCAGGGCTGGACCACTCCAGACTGTACCCACAGGGCCTGTCTCTGCCAGAGACGGCTACAGGGCCCGCTGGTGCAAGGATGACCGTGAGCTCCTTTCCACTCAGCCTCCTCATAGTCGGTGGGTGCATCTCGTGATTGTGCTGCAATGGGGCCCACCTGGCCTAGGGGCAGCCTGCAGAGTCGGGGCCTGTCTGCATTTCACAGTTGAGGGAACTGAGGTCTGGAGAGGGCAGAGCTGGCTCAGGTGTCCTCGTGGGACATTGAAAGGTCAGGGGAGAAGGGGCTGTGATGGGGGACAGCCTGGTGCATCCCACATGTCCCAGCAATTCCCTGATGGAATGACAGTGGTCACTTGGCCCAGGGCCAGCTACAGTTTGCAGAAAAGTGTGCCGTCGGGCAGTTCTTGTCCCGTGCTGTCTCTGAGGCTCAGTTTACTTGTCACAGGTAGATGGTGGTGGCTTTTCCAACAGGGTCTCAAGAGTTCAGTGACATAAAGCATGGGAGGGCATTTCGGTCCCAGGAGTCGCCTGAGTATGTGTGGCCCCCTTGGTTACACGCTCCTGCCTGCCTTCTGTCACCAGGCCCTGCTTACCCTTCCTGGCCTTCTCTGGGGATGGTCCCTGCACATGGAGGGAGACCTTGGGCTAGGAGTAGTTGGCCCTCCCTGGGGTTCAGCGTCCAGGGGCTTTAATGGCTACTAGGGATGGTCTGCGGTACTCCTAATGGCCAGAAGGTGCTGCTGCCATCTGGTTTCAGAATTCCTTACTTTGTCATTGGCCAAATGCCAATGTCTCTACAAGACATTGGCATTCCTTACTTTTATGGTCAACAAAATGGTTTGTTTTGGATTTTGTGAATGGCAGAGGTTTCCCGCGGGTCAGAGGGGGTGTATTTGCCGATGGAGTCCATTCCTTGAGTTGGGCAGGGTGCTCTTGGCAGGCAGGCTGACCCTCCCCACGGAGCCTGGTCTCAGAGTTCCTAGCCAACGCAGGGACCAGGCCCCCTCCCTGTGCCCTTCTCCCTGGGAGGCAATGGGAGTAAAGTGCCCATGTGGTTGGGGGGCAGCTGTGGGGGGAGCCTCCTCTAGGAAAGGATCGGTCCTGCAGACAGGGCCTCTGTGCTCCTGGGTGGGGTGGCACAGAGGCTGGGGTCACCCTGAGCTGGCTGGCCACCCAGTACCACTTTGAATGGTTCAGAAGACTGGGTGTGAGAGAAGGGTTTGGCTGGAGTTGGGTCTGGTGTGAGTGCCGAGTCTGCAGTGGGGACAGTGTGCCAAGGCTGGTGACAGTCCCAGAGACTGCTTAGGGCTTCTTGATGGGCACACTCAGGGACATGGACACTGCCCTGAGGCTGAGGATGTCTTGGGCAGCAGCAGCCTGGCTGGGGTTCTGTCTTGGCAGCTCCTGGGCACCCATGCTTCTGGGGGACTGGTCAGAAGTGTGCGTGATCCCAGGAAGGCCAGCAGAAGGGCCAGCAGAAGAGTCCCAGGCCCTTCTGCAGTTGGCTAGGCTGGGCCCAGAATGGGAGTCTGCCTTGCCCAGAGCACCCAGCCTGCTGGAGGGTTGGGTGGGGAGCCGCCTCCCGGGGGTTGTGTGCTGTGGGGTTTCGCTGCCTTGTGTGGGCTCCTCCAGGTCTTTTGGATGGCCTGCCAGGCCTGTGGGCAGTGGATTCCCCCTGGGAGCCCCCGGAGCTGGGCGGGGTAGGGAGGCTTAATTAAGTGCTTGATCAGAGCTTTGAAATCCTGCATGAAAGGCTAGCGTGTGGGAGGTCCCAACCTTGCCCACTGCATGGGCTGCCGGGCACATACCTGGCACATGTCAGGCCCTCTACAAGACTGTCGCAAAGTTCCCCTCCCACATGGGAAATGCTAGCTGCCCCCTTTTCATCAGGTCCCGTTGTGCCTCTGGGGACCAAAAAGAGCCAAACAGCCTCCAGATGATGGAGTCCTGGGTGGCTAAGGTCAGGTGTCAGGGCCTCCACCGCTGTGGTCCCTGAGGGGCCCAGGAGGTGTGGCCCGGCAGGCATGGCTCAGCCTGAGTGTCTGTCTTGGTTGTGCACTGCACCCGTGAGAACTTGGGGCCTTGCTTCCTCTACCTGTGAGATGGGGAGTCCCTCCTACCTCCACACGCCAGTGCACCGGGACAGACTGGATGCTGGTGTTGGTGGCACCTTTACTCCCACACCTGCACCGTGGTCACCAGGACCCCATGTACAGGGAAGCACGCTGGCTCTCCTGCCCCCGGGCTTCTCCCTCTGCCTCCGGGTGGCCTGAGCTGCAGAGACTGGAGCGCCCCGTCCTCGTGCTCTGCCTGCCCCTGCCTTGGGCCAGAGCCTAGGCCAGGAGCTCCGGGCACCCCAGCCCGGCCCCACAGGCCCCCGGTGGGCTCTTCCAGGGTCTGTGTGGGCCCTGGTGGGGGGCAGTGGGTGTGGCCTCAGAGCCGCTCTGACCTGCCCCCTGCGGATTCTTGCCTTGCAGACTTCTCCAGCCAGGTGAGCTCCTCGTCCCTCAGCTCCCCGGCCGGCCGAGGCGCCATGGCGGCCCCCTCGCTGCACCCCTCCCTGGGGCCAGGCATCGGCTCCTCGCTGGGCTCCCCTGGGCAGCTGCACTCGCCCATCAGCACCCTGAGCTCCCCCATCAACGGCATGGGCCCGCCCTTCTCGGTCATCAGCTCCCCCATGGGCCCCCACTCCATGTCTGTGCCTACCACGCCCACCCTGGGCTTCGGCACCGGCAGCCCCCAGGTGAGTGTGGGGCTGGGCCTGGGGGGCGCGGGCTGGGCAGGGGCTCCCCCAGCAGGGTGTTGGCATCACTGGTAGGCCGTGGGGGAGGGGCCGTCCTTTCCATCCACAGACCCAGCCTCAGTGGTGGCTCTCTGGTTGGCCTGGGTCTGGCCCCATGGATGCTGCCAGCTGGGCTTCTTGGTGGCTCTGCCTCCTCAGGGTCAGATCCTACTCCTGGGTCCTTCTCTCCTGGGCTTTCTGCTCACACCCTGGCCGGTGGTCTCTGTCCCTGGGGCTGCAGGGGAGGTGGGTCCAGGCTCAGTGTAGGGATGGGGAACAGTCAGTGCTCAGTGGCCTGGTGGCTGGTGGGTGCTGGTCACTGCAGAGTTGGTGACCTCTCTACAGTTGGGGTCTGCTCAGACGCTCTTCCAGCACTGGCTGGGTTTTGGGTTGTTTGGGGGTTAGGAAGCGCTCTTGCCTGGTGGGGCCCAACACAGACAGGTCTTGCTGTTGGCACCGTGGGGCCTGGTCCAGCCCTTTTCTCCCTCAAGGCCCCGGGGGCCTCTCGGATCCCCTGCTGGACTCCTTGCCCGGGCTGTGTGACTCCTGGTGATCTCCCTCTGGATACCCACTCTTGCAGCAGGCTTCCCTCTGGTGGACCCATCTCTTCTTCCTAGGAGAGGCTGGGGACATGCATTCCTGCTCCGAGTCTCTGTTGGGTCCAGTCTCCTGTCTCCAACAGCTGGCCCTGGAGGAGCCTGGCTGCCTCCCGCATAGGCCCCACTCCTGGCCTAGGAGGACTGGGGGGTGTGCTTTGTGTGTGGCTAGCCCACTGCCCATCCAGCTGAACCCTCTTGCCCTAGAGACTCTTGCAGTGCTCTTAGGCCAACCCCGTCAGGTCCCTTTGCCCCTGGGGGATGGGTGGAGAAGAGTGGGATCTCTGTCCATGAACATGCTGCTGTCTGTCCCCTCTCATGGCACCTGACCCTCTGGACGCAGGCGGAGGCCCGAGGTGCTGGCCCAGGGAGGCCTGGCTGCCTCCCGTGTCTGGCTGTGTCATTTTGGCGTGGCTGCCCCACACCCTCCTTGCTGGTTGCCTGATGCTCTGCAGCAAGAGAGCAGGTGACGACTTGACCTCCGTTGTCCCCTGGTTTCAGTGGCTGACACCTGCTGGCTCAGAGACCCACGAGGTTTCTCACTGGGTTCCCAGGCCTGCTGCGTGCCCTGGACACCCCTGGGCTCGTGCACAGCAGGTGGCTGGGTTCTGAGTCTCCTTGTGTGGCAGAGCCCAGGGCTGTTAGTGCTTCTGGGAAGAGGGCGGGGAATGCGGGGCGTCTTAGGGTTTTCTGGGCCACATCTCTCCTGTTTTCTCTGGTGGGTAGTAGGTCCTGGTTAAAGCCAGGTTCCTGTGAGCCAGTGGCCAGGCCCCCGAGGCTGCCTGGGGGGAGGCTGGGGAACAGATCCAGTGTGCCCCCAACATTTGCCCTGCTACTGGATAACTGTCCATCTCTCTGAGGGTCCCTCTGCCAGGCCCACACAGTGGCTACTCTGAGCCTGTGCTTGGCCTCTGACCACCTCTCCTGGCGGGCCTTTGGCTGCCCTGGACACATAACCCTGTGCTCATCAGTAGTCTGTCTTGGGAACCTGCAGTTCCTTGTGTTTCTGGGAGTTTGGGGGGCCATGCCCCCACCTCCACCCACAAAACTACAACTGCAGAGTCATTTGCCAGAGCCTGGGGGGTTCTGCCATGTTGGGGAGGACCTGCCTCCTGCCCAGCTGTGCGTGCTCCAGGCAGTGGCAGGGAAGGGCTGTCCGCAACACTGGGCCAGGGCATGCCCTCCAGCTCACGGGGAAGGGAGCCTGCTGGTAGGGCCAGGTCTGTCTCTCTTGGTCTGGGGGCTCCATGAAGGAAGGACCCAGGGCATGTAAGCCAGAGTTGTCCCAGCGCCTGTGTGGTCACACCTGACTCCCTGGGGCTGCCTTGAGGCCTGGGCTGAGTGCATGGGGGCAGCTTCCTGCAGGGAGCCTCTCCTTGGGCCTGAGGGCTGTGGCGTCCTCAGGAGGCAGCCTGCTGGGGGGGGGGGGCAGTGGGTTTCATGGTGTCAGAAGTGGCCAGCACCAAGGGAGCAAGGCCTGGAGGGAACATGGAGAGGCTGGGCGCAGGTGGAGGCTCAGGCCTGCTCCTGGAGCTGGGGCTGGAGGGCGGCGCGGTGCTGTGGAGTAGAGAGGCAGCAGAGATGGGCCGGGCCGGGCGGGGCATCGATGAGGCAGGAACTGAAATAAATACCAAGGATATGAAAGGGGAAATGGGGTAGCCTCCGCCCTGGCCGCACGTGGGGCACAGGCTCCAGCCGAGGGCCTTGCTGTCCTGGGGCGCTTGGGAGACGGACTGTAAGTGCCAAAATACTGGTAGGGGGGCTGCTTGGGCGCCCACGGGGAAGGGGCTGCCCTGTGCTTGGTTCTGGGGTCTTTGAGCCTTGGGAAGGGCAGGAAGACCATCCAGCCTTGCCGTGGCTACCATGCTGGCCACTGGAAGAGCCCAGAGGAGCTGTGTGGGCCCCAGGGCTCAGTGAGGATGAGTGCCCTTAGCTGGCCTTTGCCCTGCTCAGACATTGGGTTTTCCCAGAGCCTCTGGATTCACTGAAGCTGGACAGGTCAGGTCAGGTCAGGTCAGGAAAGCCCTCACAGTCACGGGGGAGCTGGCATGGTGTGGCACTGCCCTGGAGTGTGGCTCCCTGCTCCCTGCTGTCCCGTCCCCCTCACTGCTCTGGCCCTGCCTCAGTTTACCAGCCCCCCAGCCTGCACATAGGGGTCAGGGGACAGAGCAGGTGAACCCAGCATCGTTTTGCCCTGCCGAACAGGTCTGCCCCATGTCACGTCCTGGGCTCCCACCGCTGGGGCACGCGTCATCCATGCCCATAGCTCTGAACTGCCCCTGCCCCTGGCCAGGCAGCCCTCCTGTCTCCACCCCATAGGCCACCTGGCCTTGGCCTCAGACACCACTTTCCCTCCTGGAGCCAAGTGCCAGCTGCAGCATTTGCGGGTCAGACTCTCAAGGTAGTGGTCAGCAGGGTGCCCGCCAAGTGCCCACTCTGTTTGGCACCTTGCCTGTCCTCTTCCTGTCACCGTTCTGTCAGCCGTGGAAGGAGTCACTATGTGGTCCGGCTGCAGACAGACTCGGGCCCCTGCTCAGTAGCTTCCCCTGGCACAGCGGCAGCCTCATAGGCCGGGCAGGGCATTGTCCCTGATGCCCACCTGCTTCCTCAGCCTCAGGGTTTGTGTGTCTCTCCTCTGCCCCTCAGGGGCCAGCGAGCTTCAGGTGGGCAGGGGACCCACAGGGCACTAGTGAGCACTGTTCCTTCACTTGTCTAGCGGTTCCCCCTCCTCCTGGCCTTGTCTCTCCCTCCTTGGCACTTGGGGTCAGGTACTTGGTGACCACCCCCCCCCCACCCCTCAGCTGCTGTGTGACCCTGCCCCCACCTCCTGGAGCCTCAGGGTCTTTGGTTAGGAAGGGAGAGGACATCACAGCCCCGGGCTTCTATGCAGGAGAGGTGGGTGTGGGCAAGGCCTGCCCACCACCACAGTGAAGGCCCAGTGTGTCCCCAGACTGTGGAGCACGTGCGCACCGGGCATGTGGGGAGCCAGGCAGGCCTCTCTGCTCTGTGGTGGAGCTGGGGGCTCCCTGTCCTCGCCATGGCACCCATGTCCTGATGCCTACCCCTGCTGTACCCAGTGCGAGGAGGCCTCGGGCCTCCCTGCAGCCCACCTGAGCCCTCGGGAGTGCAGCACCCTCACGGGGCCTCCCTGCCCGCCTAGGCAGCTCTGGGAGGGACGTAGAGCCGCTGGGACGGGAGCATGCCCCTGGGCACTGAGGCCCTGCCACCGGAGGCCAGGGTGCTTGCTTTGGGCACAAAACTCTTCCTGCCTCATGAGAAAGGGGATGGGGCTTGGGGGCTGTGAGGAAGGAAGGAGGTGTGGTCCCCGCGTGCAGGGGTGCCCGGGGCTACGTGAGTGCAGTGTGGAGTCTGGAGGCGGCTGCAGACGTTTTCTGCCCTGTCAGGGCTTTGCAGAAGTGGGGGTGCCTGGCGGGGGCCCTGTGCCCTGGCGGATGGCCTGGCTGGCGGGAAGCGCCTGGGCCTGCGCCGGCTGCAGAGCTGGGCTGGAGGCAGCAGAACCCAAAGTGCTGTGTCACTGCAGGCTGCAGCTGTTGCCAGGGAGACGGTGAGTTTCCCACGCCTGCCCTGGCACAGGGGGTGCGGCCCAGGGGTGTGCAGAGCCTGAGCTGTCCCTGCCACCTGGGGGCTCTGCTGGCTTCCTGTCCCCCCTGGTGGCCACACTGCCACCCTGCAGTGTGCAGGGGCCTGTGTGTCCCTGGGGAGCCCAGCCTCCTCCCTCCCTGTGACTGGGCCTGTGTCCTCGGCTGTGTGCTGGGGCCCTGAGCGCCTGCCAGTGGAGGGTCCAGTGAGCACCTAGCAGGTGGGTGGCAGGCAGGGGTGTGAGCAGGGCCTCCTGTGCAGGGCTGGGCTCATGGCACCCGGGTTATGAGGGGTCTTCACACCTCCAGCTCCTCCCTCCTGAAGCCTGGGTCTGCTGCCGGGGAGCCCTGAGTCCGGGCAGCGGTCTGCTGGGCTCCAGCTGGACACTGCTTTTCTGAGGGCAGTGGCCCTGCTGCCCCTTCGCCGTGTGGCCTGGGGGCTCTCTGGAAGGTGGGGTGTGGCCACACCTTCCTTGCCTCAGCTGTGAGGAGGGCCCTGGGCATGCTGCCACCAGCCTTCCCAGGGCTGACCTGCTCCCGTGCCCCCCAGCTCAACTCGCCCATGAACCCCGTCAGCAGCAGTGAGGACATCAAGCCCCCGCTGGGCCTCAATGGCGTCCTCAAGGTCCCCGCCCACCCCTCAGGAAACATGGCGTCTTTCACCAAGCACATCTGTGCCATCTGTGGGGACCGCTCCTCAGGTAGGGCTGCCTGCGGGCGGGGAGGAGTGGGCTGGAGATCTGGGGTGCACCTGGAGGCCCACCTCCGGAGGCAGTAAGCCAGTGAGGAGAGCAGGCTGGCAGGGCAGTTGGGGGACTTGCTGATGGCGAGGGTTGATGAGGGCCGACCTCCTGGGGCTGAACCTGGGCCCAGGGCTTCTGCGTTATTCCATGGAACCCTGGTGGCCAGAGAGTGCAGAGTGGCCCCCCTCCGGGGCACAGTAACTCAGGTACAGAGGAGCCACTGGGGGACTCTGGTCCCTGGGGGGCCAGGATTTATAACCCCAGAAGGCTGAACCGTCCTCAGAGCAGGGAGCCCAAGGCAGGGCCCACCCTGAGCCCAGGCTGGGGTCAGGAGACCAGGAGGGCCCTCTTGTGTGGGAAGGGGGTTCCCACCCAGGGGCAGCCTCTCACAGCACTGCCCCCGCAGGCAAGCACTACGGGGTGTACAGCTGTGAGGGCTGCAAGGGCTTCTTCAAGAGGACAGTGCGCAAGGACCTGACCTACACCTGCCGTGACAACAAGGACTGCCTGATTGACAAGCGGCAGCGGAACCGGTGCCAGTACTGCCGCTACCAGAAGTGCCTGGCCATGGGCATGAAGAGGGAAGGTAGGTGTCACGGTGGGGCGGACCCCTGGCCTCCTGCAGCCCTTCTCTGCTGATCCCTGCGCGGGGGCCTGGGCACCGAGGCCAGCCCTTGACTCCACAGCCTGCCTGATGGTGGTGACCCAGTTGTCCCCTCTGAGGGCATAGCAGGCCAGGGCCCAGCTTGTGGGCCGTAGGGCCAAGATGGGGTGGAGGCGGCAGTGGGGGAAGGAGATGGGGCCTGTGTGGGAAAGCAGGAGACTGCGTGTGCCGGGGTGTCTGACAGCAGGGGTGTGGTGTGTGGTGCGTGGTGCAGGAGGCCTGTAGGTGCTGCTGTTCAGGTTGAAGTGCAGAGGGCACCCTCCAGAGAGCCCCAGAGGGCATCCCGCGTCCTCCCGAGGCCGACTCCAGCTCTACCCCCGGTGGGCCTATTAGGCCCTCAGAGCAGGACTTTGGGGCTTGTCTTATCGACAAGATGCGTGATGGGGCATATGTAGCAACGCAGGCCACTCCCCAGGGTCACAGCAAAATTGTCCGATTGTCCAGCCAGATCCCTGGCCTCCATGTGACCTTGGAGCTATGCTGCCCTGGCCTCGGATCTGTGCTGTCCCCTCTTGCCTGCAGCCTAATGGTCCCTTCATGCCAAGCGAGTCCCTGTTAGGGTGCACGTGCCTGTGCACAGGGCGCACGGAGGTGTGTCCACCGCATCCAGGGCCTGCCCTTATGGAGTTGCAGGTGCTGTCCGGGGTCAGGGTCTGCTGCTCTGTCCCAAGCACCGTCCAGGAGCCGCCTCTTGCTTCCTCTGTAGCGGCTGCTCCCAGACCCCACATGTGGCCACTCTCGCCTCCTTCCCACCAGCCCCTGAGGGAGTCCCTGAGGGAGACCAGAATTGGTGTGTCCCATCAGGAGTGTCCCAGTTGGTGGCCACAGGGCTGCAGCCCGTGTCCGGCCTGTCCCTTGAGTGTGTGTATCCTTGGCCTTGAGGCCCTGTGTTCTGCAGGGCTCCCTCCTGGAGGCCGTGAGCTAGCAGTGCAGTGTGGGCCTGGGGCCTGGGGTGGGCCTCGACTGCGCCCAGCTGCCAGGGCCAGGTGCTTCAGGCAGGCCGTGTTTCCTGGAGTGCTTGGAGTGGTCCTGTCTGCTCTTTGCTGTTGAGGTTGGGATGCTGAGGCCATGGTCACATGGTGGCCTGGGATCCTGGGCTCTGGCTCCCATCCCGTTTACCAGTGGGAATGCAGGGGAAGCAAGTGCCCCTTGGACACTGCGTGCAGTCAGGGAGGGTCTGGAGGGCAGGTACAGCAAAGTCCCTAAAAAGGACTAAGAGCTGGGTCCCTGTTAGAGGCAGGAGGCGAGGCTGGAGTGGGCAGGGGAGGGGTGTGCCCTGGGTGGAGCTGGTTTAGTATCTGACCCGCCCCCCCCCCCAGCTGTTGCCCTGGTGCCAGCACAGCCCTGGCTGTGGGGTGTGAGTGTCTATTGAAAGTGACCATCAGACAGCCATGCAGGGCTTCATGGGAAGCTCGGCGTGGACCTGGCCCAGCCTGGGGGCTGGGCATGGCTTAGGTGACACCTGAGGAATGGCAGGTCAGACCTGCGTACCCAGCTGAAGGGAGCAGCGTCTGCCAAGCAGAGGCGTCAGCACACCTGGCACGTGGGTGGGACGGCAGTTCTGAGTCCCAGAGCGGGACCAGCATGCACGCTTCTTCCCAAGGCCCCACAGCTGCCCCACGTGCCTGGTGCTGTCATGTCCCCTTGCCTGGTGCCCCAGAGGCCTGGGGGTGTGGACGGTGCCCGTCCCATCCTAGTGAAATGGTCTAGTCTCAGCGTGGGTGGCCTGGAGCTCTGGGCTCCTGCCAGTGGTGGGGTTTCGTGCAGGCTTGATGGGTGGAGATCCCTGGGCACCCTGCTGGTGTCCATACACACTCTGCTCACCCCACCTACTCAGTGCCCCAGTGCTGTCCACACTTCACAGAAAGAGAAGTCGGGTGCAGAGGCCTGAGGGCCTGGGGAGGTGTCAGAGTGGCACAGTGCCCATCTGCTTGGTCTGAAGCCCCAGGCCCATGGGTCGTTATTGCCTCCGTTCTGTCTCTGGGCCGATCCTCTGGGCAATGCGTAGCCCTTGAGACCTGATTTATGGGCCATTAGATAAATACCTGGTCCCGTCTAGGGACCACTTCCCCTTTGTCTCCTGCTAGATTTACGAGCTGTGAACGTGCAGAAGAAACCCTCCTACAAAGTGCTCGTGTGCCCCGAACACCAGACTGCAGCTGTGTGGGCAGCTGGAGGAGGGGCTGGCCCCGTGCCTGAGGGACCCTGCTGCCCGGTGCCTGGCCTGTGCGGGTGGGGCACCTCTTACCTGCCTATATCTGCCTGCATTTAGGTGCTGGGGGGTGGCTTCTGGCCTGGACTGTCCCTGGAGCTCTGAGCTCCTCCTATGGCTCTCTTGGGCAGACCCAAGAGACTTGGCAGTGGCGGGTGGAGTGTGTGGGCAGCATGGCAACCCTGGGAAGAGCTGCAGGGCTGGCTTGCCAGCCCAGCGCCCTTGGTCCAGGGCACAGAGGATGTGCGCTGTCGGCTCCAGTCCACTGAGTACCAGGCCTGCTGCAGGTAGTTCTGCTGACTGGCTTGGATGGTGCGGGACCACATCATCCCTCTGCCACTCTCCAGCTGAGAGTGGCCCAGCCAGGTTCGAGGAGCAGCTTGGGGCTGGCTGACCACAGGGAGGATCTGGCCTCCGTGGGGGGTAGCCCTGGCTGCAGGGCAGGTGCCCCCATCCCTCTGGGGGGATGCCATAGGACGATAGCATCTGCGTTGGGCGGCTGCAGGGGCATGTGTGTGCGTGCACTGGCGGGACCTGCTCTGTAGCATTCCTGGCTGGGGGGCGGGCAGTGCCCCCAGGGCCCCTGGCTCCTCGCCAGCCTGCGCCCAGGCCTGCTTGCTGGGGCACGTGGTGGCAGGGCTGGGGGCCTGCAGATGGGCCTGGCCTGATAGGGGCACCTGGCCCATAGGCCGTGCTCCCCCCTGGCCTCTCCCTGTTTCCTTCCTGCCTCCCTCTGCTTCCTGTGCCCCATCCCCCAGCTCCAGGGGCCTGGGGGTGGAAACAGCAGTGTCTGGCGTGTGTGCAAGTGTGTGTGTGTGTGCACGTTGCCCAGGTACGGGTGACCCTGTCCGTTTCCCCCACAGGAAGAGTCCAGCTGGGGTGAGCGCTGGCCCTGTTGCCCTCTGGCTTTGTGACACTGGTCTGTGATTTTGCCTCCCTGACCAGTGCTCTCGTCTGTACTGCGGGGGCATCTGCGAGGGCCCCCAGGGTTTGTTAGAGTGTGGTGGAGGGTAGCTGGGGCTTGGCTGGTGCTGGGATTGGGGCGTTGTGGCCACTGTGCGTGTGCATGTGTGCACGCTGCTCAGTGGTTGTGACCCACAGGGTCTCCAGCTGTGTGCAAGGCTGGGTCCCTGCCGGGAAGGTATCCCACCCCCTCTGAGGTGGCGGGAGCCCAACTTGCTGTGCAGCTCCTGGATGATGCCCTATGCCAGTATCTATTGCTCAGCCTTGAGCAAATGTGGTCAGGACAGAGCATCTCGGTGCTGTCTGGCTTTGGCCCTGCCTGGGGCTGACAGGGGACAGAAGGGCCTAGCTACTGGCAGAGCCCCAAACAGAGGAGGCATCAGGGCCTGGGGGTGCTTGTACCCAATACCCCTGCTGTTGAGCTGTCTGCCCTCCCAAGACCTGCTGTGGCTGAGGGGCTGCTGGGTCCTGGGCCAGCGTGTTTCCTCCAGCTGGGAGTCTGCTATGCTGCCGGACAGGCAGCCTGCGCCACAGTCCTCTGGACCACGGGTGGGCGTCTGGCCTCTGTCTTCCTCCTGTCTGCTGCCCGCTGCTCCCCGCCTGCGCTGCGCTCTCTTGGAAGGATAACGAGGCCCTGTATTTACAGACGCCTCCCGCTCGAGGCTCCCCGGCGCCAGCGGAACATAAGTCAAACATGACTGCGCTAAAAGGTGATTGAGCTGGCAAAACATAAATCCCGCTCCTCCTGCCCCCTCCGCCATCTAGAAATAAAACCATAATATTTATAATGATGCCTCTCTGAGCTGCTGGGGCCCTTCCCGGCTTCAAAGTGCTTCACAAAACATTTGCTAATTAATTCCCGGCCGCCCCCGTGGAGCAGGCAGGTGCCCTAGAGCCCCTCACCCACCCTGCTCTTGGCAACCGGGAATAACCAGCAGCCGGGAGGCCCGTGCTCAGGGCGGCCATTTCCAAGCTCCCCACAACCCAGGACTGTCTGTCCAGGAGAAAACCTCAGAACTGGGCTAACTGGGCTCAGGAGCATGAGGGCAGGAGGCTCTGGGCTGGGCAGGTAGAGCCTGCTCATGGGTCCATCCTGACAGCAGGCTTTGTCATTGTCACTGTGAAGATGAAGAAGCTGAGGCACAGAGAGGTTGGGGACTTGCTTGGGGGCCACACAGCTGTTGGGGTAGCACAAGCTCTGAGGTCATGGGGCTGCCTGATTCCCAAACCTGCAGCTTTGAGCTATGAATTCTCTAGAGATGCCAGCCGCACCCCCTTTGACTCTCTGAGCCTGGACGTCCCCACCTGGGAAGGTGAGGTGTCTGGGCTGGTTGTGCCTTGGGGCTGTGTGTGGCTCTGAGGCTGGAACTTCCGCCCGGAGCCTGCCGTGGGGCCTGGGGACTCTGTCCACCTGAGTCTGGCTGCCGCAGCCTGTTCAGGTATCTGTTCTGGTGGGGGCCGTGGGGCTTCCAGGTGTGGAGGGCTCATCTCTGGGCCCCAGGGCTGTGTCCTCTGTGGCTGGAGGAGTGATCCCTCCTCAGATAGGCGCCTGCCGCATGGAGGGGCCGGGCTGGCCAGCCCTCCCAGTCGGCGGCCAGCTCCACACGTGTGGCTCCCTGCCCCTCCCACCTGCCTTCGGCTTTTCCAGAAGAGCAGGCCTGCACCACGTCAGCTGAGGCTCTGCCTGGCTCCTCGGCCCAGCTGCTGTGTCCTAGGGATGCTGGGTCAGCCTCCTGTCCCGCGTCCACGTGAGGACAAGGGCCCTTGCTCAGGCCAGGCCACTGTGTCCTGGAGAGCTGGCCTTGGGGGCAGGGATGCAGAAGGGTGCCTGGGCTGCCTCTGGGGAGCCGGAAGAGGGGCTCCTGCCAGACCCGCCTGCATGGCGAGGCCGGCATGGGAGGTCCATGTGGGGCTGTTGGAGAGCAGGACTGCAGGTCCCTCAGCCGGCACACTGGGGAGCCTTGGTGCCCCCAGACCTCGAGGAGTACGGGAGGGTGGGCAAGAGGAAAGTGGCCTCTGACCACCTGGGTGGGTGGGGGTGCCACAGGCATGAGTGCCCCTCCCGCCCTCCTCCCTCCTGCTGTCTGCGTTTGTTCTGTCCCTGGGCGGCCAGCGAGAGGACCTGGGCCAGGCAGCCTGGACCAGCGCAGGGTCAGGGATCTGGAGGTGGGGAGGTGGCCGGCTTGCTCAGCTGATGCCTGGGAGGACCTGAGGTGCTGACTGGTGATGGGCCCAGCCTGGGGTCACCATGCAGGCCTGGGACGCAGTGACTGGGAAAGGCCTGGTTCTGTGGCATCAGGTGGGCAGCGAGGGAGTGGGTCCCCCCAGCTGGCAGCGGGCGCCGGGGGAGTCAGTGCCCGAGCACTGAAAGGACACACAGAAGTTGGGGGGGCGCGGAGAGGCCTTGGCTGCAGTGGGGAGCACGGGAGCCCGACGGAGGCGGCTCTGGGGACCCCAGCCCCTGTTGCTGTCCCGACTCCTGTGAGTCGCTTTGCCTCTGAGCCTCGCATCCCTCATCTGTGAGGGATGGTGGACGTGCCCGGGCTCTGGGCTATTGTGTGGAGCCTCAGCTGGGGTCAGCATGCCCAGGCAGGACAGCAAGGCCTTCTGCACGTCTGAAGGGAACCGCCGGAAGGCACATCCAGACCCTCGCCTGCCCCAGTGGCACCCCTGGTGCTGGACAGGCTGGCAGAGGGGGCAGGATGGGTCCCCAGGTGCCCAGGGTGGGTGGCTGTGGATGGCAATCCCAGGAGGGTGGGGAGGAGGCAGAGCCTCTAGGTCCTTAAGGGCAGCAAGGCTCCTGCCTGAGCCCCTTCACTGGCCTGTTCCTCGGGGATGGCCAGAGGCTGGGCCACTGTTGGCTCAGCTGGGCCTGGCAGGACCCTGGGATCTAGGTTCTTTCGCCTGTGGGCATTGCTGTGGTTTATCTTACTGTGCTGCTGCAGACCCCCCGCTGGGGCTACTTACCAGGGCGATTGGCGGGCATCAGCATGTGGCTGGCGGGGAGCAGGAGGTCCCAGGCCTCACGGCATGGGGGCAGGGCAGAGCCATGAGTCCCGAGTGTGGCTGGCGGGGCAGGGCCCATGCCCTCCCTCTGCAGAGCCCAGTGTGGGGGCCGTGGGCCTGCCTTCACGCTCGCCCTGGCACAGTGCTGACCCATTTGCCCTGGCATTGGCTCCTGGCCAGCGTGAGCACTGCTGCAGGTCAGGAGCAGGCTCCCTCTGGCTACGGGCCTTGGCACGGGTCGTTTCCTGCCGGAACTGCCCTCTCTGCTGTATTTCCTCCTTGGATCTCCTTGCCACTTCTTCCAGGAAGCTTCCCGGCCTTCCCCAGGTCCACAGACCACCGTCTCTGATTTGGGGACCTGGGAACAGCCCGCTCTGGGCCTCAGTCAGGCTCCCGCGGTGTGCACGGGGTGCAGTGAGTTAATGAGAGGTGGGCTTGGGTTTCAGAGCACCCAGCCGAGAGGCCGGGCACGGGGCCAGGCTGTGCACGGCGCGTCTCCCTCACCTGGCCCCGGGCCTGCTGGTGTCATCCACACACTGGCTCCAAGTTGGCACGGCCCAGCCCTGGCCACGGCAGGTCCTGGGAGCCGCTGGCTGGCCCAGGTGAGGCCGGTGACAGCACCTTCCCATTGCAGCTGTGCAGGAGGAGCGGCAGCGGGGCAAGGACCGGAACGAGAACGAGGTGGAGTCAACCAGCAGCGCCAACGAAGACATGCCAGTGGAGAAGATTCTGGAAGCTGAGTTGGCTGTCGAGCCCAAGACGGAGACCTACGTGGAGGCGAACATGGGCCTGAACCCCAGCTCGGTGGGTGTCCACCTCTGCAGGGCGGCTCGCTGGCCCCTTTCCTGTGGTTGCTTGCTTACTGCGCCTGAGCCGTGGCCCTCATCCACCTATGTGGCCTCTGCCCAGCCGGGAGACCCTGTGAGCCCCTCGACCCTTCCCTGTCTCCATCCCCAGTGGGGCTGGGGCCAGGCCAGGAGGCAGCTCTGGCCCTGCAGCCACGTCCTGTGTCCCCAGCCATCTCTGAGGGACCTGGGTCCTGGGTTCACTGTAGGGTTTGGCCTGTCTGGGTCCCTGCTGGAGGGTCCCTGCCCCATGCCCTCAGAGAAGGCATGAGGAGCTAAGCCTAGGAGAGAGTCCAAAGAGGTGGGCCCTGAGGCTGGCTCTGCCCGCAGCTGCATGGCTCTGGGCAAGGGACTTCCCTGAGCCTCCCCATCCCCTGTCCACGGGCAGGAGGGCACAAGTGCCGTCAAGGGGGCTGGCGGCCAGCAGTCACTGTGATGCGGTTAATGCAGAAGGCAGCTCCGTGGTCTCCAGCTGCTGTCCTCATGCTGACTGCCCGTAGGAGTGGCCTTGGCATGGCCTTCCCCTGCCTTCCTGGACCCCCCCCCCCCGCCCCCTTTGTCCCTACAGCCACCAGACCGGGACAGGGAGGCTCTCGGGGCTGTCCCTGCCGTGCCCAGGGCCTTGGTGTCAGACCCTCTAGCCTCTCATTGCTTCCCCTGGCCTCACTTGAAATAGCCTCTCCTGCTCTTTGTCCCTCCCTAGACTGTGGGCACAGCCCTGCCTGTGGCCTGTACTGAGCCCCAGGCAGGGGACTTCTGTGCCTGTCCTTCCTGGAGCACAGGCACCTGCACCGCTCTGAGCACTGTTGGTCCCCACGAGCTCACACTGGTGGGGGACCCGTTTATTATGGGATTCCTGAGGAGGTGGCTCACTGTGCCCCCGGTTGGTTGGGTGATGCTGATTGTTGAGTCCAAGTACGGGGCTGGGCGCTGACCCTCAGGCTCCGCTTGCCTTGGGCCCATGGTCGAGATGGCTCTCACGGGTCCCACGTCGGCCACAGGCGTGGCCAGCATGGTGTTGAGACATCATCTGGATGTCTGTGGCCACTGCCCCCCATGGTGGGCTTCCCAGTGCCCCAGGTCCACAGCCACCCTGACCTGCGGGCTGTCCATAGCTGGGACTCCTTCCTTCCAGGAATGGTCCCGTGGAGCAGTCCCCACCTGCTCCGACCCTCAGCAGCTCTGCCTGGTCTGTGGTCCGTGCCCACACCCCTCTGCTCTGGGAGGGAGGGGCGTGGGGAGGGTTGAGACGGAGCAGAAACTGAAGGAGGTGGAGGCTGAGAAATCCCGCCATCTGCTCTTCCGGCAGAGTTGGTGCCTAGAGCCGCACGGAGGCTGCTCAGGGCCAGGCTCTGCCTCCTGTGGACGAGCCACATCCCCTGGCTGGCCTTCTTGTCTGACCTCATGCTGGACACCCTTTGTATACTGGCCTGGGTGCTCCTTCTGTCAGATGGGCCAGCTGGCCCTGGGAGGGGGCTCAGCAGCCTCAGCTCGGGCAGCTGGCGTCCCCCCTGTGTGGCAGGGCCTGGGTGGTCCCATCGACGCTCCTTCAAGGCTGGAGGTGGCAGCTCGTTAGGTGTCTGCTGCTGAATATGGCTCAGAGGGGCAGCCCTGGCCTGAGCTGCACAGGGGGATGGAGCCAGCAGCCCTCACGGCCCCTCCCCCCCAGAGACCCCCAGGCCTGGCCCTGCTGGGACCCAACCTGAGCCTCCCCTCCTCCCGCCACCTGTTCCCCAGCCCCGTGTGCCCCTCCTGCACAGGCCCCGACGCTTAGGACTGCTCTTCCCTTCCTGGAGGCAGCCTGCCACCCTGGGCTCCAGGAGAGCCTCCGGGGGGCTGGCCGTCCAGCACCCGGGCAGAGGCCAGTTCTCTGGGTGAGGCTTCTGAGCAGGGCCGCCTGCTGCCTGTCTCCTTCAATCCGGCGTGGCCGCCTGGGGCCTCTTCTCCACCACGCCCCATGTACCTCTCAGGCCGTCCTGCAGCAGATGGGCAGTGAGGACTGCCGTCCAGCCTGTGTGTCAGGAGGGGAGGCCCAGGCTGAGGCACAAGCTGGGCACCTCAGGTTGGGGCGCTGGGCAAGGGCCTGGTGCCTAGTGAGTGCTGGGGCTCCCAGAGGGAGTGAGTGAGGGGGCCATGGGCAAGCCCCTCTCGGCAGGGGGCCCCACCTCTGCAAGCTGCGTCCAGGGAGCCCTGTGATGACACTCCCTCCCGGCCCCCCTGTGTCCCCCAGCCCCTCCTGGCCCACAGCCTCGAGGTGAGTCGTCATGGCCACTTGAGCAGACCCTTTTATGTGCCCTGGGTGTTTAACTGCACATCTCTGCTGAGCAGAGAGTCTCTGTCCAAGGGAGCCTCGCGAAGGTCCCCTCCTGCCCATGCCCTGGCTGCCGCGGCTCTGAAGGAAGGGGTCCCCTCCCGGGAGCTTCAGGGGTTCCGTCCTGCAGCAGCATAGCCCGGTGCCTTGGCTCCCTTCCCCGCTCCCCCCACTAGGGACAGGAAGCTGGCAGCCCCTCCGGGCAGAACTCCTGGAAGGCATCTGCTGGCCCCTGACCTCCACCTGGGCCTGTGTCTGAGCTAAGGCAGTGTCCACCCCGGCTTCTGCCTGTGTCTGGTAGAACTGGACTCCCGTGTCACCTCGACCACAGTGAGGGGCTGGCCCACCCAGCTGCACCCTCCTCTGTGACCCTGCCCACTCCTGCTCAGCACCTGCTGGGAGGGACACAGAGGTCCTGGGGCTGCGTGAGCTTCCTGTGGCTGTGGTGACGAATCACTGCGACACAGCAGCTCACAGCAGCACAGGTTCAGAGGGCCACGGCTCGTGGGCTCAGGAACCCAGAGTCAGCCGCACTGGGCTGGTCAGGGGGTCAGCAGGGCAGCACCTGGAGGCCGCCATGCTCCTTGGCCCCCGTTCGAGCCAGTGGCCTTTTGTCCCCTTTGACCTCTGCTTCCATCCTCATGGGTCCTCCTCTCACTCTGACCCACCTGCCTTCTACAAGGGTTCTTGTAGTGGCATTGGGCCTGTCCCCATAGTCGAGGGTCATTTCCTGTCCCCAGGACCTTGATGTAATCCCACCTGCAAAGACCCTTTTCCAGGGTCAGGACCAGGGCCTCTCTCGGGCTATTGCTGAGTCAGCCATGGGGCAGGGCCTGCTCCAGGCTGGCTCTGTCCACGTGTTGGCCGCATGGACCTGAGCACCGTGCCCTTTCTCCCTCACAGCCCAATGACCCCGTCACCAACATCTGCCAGGCCGCTGACAAGCAGCTCTTCACGCTGGTGGAGTGGGCCAAGAGGATCCCACACTTCTCCGAGCTACCCCTGGACGATCAGGTCATTCTGCTGCGGGCAGGTGAGGGGCCAGACCTGGCCAGGGCTGGGGTGGGGGCAGCAGTGGTGCGGGTGTCACTCCTGCTCTCTGGGGCTGCAGGGAGAGCCCTGGGGCCTCGCTTCCCTGCCCTCCCTCCTAAGGGGGTCCTGACGGGGTCTCAGCGGCCATCTGAGAGGCGAGGGCTGCTGGGGTCTGCCCACCAGGCCTCTCATGCTTCCCATAGCCTCCCCCACTCTGGGCCGGGGCACGGCGCTGGTGTGACATGGGGCTGCGGTCAGGCTAGCTGTGGGTGCACAGACCAGAGAGGCCACCCGGGGCTGTCTCCTCTTCTGTAAATGGACATGAGGGATGTGCTGACGGAGGCCAGCTTTACTGAGTGCCCAGCGGGGAGCCCAGGTTCCTGCAGTGGCCATGGTGTTGATGACTACCCAAGTCCCCCTGAGGTCCTGCTGTCCTGGGGCCTGAGTGTTCCTACCACTTCAGCCACCTGCTGCCCCACGGGGGGTGCTGTTACCAACCCCAACCTGCAGGGCCTTGGCCAGCTTAAGGCAGGTCCCTGGTGAAAGTGAAGAAAAAAGCAACCAGAGATGGCTTCCTGTGAAGCACAGAATATTCTGGAAGTTACCCAGTCAGGGGCAGAATCGCACAGGCCCTGACCCCCACCTCCCTCTTAAAAGGACTCCAGTGCTCTGTTGGGTCATCCAGATGAGCCAGGATGGCCTTCTATCTCAGGCCCCTGACTACACTTGCGGCCCCTGGCCCCCAGGGCTGGGTGCGCAGCCCCCACTTTTGTGGGTGCAGACTTCTTTAAGAATCTGGTCAGCATTCTGCCTGGCAAGGTTGGGTCCACCCCCAGCTCTGCCCTCACTTTCGGGGCTTCTCCCTCCTCCCCTGGCTTTCTGAAGCCCGCCTGACCCAGAGGTCCTTGGAGGTAACCAGTGGCCAGGTGGGGCATCCCTCGCAGAGAGGAGTTGGTCTTTCCTCACTGGCATGGAACACGAGGACAGCTGGGTTCTTCTTTGGGACCTGCAGATCTTTGTCTGGTGGGCAGACCATGAGGCCTGCCCGCCTGTGTGGCAGAACGGGGTGTTGGGGACACTGGCTGCTGACAGCTGTGGGCAAGGCTGTCTATAGACAGCGTGCTGGCCTTTGGTGTGTCCCCTCCGTGATATCCACCTTCAGCAATGAGGCACTGGGTGCCTGTGTGGCCCTTTCCTCAGCCCAGGACCTGGGCTGTCCAAGTCCCCAGAGTGGGTACACTGCTCCCCTCGGCCAGTTCCTGGGAGATCTTCATGGTGCCTCGCCTCTGGACGGGTCTCCCTGCCCAGCCTCCCGCACCGAGGCTCCTTGCTGGCCCGCCTCTGGCTGCCCCGTGAAGCTCAGACCTGGCTCTGTGCCTGCCCCAACGTTCCACTGGCTTGGGGTACTTGGTGGGGTGGCTGAATCCCAGAGCCAGAGTTGGACCTCCTGGGTATGAGTGCAGCCCTGATGCCCAGGAGGGTCCGACTCTGCTGCGTCACTGTGCCTGTCTGTTCCACGAGTGTCCCTTGAGGGGCTGGCGGTGTCATGCCCATCAAGCAGAGTGGTGGCACTTGGGGCCCTGCTGCACTGCCAGATGGCCCCCCAGGCCCTGCAACAGCCCCGGGGTGTGGGGCCTGCTCAGCTGGAGCCAGCAGAGTTTGAAGCCCAGGCTACCAGGGGCTGGATCTGGTCAGCCCCAGGACAAGGTCTGGCTGGCTGGGGCTGCCTGAAAGGTCAAGGTGCAGGTTTCAGGCCGTGGTTCTGGATTCTGATGGGTTGCCGCTGTCCTGAGAGCCCATGGGGACCTGGGGAGATCCTGGCCTGCCTGTGCTCAGGGCTGACTTCATGTGCGTGTCCACTGCTTCAAGGCGAGGCTCCGTCTTTGGACAGGTGCCCACTTCCCCTGTCCAGGGGACATTGAGGATCAGTGTAGAATAGTCTTGGCTCCTGCACAGAAGCACCCGGCACTGTGCCTCTCCTGTTTGGCCAGTGGGTGGACCGAGGTGGGCAAGGGTTACACGTGTCTTCCAGGCCCTGTCCTCCCTCCCCCCTTCCTCTGGGGCCATACCCCAGGCCGTGCGTTCGGAGACCGCAATCCGCTCCAGTCTGGTCTGCAGAGGGTCCTGCTGTGCAGGCGCCTCCTCTGGTAGAGAGTGGGCTCTAGTGAGGAGGGTCTGGCTGACCTGGCAAGGGGTAGTTCGGCCATGGGGACAGTACACCACTTGTACCTCTGGTCTGCCAGAGATTGGGGCCTCAGGCCATCTGGTCAGCGGGAACTCCCCCTAGCTGCAAGTATTGAGGTGTGAAATGGGGGTCGGGCTTGTGTCCAGGTTCCTTCAAGGGGTCCCTGAGGCAAGTGTGCAGAGCACTCATGGAGGCTGACGCGGTGGGGAGCAGGCGTGGCCTGTGGGAGCCCATCTCCCGGTGCAGATCCCCGCTGCCTTTCCCCTCTGTAAAGCGGGCCAGCGGTTGCTTCATAGGAGTGCAGTCAGCTTGTGGTGGGACAGGCCACAGGATAGGCCAGCGTGAGGCCCAGAGCCTGTGACCACCCGGGTGTCTCTGTGGACAGTTGTGGTCATGGGTATTAAAGCTGGTAAGTCTCAGCTTACAGGCGCCGTGAAAGTCCAGCGTCTCTCCCCCACGCCCTCTTGCTGTCGTCCACTGTGTCTGTCGGTGTGGAACCTGGTGCCAGGAGCGTGTTTTCCTTGAATGCTTGGCCGTTCTGTGCGATGCACGCGGTACACCTTGGTCCCCCAGAGCTGGCAGCAGCGGTCCCTGTTTGTCCCAGAGGGAGTCCTTGGGAGCTCTCCCACTTCCAGGCACGAGCATCCTGCACGTGCAGAGGCAGCTCCTGCGTTTGCTGAGGGAGGTGCTGGACGCAGGGCTGCTCGGCTGTCACTGCCCGTGTGCACACACTCAGGTGCCCGGGAGCCTCTTTTCTGCCGAGAGCACTCTGTGGAGAGAGGGTTCCGTGGAGCCTGCTTTGGGAATGCTGGTCTGGGTTTGGAAAGGATGGTCTGTGACGTGCTGCTTTGGGGTCTGCCTGGGGACCAGGGACAGGGCGGGCCAGGGGGCCTGCAGACTGCCTGACTGTGCCTCCTCCCGCAGGCTGGAACGAGCTGCTCATCGCCTCCTTCTCCCACCGCTCCATCGCCGTGAAGGATGGGATCCTGCTGGCCACCGGGCTGCACGTCCACAGGAGCAGTGCCCACAGCGCAGGGGTGGGCGCCATCTTTGACAGGTGGGGTGGGCGTGGAGTCTGGCCGCCTCAGCCTCCTCAGCACCCAGCTTGGCACCACTTCTGCTTAGGAGAGTCACAGACACCAGCCGGTGCACCGAGTGGGGTGGGGGGAGGTCCTGGGTCAGTGTGGTGTCCGGGGTGGCCGATGGCCACCACTGATGTTGCTGCTCATCTGCGACCAGCTCTTCCTTTATCACCCTGTACATTCACTGGGAGAAGGAAAGCGGACTGTCCTGTAAGGACAGCAGGCGCTGTCAGTCTTGCGGTTCTGTGAACGTGCCGCTGAGCTTGGTGCGTCACAAACCGAGCCGTGATGGTGGGGCTATTGCAGCAGGGCGCATCTTGTGGCCCAACCCGAGGATAAGCACACAGTGCAGTTGTCCCAGGCTGTTGCTCCTCACCCTCCAGGGGGCGTGTGGCTACACCTCTGCGTGTCCTCGGCTGCGGCTCAGTGGACACACTCAGGGGCAGTGCTGGTTGGAGGGCTGCCCTTCCTCGTCGGGCGGGTTCCATTGGGTCACTCTCCTGGAATGGTGGGCCCGTTTACACTAGCAGGCCCTGCTCTGGCCAGCCCCCACCTGTGAACCCAGAGGGCCAGCGCCAGACCCCGGCAATCTGGGGGCCTGTGTGTCAGCTTCAGCTCCTGGAACAGGGGCCAGGAGGAGCAGGCCAGGGGAAGCGGGAGGCCCGGCAGCCTGTTAGAGCCCTGGGTTTGGAGGTGAGCGAGCACTCTCCCAGCTGCAGGGAGACGTTTGGGAGAGTGCCTAGCAGCCGTGGGCCCCGGGTGTGGCAGGCGGAGAGGGCGTGTGCCTTACCCTGGTCTGCGCAGTGCGTAAGGCTCTGCTGCAGGACTCCTTGGGGCCTTTAGCAAGCTTATGTCAGGAGGCCACAGGAGGCCCACTTAGGCTTCATTAGAGGGGCCTATTCCCCCAGGCTCCCAAGGGGTCCCTCTGGGCCACCTCCCTCTGCCCCCAGTGGTTCTGTCCTCATCAGCTATTTCCACTTTCTGGATACGACAGTTTTGGGGACAGGGGCAGCCATTAGGCTGGAGGGTCCCCAGGTCCAGTGACTGAGATAGGCCAGTGGGATCCAGGATCAGCTATGGCTCTCAAAGGGACCAGGAGGGTTGAGGGTAAGTCTGAGCATGCCCAAGAGGCTCCAGGGAGGGGCCCACCTTGCTGAGGAGGCCGAGTGGGACAGTCTCCCTTCTGGAAATGGACAGCTGGTGACAGGAAGCTAGACCTCCTCCTCCATGGCTCCTCCCTCCCCATGGCTCCTTCCCCTGTGGCTCCTCCCTCCCCGTGGCCCCTCCCTCCCCTTGGCTCCTTTCCCCCTGGCTCCTCCCTCTCTATGGTCCTCACCATGTGGCTCCTCCTCCCCTATGGCTCCGCCCTCCCTCCTGGCTCCTCACCTAGAAGGACCGCATCCTCACATCCTCATGGAAGGTCTTCCGTGAGCTAAGGAAATACTGTGGCCAGGACTGTGCAGCTGAGCAGGGCAGGGGCAGGTGGGGCAGGGGCCCTGCCTCCCACATGCAGGTTCACAGATCACCTGGACTCTGAGGTTAGGCGTCCCCTCCTTAGTGCCCTGTGTGAAATTCCACGAGCTGCCCGGGAACAGGTGCCCTGTGGGGAGGCCGTGCCTGGTGTGGAGGCTGCTGGCGCTCAGGGCTTCACTTCTTCCCTTGGGCCCTGTCTGGGCAGCTGCTCACCAGCTTGGCGTGTTGCAGCTGTCCTTGCCACACCAGGCTTCCCAGAGTCCCTCAGGTGTGCCTGGGCAGGGACCTTGACAAGAGGTGTATAACTCCGACCTTGGAATCTGCCTCCTCCTGCAGGGTGCTGACGGAGCTGGTGTCCAAGATGCGGGACATGCAGATGGACAAGACCGAGCTGGGCTGCCTGCGGGCCATCGTTCTCTTTAACCCCGGTACGCCCCTCCTGGAGGCCCAAGCCTGGCCTCTGGCTCCACACTGCAGAGGACAGCCGTGCTGCTAGCTATGCCTCCTGAGGGTTGGCCCCGGGTCTCATGCACAGTTCGCCTCAGCCCGTGACTCAGGGCCTGGTGACAGTGCTGGTCATCGTGGTCTCCAGCTGGGCTCTGGACTTCTGTGGGAGTGCCTTGCTGTCCTGCACTGGCACCTAGGCTCCAGCACAGGCTGGATCTGACGTGTCCTGGTCAGTGTTGACCCCCACTCAGGCCTGCTGTCCTGGGGTCACCAGCATTCTCCAGCCTCGGGTCCACGGCAGAAATTTCTGGGGCCATGGCCATGGGGTCGGCATGGAGCAGGATTGGGGCAGGCCTCGGGCAGGCCTCGTCTCCACCCTCCGGACTCCCACTGCAGAGGCCCCAAGGTAGTGTCCGTCACCCATGGGTACAGCACTGTGCTATGGGGGGCCCACTGGGGCAGCAGCAGGCTGGGCCCCTCAAAAAGCTGGGAGTAAATGGGCAATGCCCCTCATGGCCACTGCCACCGGATGGCCAGTGCCCAGCATGGCCAGTGTGCAGGATGCCCCCTCCCAGGTAAGGGTCAGAGCGGCCAGTGCAGGGTGGAGGGGCGGTCTCGCTGAGGCATCGCCCTGCCGGCTGAGTGGGAAGGGGCAGAGGGTTTCAAAGCTGCCTCTCTCTCTGGGGTGGTGGCAGGACGTGGAGGGAGCAGGCTTGGTGCTGCTGTGGCGGTGTCCCCTGCACACCAGGCCTCATGAGGACAGGCTCCTCATGGCACTCCTGGCCTTGACCCCTGCCAACCCGCAAACCTGAGCCGTGCCTCTTGCCCAGCCTGGCAGAGCCGGTGCTAGTGCAACAGCATTAGCACCCGGTCAGCCGTGCCCTGTGGTTTTGGTGGTCAAGACCATGCCATCTCTGCAGCCTGGGCACAGGCCCGCGGGTCCTAAGCTCTGGACTCCCATCCCAGGCTCTCCGGGAAGGGCTGCAGCTGCTCCCTAGGAACAGGCTTGTGTTCAGGGAGCGGGTGTGACTTCTGTTCACGTCAGGGGGGTTCTGACCTGGGTGCAGTCTCTCGGTTACCGTGGCAACCGGGGAGCAGCTTCCTCACTGTTCAGGTACAGAAACTGAGTCCCCGGAGGTCGAGGACTGACCTGTGGCCATGTAGCTTTCAAGTGGCAGAGCCAGGCCTCAAGTCCAGAGCACCCTGCTGTGAGCATCACGCTGAGCCCCCCTGCATGGGGAGCCGTGGGCAGCCGTGTCCAGGAGCAGGCTGCCCACTGCTCCACCTCCGCCCATGGGCTGAGCCACGGGGTGGATTCCAGAGACAGTCCACACAGCTGCGGGGTCTGTCCTGAGGCTCTTCTCCCTGCAGACTCCAAGGGGCTCTCGAACCCGGCGGAGGTGGAGGCGCTGAGGGAGAAGGTGTACGCGTCCCTGGAGGCTTACTGCAAGCACAAGTACCCTGAGCAGCCCGGCAGGTGAGGCCGTCCCCCAGCAGTGGGCGTCCAACATCGCATACAGTAGGAGCTTTACAGAGGCACAGCATAGGGGGCCGTGGCTGGAGCATGGGCTCAGCTCTGTCCCTGCCCAACTGGGCCCAGGAGGACTAGGGTCTTTCCTCGTTTCTGAGCCCACAGTGCTGGGTGTGCAGTAGGGGGAGCGGGGACTCTTGGGATTCGTGTGAGGTCCGATCCTGCCCTGCTCTCTGAAGGCACCACCTGCCTCCCGCGCAGCCTCCCGGCCTCCTGACCTGCAGACCAGGTGTCGGGTGCAGGGAGGGTGGGGCAGCTGGAGCTGCCCAGCCCCCCTGCCAGCTGGCACGCACACAGTTAGCAGCGTCCTTGCTGCCTGCTCAGCCCTCATCTGGTTTGGTTTAAGGCGAGACTTCCCAGAGGATGAGGACAGGAGGGGGTGGCAGGCGGCTTGTTTTTCCTGGCTTCCTGCCTGGACCCATCTCGCCAGCTCAGCAGAACACGGCTTGTTCTCTGGCCCTGCTCCAGACGCCAGGCTGCATTTGTGCCTTTAAAACGAGGATCCAGGGCTTCCTCCCCGGAAATAAAAACATTGTTAATAATTAATGAGCCCCCCCCAGCCCCTCCAGGGCTGGTGTGGAGAGGCCTGGGCAGACAGGAGCCTCCCAGGACCACCCCGGTCTGTCCCTCCTCTGTACTCTCCTCCCGGGGGTCTGCAGTGGCTGTCCCTCATCATGTCCCTCCTCCCAGTGCCCCTGAGACCTCTTTCCCTCTCCTCCCACGATTCCTTTCCAGGAGACTTCCCAGGGTGGGCAGGGCCTTAGCAGCCAACCCCCACCACGGCCGGTCCTCTGGCCCCACCTCAGTTAGGGCTGTCCTGGGCAGGGGTGGCCCTGTGCCCGTGGGGGCGTGGTGGGAGGGGCTGGCTCCAGCACAGAGCGCTCCTGCTCCACTGGGCACTGCCTGCCAAGCCCTGGCATCGCCTGGGCGCCACTCACGCCCTCCCAGCAGAGGCTCCCAGACCCCCAGTTCATGCCGTTGCTCTCCCCTTAAGGTCCCGCTGTGGCCCCACTGCCTGTGGGACAGGCCCATGTTCATAAGTGCTCCATCAGGCCCACTGGACCTGCCCTGGCCGGCCACCGTGGCGTCACCAAGGTCCTTCCTCACAGCCCTCGGCCCGAGGTCTTCTTGGAGTGCCCGGCCCCTCCTCATTCACCCGCTCTCTGACAGGTTTGCCAAGCTCCTGCTGCGCCTGCCGGCCCTGCGCTCCATCGGGCTCAAGTGCCTGGAGCACCTCTTCTTCTTCAAGCTCATTGGGGACACGCCCATCGACACCTTCCTCATGGAGATGCTGGAGGCCCCACACCAGACCACCTAGGCCTGCGCCGGCCTGTGCGCTGCCCGGTCCGGGCCCCGCCTGGACGCAGCTGCTCTGCTCGGCTCTAGCCCTGCCCCTGCCCTCCCCGCCTGGCCTGTGTGGACCTGTGGGTGCAGTTTGTCGCTGCCATCCCAAGAGATGTTTGCCACCTCGTCATCTTTACCACTGCTTGTCTCTGGCCCAGGCTGTGGCTGTTCCAGGGCAGCAGCCAGGGTGACCGGAACTGGCAAGACCCAGGCCCCTCTGCCGGCTCTGGCAGGCCCCCTGCTGTGTCGCCTGCAGGGTGCCGTGGAGCTCCGGGGCCTCAGGGCCTAGAGCTGGGGGAGCAGCAGGCGCCTCGTTTGGGTTGTCCTTTGCTGTTGCTGGTTCTAGGGATGCCCTGCGCGCGCCCCCTGGAGTGAGCCATCTCCTGCTCTGAGTACCGGAGCCTGGCCAGCCGTGAGGGCCTGTCCGGGTCAGGAGGAAGGGCCGGTGGGGCAGGCCGGCATCTCATTGCAAAAGACCCCCCCTGCCCCTGGGAGCCAAGAGGGGCCCGTGGGCTGCAGGCCGCACTGTGCTTGGCGTGGAGGTGGATAGCCCTGTTTTCCAAAGATAATTTGCAGCTTGGCCCCGGGACACTGAGAACACAAGCTGACCTCTGCAAGGCTTGGGCCACCTGGAGGCTGCAGGAATGAGGGCCATTGGTTTCTTCTTGTCATTGTGTGGTTCCGGCTTCTCCCCACCCTATGTTCCCATTCAGCCAGGGTGACGGACCCTCATCCCTGGCCCATTCCCTACCCAAGTCTTCCCTTGCAGTCTGCGAGGTGGACCGAGGCTAGTCCTCACTTCCTGGACGGCCCAGTCTCAGGCGGGTGGTGTGTCACCCTCTTAGTGGCCTTGTGGGCAGCACACAGGCTGTCCTGTCCCCATGTAGTTCCACTGGCTTCATGTGTGGATGGCGGCCACCCCGATGGCTTCTGTGAGGGACGGGAGGCTAGAGGCTGCCTGGCTCTCTCAGAGGGAGGCAGGAGGCAGTGAGACCCAGAGGGACTCCTGGGTGACGAGCCACGTGGGTGGGCAGAAGCACTGTGTCCTGGAGCAGCTGACACCCTGTGGGACCCCCGTATGGATTCTTCTCTGGCTGGCTGGTTCTGTCTGGAAGATTCTGCAGGCCTTGCCAGAGCCCCCAGCACCACGTTGTCTGTGGACGACGTTTGCCCAGAACCTTAACTGGGGGCTCCATCTCACGCCCACCCTGAAGGGTGGAGGGCTGCTGCTTCCTGGCTCAGCCCCATCCAGCCAGGCCCCTCCCGCGCGGCCTGCTGGGCTCCAAGGTGTGGGCTGCTCTCAGGTTGGACTGGCCTCTTTGCACTGTAAGCCCCCTGGGCGCCAGGACTTGGATGCTCACTTCTCAGACCCCGTTGGGGTGGGGAGGTGTCACAGGGAAGGGCCTGTGTCTCCCCAACCTCTGCAGAGGTGCACTGCCCCTGGCGGAAGGAGGAATCTGAGGTTGGTGGGGGGTGCTGGGAGGGGTCAATTGCCAGGCCTCCGCGGGAAAGGTGTGTCGGTCCCTAACTGAGGTACTTGGGCAGAGGCTGCAGCCCAGTCTGCTGGAGGCAGAGGCCATCAAAGATTCCAGAAGCGTCCTCCCTCACCCTGCCCCTCTTCTCAGCACGGCTCGGGCACACACAAAGGAGAACTTCGCGCTTGTACCGGGGCCGGTTGCCCCTCCTCCCAGACTTTCCTGGGAAGTCTTGGCGGCCTTTGGGACATGGTGGGACAGGCAGAGGGCGTGAGCTCTGCAGGTCCCCGTTCCCCACCCAGCACTGTGCCTTCTGCACCCGATGTGCCCAGCACTCACGCCGCCCCGCCACATGCGCTGCCCGAAGCCCTGGGTGGGGTTTCCCAGGGACTTCTCTGTTTGGGGGCCCAGCTCTCTGTAAAGCACTGAGGTCCCCGGCCACCACCTCCCGACACCAGAACCCCAGTCCCCCTGGTCCGTGCAGCCTTGTCCGCTGTCCTGCGTCACCTTAGACTGTCCCGTGGGCTCCCCTTCCCTTCTCGTTAGTCTCACTGTCACATTCTGTGTGTACAATGCTGTTTGTCTGCAGGGGATCCGTGGACGGGCAAGTGGTCCTGGAGGGAGGCAGGGTGTCGACCAGGCCTTTAGTAGTGTTACCAATCTGGCGCAATTAAGGTGATTTTTTTGTAATTATTATTATTTTGGTGGGACAATCTTTAATTTTCTAAAGATAGCACTAACAGCGGCTCATTAGCCACCGTGCCCATGCCCGCCTTGGCCTGGTGGGACAACAGGGCTGCTTCCCGCTGCTGCCTCCTGGGTCCCTGGGCCTCAGGTGCCTAAGCATACTCCTCTGCTGTGTCACCTTCCTGCCTGGACATTCAGATGGCATGCCCCAGCTGGGAAGTGAGGACGGCCGGAGCCAGGTGGCCTGCCCGGGATGTGTCAGCCGTCGTCACTCTGGAAGCACATGGTCTCTGCGGGAAGTCGGCCGCACACCATCAGTTTGCCAAGTCAGCGCTCCCAGGGACTCCAGGCTGGCACCTGTGACAGTGCAGAGCCCCCTGCCCAAGGGGTTCCCAGGGGGTCCTGCTGGAGCAGGCACCAAGCGGGTGATCAGCTGATGTCCCCATCATGGAACTGGGGTGTGTGACCTGGGCCCTGTCCACACAGGTGTGTGGCAAGCACGTGAGTGCTGTGCAGACTGGGAAGGCCACGCACCAGGGACAGGAGGCGCGTCTCGGTGGCCAGTGTTCTGTTTGTTTTTAACTGACTCCCTGTTCTGTAAATTTGCTTCCTGTGAGCAAGTGCTGAGGACCCCGAGTGGGGTGGGGTCGAGTGAGTCCCCGCGGCCAGGGGGTGCATCTATTTTAAGATGCCCGGAGCAGCGGCTTAGCCGGTCCCAGTCTGTAGCTGCCTCAGCTGGGATGCCGCTGCGGCCTTAGCGAGGGTGACGCATCCGCAGAGATAGAGAAGGTGTCTAACGCGTCGGGAAAGGTAAAAGAATCTATTTTTGTACAAATGTAATTCTACCCCTCATGTATGTGGGTGATGTGGCCAGGTGGGACCCTTCTGTCTCTGCTTCTGGCAGTCTGGATGGATCCTGGGGACCCCGTGGGGACCTCCGTGAGACCAGCAGGTGGCTGCCATCCTGGGGGCGGGAAGGTGGGCCTGAGCCCGCAGGGTCTCCTTCCCCTTTCGAGTGGCCTGTGACACCGTGCTCCGTCCCTGGCAACCTGCCTTCCTGCGGTCTGACTGTGAAGTTCTTCCCTGCGTAACTGTTCTCTGAACATCGCGTGGCGGACGCCAGGGCTCCGCCCACGGTGGTGTTGGAATTGTGGAAAAGAAACCCATGGAGACATAACGTGAGCGGAGAAACAAAACCTGAGTGTTTCAGAACACGCCTCCCGCCGTCCTGTCTGTTCTGCGCAGGGGCTTCCTGTGGGTCTAGGGCCACCACGTCCCCTGCCCTCCTGCCTCTCTCTACCCGTCGGGGTCGGGCCTCAAGGCAGTGGGGCTTGAACTTCAGGCTCTGCCATTTCTCCACCCTGTGTCCCCTCTGATGCTCCTGGGCACCTGGTTTAGTCTGTAGTGAGGCCAGTGGAGGAAGCCTCCATTGGCACCCGGGGCACCATGAGTGGATGTGCCCATGTGTTGCCACCTTCCTGGCCCCAGGCTGGCCCCACCGGGCCCTACAGCTGTTCACACAGAGGGCCTCAGCGTGAGGAAGTCGTCTTACCGCTTGTCTAGTAGCAGAGCGACCACGCCCAGTCTGCATCTCAGTGATAGGTGCCCTTCGTCTCCACACTGGCCCTGAGTTTGGCGATGGTGTCCCCAGCCCTCTTGTGCACCCTTGTCCTGATGGCACCCTCCTGGAGCCTGGTCCTGCCCTTGGTGGTGTGCAGAAGGGCCAGCCACCAAGAACTGGGGTTTCCCGAGGTCACTGCCCCGTGCATGCACACATGCTTTTGCACACTCAAACACCTACACATGCACAAACATGCTCACACTTGACCCAGCCCCAGAGGACTGACGGAGCAGGAGGGAGAGTGGAGGCGGGCTGGCCAGCCCCCTGGTGGAGGAGGACCCCACACCTGACACTGCCCCTCTGGGATTGGAGGGGATGACTATACCCCCAACTCACCTTGCTTGGGGCCCTGGAATGGTGGGTGCTTGGGAGACCACAGGACAGGATGTGTTGTCTACATACCCTGCCAGTCCCGCTGCCAACTCCAATGGACCCCATCAGCCCTCCAGCCTCCCCTGGCCCACCTCCAGTCCCACTAGAGGTGAGGGACTCCCCAAATCCTTGGGCTGCTGCCTCCCACCAGCATGGGCCTCCCCTGGCCTTGTGGGCCCTGCCCACTCTGGCTCCTGGAGGTATAGTCCTATGCTGGGGCCCCTCCCTGGTCTGGAAGAGGGACCCAGGGGCCTGCTGTTGGCCTGGCTGAGGCCTCGTCCTGCCTTCCACACGCTCACTGACGGCACAGATTCCAGGCTGGGTCTACACCCTGAGGGCTCCCCACACTCCTGAGTCCTGGATATGGCTCCCATGGACTCTCATCCCTCACCTGCAGGGGGACTTGGGTGAGGGCACAAGGGACAAGTTCTTCAGGAGAAGACAGGAAGCGGGGGTGCCTCTGGCCCTGGGTGCCGGTTTGTAAGGACCCGGTGGGTGATGGGACCCAACAGGGCTGAGGCAGGTAAGTCCAGGAGGGGCAGGGCCCTGGCTTGGGACTCCAGGGGGAGCATGGGAGACGTCTGGCAGCCCCCAGGCTGGGCTCCACCAGTGCTCCACCATCAGAGCAGAAGCCCCGCAGCTGCCCAGGTCTGCATCGCATGGGAACCTGGCCTCCGGCCTCCCTGTACCCCTGGTTGCCATGACAGTGCCTGCCCAGGGCAGTCCCTCTGGACCGGAGATGCTGGGCTCGATAAGTGTTTCACCAGCAGAATCAGGTGGCCACGGGCTGAGCCTGCACAGGGCCTGGTGTCGGGAACCCTGGGGACCAGGGTGGGGTGGGTCTCAGACCTCCTGTAGGGGGTGGAAGCATGGCCTTGGGTGGGATACTGCTGGGCCGTCACACGTTCCTGGCCCTGTGTGGGCCCCGAGGGGAAGGGGCTCTTCCATCAGCAAAGAGTGAGGGGGAAAGGTGTGCTTGGGGGTGGGGCCTCCAGAGAGAATGAGGATGAGCCCCCTGGAGGACCTGGTGCGGGTAGTGGACACTCAGGACAGAGGACCTGGGCCCACTGCTTTGCTTAAGGACAGCAGCACCCAGGAGGGAGCAGAGGTGGTCAGGGAAGCCCAGATGGGGGCCAGAGCAGGGAGGGAGTCAGGGAAGGGGCCCCTGTGAAGACCTCAGCCCGCAACCCCTAAAACGACCCAAATGGCCCTGCCTTCTCTTGGGGGTGGTCCAGGCTGCTGGGGACCCCTCTGGCCCAGAGTGAAGGAGTGGCAGGCCATTAGTGTGCATGTCTACCTACCTGCCAGAGAAGCTGGAGGAACAGGGGAGGGGCCTCAGCCCCAGCTCCACCTCCCCACCCACCAGAGTCCCTAGAAGTGAGGCTGAGGTGGGACCAGACCACTGCTGACCACCTGCCCCCCACCTGGGGGGGTGTGCTGGTCCTCAGGAGCCTGGGTGTGGAGCTGCACTGCCCCCTGCTGGAGGTGCTGGGACAAGGCTGACACCCCCAGCCTGAGTGTGGGGTTGCATCGCCCCCTGCTGGGGGTGCTGGGACAAGGCAGATCCCCCCACTCCCCGCAGCCATTCTGGTGGCTTGGAGTCCACAGGCTTCCTGCACATTAAAATCATGGGGAGATTTGCAGAATCTGATGCCCAGCTGAAGGCCTACTGGCAGGGTCAAGTCTGGGCAGGAACTGGCAGCACCTCTGAAGAGCTGGGTACGCAGCCCCACTGCCCTGGCAGCAGGCTGGGATGCGGGCAGGTCCTCTCCTCCCTGGGCCTCAGTTTCCCCATCTCTGTAATGAGGACAGAGTCCCACCACCCAGGTGACCAAAGGTCCCAGTCACCTGGAAGGGGCTCTCTGGTTGCCACGTACCTTATCTTTTTGGAGTGAAGAGGCTCTCACACGGGGTGCTTGGTGGGGGAGGAGGCAGGCTGGACCCCAGTGTGATCCCTGGGCAGGGGTGGGGGCTGGCGCCCTTGGGGATTCAGCCTGGGGATCCACCTTGGGGAAGGCCAGAGCCCCAGGGGAGGTGTCACGGCTCTTTGCCGCGGGGAGAGGGCTGAAGAAGGTAAGGCCCCGAAGTGCCCTTGGTGGTGAGCCGCAGAGGCTGCAGGTCAAGGACATTCAGAGCTGTCGACAGGGGTCCACCCGGGGAAGGAAGGTCTGGGGAGGGACTTGGGGCTTCCTCCCCCCTCTGTCTTCCCGTCTACCTGCCCCTTCCCTCTCTCCTCCCTCCTCTTCCCTCCTCTCCATCTTTCCATGTACCCATCCATCCATCCTCCCGTCAACCCGTCCATCTGTCCATCTGTCCTTCCATCTCTTCTCCCTCCCTTCCTTCCTTACCCCCATCTTTTCGACCATCTGGCCCAGGAACTCTCATTTACCCACCAGGGCAGGAGGGTTGTAGGGCTGAATCCCGGGCACCTCAGCCGGAGTCCCTGGGCAGGCAGGCCCCTCCTCCTGGCCCCTGCCTGCAGGTGGGGTAGATGAGGAGGAAAGGTGGCCCTGGGGCCCTGCAGGGGTGGCTGAGTGCCATGGGTCCTGGACCCCACTGGGAGCAGCTCTCTGGCAGATTCTGGATCTCATGAAGAAAAGGAAGCTGTCTTGGGGCGGCTGGCTGGAGCCCGGCCCCCACCCCCAGCTCTTCCAGTGCAGGCATCCGTCAATGCCTGGCCCAGCCCTTGGGGGTGGTGCCCTCCCCTGTGTGAGGGTCAGGGAGCCAGGCCCTGGGACCAAGGCCAGGAGGAGAGTGGCAAGAACACCTGCTCCCCTGGCCTGGCCCTCTGTCTGTGGCTATGGGAGGGTGGCCGTGAGCTTGGTGTCCTGAAGGCATGGGGTCCCGCTAGCCTGAGCTCCTCCCAAAGAACAGAGCAGTGATGTGACCTCAGGTGGATAGCCTCTGCCCAGGCGAGAAACAGGCCTGAGGGGGGCTACTGACCGGGGTCAGCCTAAGCAGCCCCAAGAAGCAAGTCTCCGCCCCAGGCCAGCCCTCCAGACAAGAGCAGACTCCACACCTTCCTCTGAGGACCTTATGCCCCGGGGAGGGGAGCCGTGCAGGCGTGTGACTGCTGCCTGGGGCCCGGGTGGCACCTGAGGTGGAGCCCAGGCTGGGCAGAGGGGCGTGGATGTGAAACAATGAGCCGAGACACCTGTGGGCCTCACCTGCCCGACCCTGCAGGAGCCTGGGGTGGGGATGATCCTGGGCACACGAGGGCTCAGAAAGGATAGGTGGCTACATCTCTGCTCCCCTGTCCCCTCCAGGAGGCTGGGGCAGCCATTCTGGAAGGCAGCTTGGCAGGTTTTGCAGAGTGTAAGGTTGTCCAGCAACTGTGCCCCTAGGCACGTGCCCCTGATCTGAAGGCTCATGTCCACTCACAAACCCACTCATGAACACGGTTAGCAACTCTTCCTCATTGCCAAAGCTAGAGCCAGGAGGACGCCCTTCCATGGGTGGACGGAGCAGTGCTCAGCACTGAGAAGGGGGCTGCGGGGCCACCCAAGGACACGATGAGCCTCCCGTGTACTTCCCTGGGGCAGAAGCTGGGAAGAACGGGGCTGTGTAGTGTGGCTTGTGGGTATGGCATCCTGGGAGCCACATGGCCATCAAGATGGCCACCCATCATGAACAGCTGGGTCCTCTTGGACAAAGGCTGGGTGAGAGACACCCAGGGGCATTTTTGAGGGTAGCAGAGCTACGCTGGCCACACTAGGGTGGGGATGCTTGTCTTCCGTAGAACTGGACGGCACAGCGAGGGAACCTCATGGGGTGACACAGTGAATCCCGGGATGGAAAACGGACACAGCAGTGCCATCCACCACGTCACAGACAAGGAAGCAGCCTCAGGGAGGGTGCTGACCTGGCCCGTGCCCACGAGCCGAGGCAGGGGGTGGAAAGGTGGCCCTGGGGCCCTGGCTGGCAGTTCCCCACTGCAGACCTGATGTGCAGGGGGAAGTGCTGTAGGAGTTGGGGCATCCCTGCTGGGGTCAGGGATGTGGCATGGACACGGAGTGGACACAGCCTGGACACAGCCTGGACACGGCATGGACATGGCATGGACACAGAGTGGACACAGCATGGACACGGAGTGGACACGGCATGGACACAGCCTGGACACGGAGTGGACACAGCCTGGACACAGCCTGGACACGGCATGGACACGGCATGGACACAGCCTGGACACGGCATGGACACAGCATGGACACGGCATGGACACAGCCTGGACACAGCCTGGACACGGCATGGACACAGCATGGACACGGCATGGACACAGCATGGACACAGCCTGGACACAGCCTGGACACGGCATGGACACGGCATGGACACAGCATGGCGATGCCAGCGTGAGCTCACTTAGCTCCGTGCAGGTGGTTCCATGTAGATGTCCTTATAGACGGGGACACACACAGCCTGCGACACAGTGTTCTTACAGCAGAGACCAGAAGAAGCAAATACCTCCTTGGTGGCCAAGAGCACCCGGTCCCAGGTCTCTGTTTCCAAAACCCTTCTCCAGCAGAGGACAGGGGATCCTTGGGGGATGGCTGGCTCCAGGACCGGAATCACGTGAGAGGAGCCTGCAGCGTTCACAGTGTCAAGAGGCAAAATAAAGACGACATGCTGAAGAAATCAAAGACGGGAGGTGGCACGGGGACACGGGGCCCCAAACAGTCCCCAGTGCCCGAAGCAGGAACTCTACGAGCTGTAGCAAAATAAATAGCTCAGTATTGGATTATAACTCCAAGTATAAAATGACCACGAACGCAGGCTCCCCTGAATAAATGATTGAACAAATAAATAAATGGAGAAGGGACATCCCCAGTGCAGAAGAGTCCTGGACACTCAGGGGGATGCTCAGTGCTCCTCCGGTGGAGAGTAGCCTCCAGCAACCTCCCCACAAGAGCTCAGTGCAAATGGGGAGGGGAGCAGGGCCCAGGAGTCTGTGCACCCCCGCCTCTGTGGCTGTCCTCTCAGACACCGCCGGCCATCTGACCGTGAGAAGCACCAGACATCCCAAACGGAGACGCCATCAGTTGTTGAGGCTGGCCTCCTAAAGGCTGTCCAGGTCAAGAATGAGGATGGTCTTAGTTGCTGTCACAGCCAAGAGGAGCCTAAGGAGAGGTGTTGGCCAAGGGGTGTGTGTCAAAGCTGCTCCATTGGCCAGGTGGACATGCCATGCTAATCCAGAGCTTCTGTGGGAATCCAGAGCTCTTCTAAGATGCAAAGGCTTATTTAGAAGATGTCACCAATGTGGCCCGAACTCTGACTCACGAGAGCAGCCTGTCGACCAAAGACCTGCTGCGAGATACTCCAGCTATCGCAAAAGAGGACCTCGCTTTCCAAAGGTCCAGCCTTCTAGCCACCCCCTAGTTGGGGGCAGGGGGAGATGGACAGACAGACGGGTAAGCACAGAGCTCTAGAGTCTGGTGATGGGACGAAGCCGGCGAGATGCTGAGGCTCCTGCACTCCTCACCCACCTCTTCTCCCTCCCTCAGCCCCTCCCTCCCTCCCTCCTGTCTAAGGTGAGGATTGAAGTGTCACAACCACTGGCCGTTCCCCAGAGTGACGGCTCAAGCGCAGATGGCCACACCCCCCGAGCACTAGCAGATGCTGTGCTTCACCAAGACCCCAACCCCCCAGCCAGAGGTTCTGCAGCCTCATTTCCTTCCCCCCCCACAGTCCCCTCTCTGGGACCTGGTGGCGTGGATGGTGAGTGGTGTGCACAAAATCTGTGGCAGATATGGGTTCGACGTGAGGAAGGTCCTGGGGCACCGAGGTGCGTGCATGTGGGGCCTGTTCCCCGTGTGAGCAGAAGTGGGAGCAGAGGTTGGCTCACCTGGCCTTCAGGGTCTGGGGGTAGAGGCCAGGGTATCAGGATCAGCATGCGAGTCAGGCACAGAAGGGAGGCCGAGTGAGGGGCTCTGGGGTGTGCATCCCAAGGCCCATTCTAGCCACAGCGGAGCAGCTGGGAGCGCCACTTCTGCTCCAGCCTGGGAACATGCAGGGGGCGCCTTCCCAGGCCCAGGGAAGTGCTGCTGGGCTGACGCTTGTCAGTTGGAATTTGGGGGTGGCAGAGGACAATGCCCTCAGTGATTCTGTCACCCTCCCACTGAACAGAAACTCTTCAGTTTCTGTTGCTCGTGCTAGCCTCATGCGGGGTCCCTAAACAGCCCCGACTTGGGGTCAACAGTGGGGGGCTCTCTCTAGTTGGTCCAAGCTGAATGTGCCTCACATTTGCAGCTTCACAGTTTGTGAAACCAAAATAACTTATTGAACAAGTTTATTAAAGCCCGACTTTGCATGTGGGTTCTAACATTGCATTAAGTCCTGTTCAAGGCAAGAGGCATCCCACGGACTCTTTCTATTCCCTGCAGACAGCTTTGCTTCCTCAGCATGGGGGGCAATGGAGGGCACTGCTAACCAGAGAAACTTCTCAGGGGGGCAGGATGCTTCCGAGACTTGCCACAACCTAAGAGACCCCGCTGCCTTCCCCAGAGGGGCCCACGTGAGCTGTTTGCATGATCAGCCCACCTGGCTATTTTAAACATACCTGGAGCAAGAGGAGAAAAGCATCCAGGTGGGGGCCTGCCCTGGATCTGGCAGGAGCTGGTGCCGGGCTGTCAGCACCCTGAGAACCACCAGAGGGCAGCATCGCCCTGCTGAGCACACCACATCCTCCACTGCAGCCCTGGTGATTGGCTGTGCCCTTGGTCGCCCTGGCAACCGTTTCCAGCTCTCCCGCCCACATTGGCCCAGCCCTGGAACTTGCTGCTCAGTTAGGTTTGCAGATGCCTCCTGTCTGCTCCGTCCCAGGCTTAGGGCATTCTGTCCCAGGATGGATCACAGAGGAGGGAGCCTGCCTGCCCCTGCCTTGGGCTCATCTCACACTCCGGGTGTGGTGGGTGGGAAGGATGCCCCTTGTGCCACCAGCTGCTCAGGTGCCAGGGAGTACGGCACAGCTCAGCAGCCATCCTGCTCCGCCCAGCCTGGGCTTCAGACTTGGTCAGGGGTCTGTTTGCAAGTCTTGGCAGCTCCTCCCTGGCTGGGGAATACTCTCCAGACTCTGGGGGCTGCCGGCATGGCTGGGTTGTGTGCAGACCCAGAGGAGGGAGCTCTGGGGTGGGGAACTTGACCAGCCGTCTATACCCACCAGGGCACAGTTGTGCTGTGTGGCATGAATCAGAGGCTCCAGGGCAACAGGATGGTGTTTGCCCCCCTCCACACGCTTGTCCATTATCCATCCACTCATTCAGTCAATGCTGCCTGGGAGCCACGTGGGCCAGCCCATCGGCTTGGCTCCTGGTGAGAACAGAGTTAGCAAGTCTGTTGAGCAGAAATCCAACGTGGACCACATATGTAATGGAAATTAAAAGATGCCCAGGGGCCAGATTAAACCCAGGTGAAATAAATTTAATATTTTTTTAACCCAGTATATAAGAATGTATCATTTGTACATGCAATCAATATAAAAATTACTAGTGAGATCTTTACTTTTTTTTCATACTGGGGATTGAACCAGGGGTGCTTTACTACTGAACCACATCCCCAGCTCTTTCTATTTTTATTTTGAGAGGGTCTTGCTAAGTTGCTGAGGCTGGCCTTGAACTCGTGACCCTCCTGCCTCAACATCCTGAGTACCTGGGATCCCAGGCCGCATCCCCACACCCTGCTCTACATTGACTTTGGTACCAAGTCCTTGAAACTTGGTGTGTTTCCCCTCAGTACGTCTTTCTCCAGCCACTCTGGCCGCGTGTCAAGGGGCGCCTGTATTGGGGGGTGCAGGTCGGGCTGCACGCAGGCAGCAGATACGGGCTGATTGTGCCAGGAGGGGCCACTTCAAGATGTTGTGGTTCACAGAGCAGCCCGTTGAGGAGGGGGCCGGAAGTTTCCCCAGAAGAGGTGACTTTGAGCTGGGCACTGGAGGATGAATGGTTCCTTGAGAACAAAATATAGAAAAGAGAATCTTCCAGTGTGTTCCTGGGAAGGCCTCACTGGAAGGCCACGGTCAGTCTGCAGGACCCAGAGCCTCTGTCACCTTCCCAACAGGCACTCCAGAGGTGCCTCCACTTTCCACCCTCTTGTTTCTGCCCCAGGGCCAGCGTCGGTGTCCTTGCCATCGCAGAGCTGAGGTCTGGAGGCCCAGCTGCTGACAGCCACCATCTGGGGATCCTTGGTCCAGCTCCAAGGGCGGCTGGGGTGTGGAGTGAGGAGACCCTGGAGTCTGGCAGAGCAGGAGCCACAAGGACCTGGAGGTGGTGTCCCTGGAGAGTTTGGGCAACCCTGGCCTTCCTTCTGGCTCCCAGGATCTGGGGGCCCACAGGCCTGCCCAGGGAGGGGCCATGACGTTGGGCCGCGTGGCTGGTCCACCAGGCTGCATCTCCTGGCCTCACCGCTGTTTCAAGAGGCTCCCTGAGGCAGCTTCTGGAGACTCCCCCGAGTGCCGGGGAGGTCAGCCTGGGCAGCTGCTGTTCTCAGGAAAGCTCTTAGACACAGAGCTTCCAAAAGTACTAGAATCAGAGGGTGAACCCCACATCAGGATACCTCTGGGACATGGCCACGTGGCCAGAGGCACGTCCCTCCCTTTGGTGAAGAGGGGATTGCTTGGGGTCTGCTGCGGTGTGTGCTCTGGTGTGCAGGTCGGGCAGCCAGGTCTCCCCTTCCCAAATGTGGCCCTCATGGGGACTCATGCCGGTGGCTCCAGCTCTGTCCTGCACTCTGTGACACTCGTTGCCCTTCCAGGGCTGAGGTGGTCCCAGCTCCTTCTTCCTGGGGGTCCCAGGAGGGTTGAGAGGCCCAGCAGTCTGAGAGCACTTCCCACTTTTGTGGAAGTCCTGGCTGTGCCTCACGGAGAGGAGTCCTCATGCTTCCCAGGAGGAGGCCGTGGCCAGGGGGCAGCCACCCCAGGCCCCGGTCCCAGGGTCCCTGGAGGCATGGACCAAGGTCAGCGTGCAGGCAGTCAGGTGAACCCCAGGGCTCCAAGGCTCTGTGGCCTTCCTGGGTCCCCTACACACACATTCCGGGAGTACTGAGAGCGTCGGCATGATTGCCAGCCGGCCGGGAGGGAATGTCCTGGAGCTCGCGCCTCTCCCTGGACCCTGCCCTCTACTGTCCCCTCTGGGGGTTGGTGTGTGTCCTTTCACAGCCCTGACCGTGAGTACGACTGTCCTGCTGTGTGTCCTCCGGAGCAGCCTGGGCCCAAGAGTGGTCTGGGGACCCCAGCCCTGCAGGGTCAAGCTTCCGTGGACGGGCCCCGAAGGCAGCTGATGGGAGGTGGCAGCAGGGTGGCCTTCAGGTCCTGCTTCTGTCCCAGCTGGGCTCCAGAGGCCCTGCTCTCACACCTTTCCACATCTGGCCAAGGCCTCCACCAGCCTTCCCTACCCCTCTGCTCTGCCCACTGGAGACATCGCCTGGGACCCAGGTGGTACAGGAGGAGAGATGAGTTCAGGGGACACGGTGAGCCCCCTCCCCACCCCATTTTCTGAATCCTCTGGGCGTGGGAGGCAGACAGTGCAGAGGTGGAGGGGTGCCTCCCCGGGAACCTGGGCAGGAACTCTGCCCGCCGAGGCAGGTGCTGGGGTTGTGCTGACCGGGCAGGGCAGGCGGGTCCCCAGGGCACTGGGCTCCCTCCTGTGGCTCGGGAGAGCCCTGCACTGCCCGGCTTCAGGGTGTGCAGGAGTCTTGACCACAGCAGGGCCCAGAACGTGGCTCTCCCGAGGCGGCTGTGGCTGCGCAGCTACGGGTCAGGCCCCAGGCCTTTGTTTCCCTGTGCCCCCAGGTGCCCTGGGCCCCCCTCAAGGCTCAGACTCCTTCTTCATGAGCCCCTGGCGTCCACCCTCCCTGTTCAGTTCCAGTGAGTGGCAGGGCCACACCTGCCTCTGGGTGCACTGGCCCAGGCGGTGGCCCCAATGCCAGGTCTAGTCGGAGACTGTGGTGAGAGGTCCCCATTGCCACTCCTGTGTAGGTCAGCCTGAGCCCAGAGCCTGCTCCCACCACACTGCCCTGCCCTGTCGGCCATGGCCTCCACTCGGCCCACGGCCTGGCCAGGACCTCAGCATCTGGGGCCTGCATCGGCCCAACGCCCGGGGCCCCTCTGCCGTGTCCTCTGGGTGTCCGAGACTCGGACCCAGCGAGCCAGATGCTCCTGGCTGCGACGTGGCGGCTCCCCGCCCGGCCTGCGGACGTGGCCGCCCCCGCCCCGCCACGTCGCCACTTCACCCGGCAGGCAGGAAGCGGCTCGCTCTCTTTCTGTAAATTTTTGGAGGTTGTTGCTGCAGGGAACATCTGGAGGAGGTCCAAGGAACACAACTGGGAGAGGCGTGGGGCGGCGCCGGCTGGAGCGGCCATCTGACTTCACTTTGCAGAGACAACTGCAATTATGCTGCGAGGCTCGCAGCCGCTGCCGACCACGCGCTGACGTCAGTGGGGAGATATGAAGGTGGTCTGGTGACACACAACGTGCAGCACGTCCCCGGCAGCTCCTGGCCCTTGTGTGGACCTCGGGGTCTTTCCCGGCAAGGGAGAGGCGGAGGCCGGCAGCCTGGGGTCCTTTGCTTGGGGCTCACTGGGCCGTTTCTTCCCCACAGCCTCCATGGACGGGAGGCTCAGCTCTGTCTGCCCGTCCACTGCCGCCTCTGGGGATGGAAGCGTCCAGCCCTTCCTCAAGCAGGCCCTGCCTTCCACCCCATGCCTTTGCATGGGGAGGGGTCCAGGGCCAGGCATGGCACCCCCCTGGCAGGCCTGCAGGGCTCCTAGCTGCAGCACTCATCCTGTGGTGGGCACAGGCTTCTGTGCCCCTTCTGTGTCCCCACGGTCACTATGAGCCATGGGAAGATTGCGGATGGCAACGTCCCTCGGTCCCTCATGCCCAGGGAAGATTCTGAGCCTGGAGCTCTGCCCACTCTAGAAGAACAACAGCTGTCCTCAGCTTACAGAGGAGGGTGCTGACCCCTGGCCGCCCCGGCCGAGCCCAGCCTTCAGGGGAAGGGCCGCAGCTTCACCTGTAGGCTTGCCCCAGGCCCCTCCCCCAGCTGGAACTGGGGGCTACGGGGCAGGAGGGGCTCTCTGCCACGTGCCAACATGTTGGACGTGAGTGCTGTCCTCTCGTAGGACGGCACAGGCAGGGTTGGACAGGTGGCCTGGCCTTGTCATCTCCGTGTTCAGTCTCAGGAATGCATCTGGGAACAGATCTGAGAAGCCAGTTACCCGGGCAGGTGAGCCAAGGCCCCTCTGGGCCTGCCAAGGGACTGGGCTCAGATCTACAGGGCCCGCCCTGGCACCATGGCCTGACTCTTGGGTCTCAGCCCCACGGGACTCAGGGCCTGCGGCCCCTGGCTGGTCTCCCCTGAGCGAGTCGCCTGTGGACCTCAGGGCCAGTTGGAAGCCACTCCGCAGTCTCCCTGAGTGCAGGGCATGGGATGGGAAGCTGAGTTTGCCACGAGTCACAGGGCCGTGCTGGCTAGGTTGGTGGGCTGCAGCCTGCCCCCGGGGTGAGAGGCAGAGGTCACGGTCTCCTGTGGGGCCAGGGGGACTGACCTTGGGGCCCTGCCTGGAGCCAGGGGCAGGGCGGGGGCAGGATGCTGGCTGTCTGACTAGGAGGCCGTAGGTGGCAGTACAGCCCTGAGTCATGGCTGGGCCTCCGGCCTCTGGGGGGCCTGAAGGCATTTTTTCCGTGGAAAGTAGCTGCTGGCTGCCGAGTACCAGTGTGCTGTCACCCCGCACCTCCAGCGGGCCTGGCAGGGCTGCGCTGTTCTTGCGACTGGACTTTCCCTTGGCCTGGGTGGAGCCGCAGCCCCAGGAGGGGAGACACCAGGTTTTGGACCCCTGCTCCTCCACAGGGACCTGACTTCCAGCCTGGGGTGGGAGGAAGTAGTGACTGCCCAGGTCGGCCTGCAGCAGGACAAGGGGTGGCCTAGAGCTGGGTGTGCTCCTCCTGGACAACACAGCACGCAGGGCTCACTGTGCTGCTGGGCTTGAGAGCAGCCACCCTGAAACACCCCCAGCCACAGACCCCAGCCACAGAAGAGGCACCTGTCTCCCTGTGTCCCCTGCCAGTTCTCTGCTGGGCCAGTCAGAAGCCCTCCCTGGAGCCCTGAGCGCTCCCCATGGAGATGCATGGCAGCCTCTGGAGCCCAGGCTGTGCACTGAGGTCAGTGCTGAGCAGTGCAGGGGTCTGCAGCGGTGGCCTGCGGCTCAGGGTCAGCCCGAGAGACAAGCTTGGGGTCTCATTTCCTGCTGCTTCCCCTGCAGCTTGGGGAGGGGGTGCTGGGTCTCTGACCTGGAAGGGCACCTCCAGGCTGGCCTGGTTGCAGGAGAGTGGCTCTGGGGAAGCTGCCCCCATCCAGGGCCTTTGCAACATGGCCCCAGGGCTTCTGCAGGGTGGCTCTGTGGCCTCCCCTGCGGCCCCTCCTCTAGGAACCTCCAGCGCTCTGGCCTGCCTGGGTTTCCCCCTCCTCTGGCAGACCCTGCCACAGTCCTCGGACTTCCACGTTCTCAGTGGTTGTGGAGTCTCGCGTTTTGGTTGCTGTTGTGACAGTGTCCTCCTGTCCCCTAGACACCTCCTGCTCTGCCCCCGGCACACCGTGGGCCAGGCTGGGTGCTGGCCATCACTGCGGTCTCTGTGGTTGTGCGGGGAGGCCAGCTGCTCATCTTCCTGCTATTGCTTGCATACACTGTCCAGATGGTGGGATGTGCTGGCCTCGGCCTGGGCCTGGTGCTAGACCTTGACCCTGACCCTGGGGACAGGTGGGCTGGATGCCCATGTACCCTCTGCACTCACCTGGCCTCCACTTTGGGAGCTTCCACCCCTGGCGACCTGTGTGCATGGGTACACTCTGGCCTCCTGAGGTTCCATTTCTGAGAGACCTGCTGGGTGGACACCGAGGCCTAGCGGGGAAGAATCGGCTGGAGATCACACAGTCCGCTAGTGGCCGAGCCTGGTTCTGCCCAGACCCCCTGCTTCTCAGCCAGGGAGGCTGAGCAGAAACACACGCATGTGCGTAGAAGGGACCTTCTAGAGGTGAGCTCAGTGGTCTCCTGCTGTTGGATGCTTACCCTTCTGGAATGTTCTGGTGCTCTCATGCTCTTCCTGACACTTGGAGACATCACAGCTCACTCGCCTTCCAGCCAAGCCTGGGCCCTCTTTCCCAGACATTGTCCATGGAGCTGTCCATTCTTTCTGTCCCTGGCTCTGGACCCCTGATCGGGCAGGGCTGCTGGGCATGCCGGCTCTTCTCCTGGGGATCTCACTGGTCGGGCCCCCGTGCGCCTTCTGCCCAACCTTTTCCAAGTATTTCTCCCAAGCAGAGAGTCAGAACGGGAACTGCTGGGCCACAGGACCTGTGCCTTGGGGGTCTTAGCTTCCAGGGAACCTGACAGGGCTTGGGGCCTCCGAGCAGGAGGGTGTGAGGACCGTCTGGGTCCCAGGACACTCTTCTCCCAGCAGAAGTTGCCACCTGGTGAGTGGACTGGGCGGTCTGTTTCCTTCCAGAAACTCTGCCACCAAGCAGATGGCTCTGCCTCAGACTGTCCTCTGCACCAGGGACCCTGATGAGAGGGAGGCGGCAGACTGGTGCCTGGCAGGGACGGAAGGCTCCGGAACTCATCAGCAGGGAGGAACAGCCCCCTCTCTGAGAAGTCATGTCCCTGCTGGTGAGAGAATTGATTGGTCAGAGGGTCCTGGACTGCAGTGGTCAGCGGGTGGCAGGCCTCATGTGGCAGTCCACCACTTCCTCCTACCCTCCTTGCTGTCGGAGGAAGGCCTGGGGCCTGGGATCAGGTGGGGCCTCCTCTTCCTCCCTAGGCTAGAGCTGGACCTAGCTGCTCCTATGTCCTAGGTGTCTGAGGACAAGCCATGTCATCCTTGTTCCTGGCAGAGGACCCCAGGAGTGACTTTTACTCCCAGATGCTGCCCCTAAGCCCACCCCAGGGGAGGGTGGAGGCCTGCCACATGCCCACTGGGGCCGAATGGCAGACACTGAGGACACGGGACAAGGTCTGAGGCTGGGGAGATCCCGCCCCCTCTCTTTGGGGCAAGTGGATGGTGCGGGCCGTGTCCGAGTTCTGTTTCAGTGTCCTGAACCGCCCCAGATGGAAGGGCTCCGAGCAGCAGGAACCATGGTGCCCAGCTTCTGGTCAGGATTCGGGGGCCAGCTTGGTGGGCATGTGGTTCTGCCCAGGGTCCTGGAGGTGCTGCAGGGAGATGTTACCAGGTGCCCCATGTGACCATCACCTGGCCAGGGAGGCGGCCGAGGCGGCTCATGCATGGAAGGCAGGCTGCTTCCTCGCCACCTGGCCCCATGGGGCTGCCCGGTGTCCTCATAACATGGCAGCTGGTGGCCCCTGTGCAAGAGCTCCCACAGGGCAAGGCAGAACCACCAGGCCAAGGCAGAAGAGCCAGCCCTGTTGTCCCCCACCACCTCCCTGTGTTGTCCCGGTCACCTGGCCCTCAGACTGTCCTCTGGGGCTCAGCCAGTTCCCAGCAGTGAGACCAGCCACTTCTCCATCATAGCTCTGTGGCACTGACCTGTGGCCCATTTTCTCTGATGCATGGTTCTTGTCCTCAACAGGTCCCTGGTGCGCCGGGTGCCCACACCTCTGCTATGCTGCCACCGGGGGCTGCAGAGCTTATGGGTCCTGCCAGGATTTCACGGGGCATGTGGCTTAAGAGGAGGGTACAGCGAGAATGCTACGCTTTGCTGCCCAGTTGTGTGGCCTGTGTCCTCACTTGTGACCTGAGCATAATCATGGAAGTCCATCTGTGGCCTCTGGAAGCTGCGTGAAGATTTCAGCCAGCATCCAGCCTAGAGCAGCATGTGGATGACAAGGCTCCTGTGACCACGCTGACAGCCGGGCGTGTCTGTGCCCTGGGTCACCTCTTTGGAGAGCTGGGACAGTGTGCAGGCTGGAGGGCCAAGGGGAGCTTCAGGTGAGAGTCGGGGCCAGGGTGGAGGAAGCAGAGATGGAGAGGGCCATAGAATGGGCCAGGACTCTAGGCTCCCTGTGGAGCAAGCTAGTGCCCAGTTAGGGGTGGGTGGGGTGGGGACGGAACAGGAGGGCAGGCTGGGCACATCCCCCGCTGGCTTCAGGGTCCACTGCCCCTTCTGCCTCTGCTCTGTGCCTGAGCCCTGCTCCCCGCCACCAGGGCATAAGGGAAGCCTCGGGCTCCTGTGCAGGTTCCTGCCTGAACACAGGTGACAGCTGGACAAGGACATCTGTTTGTTGGAGCAGGAAAAATAACCCTGTAAGACAGCCCCACAGCCCCACACGTTGGCCTGGCCTCCGGTCATCTGGGCTGCCAGGCGTCCGTCCATGGCATGCTGCCCCGGCACTGCTGCCCCCTCTGGAAAGCTGGGTATTAGTGTAGGTTTTTGTGGGTCTAACATCTGTCCCGAACACTCCCAGAGAGGTGGACACTCAAGGCTTCTTTTAAATGAAAAGAATAAGAACTTTTAAAGGAGGAATGAAGGTTCCATTCAAGTCCCGTTTGGAAGGACCCATGTCTGGGGGGCTCTGTGGGCGGCTCCAGGTCTTGGGGAAGAGGTGGGTGTGGGGGGCTGCCTCCCATTCTGGTCTGTCCCATGGCCACTTCCCCTGAGGCCACCACCACTGTCCCAGGATCTTCAGGGGCCTTGGCAATAGCAATTTCCCAGACCTCCCACCCCTGGCCACCTGGCCCTGCGTTGACCCCTCCCCTGCCACTCTGGTGAAAGCCCCCAGGTGAAGCCCAAGTGGGACTTAAGCCTGGGGCCAAGTGGCCAGTCCTCTTCTCCACTGGGCTGTCCCCAAGTCCCCTTATTCCCTGCTTCCAGCTTGGCCCAGCAGGGGTATCCAGCGGGGTCTGAGGTGACGCATGTCAAGGCATGGGGACCGTGTGGCCAGGCAGGAGAGGGGAGCTGCCCTGGGCGTGGGTGGCAGTCCTAGCAGGGTCCATCACCCACCGTGGCCTGCGCCATCCCTGAAGTCGTCCTGGTGGGGGGCTTTGGGGGAGGCTGAGGAGGGCTCCTGATGCTCTGCACACCTCCCGAGAGGCAGGGGACACCAGGGTTGGGTGGCCATGGGACAGACCAGAATGGGAGGCAGCCTTCCACACCGACTTCCTCCCCATGAGCTGGAGCCCCCACAGAGACCTCATGGGCGTGAGAAACTGTGGGGTTCCCAGCTGTGACTCTCACCAGCAAGGACCTCATACCTACGGTGGCTTCAGTGGGGGAGCGCATGGGGCTCCTGGGTGGGGGGACATGCTGGAGAGAGAGGAGAGTTCTCTTGGACCTCTGCCTCCCTGGGAGGCCCATGTGGTGACCTTGGCCTGTTTCTCTGTGTGGCTCCCGAGGCTGGCCTCTGTGTGTCTGTGCAAGGGCCACTCGGCCTCTGCCCCCTCTGGACCCACGTCCCTGGCTCAGATCCTGGGCCCCACTGGCCTTGGCTCTCATGGCCTTGCAAAACCTGCAGCTGGGAGGAGAGGTCACCTGGCACTGGGCACCCTGAAGTATGGGTGGTCTGGGCCTCTGCAGGGGCTGAGCTGGGGACACTGGAAATGGAATGGAGCCAGCACATGGCCTTTGGGAGACATTAAGTTCCAAATCATATGGGGTTAAAGCAACTGGGCCCAAGTCCCTAGGCCAGACTGTCCGCGTTTGCCTCAGGCCCCTGCACCCTGCAGGCTGAGGCTGGGACCTCTGTGCCCACCTGAAGCCCTGTCCACTCGCAGGCTGAGTGTGCCCAGGTGGCCATGACAGACCGAGCTGCAGCCCTGGTGCCATGGACCCTTGCTCTGCTGGCACTGCGAGTGACCACAGCAGGTCTGCCCACCTCTCCAGGCCTCAGCCTCGGGGTCTGCGGAGTGGAGTCTGTGTTGCTCCCTGGGTCTTGGGTCTCTGCCCTTGGGTCAATTTAGAGGCACCAGAGGGAGCACTGGGGAGACTGGCCACCTGAGGGCCCACACTGGAAGGCCGGATGGTACCCGGCTGGCCACTTGCTGAGACCGTGGCAAGCTCCTCCCCCTCTGGGCCTCAGTCTCTCCCCTGCACATGAAGGTCTACGCTGGCTGGCCTGACGGCATCAGCCCAGCGTCACCTCAGTGCCCAGATGGTGCCAGTGGGACTGTGGGTCCCCTGCAGAGGCTGGAGGCCCACAAGAGGGCAGGTAGCATCGCCTGCCCCAGGTCAGTGTCTGGGAGGGAGAGGCTCCGAGAGCCCTGAGGGGGTGAACTTGGGCCCTTCCCCACTGACAGGCCGGGGTCCAGGCGCTGGGTCAGGCTGGCCTCCTGTCAGGGAGACTCTGGCCATGGAGGAGCACAGTTGCCAAAACAAGGCTTGAAGCACCTCGGAAAGCACGCAGCGGCTTCTGCAGGAGCCTTGGCCTGCCGGGGAGGGAGGGCCGTCCCTGTGAGAAAGGGCACGAGCCTCGGGCACAGGGTCCGTTCTCACCTGGCCCCGTTTTCCGGCTCTTCTCCCCAGCCCACATCCACCCAGGACTTTGGAGGTCTGCCCCTCTTTCTTCCCCACCCCAGCCCACCCTGGGAATGGGGCCCCAGCCCCACCTCAGAGCTGGCAGCCCAGGCACAGGACAAGGGCCGGGTCTACACCTGGGGTGGGAGCTGGACCCTTCAGATTTGCGGAGCACAGTGCACTAGGAGGACATGGGGCCTCATGTCCACATAGTCATGAGGAGTTTCTAGAGGGCGGCCCAGAGCATCCAAACAAGCAGGGTCTCCCTGGGCACGGGATGGGTCCTCCTGACCATGGCTCTCCTGAGCAGGAGACCCTGTGGGACCACGGTGCACAGACTGTGGACCTCAGCCTCCCCCAGCTTCTGTGGCTGCCCCAAGCCCACCCTCCCATGTGTGGCCCTAGATGCTGTGGGGGCCTAGGGGTGAGCACGGAGGCCCCGTGTGTGCCTGGCCCTCAGCCCTGGTGGCAGGAGCTCTGTGGTCTCCCCTGGCCTCCTGCCTGGCTGTCCCTGAGGTGGTGGGTGGGCCCCTGGACTGGGCCCGAGCCCCTTCCCCAGGCAGCCCTGTGCTCTTAGGGGTAGAGCTGTGGGAAGCTCCGCCTCCACCCCGAGGCTCTCGGCAGCTCAGGTCCAGCCTGGCCTGGCCTGGCCCTTCAGAGCTGCGTGCCTGGGGCAGGTCACTCAGCGCCTCCCTGAGTTCCAGCTTTGCACTGGCTCCCTGGTACTTCTGCAGAGGCTCCATCAGTGCCTGTCACTGCCAGGACAGGGGTGTGGACAGCAGCGGGGAGGGCACATCCCTGTGGCGGAGGGACCCAGGGTCCTGCCGTGAGCCCCAGTGTGCCCAGCATATGCAGCTGGAGTTGGACCCCAGGGCCCCGGACCACCCTGCTGTGCCCCCCACCCTCAGGCCAGAGGTGGTACCTGGGCCCCTGGGTAGGCTCAGACTCAAGCTTAATTGACACCCAAGGTGTACCAGGAGCCCTGGGGGTCAGGACTTCCCTGTGGCCCCCATGCATTCTCCCTTTGGCTGGGGAGGAGGTGGGCACCCTCTCTTTCCTGCTGTGGCCCCTGAGAACAGATCCTACCCCCAATGGCACGGAGCAGCGAGACTCAGCCTGGACTCTGGACTTCCTCTGGAGGGTGCCGAGGGGAAGAGCAAACCTACCCGGGGGCGGAAACAGACCCAGGAGGTCAGAGGGGCCACACAGGGGGCAGCGCAGCGGGCCCAGGCAGGGCAAGATCAGTGTCCACTCCCCCACTCCTCAAGTGTCTCGCTCTCTGGTTCCAGAGAAAGGCCTTCCACTGGCTCTGGCCCCCTCCTCAGCTGTGGTGGATGTTTTGCTTAATGATACTTTGGAATTCAACCTGCTCCACTAGGATGTCCAGTTTAATGCCAATTAGTCTAGAATTGAGTGATTTTGTCCTCTGGGAATCCTGCAGGCCCGGAGCCTCCCAGGGCTCTGACTGCAGAATCACATCTTGGAGCCGCCCCTACCAAGAGTGGGCTCCCTCCCCTGGGCCAGCCCTGGGCGGCCTCACCACCATCCTGGCTGGAGAAGCCACCGGAGGGGCAGGAACGCGGGGGCCGGCCTGCGCAGTTGGGCAGTCAGACAGGCTGGGCAGTGTCCTGTGGACAGGGCGTGCTACTCTCCCCCCACCAGGCTTTCCTCAGCCCTGGGGCTTCTCCTGCACCGGCTCTAGGAAACCCGTCCTTCAGTGCCTGCTTTGAGTCTCCGGCCTCTCCGTGTGGCCCCCGTGAGGCTGCTGGGACCCGGCTGCTTTGGCAGGCAGCTCTGGGGGGCCGTGGCCCCGGGCTGCCTGCCTTCCTCTTGGCCCACCCGGAGGCCACCTGCTTGCTGAGTGCTGGTGTCCTGGGGGTGTGAGGCTGGGCTCTGCAGGTGCTGCTCTGGGCTCGCTCCTGGATGGGGCGCCCAGGAGTGGGGCGACTGGGGGAGGCCCTGGGCTGATGACCTGCCTCTGTGTTGCTGTGAGCCGTCACTGTGTGACGCTGCGTGCCTGCGTCGGCCCCGTCCATGCGGCCACACGACTTCTGTGCTTGTTTGGGACTGTCACCGAGGAAGCCAGCTGAGTCAGGGGAGGGTCGTGAGGCCAGGTGAGAGCCTTCCTTTCTGTGAGATGACGTGTCCTGGGTACAGCTGCCTGGGCTCCTCACTGTCCTTAGGATAAGCCCAGCTCCCCTGCCCAGCCTTGCTGAGCCCATGGACCCCCAACGCTCCTCCCAGAGCCTGTCTCCACAGCCTTCCCTGCCCTGGCGGGAGCAGCCCTAAGCACCTGCTGTGTACCCAGGCATCTGCAGACACTATGGGGGGGGGTCCTGTGCAAACGCCCCAGCATGTCCTGAGATCTGCTGCCAGCCATCTGTCACAGTGGGCTCCCCACATTAGCCTGCACTGGGGAACACACCCAAAGTGTGACTTGGAGACGCTTCAGGATGGAGTGAGATGACCTTGGCCCCTGCCCTGCTGGGACTCCCCATAGGAGGCTGTTGGCTGGAGCCTGCTGAGCCCCCACTCCCAGCTCGAGGCACACAGCTGGTGCTCAATGTGCGTTTGTTGGGAGGGTGTCATGGTCAGTGGCATGGCACACAAGCTCTCCACTCAGGCAAGAGGTGTCCCTGTGTGTGAGCCTGGGTGTGTCTGACAGGACAGGAGGAGGGCACCTCTGGCCTGGGGACCTGGAGGAAGCCACACCTCTCTGGCTTGGTCTGCCCCCTCACAGTGTCCCATGGCCCCCTGGGCACCTTTCCCTCAGGGCACAGCAGTCTGGGGCCTGGCATTTGCTGCTGCCTCTGCCTGGTGCACCTCCCAGATATGGCTCCTGGCTGGGCCTTGTCTCGTGGTCCCTTGGATGCTGCGGAGGTGTGAGGAAGACCTGCCGGGAGAGCCTTCCAGGCCAGGAGAGCTGGGCAGTGTCCTGTTGGTGGCAGAGACCTGGCTGCACCCCTCCCTGGCCAGCTCCTCAGGGACCGGCCTCCCTGTTGTCCAAAGAGAAGCTGGGCTAGGAGCAGATTCTCCAGGGGGACAGGAGGGGCAGAAGCCAAGAAGGACTTGAGGAGAAGGAGCAAGAGGGGCCAGGCAAGGAAGGGTGCTGCCCCCTGCAGGGGACCCCAGCTCCTGGCCGGCAAGGGCGAGGTCTGGGACCCCCTTGAGGAGGGGCCTGCACACTTTCCCTTCCTCCCAACATGTTCAGGAAATGACCCTTCCCTCTCCTTCTCTGGGCAGCCAGGGGGGCTGGGCTGCAGGGAGAGGATGAGTTGGGCCACAGGCCTGCTCCACGGTAGGTCCCCACCCCAGGGACTGGGGCTGATCTGGGAGCCCTCATGGACCCCTGTCCCATTGGTCCCCTTGTGCCCATTGAAGCGGGCACTCACCCTAAAGCCCAGACACAAGTGGGCTGGCCCTGAGCCAGGCCTGGGGTGCAACCAGAAACCTGCCTGTCCAGGGCCACACATTCTGAGGGTGGGCGTCCCTGGTTGCCCCTGAAGCCACGGGAGTTTCTCCAGCACAGAGCCGTCAGCAGGCCCTGGGGCTGTGAGCTGGCCGCACCACAGCTTGCCAGGGGCCTGTTTGGGTGTGCGAGGGGCAAGGCGGCTCTGAGACGACTCAGTGGAAGTGAGGGCAGGACCACGCTCTGGTGCCAGACACTCGAGGGACGGGTCCTAGCCTTGTGCAAATGCCTCTGGGACCCAGCCTCAGTTTTCCCACCTGCACAATGGGCGGCTGAGAGAATGCATGAAGCCAGGCACTTCCTAGATACTTAATCTCTGGAAGTGCTGTGGTAGCCCCTCCCACCTGCCCAAGCTTGGGGGGAGGATTCATCTAGAAGGTTCTAGATAGGCCTGGGGCCTGGCCTGAAGCCCCAGGGGTCCCTGGCCTATACTGCAAAGCATGGCACCAGGCCTCAGGACCCCTGGAGGGAGGAGGACGGACAGGGATGCCTTCCCCACATCCCACCGCCAGGCACGCTTGGCTTCTCCTCTGTCACCTGGAGACAGACTGTACTCTTGGCCCAGACCTCAGGAGTCAGGGTCCAGCTGTGGCCTGGACGTGACCTTGGGCCTTCACCACGACTGACTCAGCTGTGGGGAGCCAGGGCTGGGGGAGCCGCTACTCTACCGCTCGCTACTCTACTGCTCGTACTCTACCGCTGGCTACTCTACTGCTCGTACTCTACCGCTGGCTACTTGGGTCTAAGCCTTGAAGAATGGAGGAACCGCCCTCTGCCCTGGGGCTGGGAATCTGGGGCAGGCTGGATCAGGCTGGAGCCACGGGCCTTCCCCCTCTGATGGTGGGACAGGCTCTGCTTTTGGGTGGCTCTTGAGCTGACCAGACATGGAGCAGCCCAGGTCTCCGAGCAGATTGGTTCAGGGGACACAGACGCAGTGGCACTGGGGTTCCACGAGGCCCTGCCATGCAGGGGAAGGGCTGCAGACGCAGTTTCAGAGGCTCCTTCCCAGGAGATGGGCACGGCCCTGCAGTCAGTGCTTGAGGAAACCGCAGGCCTCCCAGGCCGGGCCTGGTCTCTCCTGCGAGGAGGGTGGAGGGAGCTGGGAGTGGAGGGCACCCGAGTCGGCCTGGCCAGGCCAGGGGAGGAGCTAGAGGGCCTGCCCTGTGGTCATTCAGGGCCTCGCCTGGGTGAGCCAGAGGGAATCTGCTACCCAGTCTCACACAACTGGAAACAGCCATTGGGGACCACCCCAGCGTGGGGGGACCTCCTCCAACAGCTAGCGTGTGCAGCAGGTGTGGGAGGCACAGGCCTCGTGGGGGACCTGCGTCCTGCAGCCAGCTCGTGCCCAGCACTGCTCCCAGCGGGTCTGGGGAGTAGCGGGTCCTTTGAGAGATTATGACAGGGGCTCGGACTCCAGGCCTTGAGGGTTGGGGTCCCTGGTCAGGTTCTCAGTGTCTGCAGGCTGCTTTGCAGAGTCACGAAACCCTCTCTTCAGATGGCCCTCAGGAGCTGTGGGTCTTCACTGCGTACCTCCAAGGGGCTGGTGTGCTTTCCTGGCCAGGGTACCCGTCCTGCGTCTTGGGAGAATGTGCCCAAGTCACGTTGACCCCATATGATTCCATGACCTGGCTCCTGGCTCCCTCACTCTGGGGACCTAATCACACGTGCCCTTCCCCCCTGGCCCCTGGTCCACTGTGCCCAGGTGCCTCCTTGCTTTGGGCTCGTTCTCTCTGCATCAGCCACGATGTCACCTGACCCTAGTTATAGGCAGGCAGGTGCCATGTCTCAGGGAGAGGCCTCCACAGGGGCAGGGGTCTGGTGGTCCAGCTTTCCCAGGCTCAGGCGGCTACACCTGCAGGTTCCGTGGGCTCCGAGGGCACTGGGGAGTGAAACTCTTCTGGGTGGGTCCAAGGTTTCCTGAGCAGACCTGCCTGGCTTGGCCAGCTCTAAGGTTGTCCCTCTGACCACTGAGTCTTGGGCGTGGGCCTGGGCATTCTCTGTCTCTCCCATGGTCACCCCCCAGTTCCTCCCTGGCCAAAGTCGTAACAAGTGGACCAGAGTTCTGCATGGGTGAGCGTTACGGTGGGAATGTGGGGTGTCCCCCCAGAAGCTCCCATGTGGGACATGCAAGAAGGTTCAGAGGAGAAGTGTTTGGGTTGTAAGAGTCTTAACCCAACCAAGTGAATTAATCCCCGATAGGGATTGACTGAGTAGTAACTGAGGTGCTAGGGTGTGGCTGGGGGTGGGAACTGGGCCTGGCTTCCGTCTATACTTGTATCTGGCCAGTGGAGCCTCCCCCTGCTTCCTGACCATGATGTGAGCTGCTCCCCTCTGCCACCCTCTCCCACCATGAGGCTCTGCCCCACCTGGAGCCCTGAGGAATGGAGCGGCCTTCCATGGACGAAGACTCTGAGACCCTGAGCCCGCCAATAAACCTTTCCTCCTTACAGTTGTTCTGGTCGGGTCCCTGAGTCACAGCAGCGAAACAGCTGACTAAAACAGTGGATGTGCCACACCCTTCAGCAGTGACCGGCCCTGAGTGCCCAGTGCCCAACCCCGCGTGTGCTCTGACTTTCCTGGCGGTGGTCTCAGATGCTCCAGAAGCCCGGGCTGAGCTGGAGGAGGGAGCCGATGTGAAGATGCGTGGCCCTTTTTATACCAAAAGGTCTGCACCCAGCCAGGGCCTCGCAGGAGGCTTCAATCCCTCCTTCTGCTCTTCCGTGTCTGGACACCAGGATGCCACCTCAAGTTGTCATTGGTGGGGCGGGCCTTCACCTGCCACCCCGCCTGCACACCTTGACGTTGGTCTTCCGGCCTCCAAGCTGGGAGGCAGCTTCCTGCTCTGTGTGGAGACCCAGGGCTGGCGCTTGGCTGTGCCCCTTGATGGACTAAGACGGGCAGGTAAGGTGGCTGACCTCTGGGGCAGGCCCCAGGAGACCCTGTCCCGTCTCACTAGAAGCCCCAGAGCAAGTGTCCTGCATTATGTGGCATCCCCTGCCAGAGTGTCCTGTGTCACACACAGTGACTGGACCTCCCATGCAGCTACATTGTGTGGGAAAGCAGGTGAGCCCAGAGGCAGCAGCCCTGTGAGCCCAGGCTTACCCCATGCTGGGCAGTGTGTCAAGGGAAATCTGGGGGCCACCCTGTGCCACCCAGCAGCTCCTACAAAGCACCAGGACCCCATTGCTCTGGAGGGAAATGCTCCCTGCTCCTATTTCACAGATACTGAGATGGATGAGGAGAGGGTTGACAGGCTCTCACAGGGGCCAGTCAGAGGCAGGGAGGGGGGCAGGCTGGCTCACGGTGTCCTGGGTCCCCTTGCTCCTTACCGTGTCTCCCCCTCTCGCCGCAGGGCTGGGGCCCGTCTCTTTGCCAGGGCCACCATGTCTGGGCGAGCTCAGCTGTATCTATTTGGAGGCCAGCTGTGTTCCAGGCTCTGGTGGTGATGTGCCGCCCCAGGTAGGAGAGAGCGCGTGCCCAGCGTGGTCATTCTCACGACACTTTGCAGGCTCCTCTGCACAGAGAGGCCTGGGGCACGTCTGGCTGGGTGTGTGGGTGCTGCTCTGAGCCCAGGGGCTGGGCTTGTGGGACAAGCAGGTGGCCGCTGGAGGCACAGGCTCCTAGTGTGAGGGCTCCCGTCTGCCCTGGGGCTTAGGGCAAAGCTCCAGGTCCTTCCCTGGGCTTCTGTGCCGGCTGCCCAGGGTGACGAGCTCAGGCGGGGAGCTCAGTGCCGCTGGACCTGACGCCCCTCAGGTTCCTAGAGGAAGGAAAACGCTGCTCATTTTGGCTGCTCAGGGGTTGGCAGGAGAGGTGACCTCTCAGTCCTGCAATAAAGCAGCAATAAAACGTGAATCAGGCAGGGACTGGCTTCGGTAAGTGTGAGTCAGCGCCGCCTGGGCTCCCGGGGCACCTCCGTCTGCAGGAGGGGGCCAGCTCTGACCCACCTTGGCCTGCTGTGACCAGAGGCAGTGGCTGCACCCTGCAGGACAGTGGCTCTGTGCCATCTGGGTGGGAAGAACTGCCCTCACCCTGTCCAGCAGGAGAGCTGTCCCCACGGTGTCCGGGTGTCCTCCCTGCCACATGGCTCTCAGCCTCGGAGGGGTCCCTCCAGTTGCCCCAAACCCACTTCACCATGGCCCGCTTTCCTTCAGAACACCACTGCTCTTGGGTGTGCAGGGGCACCAGGGGACATTTGAGAAGTGACTTAGCGGTTCTCTGTCTTGTGACAGAAGGTTCGCCCCAGGCCACAGGCTGTCTGGGGCTGATGCAGAGAGAGCCCCCTGCCCCCTGCAGGTGGTGGTGGGTGTAATTAAGGGCTGAATCGTGTCCCCCCAGGTTCATGTGGTGAAGCCCCAACTCCTGGTTGGTGACATTTGGAAATAGACCCTTTGTGGAGGTGATCAAAGAGGTGCTAGGGAGGAGCCCTGGTGGGTGGGATCAGTGTTCTTGTCAGAGACAAGCCCTCTCTGTCTGTGTCTTTCTGTCTGTCTCCTCTCCCCGCCTTTCGGTCCCTCTCTTCAGCTCCTGTTTCTCTCTCTCTTGGCCGCCATCTCTCTGCCTCTGTTTCTCTCTGTCTCAGTCTGTCTCTCTGCCTCCCCTCCCCCACATGAGGACAATGAGGAGGGTTATCGGTGGGGTGGGAACAGGGCCCTCACCAGAACCCAGACTCCTGGGCGGCCAGCCTCCAGGGCAGGAACCACACACGTCTCCTGGGGAAGCCATCTGTGCTATTTTGCCATGGCGGCCAGAGCTGACCAAGTGCTCATCCAAAGCCCGAATGTTTCTCTAGGCCATGGCGGAGGCCAGCATTGAGACAGCCAGGAGCAACGTCATGACTGGCCATCACGCTGACGATCTGCAGCCCTGAGCTGAGCTGGAGGCCCTCCTGTTTCCCTGGACTTGGACACAGGAGGGGCAGCCTCGTCTACCTGGGTGGGTCTGCTCAGCACAGGGCCCTGGGCTCCTGGGTCTGCCCTCGCTCCTGCTGATGGTCCCAGGAGCCCAGGGCTCTCCTGCAGTCCTACAGCACTTTGCAGTCTTAACACGTTTCTTGAAACCCCAGGTGGTTTTATTTCAAGTGCTCTCCAGGTGTGCAAAGGCCTCATCTAAGCCAGTCACCTGGTGCTGGGTTATGCACCACAGACCCAGCACATGAGGGCAACACCCGGGTAGTGCCCTGTGGTGTCTGTGGGAAGCACCCTGGCCTGGCCTGGCAGGTCACGCAGTTGGTCGCGCTGGCTGCTCGTCTGCAGGCTCGACTGGGGGGATCCATTGCCCAGCTCATGTGGCCGCTGGGAAGGTCTGGGCCCTGGCGGGCTGTCACACTGAGGCCTTTGGACCTAGCCAGTGGCTGGGGAGGCTGGCCTCAGGCCTCTCCGACGCATAGCCTTCCTCATAGGGGCCAGCGAGGTGGAGATCTGCCAGCAAGACGGTGCTGCCGTGTCATGTGAGGCAATCAGGAGGTGGCCTTCCTTGGCTGTATCCTGGGAGCTGCAGGAAGTCACAGATCCTGCCTCCGTACAAGAGGAAGATGGCAGAGGGCACAAGTTCTAGGAGCACGGATGGCAGAGACCTCGGGAGAGTCTGTCTCTCTGGAGCCCCATGCTAGCACCTCCTGGATGCAAAACGTCCTTCCTTCTCAGAGCTCCCGGGGGAGCCATGACAGCACCCGCTCCGAGTGCAGAAACCCTGGTCCAAAGCAGGCCTGGGGGTGGAGGAGGCTCCGTGGGTGCCATCCTGAAGTCTAAAGAGGCAAGTGACCCATGTCCCGACCATGCCCAGCGTGCTGGTGGAAGGGCATGGATGGCAGCTGCAGACAGGAATGCTGGGGGCCATGGAGGGCCACTGGACCATGCAGCTGTGAAATCCACCTGGTCAGGGAAGCCCCCTGGCAGCTGGCAGTCACAGGAATGATTGCCCCTGGCCCTTGGCTCTGCTCTCTGGGCTCTGGGTTCTGAGCCCCGAGTTCCCCTGGTGTTCCTGGACACCTGAGTCTCTAGCCAGGCTGCTCCTGCCAGGAGAACTCGGGGGTGCCCTCTCCTGCCCAGGTGGATGTCACAGCTGCATGGCCCCCAGCATTCCTGTCTGCAGCTGAAGTCCTTTTCAGAGGTGTTTCTGCCTCCCCCGGGGTCACACCCCTGGAGAAGCTGTGTGTGGGGGGGTATTCCTGCCACAAGCTCTCTCCAGTGTGGGCTCTGCCGGGGAGGCCAAGGGACCGCACCCTCAGCTCCCTGGAGGCTGGGAGGCACACGCTCTCTGTCCTGGCCTTTCCAGCCACAGGGTGGCCAGGCTCGCTGGCGGCCTTCTCTGGGCTGAGCTGTCCTGGGTGCCTGCTTGTGGCCACAATAGCACCACCTGCCATCCCACAGGCAGAGGAGTTTCAAAATCAAGTTCTGGTTCCTTTTGGCCGCACAGCTGTGCCTTCAACACCCTCCCCATCCTGCAGCGAGAAGCCAGAGAGCACCCACTCAGCTGCAGAACTTTCTCCCCTGCATGTGTGGCGAGGACTCCCTCCTCATTTCCAGCACCGCGTTCCTCGTCCCCCGGCCCCTGGGCAGTGACGGGCCAGTGCAGTCTACCACTTCGTCTGATCAAGGCACTGAGTCCTCTACCTCCATCCCTGGAATCTGTTCCCCCGTCTGGTTCTGAAGCCACTGTCACGCGTCCAGGTCAGACTGAGCATCCCTGATGCCCAAACCCCGAATCTGAAATGCTCTGAAATTGGGAACTTTCTAGCACCAGGATGAGGCTCAAAGTTCAGATTTCAGTGTATTTTAGATTTTTGCATCAGGGATACTCAGCGGGGAAAGTCTACAACAATCTCCCCCAATCTGGAAAACTCTGAAACCTGAAACACCCTGGTCCTGAGCATCTCTGGTGGAGGATACTCAGCCGGCACCTGTTTTAACAGCTCCACTTGCGGGTCCAAGTCGCGGGTCAGTTAGCCGGTGCTGCTGCCCCTGGCCACACAGACCCAGCCAGCCTGGGAAGGATTGGCTCCCAGGCTCTCTGCTGGCAGAACTCAACTCCTCGTGGATGTAGAATTAAGAGCCTCTGTTTGCTGCAGGCCACTGGCTGGGTGTCCCAGTTCATGGCCACCAGGGCTCCCCAGAATGACAGCTGGCTGCAGCCAAGCCAGCCGGGGCCCGTGTTCAGGGAGATGGATGTCAAGGTCCTATGTAATGTAGCCTCAGAAGGGACCCACCCTCCCTTCTCCATAGTCTGTTGGCTAATTCTGCCCCGACTCAGGGAGGGTCACCCGAGGGCATGGATTCAAGGTGGGTGACCAGGCCGTCTGGAACTCTCCCCACGAGGGGGTCGCAGCTTCTGAGCTCGTGCCCCTCCCGTCGGTGCTCGGACCCCACCCCCTCCTGCTCAGTGACCTGGAGAGCTGGTCTCTAGGCCTCCACTCCTCGGGCTCCTGATGGAGCGGGTCCTGGCAGACAACCCCTGGCCAGATGACACACAGATGGCCCTGGGTCTGCCTTCCTGCCCACTGAGTCCTGGCGAAGGCCCGCCCCCTGTTCTGTGCCCTCTCCTGGCTCCTTTGGGGTGGACCCCAGGCTCCTCCCCTCTGAGCCCAGGGACTGTGGCCCTGATGTGCCACAGGCCCCACCTGCTCCACCTCCTCACTCTCTGGACGTTCTGGAATGTTCCCCTGTTGGGCTGGATGTCCCCTGCTCATCATAGTGCTCTCCTGGGTGACAGGGGACACCTCCAGGCCTCTCCCCCAGGACAGAAGGCTGTGGCCTTCCCTGTGGCAGATAGATGGGTCTAGAATAAAACAGCAGGCTTGGAAACCAGCCTCTCAGCCGAACAGGGGCTCCGCGGGGCAGAGGGTCCTCTGTTCCACCTGAGGCTGCACAGGGCTCACACAGACGTGGGCCAGTTAGGCACTGGGAGGCTCCAGACCCCAGACTCCCTCTCTCTGGGGAGGGAACTGAGGCTCAGAGGTGGGAAGGGAAGGGCAAAGGTACCCAGCCAAGGGGTGGAGGATCCCAGACCTGCTCACATTCTTCAGACTGACAGCCGTCGCTGCCAGGGGGCAGGAGGACAGGGACCGGGAAGAGGCAGTGCCAAGGGGAGGGGCCAAGGCCACAGTCACGTGACCTTTGCGGGCAGGTGAGTCTCACCTACTAGGCTGAGTGACCTACTCAGGGAGGGTCACCCGAGGGCATGGACTCAAAGTGGGTGACCAGGCCGTCTGGAACTCTCCCCACAAGGGGGTCGCAGCTTCTGAGCTGTGCCCCACCCACAGGAGCCCAGCCTGGCGTGTGCTCTCTGTAGGGGGTGGGGGAGGGGAGGAGCAGGGTCCGAACGTCAGCTTCTGCGCGTCAGGGAGGGATGAGTCGAGTCTGCAACCTCATACCTCCCTCTCAGGGGCCTCCTGAGGTTGTGCGGGCCTGGCCGAGTCCGACCTGGGCTTAAAGAGGATACGGAGAGGACAAGTTGCCCTGGGCCCCTGCAGGCTGGCCTTGGGTTCCTGGGAGTACAGTGGGGCAGTCACCTCCCTCCAGAGCCAGGCCTGCCCCGGAGAGGCAAGGGCAGGTGTCCCGCTTTTGGCTGCTCACGGGTCTGGCAAGCTGCTGAGTGTCTGTCACAGGGGGACAGTGCTCCCGCCCTTGTGCCTCACTGGGCAGGAACGGGCATCAGGTGGGTGGAATGCCAAGGCTCTGTGCGGTGGGGAACCACGGACCCGCAGTTAGAGCCAGTCTGCGTGTTGAACGGGTCCCAGCTGCAGCTCAGCAGCACCTCTCCTGGGGAAGCTCACCCGTGCTGGAGAGCTGTCACCAACAGGTTCCCAGCACTGAGGCCTGGGAGCCCTGACCAGCAGCCCCACGGTCCACCCACAGCATTGGTGCTTGGCCATGTGCTCAGACAGCGAAACACCAGTGACCCTGCAGGATCTTTAGGTACGTGAACACAAGAAGCCAGGTACAGTTCCAACAGCCCTCTAAGCCACATGTCCCCAAGGATGAACACGTGGGGCCAACTTACAGGAGAACAAGGGGACCCCAAACCCAGGGTGCTTCTTACCTCTGGGGAGATGTCACCACTAACTGTGTCATTGCTACTGCCATCACTGCCCCTGGGGAGACATGGCCAGCCCCATGTTGAGTCACTGCGGGGAAGCAGCGACCAGCTTCTGAGTCTGGGACCCCCTGAGCCTGGGCCCCATGCCACACCCCTGACACCAAGTGGAAAATGTTGCGAGTGTGGGCACAGTACGCTCGGCTGGGCTCCCTCAGAAGCAGTCTGAGCACAGACTCAGGCGCGAGTGGGTCTTTGGAGGTGACCCCAGGAAATTCTGGTAGGTGTGTGAGAACCCACCCAGGGCAGGGCACGCTACGAAGCCGGTGGACGGTCAGGGCGCAGTCCCTGGGACATGCCTGTACCATGGAGATGGACACCCAGAGGAGACGGAGCAGGGTGATGACCCACCCTCGCATCCTCTGCTGGCCCGTGGCGGCTCCCGGGCGCCCACTGCCCAGCTCTTTGGGCCTCCCCCGCATCTTGGGCTGAGCTTGCCTTTGCCACGGAGCACCCAGAGAAACCCTTTCAAGCTTGACCATGGAGGACTGGGCTCATGGGGCCGAGGAATGCGCTCAGGATTATATTTGTAGAAGCGGATTTGGATCTAGGCCCGGCCAGGCCCAGGTCCCGTGCTGTCCTGCCTTGCTGTGGTCCTGCTTGGCCAGGGGCAGGGCCTGCGGTGTCAGAGGTGGGTCTGCATCTCAGGACAATGGAGACCACACCAGCGTCTGGCTCCAGCCTTTGTGCCTCAGAGCCGGGAGACATGTCATCGCTGCGGGAATAAGTGTTACACTCTGTCCAGACCCAGAGCCTAACGAGGCCCAGATGCCCAGGGGAGGCCAGCAGACGTGGGTTTTCCATGTAAGGCCTGACTGGCAGGGGGGCGTGTTCCTCAGGTCTCCGCGGAGTGCTCAGCTCTGGAATCAGATTCTCAGCTCGTGGTGCTGGGCCTCAGGGTCTGTCCAGGGATGATAACCAGGACCCGTGAGGCCACAGGATTCCCGGGGCTGGGCGGGACCGCGAAGGAGTCGGCTCCATCTTGGTGCTGGGAGGACGTGGACAGGGGCCCAGGGAGGGGCGGGTGTGCCCAGCCCTCACAGCTACTTCGAGGTGAGACTGAGCTTTCCTAACTGCTGCCACCGTGCCAGGTCCTGCGCAGGGCCTCCTGCCCCTCCCCCAGGCCAGGGTGGCTGGGGAGAGCTCAGGGCAGACATGTGCTTGGGTGGCCTGGGACAGGAGTGGAGGCAGCAGCTGGGCCTGTGTGGGTGTCGTTGGGGACACTGTGAAGATCACCGAGGTGGCCCTATCTGGCCATGGAGAGCTTCCCTCCTGGGGCAGGACCAGGCAATGCCCAGTTCATGGCCTTCCTTGGCCGGGTGCCAATGCCAGGTTAGCCCCGCCACCCTCCAGAGGTTCTTGGTGACCATCTCTCGGCCACTCATTAAAAGCATGTTTTTCTCCACCGAGAGCCTGTGTGCTCACCGTGGACGTTCACACACTTCAGCCGGGTCTGACGGTCGGACAGCCCTGCAGGGACACGCAGAGAGGGACGGGCAGCGACCTCCACAGGGCCTTCTGGCTCTCGCGTGCACCTCTTGGGACTCTCAGGGGCCACATCTACGCTGGTGAGCAGGCTGCAGCTCTCCCAGCTGGGCAGGTCCTGGGTGCTGTCCCGTGTCTGGGCATGAGCAGGGGACCTGGGTCTCTGGCCCTGCCTCCTGCAGCTCGCAGGGAGGGTGGGCACAACCCTGGGGTCCTTTGGGGCCTGAGCATGCTGGTCACATTCCGAGGGGTCTGCTGGTGGCAGGACACCTCCAGGTCCTGGTGAGCATCCTCGTCATTCACTCTGTCCTGTCTCACCCAAGGGTATGGAAACGAGGCCTGAGGGGCAGTGGGGCCGGAGGGGCAGCGGGGCCAGAGGGGCAGAGGGGCAGGCGCACGCTGGGCCTCACGGCTCTTCCCGAGTGGACCCCTCCCTTGGTGAGGAGGTGCTGGGCTGGGCTGAGATAGGCATCTCCCTGTCCTCGTGAATGGCCTTCCAGGCCAGATGCCTGCTCTGCTGCAACGAGCACAGCACACTCTGGCCCTCTTGTCTGCTCCTGAGGGACACTGAGGAAGGTCCCCTTGTTCATCAAGATAAAGAATGCTTCTGCTGGGTGCAGAGTTGCACCCATGTAATCCCAGCCACTAGGGAGGCTGAGGCAGGAGGATCGGAAGTTTGAGGCCAGCCTCAGTAACTTAGCAAGTCTCAAAAAAGAAAATGCGCTGGGGTGTAGCTCCATGATAGTGCTCCTGGTTCAGCCCCCAGGACTAGGTATGAACCAACCAACAAACGCACTGCAGCAGCCTTCCTGTGTGCGGCTGGCTGTCTCCCAGCTGGCTCTCCAGGTGAGGACTACCAATCCCAGTTGAAGACCTGCGTTTTCATACAGTGACGAGGGACCTACGGGAGAGCCACCTGCTCCCTCTACCAACAGTGGGATAGGGTGTCCATTTCCCTTGGGCACCAAACACAGGGACTTTCCCATCTTACTTTCATCAGACAGGGTGCAGGTGGCCCTTCTCGCCTGAGTGGCTCTGTCCTTGAGATTCGCTAAGGCCACCACCATGAGCCCCAGTCAGGCCGGCTCACCTTGCTCAGGCAGAGCCCGAGCAGCTACCCCTGCTCAGGAAGTCCTCCTCCCCGCTCCCTAGGGCTCAGCCCAGGGCTTCCCCGAGTGCTCCTTAGAGAGGAGCTTGGCGGCCAGGTGCCCACAGCTGAGAATGGCACTTGATCCTGCCCGGGGTCCTGGAGATGTCCCTGTTGGGGGTTGCTTCACACACTGACTGCAGCATGCTGAGGGGGTCAGCTTCTTGCTGGGCAGCACTGCCCAGAGGGGACTCTGGCCACGGGCTCTCGTCCATTCTGCTGACTCATGTCTGGAGGACAGACTCTGGGGACATCTACTGCTGCCCTCCGCGCTCCCAAGCTCGCTCTTTCATCCCAGTGTGAGTAGGGGCGAGAGTGGAAACTGCCCAGCCCCGAGCTGTCCTCTTGCTAGACGCTGTGGGCGGGCAGTCCCCTCCTCCCCCATGGCTGCCTGTCGCTGGAATAGGGTGGCGGAGGGGGCCGTGACTCGGGCCTCTCTCTGGCTGATGCAGCTGAAGGGCTGTAGGCAGGGAAAGGTCCTTGGTCTGTGCTCTGACCCCCAAGCCTGTGGCCATGGCAGATGCTGCTAACTGACCCTGAGCCCCGGGGGGCCCTCAGGTAGTGAGTGCCCTTGGCAAAGACAAGAAGCAAGAATGGGAAAGCTGACGATTCAGAGCCGGCCAGAGCAGGACAGTCGCCACCACACTTGCATTGACCGCAAGGCGGGCAGAGGGCAGGGGCCCGTCAGTGGAGAGCAGGAAGGACTCCGAGCCGAGGGCCCAGGCGGAGGCTGCGGTGGGGAGGCCGCAGGGCTGGCGGAAGTGCTGCTGGGGAGCGTAGGAAGCCTGTGGGGCGGTCTCTGCTTCCTCCGAAGTTGGAATAAGCCCAAAGATCAGGGAAGCTGCCGGGTTTTAGTAGCGGCCTGGGGTCTGGGCGACCCCTGGAGGGTGCAGTTACAGGGGGAGTGGGCTGACTTCTGCAGTCCCCTGGGCTGGGTGCGGATAAGAGGCCCCCTGGGCTGCCACTGGAGGTACTGGGCTGCTCTCCTGGTCTGTCCCCGAGGCGTGGGTCAGACCCTGGGTTTACCTGTGGTCGGCCGGGGCCTGTTTGCCCGCTCGGTCTCCAGCTGGCTGCAAGGGCCAGCCTCAGGTCTGGGGGCTCTGAGGTGCAGCCCACGGCCCTCCCCACTGAGAGGCGTGGCCCCATACAGCACTGCCTCACTCCCATTCTCCGAGGGTGTAGGGTCATTTCTGAACCTCTGGTCCTCGCTGGCCCTGTGATGGACACGGAGAGGGAAGGACACGTTGCAGAGAGCCCTGGTTTTGATAATCAGAGTCCAGCTGTGCAGGGAGGACTGAGGTGTCATAGGTGCCACTCCACCCTGCATGGCCCTCCCAGAAGATATGGCCAAGTGAGAACTCTGTGGAAGGTGTTGACAGGGGTTCGGGGCCTTTGGGGTTCACAGCTTGGGCTTAAATCCAAACTCAGGCTCCCTCTTGGAGCCTGTGTCCTTCCTATAAGACAAGGTAACCCCACCGAACCCACGGTTTGGATTAAAGGAGATTCGTGCTGCAAAATACCCAGCGTATGGTCGATGCTCAAATCAGTTCCTCACTGTCCATGACGGGTTTCCTTTATCAAGGCTCCAGAGCCTCATTTGTAGAAGTGAGGAGGCTCTATTTGTGGTAGATACTGATGCCAAATATTATCAGAAGGGAAGGTCCTTTCCCTCAGGACTTATGGGGGGAGGCAATGGAAGTTGGAAATGACTGAACCACACTTCAGCATGAAAACTATGAGACAATGTTTAAGTTGGTTTTTGTTACCATAACAAAATACCCAAGGCAGGTTGTCTTTAAAAGGAAAAAAAAAGGCTTATGTAGGTCATGGAGATTTGGGGATATGCTGTTGGCATCAGCTTGGCTCTGGTGAGGACTCATGGTGGAGGACAGGGGCATGTATGAGAAGAAGAGCTTACATCACCAAACAGGAAGCCAGAGAGACTGGGAACCCTAACCCTTCCCAGGGGCACTGCCAGTTGACTTGGGGACCTCCCAGGGAGGAGAGCCGGGAGCGGGTGCCTGAGCAGAGCCCCCTCCCGGCTCTGTCCTCTGGCTCCCTGGCGCCGCTGTGCAGGAAGGAGCTCTGCTCTGGTTGGACCGTCTCCTCCACCCGGGGCTCCTGAGGGAGCAGCTCTGGATTCAGATGGCCTGGGTTCCAATCTTGACTCACCTGGACTCTTGGTGACCCTCCAGGGCCTTCCGTTTCCCAAATCCTGGTGACGTGGTCTTGCCACACTGGTTTTGTGGAAGGAATCGGTGAGCTCGGGGGTAAAGGGCAATTAGCCTGGGTCAGCCCAGAGTAACTGCTGTCCAAGGACAGCCAGGAGGAGGGTTCCTGCTCGACCCTGTCCTGCCCGTCCCGTGAGCTCCCGCGAGCAGGGTTCTCCCACCCCATCCTGCTGCCACCCTGGAGGGACATTCTGGACAGCATCGGGGCTCGTTGCTGCTTGTCAGAGGAGCCTGGGGTGACGCTGCTGCTCCTCCTGTCACGGGGGTCTGCGTGACAGGGTTTCATCACACACGACCTGAGCTAAAAACAGGATCCTCCTGTGGCCAGAAATGGGCCCCAGGCCAGTGGCCGTGGGGCCTGAGCCTGCTGCAGAGTGGCTCATAGCACAGCACAGTGTCAACAGCCTCCCAGGCTCAGGCCCGTGCGCTTGCTGACCCCGGCCAGAAGCTTTTCCCGTTTGGTAGGCAGCGCCTGGGGTGGGAGATCAAAGCCACGCGAGGGTCACCAGGAACAAAGGCTCGGGGAGCCGGGCTGGTCCAGCTTCCAACTCCAGGGCCGCCTGCACCACTCGGGCCTCCTGGCCACCTGTGACAAGAAGGTCCCTTCCCTGTCTCCCCCTCCCCTCAGGCCTTGCGGTGCAGGGAGGGTCGGCCTCTGCTGGACATTCCGGCTGGAGAGGGAATCCTGGCTCCCTGCTGAAGACTCCCCGAGGGCCCTGAGCTGGAGAGGGGGCCGAGGCTGGAGGTGTTGTGGAAGACGCAGGAGGAGAGGGAACTTGGATGTCCCTGGGGCTGGTGGACGTGGTCCTCACTGGGCCCACATCTGGGCCACTCCTGGCTGAGAGCCGAGGGTGCCATTAACTCCCAACAGAGTGCCAACCAGGCCCGAGAGGGGAGGCCCCCCGGAGAGCGTCCCCACAGCCCAAGGCTCAGCCTCAACCTCAGGAGGACCTGTCACACCCCCAGCCTGTGCGCTGGCCGAGGAGCAGAGGGCCCCCCGCGGCCCCTGGCCAGGCCTGCTTTGCCTGTGCTCTAGGGGCCAGTCAGGATCAAAGCACATTCCAAGGCTCTGTGCAATCCTTTCAGATAAGAAGTCCAGTTGGGGTTTTGAGCCGAATTCTTTGTGCTGCCAAAGCATTCCTGAGAGTCTGCACCCGCGCAGAGCCTGGCTTCTGGAGTGTGCTGCTGACCATAACTGGGCGGGAAGCTCCCTGGGGAACGGGCTCAGGATGGCCCATTCACGCCTCCATTCATACCCAGCCCAGAGCTTGCTGGGCCGCTGCCTTGCGCCGAGGACACAGGGTGACCTCCATCCAGAGCAGCCAACCCCTTGAGGGTATGGCCAGATGAGCTGAGTGGTGGTCAGGACTGTGGGGACAAGTCAGGCCATCCCCCGCCGGGGGTCAGAGGTCCAGAGTTAGGAGGTGGAGAGCTCGGTCACGGCCTCCCCAGCAGGGGCAGGAGGAGCGTGGCCGGTACCCAGGCTCAAGGCAGGGGAAGGCCCACTGGGAAGGGGCCAGGGCAGTGGGGATGGGGGTGGTGGGCTGGGGCAGGAGGGTGACAGCGATGACCAACCCTGCAGAGGATTGGAAGCAGGCTGCGGCCCTGGGCTGCCGGGGTGGGGGCACCTCTCGGCCGAGATGCACTGTCTCTCAGGATAGTTCCCAACACCTGAGCTCACTCTGACTGCGGCCAAGCCTCTGAGGAGCCTTTCAGTCCCTCAGGCTGGCAGGTACTGGGTGACAAGGTGAAAGGCAGGGGACCTGGGTCACGTCTTAGAGTCACCTGGTCACCTGAGCAGGCCCCTTGGCCTGAGCCTCGGTAGGCAGGAGCCTGTGTTGGTAAGTGGGCTTCTCCATGAGCCCTCGGAGAGTGAGAGGGTGGAGGCCACGTGGATGGGGAGGCTGGGGTGCTGGCCACCCCAAAGGCACATGGCCAGTGGGCAGCAGAGGTCCAATGGGGGTCTCAGGTCCTCAACTTTGTGAAGATACTCCTTGGTCTCCTAGAGGAGAGGGAGGGCCAGGAGTGGTTGGGTTGGGACCAGGCGAGAGGACCCTGTGCCTCTAGACCCCACCAGGCCACGCTGCCTGTGCGCTGAAGCCCAGGGCAGCGGGAGGGAGGCCACTGCCCGTCGTGGGCAGAACAGCCTGCTTCCTGGCCACGTTCTCACCAGAGCCCACCAGGAGGCCCAACAGGGATGAACAAGCGGGGCCACCTGCCCATCATCTGCACTTTGTCCCAGCCTCCTGGTCCCCAGGTTTCCAGGTCTTTCTGAGCTACCTGCCGCCACTCAGGCGTCATCGCACGGCCAAGTCTCTGGCCACGTCTCCTTCCACAGGAAGTCGATGAGAGAGGTCCCACTGCAGGCAGTGTCTTTCAGGGCCACCAAAGTTGTGGAGCTCAAGCAGAGTTTGTGCTGTGGCCTGTGCAGTATCCAAAGCCACCGGCAGCCAGCGGTGGGGCTGGTGGCATTTACACATACAGAGAACATAGAATGTGTGTAAAAACTCAAGCCCGGGAGTGTGCAGAGAGTCTCGGCTCCCCTGGGGCCTGGCCCTTCGTTGAGCTCCTTTTCTGTTTGGTGGCACTTTTCTAATTCTGCAGGGAGCCCCTCCAGCAGCAGCAGCAGCAGAGAAACAAGCCACCTTAACCCCGAGACCGAAGCTCTGCTGGGGCTGCTCCTCAAGGAAACCGTCGAGGAACATCTACGTGTTCGAGGTGCGGACATTAATCACCAACGTGGGGACAGTGACATGGGTGTAGGAGAGCCAACAGGCCACGGCTCCACTGCAAGAGGACTGCTGGGGATGCCGCTTTCAAGGACACCAGTGCAGGGCTCTGTGCAGCGGTGGGTACTGAATGCACATTGCAAACCCCAAGAGCCACACACGAGTGACAGGCACATCAGGTGTCAAGAGGGAATCAAGCCCATTGCTGGCCATCTCCCTTTGATGTTCGTCCTGCAGATGGTGGACGCTGGGTAAGGCATGGGGACTTCTCTTTATGAACTGTGAAACACCTGATGTGTGGTCATGACCGCTATAAACTCAGTAAGAAAATGTCAACGCTAAAATTTTTTTTGGTGTGGTACTGGGGGTTGAGCTACATCCTTGACCCTTCATACTTTTGACTTTGAGACAGGGTCTTGTTAAGTTGTAGAGGCTGACCTTGTACTCATGATCCTCCAGCCTCAGCCTCCCAAGTTGCTGGGATTACATGCCTGCACCACCATGCCCAGCTGAATTTTGTTGATTTGATGGTGGTAAGAAGAAGACAAATTTGAGAGGATCCTGACACCATGGCAAAAAACACAGTGTTTTGACTGAATTAAGAAACCCAGCATTGAGGACTGGATATGGCACACGCAGTTCCCACTTGACACCAGCCAAGAGGAAGGGCGTCTTTGCCAGATGTGCGGCTGTTTTGCTCTGTACACGGAGTAGCTGGCTACAGGCAGGTGTCAGAGGGGATGTGTAATTAAGGGAGCGAACCTGCAGCCCACTCGGGCGCTTTCCTTTGTGACCGCTGCAGAACTTCCTTGTAATTCTCAGTGTCCTATAATGACACTGAACATTTTTGAAAATGAGCCTCTAAACCCCGTTGCACTTTAAAAGCGCTTGGTGGTTTGTGATTAACTACTTGACAAAGAGGGTGCCAAAGCGCCCAGGCTTCGGCTCTCAGGTCCGTGGCGTGCAAAGGCGCCTAGCTGGAGCTCAGCCCACGGAGCCGGGGGGGAGCGGACGCGCTGGACCACAGGGGTGCGGCTGGCGGGAGACTAACTCTGGGGCGTCCTGTCCTCTGGAAAATCCTCACATGAAGGAAGAATGTTTTTCTGTTTTTTTTTTATGTTAAGTAGATAAATTTATATTTGGAAACTGGATGAAACAGATTCAAGATGGCCATTGAAATGAGTCACATGTGGACAGGCTGTGTCTCCCACCCGCTGACCCCTCCCTGCCCTGTTGGGCTCTCCAGGGGCGTTGAGGAGTCTAGTCCACCCTAAGTCAAACCTTCCCTCCTCCAGCTTCACCATCAGCCCACCCCGAGCAAGTTGCTGGGGACTCCAGAGTTGGGGTGAAGGGGGGCTGTGGGAGGGGTCGGCCGGCAGGGGGCCATGGGGGCTTCTCTCCCTGCTCATGCCCTGCTCAGGAGGCCAGCCCTATGCAGGGGGTGTTTAGGGCTCCTCAGCCTCCAGCCCAGGGCCGTCTTCCCTCCGCTGGGGACCTGTCCCTGTGCGCACACCACTGCCCTCCCCAGCTCTCCCTTGCAGTATTTTCCTGAGGGCAGGGCTCCTGGAAGACCCCGGGAGGAGGGGGCTGAGGGCTCAGTAGAGGCAAGGCCAGGTGGGGTTGAAGGCCAACATGTAGCTTGGACACACCAAGGCCTCTGGCTCCCCATCCACCTGCCCACCAGGAAGGCCACCTGGGCCACGGGCTCAGTGCCTGTCCCTCCATCTACCCACATGCTGGGCAGGCCACCTGGGCCCCTCCTTGTCCACTCCTGGCATGACTTAACTTTTGCTCTGCCTCCTTCCTCCTGCCAGGAGCAGCTCGGGCCCTGCTCTGTGCAGGGGAGGGGTGGGCCGGGGTTGGGGGAGACAGAGGGTCTGGCCCAAGGCTCTGAGCTTCCGTCCCGTCCACTCTGCAGGGGGCTCCCAAAGGTCAGGCTGTCCTTCTCCACACAGAGCAGTGAGCCAGCTGCAGCCAGAGGATTCATGGGGATGACCATGGACCATCCCCTGGGCTATACCCCTGTCTGGGGTAGAGCCACGAGGCTCTGGAACCACCCTGGCTCCTGGGAGGCCACCTTGGGGTGTGGTTCTCAGTGGAGCAGCTTGGGTTGAGGGCAGGCTGGAGGTGGGGACGTGGCATCTGCAGCCCTTGCTGGCCAGCTGGCCTGTGGGAGGCCCCTCCGGCTGACTCATCGTGAGCTGAGAGCTGAGAGTCGAGCAGAACAGGGCCCAGCTGTTGTGGGGCCTTGGGGACATCCCTGTGCTGTTACAAAGCGAGCTGCAGGGCCAGCAGGGGGTGGACTTATAGCCGCATTCCTGCCTGTGACCTCCTGGGAAAGGCCAGCTGCGGCCACGGGGTCAGTGCAGTGGGGGCTGGGTGTGGCCCTGGCGCCTCCGTGCCCAACCTGCACTGCTGCTGTTAGGGCGGCCCCGCACCCATCAGCCCACGGCCGGGTTCCCAGGACAGTGCCTTTCAGAGCTCTTGTCACCCCAGCTGGGACTGGTGGCTGGAGGGCACTCACCGTCCGTCCCTCCTGCTACAAGGGCCTGAGTGGGAACCAGGCCCGTGGGCGCAGGGAGCAGACCCTGGGCGAGTCTAGCCCAGCGCTCTTCCTCCTGATGGCACCGTCTAGCCGGGGGCCACAGCCAAGGCCCGTCAGCGTGCCTCCCCAGCAGGCAGGCCACAGCCTCCGGAACTTTCTGCTCCAGTGACTGTGGGGCCAGACAAGGGCCCCAGAGTCCCTGTCTTCAGGCCCCGAGAATCCCAAAGCCCCATTGAGCCAGGGCCTCCCCCGAGGTCCTTTCCACACCCAGATTCACAGCCACGCCCCGTCCTCAGATAATCTGCCTGGCAATCCATGCCAGGGCCTCCCGTGGCCTTCCTCCTGTTTCCCCTCACCGCCCGCCATCCCAGATTGTGAAGCTGTGCTTCCCCCCCCTGCCGGCCAGTGCCCTGCACTCCCTCCCCTGCCCACCCCAGGGCTGCGAGGATCCCCACGTGCTGCGCAGCACAGATGGCTTCTCTGCTTTCTCTGCTGGACAGCGGGGCTGGGCTGTCCCGTCCACTCCTCCTGGTGAGAGCAAAGGCTAAAGCTTCAAATCCTGACCCACTGTCCCACTTAGGTGGCAGGGATGCCAGGGGCCCCGGTGGGAACTCTCCCCTATCCCACTGGTCAGCGGATGCCTTCCCTGGACTCGATTGCCTCCAGGCAGCTGGGGGGCAGAGTATCCTCCTCCCCATCTCTGAACAGGGGCCACGGACCAGAGGAGGGAGCCCTCGGTTCCCAGGCAGGCGGTGGCAGGCCAGGCTCTCGTCTCCAGGTTCTCCAACTCCAGAGCTGGCCTTTGGGCACATGCATGTCCCCACCTGGCTCCTGCCTCTGTGGCCCCTGAGCACTCGCCGGGCCTGGCCCTGACAGTCACCAAGCGCCGTCCATCTGAACAGGAAGCACCACTTGGTGAGACCAGGGGACCCAGCGCCTGCCCTGCCCCCGCCGCTGCTCTGCCCAGGCTCCCGCAGGCAGGATGGAGTCACTGGGTCCCCCCATGGCCCCGGGGTCCCCACTGCTCTCCCACTGATTCTCTTATCTCCGCTTTTCCTCTGTAAGCAGGTCCTTCGTGGTGGGAACCTTGGGGGATTCTGTCTCCTGCTGGGACCCTGGCTGATCCCCTGAATCCCAGGTCTCCCTGAACTCCAGACCCATGAGCCTGAGGTCAACAGCTCCACGTCCAACAGACACCCCCAATAACCGCCCCGATGGAGTGCGTTCCCTCCGGCCACGTGACCCCTGGGTTTCTCCTGGTCCCCACCGATGGGAGGGATCTCCAAGCAGCCCGTTCCCAGGCCTAGGACTGGAGGCTCCTCCCTGACCCCTTACTTGCCGGGGGGTGATGGGCTTCCGCACGCTCTTGCTCATTTCCTGTGTCAGTCAGGAGTGGCTGCAGCAGCCCCGAGTGCCCGGCCGGAGCTGGGAGCCAGGCCTCCTCTGCCACCCGCTCTGCTTCTCACCTGGCTGACCTGAGAGAGCAGCTGGAAAATCCCCTCCCCTACTGCTGGGCCTGACCTTTCAGAAGACAGTGAAGGGCAAGTAGATTTGAATTGTGATAAGTCTCATGACTTAGAATGACTGCACATGCACGGACAGTTTTAAAGAGATGGTCCCCAATTCACGGTGATAGACTCAGGATCTCCAGGGGTGCCGTGGGGTGACAGCCACAGCCACTGACACTGGCCTTGCGGGTTTGAATTTTGACCTTCTGTTCCTGGGCGAGTGGTCTGTGGTGTGGTCCTCTCTGGGTCCTGGGCAGAGGCAGCAAGCTGCAGGTCCCCTCAGCCCGCCATGGCAAGAGCTGGTCTTCGGCCAGGATGGCGGTAGGTTCACTGCTCCATGGGGTTATCTGGACCTGACCCCATCGTAAATTAAGGAGCCTCTAATGCAAAACTCCTAACCTCCCATCAGGCCCAGAAGAACAATGTTGCCTGCCCCCGTGCCCCCACCCCCCTTAACCAGCAGCCCTGTCCCGCCCCCGAGCCCGCCACTGTCCCGCCAAGTGCTGACTGTGTTTCCCTTCTTCTGGGGTCTTCATTCATAAACAGTTCAACCTGACCTGCTTGTGGGTACGTATCGTGCTCCCCAACCCTCAGCCTCTTGCCTCCTTAGTCCTGCGGGTTCTCACGCCCCTGCACCTCCTTTATGAGCTGTCCTCCTCGCTGTATGGTGGCTTATTTTCACTTGGGGACACCCCAGATGGCATGGCTGTGTGTTCTGGGGCAGGCTGTTGGCTGTACTGTTCTCACCTCTCAGCACCTGAGGGACTGAAGGGAATCCACCCACTAATGCGAGAGAAGGTTCCAGATGGTTTCCCAGGGGTTTGTAAACTCACACTCACACCAGCTTTTGACGGGAGCTCCCCAGGCTCTGGAATGGCTATGTGAGGGAATACCGGGGCGTGGCGTGGGTGGCGGGCGGTTGGTGTGGCCCACTCTCTGCACGTGCTCACGGCCGCCCAGAGTTCCTGTTTAGAAGGTGCCTGTTCATCTCTCGCCCATTTTTTGCCTTTGAGCTTTTGCTCTTTGAACGTGCTGGTTTACGGGTCTTTGTGCAGCAGGATTTGTCCTGGGCTAGTCGCCTGCGCCTCTCCCGCCCTCCCTGGCCGTCTTTCTGCTCCGCTCATGGTGCCCTTGGGGGCAGAGACCCTGGTCTCTTCATGGCTGGTGGTCAGGGGCAGGTCAAACCCAGGACAGCAGGAGAGAGCCCGCGGGTTCTGTCCTGGTGTCCACGCGGAGGGCGTTCTGCGTGTTTAGGATGCTGGTCTGTTTCAGGAAGTGCTTCGAGAAGCCCCGCGGTTTCCCAGCCGGTGCCCACCTGGTGTTTCCTTCTCCACATTCAGCTCCTTCCTCCTCCTGGAGTCGACCTACACCGGGTGCCAGGCGGGTGCCAGGGTCTTTGCCCATCCCAGAGGCACGTGGTCATGGCAGAATCATTTATCAACACGCGCTTTCCCTGCTGAGCCCGCGTGGCGCCCACCTTCTGGGGAGCTTTCTGAGCGCTCCCTTGTGCCATCCCGGTGTTTGCCTGTACCCATTCCAGCTCCACACCGTCACCCTCACGGCAGCGTCTTTAAGCAGCTCCTGTTTGGGAGGGCAGCTCTCTAACCCTCCTCTTCAAGAACCGTCTGGCAGCCATTGGTCCTTGCAACCGCACGTCAGCCTCCCCAGCTCATCGTGGGTTCCACGGGTGACAGCCCTCTGAGCAGTTTTTGGCTCTATGGACCAGCCTGGGGACGTTCACGTATTTGTAATGTGAAGCATTGCCACCCATTAACACCTTATCTCGCTTATTTAAATACTTTTAATGTGGCTCAAAGTGTTATTGTGATTTCCTATAGACATCAGTTCCTTCACAAACACTTGGGTTGATGTATTCCTAGGCATTATATATATATATTTATAAATATTTTGGTGGTGCTGGGGGTTGAACCCAGGGTCTTGTGCACACGAGGCAAGCCCACCACCACCTGAGCTGTATCCCCAGCCCCATCTCGTATTTTTGATGACATTGTGAGTAGCACCTTTTTTCTTTCGTTGTTTGTGGATGTTGGTCGCTGTTATGTAGACGTGGAACTATTTTGTGCATTGATTTTTATACAGCGTTTGGCCACTTTGCGGGACATCCTGGCGGGGGGCTTGTCTGCGTGTCCCCTGCATCTACCATCATCATCATGTCACCCTCAGTTTATTCCTCTCCAGATTTTGGCTCCTCCTGGCCTCACTGCACCTGCTAGGGCTTCCAGTGAACGTGGTGTAGATGTGGGGGCCTGGGCCTCCTCGTCTGTCCCCAGTTTCAAAGGAACAACGTTGCATTATTAAGCAGGATTGTGCAGTAGGGGTTTTGCAGGCATCTTTTACCAGGTGAAAGGCGATTCCCTCCCTCTTCGTGTGCTGAAGAGGTTTCCAATCACGTGCATGTTGAACTCAGATTGTCCTTTCCTCACGCACAGAGGTGGCGGGGTTTGTCCTTAATGTCAATGGGGTAACGTTCTGCTTTGTTTTGAGTGTTTACCGGTGGGCCTTGGTCCCCAGGCTCCACCCTGGTCACGCGGTGTTATCCTTTATCTGCGGCTGAGTTTGCTGACCTTTGCCTGCATTCACGTTCCAGAGTGAGGCTGGCCTCCAGTCCCTTTCCCTGTCATCCTTGTCACACCTGCTGAGGGCGGTGCTCAGGATTCACTGGAGAATTTTTCTTGACTTGAGGCTTTATTTGTGAGAAGAGTTCCCACAGATGATTCAGCTTCTCGAGTGGTCACAGGTCCATTTAGAGCTTTTCTTCTTGACTCAGTTGTATGAGTTCCTCTTGTCAAAAACTAAATTTACTAGCATTAGTCTCATCTCTGTGTTGCATCTTCGGCTGCCTCTCCTTCTATCGAATTGAACATACTAGGAAATTTAGAATTCAATAAATGATTTTAATTGTTACTTTTTATCTCTAACCAAATCTGTGCATTATTATTATTATTATTTGTACTGGGGATTGAACCCAGGGGTGCTTAACCACTGAGCCACATCCGCAACCCTAATTAGAGCAGGGTCTTGCTGAGTTGCTAAGGACCTTGCTAAGTTGCTGAGGCTGGCTTTGAACTCTCGATCCTCCTGCCTCAGCCTCCTCAGCTGGGGATTACAGGGGTGCACCACGGTGCCTGGCAGCGCACCATTTTTATAGCTTCCTGTCTACTGTGGAGTTTGCAGTCTGGCTGATCCCTCTGAGCTTCGAGCAGGCAGAGCTGTTTTGCACATGCCGAGTGCTCCGTACCCAAGGCCTGCGGGTCTGTTTCTGCTCTTTCCTCTCTTGCTTCTCACTTGCTGGGTCTGTTCCCTCCTCGCTGGCTTTAGTGAGGAGCCGGTGAAGGGCCTTGAGGCCCAGGAGGCGGGCGAGTCCCTGGAGTTCCCAGGATTGCACCGGGTTCCTTCAGGCGCCTCTGCAGGCACAGGGCCACCTCATCTACATCCGCGGACAGAGCTGCCCTGGAGCTGGCTCGTGGTCACACTGTTCAGCAATGTCCCCACCCCTCCCCGCCTGTGCCCAGCACTGGGGTGGCGTCCTGGTGGTCTCCTGATGGGGGGCTGCAAGCTCAGGGTGTGGTTCTCTGCTCGAGCCCTGTGGTTCCCCCGGGCTCTTGCTGTGCATCGGGTCCTGCCCAAGCTCTCCGAGAGGAGCCTTGGCAGGCCAGGCCGGTTGCTTTCTGTCCCGTTTCCTCTTGGGCAGTTCCTTGGGGAGGCACAGGGCTGATGACCTACCTGCTTGCACCCCTTTTCCTGTGGGGAGCCCCCGTGGTGCCCACTGCCTGGGGACGGCTGCAACTCCTGGTCTGGGCTCTGCCCGTCTTCCCGGGCCCCTGCTGACCCCTCTGGCTCCCCACCTCTGTGCACATGGCCTTCTTCCATTTCTCCTGCCCAACCCACCCCACTCTGTCCCTCCTGCAGTGGGGAAGGGCATGGAGCCTGGAGCCTCTCAAAGCATTCAAGTCCTTGCAAGATGGCAGCTCCTGGGGAGGCCTTCCCTGACCGCCCTGCCTCACGGCCCCTCCCTGCCGGCTCCCGTCTGTCACCACTTCCCTCCGTGCTCAGAGCATCCCCTTGCCTGTGGACCTGTCCACGTGCTGATCTGCCTCCCCGACTGGATGGGAGCTCGCTGGCCCCCAGCTCCCGCACAGGCCTGCTCTCAGTAGGTGCTCAGTGCACAGCTGGGGTGAAGGATGCTCTGAGCCCCTCTGGGTGCTTCTCAGTGGTGAGAGGGAAGGGAGGCCAAGACAGAGGAGGCAGCCTCCAACTTCTGAACAGAAGGAGGTTGGAGGCAGGAATGGGGCATGGTTCTGAACTCCACCCAAGGCTTGTTGAGGAGAATAATTTAAATATGGACAGTGCCGATGGCTGGGATCCTTCCCAAGCCATTCTGGGGGTTGCTGAACTCATGGCACAGGGGTGATTCACTTCCCCAGAGAGGAGCCCCTGTGCTCAGCTAGAATGAAGGGGTCGGACTTTGTGAAGCATGTCGGGGTGCAGGCCTGCCTCTTGAGTGTGGCCCACCTTGCAGGATGTGCCAGCAAGACTTCCACTCAGCAGACGGACCTCAGCACACCTCCCCTGGCCCTCCAATGGGCCTGAGAAAGGGTGACCATCCTGCTAGCTCCTGCTGCTGAGCTAATGCATACTTGACCTATGCTCAAGTCACCCGTGTGAGAGCCAGGCTTTGGACCCTCTGACAGTGGTGATCCAGCCGCCCCCACGGGCAGCAGAAGCCTGGGGTGGCCTGGGGCTGCCTGCTGTACAGCAGGTCCTGTGTGAGCTCAGGGCTGGAGTCAGACACGCCCCCTCTGCCGTGCAGCCGGTCAGCCGGGAGTCCTTGGGCAGGTGCCGAGCCCCTCTGGGCCCTGGCTCCCTTGCTCTTGAGCGGGACAATCACAACACCAGTTTAAGCTCCCACCAGGAACAAAGGAGGCCCAGGAAAGCCCTTGGTGGCTCTCCCTTCTGGTTTCAGAAGCACAGAAACAGTGCTGGAGAGGAGGGCCAGCCACTGGTCCCCAAGTCTCCACAGATAGCGGGAGCCCCTGTGAGGCCAGCCAGGGTAGGATGGACCCTGAGCCTACCCCTCAAGGACCTGCACAACGGAGGTCCTCGCGCCACCCACGGCGCCCACCTCCTGCAGCCTGTCCCTAGCTGATGTTTCAGAGGAACTCTGTTGAGATGCGCCTCCCGGGCCACACATCCACCTGTGTAGGGTCAAAGTGCACATTCACGTGTGAGGTCACCTGAGGCCACACATGAGACCCCCGGCCTTAGGCGCAGCATGACAGCCTTCATGGAGCTGCGACATTCAGAGTCAGATTACTACAGCTCCGTCACCTGGAGGGAAGCCCTGTGGACTCCTGTGACTGCCGCCCTCCCTCCCTCCCTCCCTCCTGCCCGTCCGCCCTGTGTGCCCACCCGCCCTGTGTGCCCGTCTGCACCCTTCACCTGGGAGCCTCGGGGTGCGCTGGTCTTCCACGTGTGGCCCTCTGCGCCTGGCTCTCCCTTCACTCCGGCCTGAGGGGTAGCTTCCTCCACAACCCCTCGTGTCCCCCAGGCTGCTCTGCTTCCCAGGGGTGCCACCCAGGCCCTGGGGACAGCCTGGTGGCCATTCTCTGGTATTTCCTGAGGGCCCTGCAGCTCCAGGAGCTGCACTGGGGATTGGAAACACCAGTGGACAACACAGGTGGGTGCCCACCCTGAGGCCAGAGCTGGGGGAGGCCAAGCTGACAGGGTCACAGCTCAGTAGAGGGCGCGGGGACTGTCCTGGCTCTAGTCACCTTGGCCCTCCTGGCTGCGGGCTGTTTGAGAGGTGCCTCCTGGGGCGCCCTGGCCTGGTCGGAGGCCCCGTCTGCTTCTACTTAGCCACCTCCCGGCCAGGATGAAGTCATGGAGCCTGGAGGCGCTGGCACCTGGCCACGGGTGACAGCTTGGCGGGAGCTCTGAGTGAGTGAGGAGGGGCGGGGGCTGCTGCAGCCCTGCGGGGCTGCTCCCTTGTCCCAGGACTGGGACCTTGGTCACAGAATCCCAGCCTGACCCTGTGGTGGAGTGGGGTGGCCAGCCCTGGGGAGAGGGATGGGGCTGCTCTCCTGGGGCACGTGAGGGGCTAAGAAGCTGCACTCAGGGCCGCAGTCCTGAGGGAGGGGCCTCGGCTGCTGTTCCCTCCAAGACTTGCTCCTCCCCCTGGTGAGGTCTGGGTGAGCTTCCTCCACACAGGTGCTCGGGTTGCGCAGGAGGGACGTGTGTTCAGTGGGCAGGGAGGACGAAGCCGTGGTGACCAGTCTCCAGCACAGCACAGGAGCATCCGTGTCACTCCACAAAATGTTCCGTGTGTGTCACGGCCAGCAGGGTGCAGCTGTGTGCAGCAGGCCAGACTGCGCCCGGCCTGGGGACGCTCTGTGCCTGTGACCTCTGTGGCCTATGCACCCCCCGTCCACCCCACCAGCCCAGGAGAATTGGGAGGTCGTGTGTCAAAGACCAGCGTCTGGTCACACAGATGGTACTAAGTCACCTCCACCACGGAGATGGGTCCTTCACTTTCTGTAACAGTAAGAAACCAAGGCCCAGGGATATGAGCTGCCTCCCTGGGCCACAGGGAGGGCAGGATGGGCTGGGCTGGACCCCGGGCCTCTGGCCCACACCCAGTGCCTTCAACTTTCTCTGGCTGGAAAATTCCAGCACTTGGAGCCCCTGGGACTCCATTGGGCCGGCCCTGGGGCTCCCGAGGGCCACAGGTGCTGGGGTGGGGGTATGGGGCACTTGGGGTTGTAGCCCTTGATCTGCCCAGCCAGCGTGGTGGACACAGCAGGCCAGAACCACAGAGAGGCCAGAGGATCACTGCCCAGGCTGAGCAGCTCGGCTTGCTGAACCTGTGGGCCAGGTTGGCCCCACCAGACCCAGGGCAGCCCACCACACCTGCCGAGGACTCTGTGCCCCTTGGGTCCCCTCTGGGCACCTCCCACTGGAGACACCAGGCACAGCTGCGGCTCACCTGGGGTAGGACAGAGCTGCACATTGGGGGTCCTTGTTGTGCCTCCCTGCAAACTAGACCTGAGCCTTACCCTGTCCCCTCTGGCTCCCCCAGGCCCAGGCTGCATCTGGTTGTGCCTGGGAGGCCAAGGTCACTGCTGTGACGCCCCAGGATGCACACCTGGGCCTCCGGGCCTCTGGCTGCACTGGGCGGTGAAGGTGGGGAGGGGTCTCACTTCTGGGCTGGGCCTGGGTTTTTTGGTCTCCTGGTGTCTGTGTGACGGCTGCAGGGCTGGCTCCGACCTCTGGGTGCTGTGTCTGTGTGGTTAGTGCTCGGGCCGCTCCCAGCTCCGCTACCTGCCTTTGGTCTGCAGGCCCTACAGGGGCTGTGGGTGAGCGAGGCTGCCACCCCTGTGGAATTCCAAGCAGAGGTGGCGCTGAGCCATAGGACAGGAGTGCGCGTGCCTTGCAGAGCTTGGTTTTCCTCTTACACTGATAGTTCCTCTCCTGGGTGCCCCGGTGCAGGCGGCTGGCGGTCCTGCTGTGGAAGGCTCCCACGGCCGGCTGGCGGTCCTGCTGTGGAAGGCTCCCACGGCCCTCACCTGCGCCGGGGCACAGCTGAAGCCCACGGCCTGGCCGAGCGCCATCTGGCTGTCTCTCCACAGGCTTGGGCCAGCCCGGGCCTGCCTTCTCGCTCCTCCTGGACCCCTTCCTCACTCCTCTCTACTATTTAATTAAGAAACATTTTAAGCAAAATGAATAAATAGGACAAGAGTCACCCTCATGGCCACCGCCATTCAACAAAGTCCTCAGTGTGTCTGCTCTGGTTCCCTCTGTGGGCTGGCCAGGGTGGCGGCACCTGCAGCCCAGTGCCTCTCGAGGGGCCATTCCCACGCAGCTGCCCTCACCGGGCTGAGGCTGCTCCCTGCCCTCTGCCCTGGAAGCTCTGTCTGGAGCCAGAGCCTGGGGTGCCCCTCGTCTGTTCCTCCCAGGTCCGCCTCACCCTGCGACTGTGAATAGTCCCCCACCCATGTCCGCAGCCCCTGGTCATCCAGGCCCAGGTGCTCACGACGACATCCTCTCCTGCCCTCCCTCTGCGCCTATGTCCTCCTGCCCCGTCCTTTCTGGCGTAACAGCCACTGAGCGAACCCCATAGGCGTCCTGGCCCTTGGCTCCCAGCACTCTGAATCTTCTAGAAAGCCTCACTTCCGCCCCGCACCTGGCCCAGCACCCAGGAGCCCGCCCGCCGGCCTGCCCACCACTGCTCCTGCTCCCACATCTGGGGTCCACTGTGTCTTTGGCATTTTTATTTTGAGACAGAATGAGGTTTCACAGGGCAGGGCTCTGCCCGTGCCTCTGTTTGCCCGGATGCTGCCCGCCTGGATCTTTCCCTCCTGCTGGCTGGTCTGGGTCCTTCTTGGTGTCATTTACCTTGTTCTTCCGTCCCCTGTGGCTCTGGGGGCTGAGCCAGACTCAGCCTGCTGTTTCTGGAAGGTGCAGCCCCTGCACTGTCCAGCTGCTCCACACCACTTGCCCTTGTGCATGTGGGGCTCTGTCACGCTCTCAGGCACAGTGTGGGGAACACTGTGACCTTTGCTGTGCCTGAAACAGCAGGACCCAGTGTCCTCCCTGCAGCCCCTACCCCTGTTCCCAGAGAGCAGGGGCACAGCTGGGGAGGCTGAGGGTGAGGCTGGGGGGCTGGGGAGGCTGAGGGGGAGGCTGAGAGTGAGGCTGGGGGGCTGGAAGGTGGAGGGTGGGGCTGGGGCCTGGGAGGCTGAGGAGGAGGCTGGGGGGCTGGGGAGGTGGAGGGTGCAGCTGGGGAGACTGAGGAAGCGGCTGACAGGAGCCAGCAGCCTCCGCTGCAGGGGTGGGCCTTCCTGGGGCTGCACAGAGCTGCCCACATTTCCTCCTCAGGGCTCTGAGGGCCAGTGGTGCTCCACTGGGGAGGGGGGCCAGCAGTGGGTCGGAACACAGAGGTGCTGGTTGCAGCCCACACCTGCCGCGCAGCCCCACACTGCTCCGTGCCTCCCTTGACAGCTCTCAGGCTCTGTGGGGCCTGGTCTGGTGACGGTGGCAGTGGCAGGCCCTCTGCCTGGTGCCTCCCTTGGCGTACCCCTCCAGCCCTGAGGATGGCTGGGTCTGCCCTGCCGTGGGCGTCCACAGTTCAGGTAGCGGTGGGGACAGGGCTGGGCACTGCGGGTGCTGGGCTGCTCCTGCTCACTCTGCTCTGCTCCTCGGAGCTGCCTTGGGTCCACGTGGGCTGTGGGGTGATGCGGGGCTGGGCCTCCCCTCGGTCTGTGGCCTCTCACCCCAGAACCGCCGAGAACAGCAGCCGCGGCGCACGGGCCAGATGGCAGCCTGGAGCTGGAGAGGAAGAAACCCGTGTCCAGATCCGCCTGGGAGCCGCCAGAGCCCCTCAGATGTTTCCACTCAGCGCTTGGCGAAGGCACCGCAAGGAGGCCAGCCGGGGGGAGAGGCCTCCCTGGGAGCCCGGGAGAACGGAGAGCCTCTGCCCTCAGAGGCTGCCCTGAGGGCTCCGAGGGTCCCCCAACCAGCCCCTGGCCCATCACATGTCTGGACACAGTGGGCATGGGGTCCGAGTGGCCTTCCTGGGGATGCTGGCTCCTGTCCGGCTCTTCCTGGCGCTGGCCAGTTTGCATTACACAGAGCCTGTCCCCGGAGCCAAGGGGACAAAACTGTTGCGTGTAACCTGGGGAAACAGGATCTGCAGCCAGCTGCAGCCACAGAGGGCCCCGAGCTCGCACCGTGAGAGTGTGGGGGTGCCTATGGAAAGAGCTGTGGGTGCTGGGATCCAGAGGGGACAATAGCAGGGGAAGACTGGCCCCTGCGAGCAGCCTTGAGCTGTCCCCAGTATCGTAGACTCACAGGAGCCCAAATCGAATCTCTCACACTCACGTCTCATGCTGGAGAAAGTCTTGCCTGGGCCCTGAGGATCCGAGGCAGCTCCGAGGAGACAGTCCAGTCCTGAAGCCCAGTCACACAAGTCCTCCAGGGCCAAGTGCTCTGGAACTGGTCGGTGGTGACGTTGCACAACTCTTGAGTGGCTCAAACCCTGGGCTGTGCACTTCACCCAGGTTGAAAGGGTAGGTTTTATGTTATGTGTAGTTGACCACAATAAAAACGGAAAAAGCTAGAAACAAAACCGATTAAAGAGCCAACTCAGGGTGGGGAAGTATAATTGGAAAGGGAAAAGAAGAGAGCCCAGCCCCCGGGTTTGCTCATCAAGCAGCCAAAGGGAAGCAGACCTGAGCCCTGGGGCTTGCTAGCCCCACTCTGGACGCACCACACTGACAAGGACCAGTCTGGACGGTCCCCACCCTCAGGGCCCTCGGCTGGGAAGGCTCGAGTTCCTCAGGGGGATCTGTTTTCAGGCAGTGAAGCTCCAAGAACTTTCCAAAGCCTCCCAAAGGGAATAGGAAGCCACTGGGCCCTGCAGGGCCTGGACCTGGCCACTGCAAAGAGGACAGGAAAGAGAGTGGACAGTCAGGTGATGGGACGGAGACGCAGGTGGAATGTCTGCCTTGGGCCTGGGACTACACCGCTTGCACCAAGGTGAGGCCCAGAGGAGGGAGGCCTTGGATGGCCCAGGAGGGCCCACAGGTGCTGGCGGGCTCACCTGGGCTGTCCTGGGGGATGGGCTCCCCTGGGCTGCCCTGGGAGGAAGCTTCCCTCTTTTGCAGATAAGAAGCTACGGATGGAGAGGTCAGATAACTCAACCTGAAGCCTCACGGCTGCCAAGTGGCAGAGTGGGGGTGTGTAGCCACCTCTGTCTGCTGCCAAGCCTCGTCCTCAACCCTTCTGTGAAAAGGCTCCATTGCAAAACTCTGCCAGCTACCTGGACCCAGAGGCCGGGGTTGGCCAGTGGGCGCTGTCTGAGGTGTCTTGGGAGGAGGAGTGTGCCCTCTGGGGAGGGGCCACCTGTTTCCTGCAGGCTGTAGGTGGGACTCTGTGTTCACTTTAGAACACCCAGGGAGACCCCACTCCCCCTCCCCTGCCTGCCCCCTGCCCTAAGCAACCTGCCCGGGGCGTGGCTCTTGGGCACCTCATACAGGTGGAGCCAGGCGGGGGTGGGAGGCCATGTGTCCGACTTCCTCCTTGCAAAAATTTCCCAGGCTTGTCCTTGCAGCGAGCACTAGTGCTCCACTTTGTGGCTGACCAGTGCTTCTCTGTGGCCAGCTGGTGGACTTCTGGATCCCTTTTTGGCTCTCACAGGGAGCGCCGATGTGCATGCTTGTACAAGGTTTTGTGTGCAGGTAGGTTTCTGTGTGCGGGGTGGATTCCTGGAGCGAGGGAGGCTGCAGCTGTCCTCGGGGTAGCTTGCTTCACGTCCCCTGCGGCTGTGAGCAAGGCTTGGTGCCCTCACACTGGGCATGGTCCTTTCGGAAGACCCTGCTGGTGGCCGCTGGGTGCTCCAGCCTCATTGCAGCTGGCACCTGCTTCTCCTGTGGCTGACGGCGAGGCGGATTTTTGTGCTCCTGGCTGATGGCAAATCTCCTCCGGAGAAATGTCTTTCAGATCCTTTCTCCATTTTCAAATTGTGACACCTGTGTTCTTCTTGTAGTGGTTCAAGCGTTCTCTCTGTGTCTGAACACACGCCCCTCGTCAGGAATCTACTCTGTGATGGCCCTCCCTGTTTGCGTGTGGTGACCCTCTCCACGGTGCCTGCGGTGACCCTCTCCCGTGGTGCGGCTTCCTTGGTGGCTTTCGCAGCATAGAAGGGCTACCTCTCGGAGCTGGCAGGGTACTGATGTCCACTCCGTCACTTGAACTCACCTGCCTTCACTCTGCCCCAGGATCTAGAACCACAGATGTTCCCTCACAGGGTTTGGGGTTCGGATTACACCACCCACATCGTCTGAAAGCCCCTAGCCTGGGAGTGATGTCAAGGGTGTTCAGGAGTGTTGACGGTACAGATAGGTCACTAGGTGCTGGCCCCTCACGGTCCCCTGAGGAAGACCCAAAATAAACTCTCAACCCCAAATCGTAGACCATACATGGAGACAAACCCTCCAGGCCAGAGTAAGCCGAGAACAAACGGCAGAGCGCTCGACACTTAGGACTGCAGGTATTGGAGAGATCAGACACCACAAGCACCATAAATATGCTCAAATAAACAAAATAAATCAAATATGAGGAAATATCCAAAACCTTGAGCTAAATTTTGGAAGAAATAACCAAATTAGATGTTCTAGAAATGAAAATATGACATTCAGTTACAAACTCATTGGATGGGTTACAGCAGACTGGACCCCAGGGTGGGGGTGCGTGGCAGGTGGAGCTGAATGATCCTGCAGGAGGCAGCGGGGAGGACCGGGCAGAAGGCACAGAGAGGGTGCAGGGGGCACCCAGAGCTGCACGGTGCGTGGCCCCCATGTGAACGGCTCAGGGCAGCTGCCACTGCTGGTCACTCCTGTGCTGGGGACCAGAGCCCCTCCCTGGCAGGGCTCAGGCTCCGAGGCTGCAGGTCCAACCCTGGCAGGAAGAGTGGGTTGCTTGTGCTGGTCTGCACTCCCTCTGAACTGGCCTCTCTGAGGGGCTGTTGGGGGTGCTCATGTCACCGTGAGCTAATGTCACGGTGGCCGTGTCCCAGAAAGAGAGGCACACAGGAGCGAGGGGACGCTGCGATGACTTTCTGGCCCAGGCTTGGAAGCCACTCACTGTTGCTCTTGCCACATGCCGTTGGCCCCGAGGTCTGCTCTGTGTCCCGGGGAGTGGGCACTGGGGGTGCAAGAGGGCAGCAGAGAGAGGCCACGGCTTCCCCACACTGATGGAGACCTGCATGGCCAGAGGCAGGGCCTGTCAGGGCCTCCATGTAATGTGGAGAAGCCACGCTTGGACACTGAGAGTAAGTGTCTGCTAAACACAGAGAGAAAGCCCCATCAGCAAGGAGGGCAGGAGGGTCCTTCCTCAGGAGCAGCCGCGCTAATCACAAACTCTCCCACGGCAGCACAAAGCCCAACCCGGGAGAGCCGTCTTCCAAGTCCCCTAGAGGGAGCGTCCACCTCAGTTCCGGGCCAGTATGTTCCAGTTAAGACTGGCGGGTAGGGAAACGCCCCACCCACAAGAGCCAAGCTGTAGTATCCTCACGCACCTTCACCAAAGCCGCCGGTGGAGGAGGAGACGGCAGCCGGTCAGAGGGGCAGGAGATGACCGAGGACTGTGGCAGAGGACATGGTTAGAGCCACACACAGGGACAGAGGAAACGCTCTGGCAGACAGAGGAGACAGAGGTGGCCAGGGAAGGGGCGAGGGGGGCTCTCGCTTCCCCATCCTCAAGCGCTGGCCCAGGGGAGGATGGCAGCACACACTCCCGAGCGCTCGCTCTCGCAGCCAGCAGATCGGTGGGCTCCACCGTCCTAAGACCCTCCCCCCAAATTCAGAACTGCTGTGGTTCGACCCGAGAGCCCAGAGGGTGCGGAGCACGGCAGAGCCCCGACTGTGGAATGATGTCTCTGGTCGTGCCTCAGGCTGGCAGCCAGGTCTTCCACACAGCCCTGTGGGGACACCCAAGGTCCAAGCTATAGCCTGCACCTGGGAGTGGACGTGCTGGTCACGTGGTAATGCTGTGCTTGGCTTTTTGAGGGGCCACCTGCTCTGCCCAGGGCCTGCGCGGCGCTGTCTGCCAGTACTCCTGCTGCCCTCCCCTCTCCTCGGCCTCACGGCTCTGCTGTCCACCTCTGTGTCGGCTCCTGTGTAGGCCACGCTGCAGTCCCTGTCCTCCCACTTCAAGTGGGTGGCGGGAGAGGGTGAGGGCGATCCCTGGTTCCCTCCCTGGGGGTCGCGTGGGGCTGGCCCTGCGTCTGAGGAAGGACACCCTCTCAAGGAGGCCCCTCCAGGTGGAGCCTGAAGCTCTGCAGGACTTGGGACCTGGGACGATGGCCCCCAGTCACTGTCCTCCCCCTGGGGTGCAAGCTTGGGGTCCCCACCTGTGAAGTGGGGACGTCATTAGTGGCTCCCCTTGGTGACCAAGTAGATGGTGCCTGTGGAGGGAGTGTTGGCTTTACGTCCCACACATGCGGGAAGGCCCAGAGCAGCTGCTGTGACATTGGTGGCCACATCACTGTGGCCAGTCCCAGATCTGCTCCCTGAGGCAGGGGGGTGGACGCAGCCATCACAGGAGGATACTGCAGCCCTTCCTCTGCCTTGGAATTGGGGAAGAATTCAGATACTGAGGACAGTGGTTCAAACCATGCTGGCTGCGCCGTACCCACCCCAGGGCACAGGTGTGACGAGCTCGGCTTCCAGGGCAGGCGGCCGCAGGTCTTCATAGGGCCGTGGGGTGCAGAGAGCCGCTTCCCTCTCATTTCAGCCAGGCAGGGCCTCAAGGAAACCTGAAGGTTCCTTGAAGGGCCTGAGCAGTGTCCAGGGGAGTGGGTTTTGGGAGTCCCCGTGTCCCTTGGTCTTGTCAGGACTGTGGGAGCCAACCGGGGGCTTCGAGTGCAGAGGACCCTTGCTCATGGAGAATGAGACCCCTGGCTCAGCTCAGAGGCCCGACCAGGGGCCCACGGGGCAGCCACAGGGACCAAGAGCCCGAGAGGTGTCCACGTGGCAGAGATTCGCACAGCAGTGAAGCAGGTAGATAATGGTACACAGAGCAACCCCCGTGTGGGGGACCCTTTGCCGACACCATCGTGATGTAAGAGCATGGAAGTCATTGAGGGAAGCCAGGGGAAGGCGTGCAGACCAGTGCCGTCCCCTCAACCCCATGCACGAGCGTGGCTTGCGTGACATGCATCTGTCGTCGTCGTGGGTTGGAAGTCAGATGTCTCCCTGGGCTGTCGAGGGCAGCGGCCGGGCTGCGTTTTGGCTGCTGGCTCGGGGCTCGGGCTGTCCGTATTTCTGCCTCTAGAGGCACCGGCTCTCCTCCAGCAGGACCTGTCCCCTCTGGGCTCTGCCCTGCCTCACGTCTGATCTGACTGGCCGTCCTGCCTTCCTGTTGTAAGTGCTGCTGTGGTCGAGGGCTGGCTGCCTCCAGAGTTCCTGTGTGGGCACCTAGCCCCCAAGGCCCTCGTCTCAAGAGGGGTCCTTGGGAGGACCAGCTCTTAGGAGGGACCAGGGCTCAAGGGGGGTCCGTCCTGTTGTGCCTGCACCTCTTCTGCCATGTAAGGGTGCAGCCTCCATAAGACTGAGCAACCAGCACCACCTGGGAATAGCAGCAGCCCTCGCTGGGCTGGACCTGCTGGCCCCTTGACGGTGGACTCCCAGCTCCCAGAATGTGAGAAATAGATTCCTGTTGCTTATAAATCACCCAGGTTATGGCAGGTAACACAGCACACACAAAGACTAAGGCGCAGGCCATCCCCCTTGGGGTCCCTTGGCCCCAAGGTCACATCTGCCGAGTCCCCTCTGCTTCCCAGGGGACTTATCCACTGGCTCTGGGAATGAGGACATCTTCGGGGCTGTCATTCTGACAGATGTCATTCTGACTGTCATTCTGACTGCTATGCCATGAGCAGTGAGCCTGGCGTCCAGTGGGAGGGTCCTGGCAGGGGCGCCTGCTGGTCTGCCAGCAGTTTGCATCCCCACTGCCCTTCAGGGTCCCCTCCGGACGGCCCGGCCCCTGGGCTCCTGGTCAACATGCCCTGGGTGTGCAGAAGCCCCAGCCCCCTCCCTGGGTGCCTTTCCTTTTTCTTTGGTGCTGGGTTGGAACCAGCCATGGGCAAGGTGGGCGAGTGCCCTACCCTGAGCCACAGCCCAGCCCTGCACACACCTGTCACCAGCTGGCTTCCTGCCAGCCTTCATCCTCTCCATCCACCAGAACCAGGGACGTCCGGGACCCTAGAAAAAGTGGAGATGGCCAAGCCTCAGCCACTCTCTCTGACCATGTGCTGTGCGGTAGGTGGCCCTGTCCCACCGTGGCAGGTCCTCAGGGGCCAGCCCCTCGTGGCCAGGACTCCTGACGATGGGCTGATGGAGAACGACCCCCCGTGGGGAACATTCTGCAGGACAATGTGGCTGCTTACTGCTCAGTGTGCTTGAAATACTCTCTGCTGAAAAGCCTGCCCCAGAGAGCCCAGTGAGAGTGGAGCAGTGAGCAGGGCCCTGGGCCTGAGCGTGGGCTCTGTGTGCGGCCCCCCAGAGCCGGGCGGGTGGGGGCGACGTGGTCAGGCTGGGCACCCAAGGGGGGCGGGTGGGGCAGGCAGCGGTGGTCCTGGGCTGGCTGGGGTCCCTACCCTCCTCCTGCTTCCAGGAAAGAGCGCTGGGGAGGTGGGGACTGCCGGCCGCCCCTTCCACTGCATGGTCTGGTCCAAGGTGGCTTGTCTCTGCTGACCAGCTGGGAGCCAGGACAGGCCCTCAAGGCCCCTGTGTCTCGGATTCCTCATCTATGAAATAAGCGGAGCTGTGGCCTCCTGCAGGGCTGGGCCTCTCCTCTGGATCTGGCCTCCTTCCTGCGTGTGTTCCTAATTGAACCAGCGCTTCTGAAGAACATACTGTGCCCGCGGCACGGCGCTTCCCACACTGGATTCCAGCTCATGGAGTCCATAGGATGAGCCCCCGGAGCTGCTCTGGGGGAGTCAGTCTCCTGATGAGGAAACTGAGGCAGAGAGGAGAGGTGGCCTGGCCCGGGTTGGGAGGCCAGTGGGGCCCGGCTGGGAGTCCACACACCTTACTAGCTGAGGATCCACCCAGGGGCACACAGGTTCCCATGATGCCATCACAGGGCACCTGTGCTGGAGCAGAGGTGACATCTTAAGGCAAAGGACAAGCCGATGGCCCCAGCTCCCCCGACTCAGCGGGCGCCACACTTTGCCCAGGTGGAGGCTGCGAGGCAGTGGGCTCGGAGCCCAGCAGCCCAGCAGCATGACTTCATCGTGTCCACGCCCCGGCTTCACTCTGGAAATGACCGACTCTCCTATCACTTCCCAGGGTTTTATGGAAGCCCGGGGAAAACAAAGCCGCTGACGTGTGGAGTCGGGCAGAGCTCTGTCTCCCAGCAGCACTGGAGCGCACGGGTCAGGGCTCTTCCTTCCCCGCCTCACGGCTGCCGCGGCCACGCCCCTGGAGGGGACACTTCAGGGATGCTCCCAGAGCATTCCAGGGAGGTGATGTGGCTTCTTCCCGGTGGAGGTCCTGGCTATCCTCCTCGGGTCTGTGCGCCCCTGGACGCTCAGGGATGTTCTGAGTTGGACTCCTGCAGGGGAGAGCGGGGGACGTTCCCACCAGCTTGCTTCTGTCTCGGGTGCCAAGATTTTAGGCTGGACATGATTAAACAATCCTGTGGGAATAAATAAAAGCAAGGTGCCAGGTACTGCGGAGGGGCCAGCTCAGCACAGGGCGCCTCCCTCCCCAGGGCTCCAAGGCCGAGCTTGTGGAAATTAAAACACGGTCTTCCAGGAAGTTAGTGAAGGCTGTGTTTACCGGGCAGCTGTTGTCGGGTGGGGCATGAACTTGTTGAGAAACCGGTGGGTGCAGGGTGAGCACAGAGCACCCCCTCCCTGCGAGGCCATTTGCAGATGGACCTGAAGGTGCTGTCTGAGCAGAGAAGAGCTACAGCCACAGGGTCTCTTGATTTACTCCCTTGGAGAGGGACACCCAAAGGGGTGGTCTTTTAGTAGACGTGGGGGTGCAGCTGGGAGAGCCCTTCTGCTGGGCCCACAGATGCTCCTGGCCCCGCAGCCACCCCTTCAGTGTGCAATCCAGTGGTGGAATGGGACTCGGTGGGCATGTGCTCGGCAGCCCTAGTGAGGGCTAAGATGTGATGGACACGACTTTACTCAGCGCTTGCAGCCCTCCGTGGAAGGGCCCTGCTGTTCACACAGGGGGAAGCCAAGGGTCAGAGGGCAAGCAGCTCCCAAAGTGGTGGCCAGTCGGGCTGTAGAAAAACCCGAGTGGGCTGTGCCTCCCACCAGGAGGACGACGTTGCTGCCCAGCCAGAGGGGCTCTGGCGGTGGGCCTTGGTCATCTGCACCCAGAGCAAGCCTGGGGCTCTGACTTCTGGCCAGGCGGCCGATCCGCTGGTGGACGCCAGCACTGAGCAGGGGGGAAAAGGTGTTTCTTTCCCTTCCTGCCCAGCTACTCCACCCCCGTTTGTTTCCCCTTTTCTCTCTTTTGGGGATTGGACCCAGGGGTGCTCCACCTCTGAACTACACCCCTACCTTTTTATTTTGAGACGAGGCCTCCCCAAATTGCCTGGCTTGCGCTCCTCCTGCCTCAGCCGCGGGAGTCCTTGGGATCCCAGGCACGGCCACCTCGTAGGGGCAGAACGTGGCCAAGGCTTCTGCCGAGGAGCCACACGTGGAAATATGATTCTCACCACTTGGGACAAAATTCCACCTGGGGCAAAAGGCTCTCCAAGCCAAGGAGTTGGGGGAGAGGGCTTTCAGATGCCGGGGAGGGGGCTGGGCAGGTGGCTGGGACTGTCCTCACGCAGGGCCTGGTGTTTCCTCCTCCGGGAGCATGGGCTTTCCTCTCTGCCCGTGGGAGGCAGCGGCCTCTTCCCGTGAGCCTGATGCCTGTTCAGGCCCCGTTGTTGGACGTTCCCTGGGCCCTGGTAGATGTGCTTCTAGTCGACCCCGCTGCCCCCGCCAGCCCACTGTGTCTCCCCATGTACCCAGACACTTGCCCAGAGAAGCCTCGGGGAGCCCAGAGGGCCCTCCTGAAAGGAAAGGCAAGCCCTCTCGTCCAGCTGGCCCCTCAGCCGGGGAACCGAGAGGGAGAGGGTTCTAGGTCCCTCAGGCGCAAGCCCTCTCTGGTCCTGTTATTCTCCTGTTCACTAGAGGGAAAGGGCCTGAAACCTCCGCAGGGCCGTGGAGGGGCTCCATCGAGGCCTACAGCAGGTGTGCCCAGCTCTAAGGGCAAGCCTCAAGCTGCACCTGGACACGGCCAGTGCTCGTGGCCCTGGGCCCTCGGAAAGCAGCGCTCCTTGCAGGGAGGAGGCCAAGCTCAGCCGCAGCTGCTCTTGGCTTTGCTGGGAAGGGACCTCGTCTGGAGTCAGCGGAGGCCCCAGAACCGTCCTGCACTGGACAGTAGTGGCCTGTCCAGGACACATGGGCATCACCACATCCGCCCGCTTGGCAGTATGGCTGCTGGGTCAGGCCCACCCTACAATTTTCTGTTAGTCAGAGTGCTTAGGAAAGCAGAATCGACCTCAGAGGCTTGGGAGGGGGACAGAAATCACCTCAGCAACTAAACTGCTCACCAGGACACCCTGCGCCCACCACTATGGCAATGGTGCCGGCTGCTGGGGATAGGGCGCCACCCTGCACAGGCCTCTGCCACCCCGTACAGGGCTCTGCCACCCCACCTGCACCAGCAGCCTGGCTCACCTGGCGGCTGTGCTGCCCACTTCCTGCTGTGTGGCCCTGGGCAGTTACCGCCCCCCTTTCTGTGCCTTTTTCTCTCATCTGTTCTGAGGCTGGGGGGCTGTTGTGAGGTTGATTAACACCCCCAGAGCCCCCGGGGCGGCTCCTGCTGCTAGCCCTGTGCCTGAGCGCTGCTGCTGCTGCTGGTGTGGGGCCACGGGACGCCGGCTCCCCTGCGAGGTCCTCCCGACTTCCACGTACAAGAGGGCACCGTGAGGGTGAGGCCGAGGGTCTGGCATCATAGGGTCCGATTGCCCTGCGGGGGTGCTTGCCAATTAGCACCCTGCTCTGGCTGGCGTCTGGGTTACCTTTTCTCCATGTCCTCGCCAACACGCATTCACAAATTTTTGCAGTTTTGTCACTATCATAGGCCCAGAGATCTTTGAGTTGGATTCACATCTTTTCATATAATTGCTGCCTGTCGGTTCTTCACATGAGCACATAGCACACGTGTCATACAGATGAGACACACATGGCTGGACGCCGTGCAGGACTTCCCATCGTGAGAGTCACTTTGCTGGCTGTTTCCTGGCAGGACTGTGCGGGGCGACCAGAGTGGTTTCTGCTCTGAGATCGCATTACAGGGCGCTGTGTTTTCTTCTTGCTTTTTACGGCTTCATTTTCTTGTTCAAAACTCTCTCCTAGAATTTGCTTTGGCAGAGGAAGGAGCTGGGGATGTGGTTTTTCAGCTCTTCCCTCCAAATGGCCAGCACTGGCCGCCCCACAAGGGGCCTTCGCCGTCTCCTCGCTCCACGGGCCTGAGGTCTCCTGCGCAGCTCCACACACGGCTGCTCCAGGCAGGTGGCCCCCCCTGTCACAGAGGCCTCCTGCTCTGTCCTCGTGTTTGAACTGAAAGCCACTGAAGTCCCTGCCCGCCTGCCACCACGGGAGGATTGCTGGTAGTTCCTCTGGTGGGATTGGATTGAGTTGGTAGATGGTTCTAGAAAGAAATGACAGCTTTGTGTTCATACGTGTCCTGCCCATGAGGAATGTTCTCTTCCCCCATTTTCATCTCACTTTGGCGGGGAGAGTTCCAGCGTCCCCGTCACCCGGGCCAGTTGGTTTCTTGTTCGAGGCGCCCGGTTATCTAATTGAGTTCAGCGTCTTGCTAATGAGCTCAGTCCTCCTCTCCTGTTCGCCCGGCGTCTACGTATTCACAGAGCAGCTGGGGTGGTGCCTTGATGCTGAGGCCAGGGCCTCCGGTGGGGGGACACGGCCAGCCTAGCTCAGTCCCCTGGCTCTTCTGCCTGCTGGCACGGGCTCTCTACCTCTCAGCAGAGGACAGGGCTTGGGTGGAGTGTGCCTTTGCCCCAGAGGGGGAACAGGAGCACAGTTTAAGCTCCCAGACAGCCGTTGTCACTGGTATTTATCAAAATAAATGCAGAAACTGGACAGAGTGGAGTGGAGGGCAGGGTGCCCCGTCCCCCGCTCTGGCTCTGACCCACTGCAGGAGGTGCTGGCTTGAAAAGAGCACAGGCCTCAATCGCTGAGATTCCTTCCACGGCTCGTTGGTCAGCCTGACATGCCAGCGGGGTGAGTCACACTGGGTGCCATTCATCTCAGAAGGGGCAGCAGAAGGAGGCCACGGTCCCGCCCCAAGTGGGCTGTCCTGGGTGCTGTGTCCTCCATCCGGAGTTCTGAGGGGTTGGCTCTGGGGGATCTGACTCCGCAGAGCCCTGTGGCCAGGGTGGCCAAGTCCTGGTGATGGAGTGTGTGTGTGTCCTGCTTCTCTCCATCCCTCAGCACGGCCTCTCCCTCTCCTGAGTCCATCCCGGCCCCCTCCCCAGCAGACCCCCAGCTGCTTGCCTCTGTGCCCCAGATGGCACACACCCAGGTCTCCTGGCAGATGGGCTCAGCCGGCCAGGCAGCATGAGGAAAGGACTCGACACCATTGGCACCTGTTGCAGGGTCCCGTGGAGGTGCCAGCATCCCACTGGGTAAGGGTGAGGCGTCCTGGGGGTAGGGGTGCGGCCCTCCTTGGCCTGCGTGTCGTCCCCTGGGTGCAACACTTTGTTAGATGGGACAGTTCTGTTGTTCTTCCCATTAAAGATGGGCTTTGAAAGTTCCTGTGCGCATTTTGCTGAAATTCATTTTGTCAAGTTGTGTTTTCTAAACTGGGAAACATCTGGATTGCCAGGTCTCAGGAAATTACAGGCCACTTTTGGAATATCAACGACATCCCTGCCACATCCATCACGGAGCCAGCGGAGGGGGGAACCTGGCCCGGCAGCAGGGCCTTTTCTTTTCCTTGAAAAATCCCCAAAGACTATTTTTAGCATCTGAAATTCATCTTTCCCCTCCTAAATTTGAACTTCATGTTGCAAGAAAAGAAATGTGCGCGCCTTCCACCAGCACTCGGCTGAAGTCTCAAAGCCACGCCTGCAGCCTCCCCCGGGGAGCGACAGGCCCCCTCCGGGATCCAGTCTGGGCTGACATTTTGTTCTAATGAAGGAGCGCCATGGTGGTTTGGCCTGGTTACCAACTGCAGACCCACGACTGGCCCTGTCCAGGGCCCCTCATGTCTCAGGGAGGAAGATCCCGAGGCTTGGTCCCTGGGACCGTCACCTGGGCAGTAGGTCCCCTGCTGGAGCCACCCGTGCCTTCTCTAGTGGCAGGGAGAGCAGGGGGCCCCACCATCCTACTCCCCAACAACCAGGACGGGATTCGCTGGAAAACTGCAGTGTGTGCTCCTTCTGGTGGGTTCTGCATTCTTTCCTAGTGAAGTATTGTACATGGAAAACCAGAATATATGGTCAGCATTCCTCCTATAAACAGAGCATTGTGCATTGTGAAAGAATTACTTAGCGATGACTGGAGGGAGGCCATGCTTACCCTGCCCCCATCCATGCGGTCCCAGCGTGCTGCCGACGTGGAGCCGGGTGTTCCCCACCTGATGGACACATGGTCGGAGAGCACTGTCTTACGGGTGTTTCCCACCTGATGGACACGTGGTTGGGGAGCACTGTCTTGCTAGGTGCTCCCCACCTGATGGACACGTGGCTGGGGAGCACTGTCTTGAGGGCATTCCCCACCTGATGGGCACGTGGCCGGGGAGCACTGTCTTGCTTCTCTGCTTCCCTGGGACCCTGCCTGACTGTGGCTGCCTCTCCTGTGTTTCAGCTGCCAGACCACACGCAGTCACACAGGGTGTGGAGACCCAGGTGGGTGCTCTAGCTGCTCTAGCTGACGCCGGCGCACTGTGCCCTGCGTACTGGTCCTGCATGGCCTGTCCCGGTGCTTCCTCCCGGATTCCTTAGAGTAGCCCTCGCGGCTGCTGGACACTTCTGCTGCCACCAGGAGGATGGGTCCTCACTCCCCTGAGCCGTGTCTGCAGCTGGCCCGTGTGGGCCCAGCAGGCCGCACTTCACTGCCAGATCCGTTCCGCCGGCGTTCCCCAGAGCGCGTACGTGGACCGGCTTTCCCGCTGGTTTCCAGCAGAATCTCAGATGTTCTCCTGGAGGAACAGAAGCCTGGCTCTGGGCCCCATGGAGAATCCCGGCCACGAATTCCACACGCCCTCTGAGAAGCAGACCCGCCTCCCCAGCCCTGGGTTCCCTGCAGCCACCTCCTCGGCCCCTTCGTCAGGGGGTCCACACACAGTTAACCCCATGACTTTCGCAGGACTAATTAAAAGCAGATGGTGGCGGATGCATGGGCCACGGGCCAGCTCCTCTCACCGGCAGCCACCTGTGACTAAGGAGTGAAAACCACAGGGGCCCATCCTTGGGCAGCGCTCTGGAAGTCACCAGTCCCTGCGGAGACCTTTGGACACTCGGAGTGCTGCAGGGTGGCAGGGCTGTGGAGCCTCCTCAGGGCCACCTCTTCCTCCCAGCCCCAGCCGTGGCACCCTGCCTGCCTGCTCGTTCCTGTTGGGGACCAGTCGTGGTGGTTTTGGGTCTTGCTACGAGGTGCGTGAAGCTGGAGGCCCTGGAGGTGGAGAATCACCCTCTGGGCTTGGGGGCTTGGGGGAATGCGCGTGGGGTCAGTACCTGAGGAGCCAGGGGCTCAGGCCTGGGGGACGCAGAAGCCAAGCTGCCCTACAGCCATGGTGGGTCTCAGCCTGCCCCAGGGCAGCTCGGAGCTGGAGACCTGAGTCGTCCTGTGTCGAGGCAGGGCCAGGTCTCCGTATCCCCACAGGGTCAGCCATCAGATGCGCTGGCCCTGGGAGGGCGTGGCCGGGAACAGCGCAGCATACCTGGGTGCAGGGCTGTCTCCAGGGCGGCCCGGCTGTGAGCTGCCGCCTGTCCGTGTTCCAGGTGGGGGGATCAGGTCCTGAGGGATGCAGGGCAGCCCCCGGTCCCGCTCTCTCCTGCTCCCCTCATGGGGCGCGTCCACCCCAGCTGGGAAGGCGATGCTTTGGGTGTGGGTTGGCCTCTTCCCAGGGAGCCTCAGCAGACTAGCTGGGGTAACAGCAGCCCACCCTGCAGCTGGCCTCAGAAGTGAGACGCTGGTTTCTCCCTGGGGACGCTGTTCTCCACCCTGGTGCCTCAGCCTGCTGGGTGACCCGCACTGTGTCCCCAACAGGCCAGAGCCCCTGGCCACCATTGCTTTCTCAGTCTGCCACTGTTACCTCTGTCCACATACCAGCCCGTGTGGGAAGGGGAGTGCTCAGAGGTGACAGCTGTGTCATCTATGCCCTAAGGACTGTCACTTCCAATTGATGGGCCAGGCTTCTGCTAGTCTGCCATTTGCTTTTTAGCTTGGGGGTCTCTTGGGCCGAAGAACCTGATGGCGCCTGGGGGTGGTCATCAGCAAGAGGGGCAGGGACTCTGCCTCGTCCCTAGTGATAGCATTTCTCTCTGGGGACCTGGACTTGTGGACTCACTTGGCTTGGAGCTGGAAGACAGGGAAGGAAGTCTGTCTCTGGGGTCCCCTTCTCCCCACCTCTGGCTCCCAGACCCACTTTCTCCCCACTGTGAACACGGCCCTTTCTGGGTCCCTGCTCAGGGGGTGTCAGTGCTGGAGGGGGGCTGCCCACTTGGCCTTTCCCACCTTGGCCTGGGGAGCCTCCCGACACCACCTCCCGTGGCTCTGCTGAGACTCTCTTCCCTGTCTTCCTGTTTATTAGATGCTCGAAACACTCGACCAAAGTGCCTGAGCCAAGTTTCTACTTTTTCTCACTATTAAAAAAAGGGTCTTTCCAACGACAGCCCCTTGCTTGATGAGCCGCGGCCCGTCTCTGTCCGGGTCGGTGGAGACCTGGCTCGGCCTCGGCTCCTCATGCCTCCCTTCCCTCCTCTGCCTGCTCTCTCACTCCTGAGGCCCAAGTGCTCCTTTGCCCACCCCCTTGGGCCCAGTGCTGCTCCTGCCTCCCCAGGACTCTGCCTTGTCCCCTTCCTGATGTCCTGGACACCTGTGGCTTCGTGTCTGCTCTACTCACAACTCTGAGTGACCTCAGGCAAGACCCTGTCCCCCTGAGTTTGGCTCCCTCTATAATACAGAGAGGATTTGATTCAGTGACGATCCTCACCAGTGACAGCGGTGACCACAGGGCTGTGTTGAGAAGGGTTCTGAGGCTCATCTGGGCTCCGTAGCAGGAAGAGCTCCGGGGGAGGAAGAAGGGAAGGGGGCGGGGTCAGTGCCTGCCATTCGCTCTCCTCGGACTAAACGGGGCTCAGTCAGTAGCACCCCTGGGCATTCCCATGCTCTTCCCTCCTGCTTCCTCTTGGGGAGACAGGAGACCACCTTTGTTTGAGAGTCAAAAAAACCGAGACTCTAAAGCAAGCTTCCCAGGGCATGCAGCCTGCAGGTGACTGAGCTGGCTGCCAGGCTGGGGTGCAGAGGAATGGGGTGGTCCCTGGTGGGGGCCGCCGTCGACCTGCAGGAGCAGAAGGCCCAGCCACAGAGGCTTTGGGTGCTGGTGCCTGACCCTCCCACTCCTAGTGGAGACTGGACTGTCCTGCAGAAGGCCCGCAGCAAGGTCAGCCTCCTCCTCAGGCCTCCTGCCTGGGTGGGTAGAGGGTGGGGTGGAAGGCCTCCATGCACGGGTGGCCAGCAGTGCCATCTGTCAGGCCGGCTGCCCTGCTGGCCACTCCCACAGCCCCTGGGGGAGCGCAGCGCAGTGTCCCTGGGAGTTCCTGCTCTGCAGGCTCAGATGAGACAAGTGGGCCTCACCTTGGTCTGGAAACTTCTTTTTCATACATGGGCCCTTTCCTGCAGAAGAGGGTTGTCTCGTGTGTTCCTTGGTACCCAGAAGGCCTAGCAAAGGGGGGGACACAGCGACTCCCTGGTGGTCTAGTGGCACCAAAGCAACAGTCACACGACGGTGCCCCCAAGCCCAGGATGGACCTTCGGTGGTCCCCACATCTACTGGACAGTCCAGTCCTTGGGCTCTTCGGCTTTACTCCTCAGGGAAAATGGACCCAGAGTTCTGCAGCCCTCCTCTGGCCTGTCTTGCTGTGGCCAGGGTTGGTCTGCTGTCCCCAGCCTGTTCCAGGCCAGCCTCCCTGCGCCCCACTGAAGAGCTAGCTATCAGCCTCTCAGTGGTGATTAAGAACTCACTCTATTAACTATTGACTCACAGTCTGAAAATGTGCCCGTGGCATAGCTGTGGCCAGCGGGCCTGGCTTGGTGGCCCCAGGCCCCGCCTGGCCTCACTGCCAGAGGGTCCCCTCCCAGGCATGCACACGGCCAGCACCTTCCTGCCACCACAGTGACCTTCCTTGCAGAGCCTGGAGCTCAGCCTCACCAGGGTTTGGCCCCAGACCTGGGCCGAAGGGGCGGAGTGGCGAGGCCATCTGGGGTGGAATCAGTGTTCAGACGGGAGAGGAAATTGCCCTGAGATGGCCGAGACGGCAGGAAGAAGGAGCCTGGACAGCCAAGTTCAACAGAGGGGACTCGGGTGGGGGCTGGAGGCCACTCTCCAGCAGGGCTCTGGGTGCCCCGCCCTGGCCATGCGGTGCTCTGCTCTGCTGACATGGGGCCCAGTCAAGGCTGAGGACCAGAGGGAGAGCTACCTCCCCTTCTTCTGCCTCCTCGAGCATTGGCCAGGCTGGACAGGCCTGGACAGGAGCCCCAGAGATGTGGTGGTCCCCCCAAGAGCAGAATGGGGAGGGTCAAGGTGGGTGTGAGTGTAGGTGCAGCCCCCGTGGATGGGTGGTCCAGACTGGTCACCAGCCCTGGGCTGGACTTCCCTGGAGGACTTGAGGGTGTTGTCTCCTTGCAGTCCTTGGGCCCTGGTCTATCTGCCCCTTTAACACTCACAACAGTGAGGCACATCATGAGCCCTGGACCCTACACCCAGAGGGCAGGGTTGGGCCTTTGCTCTAGGGTCCCCCTAGCTGCTCCTGCCACTGTCCACACCCTGGGAATGGGGTGAGTGTTGGAGGAGTACATGTGGAGCGCAGGAAGCGCGGTCTCTGAGGCTGGGCTCCAGGGGAGCTCCCGACCTGACGCGTCTCCCCTGTGAACCGGGCTGTGGGGAAGGGGAAGGGGAAGGGGCTGGTCAGGGCCAGGCTGGCCTGCTGGAGAGGACAGCTGGGGCCACGACCAAGCGTGGTCAGTGACATGGCTGCTGATGACTGACCTGGGCGATCAGTCCTGCCCACGGCCCCAGAGGTGCTCCCCGATGGCTGGAGACAGTGGCCCCGGGTCCCTTGGACACACCCTCTGGGTCCTCCTTGGCCTCACCATGGCTCAGCAGCTCAGGTGGTGGCTGTCTGATCTGGGGGCAGAAGCAGTACCCTGAGAGTCACCCTGAGTAGCCTGCAGCTCAGCAATGACACTGTCTGAAGACCAAGGTGTGTCCAGTACTTCCCGAGGGCCTGCTGTGTGCTGGGCCTATTGAGTTGCACCGAGCCTCCTTGCCGCCCTGGGGCAGTGGGGCAGGAGAGGCCTCGGGGCCACTCTGCACCTTCCACTCGGGGCTCCTCCTGAACTCCAGGCTTCCGGGGGCTGGGCAGGAGCAGGGGCAGGACCAGGATGGATGACAAGGACCCCCTCCCACCTGGCCGAATGTGACGGACCCAAGCAGAGGCCAAGTCTGTATGAGTTTCTTCCCCAAATACCCAAGCCTTCTGCTGTCCAGTGCACCTTGGCTCTTGAGGGAGCGTCCTGTGTGACTCTGGAAACTTCCAGCGCCCTGGACTCCCTGGGAGGCATGTTGTGAGGTTTCTGATCCCTCCTGTGAGTCCCGGGGAGATTGGCCTCCGGAGGCTTCCTTGCCCAAAGCCCTTCCAGGTGGGCAGCATGGGGGAGGAGCAGGGGAGGGGCCTTCGGAGGACTGTGGCAAGGAGGATTGTCCTGTCCAGAGGCACTGGGAGGTGACTGGGCGGTGGCAACCTGTGGGCCGGGCACCATGAGCCCCCTGAAGAGGCGGGAGGAGGCTACGGGTGGCAGGTGGGCAGCTGCGTGGCAGAGGGAGGGGCCCAGAGCTCAGGGAACAGAGGCCGGCGGGGAGGAGACGGCTGGACGAGGCGCGAGACCCAAGGCCTCTGGGCATAGGTGGGAAGGCAACAGGGCAGCGGCCTTTGTTGGGCTTCAGAGACCTGGGTTCCGGCTGCCCTGACGGCGCTGGCCCTGGGGCTGGCTTCTTACCCGGAGATGGGCTGGTGCTTCTTGCTCTGCCCTTGTCCAGCTACGGAAGGTTGGATGAGCTGGTCTAGGTGACAACAGCTCCTCTGCGGAGGTGTCCCCAGGGCCTCCGTCCTTTTCCTGCAGCTGTAGCCGAGAGACGGTCATCGATAGGAAACTGGCCGGCAAGTCCAGGAGCAAGGCAGCGGGGCCTCGCTCCACAGATGAAGGGCAGAGGGAGAAAGTGCCACAGAGAGGAGAGGGGGAGCTCGCCCTGCAGCACACCAGCCTCGCGGTGACAGCCCTGACCCAGGCGCCGCCTCAAGACCCTGTCACTTCTGAAAGGCCCGTCTCTTGATCCCGTGCCAGCAGCAATGACATCCCCACTTGAGCTCTGGAGAGGTGTGGCAGCCATGTGCTGGATGGAGAACGCTCCCCTGGTTCTCTGCGCCGGGCCTCCCTTGAGAGCTGCCTGTCCACACAGTGCCCTGGGCCCCCCCGGCCCCATCAGGATCCGCAAACCAACCCTCCTGATGACACCTTGCTGGGCCCACAGCCACGGTGGACATCACCAATTCACTGCAGAACCCCTTCCTGCGGAGGGGCTCTGCCCCTGAGTCCTCGGGCTCAGCTCTGTAGGTGGATCCCAGGTGCTCCCAAGACAAGCCCCCACCCCCCACCCAGGCCAAGTGTCCACCGTGTTGCTGGGTTCTGGGGACGAGCAGAGCAGAGGGCCCAGTCGCACGTGCCGACCTTTGTCTTCTGAGGACACTCTGTGGAATGCGTGCTCTGGGCAGGGGCCAGATCGCCTGAGAAGGAGAGGAGGTCCTGTCGGGGGCATCTGGACGCCAGACTTAGAGGTTGAGCTCATCCTGGTGTAGGGCCAGCCGCTCGCTCTTCCCGAGGATCCTGGAGCCAGGCCAGGCCTGGGGTGGGGGTCAGGGCGGGGTTTGAACCATCGCTACATGGCTTCTCTAGAATCCCAGAGGGTCAGTGGTGCATGGGCAATGTGTTCCACTGTGCAGAGAGTGCCTTTTCCTTGTCCTGGGTCCTCAGATGTTTTGGGCACAGGAAAATGGGGACCTCGGGGAGGCCTAGTGGGCCAAAGGCCTTGTGTTCATCCCAAGCTATCACCACCATGCTGTGTGGCCATGGGCACTTCCGTTGCCCTCTCTGGGACACTGTTTCCCCATTTGTGACTCTGCCTCGTCCCTCAATGGGCATTGCCCTCATGGACTCTGCTTTCTAGGCCAACAGTTAACACTGCATAAATGAAGAGCTGGCCGAAGGAACCTGGCCTACGGTGTGAAGTGTCTTGGAAGACATCGGAAGAGGGCTGGGGATGTGGCTCAAGCCGTAGCGCACTCTCCTGGCATGTGTGGGGCGCTGGGTTCGATCCTCAGCACCACATAAAAAAAAATAAAGATGTTGTGTCCACCAAAAACTAAAACTCTTCTCTCTCTCTTAAAAAAAAAAAAAAAAAGACATCGGAAGAGATAATGAAGGATCCCAGGGATTTTTCTCTCCTACCCCCAGATCTGGTTGAATCACCAGCTCAGCTGATCCATGCAGAACAGAAATCCAAGAAAGCTAACAGAGAGGGGGTTAGAAAGCATCACTGATCGCATTAATCAGTACAGTTGGCTGCCCCTAGGCAGAGTGGCCAGCGGGTGGAGGGAGGGACCTCAGAGATGTGGTCGTGGAGGGGAACTTGCATATTCCCTGTCACACAGCAGGATTTACAATCACATTGCAATCTCCGGGTGCCCCTGGTCATTTTCCACACTATCAGACCGTGTCTAAAGTTGTATTTCAGACATGGTTTGGGCCATACATTTTTTTTAAGTTGTAGGACACAATACCTTTATCTTTTCATTTATTTATGTGGTGCCGAGGATCGAACCCAGTGCCCCAGCATGCAAGGCAAGCACGCTCCCCCTGAGCCACAACCCAGCCCTGGGCTGCACCTTTTAATATGGAAATGCATTTAAATCAGGGTCACTGTCCCTCAGGGGTGGTCAGTCCTCTGGGTCCGCCAGATGTGTTCTTCTTCACCTTGGACGGGGTGTAGCTGGGCCTTTCTGTCATCCGTCTCAAGCATCAGGCAGAAAGGCACGTTCCTTCCGACCGTCTCCAGCTGAACCCCACTCCTCGGCTCCCACTGCTGCTGTTCACCGTGGCATGAAGCACGAAGAGGTTTTCCAGCTCCAACTTGAGCCCTGTGCCCCTGCCTGGGCAGGGTGGGCAGGCGGTCTGCAACTCCTTGGTAGCCACCGTGCTCTGGAAGGAGGGCTCTGGGAGCCAGCGGGCACTGCAGGTGAGTGCTGGTCCCTGTTTTCAGATGAGACTCAGAGGAGGGCAGGCCTTGCCCAGGGCCCTGCAGGCTGGCTCTGCTTGGGTGGCTCTGGTCCAAAGAAGGTCACAGTGGCGCTCTCACTGGACCCAAACGCTGTCTCCTCGACCCCCTCTGGGACACGCTTCTCCCTCAAGAATCTCCCAGTCCATGAGGCCAAATCGGAAGTGAAGTGGAGTCAGGGGCCCCTGGGAGGGTCAGGATCACGCCTGCTGGGGCTCCTGCCTTCCTGCCCCAAGGTCAACGACCTCATGCTGTCAGTGTGGGGTGGGACAGACGTCCTGGGGCTGGACATGCTGACTGATGTGTGCTGAGCACACCTTGCTCTAGCGAGAGCACCCGCACCGAGTGCTCTCAACAGATAGGGCAGATTCTATCACCCCCATTTTATAGACCAGAAAGTGGAGACCGTGAAGGGCAGTGACCCCTCCCCACATCCACACAGCAGTTTGGAATCAGGTCGTCAGGGACCTTGGCCAGATTGGGCTGTGCGTCCCCCGGAAGAGGCACACTTCCGCCAGTCGTCAGGGTCCTGCGGCTGAACCACGGAGGGTCTCGCGATGCTGGCTGGACAGTGAAACGCCGGGGAAGCCTGCCAGCACCAGTGGGCCTGGAGCCAGTGGTGTGTCCAGTGCTCGAACCACGTCAGCTCGGCCTAACCCTGTGTGGGGCCCAGATGGCCTGGCCGCTTCTGTACATCATCGTCTGCCTGAGATATGTGGTCTGCAAGGAACCAGAACACTGGGCTCCAGGTCCCCCAGGGCCCGCGGGGGGCGGGGGGGGGGATGTTCTAGCAGGGCAGGAAGCGGGCGGGGGTGGGGCCGCGTTCCTCACGCAGGGAGATTAGGCTGTCCTGCCCAGCCAATCAGCCTGCAGAAGAGCCCCTTGGCCTGCACATGTGCAGGACAGAAAGCCTACGTGGGGAGCAGTAAGCATGCCAAAGGGTGGACCTTCTTCTCTTCCCAGTCCCCAGGCCCAGCTGCCTGTGGGCTGTTGCATGGAAGGGTTCAGTCACCATATGCAATGGAGCCCTTCTGCGTGTCCAGTCCCTCCGGGACTCCTTCCTGCACATGGGCTGCTTTCCAGGGTGCTTGCCCCCATAGGCTTTGCATTTACTTATTTACAGATTTTTATCACAAGATGCATTTTAAGTGCACAGTAGTAGCTGGAACACAGCGTGATGTCTTACATGTATGCGAGGTGTGACCATCAGATCAAGGTGATTAAGGTAGACAAGTCATGATGTCACCTCCACTGTGGTGAGCACGGGGGTGCTTCCCCCCCTCAGCTGCACCCTGTATCCACGGCCACGTTCTTTCTACCGCCTCTTCCTGGAATCTGGAAACCACTCTTCTCCTTGGCGTCCAGGAGATCATGGCCAGCGGTCTAGAAGGCCTGAGAGGCAGGAAGCATGCCAGGGGAGGTTCAAGCTGTTTTGCACCCGCCCCGAGAGGTTCTTCTCGATAGCTGTGGCCTCCTGGCCAGGATCCCCCCAGCACAGCAGGTTGCTGGTATTGGGGGGCCAACCACGCACAGTGGAAGCTGCAGGGAGATGTGGGGGGACAGCCAGACAGTGCATCCGACAGCTGTTCCCACCTAGCTTCGTGAGTGACCCTGGGCAGCACAGATCCCCGGGCACATCCTGCTTGTTTGTTTGCTTGTTTGTTTCTGCCCATTCACACCTGAGTGTCACGGCACCAACACCTGAAAAGACTGTACTTTCCCACTGAATTCTCTGTATGCCCAGTCGAAAAACAGTTGAAAAACATCCCAAACTATGACTTACTTACACATAAATCTTACAAAACATGCACAGGACTTAGAGTGGGAAAGTGCAAAATATTGGTGAAATAAGTGGAAGATGTAAATATACGGGGAGAAGACAGGAATGAGAGACTGAAGAACCTTATGCCTGATTAAGGAGGGTCATCCAGCACATACCAGGAGCCCCTAGAACTAACAAGAAAGCCAACCCAACTGAAAATGAGCAAAACATCTCAACAGACTCGTACCAAGCAAGAGACAGAGCCAGTGAGCTCGAGAATGCTCGGCGTCGTCGGGCGAGAGAAAGGCAAACGCAGGCAGCAGCAAGGGCTCACCACGCACCTGTCAGAGTGCCGAGCGCAGCCACCGGACCCCCATCCGAGTAGGGATGCAAGATGGTGTGGCCACCTGCGGATTTCCCTCCACCCAAGACAGACCTGCCCCGTGAGCCAGAGTCGCACTGCTGGGGGGTCACGAGGTGAACTGAAACAGCCCACACCTGTGTGTTTGTAGGAGCATTACTGAGATCCCCAAAGACAGGAGGCAGCTGTGGTGCCCTCTGATAGCCGACCCCGGGCCCTCCCTACCCAGGAAGCCTCAGCCATGGAAAGGGGCAGGCTGTTGGTTCACGAGCATTAATCCAAGGCGTGAGTCTTAAATGCATCGCATGAGGAGAAGTTGGGTGGAAAAGCCCACACATCGTGTTCCGTTTGAATGGTGCCCCAGAAGAGGCAGAACCGTGGGCAGAGCAGATCCGTGGCTGCCAGGTTGGTATGGGAGTGTGGTTAGTGCTGAAGGCCACACACAGGACACCCTCGGGGTGACAGGATGGAACGGCAGGGCACAGTAGCTGTGGACACTGTGTGTGTGTAAAACAGCAGCTCACGACCCAAGGGGCAAAATTCATGCATGAAATTAGAAAAACTCCCGACCCAGATGCTGAGGGGATCCCAGGATGAACTGCAGACGGTGAAAAGAAGCCGCAGGTCACAGCGTCCCTGAGGGCTGGGGAAGGACACTGACCTGGGAAACTCAGGGAACAGTTTGGACTAGAAGCCGGGAGCCAGGAGAGGAAGAGCCCAGCATGAGCCCAGGTGAGGGGTGCTTGTCACAGGAGTGGGCCACAGACCCGCCGACTCGGCCTGGGTTGACCAAGTACCCTGGAGCTAGTGGTTCCAGGTCCTCCCGTTGGAGAGGCAGTCTACACGGGGCACTGGCCACAGTCGACGGCGCTATGAGCTCCTGTGAGCTCCACTAGCCACCAGTGGACAGGTGCAGAAAGAACTAGAGAGACCGTGGTACGTGGGCTGCATGGGCCATTGACATTGTTTCCAGGATGTCTGCTGACAGAGGCCTGGCACTACAGTGGCCCATGGTGGCAAACACACCAGGTCCAGACCTTGGCTTTGAACACGATTCTCCGCCAGAAGGGACCAGATGAGCATGGAGCGTCCTGTGCTGCTGGAAGCAGAGAAGTGGGCAGCGCCCCCAAGGCTGGAGCGGTCCCAGGGACGCTACCTCAGGAGCACCTGTGGCCAAAGCTGGAGTGATCTGACTGGTGTTGGAGTAAAACCCAAAGTATCGTAAGAACGGACAGCTACGGTTCCGTACCCATGGGCAGCCACGAACGGCCACGTCAGCAGACGGGAAGGGGCACAGGGGAGCGCAGGTAGTCAGCAAGACGCCTCCCCCGGCCGCCACCTTGGGTAGGCGCTGCACTTGTTCCTGAGCCCAGGAGTGAGAGTGGGAAGTCACATCACGAGAAGCCCCGGAAGGCCCGCCTGGTCAGGGCTCCAGGGTATGCATCCGCAGATGCACGCACCTGTGTGACACGGGGGGGCAGGGCACCTCCCTCCCGCACTACCCTCCCTCGAACCCCAACGGGGGCACGAGAGGCACGCGGGACCATCTCCATTTGGGAAATGCTGGCCAAGTGCATCAGACAGAGGCAGAGGGAGCTCAGCCCAGAGGAAGCAAGGGCCACGGTGACTAAATGTCACGCAGGTCCTGGGACAGAGGAGCGGGGTGTGTGTGTGTGTGTGTGTGTGTGTGTCACGGTTGCTCGTGGACGGACGTGCGGTGATCAGTCACTGGGACCACAGTGGAGAGGTGACCGCAGGGTGCTGGCTGTGGGGAGAAGTGGGTGCGTGTCCCTGGGAGCTCTGTGGGTCCTGGCAGATTTTCTTTAAATTCAAAACTATTTTAAAATTTAGAGCCCACTTTTTAAAACCATTCGGGTGTATTCCTGTGGTTCTGTTTCTAGACTTTCTACCCCACCCCCTCCCTGGGTGGAGTGGATGGACCCTTTCCTATCAGGGGTGTGTGGCTTTAGGGAGTGACTTCGAGCTGGGCAGCACCAGTCCTCCCTGAGGGTGATGACGGGGGACATTCTGGGTCCCCTGAGCACATGGGGCTTGCAGAGGGCTTCCGCCTGCAGGCTCTGGAGCCGGAACACCTGCACCGGGGGTCGGCTGTGTGACCTTGGCTGACTTACTCAACCTTCCTATGCTCTGTGGTTGTGCCTGTCAAACAGGAGACGCTCATAGCTTTCAGGGTTGAGCAGGGTTGAGTGAGCTCATGTCCACAGAAATGCTGAGAGCCGTGCTTGTGCAGGGTAAGGGCCCAGGGACATTGGCTTTGGTCATCTTGCCGTTGGCACTTGGTATGTTCAAGGAGGGATGCATGAATGGTGGTGGCATGGACTCCTGTGTCATCAGTGCCACTGGTCTAAGGATGTGGCCCTTGAGGGGAGGGCTCAAGGGTCTTGCCCCATGACCCTGCAGCCTCTCTTAGGAGAAGGGTGGGCACGTTCTCTCCCAGTGCTGCTGGGGTTGTTAGGAGCCAGGACAAGGGGGGAGGAAGCCGCAACCCCAGGGGGCCTTCGGGGATGCAAAGGCACTGTCGAAAACTGTCACTCACTGATTGTGCCTTGGAACGGGCTCTGGAAGGCTACTGGACATACAGTCATGTTGAGATGGTGACCAATGACCACTGGACAGGTGAGAACAGAAACTCTGCCCTGCCTGGTGACACCCGCCCTCTGTGGGAGGAGGGAAGTGGGGATGCACCCAGGGAAGCCCAGGCTCACCCCAAGGCACGCTCCTGAGACTGTGCCAGGAGGAGGGACCATGGACCTGGGCAGCTTGGTCTGCCCTGGCGACCATCCATGCGTGGCACCTTCTTGCAATGAAATACCATTCAGCAGAACAAAGCAGCTACAGCAAAACAAAACCACAAACCCAGGCGGACACACAGGGACAGACCGAGCTGCACGGGACAACATGCACACACCCAGAAACATAATTGCAAGGGGAAAGAGCCAGACTTCAAAGAAAACTGACTGTAGGTTCCATTTATATGACATTCGAGCACAGACAAAACTGTACTATATTTTTAGGGCTGCAAAATTAGATAGTAAATCTCCAAAGAGAAGAGAAGGAGGCAATCACCCCAGGAGCCTAGCCGGTGGTTATCTCCGGGAGGGACACACAAGGCTGGCATCGGGGCAGCAGTGGGCCGTTGACCTGGGCACTGGGCACGGGGATGTTCTCTCTGTGACACTCCCATGTGTCCTTGTGTGTTGTGTTTCACAGTGAAAGTAACGTCAGAAGTTAAGACATATGGGGAGGGAGGCCGTGTGAGCACCCTCGGAAGACACCAGGACACCTGGAAGGGCCCTGGGTCATGGGGAGAGCCAGGTCTTTGGATGGAGACGGAGCTGGGCTGAGCCTGACCTAGGCCTCTTGCAGTCAGGAGCAGGGCTGACACCCCACAGATGGCATGGCACTGCCAGTCCTCCAGACAGCCAGGGGCAGAAACCAAGGCCACCGTCCCCCGCTTCCTGCACATCCACGCCACCTCCCATTGAGAGGTGGTTAATTTCCCCTCCCCTGGTCCCCAAGGATGTCAGTCAATAAAACGTGGTCAAAGCAACGTCCAGGCCCTGCCGAGCTCCTCCTCAGGTCATGTGGGAGGGCTTCCTGGGACGTTGGCCGCTGGGCCCTGGTCCTTGGTCCCAGAGCCTGGTCTTCCTGGGCCCACAGCGTGTGCCTCTGGCTACTGGAGAAGGTGCTGAAGACCACCTGGGCAGGCGTCTTGCTGAGGGAGGGGACTGGGTCAGTTCAACCAGCTCTCACTGGGAGCAGGCTGTCCTCTTTCTGCAGAATTCCCACCTGTGGACGAGCCCAGATGAGGCTGGGGTGCTGGTCGAGGTGGGGCTTACGCAGGTACACGAGGAAGGCTGGAGGCTCTTGGTGCCCGTCTGTGGGAAGGGCAGAGGGTCCAATGCCAGGCAGCCTTGGTGCTCTGGTGAAGCCACAGCAGGCCCCGATCTGCCAGCCTGTGAGGGGGTGAGGATAAGCCAGATCCCGCCCTCGTGTGGTAAAGGCCCAAGAAGGACAGAAGGGGAGGGAGGAGACGTTGCTCTCTCTGGCTGCCTGCGACATTGGTCTTCTGCTCTTGAATTGGAATGGACAGCAGTGGCCTTTGTGGTCCTCAGGCCTTTGGAGTCAGACTGAACCCACACCACCAGCTCTGCTGGGTCTCCAGCTTGCCCATGGTGGCCCTTCTCAGCCCCCATAATCGCACATCTGTTCCCATAATCTCGCTGTCTCCGCAGCCAGAGTGAAGGTACCCCCAGACTGTAGGAGTCCATCCTGCAGAGGCACCAGTACATAGAACACCTGGAGCCAACGTCTCCCGTGGTTGTGTTTCTTGAGTGCATCCCGATCTCTTTGATTTCAGGGGAAATCACAGGGGAGGATTTCTTAGATGAGACGTGATGAGGGTGCAAGGAGAACTAGTCAGTTCACCTGTGTTAAAATGAAAGACCTCTGATCATCCAAAAGTGCCAAGAACAAAACCAGACGGCCAGCGCGGAGGAGACGCTCAAACGCGTACGATGGCGGCAGATCCAGAGTCTGTTGGGGGTTCCAACCAGACAATAAGAAGACTCACGCTCCCCTAGAGGGAGAATGAGCCAAGCATCAGGACAGGAAGTGCCCCAGAGCACCCAAATCTGGGCCACAGCACCCTGAGCTCGGGGCTTGTCCTCGCACGAGCTGGGCCCTGGTGAAATGGCCATTTGCAGGTCACACAGGCGGCTGTGGGGCTTTCATATGGTTCCTTCCCAGCAACCAGGGAAGCCCTGGGTACAACACATGAGCTGCCCCGTCCCCACACATGATCGCCAGGAAGCACAGTCTGAAAATGCCACTTGCTGGCGAAGACGTGGCAGAGTCATGGAGGCTGACGGCTGGGGAGCGGGGTGATGGCCTGGACCTGAAGAAGGGCTCCCCTGTACCCGGGGGTGCCCAACGAGACAGTCACCATGTGGCCCTGCGGCTCCGCCCAGAATGAAAGCCGTCACTGAACAACTGCATGCTCGCGTCCACACTGGCATTGTTGGTAATGGCCAGGATGTGGAAAGAGCCCAAGTGCCCACCAGTTAAGGAGCATCAAGGAAATGGGCGGTAGCCACACAGCAGCTGAGATGAAGCCCCTGCCACCTCCACCTGGGGGCTCTGGGGACCTGCCAGGGACACGCTGCCACGTCCCTCGGCTGTGTGGTCCTGTTGGCAGGGACACATGGGCAGGGAATCCAGGGACAGACGGCAGAGCTCTGGTAGCTCAGGGTGGGGACAGCTAGAGAAGCAGGGTCTCCTTCAGAGATGAGAGGCTGTCCTCGGTCCATCGTGGTGATGGCGGAGACGTGATCACACTGCAGATCTCGGAACTGTGGGTTGTAAACGGATGACACGGGTGACCTGGGCGGTAGGTGAATTACGTGTTGATAAGCCCTTAAGACAACAAGCAGCACCGGCCCCTGCTTCCTTCCTAACTTGTCACCCCGATGCCCCGGGGCACCCTGGACAAGCACATTCAAAGGCCAGCAGCAGTAGTGCCTGGTCATGGAAATCCAGAAGCCCCCTATGGGCACCTCACGAGGAAAGGGAATAACCGTGTGCAGGTGGCATCCACCCACGGGGGACTGGGGGTGGTGACGCTGCTGTGTGAACCAGAGCTGCACACGCACACCAACAGGCAACTCAGTACTGGCCAGACCATCGGAGCACAGAGGGTTGGAAAGTCAGACTGGGGGCAGGTCCTGGCTCGCCGGCCTCTCCCCTGACTACGGAGCCCTCCTGACCCTCATGAAAAGGCCTTTGGTCCCCACTGGCCACGCAGGGCTGGATCTGGCTTCCAGAAGCCCCTTCATATGGGCTTGACCAGGCGGTGGATGCTTTCTGGCCACTTCTCACTGGAGGCCAGGGAACTGGACGGTGTCTGAGCCCAGCAGGGGTGGCCAAGGGTCAGCTGCCAGCCCCGAGAACAGGAACGTGTTCACTTTGCAGTGATGGTCACTTTCTGAAAAGAAAATCACATGCCTTTTAGGTTTTCAAACAATGAAGGACTCTAAAAAACGAAGTTAGTGAGAGACTCTATGTCCTGTGTGTCCGGCGGTCACTGCTGTGCGCCAGCCAGAGAGTGCCGTGTGATCCAACCCTGGTGTGCTGGGGCTCCTGTGAGCAGGAAGAGGGACAGGGCACACTGTGCGCGGTGTGTCTCGGCCACACCTTACCCAGACATCGCATCTGACAAGCCTGCACACCTGGGGACAGGACCACTGGGGCTCCTTCACTCTGCCTGGGTGCTGAGGTGGTCAGGCCACGGGACCTCAGCAGGGCTGCTGGCCAAGTACTTCCATGTGGCCCAGGCTTCTCACACCACGCCCAACTCTGGGAGGCAGACATCATACTTGGTGGCTCTGGGCTCTAAAAGCCAGTGGGTCGGCAGACAGAGCAGACACTGAGTGGCCATCGTCACCCAGCTTCAGGTATCATGCACGTCACACTGTCTCTGTGCTCTCTTGGCCAGAACGGCCACAAGCCCACAGATCTGGACAGTCCCCATCTCTAGGTGGAATGGTGGTCAGGTCACACTGCAGGAGACTGGTGGGAGGGAAAGCATGGTCACAGCTGTCCTTGGAAAATGTCATCTCCCTTGTCACATGAGATGCACACCGCCTCTGGGTACTGGCCAGGGAGTGGAGAGATGTCTGGGGCTCTATCTTCCGGTCTTTTATTTACCTTTCTGGAATGTCGTCACTTTCTACCTCCCTCCCCTACTCCACCAAACACCTGTAGAGGAATAAGTTTTACAAACCTACAGTTGGATCCTGCTGAAATCCCCCCAAGGAAGCACTAGTATGCCTCTGAGATCAAGGATTCTGTAGCAGTTGCGTATCGGAGGTGGTTTGGTCATTAATGGGATCGGGATTCTTGCCCCACGTGACTGGGTTGGTTCTCCAGGCACAAACGAGTTCTCGCTCTTGAAGGACCGATTATGTTGAGAGTTGGTTACTAAAAAGCGAAGCCACCTTTCATGTTTCACTTCTACACGCGGCTGCCTCCACTTCCACTTGAAGACCGTGTTATGGAGCAGCATGGGGTCCCACTGAATGTCACCACCTGACTTCCCAGGACCCAGGACCAGGAGCATCAATAAACTATTCTCCTTTATAATTTTCCCAGTCTCAGGTACTCTGTTATAACAACAGAACATGGACTAGACACAGACCTTCAGTCCAGACCACAGCCAACGTGATCACCACCCAGCGATCTACCCAGGTGTGTACTCATTTGTGTGTTTGTGCAACAAATTGTCATAAACAGAAAAGAAAGTTGCTCAAAATGATAGGATGCCATACATTGGTCCTCAAATATTCACGGGTTGGGGAGGTAAATGAGGAGACCTGGCCAGTGCAGTCAACCTCACAGTGGATTGCCTATAACTCACAGTGTCCAGAGCTAGATAGGCCCTTGGAGCTACTGCATGTCCCAAATGGTGCCAGTGCGGGCTGGCTTTTCCACAGGTCCCTGGCAAGATAAACCGAATGAGAGCACGTCTCGAGGATGTCATAAAGCTCCATACAGTGTCCTGAGATCACGTTTTTTCTATTTTATGAGATGGAGGTCTTACAAGATGTTTTCAATTGACACTCCTCAGTTTGCCTCCTGATTTTCAGGGTGGGAATTATGCTGACAGAAAAAGGCCCCAAACCTGGAAGCCTCTGGGATTATCCACCCCTCTCCCTGGTGAAGAGCAAACACCACAAGGCAAAGACCACAAGGCCAGAGGGGCCAGGGACTTGGCCAAGGCCAGGTGGACACCATCAGTCGCTTGTCCATGTGCTCTTGCTCTCTGTGAGTCCCCATGCACAGACAAAGCACCTGCTGTGGATTCAGAGCTGACTCTATATCACCCAGAAGGCTGCAGGTAGCCTGAGGACCGTGACCAAATCCTTGCCCACGCCCACCTGCCACTGTAACCCAGGTCTTACCTTCAGTGCCATCCCTTCTGTCCCTGGATCCCACAAGGTCGTGAGCTTGATGATCTCAAATACCCTGTGTGGCCCTGCCTGGGCCCTCTCCAGCCGGGGCCCCCTTCCCTGCCCTGACCCTGGTGAACAGGACCAAGGCTCCTGGGTGGACCAGTTCCCTGTGACTTCTGGGCTTTGTGCCTGGGCTTCAGTCTCTGCTGGACTCAGGGCTCCCCTCCCCATGCAAGTGGTAGAAGGACTGACATACCTTAGACTTTAGAAGTCAAGGACACACGCTGTCATCTGTGGGCAGACACGGAAAGAGGAGTAAAAAGTGAATACAGTAAACTCACTAATTTCGGGATAGAAAAATTAATTCCATTCACCCACACCTTTAAAAGATTTTAAAACATTTAAAGATGTCATTCATAGTGGTATCAAAACACGTGAAGTTTTCTAAGCTATTAAAAATCATAGAAAGTATCTTGATAGTAAACTAAAAACCTCAGTGGGATAGATGAGAGAAAAGCAAACAACAGCAGGATGTATCGATGCATCGTGTTCATAGGTGGAAGACCCGACCACACGAAGAGGTTCATAGCAAAGGCACCGAGACATCCCTGGAGAAAAGACAGGTGTTTAACAAAGGGTGCTGGGACAACTGCTACCCATATGGCGAAGAAGGAGACTAGACCTTGTCTCTAACCTGCACAAAACCAACTAAAAATGGACCAGAGACCTGGGAATTAGACCAGAAACCACGCAAATCCTAGAGGAAAAAGCAGGGTCAACACTGGAGCTTGTAGACACAGACAACGGCTTCTCCATAGGACCCCTCAGCTCAGGAAATGATGCCAGAGTTAATAGATGGGATGGCATCAAATTAAAAATCTTCTGCACAGCCAAGGAAACAGGAACGTGAAGAGAGAACCCACAGAATAAAAGAGAATCTGCTGTTTGCTCCTCTGACAGAGGACTAACATCCAGATTACATAAAGAACTCAAAGAACTTTGCACCAAAAACCCAGATAGCCCAATTAATAACTGGGCAAATGAACTAAACAGACACTTCTCAAAAGAAGAAATACAAATGGCCAACAAATATGTGAAAAAGCGTTCAGCATCATTAGCAATCAGGGAAATGTAAACCAAAACTACACTGAGATTTCATCTTGCTCCAGTGAGAGTGGTCACGATCAGGAATGCAATAATGATAAATGCTGGAGAGGAGGTGGAGGAAAAGGAGCACTTCTACACTGTTGGAGGGACTGTGAATCCCTGCAGCCACTACGGAAATCAGTGTGAAAGTCCCCCAGAACATTAGGCATGGAGCCACCCTTTGACCTAGCTGTACCACTCCTGGGTATTTATCCTAAAGAATTAAAGTCACAGAGATATATGCACACCCAGGTTTATGGCCACACAATTTGCAGCAGTCCAACTATGGAACGAGCTAAGTATTCACCAACAGATGACTGGATAAAGAAAATGTGGTGTATACACACACTGAGCTTTATTCAGCCATAGAGAAAAGGGAATTATAAGATTTGCAGGAAAATGGATGGATCTGGATAATATCACATTAAGTGAAATAGACCAGACTTTGAAAGTCAAGGGTCAAATGTTTCCTCTCATGTGGAAGCTGGAGAGAGAGAGAGTGAGAGAGAAAGAGAGTAGAAAAAGGGTCTCACGGAAGTAGATGGAGCAGAGTGGAAGGTAGAGGAGGGGAGGGGCTGAGGGAAGGGGAGGGGCCAGGGAAGGGGAGGGGCCAGGGAAGGCAGGTGACTGGCGATGCTGTCCGTGTATCACAACGAAGCCCACTATCAGGTGTCATTATAATGCACCAATTTTTTTAAAAAAGTTTGTTCATCACCAAATTTATCCACTTTTGGTAGAACTGGACCCAGAACCCTGGTTCTTTATAGTAATTTATAAGCTGACTCTAAATTCTACATGGGAGTGTGAAGGGCCAAGGGTAGCCTAGACGGTGTTGGAGGAGAAGCAAAAAGCATTGAAGTTGCTCTACCGCCTTCTAAACTTACCATGGAACCAGGACAAGGGTGGATATTTCCCAAGCACCTCGGGGGGCCGAGGGACCGGAGCACTGGATGGACCAGCCGCACAGTCCCTGGTAGGAGGTGCTGCACCAGGGGCTGGAAGGCAGCCTTGCTAAGCAAAGGGGTCCATCTCCTGGGCACCCATGCAGAAAAAAAAGGTGAGAGAGAGAAGGGGCCTTGGCCCTGACGCTGTCCCCAGCACCACTTCCAGGAGGCTGGAGGAGCCAAGAGCCGTCCACGGGTGGCAAGGCCGTCTCCATGACCCTGGGTGGCAGGCTCTTCAGAGACCACAGGAAGCACAGGATTGCTCTGCAGGTGTCGACACTGGAAATGATAGTCGTCAAGACCTGGCTGGGTGACACAGATAGCCACAGAGCAGAGGAGGACGGGAGGACCCCGTGACCAGCAGGGCTCGGCTTCCAGGCACTGTGTGGAGCACTGTGTAGAACCAGGCGAGTGACAAGTACCTGCTCCCAGAAGAAAAGGGCGGGACACTTGAAAAGGCACTTCAGAAAGAGGGTGTTCAGGGCACACGAAGGCCCCCTTCATCCACCAGGAGGGGGCCCGTTAAACCCCAGTCACCGGAGTGTGGTCCTTCCATGCTTGGAAGGTCATTCAGCCAAGAAAAGGGCCGTGGAGCACACACCACCTCACGGGCAAGCCTGAAGCGTGGCACTAGGTGAAAGAAGCCAGACAGACACCAAGCTCCCATAGCGGGCGACTCCCGTGACATAGAGACAGGAAGGAGACTGTGGGCTGGGCTGGGAGGGACGGGAGAGCTGGCTCAGTGGGCGGGTTTGGCTGCAGCGACGGAACATTCCGGAACTGTAGAGAAGAGGGGACCATGCAAATGGTGAATGGACTAACGCCATGAGATTGTGCACCTGAAAACGGATGATTTTATGATATGTCAATTCCGCCTCAATGAACATTTGAAACAAAACACAACAGACCACAGTGACACACTCCTCCAAAATGGCTCCCGCTAACAAGGGCCGACCAACCCTGGGTAGTGGGAAAGTGGAGACACCGGAACTCTCTCGTGCTGCAGTGGCCGCGTGACTCCAGCAACCACTGTGACTTTACTTACTAAAGCCGACGCTATGCCAGCTCTGGACTAGCAACCTCGGACGTGAGCCGTGGGAGCGCGGTGTCTAACGAGACGTGTGTTGAGAGCATTCACGGAGGCCTCGTCGGAGCACCCAGCCGGAAATCCCAAATGCCCGTCAACAGGACAGTGAGTCCGCAAGCTGCTGTGTGCCTGAGCCCAGGACCACTCCAGAGTGGCAGAGCGGTGCTGGGGCACCTGCAGGGCGGGCTCTCGCGAGAACACTGCAGTCTGCCAGGCTGGAGTCAGGGCCGTGGCCACCCTTGGCGAGGGGCAGGGACCGGTCTGGGAACTTCCAAGACAGCTTGCAGCACAGGATCAGATAGGACCAGTGGGAACACAGGAGGCAGCTGTGGGCCATGGCCAACCCCTGCGGGGGCAGAGGCCGAGCAGGGAGACCCCGCTGTGTCTCCAGGGAAAGCTCCCAGCTGTCCCACTCTCCCATTCAGTCCCCGCCAGGACTGCCCTGTGCCCTGGGTATCGCAGGCTCTGGCTGTGCCTGGTCCACAGCCAGGCTTCATAGGGCAGCGGCCTTGGGCCTACATGTGTTCAGGCACCCCCTGGGTCCTGGAAGGTGTCCCTCCTATGGGGGGACACCAGTAAAGGATTCCACTGATTGGACACCACCAGACTTTGTGCCTCCATGACCCTTGGCGTGGACCTCATGGGCATCCTGTCCCTAAGGAGAGGAGAGGGCACTGGACTGGGTGAGTTGCAGGGGCCCAGGACTTGAGGGGGCTTCTGTGGGAGCCGCCCTCCTGGGTGGAAGATCTGCTCAGCCATCCTCCCCTCTCTGTGAGCTCATAGCCACACTCTCCCCCACAGTTGTTCCGTTCTGCTCTGGGGCCTCCCCTTCGCGGCAGGTGGCCCTGGCTGGCCTCATCTCATACAGAATCTGCACCCCACTGGAACACCGCCAGTCTGGGAGCTGTTTCTGGACTGTCCAGAAGCATCATCCGACCACCTGCCTTCCTGGTATCTGGGAGGAGGGTGATAGGCTGGGAGGCAGGGAGGTCACCCAGCAGCACAGAGTGTGCACTGTCCTCTGGGCACTGGTGGCTGTACCCTGGTGATGGGCTGTAAGGGCTGATGCCGACATGCTGGCCTGGAGGGCCAGCATGGAGGTGACCTGCACCGTGTCACCTCACCTGAGGATCCCAGAGTGACATCTGAGGGTCCTGCTCCCCACGTGACCTGCCCGGGGCGTGACAAAATCGTTGAAGAAGCCTTGGCCTTTGGAGACAGGCTGAGTAATTAGGAGGAGTCTCAGGGGAGCTCAGAGGGCCCGGACAGACAGCTGGAGTGGCTGCACAGCCCTCTCCGGGGAGTCCCTGGGCAGCTGGCTCCAACCCTGAACTTCATTCTGGTCCTTAGATGCTGCCCATAAGCAGAGGGGCCTGGGCTGTGTGCTCCCTGGGACGCTCTATCCTGGTGCCTGGATGTCTGCTGGCCTCCTTCAGATCTCAACTGACATGTCACCAGCCCTGGGAAGATTGTCCCTCCCAAGCCCACTCCAGACATGACTGGCCTTTGCTCCCAGGCCCCTGGTACTGACTGGGCTTTATATTTCCCAATTTGCGTGTGTCTCCCCTGCAGCCTGAGCGTGTCCTGCGGCCACTGCTCTGTCTTCCCTGTACTCCCGGGGCCTGCTGCTCCGAACCCCAGTGTACGGTGATCCCAGGAGAAAAGCGCCTCACTGTGCCAGGAGAGTCCAGGGGCTCCCAGAGGCCAGAGGACCTCCCTAGGGCACCTTTTCTGGAAGGAGGGAGCCCGTGCAAGGAGGTTGTGTGGGTTTACGAAGCAAAATGAAGGGCCAGCCTCGCTCAGGATGAATGGCCACAGGATCAAGGTGACCACTATGACGAAGCAGGTCCCAGGACCCAGCATCAGTGGGTGCCAAGGTGATGAGGGACAAATACAGGGGAAGGGTAAACTAGACCCACTGATTCCCCACAGCCCTGTGGTCACTACCCCGTCTCCAGATGAGGACACTGAGGCTCAGGGAAGCCAGGGAGTTCCTTCTGGAATTTTCTACCTCAGGAGTCTTGGGACAGCCTTCCAACGTTACTGAAGGAAAGTGGGGGACAGGCTGAGTGAGTGTGCCCCCATTGTCCCTGCGGCTATGTGGGCAGGGCAGGGCAGGGCAGGGCTGTGATGCCACCTCTGGGCATGGTCTAGTGGACACAGGCCCCAGAGGAGAGCTGTGTGTCCCTCCTGGGTCCCCACCTGCTCCTGCCAGGCCTGCCCATGGACGCTCCCTTAGAGTATCCCAGGCTGCTCAGATGGCACTGTGCATGGTGCACACCCCAGGGACATTGTCTCAGGGCCTTATTGCTGCTGTGTGGCGGCTACAGCACCCTGAGCCCGTTTGCTCCCCTGTGCTCGGGGGATGGGCTTGCCAGAGGCTTGGACGCACACAGTAGACAGAAACTTCCGGACTCTTCTTGCCCATCCTCCCAGCTCTGGGAAGGCAGGCCCCAGCCAGCGAGAGGCCTGAAGGGATCCTGACCTCCGGCCATTTCCTCTGACCCAGAGAGGCCCTTGGCCCTGGCCTCACTGCCCTGCTCCTGCTGGGTCTGGCAGTGTGGTGGGAAAACCCCTCATCCGGGCTCCTGAGCTGAGGCCCAGCCTGTCCTTCTGCAGGTCACTGACTCCTGGGCTCCTTCTGTAGAATGCTGTCTCCACAGGCTGCTTCCCCGGGCTGGACAGAGGCTGCCACCTCGGCCAGAGCCCCCGGAGGTGGTTGTCCTGAGTCCCCCTCTTGCCAATCTGTGGTTCTTGACCACTCTGGGGGTTCCGGGCACTCTGGTGTGTCGGGGCGTAACTGATGGGTGGCAGATAGACACACGCACTCTTGAGATGTGGCAGGGAGCATGTGGAGCTGGAAGCGGCTCTGCAGAGGGTGCAGCTTGGCCCTGGCTGAGGCCCTGTCCAGGGAAGGGGAAGGGGCGGGCTGTCAGGAGGGTACGTGTGAAGCACCTGCTCCCGGTGCCCTGGGAGCAACTTTGCATGGCCCCCAGCAGAGCCCTCTGAATGCCCGGGTGCCGCACTGGCCTGGGTGGCCGTGGCTCAACCAGCCCCAGGCTTATAGTTGGCCACAAACCCCGAGAGGACCCGCGGTCCCCGGCTGCCAGCCCACGAGCTGCTTTCAACCCGTCTGTTGTGCCCTCTGCGTGCCAACCACCCCGTCCTGAGTGTAGGCTATCCACGTCGCTCTGCGGGCAGGCCCAGCATGACGCCTGCACCGGCGTGGGTGAGTCACGGCTGATGGCACGGGGTTTGAGGACACCTTCCTCCTCTCCCGAGCTCACTCTCAGCCTGGCCCTGGCCTTGCCTGTGCCTCCCCTGCCTGCCCATCCCGGCCTCCCTTTGGCAGGGAGGGAGGGAGCCTTTACTCTGCCTCCGAGGACGGTATATAGTGACAGACCCACATCTGCTCTGACTCACTTTGCAAACATCCTCCACAGCCGGCTGCACCGCGCCCCCACCCCCAGCCTGGCCACGAGGTCCCCCGGGTTCCCAGGCTCAGGCCAGGCTTGTGCAATGTGAGGCCCAGGACCTGGCACCCCACACAGACCTGCTGCAGCAGACGTGCAGGCCCACGGTGAGCTGGCTGGCCTGTGGGGCTCTGGAGCTCACCCAGGGTGACCACGGAAGCTGCTGGAGCCAGGGTTGTCCTGAGAGCAACGACCCCTCTGTCTGCTCTCGGGTCTGAGAGGTCCTGTCCCCACCTTCCTCAGTTGGCCCACCCAGGACACCCTTAGAGTGGCTGAGCAGGAATCACCCACAGGACAGTGCAGAAAGCCAGGGGCACAGGACGGGTTCTGCTGTCCTCACCCTCAGCCTCCCCCGGCCCCTCCTGCACTCCCATCTGATCTCATTCTTGACCTGCAGCCAGGGCTAAGCCAGCATGGTCCTCGGGACAAGCCCCAGCTCCTCAGCAGAGATGAGACCCGCTTCACCTGGGCTCTGCCTGCCCCCTCCGCCAGGGCCACGCGGCCTCCTTACGTCCCGAGGATGGCCTGTGGGCATGTGCCCTCGTGCTCTGCCCTCCAGCAGCCTTTATGGATGGCCTCCCATGCTCTGGGCCTCCCTGGCCCCCAGCCCCATGGTGCTGGCCTGGGTTCAGCTGGCAGCCCTGGGACCTCACCTTACACCTCTGCCCACCCCTCCCCCCTTGCCCACCCCCCACCAAGTGTGGGCCCCACCACTGGCTCCCTGCCGTCCTGCCTCCAGTGCCCTGACTCTCAAGACCCGCTGTCTTCTGGGTGCTGTGGAGGCCAGCTCTACCTCTGGGCACCCTGGCCACTTGACCATGACCACCTGCCCTCATCTCCTCCACCCGGTTACTCAGAGGCCCTGATTGTGCCCCTCCCTCCCACCACCTGCTTTAACGTCCCCTCTTGCTCCTCTCTTGGGTCTCATCATAGAATGTGCTCCACAGTGTTGGTTGAATGACTGACTCAATAAGCAGTCTCCAGGGAGCCCTTGAGGCCTGGGTCTCCGTAAAGAATGTGCAGGTACTGTCCCCCCAGTGTCAGGCCCGTGTGAACTTCCTGATGGTCCCACAGTGAGAAGGGCCATTGAGATGGGCCCCGGGGAGCCGCAGGAGCACTGCTGTGGCCGTGGGGTGCTCAGGGAGAAGCACAGATGAGGCTGTTGCTCCAGGTGTCTGTTCAGCACGCCAGGGACCCACTCCTTCCCCTGTGCACCCCACCCTCAGCCACCTGCTCCAGGAAGGAGGGGCCGTGGGCCCCGTGCAGGCCTCCCCCCGGGGCACCCAGTCTGTACCCATCAGCCGCCCTCGAAGCTCCCCTCTAGCCACTCCACCCTCTCAGGCCTGGACCTGGACCTTCCTGGGCCCCTGCCTGAAGTGCCAGTGCCCCGTCCTGTCCCAGGAGCTGGGGGCTCTGCCCACCTCCTACTCACCCCCCCACAGGTGCACCTCCAGCCGTGTGGAGGACCGCCCGCTGAGTCCTCAAAGTCCCTGTGCTGAAGCCCTAACCGCATGGGACGGCATGGAGGTTGTACCTTTGGAGGGAGTTGGGGTCAGATGGGGTCACGAGGGAGGGGCCTCAGGGTGGGACCAGTGCCCCCCAAAGAGGAGGCACCAGAGCTTGCTCTCCCTACTCCCTGGGAGCTGCGCCCGGAAGATGGAGGTCCAAGACCCGCTGGGTTGGGTTTTGCCACCTGCAGGGATTCCTTACGGCAGCCGAGTGGACCAGGGCTCTTCTCCCTGGACTCCTCTCCGGGCCACCATGCAGGGTACCCTCCCTCTCCCAGCCAGCTGGGTGCTCCCTGTCAGGATCCCAGGGCACCTGCTCATGGGAGCGGGAGTCAGACTTGTTGAGGGTGCTGGCACCCGGCACAGAAGCCCCAAGGACGGGCTCCAAGGGCGACGGGGACCTGCGCCACCCACTGTGGTGCCCACGCCCCCTGCTGCTGTCCCTCTGGAGGGGCACAGCATGGGACTAGAGTGAGGGCACCTGAGATGGCCTCGGGTGGCTCAGCATGGAGGACAGATGAGCTGAGGACACACGCAGCCTCGGGGACACTGGGGTCACCTCCTGAGTGCCACACACGCCATTTGACCTTGGCCAAGTTGCTCCTGCTCTCTGGGTCTCTGGAATCATCCCTAAGCTACAGGTGACATGGGGCCCCCGGCTGCAGGCTGCGCTGGCCCTTCAGGTGCTGGCACTCAGTGTGCAAGCAGGTGCTCCCCTCGGCTCTGCCCTGGGGGTGTCGACGTCAGGCGAGGGCTCACCCAGCTGTACTCAGCCATCGGCCAGTGCAGGGCCGAGGTTTCCCCGATGAACTGGACGCAGCCTCTGCTCCTGCCTGAGTGTCCAGACTGGTTCTCCTGACGTGGCCCTGTGGGGACAGGCTCTGCCTGGCCAGCACCCTCTGAGGATTACGTCCACGTGTCAGCTGGATGGGGCTGCAGGATGCCCAGAGAGCCAGGAGAGTGCTGTTTCTGGGCGTCCCTGCCAGGCGTTTCTAGAGAGACTGGCACTGAATCCGTGGGTGATGCGGTGGGCACTGTCCAGTCTATTGAGGACCTGAGCAGAGGGAAGGCAGAGAGAGCTGACCTCCGTCTTGTCTCAAGCTGGACATTGGGCTCCTCCTGCCTGTGGACACTCGAGGCCCAGGCTCTGGTTCCCTGTGGAACCCCGGCCTGCTGGAGGGCCATTGTGGAGCCCACCCCACCTGGACATGTGCTGCTGAGACCCAGTCCCCGGGGTTAGCAAGGGCTCCACCCCCGGAGCAGGTGGCACAGACACCAGGTGGCCCACTGAGGGACATCAGAGCACATATGATCACCAGTTGCCCATGGCTTGCTCACCAAGTGCTGTCCTATGTCAGAGCACCAGTGCTGGACAGACAAAGGGCACTCGTCCCCCAAAGCACCTTGGTTTTGGGGCCTGGTCCTACTGAAGTTCTGGGTTTCAGTTTTCCAACCATAGTCTTGCCTTAGTGCCCCAGTCCTGCCCTCCTTGAGGACAGAGAGCTCTCCCTAACTGGCCAGGCCCAGGTTCACCGTGGATGGCCGTGCAGGCTGTCGCGGCCCAGCTGCAGGAATGTGTCCAGGGACCACAGTGGTGCATCCTCTAGAGCTGTTCAGGGATGACCTGCATCTCCTGGGCAGGGTCCCAGCTGAGTACTCCCCCATTCCCACCCAGTGCACTGGGGATCCCCGGTGGCTAAGGGTGACCCATGGTACTTCCCACTGCGATGCTTGTTGATTCAGTTCAGTGGCTGCGAGAGAGCCACTCTGTTCCACGACCCTGTGTCTTCGCCCAGCTGGTCTTTGTACCCAGATAGCCAAGAGTTTAAGGGGAAAGTCCAGAGTAAGAATCAGGAAGCTGGACAGGACTGGAGCCTCCTGTCCCCCACTGCCTCAGTTCCACTGGCTGATCCTCCGTGGTCTCTGCTCGTTCTAAGCTCGGGCTCTACCATCCCGGGCCAGTCCAGAGCGGCATCCGGACGGGAGCCTGGCGTGGCAGCCACTGTCTTTCCCCTCAGGAAGGTCCTCACCCCTCGGCTGCTCACAGCTGGGCTTCTCACTGGGGGCAGACCCAGCATCTGTCCCGGCTGCCTGCACCCCCGGGGTCCCTGCCTGACCTGGGATCAGGGAGTCTTTCCCTCAGGCTCTGCTCTCGCCCCGCGGGAGAGAAAACACATGGGGTTCTATTCACGGGGAAGGAGCGAGGCCTCGCCCACCTCTGTCCCCGTCTTCAAACCTCCTAGCCTGGAAAACTACCCAGACAAAACGCCATCAGAAGCACGCGAGCGTCTCCGTCCCGTATGGTCCCCGCCTCTGGTGAGTGAGCAGTGTGGGCTCTGTCCCAGGGGCTTCAGAATGGTGGCAGTCAAGGCCCGGCAGATGGCTGCTGGGGAAGAGCCGCAGTGAGTGTGGAACTTTGATGGGCCCTAGCGCTTCACCAGGGCACTCACGTTCCTCTTGCTCCCAGGATGGACCTGCCCGACCAGAAGGGCCGGGAGATGGAGCTGTGGACTCCCCAGAGCGCCGTGTGCTCTGCTGTCTGGGTCACGGCCCAGGGCATGTCCTCGCTGGGCAGGCTCAGAGGAGAGTGCAGGGAACATGCGGCCTTGGAAGAGCGAGGTGCTTGGCCTGCCGCGCCCACCGCGGTTCCAGGGAGTCTGCGATCGTCATTAGCCTGCTGGTCTCCGACCAGGGGACACCGCCAGCTTGTGGACCGGCTTCCTGAACAGAGGAGACAGCAGCCTCCATGAGGCGCATGTTCCATGAGCTGGGAGGCCTCTGGGCTCTGGGGGAGTTGTCGTGCCAAGGGTCTCAGGTCCGCTCCAGAGAGGTGGGTCCGACATCGCGCCTGCTGGTCTGGCCCCAAGCAGAAGGGCGCGCTTCTCTCCCACAGCACCCAACAGGTGGCTCCCAAGGCTCCAAGCCGCAGCCAGCTGGGCTCCAAATCAGTTGTGCTGCTCCCTGGGGAGCAGGGGACAGAGAGAGTGGGGAACAGGGAGAGTGGGGGACGGAGATGAGGCAGAGACAGAGGGAGAGGGAGAGAGAGACAGAGGCAGAGACAGGGAGAGACAGGAACGGGGCAGAGACAGAGGTGCTGACAGGTAGAGACAGAGATACACAGGGAGAGGCAGAGACAGAGAGAGAGAGAAGCAGAGACAGAGAGAGAGGCAGAGACAGAGAGAGAGGCAGAGACAGAGAGAAAGGGGGGGCAGAGACACACAGAGACAGAGACAGAGGCAGAGGCAGAGAGAGAGGCAGAGACAGAGATACACAGGGAGAGGCAGAGACAGAGAGAGGCAGAGACAGAGAGAGAGAAAGGGGGGGCAGAGACACACAGAGATAGAGACAGAGAGAGACAGAGGCAGAGGCAGAGAGAGACAGAGGCAGAGGCAGAGAGAGAGGCAGAGACAGAGATACACAGGGAGAGGCAGAGACAGAGAAAGAAAGAGGGGGCAGAGACACACAGAGGCAGAGACAGAGGGAGACAGAGGCAGAGGCAGAGAGAGACAGAGGCAGAGAGGACAGAGGGAGAGATGGCCGAGCACAGGTGCTGGGCTGCGGGGGCTCAGGGCTGGAAGCCAGGTCCCCCTCCTGACTTCTGCCCCATGGTGAGGTTCTGAAAGATGGGGGCAGTGAGGCCACCCTTCCTTCATAAAGGAGTGTCCTTTGTGTCCCTGAGCAGTCAGGTCTGGGCCTCCATCAGGTGACAAGAGTCCACAGCAGCCCTAGAGGAGTGAACGGGCCCTGCCTGGGCAGCAGGAGTTGGCCTGGCACCGCTGTGTGGCCACACCTGGGCATCTATACACCTGGGCACCTGGGCACGTGCCCGCTCCTCAGCTTCTCAGGGGAGCATGGTCATATTCCTGTCCTCACTGCCCGGCTGCCCAGCTTCTGGGCAAGGGCCGTAGTGCTTTGGCCTAGAAGTGGCCCTTGCCCATGTGACTGGCATTGGCCCATGAAGCAGGCCCTCTCACTTCTGAGCAGAGGCAAAGGCAGAAGGAGCCACCCCCCACCACCACCACCTTGGCAAAGGCCATATCCCTGGGCCAGAGCCACAGTGGCTGGGATGGCCAGCGAAGGCTTCAGGAGACGCAGCACCCCCCTGCTGTCCAGGTGCCTAGAGGGGCCTCCCCAGTACGGCTGAGCCTGTGTCCATGAGTGCAGTGTGTTTATGTCCCCACGAGATGAGCCAAGCGTGACTAGTGAGCGACAGCCCAAGGTCAGCCGAGCTCTGCCCAGGCCTCCTGCCCTGAGGTCGGGGAGCTCTGAGGACCTGGGTGGGGGCTGTCCGTTCCCCATGGGCAGCGCTTGCCTCTTTCCTCAGGTTCCTGTCCCCATGGGATGGGGAGGGTCTTTACATCAGAGGAGAAGGTGAGTGGACCCAAGACCTCTCTGCAGCACGAGATGCCCCCTGGAGCAGCATCCAGCCAACCCGGGAAGACACGGGTGGTGACTACACTCTGTACCTCAGAGTGGCCCTCTGTGTGTGATGGCTGCAGTAAAGCAGCCTTGGTGGCCCTCTGGGAGCACTTCTGAAGGATGTATCCCTGCGGTGCCAGGTGACAAGACTCTGTCAGGGTGGCAGGGAAGAGGGGACCATGACGGGCTCATCCAGGATAGTCCTTGGGGATTTGGTTATGAGACTGAGCATCCTGAAGGTCACACAGGAGCAGACGCTGACAGCTAAACTTCCTAGAGTAGACGAGGGCATGAAGTCTGTGTTGTGTGGCCTGTGGGGACCTGGTGAGGAGGGTCCCCTTTCTCTGATTGGGCCTTGTTTTTTGTTTGCAAAAGGGAGAAATGGGCATTCGTCTCTGGAGGCTCCTTACCATCACCGGGGGGACGGGACTTCCTTCTGCTGTGAGCTGTGGGACCCCCCCGCACCCCTGCTGGCCCCCTGCCCACACCCGGGATATCTTGCCTGATAATTCACTGAAGGTCCCTGTGTGCTTGGGGACCTGCGGTGAATTATCAGGCAAGAAAATTTTTATTTCCAGGGGTGCTCCCTGTTCCATCCTGACTCTCCTTGGAGAAATGCAGATGGGATCTGGGAGCCGCACTTGGGGTGTAGATGGTGAACTGCATGGGTACGGATTCCTGGGACCCCTGTGGGTGCGTGACGAAGGCAGCACTGTCCCCGCCCCAGAGAGTGGGAAGCGCAGCAGCTTCTGGAACAGCCCCCGGCGGCCCCGCCACCGCGCCTGGGTGGGCCCCAAGCCTCAGTCGGCTTTGCTTCGGCAACTTTTTCCAAAGGCAAAGCGTGATTCACAGCCAGTGGAATTTCTGAAACCCGAGAGCTGAGGTACCGTCTGCGTTTCTGAGCGGTCCCGGCTCCCACCTTTGGGGGCAGCCTGGAGAGGAAATGGGGGACACACACTGCATTCTTCCTACATGAAGCACTGTCCTTATCGTGGAAAGCAGGGGCAAATAGCCCCAGCGACTCCCGCCTCGCAGCTGGCTCTCTTAAAATCCACTCAGATGCATTTTGTTGGACAAGCCCAGTGATGGTCTGGCCACAGCACGGCTCAGCCTGTAACATCGCCGTTTCCTGGCAAATGCCACGGTTCCCTCTTCTTCCCACACTGTCCCCTTCTCTTCTTGCAGAAAGAGTTGTGGTTAGGGACGAGGCGGGCCCACCTCCACGCCGGCTGCCCGCCGGCCAAGTCTCCTGAACAAGGCACTCCCTGTAGGACTCATGTTCATAGCATGTTCTCAGGACCTGGTAAAGGGACGAAGGGCCCGGCCTGGCTAATTGCTACTGGAGTTCCACACGACACCACAACATGTGGTCTCCTGTGCCTTTATCTGCTGTGCTGGACAGCCGGGACTGGGCGGGGTGGCATGGCCCTGGCCTGAGCTTGGAGGCATGGGAGATAAAGGACAGAGAGGCAGCGGCCTCCTTGGCCTCGGAGTGACCAGAGAGCAACAAGGCTGCATTGTGAAGGGCACAATGGCACAGCTCTCTACTTCTGAATGTGGAGGGCCACAGGGAGAGTGACCAGCAGGCACTGCCACCAAGAGGGACTTGATGGGGAGCACACCCCCATGGGAATGTGTGAGGGTGAAGGCAGAGGATGGCAGATCAGCCTGGTGGAAGTGGAACCCCAGGTGACCAAGGTGGCCATGCAGCAGGGGATGTTCCTGAGGCTGGATTCTGAGCCACTTTTTTGTAGGCTTAACGTGGACATCGACTTGGGACTCAGCAGACACTGATGGTGTCTGAAAGGAAGGAAGAAAGACAGGCTGGAGGGACTGGGGGGAGGGAGGAGAGGGACGGGGAGGGAGGACTTTCCAGGAAACACAGCCTCTAATCCGCTTCTCCCCGGCTCCTTCACGGGGTCCTGGAATGCTGGCCCTTGGGAGGTGCGTGATGTCTTGGCCCCAGAGCCTGCTCCCCGTGGAGGTGGGGAGAGCCACGGCACAGCACCCCCGGCCCTCAGAGCCCTCCAGATGCCGGAGCCCGCAGGACCCCTCCAGGGTCTCCCCCTGCAGCCCGAGGAGGGCCTCTCATTTCTCCAGTTTGCCAAAATCCCATGTTGTAGGGAAAGCGCAGGCCACTGTGCAGGGCCAAGCTGTTTCCAGGAGCTGGAATTTGGAGTGAGTTCACTGTGGAATTAAAATTCCATTCATGCACACTCAACTTCAACTTCAATTTCCTCCTCAAGCCCCGTCCTCCCCCGTCCCCACCCCCACCCATTGGGGTCCCATGTGCTTTACTGCACACGCACAGAGATCCCGGCTGGAGCGCCACGGTGGGTGTGCAGGGGAGCCCCGCCTGGTCACTCCTGCTGCAGCCTGGGCAATTTCCTGCAGCTGGATGCTACTCAAAGCCTGGTTTTTATCCCCCTTCCCTTCATTAAACCAGATACGGACAAGACTTAGGGCATGACTCATCCTGAGGCCAGGCTCCCTCCAGCTGGGAAGCTGTGGAGTCAAACAGTTCCACGCTCCAGAAACGGCCGGGGACAGATGCTCCCCTTCCAGGGGAGAAGTAAGAGAAAGGCGGGATCTGGCCCTGGGTATGAAACCCAACAGGGCCCCCCCCATCTCCAGATTTATGAGTATTCTTCTTTGACTCCAAGTCCCACTTCTGAACACACTGGGTCCGGTGGCCCCCCCATGGCCCTTCTGTGTGGCTCTGCTAGATGCAGCCTCCCATGTGGCCCCAAGTCACACGACTGTGGCTGACCCCACCCTGAGGTGGTCCTGTGCTTGGGTCAAGCTCCTGAGGCTCCATGTGGCCCTCTGCTTTGAAGTCTGGGTGGAAGGTGGCTGTAGTCCAAAGGCTCGTGCATATTGCCAGCTGGGAGGTGGCACGGAGCACACGCAGCCTGCTTTACCTGCTCTTGAGTGTCTCTGGTCATTCCTTGGCTTGGTGGTCTATTTCTTTGTGGCTTTGAACAGCATTCTGTTACCTGGAGGCATCATGGTGTGTGCACCCAGGTCCCTGCTGGAGGACATCTTGGTTGCTTCCCAGTTTCAGCAACAATGAATGAAGATGCGGACGTCCAGGTGCAAGTGTTCGTGTGGCTGAGTTCCGGGGAGTGGCTCCTTTGCCTGGCTATGGCACATTTAGTTTTGTGAGAAATGGTCACACTCTCTCCCAAAGCTGTGCTATTTTTGCATTCCCAGCAGGAAGGGATGAGAATTCCCGCCACCCAGCATCCCTATCCACAGGAGGCACTGTCAGTGTCTCGGCTTTTGGCCACTGTCACTGGTGTGTGGTGGCACCTCACTGTTGGCTTGGCTCACAATGCCCTAATGACGTGTAATGCTGGACATTTGTGTGTCTTCCTTCCGTCGGGTCTGTTGCCCATACTCACGTTGGTGGTTTCCTTGTTGTGAGTTTAAGAGGTCTCGTATGTTTTGGAAAGCGATCCTTTATCATGTTTCTTTTGCAAACATTTCCTCGCAGCCTTCTCTTCTTACTCCCTGGCACCGTCTTTCGCAGAGCGAGAGTTCCGGCTGTGAATGAGCTTCGACTTGGGGGTTCCTGCCTCTGGGGCTGTGCCTCAGGAGTCAACGCAGCACCCAGGATGGCCGGGTTTCCCCTGTATCTCCTGGAAGTCCCACAGGCTTGTGTTCTACGTGGGGGGCTGGGACCTGCCTTGAGCTGGTCCTTGTGGAGGGGGGCCAGTGCCTGGAGTCGTCTTTGTACTTGTGGGTGTCTGGTGTTGGACCTGGTGAGTGGTTCCCTTGCTGCACCACTGCCCTTGCTCCTTCCTCCAACGCCTGGCTCTGCACGTCTGTCTCGCCAGGGCCACATTCTTGGGAAAGACCTAATGCGTAGGCAGCTTCTGTTATTGGATAGGGCTTTGTGGTTGCTCCTGTTTCTCCGTCACGCTCTCTTGACCTCAGCTGATCTACCTGCAGGGCCAGGGCACTGGATGCTTCCCAGCTCCTGAGACATCATGCCAGGAGACGCCCAGACCTTGCCCACGATGGTGTGGTCACTAAACACCCAGGGGGTCTAGAAGCTTGCTTGGCGATGTATGCTTCTTTGATTATCAGTGAACTTGAGAATTTCTTTCAAAAGTCTGTTGAGCATTTTGGTGTCAATTTTCTGTTTGTGTCATTTTAGCCTTGTATATTAATTTGCAGTAGTTCCTGTGTTTCACCATATTTCCCCCAATCCGCCTCTGCCGGAGGTTTGATCCGCCACGTTCTCATACGGGCAGAAGTGCAAGTGGTCTTTATTTCACTCTCAGCTTTCTTCCTGCTCTTTCTGGCTGCGTCTGTCTTCCCATGGAGGCTGGTACGTGTCGCCCTCCCCTTTGAACATCCTCTCATGTTTCCATTCTCACCTTTGACTCTTCCGTTCCCCGGGCTGTTCTGTGTGAGGACGACCCTGACTGAACAGCTTCTTACAGTGGCTCCAGTACCCAGCCTCGAGCCTGTGGAGGGGCCCCCCGTGTCCACTGCTCACACGACAGGGCCTCTTCCCGACCTGTCTTTGTTCTTCCTGATCTCGGCTGTGGCATGAGCTGAGGCCACGCACCTGGGATAGCTGGGGGGACGGTCGTGACGCAGCCCACTGTGTGTTTTATCCAGTGCCTGTTAATGCTCTCACCTGGTGATTCTACAAGATTGATTTTAAAATCCTGCTTTGTCAAGGTGCCTTCCATGGCAAAACCCCCACACCAGGACAGGCCTTTCCTCGACACCTGAGGTGAGTGCCCACTTCTGTGTTCATGGCCTCCCAGGGGCAGGGGAACAGCAAAAGGCCAACATCTGCCCATCAGGGAGATTATCGGGAGCCTGCAGAGGTGGCTCATGTCAGTGAGAAAATGAGACACGTCCCCACCATGGCCTGGGGAGGCGCCGTGTGAAGAATTTGGCACTGAGTGGAGAGGAGGAGCTCTCCTGGAATCTGTAGCCAAGGGCCAGCCTGCACAGAGTCTGTGCCATGTTCACAGACCAGGGTGGGCCAAAGAGCCTCACCTGGAGCATCAGGTGGAAATGCAGGAAGGCACCTTGCAGCTCTTTAAAGTAAGAAGTGTTTGCAAATCCCCTCTGGAGAAAATCAACTTCAAATCACGCCTCCAAGTTCTCCCCCAAATAAATCCCTGCCAGGGGTTTCAAGTTCACAGTCAAAATCACATTATGTACGAGGGAAGAGAGCCCTGGAAAGAAGACCCAAATGGAAATAAAATGAAACAACCAGAAGAGCAGGAGCCAAGATACATCACATCTTGGACGTATTAGACAATGAACGCGTGGTTAAGGCAGAAAGAGGAGATCGGAACCGACCGAGGAGCAAGGCGAACTGAAAAGAGCCAAGAAAATCACTAAAATGGAAAACATCTTAAATGAAATGAAAAACTCCGTGGCTGGGTTAGACCCTACATCAGACACAAGTGAGGAGGGGTTAACGGCAGGGAGATGGAGCTGAAGAAGTCCAGAGAGAAACAGGGCAGGAGAGAGAAGAGAGGGACAAGGAATCATGGCATAAGGTGAGAGGGCTTAACCCACATCTGTCAGAGGAGCAGCAGGAAGAGGCCACGCCTGGTGAGACCAGGGCCAGGATCTCCCAGGATGCATACGAGACCCTGATGGCCATACTCACCAAGCCAGTTCAACACAAGCAGGACAGATAAACGTCACTGCATGACGAGAGACCTGAATGGAAAGGCAGAGCCCCAACGACCAAGAGATGGCTTAAAACACCAGAGGGAAAAGACAGTCCCCACAAGGCATGCCCACTGGACCAGGTCCAGATCTTTCTACGTCAGCAGTGGGACCCTGAGAAGTGGAATCTCCACTGTGCTCCCTGGGAGAGAAGAGTCCATCTTGAACACACGCCCGCCACGGGAAGCGCCTCTGAAGAGTGGGGGCAGCACGGGAGGGAGAGGCGAGGAGGGGTGGAGACCCTGGCGCATCGTGGCCCATGTGGCCGGACGCTGACTGCGAGGCCGCAGAGCCTCAGGGTCTCAGGGAGAGGGAAGTCGGGGAGAGGCTGGGCTAACGTGTCTGAAGTTGTTTGGGGGCAGGATAAACACACTGATTGAATTCGAATTTTGATAATTTTGGTGGATTTGTTAAAATGCCTAAGGTAGACATTAAAGTACTATGAACATGTTTAACTATAAAACTAATTTAAAGAGCCATTGATTTAATACAAAAAAAGTGGAAGAGAAGAAAAACAATCAAAAAGAAAGAAAAATAAAAAGTATAAAATAAGTGATGAAAATAAACCCACACATCAGTGGCCAAAATGAATGTAAATGAACAAAGACTCCACTAAAAGATAAAAATCACCCAACCATATTTTTAAAGGTCCAATCATAACCTGCTGAAAAGACAGACATAAAATGTAAGCAAACAAAGAGGTTGAAAGTAAATGATGAGAGGTAACAGACCCAGGGCAAATCAATAAAAATAAAGGACACATCTGTGCTAGTGTCGATAGACAGTCTTCAAGGAAGGGTGCTGCTGGGGTCACTTCCCGCAAAGGCTGGGGCTTCTCACTAGTACCTCCCCCCCCTCGTGACCAGAAGGAGAGTTCTGGTGCCATCATAAGTGACGAGTGTTCACCACCACCTCCCTGCATTTCTACCTCCTGGGGCGCCTCTCTTCAGTTTTGTGGTGTTCTCTGGGGTCACTCTCCTCTAACCCTGAGGAGGTCTCATCAGTGCTGAGTGCACTGCTCACTTGCTGGTGGCAAACTATCAGCTTCCCTCTTGCTGTGAAAAACCATCACTGTCCCCTGTCATCTGCTGGCTGTGGGACTCTACAGTGGCACCTTTTCCCTGAGGCTCTGAAGAGGCTGTTCCACAGCCTGTTGGCTTCCACAGTTCTGTTGGAAGTCAGCCGTCGCGCTCATGCTGCTCCCTGAAGATGGTACACCTCACCCCTCCGGCCGCGTGAGGTTTCACCTGGGATTCCTGGCACTTTCACTATGATGTGCCTAAGAGACTGCCATCAAAGATCCACAGAGTGATCCATGGAGTGATTTCTAAAGCATTCACTTAACTGAAAAGCTGAGAAGGGAAGAAAACAGACTGGAGATATGATTTTTGTAGATACTTAGCAGTTTATTCTAAAATTCATGTGGACATATGAAGGACTTAAAATAAATGGCTGAAATAATTTTGGAGAAGGAGAAAATGTACGAGAAATTGCAGCACCAAATTACACACATTTTATAAATCATGGTCCTTATGACAGTGTGACAGTGTGACCTTGGTGTAAAGTAGACATAGAGATCAATGAAATAAGATAATCTAGAGAGAGACTCACATAAAAACATTAAGTGAATTTAGTGGGGAAATTGAAGTCTTTCAGCAAACGGTGTTGAAGTAACTGGACATTGATACAGAAAAAAATAAAACAGAGTCTTCATCGTCTACTTTATAATACTAACCAAGATGAATTATATATGGGTCATTCACATAACCAAGAAAGCCAAAAGTAGGATCTTAAGAAGGAAATGTCTGATAATGCCATCACAGCCTGGGGGTGGCAGAGACTGTCCAAACCAGGCCATCAGAGCGACAATGGATAACACTGAACCCAGTAAACACTTAAAGCCATTGCTGCTCAGAATATAGGGTTTAAAATGCGAAAGGCAGTTGGCAGAGGAGGAGAAAATAAAATATCTACAATGCATTTATCTGCACAGAATTTGGATCAGAATACATAAAGAATTCCTGAAACTAATTAGTAGAGAGGTTTTTAAAAAGAAGCTGCCATAGTTTGGGCTTTGAACAACCCCTAAGGCCATCTATCGATGTCCCCAACCTGGGATGCTAGTGGGAAGTGGGGCCTGGGTGAGGGAGGTGAGGTCACTGGGGTCAAGCCCTTGAAGGGGAGCCTGGCCTCACAGTAGGACCAAGGGCCGTGGCTGACACTGTGAGCTGACGTAAGCCCTTCCCCGTGCAGGCTGACAGCCATTGGGCATTCTGTCAAGAACACGAAGCTGGCAAGCCCAAAACCTAGATTTAAAAAGGGAAAAAGTGTTCAGTTCAATGTCGTAATAAAAGGTCCTGAACGGTCATGAGCACAGATAGGCGCTCACCATCTGCAGCCATCACAGGAGACGGATGAGAGCCAGAGACCTGCAGGTGCAGCCCACCAGAGCGGTCAGTTCTAGGCAGCACTCTGAGAGGGTGTGAGCCCCACCCACACAGAAAGCAGGTGACATCCACAGGAGCTTCACTCCCCTCTGTCACAGCTAAAAGCCATCTTCAAGTGTCGCAGAAGAGAAGAGGTGTGTGAGTTACGGCCCGGGCACACCAGAATAGTTGCAGCTGTGAAGACTAGCCACTGCCAATGCAGGGCAGCATGGTCAGTGGCCAGGACCGTCCTGGGAGAAGAAGGTGGGCACAGAGGAGGCCTGCTGCATGCAGCCCTCTGCATGGAATTCCAGGGTTTGAGGGGCAGGGGTGCAGCGAGCAGGCTGGTGGTATCCACACACAGGCAGCGGGTCAGCTGGAAGAGGTGGGCAGAACCTTCCAGACAGGTGGGAATGTCAGACACTGAATCTGGCAGGCAAAATTTGGAGGTGCTTTAAGACAGACACTGAAGGTCTTGCAGTTAACCCTACTTAATTATACTTAAAATTTTTTGTTGTTGTAGATGTACATGACACCTTTTAAAAACTTTTTGTTTACTTTATGCAGTGCTGAGGATTGAACCCAGTGTCTTGCATGTGCCAGGCATGTGCTCCACCACTGAGCTACAACCCCAGCCCCTTAATTCTACTTTTATAAGATGCTATTAGCCAGGCCCCATGTCCCATGCCTGTAATCCCTGCAGCTTGGGAGGCTGAGGCAGGAGGATCATAAGTTCAAAGCCAGCCTCAGCTACTTCGGGAGGCCCTGAGCAACTTAACAAGACCCTGTCTCTAAATAAAAAAATAAAAAGGGGCTGGGGATGTGGCTCAGTGGGTAACACCCCTGGGTTCAATCCCTGGTACCAAATAAATAAATAAAGATGCTATAATGTTATCATTAATAATATCTAAAAGTAAAATACTCAGAAATAATTTAAATTCAAATATGTACAAATCTGTCCTGAAGGAAATTTGTGAATTTTCAAATAAATGAAGAGATACCATGATGGAGAAAGATTAAGTCTCATGCCAATTCTTCACAAAACCATCGACCCTCCTGTGCAATTCCAGTAAAGCTTGTATGTGAATATTGTGGACTGTGTGTGTGAATGCGTGTGAATGTGGGTGTGTGAATGTGTGTGTGCACATCACTGTGCAGCTTGAGAACTCTCCTACTGGAATATCGGTAGCACCACAGTCACTCTCTGGGAAAAGAACAACATGGTGGGAGAATTGGTTTTCCGACTGCGGGAATCGCTTATGAAGGAAAGAAGTGTCGCAACCCCGTGGGAACAAACAAAATGACTAAGGAGACACAAGAGCGAGCCCCACCGGCCTGCCTGCCTCGGAGAGCTGGGCTTGGGCGGAGACGGCATGAGTTACCCCAGGGTGTGTCCTCGCCTAAACAGGGGAACAACCGGACCCCTCACACTGCTTCCTAAAGTCCTTTACAAGTTGACTCAGGATCCAGCTGAATGGTGCGACCTTTAGAGGATAATGTAGGTCACTACACGTCCAGCCTCGGGGCAGGGGAGGAGGCGCCCTCCCAGACAGGTCAGAACTCCGCAAGGGGAGAGAGGAGTTTCCCTGGCTACATTGACATTCAGAACTGGAAACAGTGAGGAAGCAAACCTCCAAGAAACCATGTTTGTAACATGTGTAGCCAAAAGGTGCCACCGAGTTAGTACCTGCATCGTAATGAGCTTCTGTCAACCAACAGCAACAAGAGATGGGCAGGAGTGGGGTCAAAAGGATTGGAACAGGTGCTTCCGAAAACAGAAGCTGGACTCGAAGCCATAAACTAATGCAATCGACCCCCATGGCCCAGCCTAAGAGCTGCAAGCCACCAAATCTGCAGGGTGAGACACGCACGCGTACGGTGGTGCTCACAGCTGGTCTCTAGCTCGGCTGGACCATGGGGACACCTGGGTGCGGCCGTGGACGTGGAGTGGGTGAGTGGGTGTGGGCCCCTGAGCCCCTGGAGGAAGGCCATGTCAGGGTGCACACTCGGGGGCGCCCAGCAGATCTGTTGTGACCACAGGGAAATTGCCCCCGAACCCAGTGGTGGGAGGGACACTCACGCCGCACTGTCTTCCTGTCACGGAGCGCATCAGGAGCTGAGGAGGAGGGACCTTCGAGCCACAGACTCCGTGCTGGGCACGTATGCAGAAGTGCCAGATAGGGTCCCACCCTATCTGGGCGTCCTGGGTCAGTGGGCACTCCTGGGCACCAACAGACTGAAGGTACAAGGGAGGTCCCCTAAAGTGCCTGGAGCACACAGCTTCCTGCCATCCAGTGACATCTTGGCCCCTGAGGTGCCACACGCAGCGTCTTCCTGACATTTGTGGCAATGCTCCTGTGAACAAGCCGAGGGCACTGCAGTCCCACAACGCAGAGCTCAGACAGTGGGCACAGCACGTGACGCTTCGTGACAAGAAGACATCCTGTCTTGTGATGCGTCTGCGGTACCAGGCTCTTTATCAGAACCTCAGGGTGCACCCTGCGACTGACTTAATAAAAGCGTCCACTAGGCTGCGGTCTGTGGGTTCCACTGTCGCCTCGGACACCTCCAATCCCATTCAGAGGCCCCGTCAGGCGACAGATCTGTGCCATCAGGTTCCTGTAAGGGCACTCTAGCAGGTTTGCACAGGGACAAAATCGCCCAACGAAACACTTCAGACAGCCCCCTTGACTAAGTGGTGTGTGACTGTATTTCAAAGCCCCCGGCGTGTGTCCTAAATCCAGCGGAAGGCCCCGTGTGATCCACATGGGGCTCAGGAGCAGAGTCCCAGGGAGGGAGGAGGCCGTGTTGGACACTGGGGTCAGGTGCTGTGTTCTTGCCTGCAGGCTGCCGAGGGTCTTCCTGTAACTGGATTCTGGGTGACGGTTCGTCAATTCTGTGTTTCTTCAGCCCAGTATTAAGTGAAAACATCCCCTTGGAACCTCCTCTCGTCCCTGATCAGAGCCCACTGGGTTCTAGGGCACTGAGGGGAGGCACTCAGGGCCTCCCACAAGGCCACCATCCTCAGCCCAGGGAGGCTGGCCCCTGTTGGAGCCACTCCTGGTGGTCCTGTGGTTCTCCACTTGGGAGGAGTCGGGGGGCATTTCCTGGGGTGAGAGAGGACACTAGGTCCTCAGCACTTCAAACAAGCTTAAAAATTCAGGAGGACCCAGTGCTCTCCAACTCCAGGACACAGACTGCAGCAGGCCAGGCTCAGGGCCACAGAGCCGCTGAACCAGCGCTGCCTGACAGCACCGTGCTTCGAGACCTTGACTGCCCTTGGCCACTTCAGTAGCCTTCACTTGCCTGCAGCCAAAGCCTCCCTTGGCTGGGACTGATGCTCCTTCTCATGCAACCCAGGCAGGATCCTCCAACCAACTGTGAAATCTCAAATCCACTTTTCCACTGGGCATCGCCTTCTGAATCCCAGGCCCCTGTCTGTGGCCTGCTCGTCCAGTCGCCTGTCCCCCTTAGCTCGTCTCTGGTTCCTAGACATGGCATCTGGGCAGTCGAGCTGCAGGGTTGCTTCTGAGCCTTCTCCTGGAGCCTGCAGCGCCAGGCCACGTCCTGTACCACTTTCCAGATCGCCACCAGGAGCTTCCAGCACATGTGGATTCCCGAGGGAGGGAAGCCAATCCCGGCCACTGTGTGTCCGACCATCTGTGCGGGAGCCGGCAGGCCAGGCCAGAGCCCTCCTTGGTTCTCTTGCCAGAGGAAGGATTTGATGTTTTCCATTTCCTCACCCCATCGCATGTTTGTCCTCGGGCTTGTGCGCTTCCCTTCTTCGGGACTGCGACGTGTCCAGCCTGCCCAACCTTGCCGGTGAGCAGGGTAGACACAGGCCTCGATTCCCACTCGGGGAGCAAGCCCCTCACCCTCCTGGTTCAGGACCCCTTGGGGTGGCATTTAGCGGGGCTGGGGACATGGATTCCTTTACAAAAGGCAGTGGAGCAGGCAGAGATCCTGGGGGTCGGTACCAGGCGTGGTGCCCTCTGTTCCCTGTGAGGAGCACCTGAGGGTGATGGGCACTTCCTGCCCCCACCTGAGGGGCATGGGAACGTGTCATCCGTAAAGACGGACGTCACATCAGGCTGCCACCCGTGAGCACGGCAGGATTAGACAAAGCCCTGCTCCTTGAGGACCAGACCTGGGTCCGACCCTTCCTGGGGTAGAAGGGGCCAGCAGGTGTCTGAGCCTGATACTGACAGGTGCCCTGTGCCAGTGGGCAGGGGATGAGCCCCTCCATCAGCCGGTCCAGGGGGCCAGGGCTGCCTCTCTGGAGACTGGGGCACCTGTGTTGCAGGCTCAGGAAGGTCTGTGGGTAAGTGGGTGGGAGCCAGGACTTGAGGGAGCCATCTGAAGCCCCACTCCTGCCCCGTGGGATGGGAGAAGCCCAAGGACAGCCCCCTCTGACTTGCAGAGTCAGATCTGAGGAGGACCGGACTGGGCGGGCGGGCTGGCAGCACGGCAGGTGAACCACAGGACCGTCTGCTCAAGCCCTGCTCTGTGCTGGGGGAAACGGCCCAGAGGGCTGGCTGTTGCCCAGGGCCTCCCATCTTTGGGGGGTGGGTGTCCAGGCTGGGCTGACACCTGGCTCCGGCCTGGGTTTGATGGCGCTTCCCCTGCCCCCTGTGCCAACTTGTATCTCACACGTGGAGTGGGCTGGCGGTGTCTGGATGGCTCATCCAGCTCTCGGATCCACAGGGGGCTGCTTGGCAAGAGCCCCAGGTCTTTGTGTGGCACAGTGTCCAGGAGCCAGAACAGGCCCCTGGTACATTCCGGGGGGAGGTGTCCACACTGTACCTCACACAAAACTGTGGCATGTTGGGGCGGACCCTGTGCCTTGCCCGGTGAGAGGCGTGTGGTGGGGCTTGGTCAGGACATTTGGCTTCGACTCGGGTCCCTGCAACTGACCTGTGCTCAGACCAGCCGTGCTTGATGGGGTCGGGCTTCACTTCCTGCCTGAGGCCGGCCTGCCCGCGTGGCCTTGCAGACTCCATCCGTGCCCACAGACAACGTGTCCTGCCCTCGGACAAAGGCCTGGTCACTGCCTCATGGGGGCCCTAATTGTGTCTCCGCCTCAGCAACCCCAGATGGGAGTCCAGCAATTTTGGTTCCTGGCTTTCTCTGCACGGGCTTACAAGTGCCAGTTTAGAAGGAAAGATCTGAGGACAGGCATGAAATTGCCATCCCGAGCTGTCCCAAAGCAGCGCTATAAATAGGGCAGCCTGGTCTCTGAGGACAGAGTCCTCGGGGCGAGTGCTGCAGGCTGGCTTTGTGCACCGGGGCAGGCAGCACAGCTACGGAGACAGGCTGGGAGCCCCTGACCCGGGGATGGAGTTATCTTCCCTTCCACCGATGCTGAGTGGCGGGTTCTGATAAGCACAGGCTCTTCCTGCCCGCTGTCCCATTTGGGTGCTTTTCTCATGGAGCAGGAGGATCCCCCGTCACTAATTAACCCAGTTCTTTCCCATAAAGCCAGTCTTCCCTTCCCAGATGCTCCCGCCTGTGCTGGCAGAGCACTGGACGTTCCACTGTGTCCCCAGAGAGAAGATGCCTGGGCTGACCCCAGGGTCAGGTGGCATGGCCCCAGGTGGGCAGGGGCAACAGGGCCACAGCCCTGTGGCCAGGGCATTGGCGCGGCTCCCACGGGTGCCACGTGTGGCTCCCACAGCTGGGCCAACCCATCTGCAGAGGCAGCAGCTTAGGCTACAGGCAGCTTCAGCCAGCGGCCAGGCCCCATGGCCTTCCATCCCAAACACCTGGAGAGAGAAAGAGGAAGAGTATTTCATGACACATAGAAAGTTCAGGAAGCCCAAATTTCAGGGTGTGTAAAGAAGAGCTCTCTACACAGAGGGGCTGCTCCTCAGGGGCTGCCTGAGGCTTGTGCATACAAAGCTGAGCTGGGTAGTGGCCTCCCAGACCCATGGCCACAAAGTCAAAAATAGTCCTGTCCCATCCTTCTCAGAGAAGCTTCCGATGTTTCCAAGTCGAGGGTATGACCTTTTAAGGACATGGGCCCTCTGAGTCTCTGCTGAGAGTGAGGGTCACTCTCTCCTCCCCAAGAACAGGGTACACATTACACACTCTGCAGCCTGCTGGGAAGTCTAGTCTAGGACCCCTGAATCTGTGGTCCTCAATAAGGGGCAATATGGCCCCAAGAGGCCATGTGCCATGTCTGGGGATGCTTTCTTATGTCAAATGGGGGGAGGCCACCAGCATGTGTGGGCAGAGGCCAGGGAGGCTGCTGTACATCCTATAGGGCACAGAATGTCCCAGGACCCTAGTGACCTGGCCCACACACCCACAGCACTGAGGCTGAGAAGCCCTGCCCTGAAGAAGCCTGGTTCTGCCTCTGTGAACTGGCAGCCAGGCCTGCACCCCAAGGTGGGGCATGAATACAGCGGGACCCAGCAGAAATGGTGGTTGGGTCACTGCCCCTCGGGGACATCTGGGTCGGAGTGTGTTCTGCCTGGCATGAGGTCCCTGAGCCTTTGGGCTCCGGCACCTGTGTGCCAGGCCCTGTGCTCAGCCCTGAGGAGCAGAGGGTACAGGGGAGCTGACTTATGCTTTTAATTCACCTAACGACAGGGGACAAAGGTACTGTGAGTGACGGTAGACTGTTCCCCATTGCCTCCCGGGCCCGTCTATTCTCCTATGTCCGTGTGCAGACTGGGGGGAGGTCCTCTTCACTCTGTCACTGGGTGAACTTCTGTGCGTCCTTGGGGCATTTAGGCATCTGGCAGCACAGGCGCTTCTTCCTGGCAAAGCCCATCCCCCTCCCTCCTCCTCCCTCCCCCACCTCTAATCCTCCACCCAGGTTTCCCTCCTTTTCGTCTTCCCTCCCTCCCTCCTTCCCTCTCTTTCTGCCCTGGGTCTCAGCCTCTCTGGGCACACCTCTTTGCACAGCAGATAAGTGTGTTTTGCACAAGCGTGGGCTTCTAGAAACGGGGCTGCGCCTATCCCTGCTTGATGCCACAGCACCACATGGTCCTGAGGAAGAGGCCAGCTTTGGACAGAGTTAAAGAGAAGGTCCTTGGCAGCGGGGCCAGCTGTGGAGGGACGCGTGGGCTGGACTGGAGATGGAAAGCTCCCCAGTCCAGAGCAGCAGCAGCCACCACAGAGCCCGGCAGATGGGCATCCAGAGCCTTCCTCTGGGTCAGGCTGATGAATTTCCCAGAACTCAAGCGAATCCAAAGCAGCTTTGCAAACTCTGAATGGATAGAAATAAGACCAGTTATGTACAAACCCAGGGCCCTGCTCCAGCCCGCCCGACGTGATTCATTTTCAAGAAACAGGCGCTTGACTGCCCTCCCAGGCCTCTCTGTGTTGGAAGACAGTTCCAGCGAAGCTTTCTGCTGCTTTTCGTGGTGACCACATTGCGCAGCTCAGATGCAGAGCACTGAGCGGGTGCAGCCCGTGGTCTCCAGCCCTGGGGGGGAGGGGGCAGTGCCCGTTTCTAGCTGAGGCTTGCAGGGTATGAGCTCTGGATCCCACGTGGGAGAAGCTCAGGTGGGAATCATCCCAGTCATCCCCACCAGACCCCAGGGACCCCCGAGCTGAAGGTTGATGGAGTAAATTGCTCAAGGTCACACACCGGCCAAGAGTGACATGCACATTTTTAATCTGTCTCCAGACCATTTGAAAACTCCTGCTGCAATGGCCTCTTCTACATGTGGGTATTCAAATTCTCTCAGAGAGACTCTCTTCAGAACTGGAAAAAATAAATCTCCAAACCTTAAAAGAAAATGGGGCCAGAAACCCCACAGGCCGTCTGACCCGCCTCTTGTAGCCTCAATGCACAAAGGGCCTGCAGAGGTTCCAGAAGCCACCATGACCTCTTGGAAGGCCAAATGCAGCTACCATGTTGCTTCAGAAGGGCTAACGCCATCCAGCCTTGCCCTTGGCCTCTGTTCAAATGTCACCCAACCTGACCCTGTATCCCTGGTCCTGCACCACCCTGCATGGTCCTCCTCCTGCTAAGGCCCAGCTACATTAGGATCTGTGTGACTGGGCCCCTTAGTCACCGGCTGGCCCTGCCAGAGGACTGGGGTGTGACGTGTCTGTGGACTCGCCCTCTCTGCAGGGGGAGCCTCTGCCTCAGTCCTTCCAGAGTCCCACCAGCCGGCAGGGCTGCTCCTGGCCAGGGTGACAGAGGCTTTCCTGCTGGTGGACTCGCCTGTGGGGAGCAGCGGCCATCAAAGGGCACAGTCTTTCTGGAGTTGTAAGTCTCATCCCAGAGAAAAGTAGGTCAGCCAGATGGGTTAGGAGACAGGCGGACCCCACGGGCCTCTGCCTCTGCAGCTGACGTGTCCTCCAAATTCACACCTACCGACACTGCGTGGGCTCACGCTGCTGTGCTTAACCCGTGGCCTGGTCTCCCTGACCCGAGCCTGGCTAGCAACTGGTCTCCGCACAGAGGGGAGCTGGCTAGTCACCTGAACTGGGTAGTTGCATAAGTTAGGGGGTGAAGATTGGGACCAGAGCACAGCTGCCGTACTGGGGAGACTGGATCCCAGCTCCAGCTCCACTGTTCCGTTCCCTTCCCCCAGCCTCGGGCTCATCTAAGGCAAGGGTGGGGTGCCGAAGCCCCCAGGGTGGTTGCAAAGATAAAATATGGCTTTGCATCTGGGGCCCCACACCGCACCTGGAGACCCCAGACATTCAGATCATGGGCTCTGTTACTCGCACGATGCTGTGGTTATTGCATTTGGGAGGCAGCCCTTACTTAAGGGGACAGAGACGGGGCCAGTGGTCAGCGACCCACAGCTCCCACCTCAGCCTGAAGGCTACAAGGTGGGGTGACCTTGGCCTCTGCACACCTCTGCTCCTCGTGGACTCCAAGCGAGATGCAAAGGCTGTGAGGTGCCTGAAAGCACAGGGTCAACAGCAGATCAAGGCTTGTGTCCACTGCACAGTGCCGCCTCTTCTCTCCGCACTCGTCCTAAGCCAAGGCGACCGCTGTTCCTCCAAGACAGTGAGTCAGCCTTGTTTGAAATCCAGCATTAATTGCTCTAATTTGCTTAACGGGTAAACAAAGCAGAGCAGTGGGGTTTGCACCTGGGTTGCCTGGTTGCTGGTCTGGCCCTTCGTGAAGGCAGCTCCAGACCCCACTGGGGCAGGAACCAGTGCAGAGCCCAGCGAGCCCTGGCCAGGAGCTGCCAGGAGCCTGTGGCCTTCTGGGGCATTGCTAAGAGTGACCTCAGCAGCCACTGGCACCCAGCAGCCCACCTGTGGGCCCCTGACCTGTGCAGACACAGCCCGGCCCTGCCATGCACACAGCACTTGCCAGGCCTGTGCTGCAAGCTGCACTTGGCTCTGTTTCCGGGAAGGATCTGCGTGGCGCCTGCAGGAGGGTGCGGTGAGGGACTGGCCAGTGGAGGCACCCCCTGGCTCCAAGGTGAGAGGGGTTCTATGGGACCCTCAGACCCCAGAGGAGGCCTGGGAAGGGCTTGTGAGTGACGGCAGGTTCCCAGATGCGTCCGTGGTCCTCTTCTCCTCCTGGCCCGTGAGGAGCGTCTCCCACTTGGCGGCCTTTCCACCTGTGGAGGAAAGTCAGGTCCCGAGAGCAGAGTGCGCCTGCTTTCAGCCTTCCGTGGATAGCAGGAGGACCCTCCCTCAGCCTCCCCTCAGGGCCTTGCTGTCCACCCTGCCCCTGCCCAAGCTCTAGGAAGGCGGACCAACACCGGCGACCTGGGGTGCCTTCAGGGGAACGACCCGAGTGGGGCTTTGGTCTATTCCTGTGCCGTTGGTTTTAATCATGACAAGATGTCACTGATGTGACTGTGGGTGGATGACACCCAGGATAAGCCAGCCGTGGCCCACCCCTGACCCCTCTTCACACCTGAAACGGAGACAGACCTTGGGATCATCTAGGGGCTGCCAGGTCTACAGGGGTGAAGGAGAGGCTCATCCAGAGGCCTGGTCCCTGGGACAGTGGTCTCAGCGGCTGCAATTGATACCAGCGTCTATGCCTCCAAGTGTCTGAGGTTTGCAGCTGGCCAGTTCAGAAATGGACCTGCAGCCCTGAGCACCCCACTCAGGCCCCTGCTGAAGCCTGATGGATGTTGTCAAGTGTGGAGGGAGAACTTTCTGCACAGCAGGTTATCAAAGCACCTATGACCTCACCGGATCCTTACAGATGAGGAAACCGAGGCATGGCGAGGCTAACTCTCTTGCCCAGTGTTCCACGGTTTCAGGAAGCATTCCATTCCTCATGCCGCTCCAGGCAGGGAAAGGAGGCACTGTCTTCAAGGACAGGGAGCCCCAGGGGGACAGTGGCATCAGGTGCCTGTAGCTGAGGGCTGTGGAGTTGGAGGGTGAGCTCCCGAGTGGTGGGCGGGCCAGGCACGCCACGGCCCCTTCTCCCTGGAGCGTCCCTCTTCCCTGGATGCCTTCCCTCCATCTCCATGTCCAGAGCCGGCAGCTGTCCTGCCTGGTGGGAAGCTGCTGCTGTTGGGACCTGCAGGAGTGGAAAATCTGCAGCCTTGGATCTGCTGGTTCTCATTAAAACCCATCTCCTTGTTGACGAGAATAAAGACGGCCAACTCTAGGCCAGGGTGCCCGGTGTGCGTGGCCTTGTTCTCCTGCAGGAGCTGGGCCCTGCATTCCAAACTGGCACAGGCCCACGGGCTTCAAAGTGGGGAAAATTCCTAATCTGGTAGGGCTTTGGCGGGGTGCCCCACTGAATGGAAGTGCCTCCCGGGGCAGCAGCCCAGAGATGCCCCGGCCCAGGGTCTCATTAACGCTGCCCGACATTCCAATTTGTTTTCCTTGGCACGTGGCGTGAGGTTTCCTGAGCCAGAGGTGGGATGGGAGGGTGGAGTCATGGTCATGGCGGCTCGGGCTACAGAGACAGCACTCTGAGCCGAGAAGCCACTGAGGAGTGGTCAGCTCACGGTGCTGGTTCCTTCTGTGACTGCCCCTGAAACAAGACAGACCCAAATAGCAGCTACTGCTAGGCAGAGGGGAGCTGGGTGGGCAGCCGGCGGGGTGGATACCTGTCACCACCTTGGCTCTGACGGGCACCTGTCCATCTCTCACAGCTTCAAGGCTTCACCTCAGCTCCAACTGGGGACGTGGGGAACCTAGGTGGTGTGGCGCATTAGAGTCCTGTGGTGGCCAGAACAAGTGCCACAGATGGGGTGGCCTCAAGCAGCACAGATTTACCCTCCTGGGTCTCAGAGGGCAGAGGTGAGAACTCCAATGCCCTGAGCTGCAGCGGGCCGCCAATCAACCCCCCACACGCAGTAGTTAGCAGGACGCGAGTCCGGCACCAAGAAGAGGAGATGAATCTGCCCCAGACCTCGGGCACATGGCTCTTTCTCAAGGCTGGTTAAGGGCGTGATTGTAGCAGCGACGTGTCGTGGCCAGCAGCAGCAGAGCTCCTTGGGAGCACCTGTGGTGCACCTGCGCCTCCCTCTATGACGGGAATACTCTGTGCTCATGCCTCCCGTCCCGTCGAGCCCCACACTCGGCCCATGGGTAGCAAGAGGAGCACACAGCCTCCCCTGAGCTTGCGGTTCGCCAGGTGGCCACGGTGCCTGTCCCTGCTCATGGCCTGCCTAGCTCCCCAGAGGAAAGCTAGGTGGGTTCCTTCTGCTGAACCCACACTCTCAGCTGATGAGAAGCTATCAGAAGAGAATTTCCAGATCCCACTTCTCTCTGAAATCCATGCTCTGCTGCACGTCAGCCTCGCCTTGCCGTCTCTGTCATGGACATGGGTGACAGGCTGTGCATGCCACCTGGGTGGGTCCTCCACTCCTCACCTGCTTCCAGCCTCACCCTGCAAGTCACCCCTCCCACTCCCCTTCCAGCTCCTCTGGGCTGTGGGTGGTGGTCTCTGTTTGTAAGGATACTGTTGGTGGCGTTTGAGGCTCACCCAGGACCATCTCTTTACCTGGGGAGGGGACCTCAGATCAATGGCACCTTCCTAGACTCTTTTCCAAAGCAAGATCACGTTCACAGGTTTGGGGTTAGGATGTGGCCCCCTGAGAGCCGTCGTCAGCTGGCTGCAGCCAATCTTACCCGGGGTCCCCAGGGTAAAGGCACTCCCTCCCTCTGGACATGCCTGTCCTGTTCCCCACCAGGCCCCAATGTCAGCTGCCACCTGATTGGCACTGTTTGTGCTGGAAGGTGGAGTGGAAAGAGCACGTCCCCTGGGGATGGAACCCTGGCTCCTATCTGGGAGCTCCCTGGCCTTGGGCGGCTCCAGTGCTCCCAGCTCAGTGCTCGCCCCTCCTGCCCCCCAAGCCCCACACAGCTCCTGGAGGCTCCCAGGGGACCAGGCCCAACGGCTTTGAGGAACGAATGAATTCAACTCCTGGGCGAGACTCGGGCTTGGGAGTGTTCGTTTTACACTCCAGAATCCCTTCAACTTCCCCTTATGGAAGAAAATCTCATCTGGGAGGTACTTCCATTAAAAACATTGGTTTAATACGAAAAATGAAAACAAACTCAATCGGAGCATCCTGGAAAAACCAACAGTCCCGGACGGCGCTTGGCAGGCCTGTGCCTCAGACACACTGTTGGGCCCAGCAGGCTCGTCTCCCTGCCATCTCAGGCCCTCTTGGTGGGGACCTGCTCTCGGGCACAGGGTCTGCAGCCAGCTGCAGGGAGCTGTCTCAGCCCCCATGAGCCAGGGAGTGTGTGACGACTGCTTCACTGTGTCCAGGACGGCAGCAGGTCTGCTAGAGGTCCCCCAAGTGCATGTCCACATCCTAAGCTCTGGGCCTTGTGAATGTGCCGTGTTGGAAAAGGGGTGGTGAAGGTGGAATTAAGGGGTCTGGCAGCCACCTCCGTCCATGGGGCCTCTCAGAGTTACAAGGGCACCTTGTGGAGTTGACAAAGTGCTTGTGGCAGGGCCACCTCTCAGCTCACAGAGCCCCTGAGAGACCTGTGGGGTACCTGGTGTGAGGATGAGCTCACAGTTCAGGAGGAGACAGGGTGTCCCCAACACCCCACTCCTAGCTCAGTGCTTTAACTCTCTGAGGTTTGTGGCCACCCGGTATCAGAAAGTGAGGAAGATGGATGAGGTCCCCACGTGGGGTGTGGTCGCAGAGACCTTGGAATGCTCCTTGGATCTGGGTGATTGTGCTAATCCTGAGACCAGCTCACTTCCTCTCTCTCCACCTATGCAGATGCTTCTTAAAGAGCTGACAGGGGCCCTTCCCCATGAACTCAACCTGCATGTATAAAACATTCTCTGGAGGATGACACGCCACGCTGGTCTCTGTCTGGAAAGTGCCTCCGTCGGCCATTGTCTGAATTAATTGCAAACTCATCCTCTCTGTCTGGAGTCCGCCTGGTGTCCGTCACACCTGGAAACTCCATCATTTGCAGGCTTTACTAGGCACCTGACAGGGAGATGCCCCATCCAGGCCCCATGAAGCTGGGCCTCCGTGGACGTGACCCAGGAGCAGCTGTGCTGGGGAGGGGCCCGTGCAGCCGGGGGACAGCCAGGGCTGTGCTGCAGCCCAGTGTCTCCTGCAGTCCTCAGGGATGTGTGCTGCTCTGCCCCTGTGCTGGAAGGGGACCCGCTCCTTGGCTGGGTGCCCTGTTTCCTGCCCTGCATTCAGTGCTCTCCAGCCAGCCTGTCAGACCTGTGTCTGGTCTGAGTGGCAGGGCCACCGTTGCCTGGCCTGCGTATATTATGGGAGTCCTGGTGCCATGCAGTCCTGGATGGGAAGTCTGGGAGGAGAATGCTCCCTTTGCTAGACCAGGGGTTGGGGGGGACGAGGGCTTCCCGTCCTGGAATGGGGAAGTTCAGATGTGGTGGAGGGAGTGCACGGGTAAGCCGTCTGAGCAAGACCATGGAACCTGGTGGGCTCTTGGCCCTGCAGCTCAGGGTGGACACCAAGACCAGAGCACAGCGCCCCTCCCTGGCCTGCTCTTCACACTCACTGCACCTGCTCTGGCTCACGCGTCCTGGTGGAGCCCTGGCGGAGCCACACCTGGGGATGCCCAGCTCACTCCTGTGGCTGCTGTGCCAGAGGCGGAGGGAGCCACAGGCCCCTCTGGACACGACCTCATGGCCTTCTGGGGCCTGTGCTCCCACCCATGACACTTATCTTTGTGTGCTCCCTGCTCACCGGCTCCCGTACACACTTGTTGCAGAGACCTGTCTCCCCATCTAGAGTGAAGGCTGCTCCTACACAGGCTGGGCACCTCATTCACAGCACAAGGGGCAGCCACTGTGGGTTGGAGGGAGAGGGGAGGCTCCCAAACGGACTTGACCTCTTGGCTTTGTCTCAACCCATGTCTGGCCTCCTGGCCGGCCCCGTTCACACCCAGGCGGACAGTGCCACATGGAGGGGAGGCTCAGCACCACACTGAGGGAGGTGAGGAGCAGGGTGGCAGCATGCCCATCAGAAGGCTGTTCTGCTGCATGGTGCTGTCCCCCATGTCCACGCACCCTGCACGGGCATCAGGATCCAGTGGCAGGAAAAGGCCTTGGGGAGTAAAAAGTTCCTTTCATCCTCAAAAGAAGCCCTAATCCCTGGACTTCTCCAAAAGCCATAGGCTGGAATTGCCAAGGTATTAGGCTGAGTTACATCACCTTAAAATTCATGTTGAACGTGACCCCAAGTGTCCTCGGATGTGACTGTTGGAGACAGGGTCTTTACGGAGGTGGTGAAAGTATGTGGGGCCTCAGGGCAGCCTCAGCCAACCTGCCCATGTCCTGACAGAAGAGATCAGCACCCACAGGCACAGAGGTTGACTCCATAAAGTCCAGGGAGACGAGGGATGAGGGCTCAGGGAGCCCCTGTGCTCTGACCTGGACCTCCAGGCTCCGGGATGGTGACAAGGTAGATTCCTATGGCTTAAGTCACCCTGCGATGGCAGCCTATTATGCAGAGCCCCGTGCCAGGATGCCTGGTGATCCTGGGGGCTCCCTTGGCCCGAGGGCAGCCCGTCCAGCCCTCTCTTGCACACAGCCTAATCTTTGCAGGAGATTTCCCAAGTGATGCAGAGAGCTCCGCGATGACCAGGGTTCCATCTTCTCCCCACATGCCTGGCACGCAGGGAGGGTCCTGCTGGTTCCACGGCCAGCAGGAGCAGAAAGCGGGACTCCTGGGGTCCAGCTGTGGACTGTCTTCTGACTGGCAGCATCCCGGAGCAAACGGTTTCACCTCCTACTCAAAGAGCCATTCCTGGTCCCCTGTTCCTCGGCTGGATGAGCTGATGCAGGTGAGCAGCTGAAGCCCAGAGGGATGGCAGCTGGTGGGGAGCCTGCCCCAGCTGCACAGGGCCTCGAGTGTGCCGACCTCCAGTGTGCGCAGGCCCCCTCACCTGCCCTCTCCATGGGGATCCGAGACCAGCTTCCTCATCCCCAGTTCACAGGAGCAAGCGTCTCAGAGTTGGGAACGCGGGTGCCCCAGGCCTTGTGACTAGTGCCTGGAGCCACTGTGCGCTGAGGTCTAGGAGACCTGGCTCCTGTCTCCAACCCTGACTCCACCATGGATGTGCTGCTGATTTAAGTAAGTCCCTCTCCTTCTCTGACCCCCATCTCCTCATCGGTGAATAGGAGAAATTCCCTACTGCGGTGCCCACCGCTGCTGCAGGTGTGGACGCAGAGTGGGAGGCTCTGGCCGGCCTACGCTGTGAGGCCTTCAGGGACAGCTGGTATTGTTACCGCTGCCAACAGAATTCTGATTGTCCAGATACTGTCATGGTCCTAGGGCAGCAGACTGGGCTGCCGAGTTTGGGGACTTTTCTCTGAGTTTCCTGGAGGGATAGAAACTCACCTGCTCACCTGCCCCTAGACTTGGACAAGGGTACAAACCACGTTTGTCAGTGGGGACAAGTCGTTGCATGGCTTGCACCTCTGGGGAGTGGCAAGCCCATGCTGCTATTGTTCCAGAGAGGAACAATAAGGTCCTCTTGGGGACCTTGGAGAGGCTACCTGAGCTTCAGCCCTTGAGAGGCCAGTTGCATGAATTCTGGTCAAAGTTCAGACACGGGTTCTGAATGGCAGATGTCTGCAGGGCTAGCTGACTGCACAGACATGAGTGTGTGGCTCTCCGAAAAGCAGGCCACACGGGTCGGGGAGAAGAACAGCGCTCAGGCCTGCCGCTGGAAGGTCTCCTGAGAGGTGCTGCGCAGGACCACTCCAGGGAGGAGGGGGACTGGAGCTGGAGCTCAAGGCTTATTAGCTGGAACTAACCTCTCACTCACTGAGGGGCACTGGGAAGTCAGGACCAGTCCTGCCTACCAACACTCACACATAGGCACATGACCCACACGCAGGCACATGCCTTGTCTCACTCTCAATGCCACGCACAATTTCTCCCGATTACATACATGATTTATATAAGTTGTAAAAAAAAAATCAAAATGACAAAGAAATGTGAAAACCAGAATCAAAACTATGCTATGCTTCCTGCACCTCAAGTGCACTTGGTCTGCGTTCGGATCCTGCGACCCTTATTCTGTGAACACCTGGCACCAGTAAGGCTGTGTGGAACTGGGGAGATCAAAGGCTCAACTGTGCAGTCAGCGCCCCGACCCACCACTCAAATCAAGGGCCTGCCTGTGGCCATCCAGCAAACCCACCCTCTCCAGGATGACAGGTACCAAAGGGCATTTGGGGAATTTCATGCCTGGCCTGGAGATGTAACTGGAGAGGGGAGTCCCAGCTCTGTCTCATGGCTAAGGAAGTGTTTGTTCAAAGGCAATGGGGGTGGCTCAGAATTTGAAAGCCTTCTTAATTCACTTGGATTCCTTTTCTAAACACCAGCCCTGCAGAACTCCAGGAAAGGGCTGTGAGTCAGGCTTCAGGGGCCTCTAAGGCCTGGGGAAGCCTGGGGAGCCTCCCACCCGCACCCAGCACTGGCAGGCCAGAGCCCTGCTCCTTTAGCCTGCTGCCTCACAAGTCAGCCTCCAGAGGGGATGCCTTCACTCTCTTTATGTTGGAGGGGCGACTACCAGGGAGCAGGCAGGAGCAAGGGTGGGGAGCTTGGGGTCTGCAGCCAGACTTGTTCTGATGAGTAATCCAGATGTTCCATGTCCAAGTACGTTTGGGGCCCTCTTGGTAAGTTACACCCCAAGTGGGCATCCATGCCAATCTGCAGTCCAGGGCATGGTGGAAGACAGATCCTCTGTCCTGGCTGACATGTAGGCCACGCCACAGTCTTGGGCGCCCCATCTGGCTGGATTAGAAGTTCAGTATCCACCCAGAAGAGAAGCTCTGAACTCCTCCATGTAAAGAGAAAGTTAGGGCGGGTGAGCTATGCTAGGATCCTTTTTTTTTTTTAACCTAACTGATCAAACTTTGGGGCCCTTCTGCGCTGGTTCTTGGAGGTCGGCCAGGTTCGGGCACCTGGATGGGAAGAGCTGGGGAGCCAGGTGGACCTCGGAGTTCAGAGGCTGCCCACGGCCTGCTGGCCCGCGCGCTGGCAGAAAGAACAGGGGCGCCGCGCCCGCCCCACGTCCGCTCCCGCCCCGGGCCAGCCCCTTCCTCGCTGCGACTCGCCTGCTGTCCCCACCCCCTCGCCCGCGGCGCCCAGTGGGAGGCGGGGGCCGGCCTTGGCGAGCTCAGCGCCGGGCTCTGATTTGCTGAGGGGGTTGGGGATCGACAGCCTCCCCGGGTGCCTGCCAGGAGAGAGGGAGGGAGGAAAAGGGGGAAAAAAGTGCACGGCGCCGAAGGCGAGGACCGCACTCCTCGTCCGCCGGCTGGCGCAGGACCTCACTCCAGCGGAGCGCCCACGGGGAGCAGGTCGCGGGGCGGCGGCGGCGGCGAGGAGGAGGCGAGAAGGACTTGGAGGAGAAGGCCAGGCGGGCCAGCGAGCCGTGCGGGGTCCCGGCCGCCCCGCGGGCCAAAGTCGAGCCCTCCTGTCCGTGGGCAAGCGCGCCAGCCGCCCCTTCCAGAAGAGCCAACGCTGCAAAGGAGAACAGGCAGGCGCCGAGCTCCCTATGACTTCCTAAAGCTGCGCGCTCCCCGCTGCGTCCGCTGCCAGGGCCGTGCCCCGCGCCCCCGTGCGTCTCTTGCGCCCCCAGCGCCCTCGTGCGCCCCGGCCCACGCCCCGCCGGCATGGATGTCCACACCCGCTGGAAAGCGCGCAGCCCGCTCCGCCCGGGCGCCGGGCTGCTGTCTCCGCCGCTGCTCCTGCTCCTGCTGCTGCTGTGGGCGCCGCCAACGAGCCGCGCAGGTAAGGGCTCCCCGGGGCGCGTGGAGGCTGTAGGATGGACGCGGTCCCCGGGGCCCTGGCGCCGCTGTCATCCCGGGGCGCCTTCGCTGCGGACCTCTTCCGCTCCTGCAGAACTTTCCCCCCTCGGCTTGTGGAATGCATGGGCCAAGACAACGAATGGCATTCGTTGGGGGCCCCCGGAGAGGGAGACGCGCCAACACAGTCCCTGTGGGCGCGCCTCCGCTTCCTCCCCTAACGGGCAGGCCGGGAAGGGTTGTGGCGCAAGCAAAGAGAGGGCAGCGTATCTGTCGGATCAGCCAGAGAGGTTGTTCGCGAAGTGGGCAAACTTTTGTCCTGAAACCTTGCATTCTCTATCCCACATCACAGGCGGGCAGCTCTAGCCCACACAGCCCTACAGCTGAAAACCGGGAAGGGTCGCCCCCTAGAGTCACAACCCATCAATTCGGCCAGGACTCCTGGGGTCGGGGAATCCCAGAAGTTTAAGACCCCAGCTTTGCACTTCCCGCTTGGACACTATCCCCATATGCAGGATTGGCTCTCAATAGGGGCAGGGTTTCTTGCAGTCTTGGACACCCAAGTGTTCAGGGGCACTGGGGAGTCCTAAAGGGAGGTAAATCAGCCCTACTGCTAATCCTACCCCAAACCTCCTGGACCCCCTTGAGAGGCAATTTTTCTTGGGTTTGCTGCTCAAAGCTGGGGTGTGTTGAGCTAAGTCAGGAGATGGTCTTGAAATCTGGGCTGGGAGTCATTCAGATGAAGTGCAGATGTGGGACTTCTCCTGCCAGGGTGGGCCCTGAGAAGGAGCCCTGCTTCCATGGGAGGGCTCTGGGAGCGGGGCTGACTATCCCTGGGGACTCTTGCAGTTCCAGCTTTCTGGCCCAGCCCCCCAGCAGGAGTGTTTCCCAGCCTCACCTTAGGTGGTTAGCTGTGGGACAGGTTTTCACAGACCCTCAAGCATAAGAGCCCCAATCCGAGAAAGGTGCCCCTGAGTCCCTACGGATAAGTGGGGAGGCAAAGGCTCTGGTGGCTGGTCCAGGGTCTGGAAGAGCTGTGGGCAGAGGGCTGGGCTAGTGGGCGCAGCAGAGAGACAGCTTTTCTCTACTTCTTGATTAAGAATCCCTTTCCATGTTCCGCTTGCCAATTAAAATATTCTTTTCCTTTTTTTCTTGGCACAATTAGTGCTTGGGGGGCTCAAGTGGATGAGCAGCAGGCAGGGTGTAGGGGCGGTGGGGCGCGAGGGGGGTGGAGAGAGGCCTGGCCTGAGTCCCGGGGCCTGGGATCTCACCCCTGGATTGCCACCAACTCTTCCATAATTGGGGGCTAACTGGCCTTGTATTTCTCCAGGGGTCAGTTGAAAGTGGCTGACAGTAGAGGCCCCCAGAAAAATGGTGTGGAGAAGAACGGGAGGATGTGCTCGGGGGACCCTGTTGCTGCCCAGGCCTTGGCCCCGTCCCAGCTCCTCTGAAGGGGTTCCCTCTAGGTTCTCAGAAGGAAATCCTTCCGGGGAGTCCTCATCCCCGGAGTCTGGGGCTGGGGCTGGGCTTGACTGTGCCTGGTGGGTTTGGACTGTTGGTTCCATTCTGTCCCTGCCTTCTGCCCATCTGCCCTGCTCCGTTGTCCCCGTCTTCTTTGCTGTGATTTTCCTTCCTGTTTGAGGGGCAGCTTCTTGGAAGGACAAGTGTGGGGCTGGCTAGGTGGCTGCCTGGCTAAGTGCTTTTGTCAGAACAGACTTTTAGAAGCACGCGGACTTCCCTCCACCTCCCAGGGTGGGACCGTCTTGAAGTCATCCTCAGAACTGCCAGCTGGGGCGGCTGTCCACTGGAGGTGCTGGGGAGGCGGGAGCAGCCACAGCGGGCCCCTGTTCTGTCTCCATCTTGGGATTTGCCAGATGTTTTCTGAGTTTTCTGTGAACACAGCTTTTTCCTACCTTCTTCGTGGCCAAGTGTGTGCAGGGGTGGAGAGCTAGACCGCATTCGGGGCTGCTGAACGTTGTAGCGGGATGGAGAGTATGGGAAATGAAACGTGACCCCAATATTTGGAAATTGAGGTCATCTCCTTGGTGCACCATTGGTGGGCTCTGGTCACGTGATCGTCTTTTGCTGTAATTCGTGGGGAGAGTCGGCCAAGTTTTTGAGACATGACAGATATCAAATGGTTAATCTCCTCTGACTCAATCCAGTTGGCTGCAAAGACACCCTTTCCATCCTCCTCCCTCCCCTCCCCATAAAAGAACAAGCCAGTGGGCGGAGATCAGCGGCCAGCAATTCCCTCAAGAAGCCCTCTCCCTCAGCTGGTCCCCATTTCCCGGCTGGAGGGTGCAGTTGCGGTCACAGCCTGGGGCTGTGACCACCAGCTGTGGCCCCGCAGGGTGTCTTGCTGGTGCCAACCTCACAGCCTCTTCTCTGATGATGTTGCCCTGGGGCTGTTTCTGGGGTGCTGGCCAGGGCTGCCCCTTTACCCCACCCATGGATATTTCTGGATGCTCCCCACAGCCACGCCCTTAGCTCAGCACAGCTGATGCCCGCTGCCCGCCCTGCCCTCTGGGTATGGGCCTCTCCCTGTCCTGGACTCTTCCCTGCACCACCCGCCCCTCTTTCTGGGTTACACACTTTGCTGGAGGTGGGACAGCGAGCTTGACTGGGGTTTTGAGCCCCTGGAGGGCTGGGGTGTGTCATCTACCCAAGGGCACTGTGTTCTCTGCACCCCACTGGAGCCTGAGCCACTAGTGTGTACTGCAGGTTAGGGGTGGCCCTCCTTGCCACACGTGGCCCTGCAGCTGCCTTGGGAGATTCACATGGGGAGGAAGTTGCTGGCTCTTCCTGGCCCTCTGTTATGTCTGTCTCCTTGCTGGACAGAGGCCCAAGAGTCAGGAGCAGGAGTCCCAAGTCCTTTGACTCCTGCTCTGTCCCCCCCACATCCCAGTGAGCGGCTGCCCTCCTGCTGGGCACGGCCACTGTGACTGCAGTTCATCTTCTCCTTCACATCTGTTTATCTGCTCCCCCCGGAGAGGCCCAGTGTCCTGGGCTGCAGCCCGGGTCAGTCCAGACCAGGCCCTGGGAGGGACGAGGTGATCCATTTGTTTCCCTCCCTCTCCTCCTCTGCCCCTCCTTCCCTCCCTCCCCCTCCCCTCCCCCTCCCCCTTCCCCCTCTCTTCTCCTCCCTTCCCTCCTCTCCCCTCTTCCCTTCCTTCTTCCTTTGGTACTGATCTAGCCACAGTCCCTACCAGTCCTTTGTGGCCACCAGGCCCCCTTTCAGCCAGCTTGGCCCTCCTGGCCCTGAAGACTTCTGCTTTTGCACTTGGCCTGGGGGACTGGGGAGTCAGGGGCACCGGGTGCCCTTCCAGCAGGGGACCTCTTTTTTTTCACTGCAGGGCCCAGGTGGGATGCACTGAGTCTCCTGGAGCATCCTGGGAGATCGACTGCTCTGTGTGGGTGGAGGGCTTCCTGGAGCAGGGTGGCCGACTGGCCAAGGCTTGCCCTTCCACTAGAGGCAACTGCGAAGGCAGCTCAGCACCTCTGGTTTTAATCTCCCTTGTCCCTCCTTCCTGGCAGGACATTCCAAACTTTGTCCTGGGGTTCTCTGCTTCCCTTGACTGGAAAGTCCCTCGTTAACAGGGTTGGTGGCCCCCCAGCATGTGCCTGCCTGGGGGCCCGTGCCAGGAGAACACACGTGCCACTGAAGTGGAACGTGGGGTCCAGAGAGCTTCTCTAGCCTGCGGGCGAGAGGCAGGCTGGCAGGGAGCACCGGTTCTGCAGAGGCCTGAGGACTGTGGCCTTGCTTGGGGTGTGGGGGGCTCGGTGTGTGCATGTTTGTACCCGTGTGTGTAGGCATGCAAACACACGTGTGTGCTCATGCACTTGTGCTTACACGGCTGTCCCCAGGGGCTCCTGCACGCAGCACCTGGGGACCTGAAGAGCCAGGGGATGGTCACAGGCTCTGGCCCTGCTGCGGGGGGAGCTGGCTCTGACTGTCCACATCTGGCGAGTCCTTTTATCTGTAGCAGGGTGGGAGGGCGATGTCAGGTTACACCTTCTGCTCCGCCGCTGTTCACATTCTCCTGCAATCGGCTCCTCTGGTGTTAGCACTTGGCCAAGCCCCAGTCTTAACACTTCTGGCTCAGCTCAGGGATTTCTCGGGATGCTGAAGGTGGGGCCTGCCTGGGGCCTTCCCATGGGCCTTCCCCTGGGCATCTGCTGCTGTCCTAGGACACCCTGGGATGCCCCAGGACATGGAGACAGGGTGTGGCATGGGCTGGAGGGCCACAAGGCCGGCCGCTGTGTCCCTCCTTGGACCAGCTGTACGCGTATGGTCCCATGCCTCAGTTTCCCCACCACTGGGGGGCGATGATCGTAAGCGCAGCAGAAGTTTGGTGGGGGCTTTCTGTGAACCCACCTACAGCACAGAGTGAGCCCTGCTCATGGCCGCTGTGGCCTTTGGGTTTAGGCTCTCAGCTCCCTGCTGTGTCACTCCTCCTCTCCTGTGTGGGGCCACACCGTGGTCTCTCCCACAGGGTGGGCACAAGAAGGGTGGCACAGAGTGCTCACTGGGGAGTGTCGCCTTCCCAGGGTCCTGAGCCAGCCATAGAGGTTTGTGATTGTGCAGCTGTGGGCCAGGCCAAGTTCAGTAGCCCTCTCCCCAGGACCCCGCTCTGCACGGAGGAACTGGGGTCTAGGGGTGGGGATGGATCTGTGGGCATCCCACCCAAGCACTTTAGTGTTCTGCCCATTCTTGACTGGGAGGCAGCACGCACTGAAAGGGTGGGCACAGGGCTTGGCCACCGTAGATGGCTCCTTCGGGGCCCTGACCCGGGGTCCCAGGGAGAGGTTTATGGAATGAATGAATGGTCAGTGGAGGCACGCTCGGAGGCACAGAGCCGGCAGTGGGTCATTTTGTCATCCATGTCAAATACTCGGAGTCGTCAACCCGTCAGCTTCCTATCAACACAGTCGTTTTTCTGGAACATTCCCAACTTCAATAATAACCCCACATTAGTGGTGAGTGTCACCATCCTTTGGTGACTCAGGCCTAAGAAATGGAACCGCAGTCTGACCCACTTTTTTCAAAATTCAATTACACAGAGCTCCAGGGGCATGCGCCCGGCTGATCTGTCGGCAGAGGTGTCTCTGTGATGTGGAGGGCTCCTCTGTGTTCTGTTCTCCAGACAGAAGGAGAAATCCAGCCTTCTGTCCTTTCCTATCCCTAATAGCACCTTGGCAACAGGGATTTTGTGGCCTCTTTATTTTTTTAACCAATGCCACAAAATGACATCAAAATGTGGGCTGTATAGGGAGATTTAAATGGATAAACGCTGCCCCTGATCTTGGAAGAGAGGGACCTTCCAATGGAAGAAGGTGAACATTTTAACCACCCCAAAGTGTGCGGTGACTCTTGCAGTCTTCTGTGAGGAAGCTGAGGGGACTCTTGTGCTCTGCAGGGGGGAGGGTGGGTAGAGGGCACAGGCCAGTGGGAAGAAATCGGGTGGCGGCTGTTTTGTCTGTGGACTCCTGACACGAATCAGACCTGTGCCAGGTGTACAGGTGAGCAACAGGTAAGCAACAGGTGAGCGGTGCCTGGCCCACAGGAGCTTCCGGTACACTTGAGCAGCCAATTTTATCAAATGAAATGCAGTTGGAGTGACAGGAGCAAGAAGCTCATTGGCCAGTAGGATGTGGCCATGGGCCAATTGGAGGGAGGCATCTGCCAGTCCCGGTGAGCACTGACCAATCAAGGATCAGCCTGCTTTTCCAGGGCGTGGCTGCAGACCTGCTGGCTTGAGCGCTTTGGGGACCCCCTTGCATGTTTGAAGGAAGGTGCCTGGATGGACACTGGGGGGTGCTTTCCCCAGTGTGTTCTCTCTCTAGCTCCTGTTCATGTAGGCGCTGGGCCCTACCTTGCGTTGGTTGTCACCCCCGCTGTGCCTGTGACTCCAGGCCTGTCCCAGGTGGGCGTGGTCTCATCCTGCAGATGAGACCAGTTGGCAGGAGCAGTGAGCACCGCCCTCTGCCATGCCCCCCCAAGCACTGCCCACATTTTGGTGCACCTCATTGTGGTGGTGTGCGGGGGGGGAAGGGGTGGCCTCCCACTCCAGCTGGGGGGGGGGGAGGTAAGGTGGGGCATGTGTGGCTCAGCTGCTCCCTGCTCTTGTTTGGGTCCATGGGCTCTGGGAAGCTCCGTGGCCCCAGCCAAGGGCCTGCAGAGTGCACCCAGCCTTGGTTCTCCTCCGGTTTTGGTACACATGAAGGTCCACCAAGACCTTCCAGTGATAAGCCCAGTTAGCTCACAGAGCCGGGCTCCCTGGGGTCAGTTCCTGGAGCCCGCTGTGGGCTTGGGGAGAGCTGGCCTTCTCCCCCAGAGGCCTGCAGAGTGCGGGGAGCGGGATGGGGGCACAGCAAGCAGGCTCACCTAGCAGACTCAGCCAGGTGGCTCCCGGCAGGCACCTGAGCTCCTGTGGTCTTGGGATGTGGAAGCCATGGTGGAAGGGACTCTTGGGGACGTTCCCTGCCTTCTTCGGCTGCTGCGCCCACTCCGTGCTGCGGGCTTGCTTCTTCTGTTGATTTTTTTCCCTAAGGGAAGGCTGAGTGGCTTCCAGCCTCCTCTGTCTCTGTGCTCCTCTCCCAGGGAAGGGAGCAAGGAGAGGTCTGTGCCTGTCCTCGGAGATGCTGCTCTTCCTTCTCTGTAACGGGGAGGGCGGCGGCACCCAGGGCTGCATGGAAAGGAGGAGGCAGAAGCGCCATTCCCTCCCGTCTTGGGGGCAAGGGCGGAGAACAGGAGTTGTGGCTGAGATTGTCTTCTGAGCAGTTATTATTAATATGAGGGAGGCCTCTGGTGTCAGTAATGGCCAGTTGGCTGGAACAGTACTGCTCTGCAGTGGCCACAGCTCGTTGAAAATGGAGACCAGCTGTGCCCCCTTGGGCCCAAGTGGCAGCAGCATTCAGGTGGGAACCGCTGGCTGGTGGGAGCAGGGCCCCAGTGCCCGCAGCGTGGCTGCACCGGTGGGGGGACTTCAGAGGATGCTGCAGGTGGCAGGGCTACAGCCACCCAGAGTTGGCGGGAGGCCAGCATCTCTCCCTTCACCTGAAGCAAGTGGACTGCAGGGGTTCTCACGAAGGCCATTTGCCCCAGGGGACATGTGGCAAGGTCTGCAAGTTTCTTGATGGTCACCTTGGGGTGGGTCGGTGCTCTGGTCACAGTGGGTGTCCAGTCCAGGACTGCGGCTGACACCCTCCACCCAAGAACTTCCCAGCCCCCAGTGAGGGTGCTCATGTTGAGAAGGGCTGGGGTTGAGGATGCAAAGGTGGGGATTCAGGGCACCCCTCCCTGTGGCCTTAAGGGTCTCCATCTGAGGAGGATCTGGCTTACATCTGGTTCTGGGTCTCTCTGCACAGAGTAGAGCAGTGATTCTCGGGGACCCACCCTGAGAGTTCCTGACTCAGGTGGCCCAGGGTGGGGCCAGGGATGCGTTCCTCAGATTCCCAGACCACACAGTGTGGGGCCAGAGGCCATGCTGAAAACCTCCTGGTTCAGGGCCCTCTATCTGAGGGGTTTGTGTTTAAGCCTGGAGGGTACAGGTGGGGTGGGGAGGGTTCCTGCTAGGGGAGGAGCCCCAGGAGAGGAGAGAGGAGGCTGCAGATACCTGTTGTCCCCTGTTTTTTATGGTGGCCTCCCCTGCTGACAGGAGCAGGGCTGCAGCCTCCTGTCCCTTGCCCAGGGCTGCACACACTCTTCTCCAAAGGGGAGACCCCGCTTGTTCTGCAGACTGCTGCCCACAGGTCTCAGGGAGCAGGGGGCGGGGCCTGGAGAATGCTTGGAGAAAGAGGTCCCTGGGTTTGGCTGTGACAGTCTGTTAGTGCTGTTGTCACTGGGAGAATTTCAGACTTGGCACGACAGGCCCCTCTTCTGCAGGGTTCCACAAGGGTCTGCCTCTGGCTCTCCTGGTCCCACACAGCTGCCCACCCAGACCACCCCACCCACTGATTTTAATCCCTGATGTCCCCTTCTTTCATTGATGACCACTTAAACAGGTGTCCCTAGAAGACATGGTCTCCTAGACGGAACCTGTTGGGCGCCAACCATCACACATCTCCTGAGGGGTCCGTCCCTGGGAGGTGGGTCTGCAGGGCTGGGTGCTTGCAGGAAAGCTGCCACCCACCACCTGGGGCTTGAGACTCTGCAGTGTCATTTTTGTGACACAGCAGCGTGGGAGGCCTGAAGCATGTCCTGCCTGAGGCACTCAGACATGGAGCCGAGGAAGGCCCCAAGCCAGAGGGGCGGAGGGCGGCTGATTCCCACGCCCTTCCTCCGACTGCTGGCTTCTGAGCAGGGCAGAGCCCCACATCATACTGATCCTGGGCGCCCGGCCTGAGCACAGTGGAGGAAGCTAAGCAGCACCTCTCTGTGCCTTGGTTTCCTCATCTGTAAAATGGGCATAAAACAACACCTGTCTCTGAGCTCTGCTGGGTGGATAAAGGAGTCCACTCACATGGATCACACAGAGGCACTGCAGTGCTGGCTGACACCATCGTGACGGGCAGGACACAGGGTGTGCCCTTGTCTACGTCACATCCAGACCTCCCACACTGAGCTGCACGGGGCTTGTTAAAGTGTCCCAGGGAGACTTGGGGCCACTCTTCTTTGGCCTTAGGTTCATGCAGGGTATGGCTGGGCTGATGGAGGCTCCAGATTCTTCCTCCAGCTCTGGAGCCCTGATGCAGTCCCCTGAGGCAGGTATACCTGCTCAGCTGTTGGAAGGGGCCTGCAGTTTCCCCAGTGAACTCCCCCGTGGGGCTTGAGCAGAGCCAGGGACAGTCCCTCCCAGCCTCCGAGCTGGCAGCCCCTATCTGGGGGTGCAGGCTGCTGAGCTCCTGGGAGCATGCAGCAGAGACAGAGCATGTGGCCAGGTCTGGCTCAGCCTGAAGACTGCTGGGAGGACCTGGGGCGGGGGCACCTGGTGTCCAGGGCGCAAGGGGCGCTGTGGGGTGCTGTGCCCAGCTTCAGGAAAGCCTTGCCCTGTGGGTCACTGCTGCAGTTCAGGAGGAGGCCCTGGCATAGAGGCTGCATCCCTGAGGGCAGCGCTGGACTTCTGCAGAGGCCTGGGTTCTTGAGACCTGTGACCCTGCCAGGGTGGCCAGGAGCAAAGGAGAGTGGGCAAGGCCTGTCTCCTAGTAGCCTCCAGGGTCTCAGCAGGAAACTCTGCAGGAGGGAGCCACAGGCAGAGCTGGGGCTCTACACAGTGAGCTTCAGAGGCCCGAGGACCCCCTTGCAGATGGGGACCCCAGGGTCTAGGGAGGAGCCATGGTTCTAGAAGACCCCTGGCTTCAGCTCCCTGAATTCTGACATGCGTGACCCGTGGAGGGCACCTTGGGAAACACTGGGTGGTAACCGATGGGGTATCCCTACGTCCTCTGGGCCTGTCTGACCCTTGGGTGGGCCTGCCCCAGTTGTGGTGGGGTTCCCTCCTTAACTTTTGAAAAGGGAATTCCGGGGAGGCAGAGGGAAGCAGCATAGTGATGCTCAGGGACTAGGCACAGGGGGCTTTGGGGGCCAAGGGAGCAGATTTGGCTGTGGGACCTTGAGCACATTAAGTAACCTCTCTGATCTGAACTACTGTATCTGCAGGTCAGAGGCAGTAGCAGCACCTCCTACCTGACAGGTGGCTTGGGGGATGGAAGAAAGTGTTTTCCAGTGGGCGTGTGCCAGGAGCCAGGAGCCAGTGAGGATTGCTGCTGCTGTTGCCGAGTTATTATTAGGTAACAATGGTTACTGTAGGTCATTATCATGACCGTGATTGGCAGAGGTCAAGGGGCAGGAGTGTAAGGAGGGTGAAGCTGCTGTCTGCAGGTGCCCGGCTCTTGGGCGGCTGAGCTGGGGTGCAGAGGGGTGCATTCAGAGGGGCTGGGGGTGGTTTACAGAAGAGCCCGGAGTGCTGTCCAGCCTTGCTCAGCATGGAGCACCAGGAGGTACTTCAGACGAAGTCCTCTGCCCAGGAGTGCGAGGGCCTGTGGGGGATCAGGGCAGACCCCTGGAGGAGGAATCAGGTGGATGCCTTGGGGAGAGCTCTGGAGCTGGAGTCTGGCCTCTGGCCTTGTGGCCATTTTGCAAAAAACCTCGGAGGACTTGGGGTTCTTGGGGTCACAAACAAGGGAGAAGAGAGGGACCAGCCCTGGTATTCTGGGGTGGGCTTTGCTGTCTTGTGATGGGCCTGGCACCGAGAAGCTGGTGTCCTGTCTCTGGAAGGAGGAACCTGGCCATCTTCAATGTCCACCATCAGGGCATGGTGTTTGAACCCCCAAGGTCTTGGCTTAGCCTGGGAGGGCTGAAGAGACCCCAGGCTGTCTCCTCCGGGGCCTTCAGTTCAGCCCTCCCCAAGCAGGTGGTGCTGGCTCTAGAAGGTGCTGGAACCTGCCCTCCAAAGCCCATGATTTTAGTCATCACCCCCCAAGACACAGGGCTTGAGGTCTTCTGAGCTCTTCCTGCTACTCACAGTGGTAAGTAAAAGCAGCCCAAAGTGGACAGGCTCCTCTGCCTCTTGGTCCTGGCTCGTCTCTTCAGTGTTGCTAGGCCTGGCCAGGGCGGTGCAGCACCCGCGGGCCTGCCCTGGTCCCCCAGCCTGGGGTCAGCCTGTCCTCGCATGCCCTGCAGCTCCCTGGGCCCTCCAAGTGCACATGCCCCACCTCCCTTCCTGGGACTAGGGCCTGCCGGATTGCAAACAGCTGCCTGGCCTGAGCCAGCAGGCACGCAGGCTCTGGAGAGAGTGCCGGCCAAGGGCAGCCTTGTGGCTGGAAGGCACACGGGGTGTCTAAGTGGGAGCCAGGACCTCTTGCTCCCTGCCTGGGGGCTGGACTTGCCGAGAAGTGGGGCCAGGTGGTTTGCCTTGCTGTTCTGCAGGCGTCTCTGATCAGGTGGGGTCAGCTTTGGAGGGTCAGTCTCTGGCCTGGAGGGTCACTGGGCTTTGAGCTGGCCCTGGGGTCCTGCTGCTCCCCAGGGCCTCTCCCAGACCTGGGACTGAAATGCGATTTATGTAGAAAGAAGACACATTCCAAGGAGGCTCCTCCCCTCTTCTCCCCCTCTCCCCCTCCCCTCTTCTTCTCTCCCCCCTCTCCCCCTCCCCTTCTCTCCCCTCTCCTTCTCTTCCCTCCCCTCCTCTCCCCTCCCCTCTCCTCCTCTCCCCTCCCCTCTCCTCCTCTCCCCCTCTCCTCCTCTCCCCTCCCCTCCTCTCCCCTCCCTTCCTCTCCCCTCCCCTCTCCTCCTCTCCCCTCCCCTCCTCTCCCCCTCTCCTCCTCTCCCCTCCCTTCCTTTCCCCTCCCCTCTCCTCCCCTCCCCTCCCCTCCTCTCCCCCTCTCCTCCGCTCCCCTCCCCTCCTCTCCCCTCTCCTCCTCTCCCCTCCCCTCCTCTCCCCTCCCCTCCTCTCCCCTCGCCTCTCCTCCTCTCCCCTCCCCTCTCCTCCTCTCCCCTCCCCTCTCCTCCTCTCCTCTCCCCTCCCCTCCTCTCCCCTCCCCTCTTCTCCCCTCCCCTCTCCTCCTCCCCCCTCCCCTCCTCCCCCCCTCTCCTCCTCTCCCCTCCCCTCCTCTCCCCTCCCCTCCTCTCCCCCTCTCCTCCTCTCCCCTCACCTCCTCTCCCCTCCCCTCTCCTCCTCTCCCCTCCCCTCCTCTCCCCCTCTCCTCCTCTCCCCCTCTCCTCCTCTCCCCTCCCCTCCTCTCCCCTCCCCTCTCCTCCTCTCCCCTCCCCTCCTCTCCCCCTCCCCTCCTCTCCCCCTCCCCTCCTCCCCCCTCCCCTCTTCTCCTCTCCCCTCCTCTCCTCTCCCCTCTCCTCCTCTCCCCTCCCCTCCGCTCCCCTCCCCTCTCCTCCCCTCCCCTCCCCTCCTCTCCTCTCCCCTCTCCTCCTCTCCCCCTCTCCTCCTCTCCCCTCCCCTCCTCTCCCCCTCCCCTCCTCCCCCCTCCCCTCTTCTCCTCTCCCCTCCTCTCCCCTCCCCTCCTCTCCCCTCTCCTCCTCTCCCCTCTCCTCCTCTCCCCCTATTCTCCTCTCCCCTCCCCTCCTCTCCCCTCTCCTCCTCTCCCCTCCCCTCTTCTCCTCTCCCCTCCTCTCCCCTCCCCTCTCCTCCTCTCCCCCTCTCCTCCTCTCCCCCTCTCCTCCTCTCCCCCTCTCCTCCTCTCCCCTCCCCTCTCCTCCTCTCCCCCTCTTCTCCTCTCCCCTCCCTTCCTCTCCCCTCCCCTCCTCTCCCCCTCTCCTCCTCTCCCCTCACCTCCTCTCCCCTCCCCTCTCCTCCTCTCCCCTCCCCTCCTCTCCCCCTCTCCTCCTCTCCCCCTCTCCTCCTCTCCCCTCCCCTCCTCTCCCCTCCCCTCTCCTCCTCTCCCCTCTCCTCCTCTCCCCTCCCCTCCTCTCCCCTCCCCTCTCCTCCTCTCCCCTCTCCTCCTCTCCCCTCCCCTCCTCTCCCCTCCCCTCTCCTCCTCTCCCCTCTCCTCCTCTCCCCTCCCCTCCTCTCCCCTCCCCTCTCCTCCCCTCCCCCTCTCCTCCCCTCCCCTCCCCTCTCCTCCTCTCCCCTCCCCTCCCTCTCCCCCTTTCCTCCTCTCCCCTCCCCTCCTCTCCCCTCCCCTCTCCTCCTCTCCCCTCCCCTCCCCTCCTCTCCCCTCCCCTCTCCTCCTCTCCCCTCCCCTCTCCTCCTCTCCCCCTCTCCTCCTCTCCCCTCCCCTCCTCTCTCCTCCCCTCCTCTCCCCTCCCCTCCTCTCCCCTCCCCTCTCCTCCTCTCCCCTCCCGTCCTCTCCCCCTCTCCTCCTCTCCCCTCCCCTCCTCTCCCCTCCCCTCTCCTCCTCTCCCCTCCCCTCCTCTCCCCCTCTCCTCCTCTCCCCTCCCCTCCTCTCCCCTCCCCTCCTCTCCCCTCCCCTCCCCTCCTCTCCCCTCTCCTCCTCTCCCCCTCTCCTCCTCTCCCCTCCCTTCCTCTCCCCCTCTCCTCCTCTCCTCTCCCCTCCTCTCCCCTCCCAGCTCCTCCTCTCCCCTCCCCTCTCCTCCTCTCCCCCTCTCCTCCTCTCCCCCTCTCCTCCTCTCCCCTGCCCTCCTCCACCCCTGTCCTCCTCTCTCCTCCCCTCTTCTCCCCCCTTCTCCCCTCACTTCCTCTCCCCCTCACTTCCTCTCCCCCTCTCCTCTTCTCCCCCTCCCCTCCTCTCCCCTCCCCTCTTCTCCTCTCCCCTCCCCTCCTCTCCCCCTCTCCTCCTCTCCCCTCCCCTCCTCTCCCCTCCCCTCTCCTCCTCTCCCCTCCCCTCTCCTCCTCTCCCCCTCTCATCCTCTCCCCCTCCCCTCCTCCCCCCTCCCCTCTTCTCCTCTCCCCTCCCCTCTCCTCCTCTCCCCTCCCCTCCTCTCCCCTCCCCTCTCCTCCTCTCCCCCTCCCCTCCTCTCCCCCTCCCCTCATCCCCCCTCCCCTCCTCTCCTCTCCCCTCTCCTCCTCTCCCCTCCCCTCCTCTCCCCTCCCCTCTCCTCCTCTCCCCTCCCCTCTCCTCCTCTCCCCTCCCCTCCTCTCCCCTCCCCTCTCCTCCTCTCCCCCTCCCCTCCTCTCCCCCTCCCCTCATCCCCCCTCCCCTCCTCTCCTCTCCCCTCCTCTCCCCTCCCCTCTCCTCCTCTCCCCTCCCCTCCTCTCCCCCTCCCCTCCTCCCCCCTCCCCTCTTCTCCTCTCCCGTCCTCTCCCCTCCCCTCTCCTCCTCTCCCCTCCTCTCCCCTCCCCTCTCCTCCTCTCCCCTCTCCTCCTCTCCCCCTCCCCTCCTCTCCCCTCCTCTCCCCTCCCCTCCTCTCCCCTCTCCTCCTCTCCCCTCTCCTCCTCTCCCCCTATTCTCCTCTCCCCTCCCCTCCTCTCCCCTCTCCTCCTCTCCCCTCCCCTCTTCTCCTCTCCCCTCCTCTCCCCTCCCCTCTCCTCCTCTCCCCCTCTCCTCCTCTCCCCCTCTCCTCCTCTCCCCCTCTCCTCCTCTCCCCTCCCCTCTCCTCCTCTCCCCCTCTTCTCCTCTCCCCTCCCTTCCTCTCCCCTCCCCTCCTCTCCCCCTCTCCTCCTCTCCCCTCACCTCCTCTCCCCTCCCCTCTCCTCCTCTCCCCTCCCCTCCTCTCCCCCTCTCCTCCTCTCCCCCTCTCCTCCTCTCCCCTCCCCTCCTCTCCCCTCCCCTCTCCTCCTCTCCCCTCTCCTCCTCTCCCCTCCCCTCCTCTCCCCTCCCCTCTCCTCCTCTCCCCTCTCCTCCTCTCCCCTCCCCTCCTCTCCCCTCCCCTCTCCTCCTCTCCCCTCTCCTCCTCTCCCCTCCCCTCCTCTCCCCTCCCCTCTCCTCCTCTCCCCCTCTCCTCCTCTCCCCTCCCCTCTCCTCCTCTCCCCTCCCCTCCCTCTCCGCTTTCCTCCTCTCCCCTCCCCTCCTCTCCCCTCCCCTCTCCTCCTCTCCCCTCCCCTCCCCTCCTCTCCCCTCCCCTCTCCTCCTCTCCCCTCCCCTCTCCTCCTCTCCCCCTCTCCTCCTCTCCCCTCCCCTCCTCTCTCCTCCCCTCCTCTCCCCTCCCCTCCTCTCCCCTCCCCTCTCCTCCTCTCCCCTCCCGTCCTCTCCCCCTCTCCTCCTCTCCCCTCCCCTCCTCTCCCCTCCCCTCTCCTCCTCTCCCCTCCCCTCCTCTCCCCCTCTCCTCCTCTCCCCTCCCCTCCTCTCCCCTCCCCTCCTCTCCCCTCCCCTCCCCTCCTCTCCCCTCTCCTCCTCTCCCCCTCTCCTCCTCTCCCCTCCCTTCCTCTCCCCCTCTCCTCCTCTCCTCTCCCCTCCTCTCCCCTCCCAGCTCCTCCTCTCCCCTCCCCTCTCCTCCTCTCCCCCTCTCCTCCTCTCCCCCTCTCCTCCTCTCCCCTGCCCTCCTCCACCCCTGTCCTCCTCTCTCCTCCCCTCTTCTCCCCCCTTCTCCCCTCACTTCCTCTCCCCCTCACTTCCTCTCCCCCTCTCCTCTTCTCCCCCTCCCCTCCTCTCCCCTCCCCTCTTCTCCTCTCCCCTCCCCTCCTCTCCCCCTCTCCTCCTCTCCCCTCCCCTCCTCTCCCCTCCCCTCTCCTCCTCTCCCCTCCCCTCTCCTCCTCTCCCCCTCTCATCCTCTCCCCCTCCCCTCCTCCCCCCTCCCCTCTTCTCCTCTCCCCTCCCCTCTCCTCCTCTCCCCTCCCCTCCTCTCCCCTCCCCTCTCCTCCTCTCCCCCTCCCCTCCTCTCCCCCTCCCCTCATCCCCCCTCCCCTCCTCTCCTCTCCCCTCTCCTCCTCTCCCCTCCCCTCCTCTCCCCTCCCCTCTCCTCCTCTCCCCTCCCCTCTCCTCCTCTCCCCTCCCCTCCTCTCCCCTCCCCTCTCCTCCTCTCCCCCTCCCCTCCTCTCCCCCTCCCCTCATCCCCCCTCCCCTCCTCTCCTCTCCCCTCCTCTCCCCTCCCCTCTCCTCCTCTCCCCTCCCCTCCTCTCCCCCTCCCCTCCTCCCCCCTCCCCTCTTCTCCTCTCCCGTCCTCTCCCCTCCCCTCTCCTCCTCTCCCCTCCTCTCCCCTCCCCTCTCCTCCTCTCCCCTCTCCTCCTCTCCCCCTCTCCTCCTCTCCCCTCCCCTCCTCTCCCCTCCCCTCCTCTCCCCTCCCCTCCTCTCCCCTCTCCTCCTCTCCCCCTATTCTCCTCTCCCCTCCCCTCCTCTCCCCTCCCCTCCTCTCCCCTCTCGTCCTCTCCCCCTCCCCTCCTCTCCCCCTCCCCTCCTCTCCCCCTCCCCTCCTCCCCCCTCCCCTCTTCTCCTCTCCCCTCCTCTCCTCTCCCCTCTCCTCCTCTCCCCTCCCCTCCTCTCCCCTCCCCTCCGCTCCCCTCCCCTCTCCTCCCCTCCCCTCCCCTCCTCTCCTCTCCCCTCTCCTCCTCTCCCCCTCTCCTCCTCTCCCCTCCCCTCCTCTCCCCCTCCCCTCCTCCCCCCTCCCCTCTTCTCCTCTCCCCTCCTCTCCCCTCCCCTCCTCTCCCCTCTCCTCCTCTCCCCTCTCCTCCTCTCCCCCTATTCTCCTCTCCCCTCCCCTCCTCTCCCCTCTCCTCCTCTCCCCTCCCCTCTTCTCCTCTCCCCTCCTCTCCCCTCCCCTCTCCTCCTCTCCCCCTCTCCTCCTCTCCCCCTCTCCTCCTCTCCCCTCCCCTCTCCTCCTCTCCCCCTCTCCTCCTCTCCCCTCCCCTCCTCTCCCCTCCCCTCCTCTCCCCCTCTCCTCCTCTCCCCTCCCCTCTCCTCCTCTCCCCCTCTCCTCCTCTCCCCTCCCCTCCTCTCCCCTCCCCTCTCCTCCCCTCCCCTCCCCTCCCTCTCCCCCTTTCCTCCTCTCCCCTCCCCTCCCCTCCCCTCCCCTCTCCTCCTCTCCCCTCCCCTCTCCTCCTCTCCCCTCCCGTCCTCTCCCCCTCTCCTCCTCTCCCCTCCCTTCCTTTCCCCCTCTCCTCCTCTCCCCTCCCCTCTCCTCCTCGCCCCCTCTCCTCCTCTCCCCTCCCCTCCTCTCCCCTCCCCTCTCCTCCTCTCCCCTCCCCTCCTCTCCCCCTCTCCTCCTCTCCCCTCCCCTCCTCTCCCCTCCCCTCTCCTCCTCTCCCCCTCTCCTCCTCTCCCCCTCTCCTCCTCTCCCCCTCTCCTCCTCTCCCCTGCCCTCCTCCACCCCTGTCCTCCTCTCTCCTCCCCTCTTCTCCCCCCTTCTCCCCTCACTTCCTCTCCCCCTCACTTCCTCTCCCCCTCTCCTCTTCTCCCCCTCCCCTCCTCTCCCCTCCCCTCTTCTCCTCTCCCCTCCTCTCCCCTCCCCCTCTCCTCCTCTCCCCTCCCTTCTTCTCCCCCCTCTTCTCCCCTCCCCTCCTCTCCCCCTCTCCTCCTCTCCCCTGCCCTCCTCCACCCCTCTCCTCCTCTCTCCTCCCCTCTTCTCCCCCCTTCTCCCCTCACTTCCTCTCCCCCTCACTTCCTCTCCCCCTCTCCTCTTCTCCCCCTCCCCTCCTCTCCCCTCCCCTCTTCTCCTCTCCCCTCCTCTCCCCTCCCCCTCTCCTCCTCTCCCCTCCCTTCTTCTCCCCCCCTCTTCTCCCCTCCCCTCCTCTCCTCCTCACTTCCTCTCCCCCTCACTTCCTCTCCCCCTCCCCTCCTCTCCCCCTCTCCTCCTCTCCCCCTCCCCTCTTCTCCCCTCCCCTCCTCTCCCCTCCTCTCCTCTCCCCTCCCCTCTTCTCCCCTCCCCTCCTCTCCCCTCCTCTCCCCTCCCCTCCCCTCTTCTCCTCTCCCCTCCTCTCCCCTCCCCCTCTCCTCCTCTCCCCTCCCCTCTTCTCCCCTCCCCTCCTCTCCCCTCCCCTCCCCTCCCCTCCCCCTCTCCTCCTCTCCCCTCCCCTCTTCTCCCCTCTCCTCCTCTCCCCTCCCCTCCCCTCCTCTCCCCTCCCCTCCTCTCCCCTCCCCTCCCCGTCCCCTCCTCTCCCCTCCCCCTCTCCTCTCCTCCCCTCTCCTCCTCTCCTCTCCCCTCCCCTCTCCTCCTCTCCCCTCCCCTCTTCTCCCCTCCCCTCCTCTCCCCTCCCATCCTCTCCCCTCCCCTCTTCTCCCCTCCCCTCCTCTCCCCTCCCCTCCCCGTCCCCTCCTCTCCCCCTCCCCTCCCACCAGGTGCTTTCATACTAGCTTCATCCCATAGCCTTGTAAGAGGTGTCACCCCTATTTTACAGGTGAGAAAGCTGCAGCCCACAGAGGCCCTGCCGCCAGTGAGCTGGGAGTGGAACCTCTGAGATAGTCCCCAGAAGGTGACTCTGCCCAGCCTCTTGGGAACACACCCTTGCTTGGAGTCGGGCTCTCAGAGAGCCCTGGGTGGGAACTGAACTGAGTTTCGGTCCCCATCAGAGACATGATTGGTCACTTTTTTCATTTTTGGGGGGTTTCCATCCCCCAGGGAGGTTGGGAGAAGGGAGGAGGTGAGGCTGAGGACTGCCACCCCTTGTCCTCGGCCCTCCCTGCTCCTCTGCCTCCTGTGATCCTGGTGGGGTGCCAGCCTGGGTTTTAGGAGGAGCAAGGCATCTGGCTCCTGTCATCTGGCACCTACTTTCCAAAGCCACCCTGAGCTCAGGGCTCTGCTGTGCCCTCCTTTGACTGTCTCAGATGAGCTGGGTGGGGGGCTCTGGAGCCCTGCGTCCAGCTGTGGCTAGACCGTCCGGGGCCGAGTGGGCCTGGGCTGAGTCATGCTCTCCATTTTAATGGGAGGAAAGAAGGATAGGAGAGGGTTATGGCCAGGTAGGTGCTGCCTGTTTCATGTCAGTGGACACCCGACGGGCGGGGTGTGGGGGTCTGTGCCAGCAAGCCAAAGGCTGCCTGAGGCTGGGTGGGGGTTGACCAGTGGGCTGGAGGTCCCAAGGTTAAGCTGGTGTAGCTCAACCATAACATGGGGGGGCGGGGACCAGCAGCATTTCAGCAAAGGAAAATAAAAGCCCAAGAGCAGAGTTCAGAGGCCTGGTGCTCAGTTGCCCTTTATCTTATTAGCAGAGTGTCCCCATGGTACTGGGGGTCCACAGGCTCTGGGGACTGAGGCTCTCAGGAGTATTATGCTTGAATTTGTTCCCTGGGCATCCCCCGTCCCCACTGTGTGCCCCAGTCAGATTCTACTGGGAAAAGTGGGGGGATTTCAGTTTATTTGAAAGCAAGAGAGTAGGCCTTATTTGCATGCGTGTCTCTAAGCATTTCCAGTTTGGGGTCACCTGGGCAGCCAGACCCGAAATAGACATGGCAGAGCAAGGCCCCAGCTCATTGCAGGGATCTTGAAGCCCCCCTGGTTCCCCGGATGGAGACCCTGGGTGGGGACCACCTAAAGGCTGAGGCTGGCATTGCACCCCAGCTCTTCTGGGCGTGGCTCGAGTGTCTGGTGCTGCTGGGCTCAGGACCACCTCAGAGCCGTGCTTGTCTTGCCTCAGTTTCCTCATGTGCAGAGTGAAGATGGGTGGACGTTAGGGCACCTGGGCACCCCGACCCATGGCTGCCTGGGCTGCTCTGCAGGAGGATGGTGGGTCCAGAGGTGACTGAGCTCTCCACACCTTACCTCACCGACTGCACACCCAGGTGTGCTGGGCTTGATGCCCCTGAGAACTGGAGGAGAGGGTGCCTGGGGCCAGCCCAGGGTCACCTGGGGAGCGTGGGGAATGCCCTCCAGGGGCTGGGCCAGGAGACTGCGCACCAGTGTGTGTTGGATCAGAAGCTGTGGGCTCACACCAATCCCGTGGGACGTAGACCTGCACTGGGCATATGTGTCGTGCTCCACTGTGCCATTGGGAGCCCCCCAGCTCCTTGGGGTCCCCAAGCAAGTGGCTGGTTTGTGGCAGGCTGTGTGCAGGTGACGTGAACCCAAGCAGACTACAGTGCCTAATTTTTTGGATCTCTGATCAGTCCCATGGGCATATGGCTGATCGATGTCTTGCGCTCTCTTGGGTGCTGGGTGCACTGGCTGACTAGGAGCAAGAGTGGGGGTCGCTTGTGGCTCTTTTGGACTCCAGTGTCCCTCTCTGCAGTGCCCCTCTCCACCACCCTGCTCACCAGCCAGCCCCACCCATCTTCCTGAGGGTGTCCCTCACCCTGATCCCCAGACAGTTTCTGCAGAGGAGTCTCTCCAGACCTTTTCAACCCAGGTCCTCCAGCTCTGGACCAGTCTTCTCACCCCATAAAAACGTCCAGCCATGCTCTGGAATTCTCTGAATGCTGCCAGCCCTGGCTGCTCTTCCTCAGACTACCTCCTCACTCCTGAGCCGTCGCCTTGGACAGCTCTGCTCCCAGGACTTGACGGGCTCACTCCGGACCCCTCGGGGTGCCAGACCTTGCCCTGGCACCTGGATGTGGGCGTGTGCTCCCGGCCTCCCTCCTTGGGCCGGCTGCTAGGCAGAGGCTGGGCCGAGTGCGGCTCCCCTTGCTCCTCACGCCCTGGCCCTCCCTGGGCTGAATGTGAGGCTGAACAAAAGCAGTGGGTTCCTGGCACGTGCCGTTCTCCATAAACATCGGTGCCTGGTCAGTGTCTTGGCCAGCAAGTAAATTCCTTTGCAGAGAGGTAGTCTGGTCTCCTTCCATCACTGGTGAACATATTTCCTGATCTGATTTCTCCAGTGTCGTAGCAGCCAGCCCCTAACTGCGCCCAGGAGCGTCCCTGGCGCCCCTGCTGTTCTCATGGCCGTCGGCCCCTCCCTGGGTTGCGTCAGGCGGGTGATGGGCGCATTCTCCTCTGCCGACCCTGCCGCTTCTTCCCAGTCCCACTGCCACCTTCCTGACCATGTCCCGGGGCTCTGGGCTTGCAGGGGGCAGTGGGACCGGCTTCCGCCTCCCCAGTACCTCCTGACTCCTAGCCAGGTGCACGGTGCTTCCTGCCAGGGCTCAGACCTTGTGGACAGGGACGGTCCTCATGGAGGTGAGGGCAGAGGGGCCAGCAGCTCAGGGAGCAGGGCCTCGGGGTGGAATTCGGCACCCTCCTGCCCTCCGGCTCTGAAGTGAGATGGGGACGTGGGCGGCGGCGGCCAGTCTGGATGGGAGAGAGCCCTCGCACACGAGCTCTGGTCTGGAAAGCCGTGCTCCGGGTCTGCTGTTCATCAGGTCTCTGTGGGCCACACACTCTGTGCCAGGGTCTGAGCTCTGACTCTAGACCTGGAGCTGTTAGCAGTACAAGAGCCTCACCTGCCTTGTCCCTGGACCCAAGGACTGTTGGCTGCACACCCACTGTGTGCCCCCTGCTGTTGGGCTCTGGGATCAGGAATCCCCCCATACTCCAGCCTCTAACTGTGAACTCTGGGAGCGTTTTTGTGGACACCCATGGCCCTGTGCATGGCTTTGCCGAGGGGCAGCTTTTGAGGCCACCATCCCACAGTGAAGCACAGCGTCACCTGTGCTTGCTGACTGCGTGTCACTGTGGCAGGTGAGTTGGCAGTGGCCCCTGTCCCAGGAGAAGAGCAAAGTCCCAGCCCAGCATGGTGGACCCTGAGGCCTTGGAATCTGGACTTTCCAGCCTGGGTCAGGCCTGGAGGCCTGTGGGTTTTCCCAGTGCGAAGCACATACCACCTCCCTGTGCCCGTAGTTCTCATGTCAGGCCAGGGGGTGCAAGGCCTCACTAGCCTGAATCAGATTCCAGGGTCAGAGGTCAGTTTGTCTGTGATTGCGCAGGGGAGCCAGGACTAGGCTGGGCTTGACCCACCTGGCCCTCCTGCCCTCCAGTTCCCTCTCTGAGCCCCCCTGGGTCTGTCTGTAGCCTCAGAGAGAGTGTTGGGACGAGTTGCTGGGCACAGAGGGTCTAGGCTCGGGGTTGCCTGGAGCCGGGGCCCTTGCAGATCCCAGGGGAGGGAGGTGCTTGGCTAGGGAGGAGGAGGGAGGAGGCCGCTCTGGCCAGGGCCCCACTGGGTAAGACTGTGCAGAAATCTCAGCAAAGCCCTCTGGGAAAGGCCCGGCCACTGGAGGTGGGATGGATCCACCCTTCTGCCTGGGGGGTGCTCTCCCCCTCCCCCTCCCACCCCAATAATGCACATCTATTTATTTATTGAAAAATATATATTTTATTATAGTCATTTTGGAAAATACGAGACTGTATAAAGAAAAAAATAAAAAATAGCCCATAATCTCCAAATTCAAATTCTGGTGGGTCTGAGCCCAGAGTCCAAGGAATGGAGGGAAGACGACGGGTGGCTGATGGCCCATCGCGTGTGGCCGCTCGGCCAGGGGCCCTGTGCCCTCGTGCCTGCTCTCTGAAGGCTGAGCACAGGTCTGAAACAGCCGCACGTGGCCTTCACGTCGAGAGCAGGCCCTCCTCCTTCAGCCCCGAGACCGCTGGAAGACCACAGTGTTGGTCCTTCCTGCTTCTGACCTCCTGAGCGTTGCAAGCAGGGCTGCCGCCACCAGAGGGCTCTGCTGACCCTCTCCCGCTGCCCTGGGGCGGACAGCAGACCCCTACCCCGCGCAAGTCAGTCAGCTGGGGGTGGGGTGTGCACAGCTCTGGCCCTTAAAAACCAGGCCACTGGCAGGAATTAGGGTTCGGTGAAGGTGACAGTTTCACATGGGCTGTGAAAGAAAGGATTAGTCATTGAACTGGGCTGGAACAACAAAGAAGCCGTCGGGGGACAAGGAGGTTGGATCCTGCCTGCATTTTGTACCCAAATGCACTCCAGATGGATCTAAGATGTGAACTTTAAAAATGAGACCATAAAACTACTAGAAGAAACCATGGGAGACTGGGTTTTATAACCCTGGGATGAGAAGACCATTCTCAGTCTGACATAAACCTCAGAAGTTATTAAAGAGAAAAATCACTCTGTCAAAGTCACAAGTTTCTGTCTGGCAAAAAAAAAAAAAAAAAAAAAAAACAGCCAATAATTCTAAGAAAAAATTACGAGTGTATAGATATAAATATATAATAGAAAAAGTTGATATGCTGTAATATGCAAACAGTTCCTAAAAATCAATAAGAAAACGTCAACAACCAAACATGAAAGTGAACAACAGACAGAAATAGTTCTCAGTAAAAGAAAAAAGAACTTTTAAACATGAGAGACGATGTTTCACCTTGCAAGGAGAGAATGCAGGTGAAACCCATGGAGATCACATTGCTCAAGGGGCCAGGTGCACAGAGCAGACACTGGGAATGTGCACTGCTGGCCCCCTTTGTCATCCGCACTTGTTGGGTGTTTTCCGTAGACACGTACTTGCCTGCCAGCATCATCACGCAGTGCTGTGGGGAAGAAGCCAGGCTCTCAACACCCACGTACCCACTGAGGGGAGCCACTTGTTTAGGTCTTTGTACCTCTAAATGGAATGCAGTGCAAGGGTGGGAAGAAAGGAGTTTAAATGGCTTCAGAGTCGCCAACGTGGATTGGTCTTGGAGATTTACTGTGTGAAGTGGCCGTGGGGCCATCTCCTGGGAGAGGAGAGGAGGCACATGTGTCCAGGAGGTGCATGCCTCGGGACAGAGATCTTCCTGGAGTGGGCAGGGGGTGCATGGGGTGGACGTCTCCACTGTCTTCATAGAGAGGTGAATGGCGTGTCCAGTGGGCGGGCATCTGGACAGCAGATGGAGACAGAGTGGACCTGACGCTCTGGGAACCGCGTGCCTCTCCTGCTGTTAGGGGGGGACCGTCTGGCTGGAATGACTTAGTCAATTAAAAGAAAATTTTGGCCTTAAAAGATAAGAATTTAAGACAAAATGATACCAATACAGGAGGGAACGGACTGGTGGTCCACCTGCCACTCGGCCGGGCTCTGGAGATAGGACGGGGCTGTGGACTTGCAGACCCGCAGTGTCCTCCACGGCCTCCAGCCACTCAGCTGAGTGGGAACTGAGCCTCCTAGAATGGCTTTGCTCCGGCACGTGGCCCTCTGCTCTGGAGAGTGCGTTGGCCTCCGTGGGTCTATTCAGGAAGAATTCTTCCCCATGTCCCCTTATCTACGGGGACGTGTTGCAAGGCCCTAGGTGGACGCGTGAGGTGTGGACGGTTGCAAACCCTACATAGACTGTATTTTCCCTGTGCACGTGTCCCTGTGATAACGGTGACTTAGGCACAGATAGAGGTGGACAGTGATGAATGACACCGTGGGACAATGATAACAGTATCCTCTGACAGAAGATACTAAAGCTTACGGATTATCTTTTTCTAGAATGTCCCATTTAATATTTTGGACTTTGTGATCAACCTCAGAAACAGAAGGTAGGAGAAGTATGGGTAGGGGACCTCTGTGTCTTGGTCACCGCAAACACCCTACTGTGTGCTTCCTTAGCATTTTCCTAGCTGCTTCTTCTGCATGGGGTCTGGTTTGTTTCTGACCAATGGCTGTTATAAATGACACTTGGATGGACGTCTTCCTGGTAAATCTTCTGCCTCTCTGAGTATTTCCTCAGGGCGAGTTCCTAGACATTGACTCACTGCATCTGAACACAGGAAGATTTAAAAGCCTTTTATTGCAGAATTACATTCCGACTGACAGTGGGCAGTTATCATCTGGCCACCGCGCCCTGGCCAGGGCCATCCTCAGGTGTTAACGGGTGGTTGTAGAGCTGGGCTTCTCCCCCGGGTCTGCCAGGCATGCCCCCTTTCTGCTCTGGCAGAGGCTGTAGGGAGCCGTTATTTAATGTTCAGCACTGGCTGGGTCATTTCCTGGGCCTGGGACAGGTCCAGTCCCCTGGCCTTCAGGCAAGCACCAGCTTCTGAATCTGCAGAAGGGAGCAGTGTCCTGCACCTCAGGGTCACCGCAAGGAGCTGACCCACGTGTGCTCGGACCTTTAAACCCCTTTTGCCTTTAGTGGGAAAACGTGGTGGAGTCTTCTAGAACCCAGTAGACACCCAGCAGGTGCTGACTGCACCCTACCCACCTCTCTGGCCAACAGCGTCTGCTGCGTTCCTGCTGTGGCTAGCCAGGCAAGCAGACAGGCTTCTCCTATCCGCCAGCTGGCCCAGTGAGTGGACACCTGCCACGCAGGGGGTGGGCTGGAGCTGACGTCTGGGGTGCCCCGGGAGGGTGGGGAGGGTTGACCTGGGCAGGGAGGGCAGGCTCGGGGGCTGCTCTGACCTCTAGTGCAGCAGCCTGCTCTTGAGATGAACTGTCCAGAGTGAGGGCGGGCCCTGCAGCCTGGGCAGCTCCACACTGAGCCTCCGCACCCAGGAGGGCTGGCTGGGATCTGGAGCCTGCAAGAGGCGGCACCTGGAGAGCCCCAAGGTGTCTGGAGAGGCCTTGAAGCCCAGAGGTGGAGGCCAGGATGTGCAGCTGGGCTGGAGGTGGGCTCCTGAGTGGCAGCCACAGGCCACTGGAGTCCTGCTGCTCATGAGTGATGTGTCCTTGGGGTATTTTCCCTAGTCCTTGGGTGGTTATGGGCCACTTAATGTCTGGTTCTGGGTGGTAGTTCAGTGTTTGGGAAGTGGCTTGGTTCTAGTGATTTAAAGATGACCCCTGCTCCAGGGGAAGTTGTGTAAGAACTTGCTCCAGGGGTCAGAGTGGCCTGTGCAGTGGCTCTGCACTTACATCAGAATTGAACACAGTAGTTTCCGAGTTGTGCCCATGATAACCTCGTGATCACGGAGGCACAGGGCTTCCCGGGTTCCCCGGTGTTGTTTATAATGGCAGACGGTCAGGGGCAGCCCAGCTCGGTACAGAGAACCACAGAACCCCCGGGATTGGCCGCAGCCCCTGAAGCAGCGCAGCACCCAGTTGGCTTCTCTGGGAGCTGCGCATCTGGGCGGCATGTCAAGGGCCACCAGTGGGCAGATGGCTGCTGTCATTTGTAACCAGAAATAGACTCTGTTGGGCTCCGTCTGTCACCTTGGTGGCTTTTTAACAGGTGTTAAGCCAGCTCTGGGGCCAGTTTCCGTCTCTTTCTAAAGCTGCTTGTTAACAAGAATTCAGAGGAAAATGCCAGCCTCTGCCAGTATGGGGGAGGGCCAGCGGCCAGCAGACACATCGGCCTTTTGTCCATATTTCAGTCCGTAGGGGCAAGGGTGAGCCCGGCCCAGGCCTGGCCAAGGGCCCTGTGAGGAGCCAGCGAGGGCCCTGTGAGGCCACCCCAGATGTCACACTCCTGGGAAGTGGAAGTTTTCCCGAGGTGATCCTTGCCCTTTGGATTATAAAGACCAGTTGAAGACAGTCTGTTGTCCAAGCACGGACCGAGGGATGGGACTGTCTTGCAGTCCAGGTAGAGAGGCTGGGGCCTGCGGGCCCTAGGTGGCATTCAGCGCTCCATAATCTGCCACAGAAGCAGTGTGTGTCCACCATGGAAATGGTAAAAGCCACCAAAAAAGAAAAGAAAAAAACGAAAGTTGGTCATGACCCCTCACTTTTTAAAATCATGCTGCTGCAATGTTGGTTTCTCTTAGGAAGTTCAGCCAAGTAAATTACTAAATGAGCATTAAAATGTATTTACTGTTGACTGCTCTATGCCTGGTCTTACAAAATTGGAATTATATGCCACTTTGTAAGAGTTTCAAACTTACAATACGATGATCAAATTTGAGTAAGTGGGGAGTGAAAGAGGACGTCCTCAATCTGATAAAGGCCTCTAAGTAAAACCTGTGTGCTGGATGCTGCCCTCTAGGGTCAGGAAAGGGCAAGGCGCCTGTTCCCATCACTCCCATTCAACCTTTCATGGAGGCCCCAGCCAGTGCAATAAGGCAGGAAAAGGAAATAAAAGATGTACAGATTGGAGAGGAGGAAAAAAAACCCAAAAAAACCAAACTGTCTTTATTTGTGGACCACATGATGGACTGCATGCGAATCTTGAGGAATCTGCAAAACAACTTCTGAACTGATGAGTTTAGCATGGTGACAGGTTCAGAAATCAGTTGCATTCTAGAGAGTAGCAACGATCAGTTGGAAATAGAAAATTCAAAAGCCATTATAATAGCACCAAAAGCACAAGATTCTTCGAGATAAATTCAACAAAAATGTGCAAATCTTATAGTGAAAATTACAAAATATTGTTTAGTGAAATAAAAGAAAATCTGAAGACATCCAGAGATTCACCATTCTCATGGATAAGAAAGCTCAAAATTATTAAGGATATTTCTCCTCACATGATGTACAGATTCAATGCAACGCTAAGTTAAAATTCTATCAGGCTTGCTTAAAACAGAGATCAACAAGGTGGTGCTGAAACTTATGTGGAATTGCAAAGAACCTAAAATAACCAAAACCATTTTGGAAGGGGAGAGCATTGGAGGACTCGTGCTAGGTGATTTGAGACTTGCCTAAGTCTACAGTGACCAAGGCAGTATAGTGTTGACAGAAAGATGGGGACCAGTGGACAGAGTCCATAAATACATTCAAGGCAACTCCATGGCAAAAGGATGGCCTTGGTCAGTAACTGGTTCTGAAGCCATGGACATCTATTGGCAAAGAGGTGAACCCTGACCCCTACCTCAAATAGCATATAGAAGTAAGAGGGATCATAGATCCAAATGTGAGACTTAAAACCATAAAGGATAAAGCAAAATCTTTTTAACCTTGAGTCAGGCAGGTTTCTATGTTAGACACAAAAACTAGGAGCCCTGACAGATAACAAAGCTGCTCCCCGAGACTTTACCAAAGCAGAACCTGTGCTCCCTGACAGACACCAATGGGAAAATGGGGGGGTCCATGAGACGGGAATCAAATACTCACAAAACAGAGCACTGATGAAGAACCACAGTTAACTCCACACAGGAAAGGAATCTACATTTAAACTTAAAACTTAAACGGCCGTTGTGTGCCTGTGCCTGGCTTCAGCCGTCAGGGTGTGCAAATTAGAGCTGTAAGGAGATGTCACCATGGCACACGCGTTGGTGTGTGCACACGTGGGTGTGGCTGTGGGGGAATTTGCAGGCTATTGTGAGGATGGGGCGGCCCCTTTGGAAAAGTCAGTCAGGTGTTTTATGAAACCATGGGCTATTCCACTCCTAGGTGTTTACTCAAGAGAAATGAAAGCCTATGTCCACGCTGAGACTCGTCCTGCATGTTCATATGCTGCTGTGTAACAAAAACAAATATATAATATGCAGTGGTCACAGACTGGACATGATCCAGGTGACCCTTACCTCGCCCATGGATGGGTGAATCGTGGACCATCCACACAAGGGCCACTGCTTGGGACGGCCACTCGTGGCTTTCGTGTGCCTCCCAGTGCCTGGGAGAGCTCAGGCACAAGAGACCACGCAGGAGAAGAGACCAGGGTTGCCAGGGACCCTGGCATGGGGAGAAGACCAGAGGGACCAGGAGGCGTGGCCATGCTGTCTCTGGGTTGTGTGGTGGTGCTAGGGCCACACGTCTGCACGGGAGGCTTGAAACGAAGCCTTTACTTCCATGAATCACGTCCAGTAAGCCCACTGACCAGGCAGAAGAGACCTCGAGCTGCCCACGTGAGCGGCACCCGTGCTCTTGCTGCCCATGGCTGCTCATGCTCGTGCGCCCAGCCCGGGCTGGAGCGTGCCCTTGTCCCAGGGCACGTGGGTCTGCGCCTCCTGTGCTGCGAGCACCTTATTGTGCCTCTCCGTGATGTGAGAGCCGCAGGTGCTTCTGACAGGAGCAGGGCCAAGTGCCGGACTGTGGTGAGAGCGTCGCTCAGACCCCAGGTGTCCTGAGGGGGACTCGCACCTTCGCCACCGTGGGCACACGAGGGTGTTCTGCCAGTTTGAAAGGAGACAAGTCTCGACCGACTTGTGTTTAGCTGCCAGCCACGTTGTCGGGTCGCCCTTCCCTTTCCAGGTGCAGGGCTGTATCTCTGCTGCAGAGTGGGTCACGTGCCGTGTGGCCATCTGTAGTGCCTGACAGCTGGGGGAAGACTCAGGGTCGGAAGGCAGCAGCAGTCTCTTATTTTAAGCCGTGGCTGCTCTCTGGGCAGCGCTGGTCAGGGCGGTGCCCACCGTACCTGGCTGCAGGTGAGTGGCGCTGTGGGCTGGAGGCCCCGCTGCTGCAGTGGGGCTGCAGCTGCCTGGGGGCCTGGCTTCCCCTTCACGTGGGACCGTCCAGGAGCAGCTGGGCTCCCGACTGCATGGTGCCTCGGTTCAGAGCGGTGCAGCGAACAGAAGCTACTGGTTTCTTGAAGCTTCAGTCAGAAAGCCAGCCATGTGGCCCGTCACGGGTGTCCAGCCTGGCTAGAGGGGGGTACGCGGGCACAGCACGTGATGGGCTCTGTGTTCAAGGGCTTGTGCCATTTTCAAACTTCCATGCTTTAAATTTTTATCACGGCTCCTTCGGGGGATTAGTGGAATTGAGCGGGTTTATGTGGGTGTACCCTTAGAGTTTTCAGAAATAGCCGCGTGACGAGAAGGGCCAGCTCACGTTCCCCTTCAATTTCTCCCGGATCTCCCCGGGGAACTGGGAGCCCCGTGGTGGATGTTGCTCTGGGCTGGTGGGCGGTTTTCAGATTGCATGGACATGTTTAACTTATTTTTCTAGAAAGGGACGCTGTCCTCTCAGGGTTTCTGCCCCTTGCTGTGTTCACCTGGTGGCGGGTCTTGGCCACCCCGAATCAGGCTAGGTGGGTCGTCCCCTTCCTGCCCCACCATCAGGGAGCACTGGAGAGCTGCCGCTTGCAGGCATAACCGGTCCTTGTTCCCAGTTCACACCTGGGCCTTGGAGGTCCGGGAGCGTGATGGCCCAGAACGGCCCCTCTGTGCTTGCGGCCTGGGGTCGGTTTCTCCTCCTCCTGCGCTTGCTCCTTGGCCGGCTGGTGCATTTGCTCCCTGGGTTCATTTGAAGGCACTGACTTGTTCTTCACTGGCTGGCTTAGCCCTTTGTCCCCCTCAGAGCCCTGAACCGCAGAAGTGCCAGGGCCCAGCACTCTTCCTGCTCTGCAGTGAGGTCAGAGGTGTCCCTCATCACGGAGCTCACAGGTGGGGAGAAGCTCCTGCCTGCCCAGGGCTGGGGGTGCTGCAGAGGCAGGCCTCCAGGAAGTGGAGTCTGTCCTGGTTCCCAGCAGGGCTGCTTGCTCCCCTCCAGCTTTGATGAGTCAGAGTGATTACTGAGAGTGGAGGGAGCCTGGGTCTGACCTCATTAGCATTGCTAATTGCACCTGCCAGTCTTTCAGAAGTGTCTTGGTGTTGCACATAATGGTTGCCAGAGGCATCTCAGGTGAGGCACATCCTCTCTTACGGCAGGGAAACTGAGGCACAGGGTGGTGCAGCTGCTCGTGGTTTTAGGGTACATCCTTGAGCCTGGATTCATTGAACACAGCACAGAGGACCTTTGTCATTGCTCCTGAGTCCTAAAAACTCTGCCAACACTGCAGGAAGCCCTGGTGGGGACGGGCCATGTGGAAGTTCCCAGATTATGCAGCGAGGGCCAGCCCGTGGTGTGGACCTACGCATGCTCCGACACACGGCAGGTGCTTAGCCCTGGTGGTGGTTTCAGTGGCCCAGAGCTTCCTCTGTGTCAAGAAGCCACTTAGAGCTGGGTGCAGTGGTGCAGGCCTGTAATCCCAGTGGCTCCAGAGGCTGAGACTAGAGGATCATGAGTTCAAAACCAGCCTCAGCAACAGCGAGGCACTAAGCAACTCAGTGAGACCCTGGCTCTAAACCCTGAGCCAGGGTTGAGGACAGGCTCAGTGGTTGGGTATCCCTGAGTTCAATCCCCAGTACCAACCCCCGCCAAGAAAGGAAGCCACTTGGGTCAACTGGCCTGTGAGAACCTGACTTGGGGCTGAAGTAGCTCTGGGATGGTCTCTCGCCTGTCCCCGTAGCACAGCTTCATGGCCATTTCCTGGGGCCTGATGAGGTGACTTAGAGGTGGGGCACTCTGCCAGTGTGACCCCCGCTGGCCCAGTGGCAGTCTGCCCACTCTGGGTTGTTCTGGAAGCAGGTGGATCCCATAGAACTCGCCAGGCAAGCAGCCTACCCTGGACAGAGGAACCGGGCTCTGCACCCTCACCCCCACCCAACGAAGAGACAGAGGACCTTCGAGGAGACAGGATCCCCATCTGGTTCTGCACCCAGCCTGCAGGGGCCACTCTTGGGATGGCCAGAACCGGCTGGCAGCGCCCATGTGCACAGAGCAGGCCTCTGCGGTGTCCGTCCTTGGCAGTTGGCTGTGGGCATCGTGTCCTGGGCGTTCCTCCTGTTCTGTCCCGATTCTTGGAGGAATGACAGACAAGACAGACATGTCTACTAACAAAGCAGATGGGAAGTGGCCATGGCCGGCGGGAGGGAGCGCTCAGCAGATGCAGGAGTGTGGACGCGTCCTGGCCTCTTCCGGGGAGTGTCCCTGGGTCGGTGAGGCTCTTCCTGGTCTTCCACCTACGGCCTCAAGCCCGGTCTTTGCATCCTCACCATCGGGACGGTGGGAGCTGCCCGCTCGGGTGGCCTGGCCCGGTTCCCTGGGCTCTCTGTCCTGTGCTGCTCTGTGCCCGTTCCCTGGGTGGCCCAGACTCTGCCTGTGACATTGTGCCTTCCTCCCATCCGCTAAGGCTGGCCAGGTCCCCTGCAAGAGCCCTTTCCTGTGCCCTGCTGTGTCCACCTGCCTCTCCCAGTCCTGGCTGCAGGTGTGACCACGTTCCAGGCGCGGTGTGTGTGAATCCTGCTGAGCTCACAGCCGGAGGAGGCACAGCTGGGCGCAGTGGTCACCTTGGGGTGGCAGGCGGGTGTGGTGGGCCTTGCAGAAGGCTCGTTGGCCCACGTCTGGCCACGGTGTGTGGATGATGTGGTGACACCCAGGGCAGATCTCAGGTCAGCCTCGATGCCAAGTGGAAGATGGGCAGTCACAGCCTGTGTTCCGACAGTCCCCGTGACTTGGAGCACCAGTGAAGTACCTCCCCACGGCGGGCCTTCTGTAGTGACTGTGTCCCCGAGTAGCAGGGTGACCCTTGCCCCTGACCTGAGCCAGAAGTTCCCATGAAGTCCCCTCCAGGACACCATGGTCAACAGCTTCCCGGATCCTTGACTTTCTGACCAGGAAAGGAGGAGCACTGGGAGAGAGGGACAGCGAGGTGGCCAGCCCCAGCCCCAGCACAGCCACCCCTTGCCTCAGAGTCCCTCTGGGCGAGGATCAGCCTCTGCCCTGCGGCCTGCACCCTGGAGGCGCCCTCCTCTGCCCCCGCTGCTCCCCTGTGGCCTTGTCCATGTGCATCATGGCCTCTGCCAACCAACAGGTGTCCAGTCTTGCAATTAGTGGCTGCTGGGCAGCAGGAGAGCTGGTGACCACAGCCCTGCAGCCCCGTAGGACCCTTACCTCCTACCCCCAGCAAAGACAGGGGCCTGCTGCCTGCCTGGGGACCCTGCGCTGGGAGGTGGGCGGGGCAAGCCTGCGGGGTGCCCAGGTGTGCGTCTGAGGCTGAGCCAGCTCCTGGGCAGAGCCCTGCAGGCTGTCCCTGTGCTCTGATGGGTCGGTGCCTCTGCCCTCTGCTGTCGGAGACGCCCTTGGGCGTCAGTGCTAATCCATTCTTCACGCATTCCAGCTCCCGACTACACCCTCACACTGACACGGGCATCCTTAGCAGGGCCTGATCACGCTGTGTTTTTCATTTCTTGTCTAATCCCCATGACGGTCCACTGTGGGAACTGGTGGGGGCACTGGGGACATCCCTGGCCTGGGGCAGGGGCCAGACTGCAGGCTGGTGTAAATGAGCTAGCACTGCCCATGTGCTCCAGGCTGGCGTGGCCCTTGCCGTCTCTGCCCTGGTGACGTGTCCCTTTTACAGAGAGTGACTAGGAGCCTCCGGGCTCTGCCCAGGGCCTTGGGGCTGGTACATGGGGGTTCCGAGATCAAAGTCAAGTCTGATCCCTAAACCCCAGTGCTTTCCACCACCTGGGGACTCGGTGGTGACAAGTCAGGTGGGCGCTCTGAGCTGGCTGTCTAGTGCAGGCTCAGGAGCCCACGTGCCGTGTGCAGACAGCAGGGCCGTGGCCGGCTCCCTTAGTGAGGGTGCTGTGGGCAGCCGCTCTGGGGGTCCTCGGCTCCTCTCTGGGAGCAGGAGCACTGGGCCAGGAGCACGGATGCTCAGTGTCCCTGAGCCGTGGAGGGGACCACCGGGAACTGTGGTTGAGCGTTGTCCCTGAGCTGAGCTTCTGGTCACTTCCCCAGCCTCAGGGAAGAGTGGCTTGGTGAGCAGGGTCTCCCGTGGCTCCAGCTCCTGCCCTGAGGGCTGTGGTGACCGCAGGTGGTCAGGGGCCTTGTAGGGAAGGCTGGCTGGCGCAGGGGGGGCTGTAAGGCCTTCCAGGCATGGGCTGCTACCAGGCTGGCCCTGACAGCCATTCCAGCCCGAGACTCCACGCCGTAGCTGAGGAAGACTCGGCCCCAGACCATAGCATAGAGGGACAGGGCCAGGTTCAAGGGGGTCCAGCCTTGCCCAGCCCCAAACTGCTGATCTCTTGTGCTGTGCCCAGGGGTGCAAATGGCCTTAGGCAGCATTCCTGGGCTGGAGGAGGAGGGTGGGCAGGCTGTGCACTGCACAACTCCAGGTGCCTAGTGTACCATGGTGGGGCCCAGCAGCCCTGTGGTCTGGTGTGGAAATGGGTCAGCCCCCTCGGGGCTCTGGTGAGGTCCCATTGGGACAGGGGCTGGGGGAGGGCGGGGCTGTGGTTTCAGGCAGAGGAACCAGGAGTGGATGAAGCAGGGCCGAGGAAGAGAGTTTCGGGGTTCAGGGGTGCGGGACCTGTTTCTGTGTGTTGGTGACCCTGGGCCTGGCCTGAGCTCAGGTCCTGTGCCGTGCACAGCCCTAGGGGCGGTGGGGGAGGAGGATGCTGCCTGCCCAGCCCCGGCCTCGCGGCCTCCTCCCCTGCCCTCCAGTGTTCCCTGATCCTGAGGTCCAGTCATCCGAGAAGGCTCTGCTGGGGCCTCCGAAGCCTCCCCACACCCCTGTGTTTTCCAACCTGCTGGCCGCTCTGCCATGGGGCCACCCGCCTGAGGGAGGGCTGGGGGAGGGCCTGGCAGGACCCCCTGGGGCCACCTCCCCACGGCTATCCCCAGTCCAGCCCTTCAGAGGGTGGCCCCCAGGAAGAGCAGGGGAGTAAGGGAGGGGTGGGGGAGCAGTGCCCTGCGGCCTCTCTCCAGGCGCCGTGTCGGCCTGCTCTGCGCCAGGTGCTGTGTGACCTTGGGGTGGCTGTCCCTCCCTCAGCTCATCTTCTCTGTCACAGTGAGGCTCGCTCGTCCGTGACCTGGCCTGACTCTGGGCTCCAAGCCCAGGTGGCTCTGTGCTGTGATCTAAAGATGCTGGCCGTTGTGCAGAAGGCCTGAGTTTTCTCTTGAGGACAGCCGTGCCGCCGTGGAGCACGAAGCCCTTTTCCATGTCCCTCCCCCTCTAGTCCACGGACATTTGGTCCAGGCCTCGGTGTCTGAAGACGATGGCCGTGGTGTTGTGGAGAGGCAGAGTGCCCTCCTTTCCCGGGGGGTCTGGAACCCTCCCGCCACGTGTGGTGGGCACGCTGCCCTGGAGCGGGGGACTGCAGTTGCAGGCCACGTCCGATCCCAGCAATGCTGCCTGGCCCCCGGGATTCTGAGGCTGTGTGTGACCAGAGTGTGGCTTCCTTCAGCTCGAGGGCAGTGGTTGTGTGCATGGGTCTGTGCAGATGACGTGGGGACAGAGGGACCCGGGCTGGGCCAGCTTGTTTCCCCAGAGGTCCCCCCTCAGAAGGAGGGCCCAGTGCCACAGGGGGTGGGCAGTGACCCTCTAGTGAGGTAGAGGCAGCACTAGTGACACTGGTGCCCCACCTCACCCTGCAGCTGGCGAGGCCTGGGGAGGGCGGGAATGCAGGGAGGACCTCCTGGAGACGGGCAGGGAGGACCTGGGGACAGGCAGGCAGGAGCCGCACAGGGACTGCCACGCGACTGCAGGGTGGCGCCTCGAGGAGGAATCTGAGTGTGTGTCTGGGACTCCAGGGGCCAAGGTGCTCCCCGAGAGAGAGCTGCAGGAGGGAGCAGGTGCATGCCCGCAACCTGGACAGAGGCTGGCCGATCGAAGGCTCTCCGTCCCTAGCGAGTTCTTGGAGACGTGTCGCTGGTTCAGACACAGGTCAGGAAAAGCTGAATTGGAGCAAAGCCCCAAAGCCACCCCCACCCAGCCCATGCAGAGGGGCTCCTCAGGCCGCCCCTCCCAGGCAGAGTGCGGAGCAGTGTGTGTGGCTGGACGGTGATGTTCAGAGGCAGGCAGCGCGAGCTCTCCAGGGTGGGGGCAGCTTGATTTACAAAGCGCAGGAGCAGCAGAGGTGTCCTGTCCTTTCTCCTGCAGCTTGCCGCGTGGGACAGCTGCTCACTCACCCAGCAAGCAATCAAGGGCTGGCCAGTGGAGGCCCCGCCCAGCATGCAGGCTCCACCCCTTCTGCTGTTTCCCAGGGTCCTCTCCAGCAGTGCCCAGTGGGCGGGGGGAGGATGGTTAAGCCCAGGAAGCAGCTCCCTGGAGTCTGCCCCGCGGGCCTCAGCGCTCAGGTGGGCCTCCCTGCTCTGCTGGGCACAGGAGGCGCTGAGCAGCTCTGGTGAGGTTTCCCTCTGAGCATTTCCATCCCTGGGGCTGGCAGGACAGTGGTCACATGGAGTGGCAGGCCTTGGATTCCAGATTGCATGCTGGGGACACATCCCAGGTAGCTCTGGAGGGTGACTCAGGCCTCCCCCGTCCTGAAGGCAGGCCGTTTTCTGTGGCCTTGGCATGGTTGGCTGTGAGGTGTCCTTATCTGAGGGACTTAGGTCCACAGGTAGGGGCCGCTGAGCCTCAGATGTACCCTCCAGCAGGGTGGGCTGGCGTCCCGGCCAGCTTCAGCCATTCCTTGGTGTCCTGTCTTGTCCTAGCCGATGACCAGGAACCAGGAACCAATTTAAGTTCCTGCCCACAGCAGATGTCTCATTTCATCAGCTCTAGGAGGTGCTGGATGCCCGTGCAGGTGCTCAGCAGCCCTTCTTGCAGGGGAGGGCAGGGGCCCAGCATTGCTGGGCTGGGCTCCCTGCAGCCGCCCTTGGGCATGATGCCAGGCTGCCTGTGACCCTCTGTCCTTCCCTACTGGGCAGGGTCCTGTGTGTCAGGCCTTCAGTAGAGTCCAGGACCATGTCCTTGTGCCTCGCACCTCAGGGTCACAGTAGCCCACTGTAGTGCAGGCTGGGGAGCCCAGTGCTGTGTGCTGCCATCCTTCTGGAGGCCACTTCCGTGAAAGGAAGGGGTGGCGGGCCCCAGGGTGACACGGAGCTGGATAACTCCAGGTCTCAGCCCTGGAGGAGCGTAGAGCGTTGGGCCGGCTTTTAGGCTGATGGTGGAGGAGCCTGCTGGGGAGGCACGGCCACCTGAGGGCAATCCCGGGGCTGCCCGCTGGCCAGTCCTGAGAGCTGGCTCTGGCACCTCTGCCGCCTGATTTGCCACATTGCCCTTGTTATTTGCTCACTGATGGATTCCCTCCTCTGTCCACCTGCCCATCGTCTGTCCGTGTGTCTCCTCTGTCTGGGCCCCGAGATGGCACTGTGTCCTGCCCTCCTCCACGCTGCCGTCTGTGGTGCTTGGTGCCCGAGCTCACTCCTTGACTCCAGACCCTTCCTCATTCGCCCTCTCCTTCCTTACGTCGGCCTCACTGCCTCCCTTCTGCTGCAGTCTGGGCACGCAGCGCCTGCTTACGGCCTCCGTGAGATGTCCCGAGGACGCGGGCACTCCGAGATTGAGTGCTGGCACCGAGTGGAAGCACATGGACAGAGTGTCCAGCTTCCCTGACCCTGGCCCCTGGGGGGGCCATGCCTGGGGCTGATCGAGGAGAAACAGAAAGGAGGGGCAAAGGTGCTGAGCCTGAGGTGCTGGGACCCGGGCCACTCTGGCTTGTGCCTGCAGCTTCTCCCACGGGTCCCCAGCCAAGATCCTCCTCACCTGGGGGGTGCTGGCTTCTCACCCACGTCGTCTGTCCCCAGAGCCTGTGTGATTCTAGGTGGGCTCTCAGCCTGACCGAGAAACTGCCCTAGCAGAGGCCCAGGGTGTTGGTGGGAAGCGGGGCCGGAGGAGCCCGTGCTGCCCGACGTGCTTGTTTAAGAGTTGACATTTCGCATGCTCTGGCACAGGAAGGTGCTGGCCGTGGAGGGTGGCACTGGGCCTGGAGGCCTGGGGGCCTTTTTTTTCCTGTGGCAGCAGATCTGTACCCACGGCCAGGAAGGGGCTGGAGTCGGCCTCCGCCTTAGGCAATGGAGGGAACAGACTCGCAGCCCCAGGTCTGGGAAAAGCATCTCGGCCCAGCTCTGATGTGAGTCCAGGAAGCCCCGCCCGGATCCCTGATCCTTTCGCGGGCCACTGCCAACCTTGGAGTCGAGTGCCGGAGATGACGGGGCCGCGCCGCCTCATCCCCGCAGGTGTGCTGGCGGCTGGCACGGCCATCTCTTCCCACAGCCGGGTCCAGGCCTGGGACTGGGCCACTCGGCCTCGCCAGACACCTTTGCTCAGCCCAACTTCTACTGTCCAGTGGACGAGTGCCCGCTGAGGGCTTTGTTTCCGATGCTGAGTGCCTCAGAGGTGCCACAGATACACGCGGGATCGGCCACACATGTGAATCTGGGTCCTGGGTCGTGGCCGAGGGCCATCCAGGAAAATCAAAGAGGCCGCGAAAGCCAGTGACTTGGAAATAAGTAGCGGTCGCCCTGGACCAAGTGTGCTGGCTGTCCGTGCTGAGCCCCTTCTGCCCCCTAATGGTTCCCTGCATCCCTGGATCAGATGGCAGGACGCAGTGGAGCCGGGCTGCAGAAGTGACATAGATAGGTGGGGGACTCAGGATCCGCAGCCTGGGTAACCGGCTGCCTTCCTGGAAACGGCTTGGAGACAGCTTCAGGACGGAGAGGAGCTCCAAGTCCCTCCCATGAGGACCCAGCTGGGTGCTGGCCGTGGGTCTCTGAGTCCCTGGGTGGCGCCCAGCCACACACTCATTCTGCAGCAGGTTGGAGTTATTTTCTCTGCCTGAACCCCCGGGGTGCCTCGAGCTTCTAGTAACAGGGAGGCCGTCTTTGGTTTGGGGGTATGTTGAGCTCTCCAGAAGCCCTTGGCTTTGCAGGTCCGAGGATCAGCTTCTCCCAGGCCCTCAGGACTCTGCCATCCCTGAGCAGCCCCTGAAGGGTGGTGGGCAGGAACCTTCCAGAAGGAATGTGGGGTCCTGCTCCTCTTCCTGTGTGTGGTCTCTGGGCTGATGGAAGCTGCTGTGGGAGGTGACAGCTGATTGGTCAAGGGGATGAAATTTGCCAGTAGCAGTGGAGACTCAGAGGGGTGGGTCCTCTGGGGGTCGCCCAACAAGTTCTTGAGCTGTCAATCACTCTTATTGCATCAAACAGCACCACGAGGGTGGTCCTGGCATGGTGGGTCTTCTGTAGCCCCCAGCTTCTGTCTGGGGACAAACACACCTCCTGTGCCACCATAAGAGAGGGTGTACTGAGAGGAGGCTCCTGAAGCTCTGGCCACATGAGGATTGGGAGTAAGGGCCACTCATGCACAAATGGGGACGGTGGCAGCTGTCAGAGGGGGCAAGCAAGGTATGCTGCTGGTGTGGCTACAAGCTGTAGCAGTCCCCACTGTCCTGAGCTGGGCCCTCAGCGCTGTGGTCGGGTCTGTGGGGGTGCTGCACGGGCAGTCATCAGAGCCCCTCCTACAAGTGCTCCCGCGACACTCCTTCCTCTCTGGCTGACCCCAGTCTCTCTCATTGCAGCTCAGCCGGCAGATCTCCTGAAGGTTCTAGATTTTCACAACTTGCCTGACGGGATAACAAAGACCACAGGTTTCTGCGCCACACGACGATCTTCCAAAGGCCCAGATGTTGCATACCGAGTCTCCAAAGACGCCCAGCTCAGTGCGCCCACCAAGCAGCTGTACCCTGGTAAGAGACGTGCGGCTGGGCGGGGACCCTGTGGACTCAGGCCTCCAGCCGGGAGTCCAGCGGAAGCCCGGTGTCCACAGAGGCCAGCATGGTTTCCTGGAAGCCCAGCTCGTGGACCCAGTTTGATTTCAGGATAGTGAAAGCATTATAGCCAGCCACGAGTGACCGTCACTGTCCACCACCAGAGCTGGGCAGGGAGGCCTCATCTGTGCCCTTTGCTTTCTAAGCAGGTGGGTCTCTAGACAGGCTGCCAGGTCTCCAGTGCACAAAGGAGACGGATGATCCCGGGGGATGAGGCTAGGAGAAAGCTCGGGGACCCAGGAAGGGAAGCGGCTACCGACAGAAGCTTAATTGGGGACAATGACATTAAGAGATACATGAATCAAACATGGTGACTCCCAGCGAGCGGCCTGAGGCTTTAATGAGAATCCATTGCCAGCGCCAGATCTCTGCTTTTAATTACATACCCTGGGGGGAGCCTCGCTAGCTGTGCCATGCACCCTCCACATTGTCCCTGTCACCAGCGATGGGGCAGTCGTGTCATCCCCTCCCAGGCGAGTTAATTAAGCCTTCCGTCTTATCTGGACAGGTGTAAGTGGCTGGGTGATGGACACCCTCCTCAGGGAGGTGCTGGTGGCCTGGCCTGACTTAGGGGAGAGAGGAATGGCCGTGGCAGATAAAGTCACCTTGTGAGATGTTTTGTGTTTATTGGGAGACTGTGTTCCATCTCTCTGGTGGCCTGGATGTGACCCCGACATTGAACGGGAGTCGGGGCAGTTTTTCACAGCAGTGGTGACTGTTAACTGCGTGTCCCCACTGCGTCCTTGAAGGACACTCTTGCTGGCTGGGCTTTTCCTTCTTTTGGTCCTTTCTCCTTGTCCCTGTGCCCACAGCTCCCCCAGCCTTCCTCAAATCCATCATGACTTTAGAGTTTGTCCCTGGGAGTCCGGGCCTTCACCCAGTGGTCATTTAGGATGAGCCTGCTCATCTGGTGGCTCTGCCAAGGTGTGGAGCCTGTGGGGAGCGTGTCCTTAGGAGCCACTCCATGGGCTCACTGTGTCTTTGCCCAGTGCCTGCTCTCCCACCCCGTGGCCCCAGGCTTAGACGTCCTGACCTGGGAGACTGGGCCCAGGCAGAGGCCAGAGGGGGCTGACAGGGTCCCTGTGACCTGAGCTGTAGGTCGTGCCCCTACCCAGCAGCACAGGGTGACGTTGGCTTTCCGGGGCGAGTTGTGGGGGTGGGGAGGGGGCTCCCAGCCTGGCAGATGAGCTTTAGCCAACTTTTGGTTGGTTCATTCTGGGCAACGTCACTAATTCACAGCAAATGGACCATGATTGTGCCTTGGACGCTTTTCCTCACTGGATCATCTCACAGCGAGGACAATCATAGGCCTCAGGAACCAGGCTCAGTCATCAGAGACCAGGAAGGCTTCCTGAGCAGTGGGAAAGGGGTGTTTTTTCCTATGTTCTTGAATTAATAACTTGATCAGACACTTGACAAAAGTGCGCACCCCTAGTAATAGTCAGGTTGTGTGGTCCCCACTAGGGCAGGTGGGATTGAAGGGCGCTTTGGGATGTTCAGGGGGAGTTTCTGTGGATGGAGTCCCTTCTGAAGGTCCCGAGCATTCAGTCCTGGGAGGCATACCATTGGGTTCAGGGGACACCACTGAGGTTTGAGGAACACTGTTCAGTCTTGAGGGACATCACTGACCATCAGTGCAATCCGACTTTGAGGACCTCAGTGGATAGCACGTTCTGGATTCCTGGTCCTTCCTCATGACCTCTGAATAAGCGGCCATGATCCTGTGCCCTGACCTTGGGACATGCTGGCAGGAACTTGGAAGGTGCATCAGGATTGGAAGCTCTCAAAGTAGAGGTCACATGGCCCTGACGTGGTCTAGTGCCAGCCATTTCGGGTGGTCTCCCAGAGTGCCTCGTGGCTGGGACAGAGGCCCTGCCTGTAGGTGGCTGCACGGGAAGGGCTGGTTACCCTGGTGGCCGCAGCTAGGGCTGGGCCATGGACCCCTGAGTCTGTGTCTGAGAGGCAGAGAAGCCCATGGCTGGGGCTTATTTCCAGCCACCACAGGTCCCCTCAGCAGGCATGGTGGCTGGTCCTGGGAGCCTGTGGCGAGCTACACAGGTACTTACAGCCTGTCTGTGTCCCCCTTGTGGTAGCCCAGACCAGACAGCTGTCCACCTTGCCCAACAGCTGTGCCCCACGCCTGACTCTGGTCCCTGGGGATGCACAGTGACCCGGACGGCCTTGAATTCTACCTTCTTCTGGCTGGGGGCGAGGTCCCAGGCTGACTTCTAGGGAACACCCTCCCTGCATCGCCAGCGCCTCTAGCAGGCGGCAGGCCAGGGACCGGCTCTTCTCCCCAGTGCTAGGAGCTCCCTCTCCTGCTTGGGCCACTGATTAGGATCCTGAGGTCTGTTGCACTAGGGCTCAACGCCACGCTGTCGGCTGCTCCTGGCAGTCGGACTGCGCAGTGTCATTGCTGAACTGGCTCAAGGACTAAAGCAGAGCTGGACCCTGCTTTGGGGGGTTGACAGACCCAAGAGGGGCTGCTGACTCCTGGGAGTCACGGGCCTGTGGTGTTCTGCCTGGCTGTGTCCCCCTTGTGGTAGCCCAGGTAGCCCTGTACAGTAGGAGCTGAGGTTCCTGCTGGATGAGGCTGGCCTGTCCCTGGCTCCCGTATACAGTAGGAGCTGGGGTCCCTCCTGGCCAAGGCTGGCCTGTGTCTGGCTCCCCTATGCAGTAGGAGCTGGGGTCCCTCCTGGCCAAGGCTGACCTGTCTCTGGCTCCCCTATACAGTAGGAGCTGGGGTCCCTCCTGGCCAAGGCTGGCCTGTCTGGCTCCCCTATGCAGTAGGAGCTAGGGTCCCTCCTGGCCAAGGCTGGCCTGTCCCTGGCTCCCCTATACAGTAGGAGCTGGGGTTCCTCCTGGCTGAAGCTGGCCTGTCCCTGGCTCCCCTATACTACAGGAGCTGAGGTCCCACCTGGCTGAGTGGACTCCCTGCCCTTGGCATCTACTTGAGATAGGAGGCCGTCTCTCCCATTGTGGTCCCAGGGGTGTCCTCGGGATGGGCCAGCACCAGGTTTTGAACCTCCCTCTGTTAGTGACTGGCAGTAGAGCCAGTCCCTGCAGAGGGCTGCCCCTTATCCCCTTGGGCCCAAATCTGGAAGGAGGACACAGAAGCAGAGGTTCTTCATGTGGCCCTCCCAGTGCTCCTGAGTCACTGAAGCTCCAGCTCCCAGGTCCTGGCCACCTGTCCAGTTGGCCACACCCTGAGGTCACTCTGTCCAGCCTCCTCCATCAGCCTGCTGTGAGGCGGTTGACTTATTCGGTTATTGCTGTTGTACCTCCCTTGTAGAGATGTCCCTTCCTGAGGGCAGGGAACCGTCTGTCCATTGACTGTGTCTTCCTGGAGCCTGGCACTTAGTAGGGACCAGTCAGTGCTTATTGATGATGTGGTCAAGTGAAGCCATCAATCAATACGCCCAATATGGCTTAATATGACTTGGCACGGTGGCAGAGCATCTGTTAGGCCCCTGCTGTATGCCTCGGATGCCCTGGTGCTGTGGGCCTTGGCTGAAGAAGGCAGACCTGCAGTGGGGAAGGGCCTGGCCCTCTGCTGTCCACCCCCAGCTGGGGTTTCTGGGAGAAATGCAGTAGGAACCTTGGGATCCACTTCTAGGCTGCCGATGGTCTAGATCAGAGTGTGGACGGCCAGGCTTGTGTCGTGACGAGAATGGACCGTCTTAAAGTGACAATAAATCCATTGTTATTTTGCCAGGAGAGAGATTAATGTTAGACATAAGTTATCTTTTCAGGTTTTATGTAAGCTGAGAAAATTTGTTACCAGAGAGATTTTTGAAATGGAGAAACAGCATTTTAATGAGCTGGGCAGGATGGGGTCCGTGGTCCTACACAGTATATCATGCTGGAGCAGTGGACCCTGACAGCCACCCCTCCCCACTCCAGACAGGACGGACTCTCAGGGACAGAGTGTCCTGAGGTGGGATGGGAGCAGATGGCCCTGGAAGTGAGGGTGAAGGCATTGCCAGCTCAGATTGCAATTGCTAAGGGCTCCTTGGACAAGGTCAGTGACCCCTTAGCTTCAGGTAAGGTGACCCCTGGCCTTTGGGGCCCACCTGCTTTTGGACCTGGGACCTGCTGCTGGCCTGGCTAGTTGGGCACTTTGGCACCTGGCCACTGGTGGATTAGGTCTCTAATCCTCTCATGGAAACACTGTGAGCCTGTGGCTGTGTGGTTTGGTGACCTGTGGAATCTCTCCCTTGTTGTTGAAGGTCAGCCTCAGTCATTCCTCAGTGAAACCTGCCTTTTGAAGATGACCTCACTGGCCACTGTCACCCACCCACTGGAGCTGCCCCAACACTGTGGCCCAGGGGCCCTGGGGTAGCAGGCCATGGCACTGGGCTCAGCAGATGGACCTGTGTGTATGGCTCTTTGTGGGTGCCTCCCCCCTGCTGCCCCAGAGGCCTGAGGACCTGCAGCAAGGGATCCGAGACCCTCTGGGCGGGCTCCGAGACCCTCTGGGCGGGCTCCTCCACCCACCAGGTGCCATCTCATTCCAGCCTTCAGGACCCAGCTGGTTTCACTGGAGCAGCTGTGGCCTCTCACGAGATCTCTGCCCGTGTCCTAGCGTGTGGAAGTGCAGGCTGCAGCAAGCCAGGTCTCCTCCACCCCCTCTGGAGTCTTAGAACACTAGGGTGTGGTGGCCTCTGATGTCACTTTCCCCACCACTGGATACCTGCAGTGCCTTATTCCATCAGCAGAGGGAGCCCACAGATAGCTTTGTGTTGGAGCTGCTGCTGGTCCAGCTGTGCCACTCAGCAGTGGCCTCTGGCCGCCTGGGCCATCTGGTTGACCTGCTCCATTTCTACAGAAGGGTGGGGCTGGCGTGGAGCCTGGTCTGCTCCAAGCCCGTAAGCCTGATTCTTGCCCTTTCTGGTGTAATGAAGGATGAGGTGGCTCAGGCAGGTCCTCATCCCTCTTTTTCAGCCAGTGTCCCTGCTGACACCTCACCGTGCACAGGTGTCTCAGTGGGGTCTGGGGCACACTGATCTGGGGCACTTCCGGCTGACTCCACCATGTATTAGCCAGCTGTGTGCCGTACAGCAGCCCTGGGCTCTCAGCAGGACTGCAGATTGCACCAGCCAGGGCATTCTGGCTCCGTCTCCAGGGTTGATAGAGAGGAGGCCGAGATTCCCACCCTGCCGTGGGGTCAAGGCAGTGAAGCCAGTGGGTTTGGAAACCCAGGGACCTCTGGGTCTGGCTTAATGAGCTCAGATTGCTTCTGCTTCCTGTTTGAGGGACATCTCCTCCTGTCAACATAGTAGGGATTTGTATTTGAAAATTTAAATTTTGGATTTGAAGTCTTTTGACTTCTTTCTGTTTTCTCCTTGTTCTGCACATTAACCAGGAAATGTGGAAAAGCACAGTTCCAGCTACAGCCCCTCCCTGTGGCCTGTCCCTTCTCCAGCCCCCCACTTCCCCTCCGTGGTGGATGCTGGGTGGGCTTAGACACTACCGAGGACAGAGATGCGGAGGCAGCGTGTGCCTGCGGCTGCTCCTGGTCTGGGAGGTTCCAGTTAGGATCTACCCACAGGTTCCCGAGGTGCAGGAGCTAAGGAGAGGGCACCCACCGAGGCTGCCTGCCGGAGGACCAGTCGGCCTCCTGGAGGAGCTTGCATTTGAACTAGAGGGCAGCTTGGCCATGTGGCGCTGAAGGGCCGCAGGAGCAGTTCAGTCGAAGGGCAGCTGTGCAGCCCTGGCTGTTTGGCACCGCAGGCAGCAGCAGTGTCCGATCCCTGAGTCCGTCTGTTGGCACACAGCCGTGGGAGGCAGGGTGGGGGCTCCCAGCGGCTCTCTGACTCTGTCCTCTGTTCCAGCGTCTGCATTCCCTGGGGACTTCTCCATCCTGACCACCGTGAGGGCCAAGAAAGGCAGCCAGGCCTTCCTGGTGTCCATCTACAACGAGCAGGGCATCCAGCAGGTGGGCCTGGAGGTGGGCCGCTCTCCCGTCTTCCTCTACGAGGACCACACAGGAAAGCCTGGGCCGGAGGCCTACCCCCTCTTCAGGGGCATCAACCTGTCGGATGGCAAGTAAGCGGCACAGGGCTGACCTGTTGGAGCGGGGAGCAGGCTCCCTGACCTGCTGGCTGGCTGGGGCGCTACAGCAGGGGTGCAGCCAGCAGCACTGTGACACCCACGTCACCAGCAGGAGATGGCACTGAGCTCAGAGACCTGAGGCTCAGTGGACTTGGCTTATGCTCTAGGGCTTTGGGGGTCCTGGGCCTCATTTCCCCTTGTAAAACCCACTAACTGTATCAGATGCTGGCCTCCCTGGATCAGAGGGACGTGGGGTTGTGTCATTACACCATCTCCTTCAGAAAGGGCTTCAGTGTCCTTCCCAGACATTGAAACCCTCGTCGTGGAGCCATGATCTAGGACACAGTTGAGACCTGCCAGATCCTGTTGGCGGCACACCGACCCGGGTGGCTTGGAAGCCAGCCAGCCCTTGTGGATGTGTCTGGGGCCGAGTGACAACCTGGGAGGATCTTCGGGATGTGACCTCAGTGTTCTCCTTGGGACTCGTGTGCAGATCTGTTGGGCCTGTCACTCCTGTCAGATGCAGTGGCCTCTGCAGCAGCCCGCGGTTTCTCGTGGGTTCAGTGGCCATACTTAGGCTGGTACTCTCATGCTAACATGTGACTGTGACTGCAGCCTCCCTGCGGCTTCTGCTGCGGGGTGCGACAGTGCTGCAGGCCAGCCTGCTCGGAGCCTCCACATCTGCCCTGAGCTCTCCGTGCTCCTCCCTCTCGGGTGCCCCAGGAACTTAGGGGGTTTGGGTAACTCTGAGAGAGGAGGGTTTGGGGCTCTGCGGGCTGAATTGACCTCACGGTGGCCCATGGAGGCACAGGGATTCCTACCCAAGCTTATGGCCCCAGAGGCTGAACCGCAGCCTGCTGTGACGATGAGGGAAGGGGCCCTCTGGGCCTGGAGCACGGACAGCCTGCATGGACAGCCCCCAACACAGGTGGTAAAGCCTGTGTTGCTTCTTTGCAGGTGGCACAGAATTGCTCTCAGCGTCCACAAGAAAAATGTCACCTTGATCCTCGACTGTAAAAAGAAGACCACCAAGTTCCTTGACCGCAGTGACCACCCCATAGTGGATGTCAATGGCATCATCGTGTTTGGTACCCGGATCCTGGATGAGGAAGTGTTTGAGGTAAGCTTGGGGGTCCAGCGGTCCCCGTGCCCCCTGGGGCGTGTGCCGTGAAGTGCTAGCTCCTCACCAGAGCCGTGGGAGCCTGTCTTGTGGCTGGGGACTGGCTGGCCTCCTGTGTGGTCAGTTTTTGAGGCCTCTGTTGCAGCCCCAAGGGATGCCTGTACCCTGCAGGCAGGGTGGCCAGTCAGGCTGCTGGTGCAGGCCATGTGGGGACAGCAGTGACTGTCTCATCTGAGGGCCTGATTGCATCTCCAGGACCCCATCTTGGCTGGATGGACCTGAGGTTCTGGAGGCACAGCCTGCTGCCTTCTGATGTCCAGGGGCCATGCTGGGAAATGGAAGCACCCTCTGAGTGCACTGGCAGGCACAGTGGGCCACTGAGTGGAAGGTCAGGTTGGCATATGCTGGCTCCATTCAGAGTTCCAGTGGCCTGTGGAGCCTGCTTTGCTGGGGATGCTTTAGAGACAGGGCCAGTGGCTGAGCACCAGCCGTGGGGCCCTGACCTCAGTGTGGAGTCCTAGATTGGGGTTCATCATGATGTAGCCATGGAACCCGCCCTTGGCCAGGTTGGTTCAGAGTCTTTCAGGCCCAGGTGGGGGCCGCAGAATCAGGTGGAACCTCTGAAGTTCCAGATCCCAGGACCCCAAGGCCACCCCGGCATGCTGGGGCAGCACTTGGAATCTGTCAGGGACCGAAGCCCCTTTGCTGGGCTGGGCTCCTTTCTTTTTACGTGACTTGGTCTTGCAGAGATTTGGAGGCACCAAGGGCGCCATGCTGGAGTGTGTTTGGATCCTCTGGGTTAGATGGTCTCTGAGAGCTATCTCAGCCCCTGGACTTCCTCCCCAGGGCCCCAGAGCCCCAGAGACAGGACAGAATGGGGTGGTGTTCCCCAAATTCCCGAGAGCCAGTGCAAACTCCCTGGACCTGCTCACCCGCATAGCTGCATGTGTACCCACCTGGGTCTGGCCAGTGGTCTCATGGCTGGAGTAGGGTCCAGGGCAGTGTCTTTTCGAGGACTTCGGGCCTTCCAAGCCAGAGCCGGTATGGACAGTCCTGGGGCTCTGAGGGCAGGAGCAGGTGTGGCAGTGCATGCTCCTGTCTGTGCCCATGCCCGTGTGGACAGTGTCTGCTGGTGGAGGGGAGGACAGGGGAGGAGCCTGCCACTGCCCACATGAGGAGCGTCATCTTGCTGTGAAGCCACAGCATAGCACAACAGTGAGCCCAGGTCAGCAGAAAGCTGGCCCAGGAGCCCCTGGCTGAACTCAGCTCTTGAGGTGTTGGGTGGGCCTCGGCTGCTGCCTGTTCTCAGCTTCTCCCTCTGTGAAGTGGAGTCGTAGCTGTGGCTGCTGCCAGACCTTGGCTAGAATCATGTGGGGTCAGAGGCACAGCCCCCAGGTAGTAGGTGCTTTATGACGCTGGCTCTCACGCTCTGGGTGCTGATCCAGAGTTGGCAGGAAGGTGGGACAGAGCCCTGTGGTCCAGGGTGACTAGCTGGGGACCAAGATAGCTGTCTCTGCATGGAAGTGGCGTGGGCCCCGGGACAAGGGCAGAACCGTGTGTGAGGCGGGTCTTCTAGACCCAGCTGCCCTTCTGGGGACCAGGCCTCCAGGCTGCAGCAGCCCAGGGGCTCTTGGGGCCGGCCAGCAATGACAAATCGAGTGTGTTATGGAGGCACACCCTCTGGGAGACTTCCGACGGGGCTTGTCCTGGGATGAACTGCAGGACATCTGGGGCTGTCCTCAGCTAGGCGGTGGCCTCTGGGTTGTTCGGGGGGCTGGTGTTGAGTGGTGGCATGGGGGTTGCATGGCTGTTTTTACCTCTTGGCTGGTGGGGGGTCTGGCAAAGCAGTGGCACTGGGAGCTTCAGGACATTTTTGCATAGCGTGATTGACAGCAACGGGGCATGCACTCGGGCTCTGCTCAGCCCTGGGAGCCAGGGCTGCTTCTGCTGCTGTCCTTATATCTGCTGACCAGAATCTGCCTCTGGGAGCCCCCTGAGGCTGGGCGGAGGCATCGGGTGTGAGCCAACCTCCAGTGTTTCTGCGCTGTGTGCTGTTGTTCTGGGGCCTGGGTGTGCTCCCAGCGTGCCTTCACTATAAAGTTTCAAGGAAATCCTTTTTCTCACCTTAAGAAATGAATGGGACCCTGATGCAGGTGCTGCTAACCTGAGCTCCCTGGGCATGTTGGGAAGCGTGAAGGTGCAGAGGCTGGGGGAGCAGCGAGTGAGGGGGGCCGGCCTGGGTCCCAGCCATGAGAGGGCCACTGAGTTCTCCAACCTCTCCGAGACCCAGTTTCCCCATCTGTGAGAGGAGGACAGTAGCTGCACCCTTCCTGTGTGTGTGCGAGGCGTGTGCAGGAATCAACCTGGGAAGCGTGCATCCTGTGGCTTCCCTCTTTGTGTTGTTAGAGTGAAAACAACTTTTAATATTCAAAAACAAACGGATCTTGAAAGAAGGACCCAGCTTCCTCCTCTAGTTTGTTCTTCCAAGGAACGGGCCGGTCTCTCCCGGCAGCTCTGGTGGAATGGCAGGCCACAGACGCACCCCGGGCTCCGTGCCTCCGGTGACCCCTGCCCTCCCGTTGTGGAGTGTGATTGAGTGCGAGGGGCTGCCAGGGGTGAGGGAGCCCCGCTGACCACAGGCTGTGAACGTCTGAGGGCGGCTTTCCCAGCCCTGGGTTTCCTGGCTGTTGGCTGGGTTCACAGCGGGAAATTGGACCTGTGTTCCCTAATGAGGACCGTGGAGCGCAGTGGAGCCGCAGCACCGGGACTTAACACGGTAACGATGAGGCGGGCGAGCTGGCCTCGTGGTCTCGGCTGCCTTTGGCCTGGGTACAAGTGGAACTGAATTTTTATTTTTCTTGAAATAAAAGGGAGTTTAACTCTTGGCTTTCCGAAAGGCTCCCAATAAGGACACTTCCCATTTTAGCTGGTTGGCCTTTCTAGAATCTCTTTTTCCTGCAGCCACCGTCTTCCCTGTAATATGGCTTCCGCTCATTGCAAGCCAGCTGGTCCTGTGGTCTGCGGAGCTCTGGGCAACCGGGGGTTCAGGGGTAACAGGCTGGTGGGGTAACACTGTGCTGGAGGGTGCTGGCTGAGCCCTGTGCCCGTGCTGCCTCAGACGGGGGCTTGCCGAACCCGAGAGCTTGTTTGGGGCCCCAGGGATTTTTATGGGTGGCTTTGTCCAAAATGAAGTGCCCTGGAGGGAGAGAGCCGGGGACAGAGACTCTCAGGGCCGAGCCAGTGTGTAGGCCCAGTTGTCCTGGCGGTGCCTGGTCGCTGGCCTTGGTCTGGGCCTTGGCACTCTGCTCCGTGGCCCTGCCTAGGAGGACTTCGGAGGCCTGGAACCTTCCAGGAAGGGCTGGAAGGCTGTTTAGGGGCAGGGCTCCTGAGCTGTCCTCCTGTTGTGACAGTACCTCTGACCTGCTGAGCTCTCCCTGTCCAGGCACCTCAAAGCCTGGGTTAGGACATGGAGCTGCTGGGCTGCTGACAACTGACCGCGGACACCCTCCTGAGCCCCAGCAGGTCTTTCGGCCTGGGGCCACCAGCATTCCCAAGGGAAGGGCGGGCAAGGGGTGTGGGGAGTGAGGCAGGGCCTGTGCCCTCAGCTTTAGGGTCCTGTGGTGGAAGGACCCTCCTGGGCTGCACCGCGAGGAGCATGGCCCCGGTGGCCAGCTAGCAAGTTCTGGGCGGGGAGCCAGTGTGCTTTTAAGCTGCTGATGGTTTCAGGGGCAACAGGACCAAACAGACTGTAAACTCGAGCCCTCTCTGTGAGCCTCGGGTGCCGCTGGAAAAGAGATGGTGTCGGATCCAAGCGGCCAGCAGTCTCCCTGCCTGCCGCCTCACTGTAGCCTGGGACAAGCCAAGCGGTTGACCTAATCCCGATTCCGTTTTCCAGGAGCCTCTCTTTTCCACTGACATGTTCTTTCCTGGAATCCCGTGCTGGCAGGAGGGAATGGGGCCTCTGCTGGGGAGGCCCTTCTTGGCCTTCCTGAGGAGGCCTGGACTCCTTTCCATGAGCAGGGTGCCATCCTCCACCGTGAGTGGGTGGTAGCCAGGTCCCTGGGGAGATGGCACTGGGTGTGGCTTTAGACCCAGGTCCTGCTCCCCAGGTTGTGACCCCTCTGAGCCTGTAGGGTGCTCCCAGGAACCCTGCCGCCAGTCGCCTGCTGGCTGAGGGCCTCCCTGTAGGCCTGTGCTAGACCTGGGGACATGGCCTGCAGGCACTCAGCTCAGGCTGCTCACAGTCCAGTGGGGCTCACAGGCTGATGGGCAGGTAGCGGGTGGCAGGGGAGGGCTGAAGACCGCAGACCGTCACAGCACACAGGAGGGGTGTGCTGGGACTGCAGAGCCACAAGCCTGGGCACAGAGAAGCTCGCGGGTGTTTGCAGCGTCCTGGCCGCAGTGTCCCTTGGTGGGGGCTGCTGTGTGCATTCGCAGCATGCTCCCACTGGGCTCCTTAGCTCTGGCATCCATCAGCCTCCCTGTGGCTTCGGCCACGTGAGTGACCCACCGTCTGTCAAGAGGAGCTGTGGGGCCTGGGGTGCTTCCTTTGCAAAGGCTGACGGGGCTCCTCGGCAGGGCTGCCGGGCCCACTTGATGTCAGCCCAGCAGGCACCAGGTGGGCTCAGGGAGGAAGCTGCCACTGGCAGGCAGCTCTGTGGCCCCTGTCACTGTCCCCACCAGTCAATGGCATTGATAGGCCAGGTGTCCCACTGCAGGGACCCTGGGGTGGCTTGTGCAGGTAGTCCCTGCCTGAGCCCTGCCTGAGCCCTGCTTCTGCAATGTGGCTGCGGTGGCTGTGTCGAGCAGCCCCCCAGAGGGGACCCATGCCTAGTGCTGCAGAGACCCCTGTTAGCAGAGCTCTCTGTGCCAGTCCAGGCCTGTTATCCCTGATAGAAGGAAGCTTCCAGAACTAAGTCACAGGCGCAGGGCCCAGCAGTGGGCAAGGGAACTCAAACCCAGGCTTCCCAGCATGCATCCTGGTGGGGCAGAGTGGAGGGCAGCCCACGCCCACCCAGGCGAGCAGGGCACCTGTGCTGTCTGAGGAAGCCACACTGGCTGCTTCGGGCCACCTGGGGTGGCAGCTGGGCCTGCACAGCATGGAGGCAGACCCGAGGTGCCTGGGCCTCTTCCGCTGTGGGAGGCGGAAGGGCAGCGGCAAGTCGAGGGTGGAGTCAGGGGGGAGCCTCCCGTGCCCTGTAAGGCCTGGGGTGTTGTGTGCAGCAGTCTCCTGGGGCTGCCCAGCATGCTGTCATACGAGGTGGCAAAGCAAGGAGTCTGCCTGTCCTCTCCCTGTCCAGAAGGCCCCAGGAGCTGTGGGGCACAGGGTCCAGGAGCTCATCTGAGGGGCAGAAGCAGGCTCACACTAAACCTAGGATATTCCCCATTTCAAAGTCCGTGGCTTAACTCCATCTGCAGGGATCCCACTGCCAAATAAGAGACCTCCCAGGGTTCCAAGGATGCACCTTTTTGGAGCCCCCGTTTAGCCCACATCCCCAAGCTTGTCTGGTAAAGGGGTGTTCTCCCACGAGTCCCCAGAGAGCATGGGTATGTGCAAGTGAGTCTCTGGGCGGGAGTGTGAGGCTGGTTTCCGGTCCTTGCTCTCACCAGGGGCAGAGGCCGTGGCAGGGGACACGCTTCTTGCAGGGCAGTCGGGCAGCCCTGTGTGCGGCTCCCAGGCCTGGCGGCATGGCCAGTATGCAGGTGAGTCGGAGGTGTGACTTCATCTCTGGCTCTGGCCCAGGAAGGGCGGGTGCTGGGGAGCAGGCTGCAACCTGGCCTGATGCAGGTGGCTGGCAGCTGGCCAGTCAGGGTCTGGTGGCCCTGCTCAGTGCTCTGTTGAGCGGGGTCTCTGGCAGCCCCCCAGGTGGAAGGGCTATACTGCAGGCACCGGTAAGGAGGGGTCCAGAGAGGCCTATAGAGCTGTGCTGGGATCGGGCCCACCAGGGCTTCAGGTTTGTTCCGTGGAAAATCTGAGCAGCGGGGCCGTCTCCCAGCTGGAGAGGGCTGACGTCATGTTGGAAGCCCAGCCTCATCCAATGATATCATGCTGGGCAGATGGTGGACACTCTGACCTGGGTCCCCTGAGAGGCTGGGTAGAGGCTCCTGGAAGGGGCTCCTCAGTGCTGCGGAGGGACCAGGATAGGCAGGGCCACGTTGGAGGAGGGACAGAGGGGCAGTGTGTCACCTGCAGGAGAGGGCACCACTGTCAGGGAGCCCACCAGAGCCTAGGAGCTGCTGCTGGCAGCTGATGGCGAGGGGGTCCTGCCGCGAGTATCTGTAGTGCAGGGCCCAGGGGTGCCATGGCGGGCTGTGCTCAGGACCAGCCTCCCCTGGCTGTTTGTGTGGCCCTGGTTGGCCTCAGCTAGAGAGTGGGCACTGAGGTCGGGTGCACATGGGAGAGAGAGAGCTGGCGGGCCATGTCCTGGGGTCCCACCAGGAGCCAGCAGACACGGGCCCTGCTGCCCCTCAGTAAGATCACACCAGTCTCTCCTGACCAGTTGTGGGGGTCGGGCTGCCACTGTGGCCATCTGCAGCAGCAGCAGTGTTCCCGTCCTGTGGACGGCGGGGAGGTCAAGGGGTGCAGGGTCCAGGAGCTCATTGAGGGGGAGAAGCAGGAACTGAAATGGCACCGGAAGGGCCTGACTGTGGGGTATAGATGGTGTGCGATTGGGCATGGGGGCAGAAGGAGCTCCTGACGCTGGCCGAGGCCCTCACGTGACCGTGGCCCCAGGTGAGAGTCGCCCACTCAGGCCCTTCATGCCTCAAGAGGAGCAGCAGCTGTGGGCAGCAGACAGTCCGGGCTGTGGAGGCCCAGGGCTGCCCGGCTGAGCCCTGTGGGTGCGGGCTGGGGCGTCTTGCTGAGGAGTCGTGTGGAGTGGGTTTTTTGGAGTCTGTGATTTATTTCCCCTCTGAATCTCCATCTCTGAGCACCTGGAGTGTTCATCTCCCAGCACACTCTGGGTTGGCTTTGAAGCTGTCCTCAAAGCTGGGAAGGACTGGCATTCCCTGGGGCTGTCCTGTCCACTCTGTACCTTCAGGAGCCCAGGCACTAGGCAGGAGCTGGGGTGGCTGCAGTAACCACCAGGGGTTCAGGCAACCCAGGGCTCTGAGACAGAGGCACAGAGAGCTCAGGCTTCCTGCCCAGTTCACACAGCTGGGAATGGCAGGGTGAGAAATTGGAGCCCAGGGCTGGGTCCTCCTGGGCAGTGAAGTGATAGGCTCTCTGTAGAGCTGAGTCCCTTTCTTCTCATGCCCAGACCCCTTCTTGCCTCCAGCCAGCACCTGCCTGCTCCCACTTCAGTGGACGCCTGCTTGCCCATCCTCAGCCCTTCCTGGGCTCCGAGGCCTACAGGTGCCAGCAGTGGGACTCCTTTCCCTGCTCTTCTCCTTCCTGTCCCCTTCCTCTCCACCTCCTTTCTGCCTTTTCTGTCCTTCCTCTGTCCTCCCTCCTTGCTGTCTGCCTGTGTTTCCTGTCCCCTTCTCCCCTGCTCCTTTCTTGCGTGTTCTTCCTCTCTCCCTCCTTCTTGTTCTCCTTCCTTCCTCATTTCCTGTCCCGGCTTCCTCCTGCCCCTCCTGTTCTTGTCCCCCCTTCTTCCTGTTCTCCCTCCTTCCTGTCCCCCCTTCCTCCTGTCCCTCCTATTCTTGTCCCCCGTTTCTGTTCTCCCTCTTTCCTGTCTCCTCTTCCTCCTGCCCCTCTTATTTTGTCCTCCCTTCTTCCTGTTTTCCCTCCTTCCTGTTCCCTCTCATTCTTGTCCCCCCTTCTTTCTGTTCTCCCTCTTTCCTGTCCCTTCTCATTCTTGTCTCCCCTTCTTTCTCTTCCCTCTCCTTCCTGTTCCCCCTTCTTCCTGTTCCCTCCTTCCTGTCCCTTCCTTCCCTGCCCCACTCCCTGGTGTTCCCACCTTTACCTTGGGTCACGGCCCCATGTTCAGAGGCCTCCTTTCTGTTCTCCACTGGGATCTCCTGGACTGCGAGGACCAGGCCTCCCCAGGACCCCTGCTCAGGCCCATCCAGGTTTGGCCACAGCTCTGTAGGGTGACTAGGCAGCAGCCAGGACTTGAGGGTGCCATGGTGACTCGTCCCTCTGAAGTCCCAGGGCAGCTGCGGGGTCTGCTTCCCCCAGAGCCCTGCCTGGACACCATGGTGCGCTGGAGCTGCTTCTCCAGAGCTGGACATGCAGGTTCTCCCACAAGCTAGCTACACTGCCACCCCCATTCTTCCTGTCTGTGAGTGAGTGTCACACTAAGGGCCGGGCATGGGGCACAGCCCTGGCCTTGTCTCCAGTCAGCCTCATGGCCTTCCTAGCCAGCGCCTCTGCCCGCGCTGTGGGTTGAGTGCTCCAGGCGCTGATGGGCAGAGGGCCCTGGGTGCCTCACAGGTGTGAGCGGTGGCGCACAGGAGCCTGGCCTCAACCCCGCTGCCTCGCAGGGATGTGTGCACTATGTGTGGAGGTGAGGCTCCCTCTGATGATGGCTGGCGTGTGGACACAGCAGGAGCTGGGTCATCTCTGTCACGTGCCGCCAGGCCATCTGCTGGTTGACAGGAGCGGGACCCAGGAGCACCTTCCAGGCCGGCTCTGTGTTCTGGAAGCACGAATGGGAACCGCTGCCCTTGGGTTTAAAGCAGCCAATTGCATAAGTGCAGGATGAGAGGTGGCAGCCGGAGCCTGAGGGGAAGGCGTGGGGTTTGTGGGTGGCAGTCCAGGAACGTGCACTGTCACAATGACACCGGGAACAGGCAGGTGGCATGATCCTGGTTGTAGAAACCATGCGGAGCAGGGCCAAGGACTAGGGGTCTGAGGAGGTCAGAGAAGGAGGGTGGAGGAGCTGTGGGCAGCAGGGGATGAGGCCCAGAGAGGACACCTCCTCCTCCCTGGTGCCTCCCTTGACCCCCCAGGCAGCATTAGTTACTTTGTCACTTGTGCTGCCTTCCAGTCAAGCACAAAGGGCCGTTTTCTTCTCCCTTGTGGCTTGTAGTCGGGATGCCAGTTTATCCACCTGTGTCCCTAGGACTCATGGGAATGTGTCAGAATGCTGGTTGACGGAATGATGGGTGAGTGCCCATGGCACCTGACTGTGGCCTTCATGCTGTGGGGGCATTCGCATGAGTCAGTGAGCCTTCGTCAGGTCGAGTGTTGTGGTTAGTGGGGGTGAGGGGGGAGGCTGGGCCTGGTGGTGGTGGAAATGATGGTAGTGAGTGTGATGGTGGTGATTGTGGTGCATGTCTGCTGCCGCTGTTGCTGGTAGTGATGATGGTGCTGTTGTTCTGGAGAGGATGATAATGTTGATGATGATGATGGTAGTGGTGATGGCAGCGATGGTGGTGGTATAGTTGTAATGGTCATGATGATGGTGATGCTACTGGTGGTTTGGGCAGTAATGATAAATAGTGATGGTAGTATGTAATGATGGTAGTGGTGGAGGTGTTGGTGGTGGTGGTGATGTGGGGGTGTTGGTGATGGTGGTGGAGGTGGTGGTGATGATGGTGAGGGTGGGGGTAGGGGGGTGTTGGTGATGTGGGGATGTTGGTGGTGGTGGGGGTAGGGGTGGTGGTGGTGTTGGTGGTGGGGGTGATCGTGGTGGAGGTGGTGGTGATGATGGTGACGGTGGGGGTAGGGGGGTGTTGGTGATGTGGGGATGTTGGTGGTGGTGGGGGTAGGGGTGGTGGTGGTGTTGGTGGTGGGGGTGTGGGTGGTGATGGTGATGGTGATTGTGGTGATGGTGGGGGTGTTGGTGGTGATGGTAGTAGAGCTGTTGGTGATGGTGGTGATGGTGGGCTGGTGGTGATGGTGGGATCGTGGTTAGGGTTGGTAGCAGCTGAGGTAGTAGTGATGGTGGTTGCTGATTGTTCTGGGCAGTGCCAGCAGATGCAGTCCTGCTTAGCCCTCAGCATGCTCCTGTGATATGAGTCTTATTCTCTTTTATTGATCACTGAAGGCCTGGTGTGCCTAAGTCCTCACATCTGAGGAAGGAGGGATCTAGCATTCAGGCTCCTGTATCAACATCCCACCCCCCACTGTCTCTTCCTCTGGGCCCAGGGACTGGACAGTGTCCCTCCTGGAGCGTGGCATGGATGTGCGCCTCTTTTGCAGGGAACACAGTTCCCACAGGCTTGCTGCTCCGACATCTGGGTGGGAGTAGGTGGACAGCTCACTCACATGCTGCCTTAGCCACGAGTGTGGACTTTTGTGAGGTCCACAGCCTTTGAGGGCCAGGCCTGTCTTCTGTAGCCCCCCCATTGGAGCCGCTACCTTGCCTTCAGCTTGCAGGCAGGTCTGCCCTCTGCAGGCTCCCTAAGCCAACCCTTTAGTCAGTGCCGCCAGCTTCAGAGTCTGTGTGAGGCTGTCCCTTGGTCATCTTCCCATCCTGCATGCCTGTCCCTGTGGTAGAGACACATGCCAGACACCTGGTGCAGTTGTGAGCAGATTCTAGCCTGGACATCCCGGGCTGGTGCCCAGTGAGGGTTAGACAGGGGCGGAGGCAGCTGATCATCCATGTGCACTCTCAAGGGACCTGGGTTGGACAGCAGGAGGACCTTCCTGACCACATGACTTGTTTCCTTAACACACTGTCAAGTATTGCTAAGCTCACTCTGTCCCCCAGGTGTTCTGAAAATCATGAGACTCGATATCTACACCTCCTCTGGCTTGGGCACTTAGTTTTCCATTTTGTATGACTCCTGGGGTAAAATGTCAAAGCAAGATTTTAAAAGTGACTTGTTTGGGCTCATGAGGGGGTGTTTTGGGGCCTCTTCCAGGAGAAGCCTCTAAGCACGTGAGGAAACATTCCCTACAGGAGGGAGGCCCATGGCCCCAACGGCCCTGCTGGGTCCTGTCTCGGACCCAGCTTGGCACAGGGGCTGCAGGCCTGTCCGTTCCCATGACCATCCCTGACATGTGGCCCTGCAGTGCTGGTTCCAGGATGCTTTGGGGTCTGCAAGGGGACCGTGCTCCCTGCCCCTGGTGTGGGCCCCCCGCTAGGTACCAGTTTCCCTCAGCCTCAGAGGCCACCTTCTTCCCGTCCCACCACACGGACTGGGAAAGCAAGGCTCAATGTGATCTGGCACAGGTGCGCCTCAGTCACTGGGCCTAGGAGGGCCTGGTTCAGACGTGACCTGGAGAGCCCAGCTCTGGACCCTGCACGGCCCCAGCTCCACCTTCCTTCATCCCTGACGGCGAGCTGGGGTGCCTTGCGACCACCGAGGTGCTGTGGGTGCTGGGGACTCAGTTGGCACCAGCACTCCACAGGCTGTGTTTTGCCGGGTGGGGGGAGGCTGGGCCTCTGCCAGCCCTGGGGACTGGTGCAGGGGCAGCTGAGGCGGGCTTCCAGCAGCAGGGGCAGAACACCTCCCCGTGGCTCTGCTTCACGGACGGCAAGCCGGCCGCCTCTCCCGCAGCCTCGAACAAGAAGGGTTTGTCTTCTCAGCTTCTTTGTGAGTCTCCACTTCTGAGCACAAAGTGTTCTGGCTAAAATTAGAGGATGAAGCCCACAAGCCAAGCGGAGCACTCAGCAGGGCCCCTGCGGAGCCAGTGTGGGCTGGAGGAGGAGTGGCCAGCGTGGGCTCAAGGCCAGGCTGGCTCCCCGGGGTTGGGCGAGTGGAAGGAGGCGAGGAAGTAGATGGGCAGGGAGGGGGAGGGGCCACACGCCCCTGGAGCAGCCGAGCTGCAGAGCTTCGCTAATGGGGCTGAGCTCGCGTTCGGCCACACGGTCCCCAGGGCTGCAGACTCTCCAACGAAAACTTTGCAATTTCCTCAACTTACACTAGTGCAGCCTGGTAAAATCTCATTATCGGCAGGGGCAGAACTGACTCGCTCGGCAAAATGCTCCGGGCTCTCTGAGAGCCACGGACAGCAGCCCCTGCTGGGTGGGAGCACAGCCTGTGCTGGGGGAGATGCACAGCTCGTGCCGCCGGGGCACGGGCTGTGCAGCTGAGCCGAGCAGCCGTAATGAGTGCTGGGCGTGAGGCCGGAAGCTTCTAGGCACTCAGCAGACAGTTACTGGCCTGGCAGGGGCCAGGAAGCGGGTTTGTAAGATGGGAAAGTGGTGGCCAGTCCTCAGAGTGGGGGATGGTGCCCAGACGGACGGCACCTGCTCCTCCAGGCAGGCCCCCGGCAAACAGCAATAGGAGGACTCGGCCTGGGACCGAGGTGGGGCCGGCTGGCCCTGGGGAGGGCTGCACGACGGTCAGATGGTGAGCAGAGACGAGCCCAAGGTGGGCTGTGTGGGTCCTGTCACTTTCACCTGGCGTTGAGCAGCTCCAGGGTGGGAGACAGCAGGGACTGGGGACCCGCACTCAGCCCTCCTACCCCATGTGGCCTGTGCAGCGACCCCACTTCTCTGAGCCTCCGTTTGTGCATCTGTGAAGTGGGGAAGAGGGGACAGGAAGTGCCACCACCTTCCAGGAGAGATGAGGATGGGGAGGGGTCAGTGTGAGGAAAGTCACCCTCCCCAGACTGTGTGGGCTGGGGAGGGAGTGGGAGAAACACCCGGCCTTAGCCAAGGCACACGGGGCAGGTTGTGTATGCTGACAGCGCCTAATGTGTGAGAGCAGACATCATGCTGTAGCTGGAAAGCACGTGGGGTGGTAGTGCCCTGGGAGACCCACAAGCTGTGGAGGGGGGACCCAGGTGCCTTCTGTGGGTCAGAGCCTGCTCTGTGCCAGACCCACAGGACATGCGTGTACAGGGTGTATGCACACAGCACTGCATGTTCATGCCCATACCACACCAGGTGTGCACACACACCCATGCACTGTGTGCATACATACGCACCCCTGCACACGCACTCACCCATGTACTGTGTACACACACCTGTGTATTGTGCACACACACCCATATACTATGCACACACACACACACCCATGAACACATATGCACCTGTGCACTATGCACACACACCTGTGCACTGTGCACACAAAGCCATGTACTATATACACACACATACACCCATGTACTGAGCACACACACATGCCCCCGTGCGTACACACACCCCAGGCAGCCACAGACTTTGCCCCTTGGCCTACAAGTTTGGGGTCACATGGTCCTGAGGAGGGCTGGGAATCAGGGACATGGAGGACAGTGGGAAATGACCTGGTGCTTCTGAGTCTCCTCCTTGGCAGGTGGGGAGGGCACCTGGCATGGCACCTGGGAGTCCCGGGGGTATTGGCTGCTGCCTTCCAGTCATGGGGTGGGCACAGAGGGGGCGAGTGGGGTGGAGTAGGGGGCTGGGCCGGGAGAAGGGGTGCAAAGGTGGAGGAGAAGGGTGGTCTGAGATTGCTGGGGGCTCTGTCCTGGCCAGGCCTGGCCATTCAGCAGTGAGATGTGACCTTAAGGGAGGCCACAGCCAGCAGTGAGGATTGACGTCAGGCCGCTCCCTGCTGGGGCCTTGACTGCCCAGGGGAGGGTGGGGGGCCTTTCCAGGATGCTGGCCAGTTGCTCATAGGTTCATGGGGGCCAGAGCCCACCCACCCAAGAGGGCAGCTGTAGCTGAGAAATCCCAGGGGTGCCCTCTCTGCCTCCAGAGGGGTCAGGCTGTCCACACTGGGCAGCACCAAATGACAGCCTGCCCGCTGGAGGCCTGGGATGGTCTTGTGAAGCTGCAGGCCAGAGGCCTCCCTGCATGGTCTCGGGAACTGTGGACGAGTGTCATGACTAGTCCATGTTCCTGCTTCCTGTTCCTGTCCCCAATCTGCACCCTGCCCCAGGACTGCCCTGTGACTAGTGCTGCTGGGCTCTGAGGCCTGCCGGCGCTGCCCCCGGCTCCCAGCTCCTAGCAGCTCCCCACAGCATACCGCGCGGAGGGCCGCGGGCTGTGCCGTGGAGTTGTGTGTCTTACGAGGCATGGTGGACAGGCCTTCACAACCAAGAAGCTGGAACGTTACTTTCACCTTTGAAAGGCAGTCTGTGCCAGACGAGGGGTGCCTGGGCCCCTGGTCCTGGGGGACCCCTTGCATGAGGTCCTGGCGGGGTGGCTGTGGGAAGCCCCATTGAGGACTGAGGCTGAATCTGACTCCTCTGGCTTCTCACAGAGCCGTCTCTGGTCCACACAGACCAGGGTCAGAGGTGGCCTGAGTCTCCTCAGAGAGCTCAGGATGGCTCCCCACCACGGCTGCCACGATTCCACCCATGGGCTCTGCTAGTGCTTTGGGGTCCAGTTTCTGTCCTGTGCCCTCCAAGGACAGTTGACCTACTGCTGAGGGAGCCTAGGTTCTGGCCTAGGCCCCAGCCTGGCCGCAGAGTCGGGGTTTAGTGTATCTGGCTCCTTGGACTTGGTTGGCCCAGGGCAGAACAAGGGTCTCGTGGAGCCCGGGGAGGCTTGCCGTCTGGCTCCCCTTCTCCCTGTCTGTGTGGGGTCTGCAGCAAGAGAAGAGGGGTGCAGATATCATGTGCCCTCTTCCCAGCCCTCCCAGCCCCACCTGGAGGTGATGCCACAGCCCTGTGGGACGTGCAGCTGTAGGGCCGGCTCTGCGGGGTGTTGGCAGAGCCTGCGCCAAGCCATGCCCACCCCAGGGTCCTGCAGGAGGCTCCTCCCTGCTCCTTGGCAGTCTCAGTGGGCTCCTGGGTTGGGGAGAAGTGGCAGTGGCCAGAGAAGCCTGGCCAGGACCCAGGTCTAGAGCTGACCTGGTGCCTGCAGGACTCTGAGCTTGAGCCTTTGTAACTGCCTCAGTTTCCCCTGTCCACAGTGGCTGTGGGGCCTGGACGGACCCCCACCTTTGACAGTGTGCCCACAGGGCCAACGGGCACGTTTTCTGGTGTGGAAATCCATGAGAGTTCGGTGGACAGTGATTTAAGGCATCCCTGGCATCTGCAGAGCGTCCTGGGAGGGCTGATGCACGTCCACTCCCAGGTGGGGACAGGGCTGGCTGAGCGTGGGTCCACCTGGCTTCCAGAGCCCTGTGGGCACGGGGAGCCCCTGGGCTCTGTGGCCAGCCCTGGGTGTGTGTTTTAGCCTTGGGATGGGATCGTGGGCTAGGGGCGTGGGGTGGTGGAGGCCGCTGTGCTGGGATGTGGAAGGTGCTGGGTGGGGAAGGTGCTGGGTGGGAAGGTGCTGGGTGGGAAGGTGCTGGGTGTGGAAGGTGCTGGATGTGGAAGGTGCTGGGTGGGAAGGTGCTGGGTGTGGAAGGTGCTGGGTGGGAAGGTGCTGGGTGGGAAGGTGCTGGGTGGGAAGGTGCTGGATGTGGAAGGTGCTGGATGTGGAAGGTGCTGGGTGGGAAGGTGCTGGGTGGGAAGGTGCTGGGTGTGGAAGGTGCTGGGTGGGAAGGTGCTGGTGTGGAAGGTGCTGGGATGTGGAAGGTGCTGGGATGTGGAAGGTGCTGGGTGTGGAAGGTGCTGGGTGGGAAGGTGCTGGGTGTGGAAGGTGCTGGGTGGGAAGGTGCTGGGTGGGAAGGTGCTGGGTGGGAAGGTGCTGGGTGTGGAAGGTGCTGGGTGTGGAAGGTGCTGGATGTGGAAGGTGCTGGGTGTGGAAGGTGCTGGGTGGGAAGGTGCTGGGTGGGAAGGTGCTGGGTGTGGAAGGTGCTGGGTGGGAAGGTGCTGGTGTGGAAGGTGCTGGGATGTGGAAGGTGCTGGGTGTGGAAGGTGCTGGGTGTGGAAGGTGCTGGATGTGGAAGGTGCTGGGTGTGGAAGGTGCTGGGTGGGAAGGTGCTGGGTGGGAAGGTGCTGGGTGTGGAAGGTGCTGGGTGGGAAGGTGCTGGGTGGGAAGGTGCTGGGTGTGGAAGGTGCTGGGTGGGAAGGTGCTGGTGTGGAAGGTGCTGGGTGTGGAAGGTGCTGGGTGTGGAAGGTGCTGGAGTATGGAGAGGTGCGGGCGTGTCCTGGCCGAGGGGCGGTTCTCTCGGAGGCGAGCCCCTGACAGCGTCACCCCGTGTGTTGGCTGCTAGATCTCAGGGAGCCCCTGGTGTCATGGAGGCTTCTTCCCCGGGCGTCTGGAGAGCACCCGTCCAGATGCCACGCTGCCCGCTGAGAGAGGACACCCTTGTTTTGAACTGGACGGAACCTGAGCCACAAGTCAGGCTGCTTAGCAGCTCGGGTGGCTTTGATTCGCTGCCCCTGTCACAGGCTCCTGCTGCGGAAGAGTTTAAAACCTGGGCTGGGAGCCTTGACATGGGAATAGCAGGGAAGGGGGGGATGAGCGAGGGGACAGGGAGGTGGGAGCGGCAGCGAGCACTCATTGGAGTGCCTAGTTGGGGGCCCGCGAGGAAGGAGAGTGGGGTGGGTGCTGAGGGGCCTCTCCTGCTGTCCCCCTGGGGTGGACCGGAGCAGGGGTGGCTTCCTGCAGCCTCTCTCTGCCTGCGCCCTCCATGCCCTCCTGAGGCTGCAGCCCTGGAGCTGGGGGAGGGAGAGGAACCCACGGCCTGACCCCTGCACTCGCAGCTGAGAGATGCCCTGGCCTGGGCAGAGGTGAGCTGGGCTCCTGCTGTGTCCGCCCACCGGCCCCCAACCCACCCCTCACACAGCCGCCAGGCTGGTCCTGCCGCAGGAGTGGGCCAGGCTCTGGGGCTGGCTGTGCTGTGTGATCTGAGGGATGGAGGGGCCGCCGCCCCCTGAAGGCAGCACTGAGGGGTCAGGGAAGGCCCTGCAGGGGCTCAGCCACCCTCTGGCGAGAAGAGCATCATTCTGTCTTGGTTACCTGCTAGGTGGAGTGGGGGGACAGAGGGGCAGTGGGGGACCAGCAGGTGGTCAGGGGCGGGGCTCACAGGCCCCAGGTCCTGGCCACCATTCTGTGGCCCACCTGTCTGAACCCTTCCTTATCTGTCACACTGAGGTGACAAAGTCACTTGAGTGGACGGCGCTTGGTGCTCTGGGCTCCAGGCCGACCTCAATCAGCGATGTCTCCACTCTTCTGCAAGGCTGAGGCTTCAGCAGTCGCCAGGGGCTGCCGCCGGGCTTGGCGCAGTGGCACTGAGGAGGCAGGGTCCCCCTGCGCGCGCGCTGGAGGCAGAGTGGGAATGGCCTGCGTGCGCTGCTCTGCAGACTCAGGCCTGGCGGGGGCTCTGGGCTCCCCACTCATCCAGCTGGGCTTTTCAGTCCCAACCTGAGGGCCAATGGGGCGGAACCAAAGCCCAGGGCTCAGGCAGGCTGGTCTCCTCTGCACCGTGGGACTGTCCCTCAGTTCTGCTGCAGAATCACCCCCTCTTCAGCGGTCTCTGGGCCAGTCTTCCTACCTGGTCTCTGGAAGCTGGGGGTGTGATGGATCTCGTCCCCCATGCACACCACCAGCACAGCACCAGCGCCCTGCTTCACGTACCCTGGGAGGCCATCCAGGGACCCACACTGTGACTTCAGGTGACACATCCCTCCAGCATTGCCTTGGTCCCACCCGTGGGCCCTTCCTGCCTCTCTGCCTTCCAGTCTTGGCCTAAGGTCTAGCTCACAGAGAAAGGCTCACAGTCCATCAAGTGAAAGTCAGGGCGGTGTGTCTTCTTGGTCAGGCCAGGGGTCAGCTGCTCTTCAGGTCAAGTTCACAGGTACCATGCTCTCTGGCTCTAGGTCTCAGAAGCCCAACAGTATGGGAGGGTGAGGTATTACAGGGGCACAAATCAAGTATGCAGCCCTAGGGAGAATGTGCTCACTGCAAGATGGCGGCTCTGGGTCAGGTCGTGTCCCCAGTGTGCGATAGACACAGTGGCCAGAACGTGGACACTCGGTAGCTTTTGAATGAATGGAAAGATGAACAAGTGGATGAACAGATGTGTGAAGGAATGGATGGTTGGATAGCATGGATGAATAGCATGAATGGGGTGGTTGGGTGGATGAATGTATGAATGATTGGATGAGTGGCATGCTTGGATGGGTGGATGAATGGATGGATGAATGGATGGCAAGGATGGGTAGTTGGATGAATGGCATGGGTGCGTGGATGGATGGGTGGATGGATGGATGGATGGCAAGGATGGGTGTAGGATGAATGGCATGGGTGCGTGGATGGCATGGGTGGATGGATGGATGGATGGCAAGGATGGGTGTAGGATGAATGGCAAGCATATGGATAGATGGGTGGGATGCAAGCGGGAGAGCATCCATCTTCCTGGTAGAGGCAGGGGTCGCTGGGTGCACAGCCTGGAAAGGCGCCTGGGCAGCTGGGGAGGTGGTACCCGAGCCAGGTAGAGCAAGGGCTCGAGATAAACCTAGAGAACATGGTGCCTTCAGATGCGGGCTGGGCTCCCTGGCCTGGCAGCAGCCCTGGGAGAGGGTTTCACGGCAGATTCAGGGTCTGTCCTTAACTGCTGGGCGTGATGTGTTCTAGAAAAGTGCGTGATGGTGGCAGCATGGAGAGATGGCTCTGGAGTCAGAGAACTCCTCACCCCCGCAGCCCGTCACCCTTGCCTGTGGCTCCGTCTCCAACCATATGACTCCAGCATCCCAGCATGTCCTCGAGCCCTGTGGGTGGGCAGTTGTCAGAACCTTGGCAGACACCTTGAACTGACCATGGGCCGCTGGGCAGGGAGCCCTCGGGCCTTGGTCTCTTCAGCTGTAGAATGGGGATTAATAGGACAGAGCTCAGAAAGTTCTTGTGGGCACGGCCAGGAGGCCTACAGGGCCTTCACCCATGCCCGACCGTGCTGAGCTGCCCTAAATCATAGTCCCTGCCATGAGCAAACACTGCTGTGCCCCGTGCACCGGGCCCACAACCCTGGGGTCCTCAGGGCCCTGCTTTTCCTTCCTGTGCTCTGTGTTGTCCACGTCTTGGTGAGGGGAGGTGGAGAATGTGCATCAGCTCAGAGACAGTGCTGCAGCAGGGCCTCCCCAGAAAGCTCAGTGGTTGGCCGGGTGGCCCTGGGCTTGTTTCCTCTTGACGTCTAAGTAGCATTCCCTATGTGTAGGCTGTACCCATAGAGAATAGTGGACTCCATCCGTCCACTCCTCTGGGATGGACATTGGCCTGTTTACACTTTGGGGGCTACTGTGAGCACTGCTGTGGATGTGTATATACATGTGTTTGAGTCTCTGTTTTCATTTTTTGAAGGTGAACTGATTAGGGTCAATTGTTTGTGTTCCTAGGTTGGGATTGCTGGGTCCTGTGGCAATCCTGGGTAACTTAGTGAGAAACCTCTCTAACCCTGACCCCCCAGTGTTTGAGGGGACGGTGAAGGAGGCAGGAGAGCTCCAAACCATCACAACCTAGGTGGAGGCATTTGCAGAACCACTGTAGCTCTGAGCACTGGTCTGGCACCTTGTAGGTGCTCAACATGTGTTTGATGGATGGGTGGCTGGGTGAATGGAGGCAGGTAGATATGTGGATGGATGCATGAACAAATGGGTGGATGGATGCATGGTCTGCATGGATGAATGGATGGATAAATAGGTGGATGGGTAGATGGATGGATGAATGCATGGGTGGGTGGGTGGATGGGGTGGATGGACAGATGGGTGGATGAATGAGGGATGGATAGGTAGATGGATAAGTGGATGGATGGATGGATGGATGGAGGGAGGGAGGGATATGCAGAAACATTCATGGTGGGTAGGTAGATAGATGATGGATTGGTGGATGGATGGGTAGATGAACAGCTGGACAGGTGGATGAGGTGGGTGGGTGGGTGGATGGATGGGTGGATGTGCAGATGCAGGCATGGGTGGGTGGATGGGTGACTAGATGGGCCAGCCTAGCTCTAGCACCTTCCACACCCAGCACCTTCCTGGGAGAAGTCTGGCCCTGAGGACTGCTCTTGAGGTCTGGCCTGGGGTGCTCTCTGTCCCGGGGCACTGAGCTGGGTTTCCAGGGACCCCATGTGAGCACCCTATGCTCTCTGTTCATGCTTTTTTGTCCTTTCCTAGGGTGACATCCAGCAGCTGCTCTTCGTCTCAGACCACCGGGCAGCTTATGACTACTGTGAGCACTATAGCCCTGACTGTGACACCGCGGCCCCTGACACCCCCCAGTCGCAGGACCCTAACCCGGATGAATACGTGAGTCTGCTCTGGCTGGGTTCACGGTGGGGAGCGTGGGAAACCACCTGGGATGGGCCAGGGTCAGGCAAAGGGAGTTTGTGCAGGGGTGCAGAGCCACAGCCCCCATTTTAAACGAGCCCTCTGGGCTAGGGAGTGAGTGGCCAGGAGGTCACCTATGGCTGTCTTGACTCACCTGCCCTACAGTGCCTCCTGAATGATGGAGACACCTAGGGGCTGTCAGCAGCCCTGTCCTGTAACCTCCCATTAAGTCCCTAGATGGCTGCACCCAGGTGCCTCCTACCCTCCGTGGGTGGCCTCTGCAGCGGCCTGTTTGGAGAGCTGCCAGGAACCCCTTGGGCTCAGACAGCTTGTGCTAGGGTGGTTCCCCGTAGAGTGCCTGGTCCTCTGAGGCCAGAGTGGCGGCCTCTCTGTGGACAGCTCGTCCTGAGTGTTTTAGAGACATGCCTGGCACCTTTGCCCCTCTTACTGTGGCCCACTCTGGTCCCTGGTTGTCTCCTCACCCTGTCCCCTGCCCGCAGTGCCTCTGGCACTTAGGGATGAACTCCCCGGCCACGCCTCGGTCAGACCCACTCTCGTGACAAAGTCACCAGGTGTCCAGCTCTAGATTTCCCCCCGGCCCCCCTTCTCTCACCACGTAGGGAGACTTTCATGAAGCCAGGCCCATCACCCTTTGGCCAGTTGTCCTAGCTCTGGGCTCTACAGAGTCAGACCTTGTCACCTTTTAGGGTTCAATTTCCTCTGACTTTGCTCAAGGGGTTCTGGGGTCCCCCATTATCTCCCTTGGGCTTCTGGGGATGGCCCTGCTTCCCAAGAAGCTTCAGAGGGAAGAACCTCATCCAGGGAGCCCCAGCCAGGTTCATGCCTGGGGCAGGCAGGGATTGTGTGTTGGGTGCTCCTGGGGAGCTCCTTCCTCACGTGGCTGCCCTCACCTGCAGTACCCGGACGGGGACGGGGACGGTGAGACCTATTACTATGAGTATCCCTACTACGAGGACCCCGAGGACCTGGGGAAGGAGCCCACCCCCACCAAGAGGCCTGTGGAAGCTGCCAGAGAGACCACGGAGATTCCTGAGGTCTGGGCTGGGCGGTCTGCACCGGGCCTGCTCTGGCCCTCACCCTGTGGTGCAGGGGAGGGTGGGCTGTGCCTGGCATGGAGACCTGGGTGGCTTGTGGAGGGCGGGGACTTGGGTGAGGGTGGCGGCTCAGCAGGGGTGGGCTGCCGTGCAACACTGTGCTTGGTGCTCATGGGGTCAGCTGTGACATGTGGAGACAGGGTGACTAGGAGAGCTGTCTTCTGGTGGGGCCAGACACTGGCTCCTGTCCCCACTGCGTCCACAGCTGTGTGGTCTTGGAGGCCTCGGGAGCCTCAGGCTCTCTGCTGACTGGTTGCAGGGCCTCCTCCCTGTGCCGTTGTCTCATCTGGCAGAGGGTGTGTGGGCAGAGGAGAGACCCCCACCTCGGGCACCAGCTCAGAGAGGGGTGTGTGGCATCCCCACCCAGCCCGTCAGTGAGGCCAGGGCCAGGAGGCGTGTGGGTGGGCACTGTGCTTCTCTCCAGGAGAGGGACCTGTCCTGCGTTGCTCCAAGAGTCTGGAATATTCTGCTGCTGTAAATGTTAGGATGTGGCTCCCCCCGCCCAGTGTGTGCTTGGGTGTTTCCAGTCACAGCAGTGCACTGGGACCGGAGGGGCTGCTGCCTTCCTCCCGTGGACTGAGGGCCTCTGCACCCAAGTCCACAGGCCTAGTTGGACCGTGGGTCCAGGCTGTGCCACTCACTCTCAAGCTGCAGTCACACCTGTACTGTGACTTGTGGGAAACCCCAGATCTGGCACCCTGATTCCCCTGTCTCTGCCCTTGGCTCCCAGGAGCTGACCACAGCCCCCACGGAAGCCCCCAGAGTGCCTGAGGCCAGCGACAGGGTGGGGAAGGAAGAAGACCCTGGCATCGGGGACTACGACTACGTGCCCATCGATGACTACTACACACCCTCCCCCTACGATGACATCAACTACGGCGAGGGTGTGGAGAACCCCGACCAGCCCACTGACCCCGACGCGGGGGCCGAGACCCCCACCAGCACCTCGGTCACCTCCAACTCCTCCAATGTAATTTCCTTCCTGCCCTGTTGGCTTGGTCCGGGGGACGGGGCAAGGGCTAGGCCGGGGGTCAGGAGCCCTGAGCTCAGCTCCTCTCTCTGCGTCCCACCTTGGGTGGCTCCTGTGTGCTGAAGCCCACCACACCTGGCTCTTGGGCCTGGGGCAGCCCCAGGGGGCCGCTGCTCTGTGTGCTCAGAGCCCCAACTAGCCAAGCTCAGCACGTCAGTGTTTCTTCTTCAAAATGGTAGAAGGGCTCTGGGCTCTCGGGGTCCAGAGCAGACCGAAGAGGAGATGCTGCCTGCAGAGAGGGCCCTTCCTGGGCCAGAGGTGGACTTGGTACAGGTCAGACTTTAAGGTTGGGCAGCACTGGTTGAGACAGTGGACCTTATGCTCAGGTGGACAGCCTGCAATCTCTGCCTGTGGCCTTGGAAATCTCTGCCTGGGACCTGGCCTCTTCTGAGCTCAGGATCCCCGTTGGCAACATGTCATGGCCAGTGCTCCCTCAGGGCTGCTGTGGTCCTCAGCTCAGGGAGGAGCCTCGCCCAGCAGGCACAGGGCAAAGGCTCCAAATAGCTAGAGAGGACTTCAGTTTGACCCTCTCACGGAGCAGACCTCCCAGGCGAGGGGCACAGCTGGTGAGGGGCGCTGAGTCCTGGCTCTGCCTAGCTTGTGGCGTCCCCTTGGGCAGACTTGGGGGACAGTTTCCATGGTGAGTGGGAGGTGCATAGAGGGGCTCCCGGGGGCTGTAGGACTCCCAACTGGCTGGCCGCTGGCTCCAGGTGTTCTGCTGGTAGGGGCTGCTGGCCTGGGTCCAGGAAGCGGTCGTGGTGCCCGCTGTGCTGGCACAGTGCTTGCAGAGCAGAGCTGGGGCGCGTGGGGCGCCTTGTGGGGTGACTCCTCTCCGTCCTCTGCCCTGCAGCCAGCTCCGTCCCCGGGGCAGGGGAGGGATGACGTGGAGGGCGAGTTCACGGAGGAAACCATCAAGAACCTGGATGAGAACTACTATGACCCCTACTACGACCCTGATGCCAGCGTCTCCCCGTCGGAAGTCGGGCCAGGGATGCCGGCGAACCAGGACACTGTCTATGAAGGGGTGAGCGGCGTGGGCAGCCACGGTGGGGCTGGCGCAGCGCCTCTCCCCAGCACAGGGAGGGCGCAGCACTGTCTCCAGACGAAGTCTATGGTGCGCTCGGGGCTCCTGGCCAGCTGAGCACGCCACATGGCTCGCCCGACTTTGATGTCGCGAGGTCCTCTGTCAGCTTCGGACACGGCTGCCCTGCTGTGGGGCTGGGAGAGATGATCCAGCGCCCCTCGTTGCTGGGCCCGGGGCTGGTTAACTGGGCTCCTTTCTCCTTCTCTCTCCCTTCCCTCACCTGCGCTTTCTCCCCGCAGATTGGCGGACCTCGGGGCGAGAAGGGTCAGAAGGGAGAACCCGCCATCATCGAGCCAGTAAGGACTTCCTTCTCGTGTCTGAGTCGGGTGCCTGCTGCGCAGGCCTGTGGCGGGTTGTGTGGCGTGACCAGCTCTGCGGAGCTACACCTGTGTGCACAAGCGTCCTGGAGCTGCCGTCCCCCGCCCCCGTGGGCTCCATGCCTGACTCGTCACCGAGGCTCGGGCAGGGCCCGGGTGGGGGATGTGCTGGCGCATGGATGGGTGGTGGGAGGTGCGTCTCTTGGTGCTTTCAGGTGTGAGGGAGCCTGAGCGTGTCTCTGCACCCATTCACCTGAGACACCTCAGGCCTCGAGAGGGGAGGAGCCCAAGGACAGGGAAGAGGATCGTGAGAAGAGCACTGATTCCGCCCTAGAGATGTGGCGCGGCCATGCTGAGCTGCCGAGGGGGCTTTGCCTGCCCCCGCCTGTTGTGCACACACTGGGGCCAGTGTGTGAGACCCCGTGTCCAGGAATTAACTCGCACAGTGCGGGGCTGAAATCCCAGCTGAGTCAGACTCGCCAGGGGCAGGCAGTGGGCTCAGGTCAGCTAACAAAGTGCTCGGGATGTCTCAGCGTGGGAGGTGCTCAGGCCCTTTTCCATGCCCCTCCAGGGTCACTGGATTTGGTGGGTATCCTTGTCCCTTTGGGTACGGTGGCCTGGTTGGGGGTCCAGGGTTCACCCCCTGGTCTCAGAGCAGCCAGGGTCAACCCTTGACCCCTGGAGGGTAAAGAGCTGAGTGATGGGCAGAGCTGGTGCCCCTGCAGCTCAGGCAGTGGGTGTGGTCCAGGAGGATCTGGTTGCCGAGGTCCTCTCCCACCATCTCATCCGGGTGCCCAGTGGAGGAGACTCATGGCCTTCAGAACTGTGGCTGGTGATGAGGCCTGGCTTGGCCGTCACCTCTGCAACCAAGGCTGGTTCCTAAGGGCTGAGCTCAGGACTGCTTGGGCTGCCTGGGGTGAGGAACAGCTACAGGACACTCTGTCCTCTTGCAGAGTGGGGAAGGAACCTTGGCCAGTGGTGCCTGTCAAGTCCTCGTGGCCCAGAATCTTCAAGCCCTGTGGCCAGGGCGGGCTGGACACGCCCCACCTATGAGTGGAACTCCCAGGGCAAGATGGGGCGGAGCTCTCCAGGCTTGGCCTCTTGCCTGTGTGTGAGACGCTTCTATGACTCCCATGGGGCTCTGCCCTCTCCCAGGCCCGTGCCAGGGGTGGCACCTGTCAGTTCCCGTGGGCCGAGTAAAGTTCACCATCCTCTACCCAGGAGGCTAGAGGGTCAGGGCATGCGGCCTGTGCAGGTGATGCTGACTCCAGGGAGTCCCTTGCTCTCAGTCCTGAGTCCCCGGGCAGGAAGAAGGGCCATCTGGGCAGGATGGTGGTGGTGATGAGCTGGGTGAGCTCATCCTTTGGAAAGTGGCTGGGCTTGTCCCAAGGGCTCAACTGACCGAGGGGCCACAGCAGAACTATCCTGGTGGCTGGGCCCTGCTTACCTTCCTGGGGTGCTGGGCCTCTCTAAAGCCCCTCCACATATGGGCTGGCTCTCAGATGGACTTGAGGTGGACTTGAGTGGACTTTGGGCTCCTTTCGTGGTATCCCATTGCTTTGGGGCGAGGGAGATGCCTGAGGCTCTGCTGGCCTGGCTCTGCGTGGGGCTGGGCTCACACCTGTGGAAGGTTCGCGTCCACTTGAAAGGGTGGAGCCCTGTGCAGAGGGTGTTCTGCTGGCACTGCCGTGAGCAGGGTAGCCCGGAGGCCTGGCTGAGAAGGTAGAGCCCCAGCACACCCTGTCTCAGGGAGCCCACCTAGTCCTCACTGGGACAGAGCCAGCCACCTGAAGGCAGTTTAGGACCCCCACCAGCTGCGTTTGCTTTTTCCCAGCCCCCAGCCCCTCCGAGGGTCACAGGACCTTTGGCCAGTCCCCTGGAGAGATCGCGTAAACAGTTGGAATTTGTGAGCCGGGAGCAATGCCAGATGTCCTCAGAGTCTCAGCTGCACATAGACAAGTGGCAGTCCTGGGGTACCGCTGGGCACCCCCATTCCCGGGTAGGGCGGCTGGTGTGCCTCCTCTGGCACTGCCACCTGTGATCTGGAGATGAGGCTCACCGCACAGTGAGCTCACAGGCCGGGTCCGTGATGTGGGCACCTCGATGTGTGGACACCCCAAGCCATAGTCACGGTGACAGAACTGCCCGTCATCTTGGTCCTTTTCCTTTTCTCTCCCTCTCTGATGAGAGAGAGACTTTAGCTCTAGTGAGAACTTCTCCTTGACCCTAGTGACTCTGGGGCTGGTGGTGGGGAGGAAAGTGCCAGGGTGAGGACCCTGGGAAAGCTGGGCCTCCTTCGGCTGCGCTGTTGGCCAGCGTCCCCAACTTCCTTTCCATGCCGACCTGGAATGATCTGGGGGATTGGCCTCCATGAGATCTCGGCCCGGCATTGCCCCGTCCCCCAAGACCAGCAGCGGGTGTATCTGGGAAGACAGCTGCAGTCCCCAGGGCTCTGCGGTGGCCAGTGGTGTCTCGCTTAATCCCTGCTTGATTTCTGAGTCCTGCATTGGTCAGAGAGACAGTGGGGCAGCTGGGCTCGTGCTGCTGTTTAGATGGACTCTGCGCACATTGCACACATAAATATTTCTCTGAGCGTGCATCTGTGTAAACACGGCGTGACTCTTCCCAGGCTCTGGGACCCTGGCGGGCAGGATGTGGGGGAGTGTCTCCAAAGCCCCCTGGCTGGTGTCTCTGCCAGGCTGGCACCACCTGTGGAGACCAGCCTGCTGCTGACTGAATGCTGAGCGAGCCCAGGGCTGACAGTGGGCCACACACTTTCAAGGACATCTGGGCACAGTCCCAGTTACCCCTACAGGGCAGCACTTGCTGTTTCCCTCTGGTCTAGGGGGCAGGAGGCAGGGGATCTGTTTCAGGGCCAAGACTCGGCCCTCTCACCAGTCCTCTGGCCCTGAGAGGAGTAGCTCTTCTCCCTGCCCTGCCTGTGGCCAACACGGGCAGCCTGTGGGTGCAGCCAGCCCAGGGCCCACAGAACACATGTGACCCCAGGACTCCAGGGGCCAGCCCCTCTGCCCTTGCTGTGCAGACCCCTGCCGCAGGGAGGCCCTGTCCCTCCTGGGGAGGGGCTTGTCTCATCCCCTGAGGTGGGCTGGGACACAGGACATTCAGGGTAGGGGTCTTTGCTGCTGTTGCCAGGAAGTCAGGGAGGAATCGAGAGGGAAGCCTGGGAAGAGGGACTGGCCATGTGGGTCGCAGAGGAAGCCCCTCCCAGGTGGGCAAAGGGCTAGGAGGCCTGGCCTGTTTGGGGTGTGAGATGATGAGTCCTGGGGGCCGGAGGCTGGGCCTGGGCACAGGGCTGGGTGGTGAGTGGGCAGCTTGTGTCCAGGGGCCATGGCAGGGCTTGCTGTGTACTCTGGGCTGCTGCTGGGTGTCCGGAAGAAGCGTCCCCTCTGCAGAGACACTAGGGGCTGTGGGCCTGGGGCCAGGCACTCTCCTGCTGGGCAGATGTCACACCAGGGCCTTGGCCACGGGGCCCATTCCCTTGTCTTCCCTGAGCCTACCTGGACCCTTGTCCTGTGCTCCTCTCCTCCCTCGGTGGTCTGGCCCAGCGGCTCTCCTGGGTGTCTTGGGAAGATGGCAGGAGACTGGAGACGGTCTGGGGCCCTTCCTCTCCTGCTAGCATCTTAGGTGCATCTCTAGAAGTTGAGCTTGGGGAGCTGGTCTCCCCCCAACTGCTGGTCAAGGCTCGTCCTTGTGCCTGGGAATGTGGGGACCATCATTCATTCCCAACTGCAGACACTGCTGCATGGCAAGATGGGGCTGGCTTCTGGTCAGCTGGGACCTCTGGTCACCTGGCCTGGGTCTAGCGTCTTGCCCACCCAGCTGGGAGGCACCGTGCTGCGGGGTCCTGGTCTCAGCTGCACTCTCTCTGTCTCTGCAGGGCATGCTCATCGAGGGGCCACCTGGCCCGGAAGGCCCTGCTGTGAGTGTCCCGTGTTACTTCCCGTGATTGGAGGTGGTGCTTCTGGGAGGGTGCCCCTTAAGTCCTCCGGCTGGAACAGTGGGGTGGCCCCTCTTCTGCAGTCCTTCCCAGCCTCCTCTGGCCTAGCTGCAGGGCGGGGGGCCTAGAATAAGTAGGCTGCATCTTTAACTCTGTCCTGGTTTGAATTCCAGGGACTCCCAGGACCTCCAGGAACCACGGGTCCCACTGGCCAAGTGGGTGACCCTGGAGAAAGGGTAAGGGGTCGGCTGAGTTTCCTGAGACCAGGTGCTCCGTGGGCCGCCTGTGTCCTGTCCTGGGCTGGGCTGTCCTCTCTGCTCCGCATCCTACGTTGTTCCTCCTTGTGGAGGGAGATGGTCGACCTCGTAGTGGACCACCTTGTAGTGGACCATCAGATGGTGGACCCCTGCTTCAGACTACCCCTCGCCCCAGGCACACCTGATGCCACCCTCAGACTGTTTCCAGTCCCGCACCGGGTGGGCAGTACCTGAGGAGTAAGGCCAACCTGGGCCGGGGCTCCTGGGGAGATTCCAGGCCTGCGTTGGGCCGCACAGACGAGGGCAGGAGCCAGATCTGGAGACCGTCCTTGCTCTGTGCCTCCCGGGGACCTGCAGTGTGTGGCAAGCTGCACCGTTCTCTCTAGCTGCTCCCCTCTTGCTCAAGCCTCAGGCTGGAGGGGGCCTGTCCTGGTGGGCACCGGCCTCCTGTGTCCCAGCAGGAGGCACAGGCCTCACCCGCTTGCAAGTTTCTCCTGACACCCAGTGGCGCTCAGCAGTACTGCAGCCGGTGGCAGCCGTCTTTCCCTTTATTTTTCTTGTTTTTCCTGCGGATCTGGTGAATATCAGTGTTAAGGACAGTTGGATTAAGAGCTAGTAAGTGGACGGCCGAGTTGTAGATGAGAGAAACCAAGGGTGTTTGGGTGTTAATGGGTGGACATCTGTCCCAGGGTCGGCACTGCCTGGCTCAGAGTGAGGACCTGGTGGGTGATATTTGGGAGGGGTGGGGGTCTGATATCACTGGCATATACACTGGCAAGTTCAAGTGGCCTGTGCACACCTTCCCAGTGACCCAGTGGTGCTAGTTCTTGCTGCTTTGACCCAAATCCCACCCCGGTGGAGTGCCTCTGCTGGCCCTGTGCTGGGACCAGGTCCCACCTGGCTGGGGCCTCTGCATTCGCCTCAGAGGTCGCCCTGCAAGGCCTCTGGCGGCTGTCACATCCCCTCTGTGCACAGATGCCAGGACAAACAAAGGAAAGCCCCTGGTGGACACCAGTGATTTCTTAAGCCCTGCTCCTCATCCCCCGGGGAGGGGTGGCGGAGAGGTCCCTCCTGTGCCAGGGCTGTCGAACCTTATTTCCTGGCCATGTCTGGGCATCGGTTCAGGGCAGCTGATCAAGTGTTAGAGAAAAACCTATCCAGGCCTGGAGATGGCCAGGCAGTAGTTCTGACTGTGCCTTTGTCCCTGTGCTGGAGCTGAGGCCCATCCAGTGACTCTGTAGCAGACTGCTAGAGTGTCCCTTCAGTGTCTGACGTCAGCCATGTGACAGAATGAGAGTCACATTTCCAACCTGTGCCTAGTGTCAAGAGAATGGAAAGGTGGCTTTGAGAGCAGCCTTGTCCTGTCTCTCAGGGGACCAGGCTTTGTGTTGGAGACACAGTGCATGGCAGAGTTTGCTGGCTTGGGCACATGGCCGGAGGGTAGGGGGCAGCCCACCTGCCTTCCCTGGGCTTCCAGGGCCTGCGGGCTGGTGAGATCTCTGCGGTGTGTAGTGGTGACCGTGGCCAGCAGGCAGTCTGATGCCATTGTGGGTCTCATCGCTGTTCTCTGGGTTGACACTCGGTGGTCCACTGGGTAGCCTGAGGTTTCCATTTAGGAATAAGGTCACTACTTCCCACCTCTCGGACTCCCAGACATGAGCTGGTGTCGGTTGGCCTCCAGGTGGACCTTTGCAGGTGGCCAGTTGCTGTGTGTTTATTATTTTTGGTTAAAGCAGTGATCGGTCTCCTTGTCTGTGAATGGCTGGAGTCCACCCACGTGCTGGAGAGGGTGGGTTAAATCAATGCCGAGCCCACTGTGTGCAGGAAGGAGGCAGAGACGCACACAGGCCGTGGTGTGCAGTGAGCAGAGAGAGGGATCCCAGGATCCTGGTGGACAGTCCTGCAGAAAGCCAAGAGAGCAGCCGAGTGGCTGGCCAGCCAGAGGGCACTTGGGGAGTGTTTCGTGTGGCCCCAGCTCTTTCTCTGGACACATATGTAATTTGGGGCTGGTGTTTCTGCAGGAGGCAGCGCCTCTCACTGCTAGCCCCGTAGAGCCTACAGCACAGCATTTCACAGGCAAATGGACCACTTCTTAATGAAAGTCCAGAAGAGTTCCAGAGAATTCCACCTCGTCCAGATGGGTCCACGAGGACAGCTGAGGTCCCCTTAGCTCCCAGCTGGGAGTTGGCTTGTGCTTCTCCCTGGGGGCCCCTGGGGTGAACACACACCCCAGTGTGGCTGTGGCTGGTTCAGGAGATGGAACTGCACCTGGGGATGCCAGGGATGGACCACTGGGGTCCTTCCTGGGTAGGGCAGCTCAACACCATCTGGATGCAAAGCAGGCCTCACACCCCCGCTGGGCAGGAGTCGCCCCATGTGTGGAAGAGCTGCCTGAGAGGGCGGTGACTTGCCAGTCCATGTCCTGGGAGCCTCACACTCATGGCGTCTCGAGGCTGGCTAGAAGCCCTCTGGAGGGTCCAGTCCTGGGGCGGGCTGTCTGCTCCCCCTCGGAGACCAGGACAGCCATTTGTGGAGGTGCAGCTCCTGAATGCACAGGTGCCTCTGAGCCGGCTTTGCCTTCCCGAGGACGTCCTGCTGTTGATGCCCTTCTCGTGGGCTGCCCAGCGAGGGCAGGCTCCGCCGCCTGCCTTCCACAGCTGTCCATTTCTGTGCACGTGGCGATGCAGAGGGTGCTCTGAGCGACAGAAGCCCCTCCCTGCCCAGCTCCAGCTGCCGTCCTCCCCGTTTCCTCCTTGAATTCCTCCAGGCCCACCTCAGCCCTCCAGCCTGCGGCCTTTGCTGATCTCAACCCACTGTCATGCCTCTCCCTTCTCTGGGCTGGGTCTCTGGAACATTCTATGCTGGGCCCTTGCCTTCCCTGTGCTTGTCCCGCGTTGTTCGGGTGGGTGGGTCTTCTGATCCCTCAACCTGGCTGCAGTGGGTGGACTCTGATCAGCGCCCCCCCCCCCCCAACTCCCTATCTGCAGGGTCCCCCTGGACGTCCTGGTCTTCCTGGGGCCGATGGCCTGCCTGGTCCTCCGGGGACCATGCTCATGCTACCTGTGAGTATCCCTGTTTGTGGGTGCACAGCAGGTGGGCCCTGGGAGGGGGAGGGAGGCAGGGTGCTGTGCTGCTCAGGGGCCGGAGGGCGGGTCAGGCCTTTCCCTGGGACCTCCTGATCACCTGCTGCAGAACCAGCCTGGGCCCAGGGGGACACACAAGGCCCAGCAGCGGCCCTCCCTGCTGCTGCCAGCGTTGGGGCCTTTGCAGTAGCTACAAGGGGACCATCAAGGGAAGGGCTTGTGACCCTGACTCCTGAGTAACCTCTGGAGAGCAAGCCGAGGACCCTGAGGAGATGCCTTGGGGTGGAGCTCTGGCCACAGTGACCAAGGGAGGTGGGGCTGGGCTGCCCACCTGAAGGAGCCCCTCGGCCTCCTGGTTGGCCCCTGATGTCCCTCAGGCCTGACAGTGTGGGCCTCGGGACAGGCTCACGTGGCGGAGGGAAGGACTTGCCCATGTTGAAGAATGTGATATTGGGTTCTCAGGCCCTTCTGCAGGGGTCTCTGGAAGAAGGACCATCTCTGTTTAGCCCCAAATGCCTGTCACACGTGGGGAGACCCAGTGGGGCCAGGGGTCCTCTCTAGGCCCGCTGGGCTGGGCCCTGTTCATTGTGCCTTTGGCTTTCCTTGCAGCAGCTAGGGGCTCTAGGTGCCAGGGTGAGAAGCTGCCCAGGCCAGAATGGGTGTGGTAGATGCAGGGAGGGTCTGGAGTGTCCCTGGGGCTGAAGTGGCAGGTTTGGCAGGGTGTGGAGCAGAGCTGGGTTTGGGAAGGGTTTGGGGCTAGATGCCAATCCCGGGACTCCAGGCCTCCATGTCGCCTGAGAGGCCCCTGGCCGCCTCCTGGGCTCCGGGTCCAGCAGGGGTGCTGCATTCGTGCACCCGGGTAACCCGGCTTTGAACTCCTGCAGTTCCGGTTTGGAGGAGGAGGTGATGCGGGCTCCAAAGGCCCCATGGTCTCGGCTCAGGAGTCCCAAGCCCAGGCCATTCTCCAGCAGGCCAGGGTGAGTAGCTCCGGGTGCCTGTGAAGGGGACAGCCCGGCCCGCAGGGTGGAAGCACTGGGTGACTGGATAGAGTCTCTGCTCTTGCCCGTTCACAGCACTGGGTGGGCCTGGTTCCCGATGTTCAGCTGGGGAACTCCAGGGAGGTTTCTCGGGGTTCCTTGTCTACGGCGAGGGTTGAGGGCCTCGGGGACCCTCCAGCTCATCTGACCCAGTGTGCCCATCTCTCTGTTTGCAGATGCGTGCCTGTGTTCCAGGCCCTCCCTGGGCTCTGGGAGTGGGAGAGAGACTTCACGGGGCTCTGGGCAGGGCCCTTGCTGGGGACATGCTTCCTGGCCTATGCTTTGCAGGGAGCCCTTGGCCTAGGCCCTTTGCTTGGTCAGGTCCTGAGGAGCAGGGTCCGCCAGGAGCCTTGCCTGTCTTCGGGAGTTAGCTAGTTAGTGAACTGTGATTTTAGTGACTGTAGTTGCTGATGGCCTGTGACGGTAGGAACACTGCCCCTTAGGGCAGGGTGGCCAGTGGAGGGAGTGTGCAGGGCAGCCCACATGGCCCCGATGGCACAGTGTTTATGTGGCTGCAGCTTGCTCCGCAGAGGCGGATGACCAGAGCACTCAGCTGATCACAGGACTGTCTAAGCAGCCAGAGTTGCTGTGCAACAAATTGCCGAGTGTGCTCTTCAAGCCTGCCAGCGTCACCTGGGGCTGGAGTTGGTGGCGTGGCCTGCTTGGCCGGCCTGTCCAACTGTGGGTCTAATTGAAGCCAAGTGGGCGATGGGCTTAGCAGGAGATTTTATAATGTAAAAAAACTTCCGGAATTAAAACTGTGTGTGTGGGACTCACGACCCCGCAGCAGAGGGGCACTTTGGCCAAGCAGGTTGACCTGTGCCGTGGCAGGTGGGAGCCACGCCAGGGGCCAGGCAAGGGCAGAGAGCCCAGGTAGCCAGGCTCCCAGCTTCCCAAGAACCTCCCAGCCGCTGGAGAGCACCTGGAGTGCCTCCGTGGGGAGTCGAGCCAGTGGGAGGGCCTCTCCTGCTTAGCCCAGAGAGGGAGGCCTCGAGGGGCCAGGGCTGAGACCAAGTCCCTGTCCTTCATGGTGGGCGCTGAGAGCCTTGAGGAGCAGGGACCTTGCCTGCCAGAGCCTCCGTCCTTCCCTGTCCCAGCTGTCCTTTCTGCCCTCGGCTCTTCCTCACCATGTCCCCTTCTCTTTGCAGCTGGCGTTGAGGGGACCCGCTGGCCCTATGGGTCTCACGGGGAGACCTGGTCCCATGGTGAGTGGCTGGCAGGGCGGGGGGGGGGGGCAGGAGCTGCATGGGGGCTCTGCCTGTGTCTCCAGGGAGATGGTGGGCAGCTGTGTAGTCATGTAGCATGGGTGACTCTCCAGCCAATGCCCTGTGGCCATGAGGGATGAGTGGCCTCTTGGTGCTGCTCCCCTAGGGTGGAGTAGGTGACTCCAAGGAGCCCTGGGTGCCTGGGAGCCCTGCGATTCCTGGAGATAGCCCTAACCCCATCCCGAGTGGGAGTATCCCAGAGGAGCCCGTGTGGGGCAGAGCACAGCTCCGAGCTGCTCTCCCTCGTTCCCCTCAGCCGCCGTGGGTGGCGTGTGCGGACCCTTTGAGGGACAAGGGCCTGCTGGGCCAGGGAGCCAGGGCATCCTGAGGCCAAGCCTGCACTCCTGAGCTGCCCATGAACTGGCCTCAGTCTTCGGGGGCTCCCTCCTTCCCGAAGCCATCTCAGAGTCAGGGACACTGGTTTGGAACCTGGTCCTCTGCAGGGCCCTCTCAGCCCCAGATGAGCATGGCTCGTGTGCAGAGACACTCAGGGCTGGTCCGGGCTGGCCTCCCATGTCTAGACTCCAGCCTTGAACTGGCCCATGGGTGTGCACACTCCGCCCTGAGCTGGAGCCTGTAGGGAAGAGTCAGGTTCATCCTGGAGAGAGAACCCTCTCCGCGAGCTGCGTGGCTCCTGTGAGCCCAGCCCTGGAGCCGTTCAGCCTGGGAAGAGATCTGAACAGCTGCGGTTTCCGCGTCCGGGGGGTTGCTGTCCCCCCTAGTCGGCTGAGGCAGCTGTGCGTGCTGCCCCTGGGACGTGCGTGCTGCCCCTGGGACATGCCGTGCTGTCCACATGCTGTGTGGGCCCTGCCCTTCCCCTCCTGCCCCTCACTGCCGTGGTCCGTGTGCCCCTCGTCTGAGCACGCACTGATCCTGAACTCTCTCCCTAGGGTCCTCCTGGGAGTGGAGGTTTGAAGGGCGAGCCCGGAGACATGGGGCCTCAGGTACGTGGGAACCCATCTCTGTTCCCAGGGGGGCACCCCTGGTTTGCTGCTAGTACCCCGATTGCCACACGAGTGGGACTTACCGTGTATTGACGCAGCATGAGCAGAAGCAGCTCTGACTTCTGTGGTGGCAGGCTGGCTTGTTGTCCCCAGCCCTCACTGGGGGTGTGACACCAGTGTCCTGTCCCTGAGCTGCTCACAGAAGCAGCTGGGACCGCAAACCTATACCTGGGTGATGAGCACAAGGGTAGGCTTTGCTTTTCCCTCTGGAAAAACGTGGGCTTGCTGCTGACCCTTTGTCCTCTGATCCTGGCAGGGTCCCCGAGGTGTGCAGGGTCCACCTGGCCCGGCAGGGAAGCCTGGGAGACGGGTGAGTATTTGGTGCTGGTAGCATGTGGCTTGGGGACCTCAGCTTTGCCTCTGATGGAGCCCGCAGTGGGGTTGTCCCCTCGGTGCCTGAAGGAGTGGACCAGGCTCTGCTGCTGGGCTGGTCGTGCTGTCCACTTCCAGGCTGTACCTGCTGGGTCTGGGATGGAGGTAGCTCACCTGGCCCTGCAGCCCAGCTCTGTCCTGTGCACATCCATCTGCTTAATGAAGGCCATTTCCCAGCCTTGGGCAGCTGGGGTGCAACGAGCCACACTGGCCAGGGCCTCATGTCTCGGGCAGCCTCTTGCTCTAAAAGTGGCCATGCTGTGGGGGAAGTGTCCAGGCCTGCTCAGGCCTTCCGCCTGCTAGTTTTTCCTCTCCTCCTGGGATTTTGTGTGGAGTGAAGTGGTCCTCAGGACCATGGCTACTGAAAGAGGGCACGTGGGCAAGCCGGGGAAATCCTCGCAGTCCCGTCAGGCTCACAGATGGACCTTGGTTCCTGTGCTGCCCGCGAGCGAGGGGATGCGAGTGGCGCCATGAGGCCTGTGCTCTCCAAGGTGCTGGGGCTCCTGATGGCTGCCGTGGCTCCCAGCACACAAGGCGGACAGGGGTCGTCCCTGATGGTTGTGACCTCCTGGCTCCGGAGGGAGTTGTAGGTGGAAAGTGAAAAGTTGCTCCTGTGGCCTGGGGACAGTGGAGGGGGCCAGGCAGGAGGCAGGGCCGAGTGGAGGCCGGAGAAACGCCACCTCCTCTGCAGTTCTCTGGTTCTCCACGGACAGCCTGGCAGTTGCCTCAGGCCAGGTTCTGAAAGGTGCTGTGTCTCGTTAAAGGCTGGGAGGGGCGCGGGGGGCAAGAGCTGAGCCCTTCGCAGGGCCGTGGGTGTGTGCGGGTGTCTTCGGAGGCGCCTGAGCCTCAAGAGAAGAGAGGAGGTGGTGGCCAAGGGGCTCTGGGCTGGTGCCTGCTTCCGAGGGCCTGAAGGGCCTCTTGAGTTCTCTGCCAGCATGGCTCCTGGGGAGCATGTCCTTGTGGGTTGCAGAAGCTTCTGGGCGTTTTGTAGGGCAGTGTCATGCTGAGAAATCCTGAGAACTGTGAGGATGCGTTTCCCTTGATTTCTAAAACTGTTTAGAAATTTCAGGGGAGGCTCTGACGGGCAGGGCGTCTGCCCGCAGGGCAGCCGCACCCGCTCTGGGCCTTTTGGGACAGGTCTCACCCTTGGGCAGCTCCTGGCTCCCTGTTCCCCTCCCTGAGACAGGGGCAGCGGTCTCCTTGGGGTCTGCTTGGCTCTCTCTCCTCTTCCCTCGGACACCACCTTTGCTGTCTGTGGCACTTGGAGACCCAAAGCTGCTGCTGTCCAGGTGATTTTTGGTTGGCGGCGGCTGCCAGACCATGGCCCTGTTTGACCAAGGGCGCATGGGAAATGGAGAAGAGGGCCACTGCTGGGCTGGCGCCTTTGTGCCGAGCCAGCTGCTGTTCCTCGTTAGCGAGCGGAGCTTGGCAGAATTTACAAGGCTGGCTGAGCCCCTGGCCCCTGGGGCCTTTGTAGTGGACCCTGGAGGTCCAGGCCCTGCCCTTCAGCCCCATGGCCAATCAGGTAGGCTCTGTGGGCTTGTCCATGGCTGGAGGTCATGATTTTAGGAGTGGCCAGCAGGGGCAGAGTGACTGTGCCTTGAGGTCGCTGTGTGGCCTGAGTGAGATGTGTCCCCTCTGGACCTTTTTCTTCTGTGGTCAGACGGACTAGCCAGACAACTCTTTCCCTGCACTCCGAGAGGGAGTGCCGTGCAGCTAGTTGGTGTGGATGGTCCCCAAGACCACGGGTGGATGGTCCCCAGACCCGGAGAGGCAGGTGGCGTCCTGCCCCTTTGGCAGTCAGGACGGCGAGACTCAGCCAGACGGCACCCTGTTTTGAGTGGTCGGGGTACAGCGTGGCATAGCTGGCGGGCTTTGGCCTATGGCAGGTGCCCCTCAGTGGCACCCTGGGCCTGGCGAGGGCCTCAGAGGGACGCCCGCTCCTGGAATCGACAGTGTGCCTCCTCTGTTCCAGGGCCGAGCTGGGAGCGATGGAGCCAGAGGCATGCCTGGACAGACGGGCCCCAAGGTAGGCCGCCGCCCGCACCTCGTGTGCCCCTGCGCCCCGCCATGTTGCGGACAAGCAGGCTGGTGTGTGATCATGGGGAGGGCTCATTTGGATCAGACTCGCTGGCTTGTCTAAGTTGGGCTGGTGGGTGACTTTAAGGACAAGGGTGACGGCTGCAGCCATTTTCTGGGGACAGCTTGCTCCTTTTATGGGGGTGCTGAGCAGGGGAGAGGTGGGATCCTGGCCATGAGAACCACTGTGAATGTGCAGGTGGCTAGGCCACCCGGGGACATGTGTGCCCCGAGGTTGTCAGAGGACATACTGACTTTCTTCTCCACGGAGGAGCCACCGTGGGGACAGCAGTGTTTGGAAGGGGAATGGAGCCTGGTTGTCAAGAACGCCAGGTGCCCTCCACACTGGTGGCCCTGAACTGGCAGAGCTCGACTGCCTCCTGAGAGTCTGAGCCAATGAGATACTGTGGGCTTCCGCGCCCTGGGGCGGAGAAGATCAGAGTCTTATTGGATCTGTCTCCATAGTTTATGGTGTTCTTTCCTCAACAAAATTATTGAAAGCTTAAAATATCCTACACTTGACCCCTGCCCCACCCTGGGAGATGTGGACACTGCTCCCGGCTGCAGGAGGCATGGCCGGGCTGGCCTGGTGCCTGTGGAGTGTGGGCAGCCCTGGAGGCCTGAGGCCGCAGCAGTGGGAACACAGGCAGGTGCTCCCCCCTCATGGGCCCGTCTGCAGGGGACCGAGAGTGGACAGGCACACACATCACGGCAGCCACTCCAAGTGCTGTGGTGTCACTGCTGGTGGCCACCCACGGCCCGCGGCTGTCTCCCTTTACAGCCTCTGCTGGTGTCAGGGCAAGACGGGGCTTGCAGACCCCAAGCAGAGGGTTCCAGTCAGTGGGCTGCCCAGGAGTCACCAAGGCTCCTGGTGCAGGGAGCAAGACACTGCAGGAATCTGCCCATGGGGTGGCCACCACTGTGCCCATCTGTGTGCAGTGACAGTTCTCTTGTCTCCACAGGGTGACCGCGGCTTCGATGGCCTGGCGGGGCTTCCGGGAGAGAAGGGCCACAGGGTGAGTGTTCTGTGTGGGAGGTGGAAGGGTCAATCACAGAGCCCCTTCCCGAGCCCCTTCCACACAATGGCTCCCTTAGGAGGTTGGGTGGTCACCCAGCAGAGCACAGCAGCTCAGCCAGTGGAGCAGAGCCCCAAGACTTTGTCTCTGTGGAGGGAGAGTCAGCCAAAGCAGGGGATTCGTCATGTGCAGTGCATAAGGAGCGGTCCCAGTGGCCCTCACTCGGGGACACGGGGGCTGGAGTCGCGTCTCCCTGTGGAATCCGGCTCTGTTTAGCTGAGCCTTTCATGCCCTTGTTCCGTGAGCTGCTGAGCAGGACACCTCCCTGTTAGGGGTGGTCTGGGAGGGGATAGTCACAAGCAGCCGTCCCCGTTAAGGAGGGTTGGGGTCAGGGCCACCCTGGCCGCTGTCCTGGTTTTCTCACCTGCCTGGGGTGGACCCGCATGGTGCCCCCTGTGTCTCAGCAGAGGTTTCTCCCTGAACTGTGCCTCTTTGGAATTTTGCACATTGGGGACCTACAGACCACATATGTGTGCACACGCGGGCACGCTGGGTCTTGCCGGGAGACGGGCCGTGCTCCCCGTGGTGCAGTGGAGTGATGCGGTCCCCAGCTGTGCTCTCCAGCAGCCCCGTGAAGATGGGGACGCATGGCTGTGGCCGCTCTCTGACTCAGTGCCAGTCCTTCTGACTGTCGGGCACAGACAGGGCACCAGCTGTGTGTCTGGCCTGATGCCACAGGAAGCCTGAGATGGAGCAGCCTCACGCAGAGCCCCAGGCCGAGGGTGGGTCACACTCTGCCTGGTGTCTAGGGGGCCCTCATGCTTGTGGGCCCCCCAGACGGCCAGGTGCTCAGCTAGCCACCGCAGGCCATCCACTCAGCACACCCAACCTCCCCCACCCAGACAGGCCCTCGGGGGCTGGGGATCTTCAGGACCAGAATTGCAGAACCAGGAAACCAGGGCTTGACACAAACTGAGGGTGACCTGCTCAGGAGTGACTCACTTTGACTCTGGTTGACTCCCTAGGGTGACCCTGGCCCTTCTGGCCCACCAGGACCCCCAGGAGACGACGGAGAAAGGGTAGGTGTCCTGTCACATCTCAGCTGCAGGTGCTGCCCTGCTGCCCAGAGAGCTTGGCAGGAAAGCCACAGATGGAGCCCAGCAGCGCCCTGCCTGGGGCGCCAGTGTGGGGAGGGCCGGCGGCGGTGGAGGAGGAGGGGTCTGAGCGTGTGGGCTGTGGGGAGGGGAGATACAAGCAAATCCCAAACATTTACTTTGCTTTATCGTCCTGCCCATGCGGAGAGGCCAGGAGTGCCTTTTACCTGTCACAGGTCTCAGGAAAAGCACCTCTAATTGCAGGAGGCAGGTGCCCCAGATCACATGGGAGGGAAGGTGCCAGAGGCCTAATGAGCTCTGCATCCCGCTGATGGCGTGTGATGAGGTGTCAGGGGTGTGCAGGAGCCGCGCTGGCTGGGGCGGCTGGAGCCGGAGGGTGTGGGGGATGATTGTCCTCCACCCTGGGGGGGCAAGTGGCTGCACATGTGAGCAGAGCGAGGGGGGCAGCTCCCCCAGATTTGGGAAGACAGGCTGGAGTTGGGCCGGGCTCACGCACCAGAGGTCTCTCTCTGTCACTGCATCCCCACGGGGGCTGGAGGCCATGTTACCCTGTGACAGGGATGCTGAACGCTGCTGCCTTCTGTGCACCCATCGCTAGACAGCCTCTCGGGGGAGGTTCAAGAACCCCGGGAAATGAGAAGTACTGGCGGGGCCACTCCAGCAGCATTTCTGTCCACCAGCCTTCACTGACCTGTCAGGGCACCTTCTTGGTCTGGGCCTCAGCACAGTCGGCTGTAAGATGAGAAGGAAGAAGGGTCCTTCCGGATGCCCCTGCCTCTTGTGTGCATGTGTGCACTGGTGTGCATGTTCATGGCTGGGTGTGCACGCAGGTGTGTGCATACTTGCACGTGTGTGGTGTGTGTGCATGACCGTGGGTGAGCGTGTGTGCAGGCAGGCTGTGCGCTTGCATGTGTGGGGAAGGTAGGAGAGAGCGGTGGCCCATGAGGACCAGTGTGCTGGCCTGCGGCTCCGGCTCCGGCTGGGAGCCAGGGGAGCACTCCTGCCTGAAGCCAAGAGGAAAAGGCTCTTGGTGGTTGGCCCCTGGGCTTCTCTGGGCTCTGGCAGAGACCTCAGGCTCCCCAGGGGCTGGCCAGGGACTCTGGTGAAGAGAATCCCAAGATTCTCCCTGATGTCCCTCCTTCCCAGATTCTGTCATTTGCCAGGGTAGCCAAGATCTTTGAATTCAGGGAGTCCTCTGCCCTGCTGCCCCTTGCTGTGGCTGAGGCCTGTGAGCTCCTGAGTGGGGCTTCTCAGAGGCTCCCTGTCACCTGCACATGTGTGCCCCTGCTGCTCCCTGGGCCTTTCCTGCTGCTACAGGACCAGTCACCTCCATGTGCCGGAGCTGCCCCAGCCAGTGAAGCCTACTGCATACCAGAGGGAAAGGTGTCCCAGCCTCACAGCTTGTCCCTGAAATCCCACCTTCTTCTCCTCCACAGGGCGATGATGGAGAAGTCGGGCCCAGGGGGCTGCCTGGGGAGCCTGTAAGTGTGCCAGTGGGCGCCATCTGGGCCTGGTGGGGTGGAGATGGGCTGCACAGGAGGTTGCCTCTGGAGCAGCGTCTGGGGTTTACTGCAGTAAGATTAGAGAACCTCAGCCTGAGGACAGAGACAGACGCTGGCACTTCCCTGGGAAGGAAAGGAGAGACCACCTTGTGGTGCTGGAGAGCACACCAGCCTCCCTGCAGGAGGAGGCCTGGGCCCTGGAGGGTTGTGGCGGGCATCCAGGGGCATCATGACAGGTGATCAGGAACATCATGGTGGAGGCCTAGGGACATCATGGTGGGTGTCCAGGGACATCATGGTGGGTCTGCACACCTCTGCCATGGCGGGTCCCTGGGGACAGTCACAGGGCCTGCATCAGCTCAGGTTCTGATGGGTGCGCTTTCCCATGGGGAGCTTCTAGCAACGCCCTGTCCGACCCCCAGGCAGGGAGCTCTCTTCCCTCAGCGGGCACATGTTTAGGCCCAAAGCAGATTTCCTTAATGATCGAGGGACGCTGATTTCTCTTCACTGAGGGTGGCTCCGAAACCTCTCTTGTTACCCAAGTCAGGCGGCTGTTTGCATCTGGCAATGTTAATTGATGAGAAATATTGCAAACGCTGTGTAGAGGAGAGTGCAGGGTTGGCCTGTGCGGATTCACTGGGACTAAATTATACCCTGGATGTCTGATTAGCCGCTAAGGGGAATCCATCAACACCATTCTCCTTAGCACGCGTCCGAGCGGTGCCTTCTGGGTTATTAGCTTCTGGAAAACATTAATATGACTGGGTATTAAAATAACGAAGGAAACACTTAAGAGGCAATGGACGTGGGAGGATTTCTCCTCTACTGAATTTGGAGAGGTTCTGTTAAAGTTAAGGGTACCTGAAATCCATGTGGCTTGGCTAAAGTTTACCTGATTCCACCCCCCGCCCACCCGTGGCAGACAGGGACTGGGCACTTGCTACTAGAATCTTGTAAGCCTTTCCAGGTGGCAGGTGCCTTGGGGCTATGCGCCCTGGCTCATGGGACCATGTGCAACTCGGGAGTGAGTGGTGGCCATGGGACGAGATCCTGGGTTCCCAGCAGAGACCTAGTTTCTCCTGACCCTGCTCCCTGCAGCCTTGGACTCTGTGAGACCAGAAATAACAGCTCCTGTTAGTGTGCACTGGGACTCAAGAGAGGGCCGAAAACAGGAACTGGACAAAGTGCCCTGTACAGTGGGGGACAGCAGTGGTGCTTCTGTGGGAGAGGTCTGGTCCTGCCTGTCCCAGCAGGTGTCAAAGGCGATGTCCTCAGTTCCCCCGCCTCAGTTCCAGGCACCCCCTGCCTCTGATTCCCAGCACCAGGGTGGAGAGGTAGGGGGTGAGAGGGCATCTGGGCCAGGCTCCCCAAGACCTGGGTCACCCGCCAAGCACTGGGAGGAGCCAGGCTGTGGGGCACAGGATTCGTGGGGGCCTGGGGATGTGGGCTGGGACTCCTGACAAGTTTGTCTTCCTTGCTCTTTCTTGCAGGGGCCACGTGGTCTGCTTGGGCCAAAAGGGCCCCCAGGCCCTCCAGGACCTCCCGTAAGTCCTGTCTCCTCATGTTGTGTGTTCCCATGATGACCTTGGAGACCCTGCCACCCAGCTGGTGGCTCATTTGGGCACTGGGAGAGCACATGCAATGTGACCCTTCTGCACAGCTGCCTGCTGCTGGTGTGAGGGGCGTGGATGGGGCTGGAGGCTGGGGTTGCGGCAGGCCAGCTCCTACCTGTCCCCCATCACGTTTCCATGTCCACTCCCTGGCATCAGCACCTGCCGGGTCTTTGTCAGCAGAGCTCCAGGGCACCATGTCCTGAGGGACCTTCCTGCAGCTCCTGTGCACTCTCTGGAAGGAGGCAGAGCCCTGGTTCCCATGGGGCTCTTTCCTGGGGCCTGCCTGAGGCCCTTCTAGAAGGCGCTTGCCCACAGGATACTGGGGTGGCAGCTCGGCTCGCCTTTGGCTGAGGCCTAGGGTCTGGTCGGTGGACCTTCTGCAGAAGGGATTTAGGTTCAGGTCTTCTGCTCCTCGGGGGACTGCCCTCCGACACAGTTTTCCTTTTGAGCATTTCTAATGTACCATGTCTTTCCCTTTACATCCCCTGCAGGGCGTAACGGGTATGGATGGTCAACCAGGCCCCAAAGGAAATGTGGTGAGTCTGGTGCTGCCAGGGCTGGGCTTCATGGTGACATCCCTGGGCACACTCCGAGCCCAGCTGGGGAGCTCTGGCCCTGTCCACAGCAGCTGGCACTGGGGAGCAGAGGGCCAGACTCAGAGCCCCCAGTGCTAAAAGCTGAGTTGGTGTTTGCCCATCCCATGCTGCTGAAGTCAGGGAGGCTCAGGGGGAGGCCACCTTCTTCCTGTTCTGGAGGAGCTGACGGCAAAGCCATCAGGAGATGAGTCCCGGGCCCTGGTCCTTTCCAAGGGCACTGGGGAACATCAGCAAGACAGGAGGACTGGGCACCAGTGTCCCAGTGCCCTCTACCCTCCTGCTGGGAGGTGTCCGGACGTGTCTGTAGGAGCATGTTGTCTCTGGGTCGAGGTGCCGTCTAGGCCCTGCTCTCTGGGGAACCCCACCTCTTTCTGCCGGGCTGACCCCACACATCAGCCTCTGTGCTGCTGTCAGGAGCTAAGAACATATGGAGAGGATGGGGTACCCCATCCGAGGGACGGGGTGCAGCTCCCTGAGCTCCTCTCAGGGCTTGCTCTTGTTTCCCACAGGGTCCCCAGGGAGAGCCTGGCCCCCCCGGACAGCAGGGTAATCCTGGTGCCCAGGTAAGTGGCCTGGGGACACAGCTCTGGGGCATCAGGCGTGGGGGCTGTGGGTCTCCAGCCAGCGCTCTGGGGGTGACGGACTGAGCTCTGCCCCCAACTCTCTGTCCCCACTTTGTGCTGATGGGACTGGAACCCGGGTTGGTGCCTGTCAGCGGGAATGGGAGGAAGGCCAGGGGCTCCAGCTCAGCCTTCTCCTCACCTCTCCTGGCTCTTCCCACAGGGTCTTCCAGGCCCCCAAGGTGCAATCGGCCCTCCAGGAGAAAAGGTAGGTGGGCCTGAGCTGGGCCCGAGGGGCTTTTTGGTGCCGGCGTGGGAGGCCAGCTGCCCTCACCCGCTCCCCCTGGAATTGCAGAAGCTCAGCTACGGGGAAGTGACAAGTCAGCCGTGGGCAAGGTCTCGGGTCCCTGTCCTGTGCGGACTCCTAAACACAGTCCTCCATCCTTTCGTTCACTCGCCAGCTCTGCCGTGGGGGGCTGGATTTGGCAAGAATAGAAAATACATGACGCATAGTTAAATTTGAACTGTGTCGATCTGAAACTGGGCATCGTGCTTTGTTTTGCTAAATTTAGCAACCCTAAACTCACCACCAGTACCTGCTGAGTCCCGTGCTGGGACTTGTTTCCACAGGGCCCCCATGCCTGGCTGAGGGTGGGGGCCTGGGTCCTCTGCAGTCGGGGGCTCGTCCCAGCCTGGGCATGTCGAGTACTGCAGAGCACCTTGACCAGCACAGCCAAGAACCACGGCGGAGGTGGGGTGCGGGTGGTTCTGAATGAGCCAGAATCCCCGGAAGGGCTGGTTCCAACCCAGATGGCCACTGGCCGGGGCCCTCTGAGTGTGGCCCAGGATGTTGATCAGTGACACTGTGTGGCTGTGGTACTAGGCCTTCGGGGGCCAGGGAGAGGCATGAACAGATCCCCTGGTGCGGCAGTTGCCCTGTCTGAGGAGCAGAGGAGAGCTTCCGGCAGGCTCCCAGAGAGCCGGCGGGTGGGAGGGGGTGTCAGCGAGGGTGGGTGCAGCACTAGTGAGGGTGGGAGTTCTGTTCCCGGGGCTAAACCAGAGCTCTGGCAACAGAGGGAGGGGGGGCTGTCCTTGAGTGCTGGGGGCGGCGCAGAGGGGTGCCTCTGAGCAGGCTTCTCAGGAGAAGAACCTGGGGCGCAGCGAGGGCTGGGCACGCCTATGGGTGAGGTAAACCAAGGCATGTCCCCACGGACTCTGTTTCTTCTAGGGTCCCCTGGGTAAACCAGGCCTCCCAGGAATGCCGGGCGCTGACGGACCCCCGGTGAGTAGCCTGCCCACGCCACCCCACTGGGGCTTGGGGGCTGGGAAGCCAGGCTCTGGGAACGACACGGGTGCCCTCGCCTGCCTTCCGTGGGGATGGAGGTTGGTCCCGTCCAGTCTCGAGCTTGATTGCTCAGAACTGCTGGGTTGGACACGCTCTTCAACCTGCTCCTGTGGAAGGGTGGTGGCTGCACCGGTGGCAGTGTCAGCTCCTCACTGGGGTGTGCCGCTTAGTCACCCCTGAGTCTGGGACTGTAAAGAGGGCTGGCTGGAGCGACCCCAGCCGCGTGCTCGTGGTGTGTACTCTCTGGTCCGAGCACAGGGTGGGAGGGCGGTGCACCAGGGTCTAGCAACGTGTGAACCTAGCGTGGAGCCCGTCTGACACTGAGGGCAAGTCCCCGTGTGGCCACGTCGTGGGGAGGGGAGCTGGGGGAAGTGGGACCACTCAGAGGCCCTGTGTGCACGCGGTGTGCACCACGCGAGTCCCTCCGTCCCTTCCTGTGAGATGTTGCTGCTGTGGGGTTGGTTTTCTTGTTTGATTTTTGTTTACCAGGGATTGAACCCAGGGCTCTTAACCCCGAGCCACAACCCCAGCCCTTTTTGTTTTATTTTGAGACAGGGTCTTACTGAGTTGCCGAGGCTGGCTTTGAACTCTTTTCTCCTGTCTCGGCCTCCAGGGTTATGGGCAGGTGCCATGGCACCCGGCTGGTCTGGGGGTTTTTAATAGTTTTCAGCCGATGCTGAAAGAGAGCCTGTTTCAGAAAACAAGATTAGCTAAATTAATTATTTAAGACCATGTATTTTATTGTTTTAATAACACCATCAAAAACTAAACAAAAAAGTTAAATATATCAACCATTAATTGGTTCCTGTTTACTACACATCTGTCTCTTTGCACTCCAGGGCTGAGGATCATTTAGTCCAGTGAATCTAAAAATCCCAAATTTTCCTTTTTAATCTGAGCAACGAATTACCGTCACTCTGCTCCACGTGGAGTTTTTTTGAAAATATGTAGGGACTTGGCCACGCGGGAGTTCAGATACTATGAGATCCATCTTTACCAGGATGTCATTTGTGAACCCTTTAATTTATGTCTCTATCTAATTGCATTTTCTAAAGTTAAAAATGGCATGTTGTTATAAATGATTATAAACACAAGGGTGACGTGGAGTCACCCTCCCGTCTCCCAGGGTCTCTCTGTGGGCCTGGGGCTGCTGTTGCCTTCTGAGCAGGCCAGGTGTGCCTCAGGCCCCTGCAACATGGGACGGGGATGGCCAGCCCATGCCCTGCAGGGAGGCGCCCCTCCCAGATGCACCTGTTTGGGTCTCAGCCTGGTCCCTGCACCAAAACCTCCACAGAGCGGGGAGAGAGGGCCTCGGAACCGTTCCCCTGGAGCCTGCAGGTGCCCACCACCCTGAGCTCTCCAAGCCAGAGGTGGTGCTTTAAAATAGCACACAGGGCTGGACACTTGGGTGTGGTGTGCTCACAGTCGGGACCACAGGTGGACGGGAAGGCCCTGGTGGCCCCAGCCTCTCCTGGTGCACAGAGCGGGGAGATTCGAAAGAGCCTTCCTACAGCAGCACCCGGCTGCCACCCGCCAGGGGCCCGTTCTGCTTGGTCTTTGCTTTCCTCTTGGCTGGAGAGTTCTGGTTTTGAAGACAGGGAGATGGATGTTAAACGGGTGAAGAAGCAGGAAGCATGTGGAGGCCCTTGCAGCACCCAGGTGCCAGTGTTCAAGCCGCTGTCAGGCCACGGGGGAGCGGCAGGTGCACCGGGTCCCTGGGACAGTATGGAGCCAGTAAAAATCTACTTCAGCTGAACCCAGCAACTCGAGGAAGGCGCACGCCCTGCTCACTTAGTCAGACCCGGTGCGCGTGCAGAGAAGATGGATTAGAGCTCCCGTCACACAGTCAGCCACGGCGGCTGTGGCTGCGGAAGTCATGAGGGGCCTCATCCCTTCCCACCCGCCTAATTGTCTACAGTGAATGTATATTACTTTTTAATCAAAAAAAATATCAAGTGCAAATAATGGGAGCTAGATTATTTCCCATCATGGAAGCAGGGCCCCGTCGGGTGTTGGGCGAAGGCCCGGGCCGGAGACTCAGCGCCCACCGTTTGTTCCGCCTCCTGCCTGCCCAGCCACCACGGCTGGTTTTCCTGGGGAGGGAGGAGCTGGGGCACTGTGACCCTTACTGCCACCTCTTAGGAATGCAGCAGAGGATGGGATACCCGAGGGAGGTGGCACTGACTAATGAAGGATTTCCCCTTTGTGACAGGGCCACCCTGGCAAAGAAGGCCCTCCTGGAGAGAAAGGAGGCCAGGTGGGTACTGGCCATGGCCGCTGATGGCTGTGCAGGTCCTGGGCTAGGGTGGGGAGGCAGGGGTACCTCCCGAGAGCCCTGGATGCTCATCAGCAAGCCCTCTGGCTGCTGAGGGACGTCCCTTTGTGGAGAGCCAGCCTGTCCTCCCGTGGGAAGCGGCCACTTTACCCACGGCCCCTTGGGGGGTGCATGTCTTTGGTGGCAGCTCTGTCCTTCCAGGCACCCGTGTTGCCTCAGCCCGTCTTGCTCCAGGACCTTCCCTCACTCCCAGACTGCCGGTGGGATGCGGGGTGTCACCTCTCATCATGTGACACTACCCGCTGTCTTTGACGTTAGGGCAGGGGCCGCTGTGTCCCCCCAGGCCTCTGTGGGGCCCGATGCTGGTGGAAGCCGGGTCCTGTCTCTCGCTGAGGGACCTGGAGTTGGCTGCAGTTACCCAGGTGCCTAAAGGGAGTTGACAGCTTTTTTCTTTTGGTTTTAGGGCCCACCTGGCCCCCAAGGTCCCATCGGTTACCCTGGTCCTCGAGGAGTCAAGGTGAGGAATCTATGGAGCCCCGTCTTCCTGGAGGTCAGGGTGGGGGGAGGACACGGCTGGCTGACTCTGGGGAGCTCTTCTGCAGTTAAGCCTCCCTCCTGCCTGTCCCCGGAGTAGCCTGGTATGCCATCAGGTGGGATGCTGTGGGTCGACAGCACCCGTAAGGGCAGATTCGGGGCAGGGCACAATCTCCAGTCAGCCTACGCACTGCCATCGGAGGGACAGGAGAGTGTCCTTTGGCCCTGTGTGCCATGCTCTGAGCCCAGCGGCTCTCAGACTTCACAGGCCTCAGAGACTGGGGTGTCTCCACAGGGAAGCTCGGAGACGTTTCTCAGAGCCGTTTGCATGTTTGAAGGGTGAGAATGGAAGTCTGCCCCCGTCCACAGCAGTGGGCAGAACAGAGCCCTTGACAGACAGACGTGCAGATGGCCACTTGCTCACTTGTGTTTCCACCCGGAAAATGCCCGCAACCTCGCTAGGCAGGGCTCAGAGCCCCCGCAACATGGACAGCACGGTCCCACTGGCCTGCCAGCACTGGCCGGGTCTGCTTGGCGCTGTGTGGTTTAATCAGCGGAGGCTTGGGTTCACGCGCTCTCTTCTTTTTTCTACCTGTGCAGGGGGCAGATGGCATCCGTGGTCTGAAGGGCACCAAAGGTGAGAAGGTAAGTATCTGCTCCTTCCAGCTGAGAGCCTAGCCTGGCCAGAACAGGATCCGCTGGGTGGCCCCACACCAGCATGTCAGCACGGCCAGCGGAGGAGGTGTGGCTTCTGAGTGCCGAGGGCAGCTGAGGCCACTGTGCAGGGAAGTGCGTGTGCACCAGGGGAATGAATAGTTGAGGGCAGGCCCGGGGTCCCCTGGGTGCATCCTGGAGGGCCCCGTGCATCTGGTTCACGCCTCTGCCCACGGGCTGGGTAGTTAGGGTTCTTCCCAGGCAGCCCCCACAGCTGCAGAGGTGCGCACTCCTGCAGCTGAGCTGGGCCAGGCGGGAGTGGGCTGGCGCTCGGTCCCCGGGCTCGGAGGGCGCTGCCAGCCCACAGCCCTGGGCACGCGCACACACGCCCACACGTGCGACAGCACGCCCGGTGTGAGTTAGTACAAAGCCCCCGCTCAGCACACTGCTCTGTCCTGTCCTGCATCACGGGTCAGATTGGGCACGGGTCAGATTGCATCATTCTGGTTAGTAAACATCTGAGACGGGCCACTGTATGTGCTGGCCAGGGTCAGTGCTCAGGGACCAGCAGTGGTGATGTCCTCGGCCACAGGCAGTGGTGGGCTCACCACATCTGTCCTCTCAGTTCTGGACAAGGCCCAGAACCACCTTCCAGGCCTGTCCCATGGGTGGGCTCCAGGGCTGCGTGGCCCTAGCCCCTCCCATCATGGCCACCTGTTCTCTGGCATCCTCCTTAGAGGTTTTCCACAGGGACTTGGCCTCCCTTGCGGGTAGCCTGTGAGGCTTCCCAGGGGCTCGGACCTGGGGTTGGAGGGCAGGGAGGCTGCGGGCAGGAGCTCAGGTGGCCTCTTCTCTCTCTGGGACGGTGCTCATGCCCTGCTGCTCCTTGCTGGGCCCCTGGGGGACCTGCCAGCCTAATCCACACTCACGTTGGCACATCAAGGGCTGCCACCGGACCCGAAGTGACAGGGCAGTGGGACCACCGTGGCCCCACCCAGCCTGTGCTCTCAGTGGGCTGTCCTCAAGGAGGACAGGCCAGGCCCGCACAGGCGCAGCTCCCTCCAGAACACACCTGGGCCAAGGTGGGACCCCCTGGTTCCAGGGGATTTGGGGCTGCTGAGCAGTTTGGCCCAGGATGGTGCCTGTAGACACCCAGGGCCTTGGGGACAGGCACAGCCCCTTAGGAACAGAGGTCCCCCCAGCAGGGTTCTTGTCACAGCCCAGGTCTCAGAATCCCCATCCCCCTGGTTCCTAGGGTGGCTCTGTTGTTTTGAAGGTGGCCTCCTGGAGTCCCAGCTTTGTCCTACCAGCAACAGAGATGCTTGGGAGGACGTGACTGAGTCACATGGAGGCAGCCATCTTGCCAGGACAGTCCCTGGGCTGTCCTTAGGGGTGCTGGAAGGGGTGGGAGGGGACTTGGGGGACTGTGGCCCTGGCACTCCAGCTGACTCCGCGGCCACAGCTGGCCAGCTGTGGGCACTGTGTGAACACTGGATGGGCGCCTCGGGGCCCACTGGGTGGGAAGTGGGCCAGGCTCCAGGCGGCGAGGCCTGACCCTCAGGCTCCCCGTTTCCTCCTCTTGGATGGAGGCCCGGCCCCGAGCAGGGAGAGAAGGCCTGGCCCCCTCCCTGGTGCCAAGCTCAGCCTCTGTGGAGGTCAGAGGGCTTTCTCCCTGTGGTCTCCTGGAGGGGACAGGAGGTCGCTCACCCTTGACACCTTCCCTGTGGGTCCCCAAGTCCACAAGTGGCACAGCTCATGTAAAAGCCAGGGTTGCCTTCTTCTCGGCTTCTGGTGACGCTGATTTTTTATTTGCAACGCCACCAGAGCAGCCCAAGTCCCCTCCTCAAGTGTCAGCCCACTCACCTGCTCCCGGCCTTCAGTGCTGAGAGGACACAAAGCTGCTCTGAGAAACAATGCCCGTGGCTGGGGCTCGCTCAACACAGCACAGGCAAACCAGGCCGCTGACCACCAGGCCCGCTGACCACCAGGGCCGCAGCCTCAGCTGCCGGGCGCTGAGCCCGCGGGTTAGCAGGAGCACGCTTCACAAGGCCGAGCACAGGGTGCCCCCATCCAGGCTCCCACCGCAGGTCTCCGTGCCAGTGTGGGGGTGGGGAAGCAGTGCCAGGGAGCGGGGGCTTTGCTCTGGGTTAAGGCCGACTCTCATCCCCTCCAGGGTGAAGATGGCTTCCCTGGATTTAAAGGCGACATGGGCATCAAGGGTGACCGGGTAAGTGTCCAGCTAGGGAAAGGCAGAGTGGCACAGGGTCCTGGGGAGGGGTGCGGGGTGTTTGTGGCTGTGGAGTGTCTTCTCAGAATGGAGGTGCCACCTCTGTGGGGACTCCTGGTCCTGAGCCGGGGTGGTCTGAGCCCTGGAGCCGGGCTCTCCGCAGTTCTGCTCACCTCGCCCTCAGTTTCCAGCTTGGAGGCTGGAGTGCTGTCCCTGTATGACCCTGGGGACAGGATGGCTGTGGACCACCCCTCTGCCCTGGGTCCCACACAGGTGGGTCCACGGGGACTTGTTACTTCCCGGCTGATCGGGTGGGTTATGGAACAATTTGTGACTGCGGGCCGGGAGATGGGTGGCCAGGGAGGGGAGAGCGAGGTTATGGAATGAAGCAGTCGGTGGAGTACCTCCCCAGGCCACAGCCAGTCACTAGCAGGGCCACACCCTGCTCAGCCCTTAGAGCACCCGGCATGGCCCTGGTGTTGGACAGTCTGGTGCTGGGCCTGCGGGAGAAGCCCCAACAACCTGGCTGGTTCTCTGTGTCCCAGCACTGGGGGAAGGTGTGCTGGAGAGCAGGGCTCACAGGTGACAGGCACGGGGCCGAACGCCAGCTGTGCTGTCACATAAGCAAGGAGAGGGTGTAGGAGTGACCCAGAGAGGGTTTCCAGGTAGTGGCCACTGCCTGGTGGCTTCCCAACAACTCCAGGCTGAGTCAGAGCCCAGGCAGAGGGATGAGCTGCCTGTGCTCAGGGGCCACACACACTGGGCTGACCTTGTCGCTGACGTGGCCTGTCATCTGCTGCTGTGATTATCCTCCAAAGCAGGACCTGAGGGCGCCTCATAGAACATGCCAGAACCAGAGGCCCTGGGTACTTGGCACCTTGTCCCACCTGGCAGGCAAGTGCCAGCAGCGATAGCCCGTCACTGGAGGGAGAGCAGGAGGGCGGTCTCTGCGACGTCCTGGCTGCACCGCTGTGGGTGGCCGGCGCTGCAGACCATGCCTCCTAGTGGAGGGCCAGCCCTCCTCACTCCCTGCCCTCCGATGACTCAGCTCACAGGCTTGGGGTCCAGGTGACAGGGCACAGCTTTAAATACAGACGATTTCCCCCGGTCTCAGCTGCAGCCAGATGAGGGTGGGAGGGCTGCAGGACGTACCCCTCGGGGGCAGCTGCCGCCATCACACTTCCCAGAGCAGGTGTGCCATCGCGCCCAGAGCTGAGGCTCATTGAGGAGGACAGAGGAAGGCCCCTGGGCTCCCATTCTCCCACAGACCAATGAGGCAGCCGTTGGTCTCTGTCCCTGCAGTGCACATTTTTGGTGTGGGCTCTTCAGCTGTTCTGCAGCTGCTCTTGGAAGCAGTTGGTCAGGGGGACTCACCACTGACCACCTGCTTGGGCAGGTCCTGTCCACTCCGCCACTGAGCACCAGGACAGCTGTTCAGAGCCAGAGTGGTGCTGCCCTCGGCCTCAGCAGGCTGCTGGGCCCCCTCCTCAGCCTCCACCTGTCACCTGGGGGTGTTGAATAGGGCAGAATGAAGCCCACTGTCCCCAGCATGTGTTCTGGGGGTCTCCTGTGACCTGGTTTTGCCCAGGTAGCTGCCCAGTTGGAGGCTGCCCGTCTCCAAGGCTGCTGGGGTTTCAGAAGAAGGCAGGTCCCATCTACCCGCTACATTTACGGAGGTAGCTGTTCAGCGCCTCCATTGTTAACAGGTTATTTCAGCCAAGAGGCCCTTGACGTGGGCGAGGTAATTGGGAAGAGCAGGCCCTTGAGCATGTAGCGGGCACGCTTGGTGCAGAGGGACGGCACACCCTCTAGCAGCGCCCGTGATTGGCCACATGATGGGCTCTGGAGCAGGCCCTCTGCTCAAGTGAGGCCAAGAGGCCAAGTGGCTCTCACCACAAGAGGCCTCCATCCAGCCTCATGCCCGGGACTGTGGCTGGAGTCCTCAGCCTGGCGAGACTGTGGGGTCCCCCTCACGTCCTCTGTTTCACTGCAGGGGGAGATCGGCCCACCTGGACCCAGGGGAGAAGATGGCCCTGAAGGCCCGAAGGGTCGTGGAGGTCCCAATGGTGATCCCGGTCCCCTGGGGCCCACTGGGGAGAAGGTTTGTGACACTGGGTGGTGGGCCATGCCTGGGAGGGACTGAGCTCCGCTGAGGCTCTAGATAGGCCCCTGCTGATGATCCCGGCCCCCGGGCCCCCAGTAATCGTGCCCCATGGCCATGCACATTGACTGACGGGTCATGTGTTGTCCTGCATCTGACCCTTCTGCCCCCCTCGGAGGAGGCTCTTCCCCAGGCACCTGCAAGCTGGGCTCTGAGCTCCCCCAGCCAGATAGAGAGTTTCCATCCTTGAGTTCCTGCCTCCCACTGAGGGTATCGGCACATCCCCGCCATGGCAGGAGGGCACAGCCCTCGATGGCGGCCATTCTTCAGCCTGCCCTGTGCAGCTGCGGGAGGAGCCACCCTGTCCTACCTCGTCCCCTCTAATTAGAAGGAATGGGAGTACAAGTGTCTAAAACTTCCCACCTGACCGCGTGGGGCCACAGGAGGCTGAGCCACGGAGGGAGGACGTTCTTGCCCGGGAGCACTTGGGGATGGCGCGGCACCCAGCTCCTCCTTTGGGCCTCTGCTCTTCCGTCAGTGCAGGGACCATGGGCGCTGTTGTATCCCATGGGTGCTTAGAGGTTCCGCCCCAGAGGACAGCAGGGACTCTGTGGTGACGGTGTCTTTGAATGCTGCCTCCCGCCCCAGCCCGTTGGCTTCCTCTTGGCGCAGAGGAGAAAGCCGAGGACGGCGGTTCTCACCACGATGTGCTTCTTCTTTCTTTTCCCCAGGGAAAGCTCGGAGTCCCCGGATTGCCAGGGTACCCAGGAAGGCAGGGGCCAAAGGTACTTTGAACCGTACTAGGTGTCTCGGCAGGTGTGAGGCTGCCCTGCGCCACCCGGCACTGCCTCATCTGTTCCTTGACCTGGTGGCTTCTGTGGCCCCAGGCTGGTGGTACCGTCCCTGGGGCTCTTGTCTATTAGCAGTTTGTGTTGATCTGGCCAAGTTCAAGTGAGGAGCCTGGCCACCAGTTAAGCCTTCCAGAGAGGGGCAGGACCTAGCCTGGCCTTGGGCAGCTGGGCCCTGGTGGCCCGCTGTGGCCTTCGCCCATTGTCTTGTCCACGGCCAGAGCTCCTGGAACAGTAGAACCCCACCTCACTTGGAGGCTTGGCAGAGTTCACTCCTGGGGTTGGTGCTGCGGCTCCCTGAGGCTCTGTCCAGGTGCCTTTCTGCCACCGGGTGCCGTGTTCCAGATGGAGGCTCCTTCTGCAGCCTCGGGGTGGGCAGGAGGGTGGGGAGCGGGCCTGTTGAGACTCAGTCCCAGTGCTTCGCTCTGGAGTCTGTGAGATGTTCAGGAAATGTTGAGCTGATGAGCAGATGGGTGCCAAGCAGGCAGAGAGGTGGGTGGCGGTGAGTGGATGGTGGATGGGCATCGTGCAGGGTGGCCATCCTGCAGGCAGGTGGGCAGTGCACCCGTGGGTGGGTGCAGCTGATGTCACCCATTGGGGGTGCAGCATAGCGCCCCCTCCTGGCCCAGCTCTCCTGCTTCCTCCTCATCTCTCTCTTTCAGGGTTCTATTGGATTCCCTGGATTCCCTGGTGCCAATGGAGAGAAGGGCGGCAGGGTAAGGACGGCCCTGGACGGGCACCTGCTCTTTTAGCCTTGCTGTGTGGCGGTTGCCCAGTGGCTGCCTACTTCTCCCCATCCTATCCCCAAACCACTTTCCAGACGGCTGGTCTTGAGCCCCGGGCCACTCTCAGTGCTGGGGACTCTTGCAGATGCTGGGGTGGCAGCTCTGTGATAGGCAGGGACAAAGACAGGAGTGGAGAGAGTGCCGGGAGGGAGCCTTCAGGCCGATGCCCGCGGCAGCCCCAGTTCCCTCTTCCTGCCCGAGTTCCCTCTCCAGGCCAGCTTTAAGGGCAGGGTGCTCACCAACTCCTGGCTAGGCTGGAACCCCTCTGGGACCTGGTTGCAGTGCGAATCTCCAGGTTCATTGTTCCCTGGTGTGCTGTGGCTGCACATGCGCCCAGGGTGCCGAGACGTCCTGCTGTGGGTGGCTAACAAAGGCCTTGTGGGGACTGGGCTAGGGAGCCTTGTCCCCAGCCTTAGGTGGATCCCCCACTGGCCCAGCCTTCTTGGCAGGAGCCGCTCTAGATGCTCCTTGGTGGAGCCACGGTGCCTGGGCATCACCCGTTGGGAAGGCAGGAGCCACCTGGTCCACAGGCATGCCGGGGACAGAGCAGCTGCCTGTGGGGCGTCCACAGAGCAGGCTCCTCCAGCTCTGCTGCCACCCAGCTGTCCCAGTGCACAGAGCTGTGGGCTGCGCCTCCATCCATGTGTGGCTCCGGGAGAGTGGAGCAATTGTGTCCCGGCGAAGGCCGAGGAAGACCCAGGGCGGCTGAGCAGGTGACAGTGAGCACGCATGCTCTGCCACTCAGCCACAGAGAAATGCGGGCACCCTCCTGGGCAGGACAGGGCTGGCGCGGGGGGACAGCCTCTGTCCAGGCCTCCGCGGTCTGCAGACCTGCCTGCCGGCCCACCTGTCCGTCACCTCCTGTGTATCATCTACCTGTCTGTAGCATCTGTCACTCACCCGTCAGTCACCTGTCATCTGTTTATCGTCTGTCTTTGTACCTTCTTTCATCTACTGTCTACCTGTCTTCTGTTTATCATTTGTTCACCTGTCGTCTGTCTGTCTGTCTTCCTCTCGGTCATCTGTTCACATGTCTGTCACCTGCTGTCTATCTGCCATCTACTTACCTGTCTTCCCACCTGCCGTCTGTTTATCCCCCTGTCTGTCACCTGTCATCTTTCCTTCTAAGGACGGCCTGACTGGTGTCTTTGGGGAAGGCTGTCCTTTGGAATACATGGAGGTGCCCGTAGCGAACAGTGGCCTGGGTCTCCTAAATGTGGGACACACTGGCATGGCAGGATGTAGACCCCCGTGCCAGGACTGTCCACATGACACTATAGTAATGAGAACCTTAAGGAGAGGGCACGTGACCACCAGCTGCTGGTGTTGTGGTCTCACCACAGCCTTCCACGGAGGACCACATGGGGCCAGCTGAGGCCGTGCCCCCCATAGCTCAGCCTCTCCCTCACTGACCCTGAGAGTTTGGACAGCTGCTCTGGGTACCCGCTGGCCCCCACTGGCCATGTCCACAGCATCAGCATCGTGGGCCACCAGACAAATCAGAAAGCCCGAGTCAGGCCAAGACCTACCAGGCAACTCCAGGCACCGATGCCTGAGCCCAGGTGGGAGCCACTCGCAGCCTCTGTGTGGCACCTGGACGTCCAGCCCTGATCAGGGATGTTCTATCCATTGCTGTTCCAGCCCTGGGCACAGCTCATGACACAGACGTCAGGCCAAGAGGTGGAGGCCATCTGTTTCTTTGAGCACTTTTGAGCACAGGGTAACTGAGTCCGTGGAGCTGGGTCCCTGCCACTTTGCCTTCCCATCATGCACCTCCTGTCTAGGACACAGAATGTAGCCGTCCTGCTGGAAACCTGCGGAGTCTTGCTGCAGAGAGAGGTCTGCAGTACTGGCCTTCTTTTTGACAGGTGGTTTGGGGGATGACAAAGATGGCAGGTACCTTGGCCTGCTGGGTGGGGTGGCCTCCCCTGTGTTTGCAGGAGCTGGAGGCCAGCTGTCCTGGCAGGGGGCCCGTGTTCTCTTGTTCAGCACTGAAGCCTCCCTTGGTGCTGGCTCGTCCTCAGAGCCTCAGTGACCCGAGCCGTCCGTCACAGCTCCGGGTCGTGTGTCGGTGCTCTGCCCTTGGCCTCTGGACTTCACGGTCACACCGGCTTCTCTCGGAGGCACTTAAAGAGCACACGTTTCTCAAGTCCTTGCTAGATGCAGACACTGCTGGGCACCGGGGACTCGGTGATCACACAAGATGTACCCCTGCTGCCCAGAGCAAAGCCCCCAAGGACTGGCACCCAGGGATGACAAGGGACGATGAGGGTCAAGGATGCACTGGGTGCCCCAGTGCTCCAGAGTGTAACTCTGAGACCTGAGGGCCTTCACAGTGGTTGTGACACTCCTGCTATGACCTGCAGGAGGGACGGAAGAGGGGCCAGTCAGGGCCGTGGAAGGTGGGAGGAGACAGAGGAAGCTGGTATGTGCTGGGCCCAGGCAGCCACCCATTGCAGGGCCGACCAGGTCCACAGGGAGGCTTTCCCAGGAAGCTCTATCCCAGTGTGGGGAAGGGGCTGGGGAAGGAGACCAAAGGGCTGGAGTGGGAGCTGTGGGGGTGGTGCTGTCCCGGAGGCTCTTTTGCTCAGAGATTCTGCTCGGTGGTGGCCTCTAGGTCAGGGCTGGGGTGCTGCACAGCCTGTGGCTTCTATGTGTCTGCCTCTGACCTGAGAGCCTCCTGAATAGGTCTGTCCTGGCTTCCGCAGAGCTGGTGGCTTGCTTCCGTGGCCTTAGTGGGGGCGTGGTTAAACAGGAAGAGCATCAGGGACATCAAGCTGGTTGCAGCCAGGCACAGAAGCCAGCAGAAGCAAAGCGATGCCCATCAATGGCCTGCCCCCACCAGGGGGTGGGGAGCAGCCTTTTGGACACCCCCTGCCACCGCAGGGCTTCTCCTGCCTGGGCTTGGTTCCTTGGATCCGGCAGAGAACGTCAGTAGGGCCACTTCTGGGACTGTCCGTTCCTTCCCAGCAAGAACAAGAGGACTTGGCAGCTTGTGAAGGAGACCCGGGGGTCACTCTGTGTTCAGTGGCTTCCCCCAGGACCAGCATCCTGGCTTGGGTTGGTTTACAGTGAGCACTGGTGAGCTGGTGCTGCCTGAGTCCAGAGGAGCTGTGGCCGAGACCCCGTCCCGCCCGGGCCTCGGACACCGTTGGGTCAGGGAGCCACATGTGCCGTGAGGTGAAGAACGAGATCCAGGTCGTGGCCTGCTGTTGGGCTGAGGGAGGGCAGGGGAGAGCCCTGACCGCGGAGGACAGCCGTCACAGCAGGGTGTGTTCGGGGGGATCGAGGACGTCCACTCAGCACAGCGTTCATCATTGAAGACGCAGATGTTTCGCTAATTTTCATATGCAAATATTTATTTGAAGCCAGAGGACACAGCCATGGAATTAAAGCCCTGGAACCAGAGTGCACTGTTAAAAAGGAACATAATTAACTCATCGTCATAAATGGTCTCGTTAAACGTGTTTCGAATGGGAGACTTGAAAGCAGTGCTGATGCCGGCAGCAGACGGATGGAAGGTGGGGAGAAGAAATGTGTCCCTTGGCCTCGGCAGCATGGCCCTGTCCTGGGCTCTGTCCTTAGGAGACCACGAGCAGAGCAGAGAGCAGGCCCCAGGAGGGACCCGACCCTGCATGCGGCAGGAGGCCTTGAGATCTTCGCTGCCAAGAAACAGATGCCGTGCGTTTGCATTCTGTGGTTTGGAAAATGCAAAACAGCAACAGGAAAAGGAGCCTGGATCCTGAGAGCAGCCACGGCTCCTGGATCTGTGATTTATGGGTTAAATTGCAAGTTTGCTCGTCGGCGGAGCCTCTGAAAATTTAATGGCTAATATTCTTAACACTAGCAAAAGTAAATTATGTATGAAAGGGACTGACTTCCTTCTCTCTTTTTGTAATAATGATCCCCCCCCCCTACTGGGAGGGAAGGAGGAGGGAGGTGGGGAGCTTTGCGGAAAGGAAACAGGTAAGTAGTAAACATCCATCAGGCGGGGCGGGAGCCAGCTCTCAGTGGGCACGTGCAGGGCGCGGGCGCTGGGTGATGCCCTCCTCCCTCGGGCAAGCCCCCATCCCAACTGTCCAAACCAAGATGGTCAGGTGGCTGGAGGCCGCGCCCTTCCTGGCCCTGCCGAGTCACTCGGTCCCTGGATGCCGGGGAGGGTGGGTTCCTGAGCAGAGCTGGGTGTGCGCAGAGTGACTGACAGCCCCTTCTCTGCTTCTAGGGGACACCTGGAAAGCCTGGACCCCGGGGACAACGAGGCCCAACGGTAACCTCCCTGTGGCCTGAGGGCCATCCTGGAGAAACGGAATGTGGGGCTGGGGCAAGGGACAAGGAAGGTGGCCTCTCTGGCTGTGGACATCTGAGCTGACCTACCCCTCTTTTCTCCATCTGTCCAGGGTCCGAGGGGTGAAAGAGGCCCACGGGGCATCACGGGCAAGCCTGGCCCCAAGGTATGTCCTTGTTCCTCTCTGGTGACTACACAAACCCGTGTTGCAAGGCTGAGGTGACAGAATGCACATGGCAGCTGTCTGTGGCCTTTCCCTGACAAGGAGGGAAGCTTTCTTTCCCGGACCTGTGTTAGGAGGAGCTCCCTCCAGCAGCCTGGCTAAGTGGCTCAGGGGACGAGGTCCCTAGGCAGACAGAGGTAGGACAGTCCCCACGTGTGGGGACTCGGGTCTCTGGAGGCTAGGCCCATCACAGACCAGCCCAATTTTGGTGAGCAGGCCTTATTTCTTCTGTGGAAAAGGGGTCTGAGGCTGCAAAGAGATTTTACTAGAAAGTTCTTTCTCGGTGGGTGGACACTGAGCCTCCTTGCCTAGGAGGCAACTCTGGCTGTGACTCTGAAGACAAACCCAGCATGGCAAGCTGTCCCTGCCCTGTCCAGTAGGAACTCCAAAGGGGATTCCTGCTGAGATAAGCCTTCCAGGTGACAAGGGGCAGCATTGGCAGACCAGGAGGCCACTGGCCTTCCTTTATGCTGAGCCCTGGGTGCACCTCTTGTTCCACCATGAGAAGGATCCCCTCCTCAGGCAGCTGGTTCCCTGTGGGGTGGGGCCTGAGGCAGGTCCCTGTGTGCAGTCCTCAGTGGCTTTGGATGTTTATCTTGGCTGAGTGGGACACTGTTTTGGAAAGGTCATAGCCCTGCAGATGTCAGCTGCCACTGCACGCACAGGGGACAGGCAAGCTGTGGGAGACGTTGGTCAGTGCCGAGCTGTTCTGCCCTCTGCTAAGGGCCAGGACACCCTGGAGAAGGGCAGGAGCCAGTGTGTGATGTGCATGTTCGGTGATGTCACTGGCCAGGGTCTCCATCCGAGCCCTCGTCATAGCAACGCCTCTCTCCCTCCCTTCCCGACTCCTTCCCAAGGGCAACTCTGGAGGTGATGGTCCGGCTGGCCCTCCTGGTGAGCGGGTAAGCTTCCTGCCCATGGCTGGGGAACCCCTCCAGGAAGGTAGCTGCCCCAAGAGCCCCTGGCACCCCTGCTGCGGCAGTCCAGGAGGGGAGGTGCCCTGACCCTGCTGGGGATGGGGTGAGGCCTTCCGTTGCTCAGAGACTCAGCTCTATTGGGGTCCTGAGGTAGTTGAGACAACAGGAAATGGGGTCCTGGGCCCCGTCTTGCCCCTAAGGGCCCTGGGACATTGCTTTGCGACTGGCCCCCTGGCATCCCTGGCTGGGCCTTCCACAGCGGGATAAATCGGGAGAAGGCTGCAGGAGCGGTGTGCTCAGAGTCCAGTGAGGGTGTGGGCTGCTGGGCGAGGACTTCTGTTTTCAAATTGGCCACTCTCTTTCCCCAGGGACCCAACGGACCTCAAGGACCCACGGGATTCCCTGGACCAAAGGGCCCTCCGGTAAGTAGAGCTCCCCACCTGGGCAGGCTTCCTGGGGCCCTTGTCTGTCCTTTAGGGCTTGTTGGGGGTTGGCAGGAGGGTGACAAGCCCCTGGGCCAAGGCTACCAGTGGGTGGCCCTTGGCCACGCCCACCTCCCTGGAGAGCAGCGTTATGGAGGCCTGTCGCCCAGATGCCAGCATGTCCTGTCTGGGGTCTGCGTTCTGAGGGCACCAGCCTCGGGCTTAGGCCACCCCTCCTGCCCAGCCTCAGCCTGGCTGGGTCATACTGGCGGACCCCATTTGCAGGGGGCTCACACAGGTTCTGGGGAGAAGACTCCAGCATGGCTTTCTGGGGACCCCGGTTCGTCTTGCAGCTCGGTCAGTGTATTCCACCTCATCCCCCGGAACGTGAAAGGGCGTCGAGCAGCGGGGACGCTGCCTGGTGCTGGGGTGCTCAGGAAGGCGCTCCTCCAGCTGGACAGGCCTGGCTCCCAGTCCACCTGGCCAGCCGCCTGCCAGGCCTCCAGAAGTCGATGCGCCTCTCCCTGCCCGTGTGCCCTCTGGGGACGGGGATAACTGCTTGTCCCTTGGGCTGCAGTGAGGATTCAGTGAGGTGATGGGTAGGTGCCGTCATGGCACCTGGGACAGGCTTCTGTGAGGTGCTTATTTTCGGTGCCTTGGTGACTTGGACAGTGACCTTTCTTAGAGGAAGCTCACGAGTGAGACCACGGAAGTGAGATGGAACTTTCCGTTGGCTTGTGTGGCCATAGGTCCATTGAGTGTGGCTGTTTCTCAGACTGGAATGAAACTTCCTTCCCCTCTCCTTTCTTCAGGGCCCTCCAGGCAAGGACGGGCTCCCTGGGCACCCTGGACAGAGAGGCGAGACGGTGAGTATGTGGGTGCTGGGTCAAGGCTGTTGCCTGGCCTCCTGCAGGTTGGGGGTCTGCGGCCCTGCCCGTGGGTATGGTACTACCCAGTGCAGGTGAGGGGACCTCGCTGGCTTGGGAAAACCAGCCAGCCTCCCATAGGCGTCCCGAGGGCCCGCCTTCTGCCACTGACTTGGGGTCAGGCTGTGGGGACGTGAGCAGGCCAGCAGTGTGCCCCGTGACACCTGAAACAGGTCCTGGCGTGTTGCTGGTTGTAGCAACTCTGGTCAGAGGCCACACTGCAGACCATCGGGGCCTGAGCAGAGGCTGATGGGCCTCTGGAGCCTTGTGCTTCTGACCTGTGCCTCCCTGAATAACAGGGGACAGCGCCTGCAGCCCCCGTGTCCCCACGGGAGAAGGGCTTGGGGAGGCTCTCCTTTGTTGCCCAGTTACTTCCTGCTGCAAGACTTGAAGAGAAGGCGGCCGGCCTCGCTCCTACCCCAGCCATGTTCACCTGGGGGGGACAGGGGTCGAGGGGACAGGGGTCGGGAAGACGCCTCCAGTCTCTGGACGGGCACCCACCTGGGTGGACGTTTGGCCTCCCCTGGTTGCTCGGCTGGGTGCACGATGGCGACGGCATCTCGCCCGTGGCTCGCTCTTCCCTGTTTCAGGCTGTGTCACCTCGGGTGATGGAGCTCACCATTTGCAGCTGGTAGAAAAAGCCTTAATCAGAAATGTGACCATTTCCTGGCCCCATCAGCCACCGGAGATCTGTCCCCATTCATTGGAGGCACATCCTGGCTCCCCTGTGACCTTGGCCACACCAGCGACCTTGGGGCTCCAGGCTTTGAGCAGCTGAGGTCTGCAGTGCCGATGGCTCCTTGTCCCTGTGCTGTGTGCCGTCCCTGTATGCCCACCTTGTCCAGCTTGGAGGACAGAGTGCGCAGAGGGGGCCTTTCCCACCAGGGAGAGCAGGGCACTCAGGGATGGGCAGCAAGGCCACATTGTCCTCTGCAACTTCCTTGTGCCTGGTGCTCTGGTGGTCCCTCCCTGCTGATGCTGGCCCCCGGGTGGCACAGGTCTTTGAATGCCACATCAGGTGTGTGCCTTTAAAGACAGGATCCCTTTTGTCTCTGGTTCCTCTCGATGAAACCTCGTTATCATACCTTGGCAGTGTCTGTGCTGCCATGCTGGCTGAGAAGTGGAGATGACTTTGCTTTTTTGTTTATCGAGAAAGATTAAAACATTTCCCCCATGCTCTGCACATTTTCTTGAACGCCTTTCCAGGAGATGAGGTAGAGGGTTGTGCACGTTGTGTGCTTCTTCCTCCTCGGTCTTGTCTTGGAAAGAGCCTGAGAAACAATTCAGCTGCTGCCTCTGCTGGGGAGGTGCTCTCCAGAGCTCCTCGGTGCCTGCCACCTCCTCAGATGCAGGGGTGCCCATCCCCGTGTCCTACCTGGGCAGTCGAGTCTCCTGTGGGCTGGTCCAGATGCCCCTGAGCACAGTCCTTCCTGAGGGGTTGACTTTTTAATGAAAACAGTGCCGTCACTGCTCCTGATTGGCCCGAAAGCCTACTTCTCAGCAAGGGGTTGGAGACAGATTCCATCCTGGTTGGCCATAGAGGGTCCCCTGAATGACTGGAGAGCCAAAAGGACATCTTCCTTGCCTTTCCCAATAACGTTGGCATCAGCAACTTCACCAGGGCCGCTGCCTCCTTGGGCACTTCCCCCTCGACCTGTCCATCACCCGTTGTTTCTGACCTGGAAAGTGCAGGCTTCGGGCAGTGCTCTAGCCTTTGCCCGCAGCTGAGCTGTCCTTCCAGAAGAGAGTCCTCTGAGGACTCGCAGAGAACCTGAATGTGCCTTGTGCCCTGTGGGCCAGTGGCTCAGTGTGAGACCCCAGTGCTGTGGCCAGGCGTCCTGACCCGGAGGCAGCACGCCCAGAGCAGTGTGTGCCCACCCATCAGCCTTCTCTGTGACCTCACAGCCACCCACTGCCCTCCCAGATCCAGAGTGTCCCTTCTAAGAGGCCTGGGGCAGAACAGCACGTCCCAGCGCACCTGCCTCAGTCCGCTGACGTGACCTGAAATCAAGCTTATGTTGTCTCAGGGTAGCTTCTTCCTTCAAAGGAGAGGTTGGGCAGCACGGAGGATGCCCCAAGCCCAGCCAGGACGTCACCTAGGCACGAGCACAGCACAGATGGGACGTGCTCACTGAATCCAGTTAAAATCCCGCATGTGCGCTTCCAGATGGCAAAGCCCATAGGGCCAGGCTCTACCTGTCCTAGACACACCCAGGAGCTGGCCAGAGGGTCCCCTGGTGTGCGCCAGAGGAATCGATGACGAGAGCAGGAAAATCCCCCAAAATCATCAACTAGGAACAGCCCAGACCTGGCTCCCGAGTCGGCTCAGAAAATGAGCACTTAGTGACAAGAAAGACCGATGGCTTAAAATCTATTTCTCAGCACAAAAACCCGGTGCGGAACCAGCTTCTCTGGCTTCATAGCCACGTGGAAGTGTAGCAAGAGAAATGGGCCGTCTCACGTGAAGAAGGGAGCAACCGCCATCTGGGGACCGGGTGGGAGAGGGCGGGCGTCCTCAGGAGTGGCGGCGGGGTGGGCGCTTACGTGGCCTCAGCTGCCCGCTCTCTCCACAGGGTTTCCAAGGCAAGACTGGCCCTCCAGGCCCGCCCGGTGTGGTCGGCCCTCAGGTGAGACACAGCATCCTGGTCCTGGGTATCGGGTGTCCCCCAGCCGTGTGGGAGGAGAACCCAGGCTCAGCGTCAGCTCCCCGATTCTGAAGGCGAACGTGCCACTAAGGGAGGAGCTGAATTCCTGGGGTGCATGCTAACAGCCAGAGATTTGCCACACAGGAAGACACCCCAAGAGAAAGAGCCAGGTTTCCTGGGTGTGCAGCGTGGGTCCAGCAGGAAGAGCAAGCGTGGCCAGCCCAGGAGCCCAGCTTTCCCCAGTGCAGGGCCGGCTGTGCCCACTTGTGCTTCCGTGGGTGCCTGAGGCAGCCACATCCTGCCACTGGCTCCTGCCAGCGCCACAGACCTTGGGTCCCTGTAGGGACCCATCAATGAAGGTGTGGCTTCCAGCCAGAACGGTGGCTTTGGGCAGCAATATGGCAGCAGGAGCCTGCTTCATAGAAACTTCACGCCTAATGTAGCGAGAAATAAGATGCTGGCCTGCTGCTGCCGTGGCACTGGGGTCGGTCACTGTGGCCCCTGTGGCTTTTCTCCCCGGGGGCTGACATGGATGTCCCCCGGCTGGTTTCCCATTACATCCTGAAAGTCCACCCCACTGGGCCTCTTGAGAGGCCTGGGGGCAGGAGGAAGTGCTGGCCGTGCCTGGGGCCGGGCAGCGGGCTGCTTAGCAGTGTCCACCCAGCTCACTTTGGTCTGCTGCATTTTGGCTGAAACAAGAAGTGCAGAGGAATAGGGTTGGTTGGCTATTGGTCTTTGCCTGTGCAGTCAGGACTGTCCTTGGATTCTGGAAGAGAAGTTCCCCCTTTGCAGGTCACTTGAAACTGATCTGTGGTGCTCACTGGTTTTCCCTTAGGGTCCCACGGGAGAAACGGGTCCGATGGGAGAGCGTGGCCACCCTGGGCCCCCTGGTCCTCCTGGTGAACAGGGGCTCCCAGGCCTTGCTGGAAAAGAAGGGACAAAGGTGAGTTTCTGGAAGCTTCATGTCAGGCTGGCCCTTTCCTGAGGGGCCTTTTAGGACTTTGTGTTTCCGTTGCTCCTTTCTGATGGGAGGGTGATCTCCCAAATGCCCTTCATGTCAGTGCACTCCCAAGCCTCGGATTCAGCCGCGCTTGGCTTGGCTTGAGCGGGGCCCGAGCTGGCCTCCTGGGGGCTGGAGTATAAAGAGCAGCAGCACACGGGCATCAGACTTCTGCAGGCCTGCCGAGAGCTCTGCCCCCAGCTGCCACCCGCTCCCAAAATGGATGAAAAGCTCTCGTACTTCACAAATCCTGTACAGATTTGGCAGAAAGAGATCCTTGTACGAATCTCCCACTGCGAAAGGCTGAAAATAAACTCAAAAGGCGAAAAATTAATGTGTTTCTGTCCTCGCTCCTGGCGCTGGATCTCACTGTCCCCCTTATTAGCTCCTCCACGGGGCACCCCAAGTTGGTAGTGGTAGCTTGCTCTGTGTTAGCATGAAAATAAATTTCTCAATAAGGGACACAGAAGATACAACCTCTCCAGCCCCTTATGTGACCACATGCAAGAGTAACTTAGAGAATAGAAAGCAGTGCAAATACAGCAATACTGAGAAAACCACACACACACACACACACACACACACACACACGGGTATATGCTTGAGTAAGTATGTACATGTGTGTGTGTGAGAGAAAGAGAGAATGAGAGACAGCGAGGGGGGGAGTGGGGTGGGAAGGGTATCTGTTCCAGACACACACAGCTCACCGAGTCTGGAAAGCAGGCCAAGGGCAGTTGACCGATGGCTTGGGAAGATCCTTGTGCGCCCAAGTGTGGACCTCAGGGAGGATTCTGAAAGACGTCAAGCTGTAGTCTCTGTCGGGAGAGGGCAGGCTCAGACATGCCTCTTCAGAAAGCATAGGATTTCAGCCCTGAGGCCGTGGCCAGTCCACTAGGGCAGTACTTCTGACAGTGTCAGCCACAAATCCCTTAGCACCCTTCTGTCACTAGTCCCCAATACTAGAAGAGGTGGCTGACCTCAGCTCCTGCTCGGTTCCCCATGGCCCTGAAAGACTACTGGGGCCTCCATGGAGCCCAGGGACAGCCTCACAGAGTGGCTCCATTCCCTGGGTCCACGTGGAGCCAGCCTGGGTAGCAGCTTCCAGGCCTGGACAGGTGGAGTGCCACACGAGGTCCGGGGTTGAATCCCCAGCACAAGACAAAACAGAGAAAATTCAAACAAAAGGGAAGAAATTCCTCTGGAAGCCTGGTGACCAGGGAAGCCCCCAGACCGTCCAAATTCCAGGTGGACGCTGATGTGGAGGCCCCGCCGGACTCCAGGAGAGGATCTGGGCATCTGCAGCAGTAGGAGGGCTGCAGTCTGGGCTTCCAGGGTAGCTCACCCTTGCTCTGTCTTCAGGGTGACCCAGGCCCTGCTGGCCTCCCCGGGAAAGATGGCCCTCCAGGACTGCGTGGCTTCCCTGGGGACCGAGGGCTCCCTGGTCCGGTGGTGAGTACGAGGCCAGGTGGGGTTGGAGCAGCACAGTGCCCACCCTGGGGGCTCTCCCTGGGTGCCCTTTGCCCACATTCCCACTGCTTTGCAGGGAGCTCTTGGACTGAAAGGCAGCGAAGGCCCCCCCGGCCCCCCAGGCCCTGCGGTGAGTCACAGCCTCTTGCCCTGTCACCTTTCTCCAGACTTATTGCACAGGTGACAGCTGGGAGGGTGCTGGAGCGGAGGGACTTTGGCAAGGATGTGGACCACGTACCCAGGCTGGTGGCCTGAGTGACAGGGGATCCCTGGGGAGCCAGGAGTAGGCCCCACACCTGTGGTGGCCCTACCTGGGCCAGCAGGGGAGGGATGGGCCTGGTCTCTTGGACTCTGAGGACACCTGCTGCAGCTGGCCACCGGAGGCCAGGTGAGCCCCCAGCAAAGGCAGAGGCCCGTCCCCAGCCTGCCAGTCATGGCTCTTGCCTGCTGCCTCTTGAACAAGATGGTCCCTCCCAGCATTAGTATGCCACCTGTGACAGGTTGTGGTCCTAGAGAGCGTGGCGAGGTGGCCCCTCAGGTGCTCGCCCACGGTCCCTCTGCTCTCAGCCGAGGGCTCTGGTGAGGGCGGGTGGCGTGATGCGAGTGCCTTAGGAACTCTTGGCTGGGTGGTCCAGGAGCCTTTGAATGAAACCCTTTTCCTGGCCCTCCCCAGGGATCTCCAGGGGAGAGAGGTCCAGCGGGTGCTGCTGGGCCCATCGGGATTCCAGGCAGACCGGGGCCTCAGGGTCCTCCCGGGCCAGCTGGAGAGAAAGGGGCTCCTGTAAGTACTGCCTCGGATCAGAGGCCTCTCGTTGGAGTGGCTGGGCTCCCTTCAGGGCCCAGGCTGTCCTTCCCCCGTGGTGTCCCCGGGGTACATCCCTGGAGCTTGCAGGAAGGGGTGCCATCCTACAGAGTGGTGTGTGTGCCCCGGGTGCCACAGGAGGGTTCCCTGCAGCGTGTGTGCAGTCCACTCCTGCATATGAGCATCCCAGCTTGTGCAGACAGAGCGGGCTAGAGGTGGCTGTCCTCTGTGGGGGGTCCCATCCAGCCTGGGCCATGTGTGTGCAGGGCCACAGTGTCTGCTGAGGGGACAGCCCTTCCTGTGGGCCCACCTCCCAGCTGGTCTTTTTTAGGACAAGGATGGATATCTGGAAGCTGCTGCTCCTTTGGTTTACCTGGGAGCACAGGTGGAGGGAAGGTGGCAAAGAAGGGTGGGGCTCCGGGGAAGACGGATGCCTCCTCTGCCCCCACAGTGGGCTGAGCTCTTGGTGAACCGAGTTCTGTAGCCACTGAGAAACCGCAGGAGCAGGGGGAGGGGTCTGGCCACCCAAACCTTGGTCTCTGTGAAGGGGCTCAGTGGCCACACTCCTTCCTAGCTTCCCAGGGGGCAGCTGTGTGGAGGGGGTCAGTTCCACCCATGAGATTCCTGCCACAGCTGTGCAGCCAAGGGGACAGCCTTCTCAGTTTCCCCTCCTGGTTCAGGAGGAACCTGGGCTTGGGGGATCTTCGATGGCTGAGGCCTGTGTGCTGGGGGACAGGAGTAAGCAAGGAGACTCCTGTTGCTCCGCTCTCAGGGCTTAGGGTTAGGAAGAACCGTCCGTTCCGTGCCCTGGGCAGGAAGCCCCCGTGTAACCGCACTGGGGACATCTGCACCCTGGAGAAGGCTCTCATCACGCGATGAGCAATTTTGACGGCATCTGATCGTTTCCAACTGGATTCTATGCCAGACAACAGAAGCCTTTTTGGCCCCCTGTGCATGTGGAGCACACGCAGACCCTGGTGGGGACGGCTTGGCTCATTGTTTTGAGAGAGTAGATATTTAAGCAGAAGCCTTGCAAGAGCTTCACGGAGCAGGGAAAAGCCCACCAGTCCCCGATAGCTCCCCGAGGAGGAAAGGTCACTGGAAGGTGGGAGCACCCCTGACTGCCTGCCCAAGAGGCTGCCCAGGCAGGCGTCCGTGGAGCCGGCCCCCAGCCCCAGCATTTCTGGCTTCTTTGGTGTGGACGTTTTATTGTCAGGGACCAAGTATGAGGGGTAAGGAGCCAAGGGTGAGGCAGGAAGGGGTGGGTGGGCCAGTGAGCAGGCGCCCTGCCAACCACGTGGAGCCGCGTGTGCGTGCTCTCCTTGTGTCCCCTCCCCGGGGCGCATGCCTCTTTCTTCATGTCTCTTGGAAGAAAGGGGGTCCTGGCTGGGGTGGGAAAATGCATGTCACTCAGAGAGATGAGGTGGCTGGGTAAACGGCACAGCAAGAGCTTGGTGAGGATCATGTGAGTCACCAAGGGCCAGGAGAGGAAAGCCATCAGCCACGTGTACAGGGAGGATCAGGGACTGGTGTGTGTGCATGTCAAGTACCTGCATGTAAAAACATGTCTGTGTGCGCACACACGTGTGTGTGTGTGCATGAGCACACGGTGTGCACACACGTAGTAGCTGTGCCTCACATTGTGCATGTCCTGTGAGGCGTGCACAGCTGTGTCCTTGTCATGTGTGTGCATGTGTGTTCTGTGTGTGTGAGTGGCTCATGGGTGTGCATGCATGTTAGTGGTGCGTGTGTGCATATTCATGCTGTGCGACTGCACGTGTGTGTGTGTGCGCGCGTGCGTGCAGGTGGGTGTTTACAAAGAAGCCAAAGAGTGATAAAGCTGTTGGGGGCTGAAGTGCAGGCTGTCCTCCTGCTGGTCCCGAAGCTTGGCTCCTGCTCGAGAGAGCTGGACTGGTCACGCAGGCTCAGGACGTGGTGGGCTGGGTCTGAAAGCTGACTCTGCTGCTCACTGGCCTCAGTTTCCTCTTCTGTAACGGGTCGGCCTCCCTAGGATGTATGTGGGTAAGGAAGTGATTCCGCAGCTGTCCGTGTCCCTGGTGGCCTGTTAGGACTGCCGTGACAGCCGCTCGCCCAGAGCACCCGCGTCTGGCCCACAGGCCTCCCTCTCTGGGGTGAGGAGCTGCTGCAGATGCTGCTGTGAGGAAACCACAAGTGACAGGGATCTTCTGTCCTCTCCAGGGTGAGAAAGGGCCGCAAGGCCCAGCTGGCCGAGACGGTCTCCAGGGTCCTGTGGGGCTTCCTGGTCCTGCTGGCCCTGTGGGTCCCCCTGGAGAAGATGGAGACAAGGTAAGGAGAAGGCAGAGTGAGCCTTGGCCGAGCCTGGCCGGCAGGTGAGGTGGGAGGGGGGTGCCGGCCAGGACGCCGGGTGGAGGCTCAGCTCCAGAGCCACCCGCACTACACTGAGGTCTGGTGGCAGCAGGCGACTTTGAGGAGGACGCCCACAGAGGCCCTGACAAGGCCTGGTGTGCTCAGGGACCTGGAATCCTGTGTAGACCCGCCACAGCCCAGATCCTGCTCTGCCTGCCGGTGCCCAGGGCAGAGGAACACTCCCTGCCCCCTGCTGAGTGGTGTCAAGTTCTGACTCTCCAGAGCTGGAGTGAATGAGGTTTTCCTCAATGTCTGTGTTTAGATGTCTCCCCTTGATTGTCAGGCTCCGCATCACTAGGAGTGCACTGTGTGGCCTGGCGCTCTTACTGAGCTCGTATCTATACCTCATTTAATGACAGCAGTGGGACTTAGCCCTTTGGCTTGGCTTTCATTGGACCACTTCTGGTGATGGCTCCGACTTTGTCACCTCTGCCTGGAAGGTGCCGGGCCTCTCGGGTGGGAGACAGCCCTGCCCTAACAGAAGCATTGGGGAAGATTGGATGCCTTCTTGGGGATCTCAGCAATGGCGTTGCCCCCTGATCTGTTGCCACGCGGGTGGTCCAATTCTAAAACAAAGCAAATGCTTCAGTGTGACGTCCCCATTGCCAAGTCTACTGACATTCTGTGCAGAGTCAGATCCCAAGCCTGCACCTCCCAGCCTGACATCAGAAAGGAAGTTGTACTGATCCACAGAAGTGTTTCCTCTTATGTGAGCCGTGGCCCCCTGGAGAGCTGACTTGCTGTCACCAGACAAAGGGATAGTGGTGAGCAGAGGACGCCCAGTCCCTGGGGCTGATCCTCTTTCCCCTCTGCCCTAGGGAGAGATCGGGGAGCCAGGGCAGAAAGGAAGCAAGGGTGACAAAGGCGAGCAGGTAAGCGCTGTGGCCGAGTGCCGGTGCCCCTCGAAACGGCCATGCGCCAGCGTGCCGGGCGCTGCCCTTGGTGGCCATGGGTGGGAAGGCCGATGGCTCTTTTCCCAGTAAGCTCCTCTGTGTGTGAACCTGTGAGCGTGTCTCGCTGCTGAAGCGTGAGCAGGCCACGTTCACAGGTCTTGAGATAAAGTGGGCTCAGTGCGCTTGCCCCAAGGCATCTGTGCCCTGCAGACCCTGCCCCGCGTGCTGAGGGGCGCAGAGTGCCTGCCCCTCCCACGTGCGGAGGGGCGCAGAGTGCCTGTCCCCCACCACGTGCTGAGGGGCACAGAGTGCCTGACCCCCCCACCCCGTGTGCGAAGGGGCGCAGAGTGCCTGTAGTGTGACACTGGTGGCAGCTTCCTTGCCATTTGTCATAACGTGCTCATGTTGGAACTGAGAATGTGGACAACTTTCCAGAGCCTGTGGCCTGGATGTTGGACATCCCTCTGCTGAGTGGCAGTTTGGGGACTGACCTTGTGTGCATGTGCCCCCTGTACTGGTCCACCTGGGCTTGCGATGAGATTCACTCCTCTCTCGACCTGATCTGCGATCTGCAAATCAACCTGGATCTCTGTTTGTTCCTCACAGGGTCCTCCTGGGCCCACAGGTCCTCAAGGCCCCATTGGACAGCCAGGCCCCTCCGTGAGTATCTGTGGCTAATGACCTCCACAAGCCCTGGCCCTCGAGTGCTGCTCAGCCTCACCATGCTCAATTCTTACCTTGCAGGGAGCAGACGGTGAGCCCGGCCCTCGTGGCCAGCAAGGCCTCTTTGGGCAGAAAGGAGATGAAGGCGCGAGAGGTTTCCCTGGGCCCCCAGGGCCGGTGGGGCTGCAGGTAAGCAGGGTTTTCACAGGGCTGGGGCTCCACAGACGGTTTTATGTCTTGCTGGGCCCACTCCTCCTGACATCTTAAGAAAGGAGAAACTCGGGCTCCGTGGTGGGGATTGGAAGTGCTGTCACTTCCCAGAGCAGGTCCACTGCTCCCAAGCAAGGCATCTGTGTCCACACTCACGGGAAATGCTGAGCAATTGTGAGGAAAGAAAGCGACGTCCACTCCTGCATGTGTCCCCAGCACTGAGGGCCACCCTCCTGAGTGCACCCAAATGTACCTGTTCACATTCACCTGGGTGAGCAGGAGGCTGTGTCTTGTGTTTGCAAAGTCCAGCAGGCACACCCACAGGTCACATGCAGAGTTGGTACCCAGCTCTGCGTCCTAGACCATGGGGCGTGTCAAACGCTGTTAGATATTTTGGCGTTTTATTTATTTGGGAAGCAGTCTTTAGTTACTGTGTGGCATCCCAGCATATGCTGGACACATAATTTATCTGACGTTTCCCTGCTGCCGGCTCATTAGGTTTATGGTTTTATGGGATGCCACCATACGTGCCGCTGTCCATAAATCTTCGCATTCTTCTCTAATTATTTCCTCTGGCTAATTCCGGGCCTTGGTGACTGGGGCTGTGCTCGTGTGTAGACGCCAGGAGGCGCCCCCTGGGGGCGCCTGTGTGCACTAGCAGAGTGGCTCCTAACCACAGCTCCCTCTTCTAGGGTTTGCCGGGACCTCCAGGTGAAAAGGGTGAGACTGGGGATGTGGGCCAGATGGTAAGTGTGACCAGGCACCCAGGCCAGCCGTGCCAGCTGCTGCATGTGTTTGGGGAGGTTTTTTGTTTTTCTGGGCTCAATGGCCACTTCTTCTCCTAGGGCCCTCCTGGTCCCCCCGGCCCCCGAGGACCCTCCGGAGCCCCAGGTGCTGACGGTCCACAAGGCCCTCCAGGAGGGATAGGAAATCCTGGCGCAGTGGGAGAGAAGGTGATGTTCCCTGTTGGGGCAGCAGCTCCAAGACCCTGTGGGGGACCACCGTGTGTGTGCACGTGCGCGTGTGCCTGTGTATGCAGAGGCACGAGGACCTGGTTGGGTCATTCCGTCCAGTGTGCTGTGAAGCTTAGAAGCATATTCGTGAACTGGAACTGGGAACTCGGGCACGTCCGTCTGAGACGGCCTCCTACAGAATCAAACTGCACCGCTGGCAAAGCCCCGCCCCCTCCCCAGGATCTGGCCCTGGTGGGAACTTGCGCCCCCTCCTGGGAGGGCTGTGGCTACTCAGCTGTGCTCCCAGCCCTGGTGTTCTCTCATGCTGGGCCCTTGGCCTTCAGTCTGGTGGATATTAGAGCCTGGGCCCTTGAGACCCACATGTGTGCATGTATTTGCACGCGAGTATGTGTGTGCGTGTGTGTCCATGAGTGTGCGTGTTCATGTGTGCACATAGTGTGTGTGCTGTGCATTGAGGGCCAAGTCCCCTCATGCTCCTGGGCTTGCGCTGTCTTAAGAGCTGTGGATGAGCTCTGGAGGTGAAGGCAGGGCACACTTCAGGTCCCCCCACCCTTCCCAGAGCTTGCTTCCTGGATACAGGCCACTTGGTGGGAGCAAGCGACCATCATTCTCCTGTTCATGATAGGAAGGTTGGGGAGAAATACCCCACAGAGGAGTGGCCTCTGCTTCTGCCTTGAGAGGTGTGGCCCCCCAATTCCCAGCATGTCCCTGTCGATGCTCCATAAAGGTGGCCTGTATTGTCCCCTGCCTTGCCCTGCAGGGTTCCCACCTACAGTGCAGCCCCCATCTTCTCATAATTATTCTCCAAATCCCTTGAGGCCCCTGCCCAGGAAAGCCTTCACTGACCGTATCCCTCGTAGCCTGGACGCCATCTCCCTGTGTCCATCACCTGCCTGTGTCTAACACTGCTGGCCTCCCCTGCAATCGTAGGAGCCACCTGGGGATGGTGGCCTCTGTCCTGGCAGCCCGGGTCCCAGTGCCAGGCAGCAGGCAGGTGGAGCATGGTCTGTACTGGCCACGGGACCACTGCTGCTGTCCTCCTCTTGACGTCTCCTTCTCTCCTCAGGGTGAGCCTGGTGAAGCTGGTGAGCCTGGCCTTCCAGGAGAAGGGGGCCCCCTGGTGAGTGTGTGGGCTCCGGGCAGGGCTGGAAGTGTCCACATGGGAGCTGGTTGGAAGCTCCATCCCTGCCTAGGTCTTCCCACCATGCAATGGGAGTCATGCCCTACTCTGCTGACTGGCCGCTGAGTCACACTTAAAAAGAGGGTCCGCTTGGGGACCTGACCTTGTGTGTTCATGCACGTGTTGGGGGCACACACACCTGTGTTTAGGGGTGTGTGTGTGTGTGTGGACCTCAGCAGTGATGCCCACCATCAGTGGCTGCTGCTTACCTGGCCTTCTCTGGCACCTTGGCCTTGAGTGTGAGGGTGACTTGTCACCCCAGACATTGGGGACCAGACTGAGAATATACAGGCCTTCTGAGGTCAGGTGAATGTCCTCTGAGAGGCCACCCTGAATGTGGACCAGGTTTCCTGGCCTTCCTGCTACCCACTGTGCCTGAGAGTCAGGAACTGAACCTTGGGGTCCCCACTGCCTGCTGTCTGGTCCAGGAGCAGCCCCCCACTAGAGCTGAGCCTCAGAAAGCCAGGGGTTCCTCCGGCCCACCCAGAGGTGCTGGGAAGGGGCTGCGGGATTTGATGAGGCACAGAGCCCCTGGAGGCCAGCGCGTGCCTCATTCTGGGCCAGTGCTCAGTCAGCTCTGAGAACTGGACTCTGGCCATTTTTCTTCCAGGGACCCAAAGGAGAAAGGGGGGAGAAGGGCGAGGCCGGCCCCTCTGGTGCTGCTGGACCCCCAGGGCCCAAAGGACCCCCTGGAGACGACGGCCCCAAAGGCAGCCCTGTGAGTATCCTGTGGTGCCTGGTACCCTCTTGGGGGTCCCTGCCATGCCCCCTGACGCGGGGGCGGGGCATATGCTCAGGCAGGACCACATGACTGCTGTGTGCCGGGGGTGATCATTGAAGGTTTGGAGGGTCCCACACCAGCTACTAGGCACATGGGTGGGGATGAGCCGGAGCAGACCTGCACGAGAAGCCTAGAGGTTCATCCTCGTGGACGGGGCGGCAGCTGAGACACACCCACTAGCCTTGGGCTCTGGGCACAGGCCTTCCTCTCATCTGCCCTGATTTGGCATCAGGAGGGGCTTCTCATAGCCCTGATCTAGAAGTCTGAGGTGTGGGCTTTGGTCTCAGCCTGGAGCTGCCAGGGTGGACGTGTGGGCAATGTGCCTGCCCCGTGTGTCTCCGGATAGCTGGAGGCTGCTGTCCCTGGTTGGCCTTGCTGCTTCCTGGGGTGCTGCTCGAAAGGGCCTCCTGGTGGAAAGGGCCTGAGGTGTAGGGACTGTCCCAGCTCCTGGGTGGTGGCGGTGGGGTCCTGAGGCGGTGACCAGTGGACAGGGTGTGGACTGACTGCTGATGGCCTGGGCCTGCCTCTCTCTCTTCTCTTCAGGGTCCAGTTGGCTTTCCTGGAGATCCTGGCCCTCCTGGAGAGCCTGGCCCTGCGGTAGGTGCTCAAGGAAGTCCAGTCTCTTAGACCCTCCAGTCCCTGTCCCCATGGTCCCTCTGTCCCCACAGCCCTTGTCCCCCCATGGCCCCTGTCTCCACAGCCCTGTCCCCACAGCCTCTCTGCCCCCATGGCCCCTATCCCTATAGCCCCTGTGCCTCTGTGGCCCCTGTCACCACAGCCCCTGTCCCCGCAGCCTCTCTGCCCCACAGCCCTGTCCCTGTAGCCTGTCCCCTCCTGCCAGCTGGCTCTGATGTTCTTTGAGGCTAGCTCCCTCCCTGAGGTGATTGCCCCCTGCTTTGGGGCACACCTATGCCGGCACTGGATTTATCAGGTTTAGGGAGACTCGGGGGGCACTAGAGCCAGAGGAACTTGGGGCACCTCCTTCCGGGTGACAGTGGGGAACCTGCCTTTCCCCTCAGGGTCAAGATGGTCCACCTGGTGACAAAGGGGACGATGGCGAACCTGGACAGACGGTGAGTCTGCAGTGCTGCTTGACCCCTGGTGAAGGGTCCTATGCTTGGGGGACTCTGCCACTTGCTTGGCTCCTTCCTGGAAGTCCAAACCCAGGTCCCAGGTGCTGACTCTTGACTGTGGCAGGGACTCCGAGAGCCGCCACAGCATCTAAGGAAAGGCTGGACCCTGTTCCAGAATCAAGAGATGCCCACACAGTCCTACGGGGGCTACTCGCAGCTCCCGGGGTCCACCCCCAGGAGCCTGGGGAAGTCCCCCTCAGTGCAGCACACGGTGCGGGGCGCCAGCCGCGGGGGCTGTGCTCGGAGGCCAGAGCTGGGTGCGGAGGCTGCAGGGCTCCTCCAGGGCTGGCTGTGCTGGCTCGGAGGAGGGAGGCAGCTGGGCTGGTGATGAAGACTCACCAGAGGAACCTGAGTGTCTCCTCAGCTGTGGACCAACCCTGACTTGGGCGCCCTCTCCCGCCACCCCGACTCCTAACCCTCTGCTCTTTGTCTACCCAGGGATCCCCGGGCCCCACTGGTGAACCTGGTCCATCCGGCCCTCCAGGAAAGAGGGTGAGTCCCTGAGGAGGAAGCTGGGAGAGCCGGGGGGGGCGTTCCCTCAGCTTCCTGCTGGTCCTGGGCTCACGCTGCTCTTGGATGATGGCCATTTCTGTTAGGCCAGGCCAACCATTCACAGTCAGTAGACCCAACCATCTGGGAGGAAATCACCCACAAACCTGGAAAATGCCTGTCCCCTGGACAGACCTTCCGGAAAGTCAGCACAGTGGAGGGGCGGCTTTGCACACTGAACCCGCTGGTGGCTTGGGGACTGTGAGACTGAGCCTCCTGCGCAGCACCAGGGCGGTGCCCCCAGGTCTACCCGGAGCTCTTTGCCTGGGACTGGAGTCACTGGGACCCAGTATAAGAACCTGTGTCCATGCTGACCAGCGGCCCAGGAGTGGCCTCAGGCCCCTTTCTCCAGCCCAGCCTCGACTCACTTGGGCTCCCACCCCCTCTGGGGCCCAGCTCACCACCCGTGTTCTCTCACTTATTCCAGGGCCCCCCGGGCCCCGCGGGCCCCGAAGGTAGACAGGGAGAGAAAGGAGCCAAGGTAAGGAGCCCCGCACCAGAGGGCACAACTGGGACGCAGAGGTGGTGGACTGGGCTGTGGAGAGGCCAGGTGGAGCCGTGGGTGGTGGCCTGGGCGTTGGGGTCTGTCTGCCCACTGGTCTAAGGGAAGAGGAATGAGGCAGGGGTGCAGGAGTTGAGAGACCCCTGAGCTGAGGCTTGTGGGCGGCCCTTGACCTCGGATGAAGAGGGCATCCTCTGAGCCCAGCATGGGGCCTGGTACCCAGGCAGTGGGTCTGTTCTATGAGTGAGTTCATGGCCAAGATCTGGGTGGGCACCACTGGCCTTCCCTTGGGGAGACTTCTTGTCATCAAGTGGGACAGCAGTGGTGCTGGTCCCCCTGGGAGGTAACTGGCAAGACCCACTGTAGTGATCGGCATGAGCAGCGGAGATGGAATCACTTGGCTTAGGAAATTAGTGGGGTGGGCATGGGCCAGGCAGCCACCGGGAGGAAGGTGGGAAGCCTTGGGGGCAGCCCCGGATATCTGGGGGCCACCCAGGGTTTCTGAGCAGGTGTCCTGGGCCAGGTGCCTGGAGCAGCTGAGCACCCAAGTCCCACTTCCTCTGCAGGGAGAAGCTGGCTTGGAAGGCCCTCCTGGGAAGACTGGCCCCATTGGCCCCCAGGGGGCCCCTGGGAAGCCTGGGCCAGACGGCCTGCGTGGGATCCCTGGCCCTGTGGTGAGTGGACTGGGCAGGCCAGGAAGGGGGAGGAGGGTTGCCAAGAGCAGGACCAGCGGTGCCGGCTCACACCGGGGGTCTCCATTTCAGGGCGAACAAGGTCTCCCAGGATCCCCAGGCCCTGACGGGCCACCTGGCCCCATGGTGAGTGACATCCCTGCAGTGTGTATGGTGGGGGTGGGTGTAGGGGATTTGCCACCAGAAGACCCTGGGATGAGGACTCTAATCTCTCTGCCTCCTCCTGCAGGGTCCTCCAGGACTTCCTGGCCTCAAGGGAGACTCTGGACCCAAAGGTGAAAAGGTGAGCAGGGACTTCAGCAGTGGTCCTGGCTCAAGCAAGCCTCAGTCTACACCCTGCGGCCTACTGTGGCCCAGAGTGCCTGGCGGAGAGAGCAGGAAGGATACACACAGCCTTCAAGGCTTGTCTTGCCTTCAGGGGCCCCAGGAGACGTGGATAGCTCCTCAGAGACCCTTGCCTTGCAGAATGACCAGAACCTTCTGGCTGGGCACAGAGGTCCTGGCTGGAGGGCATCCAGGACCGAGGCAGTAGGCGCTCGCTCAGGACACATCCACACCCGTGCTGCGGGGTGGCACTGGGCTGGGCAGCATTACTCTTGGTGGCGACCTCTTCCTCCACTTACGTTCATTTACAAACATCAAGCTCACCGCCAGCGGTGGTGCCTGGAGAAGGCAGCGGGCTCCCTCCTCTCCCCGCATCTGCCACCAGCTCACCGCTCCCCCCACGCCCTGCATAGTGGAAGCTGCAGGGACCCTTCCAGGGCTCTCCTGGGGCTCGCGGGGAGCAAACCCACGTACAGAGCAGGAACTGTCCCATTGTCCTTTCAAGATGTGACGAGGGATTATAGCATCCAGTTCTCTGTAGCTCCGCTTCTGGTACAAGTTCAGTTTTAGGTCTTTATAGGGAAAAGCGTGTGTTTCCTCTGCATGATTGGAAGGCGTGTGAAGAGCCACACGGTATTGCTCAGAGAAGCCCTTTGTCACCGGTTCCCGTGCCTGGGTCTGCATGTCTCTTGGGGTGGTTCTCGTCAGACCTGGCACCCAATGTGTCTTTTGAAATTATTTCCACTCCTGCAGTCATTGATGGTGACACGGTGACTCGTGCCCCTGGGCATGGCTGTGCCACCGCATTCCTAGGCCTGCTAGGGTGACTTTGGGTAGTGCCACCGCACACAAACGCTCTTTCATGCCTATTTCCTGACAGGGTCACCCAGGCCTGATCGGACTCATTGGCCCTCCGGGTGAACAGGGTGAAAAGGGAGACCGAGGCCTCCCTGGCCCCCAGGGCTCATCTGGGCCTAAAGGAGAACAGGTGCGTGAGGTGGAGCTCCCTGTAGCCCCTGCTGTCCCCAGAGCTGAGGGCCATCATCGTCTCCAGGGCTCAGTCACCCGCCTTTCACACGGGGACAGTGAGGTTTGGTTTCACCCGGGTCCACGGGAGCTGGGCACACGGCCCCCAGCCCTGCCCTGGCTGCAGACAGGTGCCCCTCACTGCTCTGGTGGCCTTGCTGCAGGAGGGACTCAGAAGTCTGCCCTTCCCACCTCCCACTGATGGGCAAGAGCACGTGACCAGCTCGTCCCTAGGAGGCCTTTGCGACTGCAGCCTGTGTCCCTGCGTGGAGGGGAGTGAGTCATGTGTGTTCGTGCCACCTTGCCCAGGTGACCACTCCAGCTCTCTGGACACACTGCAGCTCATTGGAGTTTGTAGCCGCCGCAAAGACCCTCGCCAGGGGCTTCATCCCCTGCCATTGTGAGCCCCTGGGACGTGGCCACAGGAGGGCAGGAGGAGAAGGACCCAGGCCTGGGAAGGTGACGTGCACCTCAGAGGCAGAGGAGGGGACTCGGTGCCCCTGGGCATGGCTGTGCCACCACATTTCCAGGCCTGCTAGGGGTGGACTTTGGGTACTGCCACCGCACACAAATGCTACCCTAGCTCTTCTCCCAAGGAAGGCAGCGTGTCCTGGTTCCAGTGTGGGACTCTCCACTTCCCCAGCTGTGTGACAGGCTGCACACCCGGGGACCTTGCTCACTTCCACCCCACCTTGTCCAGAGGATGGCAGGACATGGGGGCCAGCAGGGAGTGGCGAGAGCCCTTGAGGCTGGGGATGAAGCCGCACCCGTCCTGGGGCCTGTGACAGATGTGGACAGCTCCTCAGAGACCCCTGCCTTGTGCCCAGCGTTGTTCTGTCATGGCCTTGGCCGTCTTCTGACCACTCAGTGTCCCCTGGACATGACCACAGCCATGGAGGAGAGTTGCTCTGTGCATGGTGGCACGTGGCCACGAGAATTAGACACTCAGGGTCCCCATTCCAAAAGGATGGCTGTCCTGTGCCCACCTGTCCCCCCCCCCCCCCAGGTGCTCTTGGTGGCTCTTGCTGACAGAGGATGTCTGCACTGTGGTGCAGGCTCCAAGTCATGGACTCCTAAGAGTTGCCCCCATCAGGGGTCCAGGAGAGGCATGTGCCCTCCTGGGGGAGGCTGGCTGTGACCTTCACCACCCTGGCTGCAGCTCGAATGCCAGCAGGATGTCTTTGGGACACAGATCTCCAAGTGGAGACAGTGGGATTGGGTGGAAAATGAGTGGGGGGGGGGGGCGCCCGGTCTGCGGCACCAGGTGGTCAATGCAGAGAAGTCATTCTGCACCAGCGGGGCCTGAGCTTCGTGGGAAGGAATGGTCAGAGGTCACACAGGCTGGACAGGGTGGGACACATGGGGCCCAAAGCACTCCCAGCCCTCCCTGCCCTGCCTCTCTACCTTGTTGTGGCAGGAGGACTTGGGGGACAGGACCATGGACAGGAGCAACAAGAGAGACCAAGTGTGTGATGGAGTGTTGGACTGGTCATTCTGCACTCCAGTGGGACAGGGCTGGAGCAGTGTAGCGTGGACAGGGCTGTGGGGCTGGGCACGGCCAACCCAGGCCCAGCGAGAAGAGACGTCTGCTCTTGTGGTGCAGCAGCCCCCACATCAGAGGGCAGCTGCCTGCACTGCAGAGGGGCAGCCAGGGGCTTGGGGACCCCGAGGCCCGGCGTCAGGGCCCGCTTCCTCCGCCCATCCCTGTCTGAGGCCGTAACTCCTCTTTCTGCTTCTTTTCAGGGTATCACTGGTCCTTCGGGCCCGATTGGCCCCCCTGGGCCCCCTGGCTTGCCGGTGTGTATCTCTGAGGGGCCTGGGGTCCCTGGGCTGTTCTGTGGGGAGCAGGGAGGCTGGGGTTACAGGGAAGTTACAGAAAAGGGGGCCCAGGGTTGACACGTTGAACCCGCACTGGGCTCCGGGAGGCAGAGGCTTAGGAGTGGGGTTGATGGCCCTGACTGGGCACCGGGAGGCAAGGAGGGGCCTACCTGTATAGCTGGGCACCCAGGGGCTGTGGAAGCTGTCTGTAGGCAGGCGGTGAGGGTGAGGAAAGCAGTGTTTGGGCAGGGCCAGCCTGGCCAGGCGTGAGCTGGGCACCCACCCTCAGCACCCCGGACTGGGCCTCCCTGGTGTTGGGGAGAGCCAGCCCTGCCGAGGCTCTCCCACAGCCCTGAGCCTGTCCTCACCCACCCCGTCTGAAGGTTAGGCCCTGGTCCATATGCCCAAGGTGGAGGCCCTGGCCACGGGCCTCTGGGTGCTGTGGGGTGATGGTACATCATCAGGCACTCTCCATTCTTGCTTGGAGGCCACCAGAGTTGTCATTTCCCAGCTGGGTGGATGGGCAGGCTGACCTGGGCTGAGCAGGACAGGGACCGGAGCAGCTTCCACTGCTAACGCCTGACCTCTACTCCCTGCAGGGTCCGCCAGGTCCCAAAGGTGCTAAAGGCTCTTCGGTAAGTGGAGCTGCCTAAGGCCCCACCTGAGGAGCTGCTGGGGGAGGGGAGGAAGCGAAGTCCTGGGTTGAGGCCCCTGCACCCCACCCTGCCTGCTCCTCCTCCTGTCTCTCCCCATTCCCCACTGTGCTTCGTGACGTAAAGATAACCTTTAGTTTTTGGTTGTTGGTGTGTTTTTTTTTTGGCACTGGGGATTGAACCCAGAGTTGCTTAACCACTGAGCCACATCCCCAGCCCTTTGCTTATATTTTATTTAGAGACGGGACCTTGCTAAGTGGTTGAGGCTGGCTTTGAACTGATGGTCCTCCTCCTCAGCCTCCCGAGCCACTGGGGTTATTCCTTTCGTTTTTTTTTAAAGACAGAAATTATATTGCTGCATTTACTGGGTTTTCAAAATTAATTATTATTCTAATCGTACAAACGTATGGAGTGAATGGTGACCATTCGAATCCAGGTGTTCAGAGTGTGACGATAAACTCACAGCAGTTAGCGTTTCTGTCCTCCTGAAGATTTGTTAACCCTTTGATGGCATGTGGTCACTGCCTGGTCGGGGTGCAGAGCGATGCTCCAGCACGTGGCACAGAGCTTCCTGCTCAAACCCGTGTGTGCTCACTAAGGAGGTGTGGGTGCCGTGGACGGGTCCCGTGCTGTGGGGCACCGGCAGGTCTCCTCCGCCTCGCTGTGCTTGGCTCCGAGGTCCCAGCCCACGTCCCCAGCCTTTAGTAGTTGCCGCTCTGTCCACGTTGACTCCACTAGCATCACACACGAGGGCGGCCACGGGGCATTTGCCTTCTGCACCTGACAGTCTCCCATATTGCAGTGTCCCCAGCTCCACGGAGCCCCCGCCAGCGATGGGCTCCCTGCCTTCGTGGCCGAGTCACACCCCTGAGCACACATGCCTGTGCTCTTTATCCTCTGGCCCATCGATGGGCACCCAGGTCGGCTCTGCTCTGAGCAGCACTGAGCAGCCGCCATGGGCGCGGGGGCCTGTGTGTGCAGAGCAGGGTGGCTGGGTCGCAGGGTAGATCTGCTCTCCACTCTTTGGGGAGCCTCCTCTGTTCTCCACGAAGGCTGTGCTGGTTACACTCCCAGCAGCCGAGTTCGGAGCTCCCTTTTCTCTGCCTCCTCTCCAGGGGCGGCTGTGTTTATCTTTTGATAGTGGCCTTCTCCCTGGTGGGCTGAGACCGCATGTGATTTTGACTGGGCTTTCCCTGATACTGATGAAGGGCTGACCAGCCATTTGAGTTTCTTCTCAGTGTCCCCTTCTGACTTCTTGAGCGGCCCAGCACAGCCGGCCCCCAGGTGTCTGGGCTGCTCCTCCCTCTTGGAGGACACTGGTCCCAGGTTCCCTCCTCAGGGGTTCAGCAGAGCAGAGCCCTGCCATCCTTGTCCCCACCCCCACCTTCACACTGGTTTCCAGACCCTTCTGGAGCCCTAGGGGACATGTCAGCTCTTGTCACACTCTTGTGACCAAGGGTTGTTTTCTGTCTTTCTCTCCAGGGTCCCACTGGCCCGAAGGGTGAGGCAGGCCACCCAGGACTCCCCGGCCCGCCCGTGAGTAGCCTGTGACGTGGCGGAAGTGGTTGGGACTGGAGGGAGGTGTGTTCACAAGGCTCCTTCTGAAACATTGTGGCACCCACGTGGCATGCCCAGGGCCTGTCACAGGACGCGGCAAGGGAAATGAGTCACACAAGGCCACAGACAGGTCGCACAACCAGCTCGCCCCTGGGAAGAGCTGCTCAGGGGAGCGGGAGGGAATCGTGTGTGGGGGTGCCTATGTGTGTGCGTCTGCTTGCCTGGGGGTGTGCGTGTGCATTCGTGAGTGTGTGCAGTTGTGTGCTGGGCACTGGGTAAGGCTCCAGAGGTGCAGCGGAAGCTCCCTGTGACCTGGGGTGCGGGAGCCTCCTCTGGGCCATGCTGACTCAGCACCCGGGTCCCAGTGCGGGGTGCCTCCTGGACGCCATGTTTCCCACATCAGCAGGCCTTTATGTGGCTCCACTGTGTGCAGCCCCACCCGGGGCCACCGAGAGGAGGAGGGAAGTGCAGTCACTCTCCTGAGGTAGACAGAGGCGAGGCCCTGAGAAAGGGACGTGCCTGGAGGGGACAGCAGAGCAGATGGGCCAGGGGGGAGAGCCACGCTGAGGGCAGACGTCCAGCCAGCCCAGGACACCGGCCCGAGGGGGCCCGAGGGGGCCGGCCAACCAGGCCCTGGCTGTGGGGCTCCGTCCTGGCCCAGGACCTGCTCCTTCCCCTCCACTCACCACGGCCTTCCTGCACCCCAGGGCCCCCCGGGTGAGGTCATCCAGCCCCTGCCAATCCAGGCGTCCAGAACTCGTCGGAACATCGACGCCAGCCAGCTGCTGGACGACGGGGCAGGCGAGAGCTACGTGGACTACGCGGACGGCATGGAGGAGGTCTTTGGATCGCTCAACTCGCTGAAGCTGGAGATCGAGCAGATGAAGCGGCCGCTGGGCACGCAGCAGAACCCCGCCCGCACCTGCAAAGACCTGCAGCTCTGCCACCCCGACTTCCCAGACGGTGAGGGCTGAGGAGCGCCTGACCCATGGGTGCCCGGGCCAGGACAGTCACCTCCCGGCTTCACCATCTGTGGGAGGACACACAGGCTGTCCCCTTGCCAACTTGTGGAGGCCACAGGGTGAGGTGACAGGTCAGAGGAGGCCAGGGAGAGAGGCCAGGCTCCCAGGCGGGCCAGACCTGGATTCTGTCCCTCTTGGCCATTCTCAGGGGGGTACCTGCCTTGCCCTGAGCCTTGTCATTCCAGGTCTGCAAAATAGGGACAAGAACCTCTTCCTGTGAGAGGACAGGTAAAGGGGGCATTGCACAAGATGCCCATGGCCTGGCACTTAGCAAGGGCTGGCCTGAGGTTCAGAATTTGCAGCCATTATTGGTGAGTTGTAAAGAATAATAATAATAATAACATAAAGAGGAGACAGAGTACAGGGGCAGGAAGGTGGCAGAGTGGCTCTTTGTCCAGGCCACGTTTATTTACACCAGTAGGTCACATTGGGTCGTTAGTACCGTAACCACACTATTGTTTAGAGTACCAGGAAGGTTGCTTATTCTGCAGTTACATTTCACAGTTATAATGTGCAGTGTCGGGAGCTTTTTGCAGCTCTCCAGAAGGTCCACTGTCTGAAGTTACTGTTAGGCGGGCAGCTCCAGGAGCACCAGAGCTTGGTGAGATATTGTAGTTATGAAGCAAGCAAGTTCCTCTATTCCCAGGAGCTATGTGCCTAAGATTAAGGTGGAAGCTGGTAAGACTTCAGCATGGAGGGCATTGCCATAGCAACCGGGCATCCTAGGCCTCTGCTCAGAAACTTTGCCATACCCTGAAGTCATCAGGGACCCCGGTCCCAAACACCGAACCCCTACAGTGAGTGGTCTACACTCTGGATCATCAGGAAATGCAGGTCTGTCTGGAGCCACAGGACAGGCACTAACTGAATGACACAGCCCCCATGACTGCCTCCTGGAAGACCCAGGGATGTCTGTGGTCCCAGGAGACTCTCACTCCACAGCCATGAATTTCCAGAGCTCCCTCCAGAACATTCCCTGCCTTCCCATCGTTAATGGTCCAGCTACCTTCCCCTGGTCACCACACACCTGCCCAGTGTGCTTCCAGCTGTCGCTCTGTCCTTGGTGGACACTCTGTCCCCTCTCTTAGGGGCCCAGCAGGGAAGGCAGCACAAGGAGGCCTGCATTGGTGGCCCTAGCTGCTCTGTGATGCCAGACTGGGGTGTTGAGGCAGTTTCTGGAACTGTCCGGGAGCAGTCCTCACAAAGCCGCCTCCCTGTCTCTGAATCCAGGTGAATACTGGGTAGATCCCAACCAAGGGTGCTCCAGGGACTCCTTCAAAGTCTACTGCAACTTCACAGCTGGAGGGTCGACGTGCATCTTCCCAGACAAGAAGTCTGAGGGGGTGAGTACCCGCCTCTCCCTGTGGCCCAGCGGGCCTCCGTCTCACGGCAGGGCCAGGCCAGGGTTTGGGTGCTTCAGGGTGCACAGATTTAAGGCTGAGAGCCAGAAACCCAGAAGAAGACCTAAGTTGCTTTCAGAAGCGGTCTTGTGGCTGCGAGTGGGCACGAGCCTCCTAGGGCTGTGCAGGTGGGAGGACAGTAGTCTCTGCCTGGGGTTCCACCCTGGGAGCCAGCCGCCTTTCCCAGGTGACCTGTGTTCCCTGATACTGGCCTAAAGCCCAGGAAGGATATTTGACACAGGTGTGATGAAGTGACCCTAAGACATCCTCAGGAAGCTGCCGTGTCCCTGAGTTCCTGGTGCCAGCTCTTTCCCAGGGGACTCGCTCCAGGCCTCCTGAGGGCAATGCGCCATCCTACAGTCTGGGGGCAGGTAGCAAGGTCTGAGTCATTAGGCCATGAAATGCCACTTAAGTATTCATCTCTGTGTGAATCTGTCCTGCGTGGACACGCGTGGGCATGGTGTGGGTGAGTGTGCATGCAAGGGGTGCGTCTGAGCAGGGGCCACTTTGGTCTGCCCTGCTGCTAGCTGAGAAGAAGACCAAGACTGCAGCCTCAGGGGACAGGTGCTCCTCCTCAACGTCCCCCAACACAGCTGGTGGGTGTCACGTGCCCTTTTCTGGAGACCACAGCAGACTCAGCACATGAGCCCCATGCAGCTTCCTAAGGGCCTCAGGGCCTGAGCAGCAGTTTCCTGCTAAAGGGGAACACTTGAGTCCCCCCAGGGCCACTGCCCCTCACTCCCCAAAGCACTCCGCAAACAAGCAAGCACCAGCAGCCCCTTGGGTCAGATGCCCGTGGGCAGCAGCAGGAGCTGGAGCATGGCTGGAGGTTTGTGGGCGCCTGTGTTCTGATCCACCGTCCCCCAAGCTGACCTTCCACACCCTGATCACCTGCCTTCCCGGTGACAGACCTGGGCTTGGAAGAGAGACAGACAGGCAGTCGGCACAGAGACCTCCCCAGTGGAGGGAGGTCTTCTTTCCTTCTTTCAGACAGAGGCCCAGAGTGACGTTTCTCCTCCTCCTCTGCTCTGTCCTCTGCCAACAGGGCATCCACTCCCTAACCCAGGGCAGACAGACCTCTCTGGGTGGTACTGGGCCACCGCAAACGAGCTGGAGCAGGTTTGAAGCAGAGGCTGGGGGTCCCCGTTCAGGGGGAAGCTGCTCCCACACCTGGGCTTGGCCCTGACAGGCAGATTTGGAAAGGAGAGTGGGGCTGGGCTCTAGGCAGGGCAAGCAGCCTGGACACCCTTTCCCCCAGCAGGTGCCCTTTTCTGGCTCCTGGGACAGGGCCAGCTCAGAGGCGCCAGCCCAGGCAATGACTAAGGAATCTAACTGGTGTCTCTTCACCATGAGTCCCGTGGGCTGGGTCCTGGCCACAGGTCCCTGAGGGACCTAGTCAACCCCAGCTCAGCCCAAGCTGGCCCCGAAGGCTCTCAAAACTCTAGGGCTGGGCATGTGTCCCTGTAGAAAGGCCTCGCTCAGCCATCCACCCCCTCGCTGTGCTCACTGAGCCCAAGCCACTGGCCAGACCTGGGCACCTATGGCCACAGCCTCTACAGAAACAGTCCTCTCTCCAGAGCCCCCGGGAGGGGGCAGCAGCCGTCCCTGGGGTGCATGCAGGGCCTTGGCTTGGCCCTGTGATCCCAGGAGACATCCCACACAGCCCTGCTTCTGCTGTCACAGCAGACCCAGGTGTGGCCACAAAGACCCACAGGCCCCAGAGGAGACCCAGCACACGCACACTCACACACCACGTACACACACACCAAGCACGACACACCATGTGCACACGCAACACACACAGTGGGTCTGGCTGTCCCAGCACCAGCTCCTCGGCAGTGGGGAGGAGCGAGGTGCCCACTCCAGCCCCTCGGTCACACTGGCTCTCACCCCAGCTCTCTGTCGTGGTCTGAGGGTCTGCCGTGTGCTCCTCCACCCACAAGCTCTGCGTGTGCCCACTGCTGACGTGCAGTGTGCGGCCTACACGGGCTGCGTCAGCCCTGGTCCCTGGACAGCTGGAGCTGTCACCCTGCCTGACCACCAGGGGCCTCCTCCAGGGGTGGAGGCACTCCCCAGGGGACCCCAGGGGCTGGGGAGAATGGGGGACGTGTCCAGGAGACAGGAGAAGTAACCCTTTCATCTTGTTTCTCTCCCTCCCGCTGCCCTGCCCGACATGCAGGCCAGAATCACTTCTTGGCCCAAAGAGAACCCGGGTTCCTGGTTCAGTGAGTTCAAGCGTGGTAAACTGGTAAGGTGGCCTCTTTCTCCTTTGCGGTTGCCACTTTAAACCCGCCCGTCTCCTATCTTGCAGAGTAAAATGGCCCGCTGGCCCAAAGAGCAGCCTTCCACCTGGTATAGTCAGTACAAGCGGGGTTCCCTGGTAAGTGGCCGCCTCGGGGCTGCCTGCTTGCCGCTCGGCCTGGCTCACGGCTCTGCATGGACTGCTGCTGCCAGGCCACACCTGCTCTTGTCCTTTTGGCCGGACTCCTCCATGTCCTGTGACAGTAGGCTCCGAGGGTGTGGTGCTCCTTCTGCGCACCTGTCCCCCTGCTCCCAACCAGAGCTCGTCCCAGCCTGGCAGTAGCTGATGGCAGTAGCTGAAGGGGTTGAAACTCAGGGTGCCACAACTGGGTATGGGCATCAAGCCTGGGCTGCCAGGCTGCTCACAGAAGGCACAGCCCAGGTGCCAGCCCCGAGGTCAGACCACAGCAGGACTTTCACAAGGCCAGTGGACAGAGAGAGTGAAGTGGGTCCTGTCCACCTAAAGGACGAGCGCTGTCCCCAGGACCTCACCACACTCACCCCGGGGGCTACCGACCCAGCCGTGCAGCTATGCGGCCAGGCCCTCCACAGCCATGTCAGCCCGTGAGGGATCCCTTCTCAGGGTAGACAGAGCTTGGCGCTCTTGAGAGAACCAAGTGGGAGGTCCTCTGGCCTAGACGGGTGCCAGCTTGGACGGATCTCAGTGAGGCTGTGTCCGTGTCCCACAGGCAGCTTTGCCCCAAGCACCACGGGCTGCCAGGCTCCGTGCCCTTCTCCGGGGCTCCATGTGCAGCCCAGACTCCCTTTCCCACCCAGCTCTCAGGCCCAGTGGGCAGGACCCTAGGGGCCGTGGGCCTGCAGGAGCCAGCTCTCGGGTCCGGGCGTCCAGCCTGGGGTTAGCCCAGCTTGCTCGCTGCCTCCCGAAGCTCCTGTCCCAGCTCTGGACACAGAGGCTGTGTTCCCCCGAGGACCTAGAGCTGCCCTCTCTGGCTGCCTTTGCCGTGTTCCCCTAAAGCCTCGTCCCTTAGCCTGGACACGCCTGGCTCAGTGTCAACGTCTCAGGCCTCAGATTCTAGGCACCCAGCCCCTGTTCCGACGCGCTGAAGGCCTGTGCTCTCTGTGGCCACGTCTGGTGGCCTGTGCTGTTTTGTCTCTGTGGACGCCAACCTTCCTGTCCCTTTCTCTCCCGCGTCTCTTTCTGCTCCACCCACTGTGCTGTTCAGAAAGCCCACCAGCACACAGAAGGACCTGAAGGGACAGCGTGGAGGGAGGGCTCCGTGGCAGCACCTGCAGAGTGGGATAGGGCCAGCAGAAGGGCCAGCAGGGTGAAGCCGCCAGGCGAGCCGGCAGCTGGCCCTGCCATGGTCTTGGGCCTTCTCCCGGGAGGCCCCGGTGCCCACTCCATTTCCTCACCCTAAGGAAGTGGTTGTGGAACACACATTTCTAGCCATCGGCCCAAATGGCCTGCCCACCTCTGACCTTTGTCCTATTTCTCAGACAGTGGACAGGGACAGAGATTCAGGGGGACCCAGGGGAGTCCACCTGCCTTGTTTCTGGCCCTCTGGTGGAGGCCACTCTGAGATGTGGGCCCTTTGTCTGGTTCAACCAGACATGCCACCACACAGTGCCACAGAGGCCATTACAGCTCCCTGGACCTCAGGGATTCTCGCCCTCAGCCTGGGCCACGTGCCCTGGCCTTCTGACCACCTGGGGCACTGAGGGCTTCAGGTCCTTCTGCGTCAGCTGCCCTGGCTGCGCCACATGCCTCCCTTCAGTCAGTCTCCTTTCCTCCCAGGAGCGCTGGACGCTGGACTGTGGTGGGTACCCAGCTTTCCTCCACAGGGTCTGGCGGAGGCCTCTGAGGGCACGGCATTGGCCCTCCACCTGGCGGGAGGCAGCGGGCCCTGGGCCTGTCACCACACACTCCGTGCTCTCTAATCATACCCCCACCTTCCTGCTGCCCACTTCCCACCCCCAAGCTCCCATGGAGTAGCCACCCACGTGCTCATGCTCCTCTTGGGTGCGCTGACACAGACAATGTGGAGCGTCCACGGCCCAGGGGTGGACCGCCAGTGTCAGACCTGCTTCCCCAGAACAGTGCCCAGGGCAGGAGGGGCCAGCCTGGCTCTCCCAAGAGGGTCTTTCCCAAGACGGGCCTCAGGGTCCTGCCTGGGCCAGGAGAGACAGGGTGCTGTGACCAAGGGGCTGAGGGGCATCTGCACCCCTGGCAGCAGTGACCATTTCAGAAAGCTTTGAGTTTGCAAAAGAGATGCAGAACCCGAGCCTCACCTCTGGGAGAGCCGGCACCGCCCCATGCCCAGGTGGGCAGACCTAGCTGGTGGTGCTGGAGAAGCCGTCCCTGGCTTGCTGGGGTGGGGGTCCCACAGGGAGGCTTGTGTGGCCAGGCCCCAGCCTGCCCGCTCTCCTGGGAGCCCAGCCGGTGAGGGGGGAGCGGTGTGCAAGATGCCATCCTGGAGCACCCCTGTGCCTCCAGGGCTGTGCCCAGTCACCCCAGTGTGGACATAGCCCTGACCTGCTTCAGGCCAGCCTTCCTGCATGTCCCCCAGGTGGCCTGAGTCACTCTCTGAGGTCTCCTGCTCCCCATAACCCCAGATTCTCACAGGCTCCCTGCCCAGGGCCTTGTACGTCCTGGGTTCCTGACAGCTACCCTTCCTCCGTTCACAGAAGTTCATGGGCACCTTCCTTTGCTGGCCTTGGAGCACAATGACAGGGACACACGGGCCCGGCTCCTGCCCTCACAGTGCCCTCTGTCCAGCCAGGGTGACAGATAGGACCCCAGGCACCTGGGTCTCAGGGCCAGTGCTGGACTGGAGGAATGCAGGGAGGGGCCAACACAACCAGTGAGGGCCACTGAGGGCTGGAGCAGGGAGTGGGAGTGGCCAGTCCTCCCTGGGAGTGTCTAGCCGTGCTCCAGCAGAGGAGCCACGGAGGCTCAGGGCAGAGGGTGTCTCGTCCCACCTGGGAGTGGACACAGAGGCCCCAGGAAGCCTCCTCCCGCTCTTTGGTCTGCTCTCTGGTGCATCTACCAGGAGAGGCCAAGCCTTGCCCAGGTTCCCGGCACTCCAGCCCAGCCCTGGAGACGCCGCACTGCCCCTCGGGGCTTGTCCAGATGGTCCCTGTCCGATTAACACGTTCAAGCCAGGCAGACCCTGCCATCTGGGAAGGAGGCTCCAGGATGGCATCTCTGGATAGAGGCAAGATGTGGGCTAGGAGGGTCCCCAGGCTGCAGCGAGGCTGGGGAGGGAGTGGCAGCCTCCTCCCATTCATACTCCTGGGAAAAATACCCCGCCTTTGAAAGGCAGAGGGGAGGAGGTCAGTGGGTGGAATGAAGGGAGGACAGGCGCAGTGGGCATCCCCAGAGGACGGGGCTACTTCCCTCAGGAGGCCTCCCAGCCCAACAGCAGGCTGGCTGGCCGTGGCAGCAGGCTCTGGGGCCCAGTACCAAGCAAAGGGGCCACTAGCCTGTTCTCTCCAAGCTTAGTCTAGGGAGGACACAGAGGTAGGAATTGAAGGTGGTCTTCCTGGAGGAGGAGCACCAGGAATCTGGAGGGAAGTAAGATGTGGTTCACTGTCCTCAGGAACCCTAGAGAGCGAGGTGCTGCCTTGGGGGGCATGGGGACTGGGAATCCCTGCAGTGTCCTCAGGGGAGACAGGCAAGGGGCGAAGCCCAGGGCCAGTGGACGTGGGGCTCTGGCTGTGGCCGTGTGCCTGGCCCTGCTGAGTCCACCTGCTGTCCTGCTGGCAGCTCTCCTATGTGGACGCCGAGGGCAACCCTGTGGGCGTGGTGCAGATGACCTTCCTGCGGCTGCTGAGTGCCTCTGCCCACCAGAACGTCACCTACAACTGCTACCAGTCAGTGGCCTGGCAGGACGCCTCCACGGGCAGCTACGACAAGGCCATCCGCTTCCTGGGCTCCAACGACGAGGAGATGTCCTACGACAACAACCCGTACATCCGCGCCCTGGTGGACGGCTGTGCTGTGAGTGCCGGGGCCCGGCCCTCCCCCTTGCTTGGTGCAAGCTTATGGGGCACCTGGGCTGTGTGCCTGGGTGTGGGGACATCCCAGAGCCCCGGCCTGGCTGGTGTCCACGTGGCTTCCTTAGGCAGATCCCAGACAGAACCAGCGCTGGCACACGGAGCCCCCTGCAGCACAGCTGGTGAGGCAGGCAGGCGAGAGCGTCCTCAGCCCCCGGCCCACACAGAGCCCTTCCCTTGGTTCCCTGGTCACGAGAACTTTCTGTGGTCCCTCCTGGCCTTCCTGGTTCCCAGCACTGGCTGCTGTCAGAGCTGGCCTCAGTGTCCCTAGCCCAGGAGGCCTCCCTGAGCCCAGCTCCTAGAGAGGAGCATCCCGTCCACCCCCATCAGCTCTCTAAGCTCCTGGTGGCCTCGGAGCATCTCTGGATAGAGGCAAGATGTGGACTAGGAGGGTCCCCAGGCTGGAGCGAGGCTGGGGAGGGAGTGGCAGCCTCCTCCCATTCATACTCCTGGGGAGAAGACCCTGCCTTTGAAAGGTGGGGAGGTGATGGCTGAGAACTGAGTAATCCGTGGTGGGAAACCTGGCTCTGCTGTGCAGCCCGAGCCGAGGAGTTCAGGTGCAGGGAGCAGCTGGCCGAGCGGTGCAGGAGCCAGGGGAGCGCTCAGCCTGGACTAGACCAGCGAGGGCTCTGCCCGTGAACCCCAGAGAGGTTCAGCATGATTTGAAAGGTCAAGACCCTCTCATTTAATTACAGAGCTCCCACGGGGGACTCTGGCACCCGCACGCGGGCCAGTCGCAGGAGGTCTGCTTGATGCATAGTGTAATAACAGCTCAGGAAATTGGAATTCCAGCTCTGGCCTCATTTGGCTGGGTAGCCTGATTGACGGGGCTGCTGAGTGGCTGGCCCTGTGGAGGGGCACAAATCACTGGGCAAGAGGGCCAAGGAGCTGCGTCACATAAATCCCGTTGTTTGTGCAGCTTTGTGCGCCCCCCGGGGCTGTTGCCAGCCCATAATGGTTATTTATGCCTCTGGAATAACGGGGTAACAGAGCAGCGTGCGGCAGTCTACTTTAAATATGCCCCCTCTAAGTGTGCTGATAATTGGAGTGGAGGGGCCCCATAAATCCAGGCCAATCACCTGCCAGCTCAGCACATGCTGCCCGTCCCTTGGGTGGACAGAGAGCAGTGCTGCCGCCATGGAGGCCTGTCCCTCCCTGCCCCTGGCGGGGCAGCGGAGCAGGACCGGTGGCCCTGGGGTCAGCTGGCTGGCTGGCGAAGGTGCAGCTCCCTGAGGCTGAGGTCACATGGCTCCCTGTGACAGCTCTGCCACCAGAGTCCCCCGAGGGTCTCAGCCTGGGGACCTCATTCGATTCCCAGTTGGGGACAGGTGGGAGCAGAGTCCAAGGAGAGGGAACTCGGCTGCTCCTCGCCGGCTGGAGGAGAGGGTGAGGAATCCTTCTACAGGAGGGGCCGGGGTGCCTCTGTCGTGAAGGGTACTGTGTCCAGCTCAGGCTGCCCACCCCATGCTTCTGAAGGCTGCAGAGGCACACCTGGCCTCTCCCTCCCTCTCCCCTCAGGCAGCCTTGAGGGGCTCCGACACCTGCTCGGGCTCTCCCGGCCAGGCAGCCCCTAGGCTTTGGCTCCTTGGAAGCTCAGCAAGGTTCTCGTCCATCAGTGTGCGTGCTGTCGAGTTCCTGAGTGACCCAGAATAAGTCCTTCAAGGGGCAGCCAGCAGATCTCAAGGATCAGAGTGTCTGAGACATGTGTGAAAAGTGCAGACTTTGAGTCCCTCCCTGGAGGGAGCTGCTGGGTCAAGGCCTCCGGCTGGGCTGGGGCTCGAGTGCTCCCCGGCTCCTGAGAGCTTGTGTCTTCTCTGAAGTTCTCCCCCGGCTGGCTTTGGAACTGCAGTAGGCGGGGTGTCCTGGTGGGGTGGGGCAAGGGAGCGTGGGCCTGGGGTGCGTGCAGGTGGGAGGTCAGGAGGCTGATGCGCGTGCTATGGCAGGACCCAGGCAGCAGCCCGCACCTTGCCCACTCGGTGCAGCCCGTGGCCCTCGAGGACATGGAGTGCAGAGAATGCGTTCGCTGTCTGTCTCTTCTAACAAGTTGGTCCCCCAGCCGTGGCTGCTTCAGACAGGAATTTGTCATTGCATTTAGTTCTGAGAGCTGGGCATCTGGGAGTGCCTTGGCCAGCTGGCCTGGCTCAGGTCTGGTGTGCTCCGGCTACCCTGACAAGCCACTGCAGCAGCCAGTGTGGCTTGCAGACACCAGCCCCGGTTACTCATGGCTTTGTGGCCTGGAAGGGCCAGGCTAGGGTGCCAGCAAGGTAGGGATCTGGGTGGGAGATGGCCGGCTTCTTGGGGTCTCCCTGGGGGCACTCAGGGGGCACATGCCTTCCTCAGCTCCCAGAGGCCTTGCCTCCTACCATGAGCCTGGGGGCGGGGGCTCATGTGGATCCGGGGGTTACACGCTCAGCCCTCACAGTCGGGAAGACGGGCCTGAGGCCTGTGCTCCCCACTCAGGTAGGTGGACAGGGCAGAGTGGGGTAGTGTTGGGCTCTCTGGCTCAGAGTGGTCCTGGGACCTCGCGGGCTGCATCCTGGCCTCCCTGTTTTCCCCTTGGATGATTTCCACCAGGGATGGGGTGCTGGAGGGAGACCTCCTGGGCCAGATCCGGCTCAGAGTATACACCCAGTCTCGGTCTAAAGTGGTACAGGCCACTGTCCAGGACGGGGGGTGGGGGGCCACGGTGTCCCGAGGTCCTTGGGGAGATGCAGATTCCAGGGACCCCTGGGGGTAGAGGGGCTTGAAGAGGCTATAGACCCTGCCAGGTCCTTCCCACAGTGTGTGACACATCTGGACTGTTCCATTGCCCTCTGAGGCCCACCCCCACCCTAGGACTGTGCGGTGGGTGGTGGGAGGTGCCCTGGGTCGCAGAGTGTGGGGGGGCGGGTCTGCCGCCATGCGGCTCCTCACCAGCCGGCTGAAGCTGGGGGAGGAAAGGGGCCCTGAGCCTGGTTCTGGGGCCTGGGCCGCCCCAAGGGACCCTGGCTCTGACTCGCTGTCTGCCTGCGTCTTCCTCCCCAGACCAAGAAAGGCTACCAGAAGACGGTGCTGGAAATCGACACCCCCAGGGTGGAGCAGGTGCCCATCGTGGACATCATGTTCAACGACTTTGGAGAAGCGTCACAGAAATTTGGATTTGAAGTGGGGCCGGCTTGCTTCATGGGCTAGGAGCTGCCGGCCCGTCTCTGAGAGCAACCTTGTGACCTCAACACGCCCTTCGTGAGTGTCTCGTGCACGACATCCTGGACAGTGAAGGTTTCTCGCTCCCCTCCTGCCTGACTTCATCTGTGCCTCCACACCACATGGTGCCGACCCCAAGCCCAGAGAGAACAAAGGGAAACAGTCGCGTCCCCACCCGGAGCCGAATCACATGACCTAGCTGCCACAGCCTCTCAATCACGCCCACGTCCAGCCACCCCAGGCCACAGGGAAGGCAGCGGGCCCACGATGCCCTGATGCCCTGGCCCCCGGCTCTCCTGATCCGTCACCCTGGTGTTCAGGACAGTTTGCAGGGGGTGGGGGTGGGGGTGGGGCTGCAGTATTTGGATATCACTTTTTAAGAATTCAACTTGAAGATATGTATCTGCCCTGACCTTCAAAAAATGTTCTGAGGCAAGCCTTGTAAAGGTCGCCAAGCCTCCGTTCCCAGCCACCCTCCACACGATCCATGCAGAGGCCAAATGTCATCCGCTTGTGCCTTTCCCATGGATTAAAGGTGCTTATGTTTTTGTGAGTTTTAAGTAAATATTTGTATTGTATTGTTATAAATGTTAAGTGTGCCTGACTTTCAGTCATGCGTGGAAACCCAGCCCCTGGCCCACTGGGAGAGCAGGCAGATGGGTGAGGTGTCCACTCCAGGTTGCAGGCTGGTTTGGATTGGCAGTGGGACGCCTCCTGCCCGCCTGTCAGGAATGTGCAATAAATTGGAAAGTCGCCCAGGTCAGCAGGAAGTGAAGCTGCCGCTGAAAAGCAGGTGCCCGGGCCCTTTTCCAGATGATTTTTTGATTAGCTCTGGACTTTTTTTTTTTAATGGGAAGGAAAAAGGAATTTGAGACTCTGCCTTTTCTACATGCACTTAGGTTCAAGCAGGCTTAAATTAATTTTGATTGCTTCCCTTTTCCATTTTCCTTCCTGCCGAGCCTGACGGGAAGATTCCAGGGCAGAGATCCACATTCTCTGTAGTGGAGAATCAGGTGAAAACTGGTGCTGATGTTCACACTTCTCTTGTGGTGCTATGTGTCCTGAGATCCCCGGGGCAGCGACACGGGGGCCTGGCCGACCTCCTCCTCCAGGCTTCCCCATCCCAGCCCTGGCCTCCGCCAGCTCAGTGTTTGCCAGGGACCCTGAGATAAGCGCGGTCACCTCCTCCCCAGTGGGCTCGAGAGCCGCTGCTTCTCTGGGTGGTGGGGAAGCTGCTCCCGAGGCCTGTCACCAGAACCGGGTTGTGCCTACACAATTTGAAAAAACACACGCAAAATAGACTTCCTGCCTCGTGCATGGTGTACCCACAGCAGGTTGTGTTCGGTTGCCGAATGTTTGTGGTGCTAATTTCTGTCTGTTTCAAGGACCGCGATGAAGCTGTGGGGTGGCCCCAGCGCTGCCCCAGCAGACCGAGAACTGTGCAGCGGACTCTGAGGCTCCCCGGGGCTGTGCGGCACCGCTTTCCCATGAAGCGTTTTGGGTTTCCACCTGCACAGGTCCTGGATGCAGGCGGCAGCCGCTCTGGAGCTCAGGGCTGGAACGGGACCCTCTGGGCATTGTCCCTTCTCCCCGCTGTCCAAGGCAAGGGGGCCTCTTGTGCGGGCAGGAGGACCCCGAGACCAGCGGGAGAGGCAATCCCTTCACTGTGAAAAGCTGCCCTCCGGCTGCGTCTTTTCCTTCCACCGTGGGAAACGCAGGTGGCCTGGGAGTGAGCCTGGTTCATGCTCCAATGCAGTCCTTCCCGTCCCCGTGCGGCTCAGGAAGCCACAGCGAAAGCACCCGAGGCATAAAGGACACCACTGACGCCAGTGTCCCAGACGTCCCTGGAAATCAAGTCTCACTCTTGCCAAAGAAAAGTCTGGCTTGGAGATTTCTCGAAGCCGGGATGCCAGGATTTGCCGGTGACAACCATGCTCATGTCCTGTGAGAAAAGCCATATTGGAGGACTGCCCTGTGACGCCCGTGGATTCCGTCTAGGTCATGTGATTCTGTTTCCACTTCTCGCCCCATCCAGTGTGTCCTTTTATTCCGTCTTTTTCTGTCGGTCCCCTCACGGTGTTGTGATTTGTACTGAAGTCCAAACCTGTCCTGTGCCTGACCAACTTCAGCCCCCGCGTATTGCAATAAAATTACTTCTTGTATTTGCAGACACTCTTCTGGAGTATTTTATTTTTTCTTCCCCACATATAAGGGGACAAACCTTGGTGAGAAGAAAAAACTTGGTAAACAGAAAACCTACAGGAATTGCTGTAGGGCACTGGGCCCCCACAGTACCCTGCCGGCTGGCACATGGAGCATTTCCTAAAGATCCAGCAGACATGTCATACGACCAGGAAAGGCGTTCCAAAGTATCTCAAGCCTGTGTAAGCCAGGAATGATTGTAATGGTTTTTCAATAAATCAAGTTGACTGGTTCCACCGTGAACGCATGTGATTGGCTGTATTCTTTAGGCCCCTGCTGCATGACGCCAGTGTTTAGTGCACAGTCCCGGGATGGTAGGAACCCTCAGTGTAATGGCAGTGGTCACAGGAGGAGTGTGGCAGGGGCCTGGCGTGACAGTCATACCCTCGGGAGGAGGGGAGGGTGTGACCTGCAAGGATTCCTGACTGAGCCTCAGCAGGCTCGGCCTCGGCCCGACGGTGTTCCGGGCTCACTTTCCACCCTGGTTACTCAGCACCCTCCTGGACATGCCTGAAGCTCTCCAGTGCTGCCCTTCCAGCCCTGTGGCAGGAGCAGACTCCCTGGCTTGGTGGCTGTGGGGCAGCATGTGGCTTGTCTCTGTCAATGCCCTTGAGCACATGTGACCCCTGCCTCTGAAGTCTGGAGGTGTGGTTCCCTCGCATACCAGCCAAGTTCTGCAAAGTGACTGCCTTGCTGGCAGGTCCTGGGGACGCCCTGGCCGCTGACCCTTTGAACTCCTGGTGTGGCCTGTGGGAACATCTTGCTGTTGTAAGCCACCGTGGGATTGTGCATTGCTGCAGGTAACCTAGACCATTGGCTCTCAGAGTAAGGCCACAGGTCGTCAGCAGCATATCACCCGGTCAGAAGGGCCCATGCCCAGAACCCTGAGACCTTCTGGGTCAGAGGCTTTGGGGCAGGGCCTGTAACCCTCCTTCACAAAGCTTTGGCACAGTCCCGTCTGTGAACACTGACCCAGACACCCCTGCATCTCAGAGACATGGCACTGAGTGGGGGCAGCTCCCGCAGCACCCACTCAGGGGAGCCTGACACATCACGGTCCCTGTTCTGGGGTCACAGTGCCAGGCTCTGGCAGCACACAGGCAAAGCATTTGGTAACTGTCACTCACACCTCCGGAGCTGGGAGGCAGATCCTGAGCTATTAGCTGCAAGCCCTGGGGCTACAGATTGGGAAATAGAGTGAGGTCACCCACGCAGCCCGCTCCTGACTGCTGGGATGCTGGGAGCCATTAGCCAAGTAGGTATGACAATTTCCTTGCCAGCGTACCCCATGTTGCAGTGACATTGAATGTAGGTGACCTTGCTCAAGGACCAGGGCGGATTAGGGTGTTCCGGGTTTAAGATAATCGTGTTTAGGGCGTTCCCAGTTTAGGTTCCAGGTTTAAGGCTTAAGATTATTCCTCCTGGGAATAGGGCGTATCCTGCTGCCTGAGTTCCCCTTGAGTTCTCACGGGATTCAGACAGTATATTTTGGAGATAGAAGCCCAGTGGAGGTGGATTTGGGCAGAGAATGTGGATTTCCCCAGAACGTGTTTGTAGAGTGCTGGTGTGAGTTCGGGAATAAAGAGTTGCTGTTTGAATCTACAAGCTGTGTGGTGGCTCGTGATTGTGTGCCCAGCCAGACTGCGGCACTGGGCGAGGGATTATGAAGAGAGAGAAGCTCTGCTCGGAGCAGCTGCCAAGGACAGCAGAGTCTAGGACTCGGGACTTGCAGGGTTGGAAGAGGCGTCCGTTTGCAGATTGAGCAGTGCCCACAGGGACCGGCAGGTAGGACTCAGCCCTCTCGGATGGGAGCTGGGAGCGGCGTATCTGTTTCTCATAGGGGGTTCCTGTGGCACCTAGAAAATCCGTGCAGTTGGAGAGAGAGGTTTAGAAAAGACCCGTGAGCCGTGTGACCCCATCCAAGACTGACAGGTCTGAAGGCCCTGCAGGGGAGTCCCAAGGAGGAGTGGAGGCAGGTCGGGGAGAAAGGCAATGTGGGTCCAGGGGAGCTGCAGGTGGGCCTCAGCCCAGGGAGTGACTGGACCTGCAGAGGCAGGACGCTGTTTTCACAAGAGGCCACCTAGAGAGAGAACCTCTGGCCAGATGTGGGAAACCAGTGGATGAGACTCGCAAAGTCCCTGGACCTGCGGCTCACTGGGGCACCATGTTGGGGGCAGGGCTCAGCCCTGAGGGCCAGCTCCAGAGGTGCTACGCATGGAGGGTGGCACCTCCTCCTGGGAGAGACATAGGACAGGTGCTCGGCCACGGACCCAGAAGCCACGCACATGGACTCCTTTCCTCCTGAGGTGCAGGGCCCCGGACCTGGACGGAGCGATTTCTACCAACAGACTTAAGATTTCAATGGCAGGTCCCAGGTTAGAGGTCCACACCAGAGGCCCGCTCCTCCTGGGCCAAGCCCCAGGGTTAGTAAGAAAGGAGAGCCTTGGGGACAAAATGACTCTCATCCCCTTGGGTCACAATGTGACTCCTCCCCTCTTCCAGTGCCCTACAGTTAAGCAGAGCTCATGGGAACCAAGTTTCTCGGACTCGGCCTCCAGAAATACTCCAGAAAGAGGGGGGTGCTGAGCTGCAGGCTCCTGAGCGAGGCCTGCAGGTGGCCCTGGGTGGTGGTCCCTGAGCACCTTTCCATCTCTGAGCCAGCTGCAGCAGCGCCTGAGCTCCCAATGAGCGCCCCTCGGGTAGAGCAGCAGATGCGGCCAGAACCCTCACCCCCTGCACCCTGCAGTGCATCCCCAGTGACCCATCAGCTAGGAGCGGAGGCAGGAGGCCTGGGCTGTCCTGGAGGAGGGGAGATGCTCCCCGCCACAGGCTGGAGTGTCCCTGCTGCCCATCAGAGTCACCCAGGAACTTCTGCAGATACAGATTCTGTCTTCTTGAGCACCCCTGGGTTGGGGGCACTGCTAGAACCTTGGCATTTAGGGTCCCCCACCACTGCCCAGGATTCTTTGATTGATACGGCTTGGACCCACTTCACTCCTGACACAGAGATAAGAGCCACCCCCTCCTGCCCACCCAGACTGCCAAGACCAAGATCACCCTGCAGAGCCCAGATGTAAAGAATTCAAAACCTAAAATCAGACAACTAGAGATGCCAAAATCACACTGAATAAAGTCGTGAAATACACTTAGTGATAAATACTTAATATACATACATAAAACATAAACATATATTGTGTACATATAATATAAAATATCCAGTGGGCATGCCTATGGTACTAGATTTAAATATTTCCACCACAGCAAAACCCTGTACAGAGCATTGGAAGGGCTCATCCTTTGCCATCTCAAGTCTCACAGAGGAGACGTCCTTAGGAACACCACTTCACAGAAAGCAACCCGAGGAGCTCATGTGGAAGCTGTGTGGCTGACCAGACGAGACCTGTGCACTGCAGCAGCGTCCCCAAATCACAGAACACGGAAGACAGAGCCCAGCGCATGCTGACACAGCCCCACGCAAGCCCTGAGGCCCACTGGGATTATGGACGCCCATCTGGACTTACTGAGATGGTGGCCAGGGAGATGGGAAGGAAGGGTGGCTGCCCTTCATCCTGGGCTCAGGAACCCATCCAGCCCTGCTCCAGAGAGGGAGGGACGTTTTTCCACCCGGGGGCTTCTCCAGGGGCACAGGGCTATGCCCCAGCTTGGACAGGTGTCCAGCCTGCAGCCCATGTCCCCCTGAGGAAGCTGGTCGTCTGGGGAGCTGGGCCTGGCTCACGCACCTCCCCTGGAGCAGGCTGGGGACATCCGCAGGCAGCCGGGCTCCGCTTGAGTGGGGCTGCCGGGAGCCAGCAGCCTCCCTGGAGCACGCGGATCTGTTTCGGTGCCTCAGCCAGGAAAACATCACTGCTCAGCTGTGTCCCAGGAGTGCCTGGTTCAGCAGAGCCCCCTGCCCGCCTCCTTTTCTCCCCATAGCAACAAATGGCACTCACGCAGGTTTGGAGAAGCCAGCTCCGAGGCATCTGTTGAGGACTGACATGTTCAACAGCACAAGAATCTCACTACCCTCTGGGCCTTCCCCAAGTTCATTTCAAACTAGAATCTTCCAGACTGAGAACCCCCTCAGGGCAGGACTGCTCAGAAGGCTCTTTCCACAGTGGGTGCTGAACCTCGGTGGGTGCACTTGTGCTGCTGGGAGCAGATTACCCTCGACTCGAGCTCCAGACAGCAGACACGGGCACCTCGCAGCTCTGGGGCCAGGGGTCGGGGACCCTCTAGGCTGGGTCGTTGGGCTCTGGGTCCTTCCCCGCGTTGCAGGGCTGCTGTCCCCCAGGGAGGGCTGCCTGGGGAAGCCTCTGCTGCCAAGCCCTCCCCCCTTCTCCTACACAGTGAATCATCTCTTCATGATTCCAGGCCCTTGAGTGCTACTAACTGCAGGCCACTCTGAGCCCTGGCCATGTGGGCCTTTCCTGCACCGGGGGCTTTGTGCAGCCAGCGAGACCGCCCACAGTCCCCACCCCTCACCACAAGCCACGCCCCCTTGCCCAGCTCTGCTCTGGTGGTTGGAAGCCATTGTTATGTCCAGTCCACATTCAAAGGGAGGGGCCACACAGGAATCAGAACTCCAGGAGGGCAGTGGTGGGGTCCACTCGAGGCTGGCCTGCCACCATGGTCATCACAGTACTCCTCATCAATGTGGGGACCTTAGCGTGTCTCTGAGCCCTGCATGCTCAGGGACAGGTCAGAAATGAGGTGCCCACCTGCTTGTAGACAGTTGAGCTTGCAGGGTCAGCTTGCATGGGAAGCGCTTTGTCTTTTGTGACTGTCATGCAATAGCCCCACACACCCAGCATCACCACACCAGTGCCACCCACCGTGGCCTACCCAAGAGCTTTCGGGGTGCTCTGCCTGCACCTCTGACACCTATCAACAGGTGGTCTCAACATGTCCAGCTCCTGCTGAAGCATGAGTACCTGGAGGGAGTGAAGAAGGTCCTGCCCTCAGTGACCTCACAACTCAGCTAAGACCCCAGAGAGCCACTCAGGCCAGGGATCTCCAGGCTGAGAGGCCTGAGCAGCATAGACGGGAGGCTCTGGGTGTGGTCTTTGACAGGGGTAGGATTTGGAACTGTGCAGGCCATGTCATTTGGACACCTTTGCAAGGACTGTCTGCCTCTGAAGGGCTGCCTGGGATGCACGTCTGCAGAAGAGGCTCCTGCACGGGTCCCAGAGCTGGTCCTCTGCAGCTGATACTTGGAAGGATGTGAGAAGGACAGGAGGGGAGGTGTCCCGCGGCCAGGTGGAAGGAACACTTCCCACAGCTGGAGACAAGGCTCCTGGGTAGGGCCTCCAGCCACGGGGCCTGGGCCTCCTGGATCCAGCTCCCCTGGCCCGAAGCAAACGCCCTCAGGCGATGCAGGCTGCTCCCCACACTCAGGCACCCATAGCCCGCAGAGGCCCAGGTCATCGGGTGACCACTGCGCATGTGCTGAGCGGTCACTGCCCACCAGTCACAAGAAGGCTGTGAGGAGGACCACAGGCTCCATGTGGAGTGGGTCCCCAGGGTGGGAGGATGAGTCCCACCTGTCCCCACCCTCCTGCTTCTCAGCCCTCAGATCCAGTTGAACGTCTCTCCGCAGGCCGTCCTGCCTGAAGGAGCTGCACAGAGCTGCCTGGCTGGCAACTGGCAAGCTTCCCGGCCACCAGCCGCTGTGGCGTCATCTCTGCAGGCGAGAAGCACGAATCCCCAAGTCCACCCCCGCAAACCCACCCCACACACTCGGCTCACCAGCCATGACTCACCTCCTCGCCCACCTGGGCTTCATGACAGGCACGGGACTGGCTCAGAGTAGGGCCGGCGCGGGAAAGACTGCTCCGTGGGTGTCGGCCGTGACCACCTGCTCTGTGCACTGCCCAGTGGTACAGGTGGACCACGAACTTCGTGAGAGCCAGCCTGCCCTGTCTCCTTTGTGGTGGCCACTTGGAGCAGAGGGGCTGTCCAGCAAGGCTCCATATTCTGGCTCCTGGGTGGTGTGGAGAAGTGATCAGGGCTGTGGGGTTTCTGGGACCCCGTGATGAGAGGGGCTTGGAGTGAAGGGGAGGTTTGTCACCGGTGAGGCTGGCTGCCTGTCCTTCACCCCGGGAGGCGCAGGGTCTGGGAAGGGCTGGGCCTGTTCTCACAGCCTGCTCGGCCTTCCCAGGAGGGCTGCCAGCCTCCGCTGCGCTGGGGCCCAGAGCCGGTAGGTCTGGGGTGGCCCCAAGAATCTGTATTTCTGGAAAGTTCCCAGGTGGAGTGCAGCTACCTGGAAAACACAGGATCTTGTGGGTTTCCAGATTTATGCCCCCCAAACCCAGCCCGGGCAGAGTCGGAGCAAGAACCTCTTAAACACTGCTCCAGGGGGTCCAGAACTGCGGTCCCAGGCTCCCCCAGCTGAAGTTTCATGGGAAGGGTTTTTGCCCCTTCTGCACAAAGCTGGGGACCTCACTGAAGGGCAAGTGTCTCGAATCCCGAGGTGGCAAGGTTCTGACTGTGTAGAAAGGGCGTTGACCCCGTCTGCCCGCATCATTGCCTCCTGGGAGTAGTAACTTGCTTTTGGTTTGGGGGCTCACCACTGAGAGTTGCCTGAGTCTCAGAGGAGACTTTGGAACAATGCTGAGCTGTTACGATTCAGGGACTCTGGAGATGAACTGGACGCCTTTCACACTGTGAGCTGGACACAAGACCCTGGGGACTGGGGTGAGATGCTACGTGTGGGTCTTAAACGCCCCCTGAAGGCTTGTTTGCCAGCCCGTGGCACTGCTGGGAGACGGCGGGACCTTTAGGGACAGGAGCCGAGCAGAGAAAGCCATTCCCAGGGCGTGCCCTTGACATGGACATTGGGACCCAGGCCCCTCCTCCCTCCCTGGGCTCCCCACTGCCACAGCCTTCCTCCACCATGTGCTCCTGCCGCCAGAATGTCCTGTGCCACCACAGGCCCAAAGCAACAGGGCCAAGTGACCAGACTGAGACCTCTGAAACCACAAGCCAGGACACACCTTTCCTCCTCCTATGTTGGTTTCCTCGGGTGTGTGGTCACAGCAACAGGAAGTGGACCTCACAGCCACCTGAGGTGGGGTGGGATGTTGGTCCAGAGCCCAGCTGAGGAGGGACCCAGCGTGGCAGGCCCCACCCGCGGCAGGAAGCCGCCACTGCTGCCGCAGGGTCCGGAGCACTGGCTCCATCTCCCCAGTCCCTCACCAGGGGAGGAGGGCACCGTTTCTCGCCCCCCACCCTGTGGTTGCAACCGTGGCGGGAAGGGATCAGGCTGTGCGGTGGTCTGTTCCTCCCAGGGTGGTGTCACCTTGTGTGAGGTCTCATCTCTGAAGTTGACTTCAGTTGTCAACTGGATAAAGAGAATGCGAGTGAAGAACAGGATGTCTTTACACCTGCCCTGGAGGTCCACGTGGCCAGGAGAGGACGCCACTGCCCCAGCACTGGAGGTCCCATGTGGCCTGGAGAGGATGTCACTGCACCCATCACTACACCAGCACTGAGGTCCCACGTGGCCTGGAGAGGGCACCACTGCACCTGCCCTGGAGGTCCACGTGGCCTGGAGAGGACGCCACTGCACCGTCACTGTACCAGCACTGGAGGTCCATGTGGCCAGGAGAGGATGCCACGGTGCCTGCGTGCGGTCACCCCACCTGGCACAGGGTGAATGTCACAGATCTGCAGAGCTGAAATCTTGGACTCGCCCCTCCCAGCCCTCCTTTCCACGGCTCTCCGACACCCTGGGCCCTGATTCTTCTGGACCCTCCCAGGTCTCTCCTCTTCCTGCCAGACCTCACTTAAATACTGCTTATCTGATGTGTGTCTTTCAGTTCTCAGCTCAAATGTCACCTCTTCAGAGAGGCTTTGTGGAACTAAGCATTTACAAACACTTAACCCTTCGGACTTCTGGCATCTTTGATGATAGCTTATGTTGGATTAACTTTGCTGTCAACAAAAATAATCCAGAGATCTAAGAAGACACAACTATTTAAGGCAGACAGAACCTGATGTGCACTGGGGCTCCTCCTGAGGGCCCTTCCCAGCGGCAGGGCGCAGGGACACACTGCTGCCGAAGGGCATCGTGGCAGAGAGGCTGGAGAAGGGGTGGGAAATCCTGCCGAGAGAGCCACCTGGGGACACTCCCACACCTGCCTGAGGTCCCTGCTTGATGCCTGGTCTCAACAAGCTCATGAGACTCCACTGACCCTCGGAGGAGCAGGAGGAAGGCCCACGTGGCTGAAGGGAGACTTCAGAAGCTTCCTGGGGTCGGGAGACGGATGGAGCTAAAGTCCCACCACCCCAGCTGGGTCTGGCCAACACCTTGGGCTTTCACTTGAGATCCCAGGAGAAAGGCCATATCCCCAAACTAAAGCTCATATCCTAGGATTAGGACAAATACAGCCCTAACAGAGTCTGGAGCCAAGCCCCGCCCCCCACCCCTGGGATCAAAAGTGACCTGCCAGCCACTGCCCTGGCTGCCCCACAAAGCACAGCTCCTCCCCGAGGCAGCGTGTAGCGATGGTGCCGCCACCCAAACCGCATGCCTGGCTCAGAATCAAGCCTCACTAGACACACAGAAGAGGAGGCGTGCCCCGCAACCAAGAGCCAACGGCCCAAAGAAACACCGGGAGTGGCAGTGTTGGGATCTGCAGTGGGGACATCAAGGAGGAAGGGTGAATATGTCAGATAGCGAGCAGGAAAAGACGGGGGACAGGATTTCAGAAAGACATGGAAATTCTAAAAATGAACCAGATGTAAATGCTCAAAATAAAGATGATATCTAAAGCCAAAAAGTCGGTGCATAGACAGTGAGTCAGGATCAGGAAGCCAAAGGAGCTGCTGCGGGCATCGTCCCAGCGGAGGCCTGCAGAATCCAGTTTATAACCAGAGCAGGAGGCCTGGACTCCAACAGGGAGGCGGACAGGAGAACTGAAGTGTGACCTCAGCCAACAGGAGGGCGGGGGAGGGGCAGAGAGCATTTGAAGAAATGGCTAAGCCTGACCTTCAGCAGGACCTCCCGGTGAAGGGCCCAGAGAGGCCCAGGCAGGGGAAACACAAAGGAAAGCACACCAGGGCTCTGGGAGCAGCGGTCAGGGCCGCCTTCCTCAGCACCTCGGGCAGGTAAGGGAGCCCCTATCAGGACGAGGGTTCCTGCCACCCAGAGGGAGCAGCCCAAAGTCCAGAACCCACACCTGGCAGGACGAGGTCCAAGAATGAAGGGGGAATAAGGGCTGAGAGTGGGCTGCCATCGCACACCACAGCCCCGCAGGGGCCACCTTCCGCTGGGTGACACGCCCTCAGGGGGACACGCCCTCAGGGGGACACGCAGGGCTAGGGAGAGAGTGAAGAGCCACAGAGGAGGCTGGTCCCAGGACATCCTGTGGCTGAAAGACCATTTGACTTTTTGAAACAAAAGCAAAATCATGTTCTGGGATTCACAGTTTATGGAGAATCAAACTCCAAACCCCTGGTAGGGGCAGGGCTTCCTGTTTCCTGGAGGAGGACCCAGCAGCCGCTGGAGGGAGACGGAAGAGGAAAGGATGGGGCTGAAGAGGTGGGGCCGAGGCTGGGGAGGAGGAGGAGGGGAGGCTGAAGCTCGTGGCCAACCCCAGGAAGGTGGCCCAGAAGACCCAGGGGCCCTGCTGGAGCCAGGCAGGTCAACGCCAGATGCAGACCCACAGAGGCTCAGCAAGTCTGCTAGGTGGACAGGCATAAAGCAGGGTCCAGGGCGCCTCCAGGGACAGACAGGACGAGGGGGCGCGTGGGAGACTCAGGCCATGCTGACCGCTGGGCGCTCCCTCTGGGCAGCTCCGTCTGCTTCCTGGGCGCTCAGCAGCCCCTGCGTCTCCTGCCCGGGCCACACACCAGGCTACTCCCCCAGCGTCCCCTGTGGGAGCAGGCTGTGGTACAGGTCAGGCCCGAGGGTGGTGGGAGGGCAGCGTGGAGCCTCTGGGTGGCCTCCAGCCCCGCAGTGGGTCCTCCGCCCTCCTCCACTCCCGGGGGCTGGAATGGAGTGGACCCTCAGGACAGGGGCCTTCAACGAAGGTGAAGGTGCTGGAGCCACAGCTGGAGGAGCTTGGGACTAGGGACAGTGTGGGAGGAGAGGAGTTGGCCAGGAGCACCGAGGCTGGGCTCTTGGGGGAGCGAGAGGTGACATGTGTGTGTGTGTGTGTGTGTGTGAGATTGTTCCTATGCTCTGCTTAGGTCCCCTCGTTGCTTGCTTTGTTTCTCAGGTTACATGACAGGAGGGACAGGGTGTTCTAGGTGTGTGTGTGTGTGTGTGTGTGTGTGTGTGTCCTGGCCTGCTTTTTCTACCTCAACAGGACAGGTTCTGGGAGCACATGGACCTGCCTGCCTGTTCCCACCACCCCTCAGGGAGTGGAGCAGCTGGTGGTGGGTGCTGAGGGAACATGAGCACGTCTCTCTCTCCCCCTCGGAGGTTGCACCCTGTGTGCTGGCCAGTGGGTGCAGAGAGGGGCCCAGAGCCCACTCCAGACTCTGGAGCAGGCCCAGGTGCAGGGCTGCCAATCACCACGCTGCAGATTCTGGCCCAGGTCCCTGAATTTGACCTTTGGTTTTCTCTGCAAATGACTTCAGCTCCTGCCGGGAACTCCCAGGGAGCGGGGACATCTGGGTGGAGCGGGAGCCATGCAGACAGGGCTGAGCAGTGGGATTACCAGAGCCGGCCTCCGGGCTGCTGCCTAGTGGGGCACTGCAGAGGGCAGGGAGGCCAGGGGCCACTACGTTGCATGGCCCTGAGGCAGCTCCTCTCCACCTGGGCCTCCGGTTCCCCATCCAGAGTGAGGGATGCCCCTTGAAGGGCCCACAGAGGCCTGAGCTCGGTCCTGGTCCTGGTGATGAGGGTTTCTCCCCTGTGGCTCTTCATTGCTGAGTTTGGTGTTATTTCTTACATACTGGCTTACCTTATTATTTTTTTTAAAAAAAGATCAATTCAAGTATAATTTGTTCAGTGTATTAAAATTATAATTTCAAAAACCCAAATGCTTTCTTCAGCCTTTAAATTTGGCTTATAAAACTTATTCTTTATTAGGCAAATTTTAATAACTTCCTTTAAGGAGCCTGTGAATAATTCCTGGTCCATTCACTGACTTAGTTAATTTAACAGCTTTAAACGTTTTGATTGCATTTACAAAATGAACATGTTCAAATTTATGTTTCAGTATTTCAGTGCCGATCCTTAACAGACCTTCCGAGTATAAGCTAATTTTAAAAATCTGATGATTTAAACATATGAATGTGATGAGCTGGTGGGTTCTTAAATGTTCTGAAACCAAGCACACCCAGCAAGACCCCCACGTGTAACCACAGGCTGCTTCCCTCCATCCTTCAGTGCCCTGTTCTTAGCTTCTCCCGTGGTCACCTACCAGGCCAAGTTCTCTCCAAAACGGCCAGGACTCGACTCCAATGGCAAAATTGACATAGATTTCTTTGTGCTGAAATGTCCATACTGGGAATTTCCATCTCGATTCTGTCTGGCCGCGGGCAGCAGCGCATCTGCAGAGCTGGGTGAACATGCGGACCTGGGGATTGGGCCTGGCTGCCTGGGGTTCCGGGCTCCCAGCTCCCCGGGCTCCTGGCCTCTTGTTTCCTGTTGGGGATGTCCAGGAGGTGGAAGGCCCTGGTCTTCCTTCTCCACACCCCAGGTGCCTGCCCCTCCCAGGCGGCTCCTGCCTGCGGGGTCTGGCGTCTCCTTGGCTGGAGACGATGGTGTACAGGTCTCTGAGGGCTCCGCACTCAGGCCCTGACTCAGCGGCTCTGTCTGAGGCAGGCTGGTTCTGACCCTTCTAACATGGCCCAGAGGCTGAGGGCCTGGGGGGCTGGGGCCACCTCTTGTCCAACATGAGCGTCTGCCTAGGGTTCAGCTCGCTCCAGTGTAGAGCTTGGGGCCCGGGTGCTCCTCCTGCTTCCCCAGGGCAGGTGGGAGGATGGGAAGGGAGAGCAGAGGTAACTGGTGGTCACAGTCGTGAAGCAAGGACTCCTTGGGTGGCCAAGGCAGAGCCCTGGGGCCAGGGGCCCGCTCTCCTGAGCATCGCCTTCCTGGGCACCAGGGCCCGGACTGCTGGCACCTGTCCAGGTGAGCAGGACCATAGGGTGATGGGTCCCTGGAGGCCAGTGGCCTTGCCATAGTGACCGCTCATGGTGGACTCCTGCCCTGTGCTTGCAACGGCTCAGTTAAGCATGGCTTTTAAGAGAGAAGACAAAGCTCAAAGAAGAAGAAGCCGCTGGACGCCGGGCTGTGGCTGGAGCCCCAGAGCCAAGCTGGCCAGGGCCAGACGCTGGTCCACAAACCAGGGTCCTCCTCCGAGCAGGGCCATCATAACTGTCCCACAGCAGAGGTGGAAGGTCCAAGCAGGCAGCACCCAGCCCTGCAGACACTCAGTCTAGGACCTGCGAGGACCTGAGGGTGGTAGTTCCCACTGTGTCTCTGATTTGGCAGAACAAGGATGACATGGCCCGTAGGCTCTGGACCCTCCCCCTGAGTTCCTAGGGAGCACTTGGGGCTCCAGTCCATCAGCTCCCGGGCACAGCTCTGACCCTCAGCAGGCTCTGGCTCTCAGGTTTCTTGGCCACAGGAGGAGTTTGCTTTGCACTTCAAATAAGGACAACCTCCAAACATCCCAGTGAGCACTGCAGTTCCTGCGCCCCTGCTGTGTGGCTTCCAGCCTGCTGCCTGCTGCTCTGAGCCTCCATCTCCTCCTCCACCACCCGGCATCTGCAATGAGACCTCGTGCCACGCTCGGGGCACCCAGCCCGCTGCTCTGTGAACTATCAGTTCCTGCTTCCTTTGATGCTGGGGTCCCCATGCTGTGGCAGTCAGCCTGGCCTACTCTCGAGTCCCCTTGAGCAGGTCTTTCAGTGGAAGGTTGATGGCCCCGTGGACTTCTATCGGGATTGGGCCACACTCAAGCAGGGCTTCGGCAGTGAGCTGGGGGAGCACGCAGGCCCTGACCACCCAGGGTAGGCAGGCAGCGCTGGGCACGGGTGGCCATGGGCCTGGATGGAAGGGCTCTGCCCTTAGACCAGGGGCATCCAGAGCAGAAGTGCCCCAATCCCATGACCCCAGTGTCCAGTGTGGGCACAGGCAGGGCCTAACCATGACATCCCAGGACATGTGTCCCCTGTCAGGGTCTCCCAGAATGCAAGGATGAGGGAACACAAGGACACAGCTGGGCACTTGTGCATTGTGGGCTGCTGGCCTCTCAGAACCACGGATAAGAGGGTTCAGGGGTCCCGTGCCCAGTGCTAGTTCTCCTCCACTCCCTCCACTCCCTGCGCTGCCTCTCAGGAGAGGCTCAGGTCTGCGCTCTCCCCTGCCAACCCTCAGCCAGACCCTGAGCCAGGAGCAAGGGGACAGTGACAGCTTTGTCCCCCACACCTGCCTTCATTCTAGGAGCTGCAGAGCGGTCACCTGCCCAGTTGCCCCTTACCGTGTGCTAAGTGGCTCCCCATCAGGGTTGTGGGTCCCTTCCCAGGTCGAAGGCCCACTGCCGCCTCCTGACTGGTCAGCGGGGGCTTCACTTCCGTTCCAGGAAATCCTCCCCTGGTGCAGCTCCGCGGTGGTTGGCCCCGTTGGAGGGACGAGCAGTGACCACCGTGGGCTTCATTGGCATGTTCACGCAGACCCCACCTGCCCCAGGAGCACCATGGCCCCAAGGCCCCGGGGCCAGGCAGACTAGGGAGGTGAGGACAGGGGGCCAGGAGTTCCCAGGCCAGCCCTCACGCACGGGCTGCTGATGCATGGAGTTCTCTGCACCTTCAGCCTCTGCACCCGGAGCCCCGTGCCCTGGTGACCTCTGTGGGACGAGCCCAGCACCTGCACAGGCGCAGTGAGGCCCTGAGCTGGCACCCGCTGTGCGTCCTGTGCTGAGCCAGAGCAGCTGGGAGGGAGAGGGAGGGGGCCCTGGGCAGAGCCCCCCAGGAAGCCAGGTGGACCTGCACTCATGAGCACGTGGCCGGGGCTCACTGTGGAATGGAGGGATCCCAGGGCAGGACCAGGGAGCCCCACCCAGACGCTGGGCCACGTGGGTGTCTTCTCAGCCTCTTCAGACCCTGGCACCCAGGGACTCTCGACCCTGCCCTTCACCCTCCAGGCTTGGGGCCTGTCTTGCATCTGACTGTCCCTGCTCTAAATATGGCCCCACTTTTATGAGGACCCTGGTGACATCAGTGCCACCCAACTAAGCCAGGGCATCTCCCCACTCCCCACCATGAGATCCTTACTGGCACCTGGGTGTTGCTGCTGCGGGAGGCAGGCTCTGGCTCTGTCACTCAGCCAGCCACCCGCCATCTGCAGTGCTTTCTGTCTTTTCCTTCCCTTAACGGGGTCTTTTGAAGAACAGAAGGGTTTGATTTTTGATGCAATCTATTTGTCAGTATTTTGCTTTTGGAGATCATACTTTGGTACCCAATCCAAGAATCACCTTCCATTCCTCAGAGTTGGCTGCTGAGGTTCCGACTTGGACTGGTTGCATCTGTAGCTCTACCTGGGGCCAATTGGCATAATAACATCGTTGAGTCTTCGGACCCGTGGACTAGGGGTATCTCTCCATTGGTTCAGTTTTGTCCCAAAGTATTTTGTAGATATTTTGTGTAAGTCTGACACATCTGGATATTGGATTGATCCATAAGTATTTTATATTTTGATTCTTTGAAAGTGGTGTTCATGTTGATTTATGGTTGTTCACCGGTGGCATCTGAAGAACAATGGATCATTATGTTGAACTTGTATTCTGCAGCCTGCGAGACTCACGAGTTCTGGTGGCTCTCTGGTAGGTTCAGATTTTCTACATAGATGATCATGTAGATGATCATGGAGGAGCCCCAGGGCAGGAAGTGCCGGCTGCCTCAGAAACCAGGCGCCACCCAGGTCACCTGCAAGAAAGGAAGCCTCGCCAGCCACCCCTGCTCTGGCTGAAGGGGCAGAGACACGCATTGCCCAGCTAGTCCCCAGTTGAGTGCAGGCCCTGCTGGTGCTCTGACTGCTGCCTGTGGGGACCCTCCACAGAACGGCCACTCGACCCACAGAAGCCACGCCATCTGTTCACCCCCCAGGCTGCCCCGTGAGGTGATCTGTCCTACGACCACAGATGACCCAGGCTTTCATCCCTCGGTGCTGAGAGCTACGTCCGGTCTGGAGTGGAGTGAGATCACAGTGTTTCTCTGTGATTTTGAGGTGACCGTGCGGTTTTTCTTTCGGAGTCTGTATGATGAAGAATTGATTTTCAAGGGGTGAACAAACCTTCCGTTCCTGGCCGAGCCTCGCTCACTCATGATACGTTTTTTTTTTAATATATTGTCGGGTTTGATTTGCTCAAGTTTGGCCTGAAACAGTGGTGTTTGTGTTCATGGGGGATATTGCTGGATAGGTATTTTTTCTTGTAATGGTTTCTGTCTCCTTTTGGTGTCTGGGGAATGTCGAGAACAGTGGCAACTTCTTGATTTTCAGAGCGTGTGGAGGAGACTGCTATCGTTTCTTCCTTCAATGTTTGGTCGGCGTGGTCTGCGAAGGCCCCTGGGCCTGGTGTTTGCCTGTGGACTGCGTCGGTTCCATTGATCTGGTGTCCCCTCCACAGCAGACCGCATCATCTGGGTGAAGGTCCCCTGTAATACCAACAGCCTCAGCCATCATTTCAATTCACTTGGTAGATATGGGGCTGTTCGGCACGGCCCTTCTTGAGTAACTTCAGTAGTTCAAGGAAATTGTTGCTCAATTTATCTGCACAGGATCGTAGATAATGTCCCCAAGCTCCTGTTCGCCCGGTTTCTTGGAGGAAGCTGAGCCCCGGGCAGCGGCCTTTCTTGCTCACCGCGTCTCTCCCTCAGGACCCCCCAAGTACGGCGCCTGGTGCTGCCCACGGATTCTGCGGCTTGTGCTTCTGTTTCCATTTGGTTTTAAATTATGTTTTCTCCTTCCCTGTCTACACATTATTTAGAAGAATCTTATTTAGTATCCAAGTATTTGGGGGTGGTTTCTATAGATTTTCTGGAGATTTTATTTTTTAATCACTAATTAGCTCCACGTGGCTGGACATTCTCTGTCCAGCTGGGCTGTCTAGGCTGAGGTTTTGGTGGCTGGGTGCTGAGTGGCCGTCTCTGAGACACGGTGGCCCCCCAGGAGTATGGAAGCACTGCCCGCGCCCACAGAGCTCGGGGTGGTGTGTGCCACGTCCACTCCTGACGTCTGTGGCCCTGGCCAGACCCCCAGCACCTGGTGCTGTACCGGGTGGCAGGTGTGGAGCGGGAGTGCCTGCAGGGGACATGGGGCTGGCGTGACCCTGCCTCTCTGAGTCTCAGCTTCCTGGTCCATAAAAGGTGGCACAGGCAGCTCAGAGTCCCCACGATGCATGTTGCTGTGTGTGTTCTCTTTTGTGGGCAATTCCATGTTCAGCAAAGACTCTTTATCTCCCTTTGCTGTTCAAAATTAATCTACATTTAATTATTTCCGATGATTAAAGATGGCCCTGTAAGGCTGAATTCCACCTTCATTTTTTGAAGCTCAGAGATCTTACTACTCCATCTTGAAATCTACCAACTTGTAATGACACACGTAGGAACCAGGGAATGATTCAGTCCACTCTCAGCTTGGCTAACCGAACACCTCCAACCGCCGAACTACATTTACACACTTACAGGGTCTACTTTAATCCTCCTTTAGAACCCACCTTATGTTAACAGATCCTTCCGCACAGGAACCATTGGAAATACCATCATATAAATTCACATAATAAACTCCAGCGTTCCAATAAACTGCTCCAATAGTTTATGTAAACTCAGTACGATTTCCCATAAAATCACTCACCGAAATCAATCACCCGACTGGGCACTTCTGATCAGAGTGACCCTGCAGTAACTCCAATAGGTCAGATTCTTGATCATTATGAATACTTGCAGTTGCCCTTTTCCCAGATTTCTAAGCACTAAAATATTAATCTGATGTCTGGTGCTTCCAGACTTCACCCAAGTCCTCTGACAAAGAAAGCCAGACATCAAGAAGTTGGGCTTGTCGGTTCCCAAGGACCAGGAACTGTGGCCAGGCTGTTGCTGGGGTCTCACGGGCAGCTCTGAGGGTCTGGCTCCTCTGTCCGCGACCGCAGAGCTCAGAGGGGGTGACCTGAAGCTGCCTCCCAGAGCCTGTCTCCAGACCAGGCTCATCCTGGAGCATGTCTGGCCTGGCCCAGGCTCTGGACACGTCCAGTGTGCTCTTCACCCAACCCTGGGCACCAAGGGACTGGACTGGCACTGTTCCTGGGACCCCACACTTCCAAGGACATAGAAACCACATCTGATGGAGCTTGTGCTCCTCCGTGGCCTTGTGGCACTGGGGTCGTAGGGAAAGCCCTTCTGCTGATAATGCTAAGGAAGGAAGCCTGGGCATCCCGCAGTGGCTGCTGGTGGTGGCTTGGGAGACCCTGCCTGGTTTCTCTGTATCTGGGGGCTCTTGGTAGATAGGAGAGTGGGACACAGCCCTGCCACTCAATCCTGGAAGTGGGCTCAACCCTCCAAAGCCCAGAGCCATCCTGCAGGCAGGATGCCTGTCCCTGCACAAGAGGTCTGTGGCACCCTGAGGGTGCAAAGTGTCCACTCTCAGCGCCCCCCCCCCCCCAGATGAGAGTCTGCACTTACCCTGGACCTGGATTGCGTGTGCCCTGGGTCCTACCTCAGTCTCCCTTCCCTCCTGCTTGTGTGCCACTGTGGTTGGAAGCCCAGCTCCACCCACTGTCCCAGGAAATGCTGAGACCACACTCCAGATGTCCTCACCTCCCCGACCAGCAGCCTTCCTGGACCCCCTGTTGCAGTTCCCAGCCCAGACAGTGTCCCAGTTCTGTAGCTCTGGGGCTCCATGCACCTGGATGACTGTTCTGCCTCATATTTTATTCAGAGAGAGCCCAGAGGGTCCAAGTGGCTGCAAGCCTGCCCTTCAGTTTGTTAATCTGGGCTCACAAATCTGCCTCCTCCCCTGGGGGACCCTTAGATGGTCTGAGCTGCTCTAAGAACCCCTCCAGCATGCAGGGTGCTGCCTGTCAAGGATCTCTGTAGGGGAGAGTCCGTGGTCTGCTGAGTCCTGACGTCTGCTGTGCCTTGGGGTCCGTGAGCTGTCTGTTCCCGGAACGCTTGCTAGGCCTGCGTCCCAGAAGACCCACGGCAGAACCAAGAGATGGTTGTGGCCACTGGAGAGAGCCAGGGGCCTTTCCTCCCTCCGGGACCAGCAGGATGGGGCCAAGGTGAAGCACCTGGGGGATCTCTTACCTGGGATAGAAACCATGAGAGTATGAAGGTGACAATTGGCTAATGAGGGTGTGCAGCTGCAGTGGATTGGCCCCAATTTCAGCTCTGTCTCCTAGGCTCGGTCCCTTAGCACGCTGGCAGGGTGAAAAGCAGCCTGTGGCTGCTGACTGTACTGGGGGACATGTAGGTCACCATTCCCAGTCAACACTCTGCATGTTTGGGCAACAGAGGACTAAGTGGTCACACTGGGGCCACCATTAAGACAAGACCAGGGAGCCCAAAAGCACCATTCTCCCAGTTCTGTGTATTTCACTCTCCGTTTTGCGGTGACGAGGCCTCCAGATGCTAAGAAAAGTGCCTGTACTCTGGGCCTCAGAGGGCAACCTAGAGGCTCACCCCATCCTGGACTTTGACTGTAAAGTGCTAGTCTCAGGAGGGGGCGAGCTGCAGCTATGCTGATGAGCAGGAAGCCTCCAGAGAGGGCATAGAGAGAGAACATGGAGAGGGGACATGGAGAGGGGACATGGAGAGAGGACATGGAGAGAGGACATGGAGAGAGGACATGGAGAGAGGATATGGAGAGAGGACATGGAGAGGGGACATGGAGAGGGGACATGGAGAGGGCGCATGGAGAGGGCGCATGGAGAGAGGACAGGGAGAGAGGACATGTAGAGGGGACATGTAGAGGGGACACGGAGAGGGGACATGGAGAGAGGACATGGAGAGAGGACATGTAGAGGGGACACGGAGAGGGGACACGGAGAGAGGACACGGAGAGGGGACACGGAGAGAGGACATGGAGAGGGGACACGGAGAGGGGACACGGAGAGGGGACACGGAGAGGGGACACGGAGAGGGGACATGGAGAGGGGACATGGAGAGAGGACATGTAGAGGGGACACGGAGAGGGGACACGGAGAGAGGACACGGAGAGGGGACACGGAGAGGGGACACGGAGAGGGGACATGGAGAGGGGACATGGAGAGAGGACATGGAGAGGGGACATGGAGAGGGGACATGGAGAGGGGACACGGAGAGGGGACACGGAGAGGGGACACGGAGAGGGGACATGGAGAGAGGACATGGAGAGAGGACATGGAGAGAGGACATGGAGAGAGGGCCTGGAGAGAGGACATGGAGAGAGGACAGGGAGAGAGGACATGGAGAGGGGACATGGAGAGGGGACATGGAGAGAGGACATGTAGAGGGGACATGGAGAGGGGACATGGAGAGAGGGCCTGGAGAGAGGACATGGAGAGAGGACAGGGAGAGAGGACATGGAGAGAGGACATGGATAGGGGACATGGAGAGAGGACATGGAGAGAGGACATGGAGAGAGGACATGGAGAGGGGACATGGATAGGGGACATGGAGAGAGGACATGGAGAGGGGACATGGAGAGGGGACATGGAGAGGGGACATGGAGAGGGGACATGGAGAGAGGACATGGAGAGAGGACATGGAGAGAGGACTTGAAGAGTGGACATGGAGAGGAACATGGAGAGGGACATGGAGAGAGGGCCTGGAGAGAGGACATGGGAGAGAGCCTGGAGTGATATTGTTTTTGAATTTATTTAGTTGAGACGTGATCTAAGAATAATTTTTATAAATACATAGTTTAAGTCCTGTTGTAATGTAATATTCCTGTTGTAATGTAGTTATAAATATTCTTGTTTGGGGGATTTCCTGATTTTTTAAAGTTTTTTTTTTTTATAAAAGTATTTGGGAGGGAGAAGCATGTGCAATCAACAGAATGAAAAGACAAATTTTGCATTATACGTGGGTCTTCATGTGCACACAGCCCTGGGAAGGTAGAGCTGGTTGCTGGGCACCAATGATGCTCCATGGCCAGGCTGCTTTCCATTGTCTGGGTGGACACCTGGGAGCATCCCAGAGACCTGCTCCTCTATGTGCTTCCCGATGGCAAGGAGCCCTGTTGGCGAGGCCTGGCTTTGGCAGAAGCCACTGGTGTGAGCGAGGCTTCAGCCTCTGAATGAGCTCTGAACCAGGACCTCACAGCTAAGACCCCTGTATGGGAACGGCAGGATGACCTCCTTGGAAGCCCTCTGCAGCAGGAAGCTGGTGGACCAAACACAGGCAAGGCCATCCTCTGCCTCCAGGGTCCCTTTGTACAGATCCGTAGTGGGGGCGTGGGGAGCCGAGTGCTGGGGGTTAGTGAGCAGAGTGACAGTACTGTCCACCTGCCTTACCCTGCTGGCCCAATCATCCTCCCAGACCCCTGCCCCTCTGTCCTGAATGGGTGGTGCCTCAGAGCTCCCCAGAGACTGACCAACAGGACATCAAGAGAAGCATGAGTGGGAAGCAACTCCTGGTCACAGGCTAAGAAGTCCCTTGGTAGGTCACACGCTGTGAGAGACCCCAGGCAGGCAGCACAGGTGAGCCCAGCCCAAAGACCCCCGAACCAGGAACCCTACCGTGACCAGCCAGAACCTGAGTGCTGGAGGTTTGGGTGGAGGCCCTGGAGGCCAGGGCATATGGCTGCAGTGCTATGGCAGGAGATGGCATTGCCCCAGCCCCAGGAGACAGATGCACATGCCCTGTACTTATTCTCTCTGGACACCCAGCTGATGGGTTATTGCCACCCACATGGAGGGTCATCCTTTTGGTGGCCCGTGCGGGGAACACCTGAATCTTGGGGGTAAGTGAAATTGCTCACCCCTGAGGGAGAGCGAGAGAATGGGTGACCATTTCAAAAAACAATGTGTTCTTGTTTTGATTTGTTTTGTTTTTGTTTCAAGCTGCCTGTCCCTAGAACTTTCTCAGGCAAACTGGGAAAAATGGTTGGCTCAAGGTTTGAAGTTGTTCAGCCCTGAGGAAGAGAAAATTGATACAACGATTTTTTGTTCCGTTTTTGTTTCATTTTGCTTCCGTTTTGTTTTGAGTTATCTGTTTGAGTTGCGTTATCCTTGTAGCAGAAATATGGGGTCAGAAATTAGCAAAGAACAAACCAAAAGAATGTTAAGTAAATTGTTAGAGGAAGGAGGCACCCCAGTAAAACCAAAAAGAGTCAGGGCATATGTTGATACAATACAAAAATGTAGCCCATGGCTTTTTAAGGAGGAGTTGTTGAATATATCACAATGGGACCATCATGGTGAAGATTTAAGGGAGAGGGAAAAGAAAAACCCAGGTACTCTGCCAGTTGGCACATTACCATTGTGGATGATGATACAATTTTGTTTGCCTAGTCCAAACCTTTCAGTTCAGATTATGGTAGAAGACATGTTAGATCAGGAAAAAGAGGAGGCCTCTAAAGAGAGTCAGAAAGGGGAAGAAAGTTTAAAGCAAAAAAAGCTATCAGGGGAAAAGTTACAACAGGAGGCTGCTACTAACACCTCTCTATCACCAGAGGGCATAAGTGTCTGACCAACAGCGCCGCCTATGGGACCCTCAACCCCCATAGCTGATAGATGGGATCCTGAGACAGGACCTCAAAGATTAGCATGCCCTGTATTTGAGGCGGCAGGAGGGCAGTGAATTCACCATGTTTTAGATTTCAATACAGTGAAGCACCTAAAAGAGGCGGTAACAACCTATGGTCCTCAAGCACCCTTCACCATAAGCTTGGTCAAATCCATTACCAACTTGAACATGATGCCAGCAGATTGGACTAGTGTCTGTAAAGCTGTGCTAAATGGAAGACAATACCTGTTATGGAAGGTTGCCAATGAGGAATTTTGCATGGACATGGCTAGGCGAAATGCAGCAGCTCATTATCCTCAGATAAATCTAGATATGTTGTTAGGAAAAGGACCTTATGAAGGTCAGCTGCAACAAATTGCATATGATCCTGCTATATATTCACAGATTGCTGCAAATGCAGTTAGGGCATGGAAGACTTTACAAGGACATGGAGATTTACAAGGTCAATTATCTAAGGTAATACAAGGAGCTAATGAACCTTATGCTGAATTTGTAGATAGGCTTATTCAAACAGCTACCAGAGTTTTGGGGGATACAGAGCAAGCAATGCCATTAATTAAACAGCTAGCCTTTGAACAATCAAACAGATGGTGTAAGGAGGCCATTAGACCATGGAAACATGGAGATTTAAACACATATATCAAATTATGTAGAGACAATAATGAGCAAGGGCAAGTCCTGGCAGCTGCAGTACAACAGGCTTTAGATGCCAGGCCAAAAACATGCTACAATTGTGAACAAACAGGACATTTTAAAAGGAGTTGCCCCATAGGAGGAGGGTTTAACAAAGCTGGGTATCAAAGGACTAGAATACCAGGTATTTGCCCACGATGACATTGGGCTAATGAATGCCGTTCTCAAACCACCACATAGGGTACTCCATTATCAAAAAACGGACAAGGACCAGGTGTTTACCCACGATATCGTGGAGAAAAGCATCAGGCTCCATTGCCAAAAAACGGACTGGGGGGCCCAATGCTCCGTGGCCCACAACCACAAATATACGGGGCATTGGAGGAACCCAGCAACACCATCAGGGTAGTGCCCAGGACACATTATCCATCAGATCTCTCATCAGACAAACCAGAGGGAGCGCAGGGTTTGACATCTGCGCCTCCGCCAGAGCAGTACTAACTCCAGAGATAGGAGTTCAAATCATTCCCACGGGGGTAAAAGGACCTCTTCCCCAAGGAACAGTAGGCTTATTATTGGGACACAGTTCTTCTACACTAAAAGGACTTATAAGTCCTGGGGTAATTGATCCTGATTATGGAGGTGAAATAAAAATTATAGCTAGTTCTCCAAGAGGTATATCAGTAATTTCACCAGAAGATAAAATAACACAGTTATTAATAATACCCAGCCTGCATGATAAATTTTCCAGTCGTACTGTAGAAAGAGGTTCCAGGGGATTAGGCTCCACAGGTGTAGATTGGACTATGCTGTCTTTAAATTTAGATTCTCACCCAATGCTAAAACTAAATATTCAAGGACATGAATTTAATGGACTACTGGATACAGGTGCAGACCTTAGCATCATATCTCATCAAGAATGGCCAAAACATTGAGGCCATTGAGTGAGGCCACTCAAACGCTTCGAGGCCTAGGAGTGGCGACTAATCCCCATAGAAGTGCAATGGTATTAGATTGGAAGGATCCTGAAGGATGTGAAGGAACTATACAGCCATATGTATTGGATCATCTTCCTATAAATTTATGGGGACGAGATGTCCTAGATCAATTAGGTTTGACATTAACAAATAACATCAATCCAAATGCACCCACTACTAGGGCTAGACAAGGTTTTAGGAAAGAAAAAATATTAGGAGAACAAGAACAAGGTATAGCAGCACCAATTCAAATAGATCAAGGAAGAGATAGACATGGATTGGGTTTTCAGAAGGGGTCACTGAGATAATCAAAATTACTTGGAAATCAGAAAGACAAGTATGGGTTCCTCAGTGGCCCCTGACTAAAGAAAAGATACAAGCAGCCCATGACCTGGTCAAACAATAATTAGCGGAGGGACATATACAACCTTCCGTATCTCCCCATAATACTCCCATTTTTGTCATTAAAAAGAAATCTGGTAAATGGAGATTATTGCAAGATTTAAGAGCCATTAATAATGAGATGGTTATTATGGGACCTGCTCAATCGGGGATTCCCCAATTGTCTGCTTTGCCAAAAACCTGGTATGTTTTAGCTATAGATATTAAAGATTGTTTTTTTTTTCAATTCCAATTCATCCTGAGGATAGTCCACGTTTTGCATTTACTATCCCTGCACTGAATCATGAAGGTCCTGATCAGAGATATGAATGGAAAGTACTCCCCCAAGGGATGGCTAACAGCCCAACTATGTGTCAAATTTATGTTAACAAAGCAATCCAGCCACTTTGAAATCAAAATCCTGAACTACAAATATTTCACTATATGGATGATGTATTATTAGCACATAAAGATAAAAACACATTGCTAGAATGTTATGCCACACTTACAAATTTATTAAAAAATTATAATCTAGAGATAGCAATAGATAAAGTACAATTAAATCTTCCAATTAATTATTTAGGAGTTCTATTATCCTCAACCATGGTCTGTCCACCAAAAATTCAAATACGAGTACATCAACTCAAATCACTTAACGACTTTCAAAAGTTATTAGGAGACATAATTGTATAAGGCCTTATCTAGGCATACCAACAGGAGAGTTGGGACCTTTATTTGATATCCTAAAAGGTCCATCAGATCCAAATTCACCCCGCATGCTAACTCCTGAAGAAAGAAAGGCATTAAAAATTATTGAAACATGTATGGATAATATGCATTTTGATAGAATTGATATAAGTTTGCCTTTATTATTTATTGTACTACCAACAAAAAATATTCCTACAGGAGTATTTTGGCAAGAAGGTCCATTATTATGGATACATTTATCTTATTCTCCTAACACTATTCTTACTAGGTATCCTGAGGCTATAGGACAATTAATACTCGAAGGAATAAAAGCAGCAAAGGGAGTGTTGGGAATTTCTCCCAATAAAATTATTACTCTATATACTATGAATCAATGAGTTAGCTAATGAGTTAAATACTTGGGCAATAATCATGTGTAAATCTAATGTTTCATTTGATAACCACTTACCATCTAATCCTTTGTTGTCTTTTTGGTCTTCGCATCCTGTAGTTTTTCCAAAAATGACAAGAAAAACCCCTATCATGAATGCTCCAAATATATTCACTGATGGGTCAAATAATGGTACAGCAGCAGTAGTTACCCCTGATCAAACTTTTACATTTTTAGTACCCAAACAATCAGCTCAAAAGGTAGAGCTTAATGCAGTATTACAAGCTTTTGTGATGTTTAAAGATTCTGTATTTAATTTATTTTCCGATAGTCAGTATATAGTTAACGCTATAGTATCCCTTGAAGATGATGGTAGGATTTCCCCTTCCTCTACTGTTTTCTCTTTGCTTTCCACTATACAAAGTCTAATCTGGGACAGAAAAGATCCATTCTTTATAGGACATATCAGGGCACATACAGGATTGCCTGGAGCCCTTCTTTATAGGACATATCAGGGCACATACAGGATTGCCTGGAGCCCTTAGTTTGGGCAATGATTTAGCAGATAAATCTACACATGACATACATATTTTCTCCACAATAGAAGAAGCTATAAATTTTCATAAAAGGTTCCATGTCAATGCTAATACTTTACAAAAGCGTTTTAAAATAACTAAGGAACAAGCCAGACATATAATAAAACAATGTCAAAATTGTGTGACCTTTTTACCACAAGTTAATCTTGGAGTCAATCCTAGAGGACTGACCTTTTTACCACAAGTTAATCTTGGAGTCAATCCTAGAGGACTGATACCTAACCATATTTGGCAGATGGACGTCACACACCTGCCAGAATTTGGAAAATTAAAATATTTGCATGTTACAGTTGATACTTCTTCCGGATTTTTGATGGGCTCCCTTCATGCCGGAGAGAAAATTAAAGATATTATAGCTCGTTGCTTACAAAATTTTGCCACTGTGGGCGTTCTAAAACAGATAATGGTCCTGGCTATACTTCTACCTCTTTGAAACAATTTTGCTCATCATTTGGCATTACTCATATAACAGGAATCCCATACAATCCACAGGGACAAGGCATAGTTGAAAAAGCTCATCAAACTATTAAAATGTACTTATTAAAGCACAAAGAGGGAATTGGAAAGGGGTATATATCCCCCAAAGATAAACTTAAAATAACCCTTTTTACTCTAAACTTTTTAAATTTGGATTCATCAGGGCTTAGTGCTACAGAAAGGCATGTGTGTCCAAAAAATGTACATAAGCCTAAGGTACTTTGGAAGGATATTCTAACAGGACAATGGAAAGGTCCTGACCCAGTAATTGTCTGGAGTCGGGGTTCTGTTTGTGTGTTTCCATAGGGAGAACAGCAGCCGATTTGGATTCCAGAGAGACTAACCAAAGCGATTTCTACAGACCAAAAAGAAGATGATTTGACTCAAATCCATAACAGCTGATATCCAGAGCTCCAGCTTGGCTATTCTTACATCTGAAACAGTGGTTCTCCCACACCTGGAGGCTAATGAATAACGAACACCATTAAAGCCTATTTCAAATATAAAAAACCTTGGGGCTTGCTTGTGGGAATACCTTCAGACCCATTATGCAAGTTACAGGAAAAAGGATGGGATATCCAAAAAAAGAGTCAAACCCAGGTGGTAACCAGGATGTCTTTTTTCAATATCTATTTTATTATTGTCCTTTCCCACATCATAAAGTTCTATTTTATTTTTTGAGCTCATACAGACCTAGGTTAATGTTTTTCTGATCAGTTTTATTTTTTGACTGTGGAGTTTTTAAACATTGCAATGGAGATTTCACCTGTGAAAAGCTACAAGGCCTTTACTATTGTCTTATGTGTTGTACGTTTGTGTGCACACTTGTGTTTTGTGTTGTATGTCTGTATGTGCGTATGTCCATATATCATATATGAGGAGCACTCATGAAAAAATGGATCTGAATTTTTTTTACTCACATGATTTGAATGGTTTGGTTTGAATTTGGTAAACAGCTGTTGAGGATTGTTTTAATATGTGAACAAATAGGGAGGTTGGCAGATCTGTTTGTTTACTTTCACCTTTCCTTTTCATTATATTTAATAATTCTGTTCAGGATAATGTAAATTGTTCAGAAAATTGTTTTCTTAGTACCTGTTGGAATGTTACATAATTTTTTTTTAGCCATCATTGCCAGAATTTCTATCTTCATCCCAGTGCCGGTGAAGACAAAGATAAAACCAAACTACAGCTTCTTTGATAGTTATCACAACAAACTGTATAAACTGATGCATCAATGAATAATGTAACTCAACAAGTAATGCTCAATCAAGGAGTCGGTTTACTTTGGGAGGAGATGGACATATTGATAGATTCCTCTGCTTTGAACTGCTTGCAGAACTTGCCTGGACTATGTATCACTTGTATGCATTGTAAACTGTCTGTTGGTGCAGCGAATTGTGGTAATGCTGGAGTATCTTTGCTGATGGTGTCACCGGTGGTACAATTTTTCAAAGGAGCCGTCAATTGGCTTAGTGTGGTGGCATTTCTGTATCCTCCTCCCTTCTGCTAGTGATAGTCTGGAATTTGGGGGCCAGCAGAGGTGAGGCAGAGAACCTCACCCCCCCACTGGCACCAGGGCCAAATTTGGGGGCCAACAGAGGTGAGCAAATAACCTCACCCCCCCCCACTGGTGCATAGGCCTATCCACAAGTATGGCTGTATGCTGGACCGGTAGTCAGTGACGGGTAAGATCCAATTGCAGTGGTACCAACCTAAGACAGGAGGCTGACGCCTTGAGGTCAGCTCATCCGATGACGGGTAAAGGCCATATGTAGTGTTGGACAGCCTGACAGGCACGGTCCCTAAGCCACACGTTTGGTGCTTGATTGAACGGGGGGGGGGGGGGGGGGGGGGGGGGAGATGCTGGGAGCCGTGGCCGAGTGGGAGTGACGCATGGTATTTTTGGTTGGGGGCTGATGCCAGCGGGCCATTGGGATGGTGATGATTGTGTTGAAATGTGTGTTCGGTTGGATGTTGGACCCCTGCTGTCCGCCTCGGCCTGCTGCTTTAGAGCTCTCGTGGGGACTCCCGGAGAGTTCCCATTGGTTGGGGGGTGCGGTAGGAGGGAATTCCGGAGGAGGGATTTCCTGTTGGTGTGTTGTGTCCCCGGAGAAGGCCGCGTGCATGGCGTTCGCGGGAGTTCTGGAAATGGAGTTTGTTCCTGCTGGAGTGGCTCGTGGTTTTGTGCCCAGCCGGACTGCGGCAATCCTGCCACTCAGGACTCCCACGATGATTTCTGGGAACACCCACAGGATGCCCAGGAGAGCACCACACCATCTGCAGGTGCCTGAAGTTGGGTGTCACAGTGGGTCAACTGAGAGGAGCCTCAGTGGCCCCAGTCACTGGCCGCAGAGAAGAAAACCCCAAACCTGGGTCCCCATCCTCGAGGTCAGGGAAGGCACACTGACTGGGTGTTACTGGCTCTTTCCCATTAAAAACGGCACAAGTTAGTTAGAAGGAAAGATGCGGATGCACCACGTCTCACTGGTTCCTGGAGCATCTGTGGTGCGAAGTCCCCCCCGGGGGCCCAGGAGCTCCTGCGCTCCCGTGGCATCAGGGAGGCCTCCGGAGCGGGACTCTAGGGGGGCACAGCTCGGGGCACAGCTGGGGACCTGTTTCTCCCAGGCTCAGCAGGGTTTCTCTGAATGCTGGGGAGGCACATTCCCTAGTTACATCCTCCCTGCCCTCGGGCCAGCGGGCCTCCAGACAGTGGCTCAGAGGGCAAGGCCACCTTCCAGCAGGCTCTCAGATGGCATCTGTGGGGAAGGACAGGACTCTCCAGGCCTGCTCTCTTCACGCTAGGAGAGCTGGCAACGTTGCCTTCTGTGCAAGGTGTCCTTGCTGCGGCTGTGAGGCAGAGAGGGCGCCGTGCGTTCTTGTCAACCTCTGTCCTCCTGTGGACGTGGGACAGTCACAGTTCTGAATGCCTTGTGGTTAGATGGGGCCGCACACTGGAGAGTCGATGAGGGAGGCCCACAGAGGCCAGGCCAGGGGTCTTCCAGGACTGGCCCAGAACCTCCCGCACCACGTCGGGGAGAACGCTGGCCCCTGCCAAGCGGCACTGCAGTGTGGGGTGGGGTCTATGGTTTTAGCAGCTGGCAGCCCTCAGGCCAACTCCTGCCGGTACCACAGGAGCCACCCTGGTGGCCTGGCCTGGCGGCCCCATGGCAGGTTGGAGGGCAGAGGTTCGAGTCTGATACAAGCGTTGCCTCTGACCCCACGTAGGTGGTGGCTGGAACGTCCACGTGGCTCAAGGGGAGAGCTTGGAAAGCAATTTGAAAGTGTGTGCTTATTTTTCTGGGTCCTCTGACGAGATGTTACAAGGAGAAGGAGAGCCCCGCGGTTTCCAGGGAGAGCAAGGACAAAGGGATTAAAGAGTCGGGGAGGCTGACCGGTGGCCGTGGAGAAGGCCCGACATCTAGACGCCCCCGCTGCGCAGAGCGGCCTGCGGGCGCCTCGAGGCGCGTCATTTATTTTTCTTTAAGTGTCTCAGCCTGTAGTAAAAATCCCTCCTGCCAGACCAGGGAAGTCGCCTGAGCTGACAGGCAGACGGGGTCCGTGAACTAGTGGGGACCTCAGGAAGACAGGCGGGGGAGCCGCGTGGCAGGAGGAGCCTGGTGCCTGCCCCTGCTCACTGTGACCTGGACCTGGGCGGGGATGAGCTGAGGTGGCCTCCGGCCCTGGCTGTGGAGGTGGCTTGCGAAGGGCGGCTGTCTTCAGGGAGAGGCCGCTCAGGCGAGGGCAGAGCTGGGAGCTTCCCACACCCTCTGGGCTCCCGGCCAGCGAGGCCTCCCACCCTGTTCTTTAGCTGCACTTGAGCTTCTCTGGTTGTCATTGTCACCATGACTAGGCAGCCTGAGGCATATGGGTGGGGGGCGGCTCAGAGCCATTCCTGGAGCTTGCCCGAGGCTGGCGCCCCACCCCCACCACAGGATGTGGTGGAAGTCCAGGCAGGAAGCCAGCAGGACCAGGAACCATCCGAAATGCCTTCTGTCCCAAGGTGGCACCCAGGGCCCCAGAGTGCTGGGTCTCCAGTGGCGAGAAGGTGCTCTATGAAGAAATCGGGGTTGAAATGCAGGTCACCAAATCCCAGCGCTCGGCTCCATCCCCCGCAGACCCAGACTCCGTGTCCCTTCAGCTGCGTTTGGAGACCTGCAGGCCTAGCCCACTCACTGCCACCTTAAGATGCCACAGGATGGTGTGGCCAGGGCAGCTGATCCCAGCCCTGCAGACCTTCCTCTTCCCAGGGCAGCTGTGCCCTCATGAGAGCTGACCTTGACCTTGGGAGTGCTCTGTCACTCGAGTTTCCTGGGCTTGCAGCCAGGACACAGGAGTCAAGGACAGAGCCACATTAGCAGGCGCAGCCCTCACTGCCCGTCCTATGTCTGGGCACTTGGCCCTGGGCCAGGCGCCATCCTCCCATCACTAAGTGGGCAGAACAGAGAAGCCGTGGGCCTGCACACAGGGGGCCTGCCTCTGTTGACCCTGTGGCCCAGCCTCTTCTGGGGGCTGTGCCCGTGGGGCTCTAAGGAAGCTCTTTACCCTGACTCCCTCGACCCTCTGTTCCCAGCACGGCCTTCTGCTCTACCAGGAGCTGTGCTGTGGCGGCTGGGGGTTGGGCTCATCGCTGGACCACTGGCACCCTGCGGGCCACACAGCTCCCTGGATTGGGCACACGTGTGACTCCAAATTTGAGTGCCCATCAGAGCCACCTGGGGAGACCAAAAATACTGTCATGGGCCCTCCTGGGTCCTGGGAGACCCAACTTTCAGGGGAAATAGCTGGAATCTGATGTTTTAGAAAACTTTCTGGGGATTCCGATGGTGACCATGGTGAGAACCACTGTCAGCATGTCCAGCAGGCAGAGTAATGGCCAGGCCTTCTCCCACCCCCCAGCCACGTGTCCAGGGCCCCTGCTATTCCTCAGAGTCCAGGGAGGAAGATGCACCATGAGAAAGCTCACGTAGGAACAGGTGGCAGTGTTTGTCACCCGACCCTCTGCGGAGCAGACCTTCTGGGAATCGGTGTTTAGAAGTGTAAGAATCTAGTCTAGAAATGCAATGAACCCAACGTCTCTCAGATTCCAAAGCAGGCTATAAAAGCACCAAGATTTACAAGTCCAATCATAAGACTAAGTCAATTAGTTAGCTCCATATTTCAGTCGGACTTATGAGACCTTTTTCATGATAGGCCAAATTCCTTATGCATTATAAGATTATGAAATACCAAGCCCATCTAGACTCCTAAATATAAAAGCTGTGATTCTGTGGCCTTAATGGGATGTTGCTGTCCCTGGGGATATGGGGACCTCTCCCTGCAGTCACTGACTCAGGGACACTGGATGCCAGGGAAAGACGTCGGTGTCACTCCTATCCCTGGATCTGATCATCTCTGTTTCTTTAAAAATGATTCAGACCATTTTAAAAGATGTCCCCGGCAGCTCCTGTGCTGAGGGCTTGGTCGGGGCTGGCTGGATCGGAGGGCTCTGACCCTGGACTCGTCCTGTGTGCAGTCATCCCCGGGGGCTGGAGGGCCTGCTGCAGGTGGCAGCTTGGGGGAAGCAGATCACTTCCTGCTGGGCCGTCCTCTCCCCAGCCCCTGGCTCTCTGCTCCCTGGCTGCCGTGAGCTGGGCAGCTCCCTCCGCTGTGCCCTTCTGCTGAGATGTCTCTGCCCTGGACCAGCCGACCCAGGCCTGACCTCTGAACCCTGAGCCAGGGGAAGCCGCCTCCTCTCGGGAGTTGGGGCTGCAGCCGGGAAAGCCGAGTCACACGGGGTGTCGAGGGGTGCAGCTGCCTCCTTGCGTTGCGTGGAGAAGGTCGAAGGGGTCCCCACAGGCCTTACCCAGTGTCCTCCTGAGTGGCCTTGGGGTTGCTCCAGCTCAGGGCTCCTGTGTGCGCACTCAGTGACACTTCCAGGCCACAGAGGGGATCCGTCTGGGAGCGACGGTGTGTGTCTGCTGCCCTTAACTGCATACCCCGATATTTCCTGACTTAGTGCCTCCACCGTGATGCGACCAGCAGTATAAAGTCCCCGAGTCCCTACACTGGGCACTGAGGGTCTTTCTCACTCAGGGGCTGCGGAGGGAGGAGCAGCACTTGTTTTGGTTATGAGCTGCGTCTACCCAGTAAGTAATCAGGAGGAGGACCTTTTATAGGAATGTTGGCCGCCGGCTTCAGCACAGCTTCTGTTCAGACCTCCTCCCGTCCTGTGCAGGGTGCTGGGGACCCAGGGCCTCCAACGAGGCCTTGCTCTGCCATGGAGGAGCACCCCGCCCTGCTAGGCATGTTTTACTGAGCTTCCAGATATACCTCTGTCTCTCCCCGAGGAGCCAGCCCTCTCCACCCACCCACCATAAGTAGCTCGGCAAGACCTTGGTGGGCTCCTGACCTACAGAACCTCAGGTCACCAGATGCCGCTGTTTTAAGGCACTAACTGCGTGGTGACCCGTGGAAGCTGGGCTGAGAGTCTAGACACAGGCCTGTTGCAGAGGTCCCGTTCCCCGGGCCCTTCCTTTCCTCTCTGAACGTCATTGGTAAGCAGAGTCCTGGACTTGACATGGCCACCCTCCTTCCCCAGCCTTCGCCCTTCCTCAGTCCTACAGAGAAATTTCTCCCTGGCTGAGACAGGGAGACCCCACCCACCATCTCCCAGGACGTCTGCTCAGCTCAACTGAGTTAGGCCCATGGTCCCAGGAGGAGCTGGGCACTGGGCAGGGCAGGCCAGCTCTGGAGATGGCTCCGTCAGCTCCCGGGGGCTGCCATTATCGGACGCAGACGCTGGGGTCCCTTGGCCCAATGACAATGGAAGGCTCCCACTAAGTCCCGCTCCTTTTATGAGAGCTTCCAAGTTCCAAAGTGTCCTTAAAGGTGAGTGAGGGGCCATGAGTCAAGAGGGGGCTCAGGAGGGAGAGATGGGGTCACCCCACCAGGGGACAGAGCTTGGCACTGGAGGTGGCAAGCCGGGAATATGCTCTTAAGCTTTGGGACCAGGGAGGTCGTCTGCTAAAAGGGCTTCCTGACCGCTCCTGACCTACCGAGCTCCTAGAGCCCCGTTCCAGGGCCCAGATGTGGGAAGGGCTGGAAGCCCTGCCACTCGAGAACCAGGAGTCGGCTCTGCGGCCTTCTGGGCACAAAAGCCTCCTCAGAGTGGTTCGTCTAGTGAGGTCGTGGTGTGGGCTCAAGGGCCAGGCCAAGGGCTCCGCAGGCCGTGGGGAGAGGGGAGGCGGGAGGCCGTGTGGCCCTGTAGCTGGGACCAGCTGAAGGTTTGTGACTTCGACGCAGACACTGGGGTCCCTTGGCCCAGTGACAATGGAAGTGAAACCTAGTCAGGCAGGGAAGTGGACACGCAGGCAGGACTTCTGCGGGGACGCCCCTTAGGAAGGGAGACTCCGTTCAGGCGGGTGTCAGGGTGGCTCTCTGGTGAGCGAAGGGGCTGCTTTATTGGTCACGTGTAGGGGCGGGCAGGCTGGTTGGTCAGGGGCACCCAGTGGAGCCCCGGGCTAAAGGGGAGTCCGCAGCTGTTCTCAGGGTGCAACAGCACCCGACCTCAGCGGGGCAGAGCCCACTCTGGCTGGGGGCTCAGCCAGGCCCCTGGGTCTGCTGTCTGCCTGTGAGCCAAGGGCCTGTGTGGGCTTGCCCTCGCCCCTGTGTCCTGGTCTCACTGTCCCCACCTGCACAGGTGGGAGAGGCCTGTGGGAACTAGGTGGGCCGCACCTTCATCTCCGACATCTGGTAGCTGTAATTGTACCCCTTCCCCGTCTTCCAGTTGACGCCGTTGGCAAAGGTCTCGTGGTGACCCTTGAGGTAGAGGCCATTTAGGTTGGACAGGTGGCATTGAGAGTGCCACCAGGCTCCACGATACTTCTCCGCACAGTTGAAAGGGCTGATGTCATTGTCCTGGTCCTTGGTGGAGAAGAACCTGTTGTTGTGATATGTCAGAGAATCACCTGCGCGGGGAAAACGTGGGTTCTGTGGTGCTGGAAGCCGCCCTAGGTCCTCCCCGGCCCTGCCTCCTGCTCCCAGCCTGACCCTCACCTGAGCACACATGCTGAGGCCCAGGAGGATGCCCAGCCTGCCCAGGCTTGGGGAGGAGGAAACCACAGGTAGGTCCCCCGTCCCTGCAGTCTCGGCCTCCCTCCTGCATCCGCTGCCTGCTCCCCGCAGGGCTGCCCAGGAGCATCAGAGCTGTCCCCCTCCTGTGCCTCTCCCATGGACTTCTCCCCCACCTGCCTGGTGGTCCCCAGGGAGGCACAGCACAGCCCCCACATGGACCCACCCTGCTCCATGCTGGGCGGTGGCACCTCTGGCTCCTACCGGGGGCACTTCACCCACTAAGCCTTACCCCCTGCAGAAGGCAGTCTGCTCCCTGCCCACGGCCCTCCCGGGGGTCTCAGCTGACAGTGAGCCTGCGGAGCAGCCACGGACCCAGGCCATCCAGCACTGGGTCCTGTGCAGCCAAGTTGGCTTCATGCACAGCCATCTCCAGAGGCCGCAGGGGACTCCATGCACTGGGAACCCTCCAAACAGGTGCTCTGTGGGACATGCCACCCAGAGTCCTGTGGCCAGAGTCCCTTTGGAAAGGATGTCCCAGGGACATGTTTGGGAAGCAGGGATCCCAGGACCTATGGGAAATGACTGTTCTCTTCTGGGGTTCACCCGTGACAATGGGCAGTCACTCAGGCCCCCTCCCCATGGAGTGGACATGGCCCTGGAGTGTCAGCTGACTGCATCCTAGGCCCCACACTCCATAAGGACATGGGTCTGGCATCTGCTTTTGCAGGTGGGAAAACCAGGTTGAGTGGTGGCCCTCAGCTGAGTCCCCAGGGTAGACAGAGCCGGGTCCTCCCCACTCCCACTCCACTCTCAGCCTCAGCCCAGGCCCCAGGCGGACGCTCACCAGCACTGCCTCCAACAAAGGCTCCTAGGGTGAGCTTGTACTTCTCTGCCTCCCCCGCCACCCTGAACGAGCTGTACTTGGCAAAGTCACGGTTGCCCTCAAAGTCCACCAGGTCCACCCGGAGCTCGCTGGTTCCTGTGGGGATGGTCTGGTCTTAGCCCTCGAAATCTTTATGCCACCAGTCGCGAGAGGTCCCTATGTGGGGCAATGAGTGGCCAACGTCTGGACTGGGCAGTCAGAGGAAGCTGTCTTGGGCATGTCTGAGGACCCGGGGCCATGGGGGACCTGGAGTGGCCCCTGGCTCCTAAGCAGCCTCCCACCCCCACGGGTCGTGCTGAAAGGCCACGTGGGCCCTGCCCTGGGAGGGCACCGGGGCTGTGTGGGCAGGGGCTCTTGCAAGGACCTGGGGCACTTGTGTGGACACTTCCCCATGACCACGGGGCAGAGGGCAGGAGAAAGGGGCCTGGCTTCTTTCATTTGGCCACAGGGCAGTCAGGATGTGGATCAGAGCGGGTGGGAGAGCTGTGCTGCTTGGGGGCTGTCGGGCCACTGTCCTGGAGGCCACTGTCCCACAGGACAGACAGCAGGGGACACAAAGCCTGTCCCCAACCTCACTGTCCTTGTACCCCTTGATCTGGGGTTCTCAGATGCCAGTGGCCCACAATGGACAAGTGCCACCTGTGTCTTGTGTTCTGGGAGACCCCAACAGGGGGCACATGGCCTGGAATGTCACAGCTGAGCCCTGCCTGTGACCACACTGGACACCTGGGGTCATGGGGCTCCGGGCTTCTGCCCTGGAAGCCCTGGTCTGAGGGCGGGTCCTTTCTGTCCAGCCCATGGCCACCCTCGCCCAGCGCTGCCTGCCTACCCTGGGCGGTCAGGACCTGGATGTTGTCATTGCCCAGCCAGAACTCCCCCAGCTGACTGCCGAAGCCCTGCTTGTACGCGGCCCAATCCCGATAGAAGTCCACAGAGCCGTCGAGCCTCCTCTGGAAGACCTGGAGAGCAGCAGGGGACTCGAGGGGAGGCCAGGCTGACTGCCACAGCGCAGGGACCCCGGCCTCAAATGGGAGCAGGGACTGATAGTTCTCAGAGCAGCAGGCTGGAGCCCCGGGCATGCCGCGAGGTCTCATTGCAGATAACCCATGATGGAGGAAATGGAGGCTCAGAGAGGGTAGGCAGCAAGCTCAAAGTCACACAGCAGGAGGGTAGTGGGCTTCCTTGGGATCTCCCCCTATCGCCTGGGCTTTTACCCACAGGGGTCACCTCCCCGTCACTTCTCAGTCTCTGTTTCCAGTGAAGGAAGGGGCCGGAAGGCACCCAGGGAAATGGAATCCCACAGGCTCTGTTCTCCCACCAGCTGCAGAGCCTGGCCTCTGAGATTCTTAGGCCACTGCCTCTGCCTGAGGACCCCAGCGGCAGACTCACAGTCCATCCCCCACCGTCAGTGTGCATGTCACACAGCACAGTCAGGGGCTGGCAGCTGGACAGGTAGATGGTGTACCAGCCGCTCAGAAAGTGGCCTTGAGTGAGCAGCTCCTTACAGGTCCGAGGTCCTGGGAAGAGAACCAGGGGATCAAGTGGGATGGGGCCTGGGCGGGTGGGGGTGGGGTCCAGGAGGGGAGGCAGGGACGGCAGGCGTCCGCAAGGGCAGAGGAAGACTCCTATGCCAGGGACAGAGAAGCTCCCCAGGTCGCCCAGCTGTGCTGGCCTGGCCAGCCTCCTGACTGCCCCCTCCAGGACCACCCAGCCTCCTCCCCGAGCCTCCTGGCCCCTGGGGTACATCGCAAGGTCTTCCCGAGGTTGCCGTGGAGCGAGTCGTCCAGCCACAGCTGCCATGCGCTCGGGTAATTAAGGGAGTGAAGTGTCCGCTCTGTCCTGGGACTGTGGCTGTGTGTCTGCAGCTGGCCGGGGGCTGCTGGGCTCAGGCACAGGGCGGGTGGTGTGGTCACCTGTGGCACATGACTGAGGGTGCCCAGCGACTCCTGTTTGGGGAGAGGGACACTGGCCATCGGTGTGAAGCCACCGTCCCTGTCCCCTTCAGCTCCAATTGCTCCAGGAACACAGCAGAGTCTTTTCAGGACCAGCCAATCCAGCCCTGGCCAGTGGTCACTAGATCTGGCTTCTGTGGAGCAGGTGGCCCCACTGCTGCTTTCCTCGGTGGCCTGGTGACAAGCACCCTCCCTCTTCAGCCATTTCTTTGGGCCCCCATCAAAGAGCAGGGTGAGCTGGGTCCAGCCCGGTCCATCCCGTCTGCCTACACTGCACCGACTGTCCTGTCCTCGGGAGGGACGGCCGGCTGGGCTGGTGTCCCCGGCATTGGGACTCGGCTCTGTGTCCTCATCTTGCAGTATTTAGTTGTAGACAGAGCACATGACTATGTCTTAGAGTTTAGTAATTTTGCTTTTCCTGATTTTATAATTTTTTTTAAAAAGTAAGTGAGCATAAACAGGACAAGAGTTAAAAGCACTCAAACGTTCAAGTTCACACAATAGCACCATCTTCATCTTGCCAATCGCTTAGGCTGACTGTGGCAGACCCCGGGTGCCGGCAGCGGGCACTGGGAGGACCAACCGTGTCTGGGCCCCTGCCACCCTTCTGCTCCTTGATTGGACAAGGGGAATGTGGGTGGAGGCCCTCACCCACCCCCGGGGAGGCCATGGGGCAGCTGAGGCCCGGGAGCCCTGCCTTTTCCTGCCCTGGACAGAACCCGTGGGCACCCGGGGCTGAGGCTCACCTCTCTCTCCTGGCATCCCCTTCTCCCCGCGGTCTCCTGGAGACAGGCAGAGCATGAGATGCCGATGCTGGGAGCCCCCAGGCCCACGGAGGGGGGAGTAGCTGCCTGGGCACCGCGCAAGGGCAGGCGATGCTTGGGGAGGTTGGTGGAGGGCAGCGGCCAGCTGGGCAAATCCAGCCTCTGGCCCGGGGCAGCTCCCAGTCGTGGTCCTGCAGGGACTGCGGGGCTAAGGTGCTGGTGGGGCAGGCGGGCCCTCATCTTGCCTCTACCCCACCCCATCTTCCAGGCAGACGGAGGTCCTCTCAGCCCCACTCAGCTTGATCACCCTGTCACCTTTGGGTCCAGGTGGTCCTGCTTTCCCAGGGGCTCCGGAGGTGCCTCGCTCTCCTGCAGATTCCAAACACACCAGGGAAAGAAATGCCACCTCGACAGTTCTACCTGAGATCGACGCCCCGGCAACGAGCCTCGACCGACCCTCCCCGCAGCCCAGCGGTCCTCTGGACGGTCAGCTGGGGCTCAGCCTGGCAAAAGCTGCGAAGAACACTACTGAAGCCCACTGTTGCTGACCACGAGCTGGGGCCCCAGACAGGGCCTTCATCTGGCTCACAGTTGCTCTTGGGGTGCAACCTGGGTCCCACCCTCTGTAGATACAGAACCTGGGGCCACACAGGCCTCACAGAGCTGGGCTGTCCAGTGAAGCCTCAGTCCTGGGACAAGAACTGTACCCTCAGAGATCCTCAAACTAGGGGTCACCGCACAGAGAAGGGCAGGCCTCTCCCACAGTGTCCCATGTAGGAGGATGTGGCTCTGGGTCGCGCCCAATGCCCTGGACACAGTGGAGATGGTGACACAATCACACAGCCCTTCAGGGTGTTCTGACCAGAGGGGCCACCACAAGGCCTCCAGACCAGTGCTACCAGCATGTGTGGGTCCATCTCGGACAGCGGTCACACACAGGGTCTGACTGGGGCTGCCCACTCAGACCTCAGGCCTGGACACCCAGAGACTGTATGGGTCAAGCTTGGTCATCCACGGTGGTCCCATCCCCACTCAGTGTTGCAGGCACCTCCTTGAACACCTCCAGGCTTGGGGAGCTCAGCAAGGCAGCTCCCCGCTGAGCTTCCTGCGCCAGGCTGGGGCAGCGAGGCCCCCGCACAGCGTCTGCACCTGCGCTGCCTTGGAAGGCACTGCCCCGTGACAAGGGCTCGGACTGCAGCTTGAAGCTGGGACCCTGCTGTGCCCTGAAGCGGCCCTGGGTTGGCGGCTGTGCCACTCTCACTGGGGTATGAGCTCAGAAAGGACCCCCGATTTTGTCATCTAAGATGGGCTGAGAAAGAAGTGGACCCTGATCTTCAGGTGGGGACATGGAGGTGCAGGGATCGGGAAGTCTCGCTGAAGCCGAGTGAACCTGATAAGGATCCCGGCCTGGAAGCCGACCTGCTGAGACACTCAAACCTCGCGAGGTGCCTGGGGGGAGCCGCTCCTGCAGCGTTTTCAGAACCCAGTGGCAGTTAGCTTCGCCACTCACCTTAGCAGGGGCCAAGGCCAGGGTCGCCCAACCTGGCACCCAATGTCAGCAGAGCTAGAGTCGGTGCCCCTCTGCCCACACTGCCAGCCACCCACCGGCCGGCACTCACCTCTCTCTCCCTTGGCGCCAGCCTCTCCCTTGGGCCCTGAGAGGCCGGGCAGCCCGGGGCAGCCCCGGAGAATGGTGAGTTTGTCGGAGCCCTCCAGACCCACCAGCTTCACCTCTGCAGAAGAGCACAGGGTCGGGCAGGGTCGTCAGCTTGGCCTGAGGTGCCTGGACTCAAGGGCACCTGTCACCTCAGTGACGTCAGACGGCTGCTGCCAGTCTACCTGCTCAGCCGGAGGGCTGGCCTGGAAGCGAGCTCCCCTCCCATGGGGAAGTGGTGTGTCCTCGCTCAGGCTGGAGGTGAGGCAGAGGAACTCAGGGACAGCCCAGCTCCCCAGGGCTGTGTGTTATGGGGCTGGTCACAGCCCGAGAGCTTGGTTTCCTGGGCACCAAGGAGGATGAGCGTAGGGTGTGGCGTGGTCAGAGGGAAGAGTGCAAATAGAAGAGTGGTCACTGCCAGACTCGGGGAGGCTGGGAAACTGTAGATGGTAAAGAGTGATCAGCATTTCTAAGAAACAGGGAACTGGGTCAAGGAGACACTTTCTCTCCGGACCTCGGGAACTGAGCATGGGTGGGGAGGGGTCTCCTAGGTCTCTGGGGAGGGGGCACATCTGACCCAAGGACACAGAGCACAGCTGGAACCAGAGATAGTTTTCTTTGAAAAATATTGTTGTTGATTAGAAAGCAAATATGTCCTAGGAGGACATCTGATCCACGGGACCAGGGCTGTGCCTGGACATGGCAGTGGCCAGCTGGGCAGTATTCCTTCTGTCCTTCCAGCCTCCTCCCACTGGAGCAGGCTGCAGGCCACTGTTCTCACTTCTCCATCACACGCTATGTGTGGAGGAGGCTGCTCTGTCCTCAGGAATGACCTCCCCTGGGGGTAAGAGTGGTGATTGAGGCTCTTGGCCCCCAGCCCTGCCCAGCTCCGACCGGGACCCCTGCTCTCCCTACAGACTCCTTGAGGAAGGGGGCAGCCCCAGGATGAGGGAGTCTCAGGTGCCTCCCTGCCAAGAAGTAGGCAAAGTCCAGGGCCCTTCCTGCCGTCTCAGCACCACAGTCAAGCACTCCACAGGCTGCGCCCCCTGGAAGCGGCCTGCCCTCTGCCCCTCGACCTTGGGCATGCCACTCAGGGTCTCCGTACCTCCAGCACCTTGTCCAAGGAGGAAGTCAAGCTTCAAGTCTTTGTAAGAAGATGTGTGTAGAGGGACACTAGGTAGGTGGGCAATGAGTGGGTGGTCACCACTGGCAGGACCAGAGAGTGAGTCTGGCTCACCTGGACAGGTGTCTTCAGCCTGGACCGTCGGGTCTTTGACGTACAGCAACAAGACGAGCAGGACAGTGAGCCCTGGGGCCATGGCGACTCTGCTCAGCTCCGGTCCTCCTCTGTGACCTGGCAGAGGCCCCAGGTTTTATAGGCTGGGGCCACCCTGGCCTGGGCTAGTTTCCCAACTCCCCAGGGCTCACCCACTTCCTACGCGCCTGGGGCTCACAGCAGGAGTTATGAAATTAGGTCAAAGGATGTGTCCTTCCAGCCAGGTCCCAACTGGAAAGCAAGCTGCCCACCTGACGGGGCTCCCTTCCCTTACAAGGACACCCTGTTCCCAGAGAACTCCCAGGGTCCCCTCTGCTGGAAGGGCTTGTGGGCAGCTCCAGACCGCTCCACGGTTTGTGCAGGGAGAGGAGCAGGCCGCTCTCATGGCCAGAGCTACTCGACACGCTGGGATGGAGCCAGACTCCAGCAGGAGCCAACTCAGGGCTCAGCGTGTCCCCAGGCTTCCTGTGTTGGGATGCATCAGAAGGGACACCTGAGTCCACCGTGCAGTTCAGAGGTGAGGCTTTGGCAGGAAGTCGGATCAGGTAGTCATTTGGGTGGGGCCCAGGGGTGAGTCTAAGGGCTTTCTAAAAAGATGGAGAGTCCAGACCTGAAAGCACGCATGTACATGCACACACACACTCACACACACACACGCACACTCACAAACATGCACTCACACACACACTCACACACACTCACACACACACACACACACTCTCACACTCACACACACACTCACACACACTCTCACACACACACTCACACACACACCCACACACAAACACACACTCACACACTCACACACACTCACACACACACTCACTCACACACACAGAGTCACACATGTCCCTGTCTCTTGCCAAGTGATGCTCAGGGCCGGAAGCAGGCATCAGCAGGGCTGGGCTGTGCCTCAGTGGCACGTTTCAGGCCCTGATTTCCAGCCCAGCATCAAACACACAACTGTCACCAAATGTGCCTCCGGGTCTTGTGCCTCCAGAACAATGCGCCAAACAAACCTTTTCCTCTGTGACTCACCCCCTCTGTGCTGTTGGGATCCCAGCCACACAAGACGGACAGACGGGTGGCGTTCCAGTTGGGTCAGTGAGGGTTGAATCAGTGACTTCTGCAATGGCCGTCTAGGTGTTGGGGCTACCTGTCCCACTGAAGATGACCAGACAGAACATTAAAAGATTTGCTTGGGGTCACAGACCAGCCCGCCCAGCCCCAGGAGCCACAGAAACCCCGGCAACATGAGCCAGTTTGGAGGCCTCTCTGCCGTGAGGTTTGCCGGTCACTAAAAGACAGCTGGGGGCTGGGCAGTCACCCCAACAATATACGGCACAGGTCAGGCCTAGGCCTACAGAGGGCATGGACTTGGTCTCGGGACACAGGAGGGCTGCTCCTTAGGACTTGGGGTGCGTGGACAGCAGCCAGTCCTCTTGGGGACTGCCAGCTGCTTTTGAGACAGCAAGGTGTCCCAGGGAAAAACTCCACTCCTGGAGTGACCTTCAGGTCCTTACAGGGTGGTGGTGTCCTCAGGCTCCCGGGGAAACCGCAGGCTTCCTGAATGTCGGTGCTGCTGTTGGCTTTTCTTTCTTTTCATATCAGGACGTGATTGAATGAAGCAGTTCATGAGGAGGAGAAGCAACGCATCCCACGACCGTGGGGGACAGATGGGAAGCAGATCCGCAGGTGCTATGGGGACTGTCTGGGATGTGGCAAAGCAGCCACCCTCCGAGGAGGCTTGTGGCCACCTCCTGAGGAGACAGCCCATCCCGGGAGGCTGGGAGAGGTGGACAGAGCTGCCCTCCTCAGAAGACACGACTGACCCGTAGGCGGTTCCAGGGCTTCCAGGAATCAGCTGTCAGGATGAGCGGTTCACAAAACCCAGAGGTGCTTCTGAAACAAGTCACAAGGAATCAAAAAGGAGCAGTTGTAAACCTGCAGCACAGCCCTGAAGGCAAAGAGCTGAGGCTGGAACTAGGGCGCCCTCCATCCTCTGTGCAGGAAGCTTTCAAACAGGGACCAGGAGACCTAAGACCGGACACAGGAAGTCCAGCCCACAATCACGGGCAGTCCACGTGGCCCGGTGCTGATGACCTGAAGATTCACTGCATTATCGGTTAAATCCCCACTTTCTGGTGATGCTGGACAAGAAGAATTTAGCACATACGCGAAGGCAAGATGGCCTTGCTCAGGAGCAAGGGGCAGACGGCTCCACTCAGTGCAGAGCTCGCTACAGATCTGCAGGGATGGGACCACGGCCCTGGCACAGGCACACGCAGGCCCACGGAGCCCAGCAAGGGGCCCAGAAACAAGTCCAGGCGTGTTCTGACCTTTGGCTTAACAACAGCAGTGGCTGTGCCGAGAAATGGGGAAAGAATTAACTTTAACACATTCCAGGAACGAAGGGACCTTCCTATGAGAAAACGAGAAGTCAAGAAGTCAACTTGACTTTCATCATACAAAAAAACAAAACAAGAGGAAAAAAAAATCGATGTTGGGGGAATTACAAACCCCAATGTGGAGGTAGAAACAGGAGCTTTAGATCAAATTATAAGCTATCAAATAACTTCACAGGTATTTTATTCAGGACAGAAAATCACTAACCACAAAGGGAAAGTTTAAAAACTGACACAAAGATTAAGGACGTTTGTTTTTCAAAACACACCACCAAGAGAGTGGAAAGACAAGCCACAGGGGACAGAGATATTTCAACACAGGCGTGTGACAAATGACTTGTATCTGGAATAAAGATCCCTGTAAATCAGCCCTCTGCCGAGCAGAGATGGGCAAACAGGCCCCGGTGGACTCCAGCAGGCAGGAGGTGGCAGGGGGCGGAAAAAAGGGCTCCTGCCCAACTTCACATGTGACCAAAGTCACTGAAGTCACGGGAGCACACCACCCACACCACCTGCTCCACCAAGGGCAGGTGTGTCCAGGACAGCGCCGTGCACGGTTCTGGTGGGGATCAGAGGAAACTGGGGCTCCTGTGCTGGGCCGAGGACGCACGCTGGCCCAGGCATGTTGGAAGACCATCGGCGTCCCTTCCTACGTGGTCTCCTGTGACTCTGCTCAGCAGAACAGTGCCAGCCACAGAGCAGACACAGCGAGAAGGCCCAGCCCGTGATGGAGATGACCAGGATGTCCATCGGCTGCAGAACGGGCCCAGCCCGAGGCCAGTCCATTCCCAGGACTCCCCTTCACCAGTAAAATCCACCAATCCTAGCTTCCTGCAGAAGCTCCGTGGGAATTCACAAACGGAGGTTGAAGGAGACAAGACTGAGTGAAGAATGCCGACTATATAACTGTGTCTGTGTGACGTTCAGAGGGTGCAGGCCTGGAAGGGCTGCGGGGCTCGCCCGGCTGCACCCTTAGTTCCTGGTGTCCTCGGTGACCGGACGTCGCGTTTCACTTAAAACAACAACAACAAAACACAGACAAGAAACTAACAATAAAAGGGAGTGTCAGTAAGATGGATGTCCCCCGGCCCTGCGACCGCCTACAGTGGGCGTGGACAGCCTGGGAGGGTAGGCCTTGCCGTCCTGCCGCTTTTCTTGCTGTCATAAGCCAGCCAGGTCACCAACAGACCAGATACGTCTCTGTCCCTCCACTGCGTCAGAACTTACTGAATGAGTTAATCCTCAGGTGACACCACTCTCATCAGTGGCAGTGCAGTGGATACGTGTGGGTCCCTGGTGTCAGGCTGGGCAGTCACAGGGTCACTCAGTCTTGATTTCTACATCTGTCAGGCTCAAGTCACACAACACACTCTACACAACTATATGTACAGGCTACCGAGAGGCTGAACCGTGCGGCGGCCTCAGGCTTCAGGAGGCAGATAGCAGGTACAGATAGGGTCACCACAGGTGGTCGGATGAGATTAGAAACCACCGAGGACCTGTGCAGGGCGCAGGGCCATGGGAGCACAGGAACCTATTCTAGGCCAAGGTCCAGAGAGTGCCAGTCTCAGGTCAGCTTGGAGTGTCAGCCTGAGGTGTCAGCTTGGAGTGGGACTTGCATGGTCGTCACTGGCAGGAGAAACTGCTTTGCTGAAGCCCCTGACAGAGAACTGAAGGTTCATTGCTGTGGTGACATTCCTGGGTGAGGCTGTGATGAGTGACCAGGTGACAGGGTCAGCATGCTGCTGTGTCCAGGCTCAGGTGCCCCTCCTTCTGTGGGTCTCGAGTGAGGGGCTGCATCCTGAGGTGGTTCCACTAGCTCCTGGGCCTGATTTTTCCAATATGAGTTTGATACACCCACACATTCATGTGCTTCTGACTAATCTGTAAGTCACAGGTGGTCACTTTTACGAGCATGATCAATTTATTTATCAGCATGTGCCTTATGGTGGTGCCAGGCAGATGGTGGCTGTTGATTTGCACAAACAAGGTACAGAGTTCTTGCTCTGATTAGAGCAGCTCAGGGCAAACTGGGGCTTTATGAAATGGGGTGACTCAGGGTTAGGCTGAAATCAGCTGTTCTGTCCACCGTGGAGTCACAAAGGGAAGGGCACAGCCTGAGAGCTGCTGTTCTAAACACCATGGAGTCACCCAGGGCAGGCTCAGCCTGAAGACAGCTGTTGTACACACCATAGAGTCACTCAGGGCAGGCGCAGCCTGAGGATTGCTGTTCTGTACACCATGGAGTCACCCAGGGCAGGCTCAGCCTGAAGACAGCTGTTGTACACACCATAGAGTCACTAGGGCAGGCACAGCCTGAGGACTGCTGTTCTACACACCATGGAGTCACTAGAGCAGGCACAGCCTGAGGACTGCTGTTCTGTACACCATGGAGTCACTAGAGCAGGCACAGCCTGAGGACTGCTGTTCTACACACCATGGAGTCACTCAGGGCAAGCGCATTCTGAGAGCTGCTGTTTTGCACACCATGGAGTCACTAGGGCAGGCTCAGCCTGAGGACTGCTGTTTTGCACACCATGGAGTCACTAGGGCAGGCGCAGCCTGAGAACTGCTGTTCTACACACCATGGAGTCACCAGGGCAGGCTGATCTGTACACCATGGAGCCATGCAGAGTTGGAAACAGCCTAGAAACTGCTGTTGGATGCCTCATGGAGTCACTCAGAGAACACAGCCATTCTCCACACGTTCTCTGACTTCTAGGAGGCTGACCACTGACCACTGCTTTCTCTGGCTCCATGTGCTAGATCTGCAGCCTGAGATGAACCTCAGAAGTGTGGTGGACAGAGGAAGTGGTCCTTCATCTTGGGCTGTGCCCACACGCCCAGGCCACCCACAGTTGGTGGGACTGAAACTCCATGCTGTAAGGGGGACTCTCTGTTATTCAGTGAGGTCGTGCTGTGGTCACATGAAATAGTGGAGCCTGGTGTCCCCGGCCACAGGAAAAGTGCTCTGTCTGGAAGACAGGGGGTGGCAGGTGGCCGTGTGGATCCTGGGAGGCCTCTGGCTGCACCCTCCTCCTGTGCTCACAATCAGGCCACCAGTGGGGCAGACCCTCTCCTGGACCTGGTCATCTTTGGGCCTGGGCTGCTCCTCCAGGCCTCTGGGACGCTACACCTTGAGAATGTGCCCTGTGGGACCCCCTCCTCTCTGGGGCCTGTGTGCATGCCCTGGCCTGGGCTGTCTGGAGGGCTGTGGGAAGGGGAGGCTCACGTGGCTGGACCTGGCTGGGGTTCTGCACACTGGTCCCCTAGGACGCCTTTGATGACTGTGTGACATTCTTACCTGGAACCCTTCTGCTGCCAAGTCCAGCCCAAGAGAGCAGAGTCCACCGAGTTTCCTCTCCCCCAATTTGTAGATGTTTTCTCTTTGGGGGAGAAGAAATCAGGACTTACTCTTGATGATGCTGGGTGTCTCCACACCATGGGGCCCTTCTCCCCAACCGCGGGTCACCCCCCATCCTGCTTGGGGTTTCACTGGCCCTCCTCCAACCTGGGCTCACAGGTGGCCTACTACCTCCTTCTCTCTCCCCAGAGGCCTGTGCTGCGCTGGTTCTGGGTGGGGGGTCCCACCATCCCGAGCCTCTGGGGAACCTCATGTCACATGCTTGCAGGAGCCTGGCCCCATTCCCACCCAAGATTATTCCTGGACCAGTCCTGGGGAGAGAGGCCTGAGGATCCCTCCTCCTGGCCACGTCCACTTTGTCCAGAGAGGCAACATGGAACAGCGGGTGCTCAGGGGGGCGGGGGACAAGAGATGGCACTGCCACTAGGGAAGGCAGCCTGGCAGCTGTGGGGACAGCTAGCATTCCACGTCCCAGGGGAGGCCACGGGAAGTGAGGCCCCTGGGCACACACCCACTCTCGTCATGGATAATTCTCCAGACCCAAAGCAGGAGCAGCCTGCAGGCCCATCCCTGGTGAATGAGCAGGACACTAGCAGGTGGGCTATCACCTGGCAGGGGGACCTTCAACCCATGAGATGAGCCAAGCCACAGGTGGTGGGGCCGTTCCCACCAATGTCCACAACAGGCAGATTCACAGAGAAAGCAGACCAGGCCTGGCCAGGGCAAGGGGGAGGGGAAAGGGTCCAGCAATGACAGGCCAAGGGTCTGGATGGGTTTCGAGGTCAGGACTGTGTTCTAGGCCTGGAATGTTCTGGTGGCTTCACAACTCAGAGAGTCCACCAAACACCACTAACTTGTCCACCAAACACCGCTAACTTGTCCACTTCCAGAGGGTGAATTTTATGGTCTGCAAGTTACATCTCAATAAAGCTGTTAAAGAAAAAGGATTCCAGGGGGATTATGAGGGGTGGGCTTCCCTGACTCCTGGGATCCAGCCCAGGGCCCCTGGACACTGGGCAGGGGGCTTGAAGGAAGCATCATGGGGCCCGAGAGAGTCCACTCCTGCCGGAGGCCTGGCCTCTGCCTCCCACCCTCCTTCCCTTCCTGCCTCCCCTCATGTCTCCTGGGTCTTGAACCTCCTCCTTGCCAGGACCCCACAGCGGGTAGTGGCGATGACATTAAAAAGCCCCTTCCCAGCTACAAAATACTCCAAAGTGCTTAGCGGCCCTTGGGAGCAGCAGAGGGTGAGAGCCAGGACCTCAGGCGCATTAGCCACAGGAAGGAAAAGTCCCTCTTGAAGCTTCCCCGGGGTCAGCCAGGGCCACAGGACAGAAACCCCCAGGGCTCTGGCAGGAAGCTTCCTCCTGCCGAGGCCCCTTTTAACTTCCCAGAGATAATGCAGTGCAGAGTACCTGCCAGGCACCTGAAGACAGATGACCAGTGTTTGCCGGGAAATAGTTTGTGTCAGAGCAAATTGGAATTTATATCTCAGGAGGCAGGTAATCCCCTTTAGAGTGCTCCAGCGTCCCCAGGACGAGCGGGCTTGCGCAGGGCTGGCGGCTCGCTGAAGACAGACAAAGCCGTGCGCCTCCGAAGACCCCTGCTCGCCCAGTCCTACTCTGGATATCTTAATTGAGTCTGCAAACCCTAGGACACCACGGAGAAAACAAGCCTCACGATGTCCTCTTCCAGCTCCGCACAGGATCAAGGTCGTGTTCACCTTCGGGAAACTCAAGAAACAAAGCAGGGAAGGAGTTGTCTTCCTGGGGGTTAGTTTTGTGTTATGCTTGTTCTTGTTTAGTTTTGTGTATATTTTTAAAGCTTGTGAACAGAGGAGAAAAATCCAGGGGCATGTTCCCACTAAGTTAAACTAGTTGTTCTTAAAATCCCAAATCCTTCTACAGCTTTTTATTCCCAAGGACCAGTACACAATCTGCTTTGCTCTTGATTTAAACATGCTGACAAGCGGCTGCCGGCTCGCCTGCGCGGCGCGAGAGTGGATTGGGGCTGTCATATATAATGCATGAGACGGGGAGCCGCGGATGCGGGGAGCGGGGACGGGATCTGCACAGGACTCGAGGTGATCTGCGTGCAGCTCTGTGCCCAGAGTCACTGTGCAAACATATTTACCCTGCATAAAAGAAAGGGATGAGTCTGCGCAGGACGATTGTCCACCGGAGTGGATTTAATTTCTAAACCTGCATTAGAGCAGGATTAACCTTGCTGAAGGGTACCGTGACGTGGGCAGAATGTATAAAGCTAACCCCGGGTCCGCACAGCCAGAGGAGGAGCACTGGATGGAATTAAACATTTATTGCACATAAATGCCTTCTCTGCAGCCTCCCTCCTCCCTGCCCAGTCACCTCTGTGTTGCAGGTTCTCTGCTGGTGGAGCAGGACACAGGCCCCTGGCTCAGGCCTGACCTTATGCTGCTTTCTGCATCCTCCCAGCATCCCTGGTCCTGGTCCTTCTGGTGACAAGAGACAGCTGTGGACAGGGGCTGGGTTTGCAGGCTCCCATAGGCACAGGCACGTGTACGCAGGTTGAAACACGGTCCCTGCTAGGGTTCTCTGCCTCTATGGAGGAGAGATCTCTGGAAGGCCGAGAACCTGGCCAGGAAACACATTGCCTGTTTCCTGTTCTGTGATTGGGAGGCACGCCCTGTGAAGAATCCCAGGGAAGGCTCTGATTGGCCGTTCATCAACCAATCGTCACAGCTGAGGAGGAGGAGAGCGGATCCTGAGCCCCAGGCAGCACTGTGGGAAATGGAGGTGGAGCTCAGGCAGGCTGTCTCCCTTGGTCAAGGTGTGAGCAGTGAGTGTCCCACATCCCAGGAGACCCTGCAGTTCTGGGCACACCAGAATGGTTGGTAACTGTCTGCTCAAGAATCCACCTAGAAATTTCCAAATCTGATGAGTGAGTTGGGCAAGCAGGTTGTAGCCTATTTCTTATTTCACCACAAATTGTTTCAATAACAGACATTTCAAAAGGAACAACAAATAAGAACTGAAACAGGGTCACAGAACATCTTGTGGTTTCCTTACCGAAACACGAATCCTCAGTTCCTCGTGTGGTTCAGCCGAAGCTGCCTTGGGGGAACTCCTGCTGCCCCAGCCCCATACCAGAGGCACGTTTCTCTTTGAAGCGCTGCCAGGGATACACCTGGGGCACTTGGGAATCGGCTTCAGGTCTTTTCACTCCTCCAGATGGATCCCTGACACTAGGGGCATCTGGAGAGTTTCAGTTTCTTTCCCTTTGAGCAGGAGGACAAGGCCCGAGCCCCTGAATTGCCCCATGACCTGCACAGAAGAGCCATGACGAGGACAGAGCTGGTGGTGGGAAGGACCCTGAGGGACTGACTCTGACTTGTCCTGTGCTGGGGCCTTGGGCCACCTGGGCATGGTCATTGCAGAGCAGGTGTCCGCAGCTAGCAGAACCACCTGGGTTTCATCCACCCTGATGTAAAAAGTATCCACAGTGATATAATGAGAGATGACATCCTTCGAGGACATGGTGGGATTGTGCTAGTAACCAAATCACCTTACTTCACCCTCCTGGGGTGGGGGGTCTCCTTCATTCTCATTTTACATTTGATGACACTGAAGGCCCCTGGAGGAGGTCACACAGCAGACCCTGGGTGTGGGTGAGCACTGGGTGCACGTGGAACAGGGGCTTTGCAGGAGGAAGATTCTTGCTTTCTCTGGACACGGACCTCTGTCCCCAAGGTCACCCCCGACAACATCCTCCTAGGATACTCCCTGCTTGAGGCTCAGCTCTCAAATCAGTCCTGCTTCCTCCAATCTTCTCTCCCTGGTTTGGCTCAGCTGAGAGGATGTAAAAACTATGTGAGTAAAATAATCTCCATGCTTGTAAGCTCAGCCCGGAAGGGAGGGTCTTGTTCTGCGTTCCCTTGCTTCTGAACATGCTTCGACTACCAACTGGATAATCATGTCGGGGAAATGATCAATTAAGTTAGGACATTTCCCCATCCCTGCCTGACCAGCCAGCCTCCCTTTCCCTCTGCATTCACACACCCTGAAGAGCAGAAGGAATGGGTGGGAAGCGCTGGGCTGTGGGAATGTGCCCAGCCCTACCCTTCAGTGTGGACTGGGTTTGTTCTGGAGTCGGAGCTTAGGCGCAGCTGCAACAAAGAGAATGTCCAAGAGCCCGGGGCGTGGCCCTCTGAGGCTCCTCCCGGCTCTCAGTGGGGCTGCTGAGCACCTGCTCTGGGACAGCCATGGCCCCAGCAGGAACCAGGCAGGATTGCTCAGGTGCCCACTGGGCCGGGGCCGCTCAGGGCTTTCCTGCTTGCTCTGTGGCTGCAGATCCATCCCAAGCCTGATCAGGACAGGGCCCCTGCCTGAGAGGTGGGATGCTCTCCCGCTGTCTGGAGGCAGGGAGGGCAGGTCCCTCATGGTGCGCAGAGGGCAGGATTGACCGTTTTGCTTTGCCTTGAGGCAGAGGAGGGGGAGGGAGGATCCTGAGCTCCAGCCAGCACTGTGGTTGCTTGGCAGAGGGGGTCAAGCTCAGGTTCCAGCTGTCACCCCCACTTGCCAGGTCAAAAAGTGAAGGCTGTATCAGGAGGCCGTGTGCTAGTCGCCACCAGAATTGGAGTCACCACGGAGCTCAACTCTGGAACTCAAGCTGGAACCGCGTGTGCCACCTGCCCGTGAGGTGCCAGCCTGCTTCTCTGCCCTCCACCTCGTTGTTCCTGGAAGGAGGGCCACACACTGGAGTCACATGTGCTGTGGCCCTGGAGAGACTGCTGACAGCCCCCGACCTAGAGGTGTCCAAGCACCTGGGGAAGCTCCCCTGGAACTGGTGCTGGGTCAGGCTGGTGAGGCCTCTCCAGGTTGTGCTGAGCCTCAACTGCCTCACCCCAGGGGAGGAAAGGCCCTCGACACCCCCAAACACCTCTACCCAGTCTGCCCCCTGGCTACAGGTCCATCCGTCCGACCTCAGTGCCCAGGAATCCCCCTCCTCCCTCCCCTCCAATGCTGCCTCCAAGGTGGAGCCTGGGAGGCCCCTGTGGGTCCCCGCTGGCCCCCTCCGAGGCCTGCCCCTGTACTGCACTCACAGACTGGGTCTGCTCTCCTGAGCAGGCCCCTGCAGCCCTGGCCCAGGCCTGGGTAAGCTGTGGATCCACAATGACTGTTGGGGAGTGGACAGACGGGGGTGGGGAGGCTGTGTCAAGAAGTCCTTCCATTCCTCCCACGACTCAGGGACTTGATTTAAGACAGGTCTTGCTCTCAAGCAGTGACCAAACCACCATAGGCTGGGAGAGGACAGGGACCTGGCGGAGTGGCCACCTTGAAGATGCTCCCAGGCTTTGGGGGAGAGTGGAGCAAGCACCAGTTAGAGCCGGTGTGGTGAGTCCCCAGAGGAAGCCCTGGTGTGGGCAGCAGAGGACAGATGTGACCAAGGTGGGGCTTGGACCGGGCCATGGCTGGGTAGGGGTCTGAGCAGTCTGGCTGCTGGCCCGTTCCTCCACCACGGTGCTGGGCCAGCAGCCAGGGCGTCCTCTGGTTTTGCCGCGTGGGCTGCAGCTCAGGTGTGCGGGCGCCAGGGGGACTCTGCTTGCTGTTCTGCTGAACGCTGCTCCTGCACACCATGGTAAACGGCGTGGTCTTTCAAGGGTGTCCAGAGACCAGTGGACACTGAGCAGGACTCCACGCTGGAGAGGCCTCTCATCAGTGGACACACGGGTCCAGGTTGAAATGTTTTTCTCCAATTGCATTTGGCACTGAATGGATTGAAGCCCCTTGGCCTGGTGGCCTGTCTCGAAGTTAACCCTGCATGCTCCACATGGGTCACACTCAGCACAGGCTGCAGCCACCTGCCCTCTGCAGGGAGAAGCAGCATCGCCTGGGTAGAATCTCTATGCCTGATGGCCTCAGGGCTCTGTGTGGCTAGGAAGAAGGACCCTCGTCCTTGCTGCTGTGCGTGCCCACGGGGATGGCAGCTACACAGGATACAGAGGTGGCAGCACCCTCACACCAGGCCACAGAGCCCCCTGTGGCCTCCTGTCCACAGCAGCTCTGTGGGCAGCCCACGTGTACCTCCCGAGCAGCCCTGTCATGGCCCCGCCCTTACCTGGAGTGGTCTGTGTGGGTTTAGCGTGTATTTACTGAGCACTGACCCTGGGCCTGAACACAAGGGCAGACCCCCACCCCCAGGAGCTTACTTACCTTCTCCTGGGTCGGGTGCAGAGGAGAGGCACGTGGCTGTGCATTGTCAGGTGGAGATTAACGTTTGCAGAAAGGTAAAGTGGGGTGAGGGGACAGAGGAGGACAGAGGGCTCCACCTCACACAGAAAGGCTGAGAACAGCTTCGACCAGGCAACACCAGAGCAGGACTCAGGTAGGTCCTATGATCTTACCCCTGTATACGATCCTTGCAGCTGCCCAGTGGACAGAAGAACAGGCTCAGAGAGGGTGAGGAGCCAGCCCAGGGGTGCACAGTGTCGATGGCAGGAGGAGAGACAAAGTCTTGTCTATTCCAGAGCCCTTTTCTCCACCCTGAGTGGATGAGCCAGAAGACCTTAGAGGTGGCCACACAGAGGAAGTAAGTGCACAGAGAGGACAGAAAGCGTACGTCCCCATACACTGGCAGGCGGTGTGGCTTTCCCTCTTCTTCGTATTGCTTCTCCTTAACTTTCCAAATTTGTTGCCGTGGAAATTTGTACCTCTAATGACCAGGTAAGAGAGAAAGAAAGCAGGCAAGCCATCTGACCCATGTCAGAGCAGCTTAAATGTCCCCTTTTTAGGATAGGATGGCTGGAACGATTTGGAGTGACCGGCATTTCTGCAAGTGCCGACAGGAGTTGAAAGATGTCCACTAAGTGCACTGGGACCCCCACCCCCACCCAGGCAAGTGCCCTGCGGACCTTCTCCTCCAGGGAACTGGAGGACCCACACGCCTGACGGCAAGCTCTCAGATAAGCAAGAACCGGTGCCCAGGGGTCACCACCTGAGGCTCAACAGGGCCAACCCCCGGCCCCCTGGGAGAGAGACTGGAGGTGGCCCTGAACTCCCAGGACCAGCTGGGGGCTCAACCCAGGTTCAGCCCTGCCCTGCCCTGCCCACTGTGTGTCCTGTCGAGGGGCTGGCTTTGGAGGAATCAGGATGGAGTCCTATGTTTTAAATCCCCACCTCAGAGCTGCTTCTGCCTCTCCCCGCTCCGTGCTCTGGAGCGGGGACGTCTCCATCTGCCTCTGCATCTTTTGTCCTCCCCCTCCCGAGCACCCCAGGCTCTCTGCTGCTACAAAGGGGCTTTGATTCTCTGCCGAGAATCTGGGCCACAGGCTCCAAACGAGACCGTTCCTCTTGGGAGGAGCAAGAGGAAAGTCATTTTGCAGGCTGTAGGTAATTAAGTCACCACACAGTTATGGAGCACGAATTATATGATGATTAATCCCGGGGACCGCGAGGAGATTTTTCATCTTCAAAGCTCTCCCGGTGCCTCATTAATCATCTCAGCCCAGGGGGAGGGAAGGGCTGGTTCTCTTCCTGCAAGTGGGGAAACTGAGTCAGCTGTGCCTACCCCACCGCTCTGCCTGGGGACAGGGTGGGAACAGCCCCCCTGGGAGCATGGAGGGGTGTGCAGGGCTTCTCCCGGTGTCTGGCTGGTGGCTTCTGCCTGCTTCCCAGCCTCGCCTGGGCACGCATGCAAGAATCAATAAAAATGTTATTTTAAATAAAAAGAAAGCCAGCCAGCTCTGCTCGGGAGGCTGCCATCGACTGCCACCGCTCTTCTTTGTTCTTTTTCTCGGGTACCTGCGCATTTCCAGCTCACAGCCTCCCTCGGAAAGCCGCCTGTCTTCCCATTTTCTTAGCGAGCAGTTTAAAGGAAAGCAGCGTTTTGCTCTCAAATGCCTTCCCTTTCCAATTGGGACACACTGCTATAAATACAGCGCATCCTGTTTTGCATTCAGATTGTCCTGGAAGTGTGGGGCTGTAAATAATACTCTCTCGCCGCTCCAGACAGGGTTATTATTATTTTTCTCTCCCCACTTCTGGAGCTGGTGATAAATTAAACATTTCTTTTGCTCCCCACGCCCCGCAGCTGATGTGCAAGATGGGATTGCTGGCTCTGCACCTGCTGTCAAGGCTTGGAGGTGACCTGTGGGTCCCCAGGAAGGCAGGGGAGCAGTGAGGCCAGGGTCAGGAGGGAGCCGCTCTGAGCTGGGTGCGGGTGGGGGTGGGCGTGTTTCTGAATCAGCGCTTCCTTTGGGGGTTTTCTTCCAATAATAAGGAGAGTGCCCCAGATCCGAGGGTGTCCCTTACACAGGGGGAGAAACTGGGGCTGTCAGGAGATTCCTTCTCCAAACACAGAGACCACAGTCTGCTCCGGGTCTGCGGCCTCACGCCAGCCTGGGCAGGGGTCTGTCCTCTGGGGTGCTGGGCTTGTGGAGGTGGGAGCGGCCACTGCCCTGGGCCCTTCCGGGCAGCAGCAGGGGTCACGGGCGTCTAGGGGGAGGACGAGCCCCCAGCTGGGGCAGATCCTCAGGCCCGGCTCACCCCGCCTCGGGCACTCTCGGCATCTGGTTTTCCTCCTCTCAATGTAAAGTGCAGACAAACAGCCCTCCTCGGCCTGGGGAGACCTCAGTGACTGAGGACCACAGGTCTGTCCAGGGCGATGGACACCACCAAGAGCGGCGAGGACACCTGGGGCCAGGACATCTCAGCCCTCGCAGAACCCCAAGGTGCTTTTCTCTTTGGAAGACCTCCCCGTGTCCATCTGGAAGCTTGCGGTAGACAGCACTGGTGGCCGAGTCACACCCAGATCTGTCCTGCTTCTGCCCAGGCTCAGGTGGGCGAAGGCCCTGTCGTGGTGGGCCCTCCTGCTCTCCCCTCCAGGCCACCCAGAGGGAAGCCGTTTACCTTTTGACTCTAACTGAGCCACAGTCCTAAGGCCACCCTTCCAAATGTGCCAAGTGAGGGCCCTGAGGCCCCGAGGCCTGGGCAGGAGACGGAGAAGCCAGCGAGCTCCCGTGGCCATCTGTGCCCTGCAGGTTCCCGGGAGGCTCAGGGCCAGGCCTGGGTGGTGGCTCCCCTGTTGCCCACCTTCCAGGCCCCCCAACCTTCCAGGTAGTTGTGGGAATGCCATGCCCCAGGGACAGCCTGTTTCTGTAGCAGCTTGGAGCTGGTGGGCAGAGGGGTGGGGGGACAGGTCTGAGCCAATAAAAGGAATAAATCCGGCTTCCTGAATGCCTTTCCCTCCCAGTCTGGGCAGCTGGGCCTGCACACCTGGGCCTGCACACCTGGCCCCGCCAGGTGCCCCTGGCTTCCTGGCTCCGCCGGTGCTGCCGCTCCCGCAGGCTGCTGGGCTGAGCTGGAAAGAGGAGGAAAGCTTGGCCGCCACGAGGGGCGGCAGCTGCCGGCTCACACTCGGCTTTGCCAGGAGCCCTGTTACGTGCCAGGAGTGTCTGATCCAGAAATGTCCCACAGCTTCTGTCTCCACCTTTGTCCTGGGGCTGATGTGTCCACGCTCCCTGCCCGGCGTTCTGGAGCGTTGGACAGCACCTCGGCAGCCCCGGTCCTGGTGTGCGAGGAATGGGGGGTGAGACCCCAACCCCTAGGCTCGCTCAATCCTGCCACCTGCGTGTTGCCACCCCCTTAAAAAGTGAGGAAACTGAGGCCCAGAGACATGGAGGAGTCAAATGGGTATGGTGGATGCCCAGCTGAAGCCAGATCTGCCAGGCTGCGAGGTGGAGATTGGCTCCTCCGAGCCTGGCACCCGACAAGGGTGACCCCACCTGTCCAGCCTCGAATCCCACCCTCAGTGACCTCCCCTGGGCAGCAGTGTCCCCACAGGCTGCTCTGAAGGGACTCAAAGCCCACCTGAGCGTGAGTGGCCTGGTCACCTGCCGCGACTTTCTGTGCCTGGTGGGTGTGGGGGGATGCACTGAGTGGGGACTTAGGGGGAGAGGACGGGAAAGTTAGTGGGGCAACTAAACCTGGCCTGCACTCCTGCAGTCCCCAGCCCGCCCGACGTCACCTTGCACTTGGAAGATCTGAGCCTGGACCTCAAAGGACATGGAGACCTCCCTGCCCAAACAGAGCCCCAGGTGTGGAGGGAGGGAGAGTTGTCCAGGCCACAGGTGGCAGGACACAGGTGGATGGAGTCCTGGGCCCCCTCTGCCAGGAGTCCCTTGCTCTATCCCCTCCCTGGGGCGAGCTGTACTTGGTCTGGGGAAAGCCACCAAGAGGGCAGAGAGCAGAGGGCAGGGACGCCCCTCCACCTCTGCCCGCACAAGGGTGCCCAGAGGCCTAGCCCGTCACCAACTTTCAGGACCCTCTAGTTGGGCTCCTGCCTGGAGCCAAGACCCTGGGGTCACCAGTGACCTCAGATTCCCATGAGCCACGGGGCCTGGTGCCCGAGGGTGACTGGGCTGGGGAGGGCCAGAGGCAGGACTGGGAGGGTCCCCATACCATGGGCCACTGGAGAACTCCTCCAGGGAGTTGCCCCCCCACCCTGGGCCAGGTGGGGACATTGACTGGGCCACACTCAGGCCCCAGGGCTGAAGCAGGGGGCAGTGTCTTGACCCAGGCTCCCCTGTGCAGGTGTGGCCAATGCTTTACCCCCTCTGATGGGGTCACAGGCGCTCAGGTGGAGACACACGTGCTGACACCCCGGGGCACATAACCACACACTCACATGCCTTGGCCACTGTGCCTTCCGTCTCTAGGACCCGCCGTGTCTGGACTGTCTCTGTGACGGGCTTCTCTCCGCCAACTGTTTCCAGGCTTCATCCCTGTCACAGAGTGTGGTGATGACGCTTTCTTTGTGGCCAATGACCTCCCGTTCTGCATGCGCCAGGTTCTATTTACTCCTCAGTCAATGGGCCTGGGGCTGAGGCTGCTTTCTGGCTGTTTTAGGTGTTGCTGCCATTGTGAGGGGGACAGACAGGTGTAATGGTGGGAAGGGGAGGTAGGAAGTGATTCTACACCATGGGCCCCATGCTGACCCCCACATGCCTCTTTTCTAAGAAGCAACTGACCCTGCAGCCTGTTTGGCCTGAGTGGACAGGCGATGCCGCAGACCTCAGCAAGCTCCCAGGGATATCTGCAGGAGAAATGCAGGCCCGGATACCGTTGGTAGGAGGAGCCCAGGTTACCCTGCAGGGGGCTTCCACCCTCTTCACAGGTCAACCCTAACCCTCAGGGGGATAAGGAGAGTTCCTCCTAACCCTGAACTCTGTAAGAATTTATGTTTAAGAATCCAGTTAGAACAGGTCAGCATGGGCCAAGGTGGCCTCGAGTTGCCGTGACAGTGGGGACTTGAAAGTCTGTTGTCACCCTGTTGTCAATCAAAAGTCAAGAGGTGGACCTGGGCTGGACAAACTGGAGTGCAGGGAGACACGTTGTCCCTCTCCTCTGAGGGGACCACTCTGTCCCTTGAGCCTGTCCCCTGTCCCTGTTCCCTGTCCCTTAACAAACTCATCCCTCTTACTCTGAGAGGCGTGTCTGAAGTCTTTCGGACTTGATCACAGGAATTGGGGCTCTAAGTGGGGGTCTGTGTCCTGGAGGGCCCCGGCCCTGGAACACCATGAACATGCGTGTGCAGGTTTGTACGTGAGCGTGTCTTCCGTTTGCTTTGGTCCACACCGAGGGGCAACCGCGCGGCCCTGGCGATTCTGTTTTAATCTGGGGATGAGCCACCAGGCTGCTTCAGGACAGGCTCAACCCACGGTCCCCGACACTTCTTATTACTGGTCTTGTGGTCACAGCCGTCCACGTGGGTGTGACGGGTTTGTTCTGTGGTTTCGACTTGATTTTCCCTGACAGCCAGAGCCACCGAGTATCTGTCCATCTACCAACTGGCCCATCCTGGGCCTCTGGGGAAGTCTGTATTCAAGTCCTTTGCTCTTTAAGAAGAGCCTGGGTGGAGGAGTGGCTTCTGTGTTCTAGACCCAGGTCCCTCACAGGTGCCTGGTTCCTAGCCACTCTCCCACTGTCTACTGTCTCCCTGCTCATTTCTCAACAGCAGGAGGTCTGGGTGTTAACAAAGTCCAGCTTTTCTGCTTTCTCCTCCTCATCCTGCTTCTTCTTTGGTTTAGGTGTCAAAGAAAACAGGGCCCGATCCAGGTCCGCCCGCCAGTGCCTGGGAGGCCATCATGTTAGCCCCAGGTTCACCTCCCGGGTCTGCTGTGGATAATTTAACCCAGATGACCGCACGTCCGCCTGTGGGAGGCCTTCTGTCGGGGACACTGGTCTCCCTGGGGTGTTGTCTGGAGCTTGTGGAAGATCTGGTTGGGTTCTCCAGACCCCAGTGCCTTGATCCTTGGCCAGGTCTTGTGCCAGGGCTGCTGGGAGCCATTAGCCAAGTAGGTATGACAATTTCCTTGCCAGCGTACCCCATTTTGCAGTGACATTGAATGTAGGTGACCTTGCTCAAGGACCAGGGCAGATTAGGGTGTTCCCGGTTTAACATAATCGGGTTTAGGGCGTTCCCAGTTTAGGTTCCAGGTTTAAGGTTTAAGATTATTCCTGCTGGGAATAGGGCGTATCCTGCTGCCTGAGTTCCCCTTGAGTTCTCACGGGATTCAGACAGTATTTTTTGAGAGATAGAAGCCCAGTGGAGGTGGATTTGGGCAGAGAACGTGGATTTCCCCAGAACGTGATTGTAGACGGCTGGTGTGAGTTCGGGAATAAAGAGTTGCTGTTTGAATCCACAAGCTGTGTGGTGGCTCGTGATTTTGTGCCCAGCCAGACTGCGGCACAGGGCTCTGTCCCCACGGCAGCCACCCGGCAGTGGGTCTTGCCACAGGACTCTGAGCCTTCAGCCCCACCCTTCCTGGTGTTTCCAGGACGGCGGCTCAGCTGTGTCCCTCGAGTTTTAGCTCTAACAACAGAAGCCAGGTGGGATTCTGATAGGAACCAGGTGGAGTCTGTGACCATGTCGGGAGGCACTCCTGTCCTGATGGCCCGTCCCCCCTCGGGCTCTCCCTCCTTTCAGCTGAGTCTTCTCTCGCCGCTGTTCAGACGGGCTGTGGGTTTGGGTCTAAGCCTTGCCCATCTTCAGCTCAATTCACCCTCAGTGTTTTACTCTCCTTATGTTATATAAGTGGATTTAAGTGGAATCATTTCCTTGGTCCACGTCTGCCTTGTCCTTTGTGAGCATGTGGTAGAAAGGTCCCTATAGGTCGGTCTTGTGTCCTGCCACCTTGGGGACCCGTTTACTTGCTCTAAGAGGTCTGTAGTGGAATCTGGAAGTCCCACCACCTGCAGACCGAGGTAGTTGTCCGTTCCCTTTCCTATCTTTCTCCTGCCTAATGGCTCCGGATAGACCCTCCAGAGCAATCGTGAACAGAAGTGACGAGAGAAGACCTTCCCGTTTTGTTCCTGGGCTCAGGTGGGAAGACTTCCGTCCTGTGTTACCTGTGAAGTCATCTGTGGGCGCTTGATCATTTTTAAATGGTGCCACAGACATTCTCCTGTGCCGTCTCTGCAAGTCTTGACCGTGAACCCCCAAAACCCCAGAACCCTTTACTCGTTCTCTGCTCCTCCAGGGGCATCCTCCTCCCTCCTCTGACCTACCGACTGCTTCCAGTGCCGCTCACAGTCCTTCAGCCAGCTGGAACCTCAGGACCAAACCTGGGTGCTTAGTGCCGAGTCTCCTCGGCGACTGATCTCAGTACAGTAGTTGGGTGCCACCTGACCTGAGGCAAAGGAAGAGCAGTATCAAATGCCAGAACCTCACCCAGATGTCACCTCCTGTTAGACTCGCAGCTGTCAGGGACTGAGGAGCGCACTGTCAGGGGTGGTGGAGGGTGAAGATAGCACACTTTCTCATTCAACTGCCCTCGAGCATGGGGCGGGGGGATGAAGGCAGGAGCAACAGGGACTCTAGCAGAGCTTCCCCTAAAACCCTTACAAATCAGCTAATTCCGTGATGTCTATGCCGCTGTTGTTCTGCACCTGGCACTGGGCAGACTGGAGGGGAGAGAAGCCTCCCCCACACCTGCGCCTGGGGTTCAGAGAGTGAGGCCAGGGCCCCACCAGGGTGGGGGTCTATGGAGGCTGCGCCTTCTGGGCCACTCATCTGGGCCAGAACATGGCCGGCTTCTCCCTGGCTGGGCCAGGGTGGACGGAGAACTGCATTCTGAGGGACCTGCCGTGCATCGCAGCTTGGAGAGCCCCATGGGGCGGGCTCAGGACCCTTTCCAGAGAAGAGGACAGGCGCTGGCAGGATGGCAGGGAGGAGGGCCCCCGCTCCAGTCTGTCTTCTGCATGGCCCTGGACTTGGGGCTGGAACAAGAGCTGAACCAGGGCCAAGCCTGGTGTGTGCCAGAGCCCTGTGGACGATGCTGTCACCTAGGAGCAGCTGTGTCTGGGGAAGGCGATGATCAATGGACAAAAGCATTTTCTCTGTGAATTTTGTACTAAGCTCTGGGATTCCTGCCACCCTGTTAATCACAGGGGTCTCTTGTGGGTGCCAATAACCAGGGGTGCACACAGCCTGATCCCTCAGGAATGAAGGGGATTCTGGCTCTTTCTCTGCCCTGAGTCCCCAGGGCTCAGCTGACAGAGGGGCCTGCAGAGTGATCCTTCTTGCTCTCGGGGGCTCTGGAAGCCAAGCTATGAGCTCCCTTCACGTGCCACCCACAGCACAGTGCTGCAGCGTCTGTGGTCCCCAGGGCCAGGCTGATGGGTGGCCACGTGTCTCTGTGCAGAGGGACTTCTCTGCTCGGCTTTTGCAGTGAAGGAGCTCCCGGGAGGGGTGGTGGTCTGCACCAGGACGTCTCTGGGCGGAAATCAAGGAGGCAGCACAGGGCGGCCCAGACTGGTGGGGCGAGGCACTGCCCACTTCGCAGCACCAGGGGAAAGGCCCACACTAAGGATGCTGTGGTCCCCTGCAGGGGCGGCCCTGGACCTGGGCACGCTGGAGTCCTCACCACCTGGAAGGTTGCGTGACATATCCTTCTGAGGCACTTTTTTCCTCTTAAGGTTTCAAAGAATTGGCAAGAAATGCTGGTCTACACGAGGTTTCTCTCGAGGTGACGATTCTCCTGGCTTGAGGTCAGCACTCTCAGATGGAGCGCAGTAGGTCTTTCCCTGTGCGTGTATCAGTGTGTGCACGTGTGTGCTCCATTCAGGGCCCACTCCTCGGGGCAGCCAGACCATGGGCACAGGGGCTTGGCCTGGCTACTCCAGGGTGTGGGGATCCTGGGCTCTTGGGTCAGTTGGTGCAACACAAGCCTACCCCGTGCACCCCGTCCACCTGGCACCCACCTGTGGCTCCCTCAACACATTTCGCTCAAATAAAGACAAGAGCAAAGCCCCTGCTCGTTCCCGATGGGACACACTATCTTCCAGACCCCTGAGACTCACCTGCCCTCTGCCCAGAGGGGGCACTGACGGCTTGCTCTGTCTTTGGGGACAGTCTCTTCCAGCCAAGTCTCACTGCTCTGTGGATGTCCCAGGTCCTAAATCCCAAGTGTGTTAGCTCTCTGTGGCTGTGTGACAAACGACTCCAAAGGTTGGGGCTTAAATCAAGAGCCACTCATCCTGAGCTTGGTGGACAGGAATGGGTGTGGCTGGGCGGGGCCTGTGGCTCTGGGCACCTTGCCAGGCTGCCTGGAGGTGGCAGAAGGGGTGTGCTCTCCTCTGGGGGCTCCGCAGGGCAGCACTTAACCCGGCAGCTGGCTTCTCTTGGGCCCTGAGCTGAGCAGGGGGAGAGAGCAGGTGAACAAAAGGGCCAGAAAGATGAGGGCGACAGTCTCTGCACTGCCACCTGGCTGCATTGGCACTACATGACCCTCTGTCCCCGACCCCATGCAGCAAGCCCCCCTGCAGCCTGTGCTTCCTCGCTTGGTGGGGTGGCCCCCTTCTTCACCCCCGAGCCTGTGGGCTGTCACTGACTGTGCACCTCTGTTTCCGTGTGGTGCTCTTGAGCATCCTGAAGGGGCGGCGGTAGCTCCAGGCCTGGGCGGCGGGGCCTTCAGAGGGAGTGGAGCCCCTCTGGGGGCTGCCTGGCATCCTGGGCTGAGTGAGCAGGGGCTCTGAGTCTCGGTCACCTGCTTCCTGGCCTCCCAGTCGGATCATCAGCTCAGGTGCAAGGCCAGGTGTCCCTCAGCACCTTGGCCCTGGGCAGCACGCAGCACCACGGCCCTCTCGGCCTCCACACAGACGCCTAGGGCCTGTTCCTTCCCTCATCTGATGGTCGAGCAAAGGCCTGGGAGGTGCTGGCTTCTCTGACGCTGGCCCCGAGCAGCCAGGGGTGCTGTGGGGGAAGCCGCCCTCCAGGGGAGAGGGACACCACCCGGGACCCATAGTCCGAGTCCATTTCAGATGGTGCCAAAGGCTCCAGATACAGTGCCAAGGTGAGGCCAGGGAGGGGACTCCTTGGAGGGACATGGCCTAGGTTCTCTGAGGAGGACCTGGGTGAGGGACGGCGTCCACCTCCCATCAGGCCTGAGCCCGGCTCTCCAGACACAGGCCGTTTCCCCGAGCAGGAGAGGGAGAGGAGAGGGCCTCACCTCTGTGAGAAGACACTCCTGCTCCTCCCCCGGCCTTGGGGACAGAAGAGGGCCACCTCCAGGGGTCGCCTTGAAGCCAGTGCAGAGCCAGCCTGTCCCTCCCCACCCGAGTCCTCTCCTTTGGACACCAGAGGGCTGCAGAGCTAAGGCAGGGCTGCCGAGAGGTTAGCATTCCAGAGGAGGGTGACCAGCATTAGACCCTCTGCAGATCCTGCCACGCAGGCAGGGTGGGGGCTTTCTCCTGGGTGGCCCTGTGGCAGCCGCTGGCTGGCAGGTACCTCAGGGCTTCTGTCCACACAGTGGATGAAGGACAGAGGGGCTGCCCAGCCCTGCTGTTCCCCGCACGGCCCCCGGATGGGGCTCCCTCTCGGTCCAAGCTCATAGTGAGCATCCTCCTCCCTCCAAGGGCTCCAGAAACTTCCTAGCACAGCCACGGCCTGGGCCTCATCAGAAGGGCCTCTTGGAGATGCTGGGGGTGGGGGTGGCAGGAAGAGGGGGAGGAGGGGCAACCCCCAGAGCCACTCAGAGGGACAGCCAGGAGCCCCCAGCCCTGCTGCTGCTCCTTCCTGGCTAACATCACCATGTGTCACAAAGTTACAGAACTCTTTTCCGGATGGCCACCTCTCCCAACCACCTCTCCCAACCTCTCGGTGTCCTGAAGGGCAGGCCAGGCCAGGAGCACTGTGACGAGGATCACCTAGTCTGATGGCTGAGCTGGCTAGGACCCAGGACTGCTCACGGCTGTCTGGAGCTCAAAATGAGACCCTGGTGGCCACTAGCTTGTACTGACCATGGTGCCAAATGGGTTCTTTGGGAGGTCATCTGTTGATGCTTTCTACAAACTTCACGATGCCCTGGGACCCAACAGACACCTGGGCCTGTTGTCCCAGGGCACGGCCCCCCATTGCCACTGCTCCTGAGTTCTGTGCCCTGAGACTGAGGCTCCCTGGGGCCCTCCCGAGAGCCCCTTGTGACTGCCTGCCCTCCTGTTCCCATCTCCTCACCCAGCCCCTCGGGACAGGTACCTGCCTCACACCTGGGTGGCGCTCCACCCTGGGTACCCGTCCTCACACGCGGGGCTCTGCTCCTCAGCTGAGCTGGGAGCACTGGGGACAGGCCTTGGATGCCCGTCTGGCCTCTGCCCCTCCAGGGTGCTCAGCACAGAGGACCCCAACATCTCTAGTCACTTTACAGGGTCCTGTGGCAATTGGCCAGCGCTTCCTGTGCCACCCCCACGTGGAGGGCTTGTTCAAATCCTTATCACGATCTCACTGGGAGCCACATTGGGGACCCTCACGTGGCCCCTCTCATGTGGTCAGCAGTGCAGATGGCCCTGCTGTCCACCCAGGAGCAGCAATCTTTGGCTACCCACAGGGTGACAGGTGCACATCTGGCCCATTGCAGCTCCTGGGGGGACAGCACAGAAGAGTGCATGGGCCGGGTCGTGTCCATCCACCCCAGTGCAGAGCCTTCCGGGAGGCCACCTGGCCGGCTCCTGGGCAGGGGTGGGAGGAAGGCAGGGAGCTCCCTCCCCGACAAGCCCAGCCTGTGGCCGCCACAGGAACAGGGAGTGCAGCTCTCCCACGGGCTGCCATAACTTTAACTGGGCTTTCTAAAGGCCACAGACGCCAACCCCTGTCCTTTATGTCCATGCTTAGGACATAAAGTGCTGATCTGGCATGTGCTGATCTGAAATGCAGGGAGGAAGATATCTCCCAAGTAAGCTCACGCCTGTGTCAGACACTGCCGAGGCCCCCAGGCCAGGTGGCTGCCATCAGGGCCCGGGACCAGGCCTTCCCACCCAGCCTAGGGCTGGGCTCGGCCCTCGGGCCCCCCGCCGCGCTCTCCTCTGTTGAGGGGTATGATAGCTAGGTCTCTTCCACCCTCATGGGCCACTGGACATGGTGGTAGTGACAGCCAGGTGCTGTGCTGAGCGTTGTCTGCACCTGAGGCCCAGAAGGGTTAAGTGACTTCCCTCCACCCAGAAAGTGGCCGAGCCTGGACTTCGTCTGCAGGGTCCTCCAAGTCCAGGTGTGAGGGACCGTTGTGGCGGATGCCAGGCTCCCGTTGGCGGCTTGGAGGCCTCTGGGCCTCCCCTGTGCGTCTGCACCCGCCACACGTGGAGGCACCCGTGCCAGCCCAGCCTCTCCCTGGGACTCATCCCGGCCGTGACTCCCTCCAGGAGGCCTGGGATCACACGAGCGAGCGGCGTTTCACGGGAGGAGCTTCTGCTGGAGAGGGCTTCTTCCAAATGGGGGATGATTGGGCTTCCAGGGCTCGACACTCACTAGTAATGAAACCTGCTGACGTTTCAGTGGTGCAGAAATAAAACGACTAAAAATGGGATCCAGAGCCGCTAACGAGGGCAACTCGGCGGCTTCAGAGACAGTGCGGCTGGCAGGGGGCTGGGCACATATGGGCCCTGCAACCAGGACAGAGGGGCATCTCTGGGCCACCTGAGTGAGGGGGCTGTGTGGGGTGGGCCTTCCCGATCTCGTAAGAGGAACCCCTGGATCCTCAGGGCACCCGGCTCAGCCTGGGGCGTCCCACCCAGCACGGCCACAAGCCCGAGTCTCCACAAAGCCCCACAGGCTGGCAGCTGGGACAACAGACGTTTTTTTCTCACAGATCTGCAGGGTTGGAGGCCAAGGCCGAGGTGCAACGGCAGGACGGGTCTCTCCTGAGGCCCCTCTCCTTGGCCTGCAGACAGCTGCCCCTCCCTGTGATCACATCATCTTCCCTCCAGATAGGTCTGTGTCCACATTCCCCCTTTGAAGAGGACACCAGTCATGGCTGAGTGGGTGGGTCAGGCCCACCCTGATGGTCTCATGTTAACCTCTGTGAAGACCTATCTCCAAACAGTCACCCCAGAGGTACTCGGTCAGGTCTCCTACATATGAATCTGGGACACAATCCAACTTGGATGTGTCCCTGGGCCGAGCTGGCACTTGATGGTTCCTGGGTGCAGTGTTCTCAGCCTCCTCACGAGCGCCAGCAGGGACTCAGCTGGCCACGACAGAGCTGCCCTCCAGGAGCCCAGTGTCTAGTGGGGGAGGAGGACCACGGACGGACTGAGGGCAGTGAGGCTGGCCAGGCCACAGTAGGGTTGGGTTACCCCTGCCTGGTGGGCAGTGCAGCCCCAGGGCACCCACGGCTGCAGGACAAGTGAAGGACACCCTAAGACGTTCATTCATACACAGCCTAGTCCCCGGAGGGGGAATGCTGAGCACCAGTGTTGGTCCATCTAGGCCCTGCCTGGTCCCACAGCAGCAAGAGCCTACGCGCCTACACAGAGGCCAGGTCCAGAGGCCGTACCTCTCCACGCCTCTCCCCACGCCTGGCCTCTCCCCTCTGCTAACAGGCCGGATGCGAGGTCATTTTCCCAGAGTCATTAAAGTGGAAATGGAACGTGCACTTGCTAAGAAGAGCTGGTCTGAATGCACTGGGTAGCCAGAGAACAAGGCTAATGGGACAGGAGGGAGGGCCTTTTAGCTAATGGGCCTTCTCGGAACAGGTCCTGCAGGGCTAGGCCTGATGTTCCTCATGGCTGGGCAGGCACCTGGTGGCCTGGGGCTGAAGCCTATTAAGAACTGCTATTCCAAGCCCCTGTTTTTCCGGTCACAGTGAGACCCCTGAATGGCGCCTGGGGGGGGGGTGTCCAGGTGGGGCCCCCCCACCTGGGGGCCAAGCCAGCCCTGTCCACAGCTTGCCCTAGGGCCAGAGCAAGGAGTGCCGCTGGGTGGAACCCACTCAGGCCTGCCCTGCATTCACCAGCCACCACCCCTGATGGGGACATGGCCGTGCAGGCTGGGTGGGCAGCAGCAAGGTCCAGGCTGGCCTTGTCCCTTGAATCTGAGACCTCTCTCCATGAAGCTGGAAGCAGCCTCCCTGGGCCCTGCAGATCCTCTGTGGTTCTGGCCCAGGGAACGACTTTGGAGTGAGGGTGCCCCGATGTGAAAGCAGTAAGTACACCCCAATGCTTCCCAGTGAGACGGGGCAAGAGGGGCTCCCAGCTCCCCAGCCTCCTGGGGACAGCCTGAGCCCAGGTCTCCACCTGCAACCTGGGGACAAGGCCACTGTCCCAGAGCTACTGCCACGCACCAGGGGGAGAAAGTCCCCCCAGGAGCGCTGGGGTGGTCTTTGCTGGTCACTGGACACGTGGTTCCTCCTCATTCTTTCCGTGGGTGAGTCCCTTTGGTCGTCCCTTAGGTCGTCATTTTTTAAAGGCACATCAAAACGCCGCTCAGCGGAGCCGCTTTGCCACCCGACCTTGAAGGGGTGACCTGAGCCCCACGCCATCCCTCCTGGAAAAGCTCGCTGGCCTCCTTGGGCAGTGCCCCTGTGCTGTCACCACCCCTTGCCCAGCCCCTGCCACCAGGAGGAGGGGCATTACAGAAGCTGTCTCCCGAGCCGCCTGCGTGGGCACCACTGTCAGCAGCGGATGCAGACACGGCCGAGCCCTGGCGCCTGCGGCTCAGACCTGCGTGGAGCGCTGCCCACCAACGGCCGACTGCAGCCTCCGCAGAACCAGCGGCCTGGATTAGTTTATCATTTGATTGTCAAGGGAGGAAGGGCTGCCCGGGAGGCAGGCTGATCTTTCCCAGAGCGGCTTCCTCGGTGTGTTAATTTTACGCAGTGCTAAAGTCTGGCTCCTTCTCCTTTTTTTTTTAAAGAAAAGCAGACATAATTGGGACAATGCTCTTCCCGTGCCCCTCTTACTCCACCCCAGTGCCCGCTTTTAACAAAGCCATCGCTTGCCACTTAATGGACACAGCGCAGTGATGAGAGGTGAAAAGAGCCAGCGGAGAGTCCACCCCTGCCCTCCCTCCTGGCCTCCCCTGTGCCCTCAGCCCATCTCCATCCTCCTGCTGGGAGCCCCCGCCCACACCATTCCCTGGGTGGGAGGCTGGGTTTGCTTATGCTACAGGAGGCCCAGCAGAGGCCTGCCAGCCTGACGGTGCAGACGCGTGCCCTTCGCCGCCCCACAGTCACTGCACTAGTGGGACGCTGCTCTGGGTAAGGAAAGGAGACAAAGACCAAGTGCAGCAGCTGCTGGGGCGAAGCCTCCAGGAAACTCGAGGGCACTGGTTCCCCCACCACTAGGTGCTCTTTAATGCTGCCACCTTGGGGACCTCCTACAGCTGGAATGCGTCTGGCCAGGGCCATGTGTCTGGGAAGGTGGAAGAAAATGGGCACCGGGGAGTCTGCCCTAGGCCAACAGGGAACTAAATATTCAGCACTCAGTGTCTCAGTGGTGGCTCCCAGCATGGCTCAGAGAGGTTATAGGAGCTGCTCAAGGTCACACAGCAGCTGGGAAGTAGAGGAGAAGCCCACGGGGACACCCCCCACATCCCAGGTTGGTTGCCAAGACAGCCCAGTGTGGGAAGGTCTTGCTCAGTCCCTGAATGGCCTCTGAGTCTGGTTGAGCCTAAAGGATGCGCAGGAGAGCAGCAGGAAAGGCTCCGAGGGCCTCCCTGAGGGCAGCTCAGCCGGGAAGGGCCAGGAGCCCAGCCACTGGGGCAGGAGAGGCCTCCATGGCTCAGGCCCCAGGACTCAACCTGCTTCCTCAGCTGGACCACAGTTGGAGTGTCAGGACTAACACCGCCCAGGGACAGCGAGGGAGTGGGAGGCACAGCCTGGCCTGAGGCGGAGCTCCAGTGCAGATTCCCATGGAAACAGTGGTCAATGGGGAGGGAGGGCGGGAGAGCTCAGAGGCTCTGTCCCTTGGAACAGGCTGGCTGTGTGGCCCACGCGAAGGCCTCCTCCCCAGGAAGCCTGCGGGTCCCTGATTGAGCGCGGTGCGGGGAGGTTCTTGGTGGTCTTCCATTCCTGACATGTGACAAGGGGCACGTGAGTGTGGATGCGTGAAGGAGCCAAGCACCCAGGACGGCCCTCTGCTCTGTCTGCGGTGACCACTCAGTCCCAGGAGGACCATATGACATCACCATTCCTGGGGGGACCCTCTAATCCTTAGGCGCCGGTCAGTCCACCTGCAATACTGGTGAGACGTGAAGCCGCACGCGGCGCCCGTCTATGAAAGTGCTGTTGTCTTCCTCGGGAACACACCTGAAGTCAGCTGGGCTCTGGGCGGCCTGCGTGGGCCCTGAGCGCTCCGTTAGGCGCCTGGTACCCTGACCACCAGGCTGACCTGATTTGTAGCTGAGGAACGGCCGGCTCTCTCCTGCCTGGCCCCTGCCCTCCAGGTGGAGAGAGCAGGCTGCTTCTCGGAGCAGTGCTGGTGTTGACTCAGAGGAGCAAGGGTGGAATCGTTTATCATTCAATTAATGGTGTCAGCAGAGTCATTATTTAAATGACCAGCCACATGTGTAATCAATCTTTAATGAAACAATAATTGTACTTCCCAGTCGCCGTGTGCCAGCTTCCCAAGCCCTTCCCCGGTAAGTGACAAATGCAGAGGGTGTCACCGGCAAGGGCTGAGTCTTGGTGGGTTGACTCTTTAGAAGACAGGCTTGGGGGACAGCAGTGGTGCTGGGGAAGGAAGAGCCAGTAAGTGTCCCTGCCAGGACCACTGCCACCCTGCCCAACCCTCCAGGGTTTCTGGAGTCCCCTCCAGAAACCCTGCGGCAAGTGAGGAGCCCCTGGAACTGAGCCTCAGGGGACTGGGGAGTCCCCTCCTAGACACATCCACATCTCCCCATGGGACAGAGACCCCAAACCTCACTGTCCCCACAAAGGGCAGGGGAAGGGAGACCGGACCCCATGTGCTGCTTGTGCGCTGCTCTTTGAGTATCTGGGCTTCACAGGGAGGGAGAACAAGCCCACTGGCTGCTAGAGGTGCACGTCGAGGCTGTGCCTCTGCCTGGATTCCCCGTCCGCCTGGCGGGCACCTGTCTGCCTGGCTCGGTGGCTCTTGGCACTCAGAGCTGGGCTTGCCAGCAGGAGGGACAGTGCCAATCCCCCAGGGGTGTCCTAAGCCCCCCCCCCTTTCCTCTGCCCCCTTCCTCCAGGACCCCCCGCCGCCCGCCTGGTGCATCCAGCAGCCTGTGGACCCACACGCATCCCCTCTGCCTGACTCCACAAGTGAACTCATCACAGGCCACCTTCCCAGACGTACCTTCCATAAACACCGAGTTGACATCTGCGGGGGTGTGCCAGCTCTTGTCCTGACCCCTCACAACAGCAGTAGTCAATCTGCAGTTGGGAGAGTGGCTCGCTGTCTCTCACCTCTGAGGGCAGGGATCCTGCCTGTCTTTGCTACAGCCCCGTCTCATCCCCAGTGAGGCACCGGTGTGTTGCCATCCAGTAAATAAATATTCAGAGAAGAAATATCACTAGTAGAACCTTCCTTGGTTGAGCAAATTAAAAAATAATAACAATGCAGGTTCTGGGCAAGATAGACTAGTGGGCCAGGGGACCCCCTCCTGGGACGTGGGGTCATGGTTTGAATCTGGACTCTCCCCAAAGCTCATGTACTGAAAGGCACGGGCCCCCGTGCAGTGATGTCCAGAGCTGGGACTTTAGGAAGTGACTGAATCGTGACGCTCTAGCCTCAACAGGGGAGGGACCCACTACTGCTGGGAGGTGGGACCAGTTGGACGGAGCAGGTCACTGGAGGGTTTACCCTCTCCCTGACCCCTTCTCCACCCGCTCTCTGCTTCCTGGCCACCATGAGTTGGCAGCATATCCTTCCACCATGACTTTCTGTCACGCTCAGGGCCAAAGTAATGGAGTTGGCCCACGATGGACTGAGACCTCTGAAACCGTGAGCCAAATAAACCTTGCTCAGGCATTTGTCACGGGGATGAAAGGCTGACTAGCAATGTTCTGTAAATCAGGGGGTGTGAAACCAAAGAGGTGAGTCCTGCCACTCTTCTACCTCACTGCCCAGAGAAAGTTTCAGGTTGTAGCACGGCAAGGGGAGCCCAGAGGATCCTGAAGTAGAGGAGGCAGAACCAAGAGCTCCGGGAGGACAAGGCAGCTGGAGTCCCCCCACAACAGCACAAAGGAGGCAGCTGCAGAGAGACTCGAGGGATCACCGAGGGCCCCTGCGTTCCCAGGGAACCCACGGTTATGTGGGAAGACACTGCCTGAGGCCAGGGGAGTCATGCAGAAGGACTACAGGGAACAACCTGGGAGCTCAGAGGGCTGGGACAGTGCCCGTTCCCATGAGCCAGCCTGTGGGGCCAGGTGTCACAGGGCACCGAGTGCACACTCAGGGAACCATTGCTACAACAGTGAGAGAAGATGGCTCCCGACTAAATGCCACACTGTTTCCATCTGCAAGGGCTGATCGGCAAGGCCCAAGAGGACAGACTGATCCAGAATAAGCTCAAGGATATCTCCACCACCCAATAATGTAAAATCCATGCTGTCTGCCAATGTCTAGCATTTAACTGAAACTTTCCAGGCCCACAAAAGACAAGAGCATACATCCCACACTAAAAAGAAAAATCGATCAAATAAAAGTAACCCCAAAATGGCACAGATAATAGCATTTGCAGATGAGGATATTCTGCAGTCACTATAACTAATTCCATATGTTCAAAAAGTACAGGAAATAATAAAGATATTAAGTGGAGACATGGAATATGTTTTTAAAATAATCAAATAAAAATTCTAGACATAAAATGTTCAAGATGAGTTAAACACTGGGTTGGATTAGTGGTGCTTTAAAAAATAAAAGATTAACAAATTTAAGGCATGACAGTGGAAATTTTACTAAATAGAACACAAAGAAAAAACATGGGAAAAAAGTAACAGAGCACCAGTGTGTCATGGACAACTTCAACAGCTTAATATATATGTAACTAGAATCTCTCAAGAAGAAGGGGAGGGGAAGAGAAAAGCATCTGAAAAATAAAGCACAAATATTTTCTAAATTCAACTTTAAAAAGCTATAAATCCACTGACCTAAGAATCTCGATGAAATTTAAGAGCAAAACTACACCAAGGAACAAAATAAAAAAACTTGTTTCAATTGGTGATAAAGAGAACATTCTTAAAGGCCGTCAGAGAGAAAAGACACATGGCATTGAGAAGGACAAGTGGTGGCGAGGCAGACAAGAGAATAGGTAGAAGGAGAACGAGCAGACAGGAGAACAGGCAGAAGGAGAACAGGAAGACAGGAGAACAGGCAGAAGGAGAACGGGCAGACAGGAGAACAGGCAGAAGGAGAACGGGCAGACAGGAGAACAGGCAGAAGGAGAATAGGCAGACAGGAAAACAGGCAGAAGGAGAACAGTCAGACAAAAGAACAGGCAGAAGGAGAACAGTCAGACAGGAAACAGGAAGACAGGAAAACAGGCAGAAGGAGAACAGTCAGACAAAAGAACAGGCAGAAGGAGAACAGGCAGACAGGGGAACAGGCAGAAGGAGAATAGGCAGACAGGAGAACAGGCAGAAGGAGAACAGTCAGACAAAAGAACAGGCAGAAGGAGAACAGTCAGACAGGAAACAGGAAGACAGGAAAACAGGCAGAAGGAGAACAGTCAGACAAAAGAACAGGCAGAAGGAGAACAGGCAGACAGGGGAACAGGCAGAAGGAGAATAGGCAGACAGGACAACAGGCAGAAGGAGAACAGGCAGACAGGAGAACAAGCAGAAGGAGAACAGGCAGACAGGAGAACAGGCAGAAGGAGAACAGGCAGACAGGACAACAGGCAGAAGGAGAACAGGCAGACAGGAGAACAAGCAGAAGGAGAACAGGCAGACAGGAGAACAGGCAAACAGGAGAATGGGCAGACAGGAGAACAGGCAGAAGGAGAACAGGCAGACAGGACAACAGGCAGAAGGAGAACAGGCAAACAGGAGAATGGGCAGACAGGAGAACAGGCAGAAGGAGAACAGGCAGACAGGACAACAGGAAGAAGGAGAACAGGCAGACAGGAGAACAAGCAGAAGGAGAACAGGCAGAAGGAGAACAGGCAGAAGGAGAACGGGCAGACAGGAGAACAGGAAGAAGGAGGACAGGCAGACAGGAGAACAGGCAGAAGGAGAACGGGCAGACAGGAGAACAGGAAGAAGGAGAATGGGCAGACAGGAGAACAGGCAGAAGGAGAAAAGGCAGCATTTTTAAAGTCTGAAGAAAAAAAGCAAAATTGTGGGGCTGGGTTGTGGCTTAGTGGTAGAGCGCTCGCCTCGCAAGTGTGAGGCCCTGGGTACGATCCTCAGCACCACGTAGATAAATAAAATAAAGATATCGTGTTCAACTACAACTAAAAACAAATATTTTTAAAAAAGCAAAATTGTCAAACTGGAATTCTCTTCCAGCAAAAACGTGTTTGGAAAATGAAGCTGAAATACAGAATTTTTCAGGTCGACAAAACCCAAAACAAGTCATCACCAACAGACCTGAGTCGTGGGGAGAAGGGAGCCTGTCAAGCAGAAACAAAGTTAGGCCACGAGGATGCTGCTTTCAGAGAAGAATGCACAGGCAGAAGTAAAATGTGTGACAGCAGTAGCGCAAGGCTGGGAGAGGGAGCCGGGGACTGAGGTGGTCTCCGTCTGGAGTGACTCCCAAGTCTCACTGGGCTCCTGTGCAGCAGTGTTCAGAGTTAGGGGTTTTGGGGAAGTGACTGGAATATGAGAGCTCTGACCTCATCACTGGATTAATCCGTTTGGTGGATTCATCATTTGAATGGACTACTTGGAGGACATAGAAACTGTAGGTAAGTAGGCAGGTCCTGGGGACGCGCCCTCAGGAACTATTTCTCATGCCCAGTATAGCTCATATTTCCCTCTCCCTCTCCCTCTCCCCCTCCCTCTCCCTCTCCCTCTCCCTCCCCTCCTTCTTCCTCTCCTTGACTGTCATGAGTGGAGTAGCTTTCCTCGCCACACCCTTCTGCCATGATGTTTCTGCCTTGGAGCCAGCCAACCATAGATTGAAACCTCAGAAACTGTGAACCAAAGTAAATCTTTCTTCCTTTAAGTTGTAAGGTTCCTGTGACGTAGGCAAATGTGACTATTACTTGAAGGTGGACTTTGATAAGCTTAAGATGTATATCATAAACCTCAAATCAACCAACAAAATGTCATGACAAAGGGTTATGGCTAATCAGCCAATAAAGGAGATAAATGAACTTGTCTTTAAAAAGTCACAATTGATTTTTTAAAGGGTGAAAATGAAATTAAAGGAAACAAAGAATATATGGAATAAGTAGTGGAAAAAAAGCAAACTATTGGTGATAATATAATTGATAACTAAATGTAAATGGCCTAAACACCCCAATTAAAAGGCAAAGATCAACAAATTGGGTAAATAAGCAAGACTCAGCTATATAAGAAATTCAATTTAAAAGTTCAATTTAATTGATAAAAAAGATATATCATACTAACACCAGTAAAAATAAAGCTAGTATGGTCATATCACTATATGACAAAGAAGATTTCATAGCAATGATATCATCAAGGAAAAAGATGGTCTTTTCATAATGAAAGGGGTAAATATTGAAAAATGAAAGGGGTAAATATTGATAAAAAGAGCATAATAATTATCAATATTTGTGCTTCAAAAACACAAAGCTGGGGCTGCAGTCGTAGCTCAGTGGGAGCACTCTGCAATAGCATGTGCAAGGCACTGGTTAAATCCTTGGCACCACATAGAAATAAATAAATAATATAAGATAAAAAGTATTTTTTTAAAAGAGCTAGTGGAATGAGGCTGCATGCGCATAATGAAAATAACACAAAGCAAAAGCTTATAGAAATGCAAGGAGAAAAATCTACCCATAACTGTAGTCAGAGACAACAATCCTTTTCTCTTGGTAACTGATAGAACAAGTATCAGAAAACCAGCAAGGGTATTAAAGACTTAGGTGATATCACAACTTAGGTGACATTCCTACAGATTTCCCAGATACAAAATGAATAACAGTGAAACACCATGAAAGATTTTTGTCAATAAATTTTTTAAAATTAAGTGAAATGAAGATGTGAAAGACAAAAACCACCAAAACTACCTGAGAATGAATAGATATTATTAATTATCCTATATCTACAAAAGATTCTTCTTAATTTCTAGATAAAGCTCTCCTACAAAGAAATGCCCAAATAAATGGAGTTCAATTCACTAGTGAATTCCACAAAATAAAAATGTATTTTTCATAATTTCTTCTAAAATCCTGAAAAGGAAGCAGTATTTCCCAAGTCATCCCATGAATTACTCGGAAACCAAAGGTAAGCAAAGACAGAACAAGAGAATGAAACCAAAGAGTAAGATCCCTTATAAGCATGGATGAAGCAATCTGGACAACATGTTAGCAGGTGGACTCCAAAATTGCTCAAAAAGGGGAGACCTTATTCCTGGTGAAACTCTTCCCAGGATGCAGTTGAGAAATAATTAACATAAAATACCTAAGATCACAAAATAAGCCACTTGCACTAAAATACTAATATCAAATATTGAGCTAAGATTTTAACAAATCAGTGTGATTTATATTGACAAATAAAAAAATAGAAACCAGTAACTCTCAATAGATGCAGAATGGCTATTTGACAAAATTCAGGAATGCTTCCTGATAAAAGCTCTCAGCAAATTAGAGCAAAGGGAAACTCACTCATCTAGTCAAGGGTAAGCATGAAAACCCAGCCAGTACAAAACTAGGTGCTCCCTGAGATAAAAAGTAAATAAGAGCATTGGCTCCACCTTCCTATTCAGCTTTATATGAGAGTCCTAGACCTTGCAATAAGGTAAGAAAAAGAAATCAAAAGCATCCTGGTTGTACGGGAGGAAGTAAAATTGTATTCACAGAAGATATGATTGGCCATATAGAAAATAGCACAAGCTCTCACAACCAACCAACCTACCAGAACCGAGTGAGTTAGATGAGGACACAAGACAAATGTGTGACTATTGTATAAAGTTTGGGAAACTATTGTATCTGTCCATATTATTAACAAACAGTTGGAAATTGAAACTCAAAACACAAAACCATGTACACTAGCATCAAAAACCATGAAACACTCACTTTGAGATAATTGGGACAAAAGTTATCCAAGGCCTATATACCATATAGGCTCAGAACCAAGGCCAAGGAAGGAACTTCCCGTACAGCAACGGAACAAAGCAGAGAGGCCAGCAGGGGACTGTGTCAACAAGATTCAAGGTCATGTTTGTGGAGAAATGATGGGACATCACGACTGCACCAGAGCACATATGGACCTCCAATGAAGGAGATAAAGGAACTTCTATCCACAGCTGGTGCCGTGTGCAAGAATCGACTGGCGGATCACCCCAGCTGTGGAATCTGAAACTCGTATCAGGAAATCAGGAGAGAGGCCTCTGTGATCCTGGGTAGGAACAATTTCTTAGTTATGCCCCTAAGAGCGTGAAAGGGAAAATTTGGATAAACTAGATTTCACTAAGTGTAAGAAATTCTGCCCTTCAAGAGACAGCGTGAGGGGAAGGGAGTGACAAACCACTGTGGGAAGATAACCGAGTCACACATCTGATGAGGACCTCGTATCCGGAACACGTGAAGAAATGCCAAGCCCAGCAATGAGTCAGCAAACAGCCAATCAAAGGGGGAAACAATCGGAATGGATAACTTCCCAAAGAAAACAGACACGAAAAAAAACATGTGTAAAAGTGCTCCCTATTCTTGGTCTTTAGGGAAGTTGTTGAAGTGGCTACGTTCACTAGGTCTGCTTAAGTGGCCTGTTAACAGGCTTGACCAGAGGGTGCCAAAGCCCTGGACACCTCACATTGCTGCAGGGTGCAAACTGGAACTTTTAGAAACACCGGGAGACACAGGTACAGAGAAAGTGAGGCTGTAACAATGGTCTTGTGAGATGGGGTGTCTGGAGCAGGCTCACCCAGAGCACTTACAACTGCACTTTACCTCAAGAGTGCAAGCCCCCCGCCTTGGCTGAGTACCGTGGGGTGCACAGTCTTCCCGATGTCACACCTAGGGTTTACTGTCTCCTATTGGGTTGTTTAAAGAAATGTACCTTTAGTTGTCCCCACCTCCCTCTGTTCCCCTGCGGCAGGAGGGTCCCCTTGGATGGAGTGCATTTTATCATGTAGGCAGTTTATTTCTGTTGGTGAAGGTACCCCTGCCCTCCCCTGTCTGTCAAGAGGCTGTGAATCTTTACCCTCTGGGTGACCTCCGCGCAACGTCCATCCTGCCCTCCCCACCACGGCCTTTCCTTTATCCCCAGCCATTTTACATTTAAAGCCAAAAGCTGTATTCTGACAATGTACACGGGACTTTCGATTTCTCACACTACAGCAGTTTGAAAACTATATGGAGTTTTCCTAAGTAGCCAAGCATTCACCGACCTAATGGCCCGGCCCTCCTCCTGCACATACTTACCCAAGTGCAAAGTCGTGCGTCATGCGAAGGTGAGCAGTGGCATTCCATGGTAGCTCCCTTTGCCACAGTCAGGATCTGGAGGAGCCCCGAGGACCATCAGTGAGTAAATAAACCAGTGGTGCAACCCGCACCAGGGAGCTCTGCGCAGCGACCAGGAGTGGACGGCCAGTGAGTGCAGCCGAGCCGTGCTGAGCAAGGGGCCATTGTGCAAAGCTAGAGTGCAGGCTGCTCTCCCGGGGCCAGAGTAGGCCAAGGGCTTCCTGGAAGGCAGGTGGGTAGGGAGTGGTGGGCGGGCACCTCTGGGGAGTGGGGTGTTCCCCGTGGAGGTACGGGCGGTGTCCTCCTGAGCAGACACTGGTGGTGGGCCTTACTCAATACCACAGTCTATATGGGCAGTGCACGTTGCCTCCGCCCACCTCAGGAGAGCTGGCGAAGAGTCAGGCACATCAGGTCGGAGCCCTGGGAATCCGCTTGCCTGCTTTGAGGAGCATGGGGGAGCCGGCATTTATGGTCACCCCAGCTTTCTATTCTCTAAGTATTTGTCCAGCCTCCCCCAGGCCTGGGTCAGTCTCCCAGGCCCCAGGAATTGCCTGCATCCTCAAGGGACCTCAAGCCTGGGGAAGGGGCTTTTGACGGCATTGGGCGCAGCTCGGGAGGCCTCTCCAGGACTGGGCTTTCAAATTCCCAGCACAAACTACTCAGGGTCGCAGAATAAGCCACTGGCACTAAAATACTGTGGTCTCCAGCTGAGGTTCAGTGGCCTGGCCCTGGTGGGCTCCTTGGAGAGCCACACGGCAGAGGGAAGTGGCAGGAGCGCAGCCTGGTGGGGGCTTGGTAGAGGATTTCACAGGTATGACGCCGCCTGACTTGAAGTGAAGTTCCTCTGTCCCTGTCACGTTCACTGTGCTGAGGGAACTTTTGCAGCCCTGAGGATGCATTCTAGTCGGTCAGTCTCCGCTGAGTTACACCCTGGCCCTTCTTTAAAACTCTAGAGACAGACTGGCTCTCAGTGAGTTGCCCGGGCTGACCTGGAACCTGTGACACTGCAGCCTCAGCCTCCCAAGTAGCTGGCATCCCAGCGTGGCCACCAGGCCCAGCCAACGCCTCTCTTTCCACGAGCGCCTCACCGTCCACTAGTGACTCCTTCTCACTGGGCTAAGCGGACGCTCATTTTATTTCCACAGCTAGACTGTGGATGGTCAGGACTGCGAACATGGAGACTATGGGCACAGAGGGTAGCCGCTTGCTCTTGTTTCAGAGCCGCTCCCAGCGAAGGCGAAGGATTGGGCAATTTGTGCAGGGGGAGCCCAGGGGTCCCTGGCTTCAGCCGTGAAGAGCAGCTAGCAGGGACCTGTGCCCTAGGTCAGCAGAGGGAGCCCTGTGTGCTGAGGTGAGAGTGGAGTTGTTTTGCGTCCAGCTTCTGGCCACCCAGGGACCCCAGTTGGTATTTCCCGCTGTGAGCGTGGAGGATTCCAGGGCTTTGCCTTTGAAAGCGGTCCTCCCACTCCTGGACCAAATACGCCCAAGAGCCTCTGGGCCTGAAGGCTTGGTGGCGGGGCAGCTGCCACACTTCAGGAGGGAAACGACTGGATGAGGCTCCCAGAGAAGGGACAGGGCCCTGCTGCAGAGGTGCCTGGCTTAGAAACAGGTCTCCACAGAGTGTAACTCCGCTGGAGCTGGGCGGGGGTCATCTCCTCTTTGTGCAATGTCAAAAAGAGCAGGGTGATTCCCGGGCCTCCCTCTCCAGGGATGGCAAACCAAAGGCCACTCAACCGTTCCAAGGGCACAGGGAGATGGAGAGAGCAGAGGTGGGTGGAGAAGGTGGGAGAGGGCAGTGGGCAGGAGGGGCAGCTGAGGGCGGGTTAGCCTGACCCTCACCCCTGTCCTGAGCTTCGGCCCTGCCTCGCTCCCTGCAGAAGCCCAGCAGCCTGGATCTCCATGGACAGTGGGCAGCGGAGGTCCCTCTTGGCCTCACAGAGGCTGGGCCGACTACAGAACTGAGCCCCCTGGCATGGAGATGGGGTTCCCTGTGGCTGGCTCCCTGTCCTGGGCTTGGCCATTCCTAGAGCACAGGGGGCTGAAATGGGGCCCAGTCCTCTGCCCACTGAGAAGGGCAGCACCCAAGCCCAGCACCCCATCTGCCCCAGCAGGAGGCTACACCCCAGGTCCCAGGGCTGCTTTCCTCGCCCCCTGGCTGCCCACTGGCACCCATGCAGGCCCCTCTCCCCCAGAGCTGGGGTCAGTTTCATTTGGGCCCAGAGATCAGAGACTGGTACCCTTACCTTCTGCCCATGAGTTCCACCCTGCTGTGGGGACCCTGGGCCGACATCTCCCTAACGCCCAGCACTCGCTACCGCAGCCTTTGTCTTTTCAGGCACTAATGGGGCTAGATCTTTCGCAGGACTGGGGAAAACACAGTTATACCCCTCGGGGAGGCAGCCCATGGCCACACAGGGAGACCAGGCCCGGTCTGCCAAGGGGAGAAGAGGGCGTGGGCTGCTCCTGGACTGGGGGATCTGAATTACGGGCACAGTTCAAGGCTGCGTCCAAGGGGGACACCAGGCCCTGTGTGTGAGGCCACAGCCGCTGGAGTGTGAGGGTAGGCAGAGTTTAGCAGGGGCCCTGGGGAGCCGGGCAGCAGGGAGGAGGGACAAGCTCACAGCTGGTGGCATCAGGTGACAGCCAAGGGTTCCCCCTCCACGGCAGCTCAGGAGGCAGCTGGTGGCCTCTGCTGGCTCCTCATGGCCTCTCAGGGTCTGCAGGGCCCTTGCCTGGTGTGATGCCACCACAGAAGGACGCACAGAGAACTCGGGGTGTGATGGGAAACCAGCCCGGTGGGTCCCAAAGACAGAGGAGGTGAACTCTCAGACGGCACCCTGGCTCTGCTGACCTGGGCCCTGTCCCTCCACGGCCCCTGGCCTGGGCTGCGTGGGCTGCTGACGGCCAGCCACCCCCTCCAAAGACGTTCCCAGGGTCCCAGACTTGGGTCCAACAAGCCCACAGACTCCTGTCCCACTGGCTGAAGGACCTGGGCCTCGCATCTCGCCCGCAGCCCAGGAGGGAGGGCAGCCAGGCAGAGGGCCCACAGACCCCTGTCTCCCCTCTCCCGCCCCTCCCCGGGGCTCCTGGTGGTTAGACCCCTCATTTTCACCCACACCCAAGGCCCTGAGGAGTGGGCTCTTCTGTTTCCTGCCCTTGGCGGGGGCTCCACACCTTGCTACGTCTGGGGGCTCTGATTCCTAACGAAAGTGTCTGGTGCCATGTGGCTGCTGTGAGCTGCTGCTGGGCACGGCTGGGGTCCTCCTGAAGGGGCTCGGCACTGCCAGGAGGCTTTGGCCTGGGGAGACTGCAGGCCAGGGGGAGCGTGAGGGCCACCTGTTACGGCGCCCCGGCGGACGCCCTTCCTGGCTTCCGAGCTGAACACGGCGAGAGTGTCCCGTGTCTACTTCATTAAACATTAAGCTTTAAAGTTGATTTTCCATGAGGACCATAAATCCCCTTGTGCAGGTCTGGAGGACAGTGGCTGGGGTGCCAGTGGGACAGCAAAGGCACAGGCCCATCTCCTCCCTGCTCTCCGGGGTCAGAGCGCAGAGTCAGCCCACAGGGATGGAGCCAGCCAACCTGGGGCAGCGGGAGCCCAGCTACACTCCCTGCCCCACAAGCAGAGAGAAGCGACAGATTCTGCGAGTGGACGGTGGGCCTGAGGCCTTTGTGTCCAGCAGGGGAAGGTGCAGGTGAGGGGCTGGGGAGGCCCAAGGTGGGGGTCTCCTCCCAGGGGCTTCACACCCTGAATGCTCTGCTCTGTAAGTGGACATCCTGAGGAGATTTCTAGCAAAATGCCGGGCCGTCCTCTGACCCCCTCTACTGACCGCACTGGTAGTGGCTGAGGTTACTGAGTGCTCACTCCCTGCCAGGTGAGGCTGTGGTTTTGCTCCGTCCTCAGGGAGAACCCATGAGGTAGGCACAGTGCAGCCTCCCACACTGTGCGTGAAGACTTGGGGTCACAGAGGATGCCAGTCACCTGCCCAAGGCACATGGCCAATGGGAGCCAGGGCCCCCCCCCCCCGCCCTCTTGCCGAGGTCTCCAAGTGAAGCTGGGGAAAGGCCTCGCAGGTCCCTTGGAGCCTCTTGCTGTGAAATCCAGACCTGTGGCCTCGCCCGGGCCGGCTGGGCCTCTGCAGCATGTGGGAGCTCGCCCAGCTCAGGGCTCACTGGGGCAGCTTGACCACTGCGCTCTGACCACCAGCAAGCGGGATCAGCCAGCCAGCCAGGGCATCTGCCTCTGCTGCTGTGTGTCCTCAAGAGTGCCTGGGGACTTCTCCAGCCGAGGGCCTCGGCAAGGGTTGGCCTGGACTGGTGCCATGCTGTTTTGCCTAAATTTCTAAAACCCAAATCCCTACTTCTGGGAGCAGCCTGGGTGCCCTAGAGTTCACTCTGTTTCTTAGAACTTCTCTTCACGAATGTCTTCAAAGTACTCAGATGCCGGGAAGAGACAACAGGGACTCGCCACACGCCTGCCTTCCAGCATCCACAGGGAGCACAGCCTCATAGTCTCCCCACCCTCCCTTCCCCTGCTCCACCCCCTCACCTTCCTCCCTCCCCCCTTTTCCCTCCTCCCCTCCTTCCCCTCCCTCCTCCCCCTCCCTCCCTTCCTGGGAATCAAACCCGGGGTGCTCCACACTGAGAGGCGTCCCCAGTCCTTCTCACTTTTTATTTTGAGACAGGGTCTTGCTCCATTGCTAAGTCTGGCCTGGGACTTGTGACCCTCCTGCCCCAGCACACCCCCCACCCAGTCACGGGGTGGATCATTATGTTTTGTTTGTGGAGAAGCTCCAGTGTCGGTCATTTGTCACAGCAGCCTGAGGCTGGGGAGGACTGTGGCGGAGGGCCTGTGAGTATGGCTCTGGGAGCAGAGGGACGCAGGCCAGTGCCCCTGCCTCTTCCCTGTGCAGCCCTGATGGGGCATTGGCCTCTCTGGGCCCAGTCCCCTTGCTGCACAACCATGACAGTGAGAGTCCCTCCCAGGCCGGCCAGCAGTTGGATAAGACACCAGATGCCTGACGTGCTCCCACAGCTGGCACCTGCTAATGCCCAACAAGCGGCTGCCTTTTTAGATTTATCTATAGGGCCAGCGTGAATGTGAGAGCTCTGTAACCTGCAGTCGGCTGCCCGCCGAGGATCTGCCTGACGGCTGCCCCAGGGACTCCTCGCAGCAGCTCACACATGGCCACTGGCCCAGAGGCAGGTCCCCAGTTACCAGCTACAGAGCAGCCCTCAATCCAGGCAGTCCCTCCAGAGGACTGCAAGTTCCATTTTCCACGTTGTCCATGCAGCCTGGCTTTAGGAAAACCTAAATCTTTAGCAAGTCCCTGGGGAAGGTCTGTCTGCCCAGCTCCTTCGCTGATGGCTTGGCTCTGCATCAGTAAGACAGGCCAGCTGTTGCCTGCCGAGGTCCTGAGCACTTACACCAGAAGTAGAGGCGGAGGATGTGGTCAGGGGAAGGGCTGGGCCAGCGGGGCTGCGAGTCCACGCTGGGGACCAAGGTCTACAGATGGCATCCACAGGGAGCATGCACTCAACTCTGGGGAGACCTTCCTCTGTCCACGGCCTACAGATGCATCTGAGTAGGGCATGCTTCTGGTCCTGCTGGTGGGTGGGAATGTTGAGAGAGGACGAGGACATGGAGCAGGGCTGGTCTTCACTCTCACAGCCACCTGGGAGTGCTAAGGTGTTGAGAGCCACTGCCGAGTCGGAATGGCCCCTGGCATTTTGCCAGAAGTAATGGTTGAGATGATGATAATTAAGTTAAGCTGTGTATAATTGCTGTGACTGGATGATGCTGGATTGAAACAGGCTGTGTATTCAGTTGTATATGGACCCCTGCTGTCCGGCAATAGGGCAGCTCCTGATGCCTCGGGAGACCTTTGAGTTCCTGTTGAGTTCCCGTTGAGTTCTCATGGAGCCCGGTGGAGGGCGAAGGAAGTTCCGGGGGAGGGAGTTCTGGTTGGTGTGTGGTGTTCCTGGAAGGGCCACGTGGGTGGTGTTCGCGGGAGTTCGAAAATAAAGTTTGTTCCTGCTTGAGTGGCTTGTGATCTGTGCCCAGCCAGACTGCGGCACTAAGGTCCTCGGCTGACAGAGCCCCAGAGCTCAGGACTTAGCAAGGTCCAGTGGACAGTGGGGATGGGGCCAGAGGCCAGGCAGGCCAACTCCTGAGCCCAGCTCTAAACCAAGACCTCTCCAGGGCTCGCAATGTGGCTTGGGAGAAGCCCTCAGGAGCCAGGCGGGCCCACAGCGTCAAGGCCCAGGTGTCCTGCGTGAGGCTACAGGGGCTCCTTAGGGTGCACCTCGGACGGATGTGACAGGCCTGGACAGACCCTTCCTCCCCCCACCCCCTCCCTCCCCCTTGCTGTGTCCCAGCCAGATGCTCTGTCCTGGCGTCAAGGGAATGCGGTCACCACAACAGCCTTGACCCTCAGGAAGCTCAAGGAAAGGCCTCTTCCCGGACCCCCACACAGAGGCAGGGCCCCTGCTGTCCCGTGGCTAATGTTCCCAAGCAAGGGGCGGACCAGGACAGACAGACATAAACGGACACGAGCGTTGCCCAGGCCTCTCTGTGCCTGAGCTGGAACCCTGCTGAGCCTGGAGTTAGTGCTGAACAAACAAGAGGACCAGCTCGCCAGGTCTGCTGCCCTGCTGGCCATGCCACCGCAGAGCGGTGTAGGCCTGCCGCGGGTGGAGCTGCCCTCGGGGAGCACCCTGACAGAACTCAGCCACAGTGGCACCGAGGGGTGGCCCATTTCCCTTGGAATCTCAGGATTTCCCAATGGCCCTGGCCAGTGGGCAATGGGAGACACTGCCCGTCCCTTGATTGAACTCTGCTGAGTTGTACGATGAGATCTGGGCCAAGGAGCATCGGCTAAACAAACTGGCCTGTCCTTGCTGGGAGGGGGCAGCAGAATGTCCAGCCCCCGCTTTGGAAGGAGCCCTCAGGATGGGGTGAACCCGGGCTTTGAGCCAAACCTGGCCTAGGCACTCCAGCCCCCAGTGTGGTCCAGCTTGCAGGTGTGAGGTCACACCACTGACACCCCAGGCCACTGTGGGCCGGGAACCAAAGTCCACGCTGTGGGGCTGCTGACTCTGGAATCACTCAACAGACACCCAGGGCTGGAAGGCGGTCAGTGTCAGCAAAGCCAGGTGTCCTCAGCTGCCATAGGGTGGCGACTCTCCAGACCCAGGAGGATGAGCCTGACCTGAGGCCCACCCTTCCTCCCTCGGCGCAGGGCACTCAGCTGGGTGGACAGCACTGGGGGGAGCCAGGGTCCTCACTGGCCGCTGTCTCATAGCTTTGTTGCATTAAATTTGAAGGAGAACACGGAGCTGATAATGTTGGCACAGTCACCATCCTGCCTGGGGTGGGGGGGCTGAGGCCCCTCAGGCTGCCGTGGACTAAGGCTGGTCCACTTAGTCTATTAAGGCCAGTCCGCCGGTTTCAGCTCACTGGAGTCCCCTCCTCTGTGCAGCTGTGCAGTGGGAGTGGACGGAGCCAGAGCCACCCTGGGAAGCACTGGGTCAGGGCCAAGCCACCTTCACAGGCAGACCACAAGGTGTCCCATGCCCAGGCCAGAGGGTCCCTGTGGCCTTGCCCAGCTGCACAGGCCCACTCCTGGGACAGCACTTCTTGCTCTCATTTTTCTGTTCCTACTAGGTGCCAGGTCGGGGACCTTATGGTGAAGGAGGGGAGGGACTAAGAAGGGCAGGAGGGGACAGAGATAATGAAATTGGACAGATGAGTGCGGAGGCCAGCTCCAGAGGCAGTAAGAAGACCACATGTTGGTTGGCATAAAAATGGCCTGGGGGCTGTGGACAGGGTCACTGGAGGGGCCTGCATGGACACTATTCAGAAGAGTGGGGTGGGGCTGGGAGGACAGCCGGGGCATCCTGAAGGGGCTGGTCAGCAGCAGGAGCAGGAGAGCTGGGGTAGCTGGGTGGGCTGTGTAGGGAATGTGGCTTCTGCAGCACAGGAGCCTTTGGAAGGCTCTGGGAACAGAAAGCTCTACTTCTAACTGTGCTGTCTGCCCACGCTAGGGGGCTGGCTCCTGGAGCTAGGGTGGGTGTCCATGTCCTGGTCCCCAGCGCCTGTGACTCTCAGACCTGGGAGTGCCCCTCTCTTGGTAAAGGAATTAGCAGGTGTGATTAAGTCAAGGACATGGAGGTGGGGGCTGTCCCCAGCTGTCCACTGTTCCACGTGGGCCCTCTTACGAGGAGGCGGAAGGTCTGGGTCAGCTGGAGGCTTGGCGAGGGAGGCAGAGGTTGGCTGATGTGCTTTGCAGGAGGAGGGAGGCACCATAGGCCAAGGACTCAGAAGCATCCAGAAGCTGGAAGAGGGATGGAAACGGAGCTCCAGGGACCCGGGTGAATCAGCCCGCCGACAGTGATCGTCAGCCTCTGACCCCAAAGCCACTACATTTGTGACAATTTGTTATAACGACAGCAGGAAACCACAAATAGCCAAATCAGACAGGGGGGTCCTGACCACTGTCACCGTCCACCTGGCTCCTGTCGGTTGAGTACTTGAGGCCAGACCACCCACATCCTGCGGTTTTGCTGGACTCTTGCTAGAGTTTTTCCCGCGTCAGCAGCACCATCACTTCCCACGGCTTCTCCTTGTTACAGATTTTTAAAACAAAGGAGCGGTCACCCTGACGACCCTGCAGAAAGACAACCGGCTCACGGCCCCCAACCTGGAGGCTGGAGCAGCTCGTGGCAGGAGCCCAGGGCTGGCTTGGAACCACTGAGTAATGCGTGATAAAGGACAAGATCACAGATGCCAAGGGTCCGCCTCTCAGCACTGCAGGCTGAGACCAGGCTGCCCACTTGGGGGCTCTCCTCGGGGTGGCACGGCCCCACATGCTCCCCTCTTGTTCTCTGTGCCTGTGCCCAGGCTCCCTCGAGGGTCTCTGGGGAGGAAGGAGCACCTGCCCTGGAGAAGCTCTGCACCTGCCCCAACTCCTCAGTGTGGCCAGCACAGGCCGCGCCCTCCTGCCAGGTGAGGAGGAGCAGGACACTCGGGAGCCTGGCTGTCCTGCTGCTCATTTGCTGGCCCGATTCCGCGAGTGCACTGATGCGCACTAGCGGAGGGGACAGGGAGCTCGCTGCTGAGCGAAGGCCAGGAGACGGTACAGGATCCTCTAAGAACCAGGACCAACAGCGGAGCCTGCAAGACCTTGCAGCAGGGAGTGACACCGCAGGCTGGAGAGGGCTGGGGAGGAAGGCCTGGGGTCTGAGTGCCTGCCACGCCTCCCACGTCCGCACAGGCCAGGGGGCTGAGAGGGGTCAAGAGAAGTTCTGGGACCTTATTTGGTCTTTGCAGATGTGATCAAGGGTCTCAGATGAGATCATCCCCGATCCCCCGGGTGGTCCTAAATCCAGTGATAAGTGTCCTTATAAAGGACATTAGAGGGTGAGAAAAGGGGAGGCCAGGTCGAGATGGCGCAGAGGCTGAACGAGGAGCCCGGGGCCTCCGGTAGCTGGAAGGCGGGGAAGGATGGTCCCCTGAGCTCAGGAGGAGCGCGGCCCTGCCACTCGCTGATCTTGGACTGGGAGAGAATGAACCTCTACTGTTGGAAGTCACTCAGTTGGTGGCACTTGGCTATGGCAGCCCCAGGCACTCGGGTTGGGGGAAGGGAGGTAGAGGAAGGTCCCCCAGTGCTCTGGTGCTGGAGGCTCCCATTTGAGCTTCCCAACTTTCTAGAATCTGGGACTCTAGAAGGTCTCAGAAAGAGGACCTGCTTGAATTTGTCTCTGTGTCCACCACCTTGTCTGGCCTTTGGCTGGTTCTCTCTGCCATGGGTCTCTGGGCACCAGCTCTGCTTGACAGTGGGCAGACTTGGGGACGCACCATCCAAGAGGGATTGTCCCACCCACATGGAGGTGCTGCTGGCCTGAGAAGCCATCCCCTGCCCTCTCCCCAAGATGGAGGCCCCCGCAGCGCCCCCTCCCGCTAGGGTGAGGACAGCAGCCCTGTGGGTCACCCCAATCAGCAGTGGACTTGCGGCTGCCCCCGCTGGGTTCACTGTCACTAGGGAATGATTTCCCAAAGGACGTGTCCGTCTCACAGTGGGATAAGTAGCTGGCGACTTGGGAACTTCTGTGAGCTCACTTGATTGAGTGACTTCTGACTCAGATTTTGCTCTGCGCGTTCATAGCTGCCACCCGAGGAAATGAAGCGCCTGGCTCGCCTCAAACGCCACCTCACCCCCCCACATCCAATTAGCCACACGGCCCCAGCGACTCCCAGTGTTGGTGCCAGACAGACCAGAGATCAATTTTTCATGGGGCATCGGACTGTAAATGATTTTTCTATTTACTTATGTAACTCGTACATAAAAGATGATGGTGTTTAATCAAATACAGACCAACTGCAAATTATGCTAGGTAAACAGTGTGAAAAAATTCAATATGCCACTGACTGCTGATATGCACATACAGATCTGTGATTGAGATACATTTAAGAGCAGCCGTCTTGTCTGTGGGGTTAACCCTTTGTGCGATAGTTACACACTGCCAGGCCTTGGCTTGTGTTCCCGTCGGGCAGTGTTGAAACAGATTTTTGTTTAATCACTCACACACTCACTCCAGCGTCCCTGAGTTTCTGGAAGAAACTTCTAGAACCTCCTGGAAAGAGAAGCCCACACTTGCTTTGGTCTTTGCCCCGCAGCAGCAGCCTCTAAGACGGGTTCTCGATAGGCGAGATTCCCCGGGAGGTGTTTGGCAATGTGCAGAGTGCTGTCTGTTTCTCTGTTGTATCTGGGGGTAGAGGCTGGGGAGGTGACTCAACAAAGAACCCTCTGATCCAGAAACAGCAGTGGTACTCAGTAGAGACCTGGCCCTGTGCCATGTTGTGTGAGTGTAGACTGGGGTACGTGTGGGGACAGAAACCGACCCCGACTCAGCACTTCTCGGGGCTACAGGCACCTGCAGGTCCACTGCCCTGAGAACTTTTCTCAGCAGATGTTTCTCCTCTTTAGGACGCAGCCTAGGCACCCCCTTCAGGGACAGCCCCTCCCCACATGGGGGCTTGTATCCCCTGCACAGGATCTACACCCACTGGATCATACCCTTACCCCAGGACACTTGCTGGGCTATGATCTGCTCCCCCAGAAGCTCATGAAGACCACGGGGGACTTAAACCCACCTTGTTCATTTCTGTTCTCTCAGGAGCTTGTACAAGGCCCAGAGCCTGGTGGTTCTGGATAAATGTTTGCTCTCTGGCTGGCTGGCTGGCTGGATGGATAGATGGATGGATAGGTGAGTGGATGGTAGATGGGTGGATGGATGGATGATTGGGAGAGTGGGAGAGTAAACAGTTTGATAGATTAATTAATAGTGGGTTGATTGTTAGATGGATGGATCAATGGATTGATGGATCGATGGATGGATGGATGGAAAGGTGAGTGGATGGGTAGATGATGGTGGATAGATGGATGGATGGCTAGACGGCTGGCCGACTGGATGGATAGATGGATGGATGGGAGAGTGGGAGAGTAAATAGTTTGATAGATGAATTAATAGTGGGTGGATTGGTGGATGGATGGATCAATGGATTGATGGATGATAGGTAGGTAAGTGGATGGATGGATGGATGGATGGGTATATTGATAGACAGACAGATGGCCAGTGGGTAAGTCAGGAGACCTGACTATACTCTTTTGTCTGCTGCTATTGGCTGTAAGCCCCTCTGGAAGACAGTGTGGCCTGTGGGATCACTTGCCCACTTGAGGAGGAGTCCAGAGAGGGCACTGGTTTGTACTCAGTGTCGTGAAGCTCCTGGGAGTTCCCAGGGCCACCGCTGGGGACAGGCTGGAGGCCTGAGAGAAAGGTGGTCAGATACAAAGCCAGCCTCTGCAGAGAACCTTGATATCAGAAGGACACCCTAAGTTTTTAGTATAGCTCTACCTTAAATAATGCATGAGACAGGGTACCCGTGAGGCAGGGTACCCGTGAGACAGGGTACCCGTGAGACAGGGTATCCTAAACATCATTTGTTGTTTATCTGAAATTCAGGTTTAGCTTCCTGAAACTTCATTTGCTGAATCTGGTAGCCTTACCCTGGAGGCCTGGAGGGTGGGAGGGGTTTCCCGGGTTCTCTTACACCCCTCAGAACACTCTGATGTACAGTCTAAAACCTGCTGTCGGACACTATCCAGGCCCCAGGCTCTGCATAGACCTGGGGGCGTGAGGAGCTGGCAGGAGCCAGTGCCCCGGAGAGCAGGCAAGACCAAGGGCTGGCAGGCACTCCGCCTCCGCCCACCCGGCCCTATTGCGGGCTCCTGTCCCCGTCCCCCCAGGTCCCTGGCCCCTTTCAGCCAGTTCCCAGGCCTCCATGGGCAGAAGAGGACTTTGTGTGGAGCTTCCTGGGACAACTCTAACCCCCTGGACTCAGCTCTGCCGTGAGACAGAGAAATCAACCAGGACAAGCAGCAAGAAGCCCAGGGCGCAGGAGCCTTTGTTTGTGGATCTCGACCTCAGGGAGCAACGATGATTAAGGGATTAGATAGATCACTGGCCCCTGCAAGAGACCCAGCTGGGAGGCTGGGGTGTGGGGAAACAGCCTGAGGCCCAGCAGACAGATGGCACCTGTGGTCAGGGACAGGGCCAGAGTAGCAGAGGGGAGAGCCGCCCTCCTGCCTGTCCTCCCAGCAGGACACAGCTGACCAAGGCTTGGGGCTGGTGCCTCAGAGCATGTGTCCCCTCTGGCAGCCCCTGGGTTTCAGGGACCAAAGGCCTGTCAGGTGTCCCCACCTGGTAAATAGCCACAGAGGCCCTGCCCCACAGGGAGCTCTTCTAGGAAGCACCTGCTCCCTGCCCTTGACCCTGGGGCCAGGAGTCAGGGAGCTGGACACGCACTTGGGAGGGTCAGGGAGATTTTCCTGAGAAGGACGCTTCTTAGCCACGTGCTGAAAAACAAGGAGAGACTCCTAATAGAGGAGGAGAGGGGGCCAGCGGGCAGCAGGAGGCCTGGAGGAGGCCGGCAGCTGCCCGCGAGGGACGCTCCGACCTGCAGGTGCCCAGGGCAGGAGCAGGGGGGCACAGCCCCGCCTCTGGCTGCGTGGACGGCAGCCGCTGACTAGACTACGGGGTCAGGGGAGCCAGCACTTGAGAGAGTCCACCCATGGGGCCTTGTCTGGGCTAAGCTTCCAGAGGGACCCGCCCAGAGAATGGGGACCGCCCGCCCCACCTTTCAGCCTGGTGCAAGTGAGAGTCACCTGGCAACTTTGAGAGCTGGACACCAGGCCACACCAGGAGGCTGGGGTGGCATCCAGGTGGTGGCAGCTCTCAGGGCTCCTGGGAATTCTGAAGGAAAGCTGTGGCAGGGACCCTGAGGCCAGCTGGCACTGACCCAGGGCTGGCAGCTGCCTGTCAAACAGTCCGGCCAGCAGATGCTGCGAGCGCCTGGGCTTCTCCTCCTGGTAAGGCTCAGGCCTCTCCTGGCTGAGGTCTGCACAAGGCCAGCCAAGGTGACCTTCAATTGGGGCATTAGGGGCCTGGACACCCTGATTGTCTTTCCAGCAGGACACAGCTGCCTGGCATTGTCCCTGGCACTTGGGCTGGAGGCAGCCGTCAGTCTCGGTGTGTGTTGGACTCCTCTCTCCTATCCTGGGACTTAGTGGCCTTTCTCTGCTGAGTTGCGGGCAGTGGGCAGTGAACTGGACCCTGGGGTTCGGCTTGGCCTGCACAGACACAGCAGGCCCGGAGCCCCGCCAGGTGCAGGTCCACGTCAGTTTCTGCAGCAAGAGGTAAGGTGGGATTAGCAGCACCAGCGAAGTTCTCCAAAAATAGACTTAATAACAGCTGCCGGGTGCCATCATTATTTTTCTTGGGATCTTAAAAATTCCTTCTTACAAAGATATTTTTTGCTTGGCTGAAAATAACCTTCACCAAGCACCAAGACCTGCTTGCATTAAGGAGATGGGGCCGGCAGTCTGGGCAGGTGTGTGGGAGTGGAGCAGGCCAAGGGTGGGCTCAGGAGCTGCCCGGCTGCACAGGGCCTGTCCAGGCAGGGCCCCCCCCAGCTCCTCTCCCCACAGAAACCCAGAAAAGCCCGGGGCTGCTGCTGGAAGGGAGGGAGGAGCAAGCCTGTGGTATGTCATTGGTTAAGAAGAGGCCATGCTGGGTGGGGCGGCCCTAGTCCAATGGGACTGGTGTCCTGATAAGAGGCAGATGCAGGGAGAAGGTGGCCACATGACGATGAAGGTGACATGGGAGTGGCGTGGCGTGGAGTCGGGGTCATCCGCAGCAGCGGAGGGAGAAGCCTGGAGTACACCACCTGACGTCTGTCTCCGTCTTCAGGCCCAGCACCCTGGGAGGACTCTGCTGCGTGTGAGCTGCCCAGTTTGTGGCACTCTGCCCCGGCACACACCCAGGGCTTCTCCTCCTCCTTGGGCCAGCCCGGGTGTTTCCCAGCCTCTGGCTGTGCCCCTGGGTGACTAACTGGCGTCCCCCATGTTTCTTGTGGCACTTTTGTTGGTACTGAAAATACCTGCTGGCAGGTCCTGTGGCCTCTCTGAGCTGCAGTCTCTTCATCTGTGACGTGCACTGTGAGCTTGCAGGTGTTTAGGGGGTTAAGGACATGGTGGGAGGAGGGGCTTCGTCCTGCACCTGTGGCTGATCCCAGGGAGGTTGCTGCCCTTGGGCATCGTCATCAAGAGGCCAATCAGCTGAGTCCCAGGATGTCCTGGGTTCCCTGCTGGTGACAGCTGCCTCTGAAATCTGGGGCTGGGAAGAGAGAGACAGGTACAGAAAACAGGCCAGGGTGGCAGCAAAGCCTCCTGGGAGCCCCTGGTGGGAGGGGGAGGGTTCTCCCTTTGGGGGGCTGCCAGCCTTGGTCCCTCTGGGCAGGTGGCTCTGGGGTGACCAGGACGATGCTAGGAGGAGCAGCTTCAGTGGCCGTGTGCACCCGTGGATCCCCCCCTCTGCTGCCCCAGCCCCGTCCTCTGGGTCTCACTCTGCACATGGAGACGGGAATTCAGAGTCCCCCTGCCAAAGGGGACAGGATCGGCCGGTGGCTCACATCTGGCGTGGGTGTGGGTGAGGATCCCTGGGAGCTCTGGAAATGTGCAGGTTTCTGGGCCCAGCTCTGCAGTCGAGTCCGGGGGGCTGCGTGGGCCCAGGAAGCCACCCGTGACCCACCCTCTTGCCACTCTTCCATCCCCTCGATGCCCCCCTCCTCCTCCCAGCCCGAAGTGGCTTTTCAGTGCAACCTTGTCCCTGGCAATGGCAGCCGGGGTCCCTGGGGATGGGGACCACCAGCCCCACCTGCAGGCTGAATGGCTTCCTCTCTCTCCGGCCTTGGAGTAGGGGACCCAGGGGACCATCAGGAGCTGGGCTGGCGGCCAGCTGCCACAGCGGAGCCTCTGCCTGGGGTGTGGGTTCCCAGGAGCCTGGGTTCTGAGGTCAGCATGGGGCGGGGGTGGGGCCCCTCTCCCATATGCCCAAGCCGCCTGGCCACAGTCTTACTCCAGGAAGGAAGAGGTCAACTCCATGTCACCCTAGGACGGGTGGGCAGGCCCAATGCTTGAGAAGTGACAGGTAACTCAGAACTTCAGGGGGTCCTCTGGGTTTCTCTCCTTCAGAGTCAACCAACCACAGGCCAAAAATATTTGGAAAATCGTGTGTGGGGTGCAGCTCAGTGGTGGAGCGTGTGCCGGCGTGTGTGAGGCCCCGGGTTCGTCCCCAGCGCTGCAAAAATGAAAGTGGACAAGAAATTTGCACCTGTGTCGAATGCTACAAGCCCTTCCTACCTCATCCCCTACAATGCAGCACAGCAACTGTTACACAGATGCACCGATGCTGAGCCGTGGGGGGGATTCCGAGTCCACGGGAGATTGTTATGAAATGAGCCCCACGCCACTTTACGTGAGGGATTTGAGCATCCTCGGTTTGGGTATCCACAGGGTCTTGGAACCAGTCCCCGGGGGACACCAAAGGAGGGTTGTTCTTCACCTCGGGCAGCTTGGGTGGCCCGTGGGGCAAAGCGGGTGAGCCCCGGGAGGCCCGTTCGCTCCTGCCCCACTCCCAGGGCCTCTCCCCAGTTTCTACCCTGGGAAAGGAGACCATGGGGCTCTGCCTGTCCACAGTGGGGCCCTGCCCTCGGCCTTATCCACACAAATCTGAGTGAAGAAGAGGAGGAAGCCACTCCCTCCTCAGTGGCCCACCTGCCACATAGCAGGGGACCCAGTGTGTGCTTGAAGTTCAGGTGAAGAAGGCGCTGAGTGTCCAAGGCTATGCAGGCCACCCTGCGGCAGGTGTTGGGACCCTCAGCCCCTCCTCCACACAAGGCACACCTGGGCCCAAGAGGCACCGTTGACAGCTCCCGGTGGGCGCTTCTGGTGCCTGCCTGTTGGAGACTTGAGTCCCCTTTACACCCTGCGCTGTGTGTGGCGGCTTCACGGTGACGCCCTTCAGTCGTCCAGGACTGTCCCCAAGGCAGCCCTATGTTAGCCTGGAGGGCAGCTCAGCACTGCAGGCCCGTGAGGCCAGTCCGAGCTCCAGCCAGAGTCCTGGACATGTGGACTGCAGGCAGAGGGACCCCTAGAATGAAAACTGAACCCAGGTGGCCCTCAGCCTCAGGGCCTCCTGGGTAGCTGGACCATGGAGAGACCACAGATCCACAGCTGAGCAGCTAGTGGCCCTGCAGCCCCAGGGCTGAACTGTGCAGAGAGCAGATCGAGGAACGCACTGCCAACCCAGAAGGGCTGGAAAGGTGGTCAGCCCAGGGGATGCAGGGGTGGTGAAGTTCTGCCCTCTGAGCCAGCAGGGACTGGGTTCAAATCCAGCCACTGTTGCTCCAACTTTGTGCCCATGAGAAGAAAAGCAGCTGCCAGTGCTTGATCTGATCTGGGGTGACAGTCCCTGCCCCACCAGTCCTCCCGAGGGGTCAACTAAACAGTGCACTTAGTGAGCAGCCTGGCGTGGCCAGAAGTTTGTCCTTCCAAGGTCCAGCGCCCTTCCCTGTGAACCCCATATAGCTGCAGCTCTGTCCACATGGCCAAAGTCAGTGGTGGGCTGCCCAGGGGCGTACAGTGACCACAACCTACCAGAGTAGATGCTCTGTGTGTCAGTAAATTAAATTCAGCAAATAAAGATGATCTAAAGAGGGGCTGGGGTACTGGCTCAGCGGTGGAGTGCTCACCTAGCACGGGCGAGGCCCTGGGTTCGATCTAAGCACGACAAAAATAAATTTAAAAAATAAAGATATTAAAAAGAAAAGAGGATCTAAAGATTAGCACTTCACGGTGCTGGCCATGTCCCAGGTCCCCTTCTTGGGTCAGAGCAGAGTTATCAGAGCACGTTCTCCTGAGCGACCTGCCTTAAATTTTTAGCCTTTTGAAGACCTTCACAGAGGTGGACGAGGCCCTAATTAAGAGTCCTGGGGTGGGAGCAGGAGGAAGCCCGCCAACACCCCCTGCCCACACCCCCTGCCTGTGGCTCATTGCCGAGTCCGCCTCATCCCCAGGCAGGGCCTCGTCCCAGGCAGGGCCTTCTGGCTTTGCTGATTAGACCTGGGGTAGCATCTGCTCCAAGCAGGACAAATGAGATGCTGTCCCCTGTAGTCTTAGGAACAGGCCAGCAGGAGACGGAGGGGGGACAAGACTGGTGTGCACTGCGAGGAGCAGCGGGTGAGCCCTCGTGGACTTGCTGGGCTGCCAAGCCAGGCAGGCTGCACTGGGGACATGCCAAGAGGACCCAGCCAGTGGGGACCGTGGGTCCCTGAGAGTGGGGTCCCTGGAGAGGAGCAGGTGACTGCTCGCGGGCAGGAGTCCTGGCTCTTCACGCTGCATCTGCAGGTGGCCTTGTTCCTCGGTCCCCTGGGGGCTGGCGTGTGCCCGCTGCTGCCTGTCGGGCCAGCCTGAGTGGGCTCCGCTCGCTGGCTCCCTGCCTGATGCATCTTCCTGCCCCCACCCCCCGTGGGGGCCGGAGAGTTCACTCACTGCTGTGAACCCAGAGGAGCTCCGGCCACCCACCTGAGCCCCCCCCCCACACCTTACACAGGAGTGACGACAGTCCCAGATCAGTGCCACGCATGCTCGGTGAACCTAACACCAGTTACGACCGTCTGCAGGTCCTGCAGGTGAGTGAGGAACGCCCAGGCTGTGCAGGGGGTGAAGAGCTGGTAGAAAGACCCTCTTGGAAGAGCAGGGAAGCTGGAGAGGACAGGGAACAAGTGCACACCAGCGCCCGGGACAAGGTGCCCAGGTCACCTCTCCAGCCTGCCCGTCCCCTTGCCCTTGGAAAGAAGGGAGGAGAAGCCAGTCATGGTCCTCTGACTCTGTTCAAGAAAAGGGTGTGCTGCGGCCACCGGTAGTTGATTCAGCAGCCAGGCTCCCGGCCCCTCCCTGCGGCCAGGGCACGGTCACAGGACGGGAGAGCAAGGCTGGCCTCCTGCTCTCAGCCGCAGCAGGCCTTCCAGAGTCCACTTCTTCTCCATGGAGCCCTTTTCCTCCTGCCCCTCACTGTGTCCCTGGCCCCTCTGGGCTGTGGGGCTTCTCAGACCTCCCGGTGGGCCTGTGGGTCCGGGTTCACAGAGGTCCCCTCTGGAAGGCTGGCCTCGGTGGTGGTGGCTGGAGGAGGTCACAGGAGGGGATCCCTCTGCTACCATCAGTCAGATGCACGCCTGTTGAGAGCCAAGGTCTCAAATATTAACATGCCCTGTATTTGAGGCAGGAGGGCAGCGATTTTACCAAGTTTTAAATTTCAAAACAGTGAAGCAGCTAAAAGAGGCTGTAACAACCTATGGTCCTCAAGCACCCTTCACTGTAAGCTTGGTCGAATCCATTAACAACTTGAACATGACGCCAGCAGATTGGGCTAATATGTGTAAAGCTGTGCTAAATGGAGGACAATACCTGTTATGGAAGGTTGCCAATGAGGAATTTTGCAAGGAGACGGCTAGGCGAAATGCAGCAGCTGGTTATCCTCAGAGAAATCTAGATATGTTGTTAGGAAAGGGACCTTATGAGGATCAGCAGCAACAAATTGCATATGATCCTGGCGTATACGCACAAATTGCTGCAGATGCAATTAAGGCATGGAAGACTTTACAAGGACATGGAGGTTTACAAGGTCAATTATCTAAGGTAATACAAGGAGCTAATGAACCTTATGCTGAATTTGTAGATAGGCTTATTCAAACAGCTACCAGAGTTTTTGGGAATACAGAACAAGCAATGCCATTACTAAAACACCTGGCTTATGAGCAAGCGAATCGTTGGTGCAGAGATATCATTAGACCATGGAAACATGAAGATTTAAACACATATATTAAATTATGTAGAGACATTAATGAACAAGAGCAAGTCGTGGCAGCTGCAGTAAAACAGGCTTTAGATGCCAGAGATATTAATGAACAAGGGCAAATTGTGGCAGCTGCAGTAAAACAGGCTTTAGATGCCAGGCCAAGAACATGCTACAATTGTGAACAAACAGGACATTTTAAAAGGAAATGCCCCATTGGAGGAGGGTTTAACAAAACTAGGTATCAAAGGAGTAGAATACCAGGTATTTGCCCACGATGCCGTAGAGGGAGACATTGGGCTAATGAATGCCGTTCTCAAACCACCATAGAGGGTACTCCATTATCAAAAAACGAACAAGGACCAGGTGTTTATCCACGATATCGTGGAGAAAGGCATTGGGCTCCATTGCCAAAAAATGGACAGGGGGGCCCAATGCTCCGGGGCCCAAAACCACAAATATACGGAGCACTGGAGGAACCCAGCAACCCCATCAGGGTAGTGCCCAGGACACATTGTCCATCAGATCCCTCATCAGACAAACCAGAGGGAGCGCAGGGTTGGACATCTGTGCCTCCGCCAGAGCAGTACTAACTCCAGAGATGGGAGTTCAAATCATTCCCACAGGGGTGAAAGGACCTCTTCCCAAAGGAACAGTAGGCTTATTATTGGGACGCAGCTCTTCTACTCTAAAAGGACTTATGATAAGTCCTGGGGTAATTGATCCCGATTATGAAGGTGAAATAAAAATTATAGCCAGTTCTCCAAAGGGTATATCAGTAATTTCACCAGGAGATAGAATAGCACAGTTACTAATAATACCCAGCCTACATGATAAATTTTCCAGTCGTACTGTAGAAAGAGGTTCCAAGGGATTAGGCTCCACAGGTGCAGATTGGGCTATGCTTTCTTTAAATTTAGATTCTCGCCCCATGCTAAAACTAAATATTCAAGGACATGAATTTAATGGGCTACTGGATACAGGTGCAGACCTTAGCATCATCTCTCGTCAAGAATGGCCAAAACATTGGCCATTATAACAAGCCACTCAAACGCTTCGAGGCCTAGGAGTGGCGACTAATCCCCATAGAAGTGCAATGGTATTAGATTGGAAGGATCCTGAAGGATGTGAAGGAACTATACAGCCATATGTATTGGATCATCTTCCCGTAAATTTATGGGGACGAGATGTCCTAGATCAATTAGGTTTGACATTAACAAATAACATCAACCAAAATGCACCCACTATTATGACTAGACAAGGTTTTAGGAAAGGAAAAAGATTAGAAAAACAAGAACAAGGTATAGCAGCACCAATACAAATAGATCAAGGAACAGACAGACATGGGTTGGATTTTCAGAAAGGGCCACTGAGACAATAAAAATTACTTGGAAATCAGAAAGACCAGTATGGGTTCCTCAGTGGCCCCTGACTAAAGAAAAGATACAAGCAGCCCATGACCTGGTCAAACAACAATTAGCAGAGGACATATACAACCTTCTGTATCTCCCCATAATACTCCCATTTTTGTCATCAAAAAGAAATCTGGTAAATGGAGATTATTGCAAGATTTAAGAGCCATTAATAATGAGATGGTTATTATGGGACCTGCTCAATCAGGGATTCCTCAGTTGTCTGCTTTGCCAAAAACCTGGTATGTTTTAGTTATAGATATTAAAGATTGTTTTTTTTCAATTCCAATTCATCCTGAGGATAGTCCACGTTTTGCATTTACTATCCCTGCACTGAATCATGAAGGTCCTGATCAGAGATATGAATGGAAAGTACTCCCTCAAGGGATGGCTAACAGCCCAACTATGTGTCAAATTTATGTTAACAAAGTAATCCAGCCACTTAGAAATCAAAATCCTGAACTACAAATATTTCACTATATGGATGATGTATTATTAGCACACAAAGATAAAAACACATTGCTAGAATGTTATGCCACACTTACAAACTTATTAAAAAATTATAATCTAGAGATAGCAATAGATAAAGTACAATTAAATTTTCCAATTAATTATTTAGGAGTTCTATTATCCTCAACCATGGTCCATCCACCAAAAATTCAAATACGAGTAGATCAACTCAAATCACTTAATGACTTTCAAAAGTTATTAGGAGACATAAATTGGATAAGGCCTTATTTAGGTATACCAACAGGAGAGTTGGGACCTTTATTTGATATCCTAAAAGGTCCATCAGATCCAAATTCACCCCGAATGTTAACGCCTGAAGCAAGAAAGGCATTAAAAATCATTGAGACATATATGGAAAATATGCATTTGGATAGAATTGATATAAGTTTGCCTTTATTATTTATTGTACTACCAACAAAAAATATTCCTACAGGAGTATTTTGGCAAGAAGGTCCATTATTATGGATACATTTATCTTATTCTCCTAACACTATTCTTACTAGGTATCCTGAGGCTGTAGGACAATTAATACTCAAAGGAATAAAAGCAGCAAAGGGAGTGTTTGGAATTTCTCCCAATAAAATTATTACTCCATATACTATGAATCAAATTGATGAGTTAGCTAATGAGTTAAATACTTGGGCAATAATCATGTGTAAATCTAATGTTTCATTTGATAACCACTTACCATCTAATCCTTTATTGTCTTTTTGGTCATTGCATCCTGTAATTTTTCCAAAAATGACAAGAAAAACACCTATCATAAATGCTCCAAATATATTCACTGATGGGTCAAATAATGGTACAGCAGCAGTAGTTACCCCTGATCAAACTTTTACATTTTTAGTACCCAAACAATCAGCTCAAAAGGTACAGCTTAATGCAGTTTTACAAGCTTTTGTGATGTTTAAAGATTCTGTATTTAATTTATTTTCCGATAGTCAGTATGTAGTTAATGCTATAGTATCTCTTGAAGATGCTGGTAGGATTTCCCCTTCTTCTACTGTTTTCTCTTTGCTTTCCACTATACAAAGTCTAATCTGGGACAGAAAAGATCCATTCTTTATAGGACATATCAGGGCACATACAGGATTGCCTGGAGCCCTTAGTTTGGGCAATGATTTAGCAGATAAAACTACACATGACATACATATTTTCTCTACACTAGAAGAAGCTATAAATTTTCATAAAAAGTTCCATGTCAATGCTAATACTTTACAAAAGCGTTTTAAAATAAATAAGGAACAAGCTAGACAAATAATAAAACAATGTCAAAATTGTGTGACCTTTTTACCACAAGTTAATCTTGGAGTCAATCCTAGAGGATTGATACCTAACCATATTTGGCAGATGGACGTCACACACTTGCCAGAATTTGGAAAATTAAAATATTTGCATGTTACAGTTGATACTTCTTCTGGATTTTTGATGGGCTCCCTTCATGCCGGAGAAAAAACTAAAGATGTTATAGCTCATTGCTTACAAAATTTTGCCACTGTGGGTGTTCCAAAACAGTTAAAAACAGATAATGCCCCTGGTTATACTTCTACCTCTTTTAAACAATTTTGCTCAACATTTGGCATTACTCATATAACAGGAATCCCATACAATCCACAGGGACAAGGCATAGTTGAAAGAGCTCATCAAACTATTAAAATGTACTTATTAAAGCAAAAAGAAGGAATTGGGAAGGGGTATATATTCCCCAAAGATAAACTTAAAATAACCCTTTTTACTCTAAACTTTTTAAATTTGGATTCATCAGGACTTAGTGCTGCAGAAAGGCATATGTGTCCAAAAAATGTACATAAGCCCAAGGTACTTTGGAAGGATATTCTAACAGGACAATGGAAAGGTCCTGACCCAGTAATTGTCTGGAGTAGGGGGTCTGTTTGTGTGTTTCCACAGGGAGAACAGCAGCCGATTTGGATTCCAGAGAGATTAACCAAGGTCCTGACCCAGTGATTGTCTGGAGTCGGGGGTCTGTTTATGTGTTTCCACAGGGAGAACAGCAGCCGATTTGGATTCCAGAAAGATTAACTAAAGCGATTTCTACAGACCAAAAAGAAGATGATTTGGCTCAAATCCATAACAACTGATATCCAAAACTCCAGTTTGGCTATTCTTACATCTGCAACAGAACCAGGATGCTTTTTTCAATATCTATTTTATTATTGCCCTTTGCCATATCATGAAGTTCTATTTTGTTTTTTGAGCTCATACAGACCTAGGTTAATGTTTTGCTGATCAGTTCTATTTTTTGACTATAGAGTTTTTAAGCATTGCAATGGAGATTTCACCTGTAAAAAGTTATAAGGCCTTTACTATAATGTTATGTGTTGTATGTATTATATTATGTGTGCACACTTGTGTTTTGTGTTATATGTTTGAATGTACGTATGTCCATATATCATATATGATGAGCGCTCATGATAAAATGGATCCAAATATTTTTTTTTCACGTGATTTATATGGTTTAATTTAAATTGGGTAAACAACTGTTGAGGATTGTTTTAATATGTAAACAAAAAAGAAGGTTAACAGATCTGTTTGTTTACTTTTACCTTTCCTTTTCATTATATTTAATAATTCTCTTAAAGATAATGTAAATTGTTAAGAAAATTGTTTTCTTTTAGTGCCTTCTGTAGTGTTACATAATTTTTTCTTTAGCCATTATTGCCAGAATTCCTATCTTCATCCCAGTGCCGGTGAAGACAATGTAAATTGTTAAGAAAATTGTTTTCTTTTAGTGCCTTCTGGAATGTTACATAATTTTTTCTTTAGCCATTATTGCCAGAATTCCTATCTTCATCCCAGTGCTGGTGAAGTGAAAGATAAAACCAATCTACAGCTTCTACAATAGCCATCACTGAACTGCTTGCAGAACTTGCCTGGACACATTGTGAGCTCACCTGTATGCATTGTGAACTATCTGTTGGTACAGCGAATTGTGGTAGTGCTGGAGTATTTTTGCTGATGATGTCACCGGTGGTACAATTTTTCAAAGGAGCCCTCAATTGGCTTAATGTCATGGCATTTTGCATCCTCCTCTACTAGTGATGGTCTAAAATTTGGGGGCCAACAGAGGTGAGGCAAAGAACCTCACCCCCCCACAGGTGCAAAGGCCTATCCACAAGTATGGCTGTATGCTGGACCGGTAGTCAGTGACGGGTATGATCCAATTGCAGTGGTACCAACCTAAGACAGGAGGCTGACGCCTAGAAGTCAGTTCATCCGATGACGGGTAAGGACCATATGTTGAATTGGACTGCCTAACAGGCACGGTCCCTAAGCCACATGCTTGTTGTTTAAACAGAGAGGGGGAGATGTTGAGAGCCACAGCCAAAGGGGCCCCAGCAAACTTCCAGCTGCCAGCAAACTTCCAGCTGCTGGCTGATGATTGGCTCACAGCGGCCCCAGCAACATCTAGCTGATTGGCTCCTCGGCCCCAGCAACATCTAGCTGATTGGCTCCTCTGCGGTGATGCTCATTGGACTGTTTCCCTGCCCTTTCAGACCACGGAGCTGCTCATTGGGGGACTTTTTTGGCTCCACCCACGTGACCCAGCCAATCGGCCTCAAGAGCAGGAGGATTGTGGGAGGTGGAGAGAAGCTGGTGGGGGAGAGAGAGGCTTGGGGAAAGCCGGTGGTGGCAGTTGAGGCTCTGAGGGTTTTTCCTGAGAGACTATTTTGTTTGTCGTGTGTGGTTCTAAAAATAAAGTTAGTTTCTTTTGACAAGTGGCTCCTGATTGTGCCCAGCCAGACTGCGGCACACGCCCATGGTGGCGGACGGTGGCGGATGGTGGCAGATGGTGGCGGACGGTGGCCTCTACCCATGGTGTAAGCCGCTTTCTCCTCTGCGCGTCTGACTTTATTATTAATGTTTCCTATAGGCACAAACCCCTCCAGGAAGGAGCACTCTATCCAGGCCTGAGGACCTCTGGAAAAGCCACCTGCAGAGCATTCATTTTGTCACCTATTCATGAGGGGCTGGTGCAGAGGCCACCAACATCAAAGGATCCCAGGAAGGACCATGACCCCTTTCCCCAAAAAACACGTCTTGGTGATTGCAGAGCCTCCTGCACCCAGGAGAGCTGCCTGCTCCCCAGCCTTGGTCCCTCTTCTCCCCGCAGAGCACAGACCTTGAGAGGAAGGCTTTCGGGAATAGTGCGTCTGTCCCTCGGGTACTTGGCCTCCCTGTCATGGGCCTCAGCCTGGCCCCAACCCCACAGCTGGCTCTGTTCCTGGGTCGTGTGTCAGCAGTGAAGACAGACGGAGCTGAGAGAGCAAGAAGCCATGCCCCTGACAGGGTGCGGCTCCACGACCCGCCCTTTCCAGATTCCCAATCCTGGATCCTGCCGAGCTTTGCTCCCAGGCCTTCACCTTAAGATGGGAGCTTGATTTAGTGCTAATAATGGCAACTGTCTAAACCAAGGGAGTCCTGACTTTAATTAAAATGACAAGGAAGGCAGGCGGGAGCTGAGTTATGGGGTCGCTGTTTTCCTATAGCCCAGGATGGGGAGGAGTGGGGTGGGCCGTCCCCGCGCCCCCACACCGCCTGCTCTGGAGCCCAGGCTCTGCAGTGACATCTCCAGCGACCCGCGCCTGCCTGGCCACTTCCTCCCTCTGGAGTCTGTCCCTCCCTTCTGTGGTGGCTGGTCTTCTCCAGAACCCTTTAGAGTCACGGCCCCCCGCAGACGAAAGCCTGCGCTCCACTTGGCTGTGCTCACTGTGGGCCGACTCGCGTCTCCCCTCCGTGTGTTGGAGTCCTCGCTCCACCAGCTCAGAAGGCGACCATCACCAGGAGCGAGGCGCTTGAGGAGGTCTTTGGGGGAGACCCTGATCCAATAGGGCTGGCGTCTTCAGAACGAGGGAATCTGGGGCAGAGAGCCCTGGGAGGAGCACCGGGGAGGATGGAGGGACAGCAGGCCTGCGAGGAGCCAGGGGGCGCCACGGCTGGCCAGGGAGAGGGCCTCAGGAGGAGCTGCCCTGCCTCACCTGGTCTGGACCCGAGTCCCTGGGCTGCTGGGACGCGAGCTGCTCTGGGCTGCCCCACAGGCTCCGGCTCCTGGCCCTGAGCAGGCCCTGTGCTCTGCCCACCTGCCCTCCCAGCCTCGTGCGTGAAGCCTGGGTGCACTTGGGCACCTGCTGCGCCCTTGTTTGGGCTGTGATGGGGTCCAGTGGGGTCTGTGGGACACCAGGACAAAGGTGGCCTCTCATGGGGATGCCATGGGAGCTGCTGGGAAAGCCTGCCTGGGGTCCACGCCCTGCGGCAGGAGTGCCTTCCTGGCCCTTCACTTCTTTCCAAGGAGAATCCTCGCGGTCCCGAGAAGCCCACTGGGCCTGGCCGAAGGGCCCCCCCACGTGCTGTGGGGTGTGTCTGGGCGGGGCCCCAGGTTCCGGCTGAAGTGCAGCACCCCTGTTAAACTTGGATCACAGACACATGGTCCACTCCTGTGGACATGCCCAAGGAAACAGGAACAGAGGTCCATGGACACTCGGACACGGGTGTGCCCAGGAGCAGGACTCGCCCTAGACAAGAGGGAGGTGCCCAGATGCCTGTTGTGAAGAAGGATTTCACACAGAGGCTGTTCCCGCTGCTGCCGCTGCGGGCGAGAGGCTTCGCGCAGAACCAAGCTCCACTCAGATACAACGGAAACAGCCAGGTGTGTGACCGTGAGGGTCAGCGGCAGAGCCACTGCTGGGAGGACCATGGTCAGCCCTCAAGGGCAGGGCCGCCCTGGCAAAGGCCTCGAGGATTCAGATAGCCAGGGTGGGTGTCAGGGTTAAAGGTCAGGCTCTCCATACACTGGCCAGGCAGGGTTCTGCCACCCCTGGGATTGGCAGAGCCAGGGCAGGGCAAGAGGCCATCGTCAGCATGTTGGAAAAGAGGCCAAGAGGGGCCTGACCAAAGCTCCATCAGGGACAGCATCCCTGTCACCATCCATGGGTGAACGACATGCAAAATGTGGTGGGCACACGGCAGGGCGGTGCCAGCCATGGACAGGAGAGAGGAGCTGGTGCCTGCTCGGGCCAGACGTGGAGACCCCTGTTAAGTGACCCTGCCCCACAAAGCATCCAGAGTAGGAGCCACAGAGACAGCAAGGCAGGGCTGCCTGGCACTGAGGGTGTGGGTGGGCACAGCGCCACTGCTGGAGGGCTGGACCGCCCTGAGCTGTCTGCCCTGTTGGTTGCACTACCCCGGAGTATGCCAGGCACTGGGCTCAGGGGCAGCTGTGTGGTGTGAATGAGCCTCTGTGAATCTGCTTTCCAAAGAGCTGCCGGAGAGACCACACCCTGCTCAGCACCCACGGAGGGGCCCCAGGGCAACCATGGCACAGCAGGGCCCCTTGGGGCACCCCAGGGCATAGCAGGACACACCAGGACATACCACAGCACCCCGGGGCACAGCAGGGCACACCAAGGCACAGCAGGACACACCAGGACATACCACAGCATCCTGGAGCACAGCAAGACACACTAGGGCACAGCAGGGCACAGCAGGACACACCAGGGCACCCCGGGGCACCCCGGGGCACATCAGGACACACACACCAGCGTACAGCAGAACACAACAGGACACACTAGGACACACCAGGGCTCAGCAGGACAAAAAGAAACACTGGGACACCCCTGAACACAGCAGGACAAGTAACCATCAGGTCACCCCTGGACAAGGATACACCGGACACACCATGACCAGGAAATACCAGGACAGGGAACTACCAGGATGCGCAACCACCAGGACACCCAGGACACCCCAGGACATCCCAGGACACCCCAGTTCACCCCCAGGACACCCCAGGACATTCCAAGATGCTTGATTTCAGCCACCTTCTCTACTGTGATGTCATTACCCTGAGAAAAAGAGTTGAACTGTCGGTCAATGACTTTTAAAAACACAGACACATGGCATGTGACGCTTGGGACACACTGACAGCCACAGGAGGTTCTTCTGGGCCCCTAGGCTGGAACGGGCTCCTCTCCAGCAGGACAGGCCAGCGGCAACACTCTCCCAAACACGAGAGCAGGGAACATGTCAGTCAGTACTGTGGACGGGCCACTGTGAGGTGGCTCACCTGGAAGTCTCCGGTGCAGCCACCCAGCTTCAGCTTGCCCAGATGTCCTCAGCTCCTAAGGGACGGGCTGGGCCCACTCAGGCCCCTCAGCCTAGAGCTTCCCATGCAGCACCTGCCGGGGCTCAGACTGCGGGGAGACTCAGATCTCTTCGTGACTCTACGGAACCAAGGAGCCAGGGCAGAGTCGGCCTGCAGGCCCCAGCGGTGTTGGGGTCCACCTTCAGCCTTTGCAGGCCACTCTTGGATTCCCAGACCCTGGGGACCCAGCAGAGCTCCTGAGGACACCAGTCACCAGGCCACTTGGGGACTCCAAAATCAAATGTGTTTAAGGCTGAGCTGAAGGCAGCCCTGGGGGGGCCTCGGTGGAGGCCTCTCACAGAAAATGTCACAGCAGCAGGTGACTGGTGCCCACGGTGCTGTCCACCTGGGCAGCCAGAGCTTAGGCTGTCTGAAAGGCCCTGGGCAGGCCCGGTCACCTCCATCCAGAATGACTGAGGATGGACAAGGATGAAGGGCACCCTTGGTCTGCATGCCTGGGGCCCTTGCATGGGGCCAGGCCACTCTCAGGAGGACAGAGGAAGGTGAGAACAGCACTTTAGATGACCTTCTCCTGGAGCAGTGTGTTCAGAGGCTCAGCGGTAAAATTACTGAGGACGCTCGCGGCACATCCCCATCAGCCCTCTTCCCACAGGAAGTCCACGATGTCTCCTCGCTACATCAGGGAAGTGGAGAGTGTCTCTCCTTAAGTAGATCGGGGGCAAGGCGTGGCCAGAGGGCAGGCGGCCCCTGCACGTGGAGCTGTGGGGGAGCCATGTGCGCGCACACACACACACACACACACACACACCTGGGCCCTCCTCCCAGCCAGGTGCACAGCCAGCTAGTGCAAGGCAGCATCCCCTGGGGTCTGCAGCTGGGGACGATGGCCCCATTGGTCCTGCAGCTGGACATTCTAGAGCTGTCCGGGGGCCTTGAATCTCCAAGTCCCAAGTTCCCAGGGGTCTGGTCTAGAGAGGGCTAGTTGCCGTTCCACACAGAGGGCAGCAGGTGACTGAAGCGTCCACACCTGCCTTGGAGTCCTCTGTCCAGGGTCCAGCTGGGCACCACTGGGTGAGGAGATGGGATCACACACCAGGGAAGAACCGGCCTGGGGCAGGGGCCTGGCCCCAGCAGAGAGTGCCCCTGGCCCCACATGGGGGAGTGCCCATCTGTCAGTGGACAATCTGCTGCAGCCCGCCCGGCCCGGGGCTGTGAGGAGCTAATAAAATAATAGATGTGCACAGGTTCTGGAAGCCAGAGAGCCACCCACTAACGGGAAGTGTTATTAAATCAATTTATTACCTGAATGTCCCTTCCAGCCAGACCCATTTCAAATCAATTAAACTGAAAAATGGCTGCAGAGAAGTGCACAGTTGGGATCCATGATGGTCACACCAGGGCTCCCGGGTTCTGCTCTTGTGGGGCCCTCAAGGGACTGCGGGCCCTGCCTGGGTCAGCTGGATGTTGACCCCAAGGAAGTCGGGGTGTTGCCCCTGGGACCGTGGAGTCACCTCAAGTGAAAGCAGGGCTTCTGCCGACGGGACGGGAGGTGGAAAGGGGAGGTGTCCTGGGCTGGCTCTCAAGGGACAGAGGGAGGCAGAGGAGGATTTGACAAGGAGGGGGACGGGGCCTCAGAGGCAGAGGTTGGAGGGAAGTGGCCACAGGCTAAAGAACACCTGGGGCCACCAAAGTCTGGACAGGTAGGAAGAACCCTCCTGCAGAGCCCTAGAAGAAGCGTGCCCTGTCCCTCTCTTGCCTGGCCTTCCGGCCTCCTGGCCTCCTGGTCGGTCTCCCGACCTCCAGAATTCTGAGGGAGGAGGTCTCTGTGTGTGCAGGACGCTCACCCTGCAGGCACATGGGGCAAGGGCCGGGCAGCACTGAGCTGCAGCCCTTCCCGTGGCCCGGGCAGTCCCTGTCCTGGACAGGTCTGCACTGGTCTGCTCTGGGGCTTCTCTTGTTCGGGATGCCTCTGCTTGGCCATGCAGATGCCACGCAGCCTGTGGGAACAGGAGAACTCAGCTGAGCCTATTTTCTCAAAATTTCTGGGACACAAAAAAGAGGTGTTGACCCACCTCTGGGTTAGGAGGCTAGCTCCAAAAATAAGGCTCAGAAAAGCCCGAGCGTCAGGGGAACCGCCCTGAAGTGCCCTCTTCATCGGGTTCCAGCCCTGCCAGCCACCCTCAGGGATCTGAGCAAAACCCGCACTGCTGCTCCACTCTTGGGGCCAAATGCCCCATTTTGCCTAAATGCGTGGGCTGGATGGCTTCAGTGGGGACCAAGAGAACGTGCCAGGTTCTCATCAGGGGGCTGGGCCTGTGGCGGCCCCTCTGCCCCTGTGTTCCTGCACTGCGCCGTCCTGCCTGGACCCTGAGCCCTGGCTGGGTTGACCCTTGAGCCACCAGCTCAGGAGCATGGGGCACAGTGGCAATGGCCGCAGCTCTGGAGGGAGGGCACCCAGCTCTGGACTTGGAGCAAGGCCCGGTGCTTTTCAGGACCAGGGCTGGGGGCTGTGGAGGTTGGTGGAGCCCTGGCCAGAATCTAGGGCGAAGCGCTCCATGAGAGCCTGCCTCAGGTCACAGGCACCCCACCCTCAGGACTTTGGAGGTGGGTGGCCTTCGTGAGGAGGCACCTGGGCCAAGGACATTCCATACAGCCCAGGTGCCCTCTTGAGGACCACTGCCTGTTTCTCGTGTGACACTCGGTCTCCTACACCCTGGAGTGGCCCTGGACTGGCCACACAGCTACAAGTACACAGGGCTGTGGCCTCTGCTCTGTCGGGTCTCTGAGCCGCGACCAGGCTCCATCACACGGGTGGCCCTGGGGTTCCTGCTCCCGCCCCTGCAGGCCCCGCTGACCTCAGCTCAAGGCACCAGCAGACACAGGGCCCTTGCGTCTGGCCTTCCAGCTGGCCTTGGCTGGGAGTCACTGAGTGGCTGTGGGTGCCGGCTTGCAAGGGCATTAAGTGATAATTGTCACTTCTCCTCGAAGCTCAATCTGATTAGGGGAGAAGAGGGCTTACCAGCTGCCTGCTGGGCCGGGATTTCCAGAAAGCCTCTTCTGGATTGGATTCTGCACGTTTATCTCTTAAGCCCCAGAGTTTTGTGAATGCAGAAAGGACTGAGGGGGAAGCTGGACTGGATTTGCATGGACAACTCCTCTCTGCATGGACTCAGGTCTTATCCGAGTTTGCTCAAATATGATGATAATCAAATACCTTTGGCTCTAAGCCTCTTTCCTCTGCGCGTTTCTAAGCATTTTTGTGCTGAAATATAGGGATTTCTTGGCGGATTGGACTCTCCTGGCTGGCCACCCGTCATCTTTGTGCACTTGAACAACAATAATTACAGCAATAATGACATTAGCTCCCACTCGTGGGGTGTGTCACGGCTTGCAGCAATGGTCTCACAATCTCTCATTTCATCCCCAGAGACGGACGGGGCGGGGGGGGGGGGGGATTTGAGCTAAGGCCACAGAAGAAGCACGTTAACCCACAGAGGAGAAGCCTCGGGAGGGCCCAGACTGTGACCCTGGTCTGTGGGCCCCTGCAGAGATGACCTCCCCTTCCAGAGGCCCCGACGCCCACCCGGCTCTCTGGCCTGCCTGTTCCTTTCCCACCCCCTCCTGTGAGCCTCGCCCCTTCCCAAAACACCCTGCAGAGTGGCAGCTGGTGTTCATCCCATGACAGGAGAAATGCAAAGCAGACTAAGGAGAGGGACACGCAGCCAAGGCGAAGGGAGACTGCGCCGCGATCAGGCTCCCCAAAGAGCCAAGAAAGGGGCTGCATTCAGTCACTGTGGCTGGTCACTGTGAGGGTCTCAGTCCCAGTGGCTTTAGGTGCTTTCCCAGCCACTCCTTCCCCGTGCAGCTCTTCCTGCCTTCGGGAGGGCGGAGTAGAGCCCAGCGTTACCTCTGCCCAGCTGATGCCCATCCTGCGTGGTCTCCTGTGCCCGTAAAGAGAGGAGTCATGCAGCTCTGAGGGAGCACAAATCCCCAGAGTGACAGTGTAGGGCCGGGGGTGACAGTGCCACTCTCACCTGGTTTGTCTCTGGAGGTGGGACGGCAAGGGCGTCAGTTACAGTAAAGCCCCTGGGTTTGGAAGTCCATGAGACAGAGGGCGGGGCAGGGAGGGCACACTGCCCACTTAGTGGGGGACAGGCTGAGGACTCAGTGGGGGACAGGCCAAGGTAAGGGCTGCAGAGCTGGAAGAAGTTGACCGTGCTCTTCGGGACACACGGGCTTGACTCAGGTTCCTGAGCCCAGCGCCTTTTCTCTGGTAGCTTTGAGGCAGGAGCCACAGTGACTGTCTCTGGACACGTGCTGTTCGGGGGCACTGCCCCCACCCCCGGCCAGAGCTGAAAGGTAACGCACCCCTTCTCAGGTTTGGAAAAACTGAGGGCCGCGGGGCCAGACCCAGAAGCATAGATCCTCAGGCCCCACCAGCTCGCTTGGTCACGCTGGGACCAGGGACTGTCCCCGGCTGGGCTCCCCGGCTGGGCTCACCGCCTGTGCAGAAGGCTGTGCCCTGACATCATCATCAGGCAGGTAGGACAGGACCTGGGAATCGACAGAACCGCCTTTCCCACATGCAGGGAGACCTCAGCTCTAGAGAAGGACGACAATGGACAGAGGAGGGGGGAGGGGCACACTGAGCTGCCCTGAGCAGAGACCCCCGAGGCAGCAGAGCCGGGGAGGGGCCAGTAGGCTGCTGTAACCCCGCCCGGCGCCTTCCCAACCAGGGGGCACCATCGGCCGGGGCAGCTCTCCTCTCTGGTCTCAGAGTCTGGGCTGCAAAGTGAGGTTCAGAAGGCTGTGGAAACCTAGTCCAGTTCTCAGGAAGACAGAAGGAGCCATGCAGAGCCTGCCCTCCACCTCAACAGCCGCCCCTCCATCCCTGCCTGGCAAGACCCCAGCCCTGGCCTTCCTTCTTACGCCACGTCTGTATTTTCTGAGTTTTCTATCACGGTCACATATTGCTTTCTGAATCAAGAAACAATGATCAGCTCTAAGCTGGTGGAGTCCCATCTGGCCCCACTCTGGTGGGAGGCGGCCAGGAGCCTGGGTGCCCCTTCTAGAGACCACGACTTCCCTGTCCACCTCAAGCCTGTGTATTGAAGAAAAGCGCCCATCTTTAGAGTGGACCTGCCCACGTGGGGCTCTCCCAGCTGGCCACGGCCGGGCCTGCAATCTGGTCTCCCAGCCCTCACTTAGCAACAGCAGAGCCCAGCACCACCTCCTTGAAACGGAAACACTGACCTACGTGCTTCACAGCAAGCTCAGGGCTCGCCTGGCCTCCTGTCCCCAGCTCTGCCCCTGTGAGCAGTCGTGAAGGGTGTGTGTCCCTGGATTTCTGACACGTGGATGCCACTGCCTCATCTGAGCTCCCCTTCCGACAACAGGGGATCAAGGGTCTGAACCACCTGGCAGGGACACACCCAGCGAAGGGGCTCCCAGCGGGCCCGAGAAAGCAGGGAAGAAGGTCTGGCTTGCAGGGGTGGCCCGGGGGACAGCACGCCCAGGCAGCAGGAACACGCAGAGGCTCCTGCACTGGGCGCTGATCTCTTGGACCAGAAAGAAGACCCCCAGGTGTGAGAGCGAGGGTGGGAGTGAGAGAGGGTGCTGAGGGAGGCCGGGTCTGGGGCCATGTGGACGGAGGCTGGGGAGGAGCAGAGGGTGCGGGCACCCTCAGGAGAGCTCAGTGCCCGGCTCCTGTGGGCTCGCACTGGACGTCCCGCACAGCTCATAAAGAAGATAGGCTGTCCCCAAACTTAAAAAGTGCATGAAGTCAAGTAGGAGTGTGACATTGACACTCCTGGGTTGGGGTCGGGAGGTCTGCATCTAAGCAAGCTTGCTCCAGACCTGTGGCCAGGGGCTCCTTGGGCCACCCTCTGAGAAACAGCAGCCTGGGGAGGTCCCTGCTGGTCAGGTTGGTTTCTTCCAGAGGGATGAGATCCGCCTGTCTATCCTAGGAGCCATCAGGCAGCCCAGGTGCCTGGTCTGTAGCAGCTGTGCCCAGGGCTGAGCAGACATCGATCCACTGGGCCTCACCAAGGAGCTAACGGCAGGGGAAGGAAGTCTCCTCAGTGAGGCCTGGTGGAGGGAGGCCTCCGGCACGCACTAGGGACTCCATCTGGGCTTTCCCAATAGTGTGCGGGAATGAAGCCACCACAGGCCCCTGGCAGGGAGGGTGAGCTGGGAACGTCGTCGCGCGGCCTCTGGGCTCCCCGTGGAGCAGCAGGACGCTGTTTGAAAGTGGACGGATCATTACCTGGGTGTGTTATGAACCCCGTGACAACCACCCACATTCTGAAATCCATGCAATTAATGTCAACAGAAGAAATAAAATGGATTTAAAGATGCCCACTCATCCCAAAAGAAGGCAAAAAGTGAGGGGAAAAGAAACAAAAATTATGAAATAAATGTCAAAATAGTAGATTTCAGTCATAATTCTATCTATACTCACACTAAGTATGACTGGTTCACTACACCGTTTAGAAAACAAAGGCTGTGGGGCTGGGGCTGGGGCTCAGGGGTAGAGCATTCGCCTAGCACATGCGAGGCCCTGGGTTCGATCCTCAGCACCACATATAAATGATAAATAAAATACAGGTATTGTGTCCAGCTACAACTGAAAATTAAATTAAAAAAAAAGAAAAACAAAGGCTGACAGGATAGTTTTCTGTTTTTTGCTGTGTGTGTGTGTGTGTGTGTGAGTGTGAGCATGCATGCTGGGGATTGAGCCCAGGCCTCACTCTTGCTAAGCACATGCTCTGCCACTGAGCTACACACACAGTCTCAGGTTGTATTTCTTAAAGTAAGGTACCACTGTATGCTATCTACATGAAACTCACTTCAATTACAAGGACATATATAGGTAGAAAGTTAAAGAATGGGAAAAAAATATATACCCCAAAACACTAATGAAGGAAAGGAGGAGCAGCTCTATTAATATCAGCCAAAGTAGACTTGGGAAAGAAAGTTATCGGACATAAAGGGCACGTTATAAAACAATAAAAGTCACTTTCCAGTAAGACACAAAAATCTTAAATATTGTACATACAAGCACCTGATAACATAGCTCCAACAAAAGCAAAAACTGATAGAACTGAAAAGTGAGACATAGAAATTCACAATTTTAGCTGGGAATTTCATCAATCTTCTCTCATTATCTGACAGAAAATAAGTAAGATAATAGATGATCTAAAAAGCACCGTCCGACAACTTGGCCTAATTGGTGGGAAGCACGCCAGCCAATAACACTCAGTGTGTACTCTCAAGGGCACAGGAAACCCTCACTAGATCATATTGTGGCCCATAGAAAAGTCTCAGCAAATCCAGAAGAGAAATCATGTAAAGTATGTTAATGTAGCACCCTAGTCTTAAAGCAGAGATCAATAGCAGGAAGATATGGGGGAGATCCTCAGGTATCAGGAAGTTAGGCAACACCCTCCTAAATAACCTCTGAAGAGGCTAGGGGTATAGCTCAGTGGCAGAGAGCCGGCTGAGCGGGCCTGGGGCCGTGGGTCGGATCCCCTGGACCACAAAACAAAACAACAAAAACAAAGAAGAGATATCAAGGCAAATTTAAATTTAAAGATGTCTTGAACAGGATAAAAACAAGATGCCAAAATTTGGGGAATGCAGCTAACATGGCTCACAGGGAAATTCATAGTTTTTTAAAATTCATAGCTTTTAGCACCTCTCCAAGTAAAGAAGGAAGCCTCAAATCCGTCATGTAAGCAACTTGACAGGCTTCGGAAGTAGTGCAAGCTAAACTCAAAGTAAGCAGACAAAGGAAATAATAGTGGCAAAAGAAGAAATTAATGTATGAAAGAGGAAAATCAATAAAGCCAAAATCTGATTTTTGGAACATTAATAAAATTAATAAACCTTGAGCCACAATATGAGAGAGAGAGAGAGAGAGAGAGAGAGAGAGAGAGAGAGAGAGAGAGAGAGAACATGAAGACATTATGGCTGTGACACCAGGAATGACAGCATAGGTGTTATGACCAAGGACACAGGAAGGCTGGGAACAGGCCTTGCCTGGGGTTCGATGACGTCCATGCAGTGCACTGAGTCCTTGGAAGAAAAAAAAGCACTAAACTTATTCAAGAATAAATAGATAACCCAAATAGTCACAAATCTAACAAAGCAATGGAATTAACAGTTCAAAATATTCCAAAAAATAAAACCCGTGGGCCAAATGATCCCTCCCGGAGACACAGTACCAACTCTGTACAACGCACAGAGGGTGGATACAGGGCAGTATCACCCGACCACGAAGCAAGACAAAGCCATCACCAGAGAAGAAAACGAGAGCCCAATAGGCCTTAGGAACACAGATGCAAAGATTCTCAACGAAATATTGAGCAACATATAAAGATAATAATACATCATGACTGACTGGTTCAGTATTTGAAAAAAAAAATCAATCAACACAATTCACCATATTCACTCATTACAAGTATCATGGCTGAGTAGATACCAAAAGAGGCGTTTTGCAAACCTCCAAATCCACTTAGGATAAGAACTCTCAGTCAACTTTAATCTGATCCAGGCCACTTACTGAACCCACAGCCAACTCAGTGGTAAAGATGGGCTTCTCTCCACACCCCTGCCCACCTCGGGGATGAGGGAACATGGCCTCGGGTCAAAATATTAAAGAATTTTGAAAATTAACACTAAAAAAAAAAAAAAACTAGCAAAAATTCCAACCAAAGATCTGAACAGACATTTTACCAAAGAAGACACATAGATGGCAGATGAGCACCTGAAAGACGCTCCGTGTCACAAGCTCCTAGGGAAACGGAGGCTGAAGCCCCGACGGGCCCCATCTCATGTTCATTAGAAAGAGAGAAAGAGACCACCCGTCCCCGCCCAACAGCCTGGGTTACGACAGGGGCGACTGTGCCACCTCGGAAGACAGGCCGGCAGTTTTTCCAGAAGTTCAGCTTGCTGGTGTCACGTGACCCAGCAACGTTCTTTGACGGCCACCTAATTGAACTGAAAGCTTGTGTGCTCACGAAAACTATTTGCAAATTATTGTGGCAATTTTATTCACGAACACCTCAAACTGGAAACTGCCACCCGATCTAGGGTGCGTGGATAGACCAACTCGGGTGCGTGTATGTGGTCAAAAGGCGCTCTGAAGACAAAGGGGCAAGCCGTGGCCCCTGCCAAGTGGGCATGCACGCGCTCCGTGCTCTGAGGCTCCACAGCCACCGGCCGTGTGAGTCCACCTGAGTGAGATTGAGGGGAGGCAACAGTGAGGAACGAAAACAGAGGGCATCATGGCTCAGAGACCCTGTGCTCTATAGAGGGTGGTGGCTCCCCTCTTGCTGGCCAGGAGCTGCTGCCCCCAGTGTGGTGAGGGAGGACGGTACCCATGTCACCCGTCTGGGAAAAGTCCAAAGTTCAAAATTCTAAGAACAGTCCCTACTAACACTGCACCAACAGAAAGCCAGAGTATGCGCGGTGGACGGTGGAGAGCAGGACCATCTGCACACAGGGAGGGAGGGGCCAGGCCCTCCTGCTCCCCCTCGGCAGGGACGCCCCCGGGGGCTCCTGTGCCTTCCGGCTCCTGAGTGCAAACCTTCAGGGACCACGGAGGTGCGGATGAGCATCAGGGACTGGAGCATGGGGCGGCTTAATACAGACACCGGGTCCTCGTGGAGACGACCTGCGTGTGGGTGCAGGTCAGCACTCGCTGGCACTGTCTCTCCTCTCTGTCAGCTGGGACGGCCTAGCAGCAGCAGCACCCCGTCACCACAAGTGCCCCTGGCGCAAGGTCTTGGTGTTTAACACCCTACAGTGCTGAGGTGCTAAAAATAAAAACCCACAACACCCCACAATGATGTGAGACGTCCCAGGGCACTGGAGCTGGTGGAAGAGCTCCCAGTGGCCCATGCTGGCCAGATTCGAGCCTCACCACAGCGCAGGCCAGATCTGAACCCAAAGTGCAGAATGAAACCCACAGGCGCACCCCATTGCAAACAAATGGTGGACCCCCATGTGAGGGGAAGAGGGGCCTCATCCCACACAGAGGGCTTCCAAATGGCCTGTGCCCTCAAGGTGCACAGAGAACTCCCTACCCCCAAGGCCCGGCTGAGCAGGGCTACTTCTCTCCAGAGAACAGGACCTGTCCCTGACCTGGGGCCCCTGGGAGAGGTCCAGTCACCAGGGCTGCTGCTGTGGTTACCCCCACGGCCCTGAGGTCCTACTGTGGGGAGCAGGGCCCACCTCTCAGGGTCGAAGACCAGAGCAGGGAGCTTGGTGAACTCTGGGTCAGTGGTCAGCAAGTGTCCCTCAGTCATGAGCTGTGGCCACATGGTCAGCTGGCAGGCTAAGTCCATCCAGGGCAGCTGAAGGGACTGGGCGGCCCCTGGCCCCAGGCTTGGCCTCCTCCTGAGGCTCTCTGGATGCTCCCACCCTGGTGAGCTGGGCAGGATTCAGTGAGTCCTGGCTGGAGGTTCACAGTGATGGCCTCATGTCCTCCCTCTGCCTGTTCCAACAATCTCTGCTATTCCTCACAGGTCCCAAGGTCCTCCTGTGCGTGTGGAAGGAGGGCGTAGGCATCCGTCAGCCCTGGCCCTGCACCCTCTCGCCTCGACAGGATCTGAACAAACAAGACTATTTTTGAATGTGATCTTTTCTGGAGCCGCCTGGTCCTCCCTGCTGGAGCCCGGGGCAGCAGCAATGAGATGTTTCCCATGGTGCTGTCCCTGGGGATAGGTCAGCCGGGAGCAGCTTTGCCCATGGCAGACAGTTTGGCAGGTGGAGCCGGCTGTGCTTTGAAAGGCGCTGCAAAGTCTTTTCCAAGAAAAAAATCTCTCTTCTCTCTAGACCTGTGGCAAGGCCTGAAATCCCACCCGTCAGCCACACCTGGTGCAAACCTGTCTCCAGAAGGGTCCCACATTGAGTGCCATGTGCCAGCACGGATAGGGGAAGCTCTGCATTGCCACTGCCACCCCAAAGATGAATGTGCCCGCCTGGGCCAGATCCACACCTGCCTAGATCCCACTGCTCCGTCATCAGGGGCAGAGCCGCCTCTGAGTTTTGACACATGGTTTGGCTTTACCTGTGAAAGGTGAGCACACCCCCGACCCCTCCTCCTGACTCTCCCTTTTGGGGGCAGGTCACCTCTGTTCCTGGTGAGCGGGTCCCTTGTGGGGGGCGTGGGCTGGCTGCATGGAGAGCTATTTGGGCAAAGGCTGGCTTTTGTGACAGCAATATGGACTGCCCCTACCATTGGCCACTTAGTACAGATGGGGAAAGGTTCCAGAGTCGGTACGCTTGGATAAGTCTGAGACGAGAGAGGCAGGAAGCAGGAGACCTCCATTCTGTCCAGGAAGGCAAACCTGGTGAGCCCAGAAACTGAGGGCTGGGGGGCTTCTGGTAGGCAGGGGAGGCAGAGGGACACCTGTAGGGGAGACCAAGGGATGACTCTACAGGGAGAACTGTCCAGCCTCCCTGGCCCCTGCATGACCACCCCCCCGCTTGGCCCAGAAACGGCTCACATTGTTTAATGACACCCCCAGACACTAGGCCAGGCACTGTTTCCCATGGGACACGTGGAACAGGCTATGGCTTGACTTTGTGCTCAAGTGACATGAGATAAAACAACCAGAACGTGCCAAGGGTCATGGCCACTGGCCCTGTGGACATGCGGCCTGGCGGCCTCATTCACCCTCCTCGGCCTCACAGAGCAGAGCAAGCAGCCAGATGCTGAGGCCGACTGCAGGGTCAGGGCACCATGGGGGTGCTGGGTCTGCACACCACCTGACCACCTCACCAAGGCCACTTATGGGGGCCACTACCCTTTGGGGACCACCTTGATAAGGGAAAACAAGGCTCTTCTGGCCCAGAATATCCTTCTTCTGCAGACACACCTCCAGGAAGCCAAGGCAGAGCCTGACTGTGCCCTTGATAGAAAGAATCCTAAGGGCCCTGTCAGCCAGCAAGCCTGCTTCTGGGGCTCTGCTCGGGAGTCGGCCAGTGTGCTCACACATCTTGGAGCACAGCGTCCCTCACATTTCTTTGCAATGAAAGAAGTGGACACAGCCCAATACCCACAAGGAGGGGCCAGGTAGGTGGTGGGGCTTCCTGTGGCTGGAGAGAGTGGCCTTGCCCATGCTGTCCTGCCTCAAAGCCATGCTGACACCTTGAGGGATGTTCAAATCCCAGTTCAGCTCTAGAGAGCCTCCCCAGGCAGGGCCAGGTGCACGGGAAGCTCTCCTTCCGCTCCCCCACTGCAGGGCCAGCTCCTGCGGCACAGGCCTGGCCCCGGAGGGAAAGGAGGGCGGGCAGAGACAGGCCTGCCGTGAGGCTGCACTGCTAGACTCTGAGCTCCGTGCCCTGAGCTCACAGAGCAACCTCAGCCTCACCTGGTCCCTCCTGGGAAGGTCCCCCGGGCTACCAGATGCCCCCACCCAACTCTCCCAGTCCTGAGGTCCCTCCTCCAGCCACCTGTTGGAGGAGCCTTCCTGAGCCTGTGGAGCTGTGTTGTCTCTGCAGCCAGGCGGGGTCCCCGTGACTTCTTCCTGTCCTGCCTCACACTCCACATCTCAGCATTCACTGGACAGCCAGGTGCAGTCCAGTGGGGACCCTCTGCACCCCACCATTTGGTTTGCAGGGGATCCCTGCCCTGCACAGGGCCCTCCAGTCCTCCGGAGTCTGGACCAGGCTCTTCATCTCTGGCGTCCATTCCCAGCTCTCCGGGAAGCTCCCAAGCCTGCATCTGTCCCCTGTGCAGAGTGGAGCGCTGGCTACAGGACCACTCAGAAGGCTCAGCGCTGCAGCCCGGGAGGTTGTGCAGCTCTAGAGCTGGAGGACTCCCGCGCAGCCCTCTGCGAGTATGAAGACAGCAGGGCTGAGCCAGGGGACCGGAGGGAGACCAGGTGCCCTGCCGAGCTGCCCAGGCAGCCCCTTGGGCTCTGGGGTGTGGAGCCTGGCACAGAGTGTCTGCTGAGGACATCAGTGTGGGCGTGCCGTTGGTCACAGTGAAATCTGAGCCAGAGCGAGCCAGGCCCTGGGGAGGAAGGACAGGCTACCTGGAATTGGGTCACAGCCCATCAGCATCTTTGTTCAGCAACAATAAGCAGGAATTGACTTCTCAGTGTTTTCCCATGGCACCCCAGCATGCACCCCAGCTCTCTCAGTCTTCCTGGCACCGAGGTCACCCATCAGAGGTGGCTAACAGTGTGTCCTGTGTGCTCAGATCTCATAGCACTTGTCCCTATTGTCCCCGTTTGCAGAAGAGGCTGAGGCCAGGAAGGAGGTAACTTTCCAAGGTCACCCAGATGCCACCTGACTTAGTGCCCCACCCTGCCCCTCCCAGCTGCCCCCACCTGGGATTGGCATCCTGTTTGGTGTCCTGAGGGTTTCTCTGGGCACAAGCCCCAGGTCCTCGTCTGGTAAGAGCTGCCCAGGCTGGAAGGACACCCACCAAGCACCTGCCTCTCCAGGCCCTGTGCTGTGGCCCCTTTCATTGTAAAACATTTACCCCCCACCGTGCCCAAGTGCCCATCCAGCAGCTCTGAGGACCTCACATCACTGTGTGGCCATCACCACCATCCGTCTCCAACTGCCACCTCCTCCCACACAGCAGCCCTGGCCCCTCCCTCAACACTGGCTTCCACTCCCCATCCAGCCGCGACGGCCACCTACATCCTGTCGCTGTGGACTCCATGACGGCACCTCACACAAATGTGTGCTCTTTTGTGAGTGACTTACTTCATTCACCGCGTGTCTTCCAGGCCCGCCTGAGTGGCGGCCCTTCCTGCCTCAGCCCGAGGAGCGGCCCACGGTGCAGGGACCACACCCTGTTGCCAGCCGTCCAGTCTCCGCCCACGCACGAGCCGCTTCTCCATCTTGGCTTTGTGAATGAGGCCCTGTGAGCGCGGCTGGGCATGCCAGTTCTCCCAGGTTCGTACCCAGACGTGAGATTGCTGGGTCACAATTGATCAGAGCTATCCAGGGCACTTGCACATTATCTCATTGACTATTTCTTCCCTAAAATGAGGTCACCCCATCTAGGGGAAGGAGACCTCGGACAGAGAGCCTGAGGGAGTTTTTCCGTGCTAGTGGCCAGGGGGAGACTGACCCGTCTGAGGCAGAGCCCAGCCTCTCCTGTGCTCAGCTTCCGGCCAACCTCATTCCCCAGTCCTGTCCTGTCCGCTGAGCACAGTGAATGAATAATGAGTGAACTGCATGAGCAGGGGACCAGCTAGAGGGCACCGTGGACAGTGCTGTGGCTCCTCCAGATGAAGCTCTGGCCAATAGCATGGAGTGGCCACTGGCTGGTGTCCAGACAGCATGGCCCTGGAGGACACAGTGCTGGGAACCCCGGGGAGGAGGTGTGGAGGCTCCATCCTGCAGAGAAGGGGAGCAACTCGCCCCTGGGGCTCTGTGCTACACAGCAGGTCAGAACAAGGCCAGGGCCAGGGGCCAGCAGGCAGGGTAGCCCGCAGGGTGGACCTCTCATTCCCCAGAGGCCCTGGCCAGCTTCAGGGCAAAGGACCAGAAGGCTCTTTGAGAGGAGGGAGGTAAAAGGCAGCTCTTTGATCAATATACTAATCTGCTGACCTTGGTTGGCGAGCCTTGGCCCCCCCCCCTCGCCTGGCATACATTAACCCACCACGCTGCAGTGTCCAGAATTAATCAGCGTCGCCTCCCACCTGGCCTCGCTCAGCCATGTTTGCTCGCAGTGACCAGGGTGGGTGGAGGGTGAGATGCCTTGTGGAGGCAGGGTGCTGCCTGTCTCCATAGTGGTCACATCCAACCTCATGTACCTGCCTCCCTCCCTGTGGGCAGGGAGCCAACTTCCTTCCTTTCTTCCACGGTCAGGACACCTCTTCCCATACATACCGGGTGTGGGTTTCTGGGGAGGGCTGAGGGAAGACCCTTCCTCATCCTCCTCCCTTCCTTTGTGTGCACAGACATGTGTGCAAGCCTGTGCACGGGATCAGCCCACGCACGCCCACACGGCATGTCCAGGTCCCACTCTGCAGCCCCAGGGCGTGCGTCTCCTCAGAGCCCTGGTGAAGAGGTCCCTGTGCCCGTCCCAGGCCAGCAGGCAGCTCTGCCTCCAACAGCTCCGACTGCCGGCTGCACCTCCAGCAAGGACCCCTCATACCCGTGCGCAGGCCTCGTAGGAACAGCCGCGCAGCCCCTTAGAACAGGGCCCTCACCCTGGTGGGGCAGGACCTGGCAGAGGGGTGTGGAGGGGGAGTCTGGAGGTGGGAGCAGGATGGGATCCCAGGAGTCCGAGAGTCTCGTCTAAATTCTGACCACTACCTGCCATTAGCCTAAACCTTGTGGGTCCCGCCCTGCCCCTGGCTATACCATGCGGAGGGAGCTGCCTGTGGCTGGCAGGCCCAGGTGGGGACAGTGGGGGAGGGAGGCTGACCTTGGTGTGCCAGTCCCCGTGCGTCACCCCAGAGAAGTCAGCTTCCCTGTTGTTTCTGGAAGTCTCTGTGGCGGTGTGTCTGAATGAGGATGCTGGTCCACTCACGTACACATGAGGACCTCCCACACGGGCTCTGCTAGGACACGGTGGTCATTCGTGGGCCCGTGTGGCTCTTCCTGGCGCCTCACATCCTTAGCTGACGACAGCGGCCTGCGTGCCCGGGCATTGCCCTTGTGCTGATAGGGCCGTTGGAGCACAGGATGACATCACCGCTCAAGGTCACAGAGCTGTCAGCTGTTGGATGTGAGCTCAGGTGGCTTGAGTCAGAGCTGCTGGGGAGGAAAGGGGCCTCTGGCCTCTCAGGGTGGGGGCCTGGCCCAGATGCTCAGAGCTGGCCGGGCACAGGATGGGTGCAGCCGGGACTGTGTCTGGGTTCTGGGCAGAAGATGGAAAACTAGAATAAAGGGATAAATCCACTCATTTAAGGTCAATATTTATTCATTTTAAAATGTAATTTTAAAAACTTATGAAATGTTTTAAACATTGAAAGAGGAAGCCTGGCTTGCTGAGCCCACCGTGTACCTGGGCCGGGATGAGGAAATCGCCCCCAGGTGGCCGGCCAGTGGCACTCGGTTTTCACCTCCCCCCTCCCACCCCGCCCCCCACCTTGGGGCACCAAGGGCAAATCCCAGCTTCCCATCTGTCTGCTGGGAAACGCTGCTGGGTATTTCTCTCTTGTGGTTTAAAGGAGCCACCTTGTTATGCTGTGGTCACTGCCAGTCCCCGCGCGTCACCACAGGGAAGTCAGCTTCCCTGTTCCTTCTGGAAGTCTCTGGGGCAGTGTGTCTGATGAGGATGCTGGCTGCTCGCTGGTGGGCTTTGAGGGCTTCTTCCACGCAGTTGTTACGGGCAACATATCTGTGTCCCCCAGATTCAACAGATGCCCAGTGGGACGGTGGGAGGGATGTGAGGAGGTGATCAGGGTAGATGAGGGCCTGAGGGTGGCCCTGTGATGAGATTCGTGCCCTCGTGAGGAGAGATCAGCGAGCTGGTGAGAGGGCAGCGTCTGGAGCCAGGAAGGGCCTGCACCGTGGCCCCGGGTCTGGGCCTTCCGGCCTCCAGAGCGTGAGGAAGAAGGGTGTTGTGGACAAGCCGACCTGCAGGACATGTCAGCCCCAGTGGGCGGCCAACAGTTCTCCCACTTGCACGTTTGTCCTGAGGGCACGGGGCCACCGGCCTCCCAGAATCCTCTGCAGTCTGCAGCAGCCCACTGCACCTGTGCTGTCATTGAACGTCCCTCTGTCCTGCGTGTTTCCAGGAGTGTCCTTAGACCTGATGATGGTGGGCAGGGGGTTCCAGCAAGAGCCCCTGCTGGGTGGGCAGGTGAACCCTGTGTCTCGTTGTTTGCATGGGGTGGGGGGTCAGCCTCGACCCTCTTCACAAACCCCACCCACCTCCTGGAGGTCCCAGAAGCACCTGTCGCCTGTGTCCTCCTTAAGGTCTGCAGGGGAGCTCTGCTGTCACCCTCCTTGCTCTGCCCCCTGAGCTAGAGGACTGGGGTGAAGTGGAGCCTCCCTGGTCCCAGCCGGGGAAGGGCACAGAAGCCTGGCTCTGTCCCTGCGTTGGCCTGTGTCCAGGGCTGTCACACCCTGCCCCGGGGCCAGCACGGTTCTTCAGCTTGCTCGGGAGCATGTGATGTCACCACATCGGCCGTCCCTCTCCCCTGTTTTTATGTGCACGTGCTCGCCCACACGGCCTCTCCATTAACTCGTGGGGGCGTCTCCAAGCTGTGTTCCTTAAAGCACATTTTGCTTTTAAATGTCTTTTTTAAAAAACCTTATGACTCTCTTACAAGTCGATTTTCACTCTGTCTAAAGTCAGTCTGCCCTGGGGACACCCAGGTCGCCATCTCATGTTTTCCCCTGGACACTGCCCCTCCAGAGTTTCTGGCTCCTTAGTCCTCCTTCTGCCGTGGCCTTTTGAGGGGACACTGTCTCTACCGTGTTCTCATGGGTCCAGCCTGGGGACGCAGTCCGGGGGAACCACGGGAGGAGCAGGAAGGACGTCAGCCCTCGGCAGGATCGTCTCCATTCAGAGAGGCCTGTTAGGGCTCAGCTCTGAAAAGAGTGATTTTTTTTTTTGCAATTTTTACCCTGGGGCAAAAGAGGCTGAGAGCCTCCCCAAGAGCTCAGAGCCCTCAGAAGGCCCGGCTCAGAGTCCAGCAGCTCACAGCCTCTGCTCTTCTTTTGGGCACATGTAGCAGGTGTCCTTGAGAAGACTGTGTCCAATCGCAATGTCTGTGGCTTCGTTGGTAGGTCTTCCTGGGCCCCACCTTCTCACCCGTCCTGGACCCCAGGCAGAAGGGAGGTGCAGCTGCTCCGAGGTACACACATTCATGTGTGTGCACAGTCTGAGCCCCGTGGCTCGAGCAGGCCACTGTCCGGGAATGCCCCATCTTCCGTGATCCCCAGAGTAGCGCAGAGGGGAGTGCAGGTGTCCCAGGCTGCAGAAATGCATGTCTGGGTTCCACGGGACACTGGCAGCACACAGAGGTCACCAGGGGCTGCAGAGGCTCCTGCTCAGCCGGGGCTTGATACCTCTGACATCAAGCTTGATACCTGCTGGCCAAGTCCTGGAGGCAGGTGGGCAGAAGCTGTGTGTGCACAATGCCAAGCAGGGCTCCCCGAGATACTGCACGCACAGGGGACAGTCCCCCTCTTCACAGAGGTTCTGCTGTGGTCACAGGGCCACGTGCTCACGTTCAGTGCTGGCTCCTGCCCTCCGATGAGGCGACCTGATTGCCCAGAGCCCAGCTTCTCCAGACTCGCATCTGCCAAAAGCACTTGGGGCAGGTGCCAAGCCAGCCCAGCCACCAAGGAGAGGCAAGGGACAGACACTGAACAGCACTCAGAGTAGGGGACCAGGCTCTGCCTGCTGGAGCCCACAGGGTAGAGACCCAGACGGCTGGCCCCTTTCATCTGCAGAGGCAGCCCCCGACTCTCCCTCCGCTGGCTGGGAGCACACCCCGCAAAGCAGGCCTCCAGGGCTTCCCGGTGGCATTTTCTTGGGTTACAAGTCTATCCAGCCATATCCCAGATTTCCCTCGGCACCTGCTTGGCACAGCAAGTGTGCCAGGAAGTGTGCCTGGAAGCACAGCGTGAGCAGGAGAGCCCCAGGCATGTGGCGGCGGTTAGCACTCCTTCAAGGAGGAAGCGCGGAGCAGCCTGCTTCCTTCCGTGCGGCGGAGAATTCGTTCACTCTGGAATCTCACCGTCAGATAAGACAAAGTCGAAAAGGGAAGTATGAATATGTAGCATCTGCACCCACAGCCATACACACGGCCACCACAGGAGGACACAGAAACTGCGCTTGTGTCATAGAAATGAAGAAGTCAGCATTGACAATTCACAACGTTTCCTTCAGAGCTCTGCCTGCTCGTTGGAGCCATGGACGGACATGTGGCTGCCTTCCTCCTGGCCTGCAGGTCGCCGCATCACCATAACCCACTCACAATCCTGTGTCCCTGCTGCCACGCTGGGAGAGGGGCCCACAGCAGGCACTGTGCGGCTCTGCCTCCAGCCCACTGTCCACCTCCCCCTGGATGGTCCCCCACAGCCCATGTGAAAGTCAGATGGCCTCCTCCTGGGGTGCCCACTCAGGAGGTCTCCGGGGGACTTACGTGAGGTGCAGACTCGCGGGCCTCCCTGGCCTGGCCCCACAGGAGACGGCACACCACGCATTGCTCAGGGGAGGACAGAGGCGTTGACGTGCCTCACCGAGAGCGTCAGGTTTTATGCTTTAAGACAAAGGAAGCTTGTTTTTAAATGTTCCTTTGTTCTGAAGGATGATAGAGGAGCCACACCACCCAGATGGGCACGGAGTGGGGACCCTGGGTCCTTGGAACACACACCCATTTGTCCCTGAATCATCCTCTTCTTCTGACTCCACCTCGGATCAGCCGTTCTCTACAGAACCCTGGGTCCTGGTCATAGGAAGGGTATTTAGAGACCATAGTCTGTCTGCCAAGGGTGCCCATGACTGAGTGGTCATTGTCTCTAGGTGTTGTCAGTGGGCAGAAGTCACATACACACACACACACACACACACACTCACCCCGTAACATCTTAGTACATTTCAATGCCAATGGCAATACCTGCTGTGTAAATTTTCCCATTTTACATTTGGGTCCCACCCTCTGTGTGCACCCCCCCACACACATGGCCTTGAAGTCACACTGCCAGCAGAGTGCCACCACTGAGAGCACAGCTGCTGGAGAGCTTCGTGAGGCCATTAGGTCAGCACGGGGTCTCAGAGTCGGCTGAGGCTAATTCACAGAGAGGCACAGGCAGAGGCGCCCCGGTGCGGCCCCACCCTCCACCCCTCCCTCTCACAGATAACCACACACAGACGCGTGGTATCCATCTGCACATGGTTGTCAGTCCCCACTGCCCGTCCCCCCCCCCAGATGAGGCCTGGTCCACGCAGTTCTGTGTCCTTCTTCTCCACCAAGGTCCCTGTGACCTTGCTGGAACCAAGAGCTTGTCTTTGCTTTGACCTCTGCTCTGAGTGTCCATCTGCCCCTGCTGACAGACACAAGGGACATTTCCACAAAAAGATGTTTTTTTCCTTGAGGTCAGTTTCTGAGGTCAGTCCCAGAGGTCCAAAGTCAAGGCATCCCCAGGCTGGCTGCTCCCGGGCTCTGGGGGTGGGGGGTATGTTTCCTCGACCTTTTCAGCTCCTAGTGGCCACTGATGCTCATAGGCTATAAGGCCACAGTGGACATGGGGCCAGGGCAAGATAAACCTGTCCTTGGATGTTGTGGCTGAGGGACAGGGACAGTGAACCAGACGGGTCTTTGGGTTGTTTTAGAAGGATGGGGAGGAGCAGGTCTCCAGGACCAGGGAGGGCAAGGCATGTCCTGAAGCGGTATCCCCCAACCAGGGGGACCAGCCCCTCCTTCCTCTCCTCCACAGAATGTTCTGGAGTGTGAGGGGCAAGAGAGAAAAACACTGAGACTCCAGAAGGTAGTAGAGGCTGGCCAGCCCCCATGGACCCAGAGGCACTGCTATCCAAAGGTGGACCCTCTCTGTCTGCCCCAAGGTCAAAAATCTCACCACCGGCCATTCTAACAGGTCCACCTTGTCCTTCAACCTCTGAGCACAGAGCAGCTTTCAGATCACTGGCCTGCAACACGGGGCGGGCAAGATCCGAGGACCACAGTGCCAGGTCTAGAGGAGGGACTGCAGCTCAGCAGAGCCCTGGCCAGCCGAGCCCCCTGGTGCTCAGCTCTCCCCTGCTACAGGAGCTTTGCCGTCCAGCACCTGGTGTCCGAGCACCTGGATCAGGGCTGCCGCGGTAGAGGGCCACCTGAGGAAGCTATGCAGCCATCTTCCAAGAGAGGGAGGGCTTTGGCCTCTGCGACCTCCTCACATCCCTGAAGACTGGTCCTGGATAGCCCACTTCTCCCCCCAGAAAGATCAGGACCTCGGCCCCTCCCAGCCACTTGGGTGAACACAGGGGCAGCAGTTGCCTAGTGACCAACAGGACCCAGCCCTGGCCCCAGCAGGCACAAAACACCTGAGAGCCACAGGGACTGAAGGGGGTTGCCTCTGAGCAAGACTGGCCTGGGGTCACCTCCGATGCACGAGGTGAGGGCACAGGGAGGCTGAGCTCCGAGGCCGGGGAAGGACGGGGCTCTCTCAGGGAGTCAGACTGGCCGGCCTGTGGGAAGGGGCTCCTGTCTTTCTCCCTATGCCAGAGGAACCCCAGGAGAGGAAAGAACCATAGAAAATCAAAACAAACTTCTTGAAGAAAACCTGAGATTTGCCGGTGACAGTCTGAGTTGTGAAGTCCTAGCACCGAGAGTGCACAGAGGAAGGAGGAAGGCGCTCCCTCCAGAGGGGGAGATCATTTACAGAGAATGTCGGGCCGAACAAAAGTGGAAGAAACGCATTTTAAATACAACAAAAGGCCAACTTCCTTAATGAAGTCCTCCAATGAATCCAGTAGAAAAGACCTGAAACCAGGGGGAAAAATAGAAAAGTAAAAGTGTATCGGTGGAGTTAACAGAAAAGGAGATACAGATGGCTTCTAAATACAGGAAAGCTCAATAACTGGAAATGTGAATATGACACCGTGTGGTGGTTCGAACAGGCTCATAACATTGTGAAGGGAGCACTGACCAGCTCTATGAGAGATGGTCCAGTACCCGTCCAGAAGATGAAGGCACGCAGGACTTGGGTTGGACATTTCAGCCTTCCGCTTTCCTCTGTGAGCTAAGACACAGGCAATTGGTTGAAGTTATTCTAGCTGCAAAATATCAGAACATATGTCCATCAGTGGCCAGTCAGTCCAGCATGGTACAGCTCATGCAGAGGAATAGCATACAGCCATCAACAAGAGTGAGGCAGGGTTGTCGGAATAAGGGGCAAGTGGACAAGGTGTGTGTGCACCTGTGTCCCTAAAGGAAAGTGCCTGACACATGTATATATGAATGCACGTGTGTGGGTGTGTATACATGTGTGAGCCCATGGGAGAATGTGTGTGCATGTGCTGGGTGTATTCATACACACATGTACCTGTACATAAGCAGCTCTGCCCTGTGACTCTGATTTACTGTTAGAAGTTTGTCAAAAACAAAGAAGTAAGGAAGTTGTGCCTTCCAGGACCTGGCCGTTTACCAGAGACAGAGCCTGCGGCTTTCTGGGAGGCCAGCTGTCCTGCTCCTGTGCTGACCCCATCACCTGCCAAGGGAGAGGGCAGAGGCAGAGGGACAGCACTTCCCCAGGGCGTGGGGGCCACAAGAGCTGCAGAGGGCACACCTGGGAAGGTGGCTTGGCAGCAAGAAGCCTGGCTCCGAAGTGAGGACCCCCAGATGCTCCCCTTGGCTGTCAGGCTGTTGGCTGGTAAGATACCACCTTGGGGAGACCGGGCAGCCATCACTGCAGCCAGTCACCAGGGGCAGAGCCCGGGCAGCCCTGGCCACCTCTCCAGTACCCTCTGTCCTGCTGCAGATTGGAGGAGTGAAGCTCCTGGTGAGGACTTCCGCTGGCCCTGGGCTGGCGGCCGAGGCTGGAAGGGCAGAGTCGGGTGGCCATGTTGAAGGCAGGGGGAGGCTGTCTAGTGCTTGGGATGGGGACCGACAGCCCAGCGGAAGTGACATTGCTGCTTGTGGCACAGTGGGTCTGTGCAGGGGCACCCAGTGAAGAAAAGCAACAGAGGGACTCACAGGCAGGTACAAGAGCAGGAGCCTAACAGCTCCCACGTGCCCAAGGCAGAGCCGCCCTGGACGGCAGAGCACACCTGCTGGGGGGCCGAGCCTCAGGCTCTCTGGCCCACGTGCCGCCCTACATTCCCACAGCACAGACTCTGTGCTAAACGCTGAAAAACCAACCTCAACAGAAATTCGACTAAGTATAGACTGTTTTTGTGCCACCCCCTCCCCCTCTCCCCCTCTCCCCCTCCCCTCCCCTCCCACTCCCAGACGTGCCTGTGTGGGTAATTAAGGAGCGATTTCCTTCTGCCATTTAGAGAAACAGGCTGCCTGCAAAGGAAGGTGCTTCAGGTAAGGGAAGGCGAGCACCCTGACCCTCAGAGTGCGAGATGCCCGCGTCTTCCGCGGCCACCCTGACCAGGTGCGGGACCCCAGAGACAGAGCACCGTCTGCCAGGAGCACAAACCATGTTGCACACAGCACATGGGGAAAGATCGTGCACCTGCCAGGAACACCGAGATGCTCAGTCAATATTTCCTCTCTGTGACAACACATAGCAGGTCACATAGACCACCAGTGCTCCCCTGCACGGGGACACTACCGAGTTGGAAAATGGATCCTGGGGGACACTCATCTGAAAACAAGTCTGGCCACACAGCTCCAGAAAAAGCCATCTGCACCTGAGCCCAGCTCAGCCAGGAGCTGCACAGATTCGAGGGGGTGTTGAGCTGACCCCATTCCCATATCCAGAAATAAAACCACCCCATCCCAACGCCCCTCCTCTATATCTTCTCCCCAAGTACAAAAAAACTTGCTTAGGTGCCCACGCCAGCTGGCCTACCATTCTTGGTTTGTGTGCAAAGGTGAGAAAACTCTATTACCAGAAACCAAGAAGCTCCCCGAGGGGCAGCCCCCTGGCTAAGGTGACATGGGCACCTGCTATGGGTGGGGGTGGCCACCCAGGCCTCACGGCCCTCTCTCTCCAGCAAGATGAGCTTCTGAAGAATCAAAGATGTGGCTCCTCAGTCCCTGCAAGAGAGGCAACGCCTCTGTTCCCTCCAAGGCAGGAGGCCAGCTGTGAGGCTGGCCTGCATCTGTGCACACAGCTGGACGGGCTGGGCCTTCAGAGCATAAGCATTATCCAGTGTCCAGTATCCAGTGTGGTAGGAAGCCTGCTTCCCGGGGAACAGATGGCAGGTGGGGGTGGGGACAGGGACAGGAAGGAGAGTGCACTTCAGTGGTTCACGAGACAGTGACGGGGGCTGACACTCAAGTCTTGGTCTCAGGGATGCCCAGAATGATGCCCCATTCCTGAGTGTAGTTTACAGGTCTTTGTAAAGAAACTTGCGGAGATTAGTGGGAAAATCTAGGCCCTGGTGTTTACAGTTCGCAGTTTTAGAGGAATGGATGTTGACTTTCCTTGCATCTATGTAATCACTACAGGTAAAGTCAGGGTAATAAATACATCATCTGTTCTCCTGGTACATAAAACAACACCCTCTTCATGTGTCTGAAGCCCCAGCTAACTCTCAGCCCCTGAGGCCGTGGATGGAGACGTGGCCATACAGGCTGAATGTTCCTTGTCTGCAATGGATGGGGTCAGAAAAAATGTTAGATTCCAGATTTTTTCGTTTTGGTTTTTGATACCAGGGATTGAACTTAGGGACATCGACCTGTGCCTCCAGTCCCCGGCATCCCACCCCCGACACCCTGGAGGAAGTTGAGCCCCAGCACAGCTCTGGTCCACTCTCCTAACTGTGATGACTCCACAGCACCTGGCCGCACCTGCCCAGGTCCAAGGCCTCGGCCAGGCGCAGGGCCCTGCCTGGAGCCAGCCAGGAAGGGTCGGCACCCACAAACAGTGGGTGCTCCCAGCTCACGTGAGCTCAGGGGACGCTGTGCCTCTGCCGGTCCCCTTCTCTGTCATTCTGACTCCAAGCCATTTTCAAGCTGCAGAGGACTTCAGCTGTGCGTCCCCAGGTGCCCCTGGGCCCTCTGTTAACATTGAAGATGGGCCTGGACTCTCACCCTGCCCTGGGTTGCTCCGGACCTGTGTGCCTGGATCCTGGATGCCTGGGGTCATCAGGCACCCAGGGACTGACACTCAGGACTGAGAGGGGAGAACCAAGCACAGAGAGCAGGAGACGTGGGGAGCAGGAGACGTGGGGAGCAGGGCAGGAGGCAGCAAACAAGCCTCCAGATCCATGTGAACTGTCACCCGTGTCACCTGGGTCCCTCTTCTCAGACCTCACACCTGACAGAAGGCCTCATCCTCTCAGGTAGCTGGGCAGATGCAGGACTCTGAGCTGGCACCTGCACAGTCCTCAGAGGCTTGGAGCCGGAGCCCCAGGAAGTGTGGCTTAGGTCACCAAGACGGTCGTGGTTGTGAGTCGGACAGGAGCATGAGCCACAGTGAGAGCAACCCACAGACACCACAGGGGCATGGACAGCGAGCTCAGCTGGCTCTGCAGAAATGGACCTGGGGTGCAGCAGAGAGATGCTCAGCCCTCCTTGGGCATCTTTTAAAAATGCAATCCATTATTTAAAGTAGCTTCAAAGATTTAATGGTCTTAATACCGTAAAGAAAAACACTAGGTAGAAAAGAGTTCCGCTGGCCGGGCATCCTGAGCTCTTACAGGGGACAGAGGAGTGGCCTACTCTGCATGATGTTAATGTCCACCTTTTCACAGGCCACTGCAGTAGGTGGTCTTTCAGACACAGCCACCGTGTTGTCCCATGATCTTCCTGCAGTGTGATGGTGGCCTGTGTCTTCTCCCCTTGATCCTGGGGAGTTCAAAGGACGTGTTGTTCTGTGGCTTCCAAGAGCTGATTACAAGAACGCCACATGCTCACACAGCAGCCATCTGGGCAGCAGCCAAGCAGCCACATGGACATGCCACAGGCAGCTGTTGTGGCCAAAGCCCTGGCTGTGGTCCCAGATGACAACCAGCACCAACAGCCAGGTGTGTGAGTGTCGTGCCTCCAGAAGAGTCCTGTGACCACGGGGTCTGAGCAGTCTTCAGCCACCCTGGCTGATACTCTGAGCAGAGCAAACTGAGCCCTCAGGCTCATCTGCAGTCACGGGTGTGTGAGCAGAGAAAACAATGAGGAGCCACCTGGTGAGAGGCACTGGTCCCACAGGAGAGGTGCTGGACGGAACAGAACATGCTTCTCAATAACCAAAACCCAATACAGAGACCCTTGGCCTTGACACCAGGTGGCAGGAGGGGGCTGGGAGAGCATCAAGGAGACCGTGGTCAAGGCGAGGAGGACTGAGGGTCCTGGTGGACACCCAGAGGGACACGAAAAGCTGGGGTGAGGGTTAGAAGGCAGTGAGATGCTGTTGGAGGCTCTGAGGACCAGGACCTCTTGGTGTCACGGCTGCAAGTCTGGTACCATGGGGACTGGCAGTTCCATGGAAAATGAGAGATGAACCCAATGAACCTGGTGAGCTGGCGCAAGGGGGCCAGATGGTTCTTCAGAGAGCCGGCGAGCTGCTTCTGAGCCACTGTCGGAACGCCAGAGGAGAGAGGGAAGGCAAAGGTTGTCCTGCCCAACAGAGGCCCAGGTCTGTCTGCGTCTGAGAATAAAACTGCCTCCGCTTGCCTGCCCGCCCAGATGGTGAACAGTCCTACGGGTAGAGGTGACTCCAGGGTTGACCTCCAGGAGAGACAGATAAGCCCCTCTCCCACAAAAACCAACCATAAACGTTGGATGAAATACAAAAACACAATGATCTGAAGCCTCCTGGGCGTGAGCACAGGGAGGCAGGAGTGGGGACAGAGCTGTGCAGGATGAGTGTGGGAGGCGAGTGCAGAGGGCTGTGTGGTCCCAGAGCTGCCCGGGCAGCCGCCCTCCAGAGGGAAGCTGCATCCCTTTGGCTGGAGGAAGCACGGGAAGGAGGCTGGGCCTGTAGGACAGTGGGACAAAGTCAGAAAAAAAAGGGAGCCCAGAAGGGGAACCCCACGTTCTGTACAAAAACTGCCCGGGGCCTGGGCTGTGTTCAGGGCACACCAGGGTGGGGCAGGCGGAAAGTGGTTTGAACTGAGGTTCGGCTCTGGTTGTGATGAGTCATCTGTGTCCACTTGACTGGGTCTTGGGGTGCCCAGATATTCAGCGAAGCAGCGCTGTGGGTGTGTGTCTGAGGGTGTTTCACGTGAGCTCAGCAGTTGAATCGGTGAACAGATTAGAGCAGGCCACCCTCCCCAGTGTGGGGGCCTTGTCTAATCCTTAGAAGGTCTGGATGGAGGAGAAAAGGAGAAGGCCCTCTCTCCGCCTGCCTGCCTGAGCAGGACATCAGGCTTCTGCCTGTGGACTGGGATTCACCACACAGATCCCCGGGTCTTCAGACTTGAACTTATACCGCCATCTTTCCCTAGGCTCCCCCGGGCAGAGGGCAGACCGTGGGACTTTTCAACCTACATGACCCTGCCAGGCAGGCCCTCGTAAAAAGTCTCTCTTATTCTCACTCTCTCTTCAGTTTGAATCTAACCAAGTAAATTGGCTATTATAATAAAAATATCAATCCTCTTTGGAGTAATATAATAGAATCAGAGTCTCGAAACATGATGATAGTCCACAAGATTATCTGACAGTTGAAGACTCAGAAAAATGTGACACGTTTACAAGGAAAGGTTCCAAGAAGAGCCAGTCCCAAGATGAACCACACATTGGGATCACCAAAGACAAACAGCTGTTTTTAAATATGCTCAATGGAAAGAGGGGAAAAAGTCATAGAGCAAAGAAACAGAGAATGCAAAAAATATCTAAGGAGAAATTTTAGCATTGAAAAATAAAACAGCATTTCAAAACTGATGGAGTCAATAGCAGTTTAGGGGTGACAGAGAAAATAATTGGTGAACTTGAACATAGAAATACATAAACCACCCAATCTGAAGTAGAAAAAGACTATAAAAATGAACAGCATCTCAGAAACCTATGGCAATTTTTTTAAAATGAGCAATTATTAGAGTCTCAAAAGGAGAGAAGATGTTTCAGAGGAAAATAAAAAGTTAAAGAAACAGTTCCACAGTCTTACCAAATTTGATGAAAGACATAAATTTACAGATTCAAGAATTTCAGGGAACTACAAATAGAATACATTCCCAGGCACATGGTAGTTCAATGACTAAAACCAAAGACAAAGGGAAAATGTGGAAATCAGCAAGAGAAAGAAGAGAGCAATGAAACGACCTGAGACTTCTCATCAGAAACCGTGGAGAGCGGAACACATCTCTACAGTGCAGGGCGGGCGGGGGGCCTCTCACTCAGAACCCCACAGCAATTAACAGGTCCTTCAGCAGTCACGGGCACGCTTAGCTTTAGTGATCCTGCCCCAGAGGTGCACAGGAGATTCCTCCACAGAAGGAAAACCATGCAGGTAGAACCCAGGTCTTCAGGAATGACGGTGAGCACAGGCAAGGTCAGCAGAGAGGTACATGGAAGGCCACTTTCCCTTAGTGTCCTTAGTACCCACTGATTGCTTAAAGCAAAGAGTGGATGGTGCCTGGCAGGGCTGGTGACGTCCCTGAGCAGCCACATCTGGCAGCTGGCACACCCAGGGTGAGGGTTGAAGAGAGCCCTAGGGCTGTCAAGTAGTGCACGTTTAATCTTAAGCTGGCTGAAGGTAAGCCGGTGTGATGGAGCCACAGTCCCTACTTAACCCTGCAGTGATATGGAGCTATAGGCCAAGGGCAGCTTACAGAGTTCTAAGATGGGCCAAGTTATCCAAGCAAAAGGAGAGAGAAACTGGGAGGAAGGAAGAAGAGAGAAAATTCCAGTCCCAGATGCTTTAACTGGGAACACAAGCAAATGTTTCACAAAGAAATACCAAGTACATACACACTCAGAAAACAGAGGAGAGGACCTTCCCCATCCCTGTTTGGGGCCAACCCCACTCTAACCCCCAAACAGACACGGAGTCCACAAGAACAAATGTGCACACACCACCAACTCTCCTGAAGGGAGACGCCAGAGTCTTCAACCAAATCTAAGCAGCTCAGGAAATCTAGCCGCTCACAGAACCATGCAGAGTGGCCAAGGAGTGTTTGCCCTGGAACCCAGGGACAGTTCAACACTCGGGATCCATTCACTGTAGGAGCAGAGGAAAGGAGACGGATAGGAAAAGCAGCTGAGAAGAAGAAATGAAATAGAATCCATCCTAACAAGATGCTCAGAGAACCATGTTAGGAGGGAAATAAGAAGAACAGCTACTCAAAAGCCTAACATCGCACTCAGAGGAGTTGGGTGCTCTCCTGTGGGACAGAGGATTTCTGCTGTCTCCGCTGCTATTCAACATTGAGCGGAGGTTCTAGTTGCTGCAAAAGGGAAACAAATAAACAAAAGCCCAGAGACCTGAGGAGATGTAGACCAGTCTCTCTCTCTGTGGGTGAAATAATTGCTAGTGTAACAATTGCTAAGAGGTCTGTAAAGCAGCTATGGGAACTAATAAGTGAATTCAGCAAGGGTGCAGGACACAAAGATCTGGAAATCAATTGCAGTTTTATCTATCAGCAAACAATTAGATGAAACTGTAAAAATTCCACTTATAATAGCCCCCAGACTCATAAAAGGAACAAATTTAACAAAAATGTGTAACGACCTCCTCACCAGAAACCTGGGCACACTGCTGAAAGAAATTAAAGACCCCTCGTATTCACATGTCAGAGACCCCCGCATTCTCTAGAAGCTGCTTCCTCCCAACTGCCCTGTAGATTCAGTGCCACCCAAGCAAGAGTCCAGCAGCATTTTGGAGAAATTGACTGGCTGGTTTTAAGATTTATACAGAAAGGCAAGTGACTTAGAACAGCAAACACATTTTTTTTTTTATAAAAACAAAGTTGAAGAAATTACACTACCTGATTTCAGAATTCACTAGGAATGAGTCATCAAGACAGAGTCTTGGCAAAAGAATACACACATAAATCAGCGATACCAGTTACAAGTCCAGAAATACACACATGGGTGTGAAGTCATTGTCAGCGAAGGGACAGTGGCAATTGGAAGGAAAAGGAAAGTCGTTTCAACAGAAGCTGTCCCTACGCTCCCAAGAGGGAGAGTGGACATCGAGCCTGACCTCACACCATACACAAAAGTGGACTCAGCATGATCATAGCCCAAGTGCAAAGGCTGAAACCACGAAAATTCTAGAAGAAAGCAGGAGAAAATCTTTCCAACTTTGGGGCAAATACGTCTTAAATCAGATTCAAAAAAACCTAAATCACAAACATACATATATACACATAGACACGTAGATATTATATGGCAGTTGATAAAGTGGGCTTTACCAAAGTTTAAAACTTTTGCTTTTTGGAAGATACCACTAAAGAAGCAAAAATATCTGGGAATAAAAATGGAAGAAAATATTCAAAATTCCTGTATCTGACAAAAGACCTGTATCCATAACATTAGGAACTTTTACAACTCAATAAGAAGACAACAGTGGGCAAGCTATTTGGACATGTCAGGAAGCCCATGGAGAGACGCTCATTAGCACCAGCCGTGGGGGAGGGCGACCAGGGGGAAGGGCAGGAAGCAGCAGGGTGAGGCCAGGCTGAGGCCCATGGTGACTTGGGTGGCCCAGCTGAAGCCACAGATGCAATTGTCCTGGGGTCAGCCTTAGAGAGAGTCCTGGAAAGGTCAGGGACTCGCCTCAGCCCCACAGGAAGAACACCTAACAGCTCACATAGGAAGCGAACCCCAACTGGCCCAGGGTCTCAGCAATGAATTTCGGAGGCCTGTGTGAGGAGGGCCCAGCAACAGGTGTCAGAGGGAGAAGAGTCCCACGAGGCATTTCTGCACTGACATCTGCCTCCTTCCCTCCCCGTCCCTCTGCTGACTCCTGCCTGTCTCGCAGGATGCCAAATGCCCACCCCAGGGACTCCCCAAGAGAAGCAGGTGGACTCAGCCGGGACAGGGCCATGGGGTGGAAACAGGACACCTGTGAATTCTCAAGCAGACCACAGCAGACCGTCCACTCCCCGGATTCCAGGTCTTGTTTTCTCCCTGCTGGTCCAGCACCCCGTGCAGGGTGGACACCCAGGAAAGATGTGGTGAAGGGAGACAGAGATGCCAATGGCACTTGGCAGCTAAATAGCCCCAGGTCCTGGCAAAGCTGTTCGATCCTTCACCCTGCAGAGGTTGGAATGAGTGGCACCCAGCCCGGCAGGCCCAGCAGGAGCCCTCAGCTCCCTGCTGCTGTGTATGGCCACATCAGAAGGAAAAGTGGCGCTGGGGCTACTACAGGACAAACTGTCATTTGGGAAATGTTTTCTGCTCAGCCCTTCCGTGGGGACAGCGCTTCTGAGTCTGCAAGTGCTGTTTTCAGCCTAAGTTCCACCACTCAACACAGCCACGGTCTTAGTTTCATCGAAACCAAGACTTAGAAAAGGATGCGGAGGTCAAGCAATCACCTGCTGCATCCCCAAGCACTGGCGTCACCAAGGAGCTCCGACTCTTCCTAAGTGGCAGGTGTGGTCCCGAGTAACCGGAGACCTCATGTCTTTTCCCTTCCTTCTTCTGTTAACTCCCTGAGGTCGAGGCTGACACAATGCCAGCCAGAGAGACTGTGGGATTGATGCCTCTTATCTCGGCTTGCTTTCGTTTCTAACTAGGGCATTTAATGGCCTTTGGTTTCCTTTAGATTCTTGTTCTCCAATTGCACCCTGGGGACCCCAGCAGGTGGAGCCTCAGACCTGCCTGCACAGCTGTGTTTGCAGCTGTGTATTTGGGACTGAGCGGAGTGAGAAGGGGGGAGGGCAGCTGTAGGCAGGGAACCTGCAGAAGAGACTGGGGCTGGGCCGGGCCTCAGCCTGAGGCAGCCTCTGCCACTCTCCCACCCTGTGCCCTGAGCCAGTGATTCCCTCATCTCTGCCTCAGTCTCCACATCTGTGAAATGCACCAATGGCCGCGCCCACCTTGGATGGTGAGCAAGAGCGAACAGGCTGCAATGAGCTTAGCTCAGAGCCTGGCACCGGTGTCACTTGGTGAGTGCAGCTTGGGTCCCCTGGTGGCCCCTGGCTGCAAGGGTGGTTTCAGAGGCAGGTGACCACTGGAGAGCCTTGGCAAGACCAAAGCGGAGCCTTGTGAGGCAGCATGGTGTTGCAGGACCAGCTGCTCTGGGAACGGATGGCTCTGGGGTCTGCTACAGCCCAGGGCAGGGCTTCCTCCTGGTAAGAAGGTGCAGGCAGAGCGGCTTAAGTATAGAGGAAGCAAGGAGGCACATCACGTGCACCAGCACCCAGTCCCCTGCACCGCCACCTTAACAGGGTCCACAGATGTGAGTCTTTATCTCTCGCTGTCTTGAGGGAACCCTGCGTGGAGTAGCCCGGTGGAGGAGGAACCTCGCCCAGGGCCGGCCACACCTTCTGGTGAGGGTCTGGGCTCCCCGACAGGAATCGGGGCCCTGCCTTGGGACCCCATCCGATGGTGGCAGCTGGGTGTTGCACCCTGTGCTGGGGTGGGCTTGTGGTCTGGATGATGGGGCCCAGACGTAGCCTGGACCCTGGAGCCCTCCTCCCAACCTGCCAGAGGAGCCCAAGAGCTAGAACACCACAGTGACGGAATTAATTGTTCTTAGAGCTGCTTCCTCTGTCCTGAGCGGCCCCGTGCCCTGGACTTGGGACTGTTCCCCCTGGAGTGCCCCCTCTGCCCTGAAGCTCCGTCTCCACACTCTGCCTACCCTCAGGCAGGGTGACAGCTCCTGGCCACGGCCACCTTGCCTGTTCTACAAGGCATTCTTGTCTCCATGGATGCTCTGATGAGGGAAGCCTGTGGGTCCCCGTGTGCTCCAGCCACCCATCTTCTCCAGGGCTTGGCCTCTGGGCTGCAGTGTCCTGTCCAGGGCCCACAGGCTCCTGCACTAGGGGCCTCCTCCAGGCTGGCATACCCACAAGGCCCTGCCCTGACTCCTGACCTCCACCCCAGCCTGCTTTGTTCACCATCTCTCCTTGGGCCGTGGAAGCCTGCCGCCCACCCAGAGCCCCAAGCCACGTGCGTCCAGACCACCTGAACCCCACCCCCACAGCACCTCACTGTCAGCACCCCTCTCCGCTCTCTCGGGAGGAATCGCCCACTCCCTTCAGTCACCCAGTTGGCCCTGCTATCCCCGGGCTGGGTGTCGTCAGCAGTCACGTGACCCTCAGCAGCCCCAGGACAGTGGCCTCCCCTTCCACGGTCTCTGCTACTCCCCGTTCTCCACAGAGAGGCAGGGTTTCCCAAATGCAGAACAGACCACGTTGCTTCCTACTTGAACCCAAGGGCCACGTTTTCAGAACAGAATCTGCAGGTCTTCCCTGGCTGGAGACCCTGCCCACTCTCCCCTCCCCACGCCCTCTCGCTGACCTGCCACGCTGGGGCCTCCCTCTTGTCTGCCTTTCCCCCACAGTACCAAGCCTCGCCAGCACCTGGCCTCTGGGGGATGCTCTCTCCACACAACTGGCCACCTTTCCCAGAGGTCTCCCGTGATTCCTGGGCCAGCAGCCTATTTATTAGCTCCATGTCACATGACCACAGTAGGCAGCTACCTGGCTCTGTTGCTCAACGTCTGTCCCTGTGGTGTGTGAAAGACAGTCCTCCATCAGGGATGACCCCTGCACATGGACCTGGCCCGTGAACGTGTCTTTGCAGATGTGACCAAGTTAAGGGTCCTAAGATCATCCTGGCCTTCTAAATGGGCTGTGGATTCATTTGTAAGTATCCTGTGAGAGATGCAGAGGGGGACTTGACAGAGGGGCAGCATGTGGCACTGGAGCCTGAAGTAAAGTGGCCATAAGTCCAAGATCAAGGTGTGTGTCCCTCTGCAGACTCCAGGGAGGCCCCTTCTGCCTCCTCCAGGCCCCGAGGGAAGAAGTCTCTGGTAGGTGGCCCAGCCTATAGCATCTGGTCCCAGCAGAAGAGGGCACCAGGGCAGTCTCTGGGGGCACAGACCTTATTGGTTTTGCTGTGTTTCCAAGTAGCTCTGGTGGAGAAGCAGGGGAGAACAGATACGAGCTACGCCAGATGGAGAAAACTCAGAGTCAAGGGTCAGAGAAAGATGGGATGCACCAGCATGTCTGACCAGTGGTCAGGGACGATTCCCCTGTAAGGCAGCATCTGAGCTGAGGCCCAAGAGGAGCCAGCTTCAGCCTGGACCCAGAGGTTCCGGTGGGGCAAGCAGGCAGCATCTGCTGAGGCCCAGGGCAGCGAGGAGGTGGCCAGGGCTGGCCAGGGTGAGGGGCAGCAGGAAGGGCTGGCTCCAGAGCTGGGGGCCCATGGTCCAGGGCGCTGCGTCCTGGACATGCTGCCTGTGCTCGGGGGGTGCGGGACGGAGCCTTCGCAGGATGAGAGAGATCTCAGTTCCCTGGGACGACGCTGGCCGCTGCGAGGACAGCAGCACTAGAGGGTAAGTGGTACAGAGCAGGTGGACTGGCAGCTGGCGCTGGGTAGCGGGAAGTTTGCCTTGAGGGACTGGCTGACAGGCTGGGCATCGGGTTTGAAAGAAACAAGGCGTTTCAGCCTGAGCAGCAGGAAGAGCAGAACTGCTGCCCGCTGGGATGGGGACAGCAGGGCGGAGCTGCTTCAGGGAGGAGGAGCAGGGCACAGAGCGGGCCTGAGGGGCACCAGCGCCAGAGGGTGTCCAGGCCAGGGGACCTGTCAGGCCACGGGGCCAGCACAAGCCAGAGCGCAGGGACCAGGCTGTAGCAGCACGGAAATGGGGCAGCAGGATAGACCGTTGACATCACAGGCTGAAAGAAGCATCTTGCAGGGGACATGGAGGACTGAGTGCCACATCACCCCAAGCTTTAGAAGGCGGGAGGTGGGTGAGGTCGAAGGAAGCCTCAAGAGACCTGGGAAGGTGAGGGCTCAGAAGGGAGCCATGCAGGGCTCCGGGCAGGCAGGGCTCCGGGCAGGCAGGCACCCCTGCCCACACTGCAGCTTGCCCACCTAAGCCGGGAACAAGGGGCCTGCTAGTTTGGTAAGGTGGAGTCCTTGGTGAGCTTGTCCAGGGCGCCCGAGGAGCAGGCTCTGGAGAGGAAGTGGACACCGCTAGTGAGATGTTCAGCTCTGCCAGGAGCAGAGGAGGGCGAGGCTGCTGGGGAAGAAAGGGACCAGGACAGGTGCTGCCTGCCCCCCGGGGAGGAGCAGGGAGGCGTCCTGGAGGAGGAGGAAGTGTGGAGTTCAAGTGTGAGGGCGCTGGGGCAGGGCCACCTGGGCCCTCCTGGGCCGGGAGGCCATGAGTCACCATGGGACCCGTGTACACACCCTGTGGCTTCACCATTTTGCTCTGCTGTCTGGGAGCAGGGACAGGGAGCTCAGTGTGCTGTGACCGGTGTGTCCAGGAGGACAGGGGAGGGTGGGGAAGGCCAGCAGAGCTCCTGGGCTGTCTCCCCATGCCCAGCCAGAGGCTGTGGAGGGGGAGGGCCGGGAGGGGGCCGGGAGCTGCCGGGCCCCAGGAACACCTGGAAATGCACCGGCGACTCTGGTGAGCGACACCTGCCCTCCAGAGATTCCAAGACCTAGTGGGAGGACACAGAATCTCCCAACGCCAGCCCCAGCGTGAGGGCCAAGTGCTCCAGGTGAGCCAGGTGGTCTGCAGGGGCCGTCTTCCCTGCCATGCCACCTGCTCCGCAGTGAGAGCACGGCCCCCACCTGTCCCCTCCTTGACTGCTTCCAAACAAAGGGAACTGCACAGGGTCCTCGGCATGAGCCAGTTCACCATCACCCAGGGCCAGTGTCCCTAGCCCCGAGGAGGCCCTCTGTCTCTGGCCTGTCAAGCAGTAAATCCTCAGTGGGGACCTGTCATCCAGTTCAACAAGGACAGTCAGGGCACTTGAGAATGAAGAGCAGAGGCCCTGGGACTGGTGGGGTGCTCAGCTGAGCTGGATGCCAAGAGGGTGACAGTGGCTGCTGTGGTGGCACACACCTGTAGTCCTAGGGACTTGGGAGGCTGAAGCAGGAGGACCCCAAGTTTGAGAGCAGCCTTGGCAAATTAGTGAGACCCTGTCTCAGAATAAAAAATAAATGAAGGAAGGAATGAAAAGGGCTAGGGGTGTAGCCCAGCAGCAGAGAACCCCTGGTTCCATCCCCAGAACCACACACACACACACACACACACACACACACAATTAATTAATTAATTAAAAAAAGAAGGTAACCTGGGCTGCCTGAAGGCTCTGAGACAGGCCAGGGACAGCTCCATAGGTTTCAGGCCCCATTTGCTAGGAAATTCTCAGAGAAGAGGGGAGAGTTAGTGCTGTTGCCTTAGCAACACTCTGTCACATTATAATGAGGCTCAGCCTAGGAGGAGGCCTGTCTTAAAGGAGCAGGAAGCTTATCGATTTTGCTGATGTCCGGAGGAGCCTCAGCAGGAAAGTGGCTTCTTCCTGGAGCTCACTGGCCCCATTACCAGGAAGACAGCAAGAGAGGACCAGGTGGGGTGCCATACCCCTGACGGCCCAGCATCCCCTGGGCACACCACAGGACAGCTCGGGGTCTCAGGGCTGGCGTGGAGGGGCAGAGGCTTCCTGGAAGGTGAAGCCCCGGACCAGGCCCCTTGCCCACCTCTGCACAGAGCTGCAGCCCAAGGCGCCTCATGGTAGTCCAGATGGGAAGCCAGTGGGAAGAGGACACGGACAAGCATCTCCCCAGTGGGCAGTGGGCATGGCGGCAGGGGGCTGTGGCCACCCTGGTCTGGACTTCAGCCCCACAGAGGGGGTGGGCCCCGTGAGGGGCTGAGTAGAAGGAGCAGGTGGATAGGAGTGGGTACCACGGCCACGTCAGCCTAGGGGCCAACATGCCCACCACCAACTGCAATGGACAGTGCAGAGAAGGGACCTTGTTGAAAGTCCAGCCTTTCAACCAGGAATGGCCAACACCGTCCAATGGGGACGTGGGCTGGAGCAGGTCTGCTCTGTCTGCACAGACTCCCCGGGGTCTTCTAGGAAGCGCTCGTGTGTGGCGGTGGGCGCCCAGGACCCGGCTGGTCCTGCTCTGCCTTCCCTCCTCTCCACACCCAAGCCTCCTCTGGGCCTCGGCCTCCACTTCTTCAGGTTCCAAGTTCTCTGATCCACCCAGGGCAGATGGCCTACGTCAGGGGAGAAAATCGCATCCCTTCTGAACACTACAGACGTGTGTATCCTCATTCCCTAAATGACCCACTGTGACGATTGTTTGTTTAGCATTTATTTTGTATTGGGGATTAAAGGTGATCAAGAGATGATTTAAAGTACACGAGAGGAAAGAAGTACAAATATCAAACTAGAAACTGAAAAAAGAATGGACAAGATCACTAAAATTACTAAGTAGATAAAGTACACAGGGGAGTGCGTAGGCGTAGGTGGACACCACCCGGCTGCACACAGAGAGGGGCCTGACCCCCCAGGACTTTGGTGTCTTGGGGGTCCTCGAGCCAGCGCCCCCTGCAGTGGAGGGACGCCGGTTTTTCTAAGCTTCAAGGCTGTGAGTGGGAGGGTCTGGCTCTTCCCCGAGTGCCAGCTCATGTCTCCCAGTTGCTGCCAGCCCTGGCTGCCAGTAGGGCACGGGTCCAGGAACCCGGCCAGGCTGTGACTCCCCCACTCCACTGGGCGGGGTCTGGGGGTCCACCCGCCAGGTCATGATGCTCCTGCAGATGCGAATGCAGGCCATGCGGCTGTAGAGGCCACCAGCTTAGCTTGGCCATCTCCCCTCCCCTGACCAGGGGCACCTGAGCGTGTTGGGACCAGCCAGCAGCATCGGTGGTCACTTAGGGAGGGGCTTCTGTTGTTTTGTGTTCTGAAAGTAATGCACTAATCAGTGTGTGACTTTTAAAAAACAGCCTTATTAAGTTCCAAATTGTGTACCATATGATTGTAAAGTGTACAGTCCATGGTTTGGGCAGAATCTGTGCCATATAGAAGTTTAGGCACACAGTGTTGAATGTAGCCTGCAGTGGCTTTAGGTACACGCCCCGCTGTGTGACCATCAGGCAGCTGCTGGGTGATCACTCAGTTCCCCTGACCCTGCCCCCAGGAGCCTCTGCGCTCCCTTGTGTCTGTGAGTGAAGACAAGTGACACTAGTCCTCCTGTGCGGGTCACTCAGTGTGTGGCCTCAAGGTTCAGCCCTGCTGTGGCAGTGCTCAGGGTGCTCTTCCTTTTCACTGCTGAATGATATTCCATTGGATATGAATATGTGGACAGACCATTTTTTTTCTTTGTCCATTTGTATGTTCCGGGACACTTGGGTGTTTCCACCCCTTGGCTGTTGTGAACAGCCCTGCTGTGAACATGATGTGCAAATATCTATTCCAGTCCCTGCTTTCAATTCCCTTGGGTTTACATGCAGAAGTGACATTTCTGGGTCATATGGTCATATGATAAAACTGTATCTCTCCATCTGAGGAAATCAATGCAGCCCCCCTCCCTGGCCCCCAGGGACAAGACCCGGGTTCGAATCCTAGCTCCTTGACTGGCATCTTGTGTATCCCTGTGGGCCTCTGTCTCTTCCTCTGCAGTGGGTGGACACTGGCAGCCACCCAGGAGGATTCACGGGAACACCATGAGTTCCGCGAGCTCTCAATGGACTCAGATCCCTCCTCAGAGTTCTTTTGAATGGATACAATGTTTACCTCTCCCCTCATTTGATCTTTCTAACAGCTGGTGAGACCTGCAGGACCCACATCTATCTTTCTTTCCCTTCTACAGGTGTGGGGGACAGGCTCAGAGGACCAGGACCTGGAAGAGTCAGGACAAGACACCAAGCCTCCAGTCCAAACGGAGAACTCTCCCCAGCTCCTGGATGCCCTGCAACACTCACAGGGAAGCCAGTAGGCCACGGGGCTCCCAGAGCACTTCCCTCCATTAGAGGAGAACAAAACACTCTGGATAATTAAGTAAGAGGAGGGCCAGAGAGCAAGGACTCCCCCAGTCCCCTGGTGTCCTCAGCACCACCTCATCTCAGATATTCAGGGCCACCTACCTGATGGCCTGTCCCCAAGTGCCACCCTCTCCTGACCAACAGGCCCAGCCTCCCTTGTTTCCCTGGGCTGCCTGTGGTGTGCTTTCCGGGGCTCAGAGGACAGGGCCCCTGTGGCAAAGCCCCTCAGAAAGGAAGCCCCTTGCACCATCTTCTCAAGCTACACAGGTGCCCAGAGCAGGAACTGGCATCCAGACCTGGCTTCGCAACTCGCCAAGAACCTAGAGAAGCACCCACAGGGCTTCGGTGTCCCTAATTGTAACAGGAGAGGGTTGGACCCCATCCTCTGCCCCTCTCCTTCCCAGGAGGTTGAGCCTGAGGCCTCCTGCTGTGAGGGGTTTTCTTTGTTCAGTTTGCTTTCCAAAGACTGAAGATTAAAAAAAACTGAGTGGTGGTGGGGGGATGCACCTAAGTGACTACTATAACCTTAATTTCTCAGGAAACAGAGACACTTGGGGACTCCTCTCCAAAATGGAGAATTTGAATAGAAAACGTGGCCCAACACAAGCGCCTGTGGTCTAGGCTTTGAGTACCAGGAACAGGAGAAGGGAGGGGCACAGCGATCTGGAGGAGGGGAGGGGCATCCCCACCTGGAGAGGTTCTGCTGTCCGGGTACAAAGACAGGCGCGGCCCAGGGGGTCTGGAAGATACCAGCTCCGTGGGAGAGCTCTTCTGGGGCAGGCCCAACTGTGTCACAACCCCAGACAAGTGCAGAACCCTCGCAGGCCTGTGCTGTCCCCCACACCCACCACCACACAAGAACAACCCGTCCTGGGATGGAACCCCAGCACCTAAAGCCCGCTTCCCCCTGGGCTCCTTGCGGATCATTCCACGGCGACAGGGAGAAGGCCTGCATGTGCCCATGACCCGGCTCTAACTAAAGGGGGGCTCCTGGCCACAGCCTTCCTGACTCCGAGCCTTTAGCCCTTTCAGTGGTCACCTCTAAGGACCTGTTCGGCTGCAGGAGTCGTCAATCCTTTCCATCCCAGGTCCTCGCCCCAGAACCAGTCCCGCCCCCGCCGAGATTCCCCTCCCCACCGGCCGTTCCACTCGCCGCGTCCTGGGGCGCGATCCCCAGCTGGGCACACCTCCGACCCGGCCCGGGGTCCTGGAGCCCCCTTGGCTCGGGGCCGCGGGGATGGAATTATCTGCCCCAGTTCAATTTCCCCCGCCTTTTTGATGTCACATCCTGTCCCAGCCTTCTTCCCCGCCGGCCGCCGCCCTCCCTCCTCCCGCGCGAGCGAGGTGCTGGTCCCCCTGCGCCGCCCCCGCCCTCCGCGAGCAAACTTTTGGCACCCGCCGCCCGAGCGCGCCTCCGAGCTGCGCAGGGCGCCTCCCCGCCGGGCGGGCGCCGAGCCGTCAGCCGCGGGAGAGGAGGGCGCAGCCCCCGCCCAGCCGCCCAGCCCTGCCCCGCGGCAGCCGCGCCGGAACCGGGACCATAAATATGCAGAGCGGAGGCTCCGCGCAGCACAGCCCGAGCGCCGCCCGCCCCGGGTGCTGAGCAGGCGCCGCCGAGCCCGCCGCGGCCCGAGCCGGGAGCGCGTCCGCGTCCACGCAGCCGCCGGCCGGCAGCACCCAGGCCCGCACGCCAGGACGTCGGAGGTGGCCGCGAGACATGCAACCGGCCCGGAAGCTCCTCGGCCTCCTCTTCCTCATCCTGATGGGCACCGAACTCACCCAAGTACGTGCAGCCAACGCCATCTTTCCCCGCCAGGCGCCCCGCGCGGCCCGCGGAGCCCCGCAAAGTCGGGGAGCCGCTCTGCCCGCCCTGCGCCCCCTGCCCGGTGCCGAGCTCCAGGGCCAGGGAAGGGGGTCCAGAGGCCTGGGTGGACCTGGGGCGAGGGAGGGGCGCAAGCCGAGGAGACCCGTCCCCCAGCCTGGCCCAGCGGGGTGCAGAGCTGTCCCCTTTCCCAGGACTCCCCGCCCCCACTCCCGCTGAGAAGTTCAAAGGGCGGCCTGGGGGCTGTTTGCTGCCGCTGTCATCTGGGGGGAGAGGGTGCGCCCAAGAGCTAAGCCCCAGGCTGTCTCAGAGGCACAGGGACCTAACTCCTGCCCCCCAACACATACCCCTCTGGTGGCCCATCCCTCCCTTTGGGCATAAGGCTCCCCACACCCCAAAAAGGACACCCCAGAACCCTGGGAGGGCAGCCAGCGCTGGGGTGCATTGTGGGCTTTGTGTGCAGGGCTTGGGGGGCTGTGGCCACACGAGCGGCAAGAGGTGCAGAGTGACATCCGAATGCGTGAGGGGACCCTGGGCTTTGCCAGCCAGGCTTGGCATCCCCGAACAATGTACCAGTAGAGCGTGTCCGGGCTTGGTATTCTCCATTTTAAAAATGCATCTTGGAGCGGCAGGTCCGGGAGGAAGAGAAGCGCTGTCGGCGAGCTCTCTGCTGGGAGGGCTGCTTTGGCACCAGGGTGCTCCCGGAGCCTGCCAGCTTCGGGGCTGCTGGGGAGTGACATTAAAATGCCCTTTCCCTGGTGCCACTGTGCTGCTCTGTGAGCAAGACACTGGCTCTGGGGAGTCTCAAGTCCAAGTGGAAGGAAGCTGGCCCCTTGACCTCAACCCCAGCCAGACCCTCCCTGTCTTGCCTTGTCTCAGGATAAAAGATCGAGCAAAGGAGAGAAGGGTGGGCAGGCACGCTGGAGGAGACCTCAGAGAGAAGACTCTGGAACAGGCTCTCCTTGTTTGCCTGGAAGCCCTTGCTAGCTCCCTGGCTCTGCCCAGGAAGCTCAGTCCAACCCCAACTAACAGTGGGCTTTTGTGGTCCCACTTACCCCCTGTGCCCCCTGCTCGGGTGCTGCCCAGGCAATCAGCCAGTTGCCCTGGAGAGGTTCCGCATGGCTCTGGGAGAGAAGTTTTCTCAGTCGCTGGAGAAGGCCTGGCAAGGGGTGTTGGACTCATGCATGTAAGCACACACACCCCACAGACACGCGTGCACAGAGCACACATGTGGAAGAGAGGCTCCCAGGTCCCCATTAGCAGCAGACTGCCCGACAGAAAGCTGCACCTGGACCTTATTGCACATCTTGGCAAAGAAACTGCTGGTCCTGGGGTGGCCTGGAGGGGCTGCCCCCCGGAGCCCTCCAACCCTTCAGGGCCCTCCTACTTCCAGGCACCCTGCGTCTCCAGTGCCAGACCACAGGCCCTCCTCCCTAAGTTCTCCTCGTCGTCATTTAAAAGATCCCGTGTTCTGGGGAGAAAGTTTTGGTTCAACTTCAGTCAGAAGCTTTGCCTGTCCACACGGACAGTGCTGGTGCTGGGTGCTGGGTGCTGATCCTCAGCCAGCAGGGCACACAGAGCACCAGCCCCCAGCTCTCCAGGCAGACACTAGCTGACTACCTTCAGGACCAAGGTCAGCTCCCGGGGCCCGCAGCCTCTGCCTCTGAAAAGGAAAGGATTTTTTTTCTCTGCCTGGGAGGTTCCTCTTTGAGGCTGAGCTGATCTCTCTGGGGAAGGCGTCCCTCAGCTGAGCTGGAGGCACCTCCCTGCCTCTAGCTGAAGCCCTGACTTCCCTCCCAACTCTGAGTCCCGCTTTTAGAATCTTGCCCTGGACATCTCATCTCTATCTTATCTCTTGTTGTGGGGGGATTTTAGAGCAAAACCTAGCAGCCAAACCCCTCCAAGCTCCGGGAGTCTATGAAGAGGTGAGTGCCTGGCAGGGCAGCTGCTGGGCCTCCCAGGGCCCCACAGGGGTGGGACAGGTGGGCCTCAGCCTCAGCAGTGAGTGACCTCTAAGGTGGAGCCTGTATGGGGGATGGGTGTGGACCTGGGCTGGGCTGCATGGAATCTGAGCCCTTTGGGAATCTACCCAGGAATCTTGCCTTCTGGGTCCCAAAGTGTTCAAGCAGTGCCTGCACATCTATGTGTGCGTGAACCACCCCTCTGGGCTCCGGGAAGGGTGTCTATCTCTCTCTCGCTCCATTGCAGGGCCAGTGCCCCCATAGCTGCACCTTGCTTTTCAGTCCCCCTGGACACACAATTCCAGGACAGCTGAGTTTATGGACTGGCACATGTTGGGATGGCAACCAGTCAGGGATGTATAGATCCTACCTGCACCTAATTAGGGTTGCTTGCAGGATTTGGGCAGACAGGTGTGGGGAGTGGAGCACGTGGCTGGGCCATCTGTTCTCCTGACAGCTCACTTGCGATGAGCCATTCAATCAGATGCCAGCTATTGATTGACAGCCTACTACATGCAAAACAGTGGATCCACGTGAACTTTGTCTTTAGACAGAAGGACATTTGACGTGGTCTTGTTCTGTGATTTTCGATAAAAGGCTGGTGTTTCACACTCCTTGGGAAGCAGTGTGAAGTGACGCACAGCAAGCCTCTAGTGGGGTGCTGAGGAGCTGATCTCTTAGTCCTGGGGAGGGGCAGTAGGGCTGGGGCTCCCTAAACTCCAGGCCTCCCTGCAGCCTGCCCCAGATTTCCCTTCAGAGAGGCAGGGGCCCTCTGAGTGCTGCGGTGGGAGGGGCTGGGAAGTAGCCATGACCTTGAGCCCAGGCCTCTTTTTCTTGCCCCAGACCCACCAGGACAGTGGGTGACCTTGTGATAGGCTCTTAACCCCGCTGAGCCTCAACTCCCAACTCCTTAAAACAAAGAGGGTTAGCTGGAGGGCTCTGTAAGACGCCTTCTCACCACAGGCCCCAAGCCCACTCTTGCATCTGCTCCCTCACCCTTTCCTGGAACAAGCATCCTGTGACAGCCAACTGGTTGGACTTAACCCTGTCACACCTGAGCTCATAGTGCTGAGGGACTCCAGACCCTGGCCATCTGGCATCGGGGGCGACACGCTTTGTGGGAAGACGAAGGCTCTGCCGTGTCATTCGATTAAGTGACTTAAGAGCTGTCTGCGCCCCGTGCTCAGGTTGGGAGTGGGGAGTGAGCTCTGTTGTGGTAGCTGGAGAAGGGTGGCCATCCAAGCTGGGTTCTGACGTTGCATCTGGGCCCACGGGAGCCCCAGGCAGGAAGACGGGGAGACAGCAGGAGGGCAAGCTGGGACCGCTGACAGGCTCCGATGCAGAAGGAAGGGCCTCCACACCTCACTCTTGGACAGCGCTTGGCCACCCTGGGTTGAGGGTTGGGCAGTCTTACAGGGAGTGGCACCGCAGCTGGGCATAGCCTTTCTTAACAACACTGTGCCTGATGCCCCAGTGAGGGCCAGGCTGGAGCTGCACGTTGAGCATCTCTGAGTGCCAGCTGTTGCTGTGGCTGTGGTTTGCCTTCGGGCTTTATTGAGTGACTGCTGTATGCCTGGTCGTGGAGTTTGGTGAGCTGTTTGCCACTGAGGGGCCTGTGTGGGGCTGTGGGCCAGCCCTGGCCTCTGCTTGGGGAGCCGCATGGACGGGGCAGGAGACAGGAGGCGACACTGACTTCGCCTCTCAAATCCCAGTGAGGGCTATTGCTCCGAGTCTCCTCTCTCATCCCCACACGTACCCCGTTCCTGAGCAGAAGACCTCTCAACCCACCCCCTGAACAAACGCAGCTGCATGTTGTGACCAGCCCAAGTCTCTGCTGGGGGTCCTGTAGGCGCCCGGCCCACCTGCCAGCCCCTCCTCTTCCCACAGCTTCTAGACCTTCTCTGCGTGGAACGTGCTGGGGTGGAGTGTCTGCTGAAGGGGGTGCCAGGGTTTGGAGGAGGGACTTGGGCAGAATGGGGACCTTTTCCTATTCCTGTTATTTTAGGATCCTTTGAACATACCATTCTCTGAGCTGGGGTTGGCCTCTGCCTCGGGGGCTGGCAACGCTTGGTCCAGGGGACTGGAGACTCAGATCCCAGGCCTGCCTCTGGTGGGGAGGTCCAGGACACCAGGGGGACGTTGGCTGTAAATCCTGCACACAAGGCAGCCGCTTCATCTCCTAAAGCAATTTGCTTCTCATTTCCCTGACTTCAGCCTTCCCCAATCAAAAGCAAGGTAATTTTCTGCCTTGGGTTGTATTTATTACTAAAGTTATCAGGCCCTGTAATCAGTATTAACATCACCGTGGAAAGGAACACAAAACTAATTACTAGCTAAACTGAATTAGATACATGGCAACTGCGGGCTGGGTGGGTGGGAAGGGGAGTAGTTTTCAGCCCTGAAAACTGCTGTGGGTGTTGCTCCCACCCAAACCAGCAGCCAAGGGGTCACTCAGGCAGCAAGTGGCCTCTGTGACCAGGGCGGTCTTGACGGCCTTGCAGGCAGCCGGGTGCAGGAGGGGAAAATGAGAGGTGAAGTGGCATCTCTATTTTTCCCAGATTGTTTCACATATAGAAGCTCCCCAGGAGCTTAAGGCACTAGAGCAGAGCCCGTGACAGAGGCCCTGTCGTCCCTCACAGCTACAGCCCCAGAGACCCAGCTGGTCCTCTGTGAAACCAGGGCGCTGAGGTGTGGGGAGGGGCAACCTGTCCAGGGATGCCCCTGCAGCCGAGGCTCTGACTCCACAGACACCTGGTCCCAGACTCTTAAGCCAGAGAATAAACCATAGAGAAAGTAGCCCAGTAGCACCCAGCGCCGGGAAGAGGGGTGCCTGGAGCGGCACTGGGTCACGTTGGCTTGTCAGGGGCCGTGTGGAGCTAGGTTTCTCTGATGTGGCCAGTGCTCTGCCTGCTGCTGCTGCCCGGAACTGGCTTCCAAACAGGGAACAGCAGGGCAGGGAAGGAGTTTCACTGGTGGCTATCAGAGGTCCTAGGTCCTAGTTTTATCACCCCCACCAAGGACCAATGGCCACACCTGGAAGAGGAGGGGCCTCTGGGGCATGCTCAGGTCCTCACCTTCAACTCTCAGGCAAGAAGCGAAGGGTCACATGGGGGGGTCCCTGTGCCTAGACTGTCCTAGCATGTTCTGGCTGACTTGAGACCCGAGAAGTCACAAGTAGGCACAGACGGGCTGAGTGCACGGAGCCTTTTGCTGGATCTCTCAGCCGGCTGACGCATCGGGTGTTCTGGTCACACCATTTGCTGTATCTGTCACAATTCCCACATGCCAGGGAAGATGGCCTGACTGCAGCGAAGAGGTGTCACACTGTGCGCCTGTGACCTGAGCCTGGTCGTGGCTTTTTATGTAGGGGTCTTCTGTACCCAAGTTAAAGCTCTAGACCACTGTCCAGCTGACAGCTGGTGACAGTGACTTCTCTGGTCTCAAGATGTGTGTGCAGATGTGGGCTTAGCTACCTGCTTGTTCTGTATACTCTGATCCCCGATTTGGCCTGAATGCTCCTTGTTACAGTTCAGTGCCATTTAGAATCTGCAAAGAGTCGAGGCTGAAGCACCTGAGGCAGGAGACAGAAAGGTGTCCATGTTCAGATGGCAGTGACCAGGGCCCACAGTGCAGATGGCCACCTGTATCGGTTCTGTCCCAGCAGCACTTTGAGTGTGGGGTACACGCTACCCTCGAGGACAGAGAGATCCCTAGTACACAAACGCCCGCACAGCTGGGTCTGAAAAGAAGGTGCCTCCTGCTCAAGCTGAGCTTTGGTGTCAGAGGGTTGAAGAAAGAATAGGTGCATTATGGTGGAAGTCACTGAAGGCTCCCCGTGCTGCTCAATTTAGGCAGCAGGACAGGACTCAAAGAAAAGGAGGGAACAGCCCTTTGGCACGATTCTGCTTTCAGATTTTAAGTGCCCACGCCCCTCCCTCCTCCTGTTCCTGGGGCCACCTGGCCTCTGCACCTGCCCCTGTTATTCCAGGCCAGCAGGGAGAGAGCCTGGATTGGGTCAGGGGTCCCCTATTCCATAAGCAATGCCAGGGATTCGAGAACCAGGTTTCCCCAGGGTAGCGTCTGTCGCTGGTAGAGGTTGCTAAGGACGTTGCTGAGGCCGAGTCCAGGCCCAGCAGAGAAGGGCCCTGAACACAAGGGCGGAGCGTGTGCTCCCTGGGAGACCAGGCTGGGAAAGCAGGTGTCCTCGGGAGCAGAGGTCTAGTCTCCGGAGCCTAGCAGCTCCGGGGTCCTCCGCTCTAAGCGAGTGTGGCCTTCCCGGGTGATTCTTACACACCCAGCTGGCCCACACACTGGCTCTCGGCATCTTTATGATGGTATCAGCTTTTGATTCAGGCCTGGATCATTACTTCTCAATTAGTGATGGTGAGTTCTGTCACCTGGGAAGTAGGAAACGGGAACATTTGTAGGCCCTGGAAATCACGGTGCAGCCCAGAGGGTGACGTGGCTACTGAGTCACCTCACGCGTGCTCTTCAAAGCCACGCCCAGGATTGGACCCATTTCTGTTGGGCAGCTGGTGGAACACAGTGTGGAACGCACGGTCTGTGCTTGGCCTGTCAGAGGCAACCTTTAGAGAGCAGCATGGATCATGCTGGAGGGGAGGGAGGGCGTGCCCGGGGCCGGTGTGGCAGGAAGCCCTACAGGGACAGAGGCTGACGGGCCCAGAAACGCGGCCCATCGGGCATCGATGGGGAAGACGGTCTCAGAGACAGCATGGGTCAGCCGGGGCCCCCTCCTTCCCCCTTCCCTCTCACTCCCTCTTCTTCTCCTCTCTCCTTGCTCCCCCCAAGCTGTTTGCAGATGGCCTGAGAAGTATAAGCATATTTTAAACAGCAAGGGGCATCCATCTTTTGTTCACTGGGGGTGTCCCTGTGCCAGGAGGGGTGGCCACACGCCTGCTCCTCTCAGAGCAGCCACCTCTGGCTCTGGGACCAGATTCTCGTCTGGACCTCGGTTTTCTGACTGTGAGGTGGTGGTGACCAGGTTTGCCCTGCATGGCTGTGTGGGGCCTCGCAAGGTGATCAACAGGCCAGGTGTGCCTGCCCCAGCAGGGTGCTGCGCCCAGCTTGGTTCCAGCGCTCACTCTCGGGGATGCGCGTCCCAGGGATTTGGGAGAGTGGTATTCTTGTTTTCAAGTGTGCTGCTGGATTCATGCCAAGGTCAAGGCTGTGAGGCCCTGGCATAGTGGGCAAGAGCCAATGAGTGCTCTGGTGGAGTGCCTTGTGGGCACCACTGGGCGCCTGGAATTGTGCAGGTGGCTGGGCTTCTGTGCCCATGCAGGTCCTGCTACCCCTGGGACTCAGCCTCACTGCCGTGGCATCTGAGAGGCAGGCTGCTGCCCTGTCTGTGCTCTGCCCTGGGACATGGCCTTGGATGGGTCTTGTCTCTCTAAGCTCAAACTCCTCCTCTGTGCCATAGAGTCCACAGTAGCTCAGCCCTGGGGGCTGCTGCAAGGGTCAGATGGCATGCATGGCAAATGCCCAGTGTGGTCTGGGCTTGGCCCCTGCTGCACCAGTATTGTGACTACTCAGCTGCAGTGGAAGCAGGCCCTTACTTCAAGGGAAGTCGTGTGGAAAATGGGTTTGACCCCTCTAGGAGTATTCAGCGTTGGCTGACGCCCTTGTCCCTTTAGTGCAAATGCCTCTGCTCCTCACAATCCCAGGCTCACCTTTGCAAATTATGTGCAGCCGTTTAAATCTGTTACCTTCACTCCACTGTTCCCAGTTACTCTCACAAAAGCAGTGATCACCCCTGCAGAAATCACAGATAAAGGCACTGGACAGGACAGGTTTGGAATTGGAAGAGTTGGGAGTGACTTATGTGAATCGCCTAGGTCATTAGAGCAGGTGGGGTGCAGGTGACATCAAGTGGGGTACAGGTGATAGCAGGTGGGTACAGGTGACAGCAGGCAAGGTGCAGGTAAGATTGGGTGGGGTCTGGGGTGCATGTGACAGCGGGTGGGGTGCAGTGAGAGCAGGTCAGGTGCAGGTGCAGTGGGAAGGCCAGTACTGTGTCCCCTGCACACCATCCTATTCACTTTTTCCATGGGGGATGAGAACTAGGTATCTGCTCAGTTCTCTGTAAAAAGACAAGTGGTGCAGAGAGGGTGCCTGAGTTGAAAGCTATCAGGGAGGGAGAGGGACAGCTTTGCTTTCCAGCGCTCTCGGATCCTTCCACCTCCTGGATCAGCTTAGTTCTTAGGAATTCCAAGGCCCAGCTCCCAGTGGCAAGCTCAGGGTGAGTCACCTGAATTGCATTTCAGAAGAACGCTCAGCCATGCTTTGGGGAGCCCTGTGCCCTTTGTGTCCCCAACATGACAGTAAGGGCAGGAGAAATGATTGGGGTTCAAATCTCCAGGCCACCCCCCAAATGCCTGCCCCAAGAGAGTAAGAGAAAGTCCCTGCACCACGGCACCGAGGGCTGCCCTTGGTTCCTGGTAGTAACTACCCAGACTCCTTAGCACAGAAGCCTGCCAGGTTACGTGCTCTTCTAACTTAGAGTTCCAATGGTAAATCCCAGTGGGACACAGCTGACAAAAAACAAATCAGGCGTTCTTCAAAATCAAGAGATGGTGATGGTGATGATGATCATGATATAATCTGCCAGTCTAGGGGTGGAGCTCTAGGGTGTTGGGGTCACTTTCATATTCAGTTATACACCCATTCCAGCAGCACCTCCTGGCAGCCTTTAGCTGACAGCAGCTCTCGAGGGAGTTGACAGGTTCCTGGGGGCACCACCCCTCACTTCTAATCCCAGCTCTGCACCCTGCTTAAGCACGAGTCACTGGACAGAGGTCCTCTCTGACCCTATCTTGTCTTCTGCAAAGTGGGTGACAACAACTGTCACCTTCATTGGGCTCCAGGCTCCTTACTCACTAACACTGCCTCACAGAGGAATGCTGCGGTTTTTAAACCCATGTTACAGATGCCGGCCACCGTCTCACAGCCAGTCACTGGTAGAACCAGGCTCACAAGAGCCCAGGCCATCAGGGTCCACAGTCTGCACACAGAGGGGACAATCTGAGAGGGCTCTTGCAGGAGAACATCTGCATATTATGTGGCAGGGAAGCTGTCCGGGGCCGGTGTGGAAAGTGCCAGGCCCTCCCCCGCCGCCTCTGTGTTGCTCCGTCCAGGTCTACAGCATGTGTCCTCGTAGCTTGCTCTTGGTTGGTATAAATGTCTGTGGCTTCTGCGGTGACCTGAGAGTTTCCTGGATTGGACTGGCTGTTAGAAGCTGTTCCAACACAGTAAGTGGCCCTTGTTCTTCTGTAGTGGAAAGCCACGTGAGTGATTTGCGCAGATGTGGCTTGTGGCTCTGAATCTGTGTCAAATATGCATGGCAAGAGGAGGGGGCGGGGCATCAGTACACTCCAGCAGGCCAGCTGGGTGTGACTTGGTGTGACTTGGACTCTCCTGGTTCTGAACAGAGCCTGCAGTACCCGCTTGCACTAGGAGATGGCGCCCCTCTCCAACAATTAGAACTTGCTGGCACCCAACCTGGCCTGCAGCCACCAGTGCCATGCATTAACCAGAAAAACAAATCAGAGAGACTTCTTTGGCCAGCAGGCTGCACACCCAGTGCTCAGGCCAGGATAGCCTTGGCTGTTGCTGAAGTCCTCTCTTCAAACCAGGACTGAGCACAAGAGAGAAAAGCCCCAAGAAGGTGCTGTGTCCATTTCAGACAGCCACCCGGGAACAGACTCCTTCGGTCCCTGCTGCCCTCATTCAAATCCCCATCCTGGAAGGGAGATTAACTCTCACCCAGACAGAAAGGAGTGTAGCGAGTGATCTGGGGGATTCTTTCCTTCCCCAATGGCCGGGAAAGCTTAATGGAGTGCCTGAAGGAAGCGGCTTTCATCTCAGATTAGAAGCCTGCTGCACATTCAAAAGCCCTATTAAGGTGTTTGACCCAGTCAGGCCGCTTCTGATGAGACTTACATGTGTCCTGGACGCTGCAGAGGGCTGGGAAGAGAAGGTAGCTTGTGCCAGCCTGCCCTGCCCGGGAGCCCAGGCTCGAGGGCTTGCAGGCTCCTGGGAGGGACCCCAGGCCCCCCAGCTGCAGGCATGGGTTTCTTCCACACCTACACTCCTAGTCATGGGTGTGTCCTTTTAACTCCTCAGGTGCCTCAGCTCCAAATCTACAGCAGCTCCCACGGTGGGCACACTACCTGCACCGGCTCCTGGCCGTAGCAGGGCACACAAGCCTCCTCCCAGTCTAGACCCTGCCAGAAACCCTTGGTGGAGGCCACTGCTAGGGATTGCCAGTTAAGCTCTTTCCTCCCCAGGCCTCCGGGCTCCAGGGCTGCCTGGCAGGGTCTTTCCCGGTGCACCCATGCCTCACTCCCCTGCTGTTGGTGGAGACCCGGAGGCCAGACTCCACCCGGGGAGCTCCCTCTTGGGCTAGGTTTCTGGTGGCCCAGACTCTCCAGCCACCTGCATCAGGGGCGGCGCACTCCAACCACAGCCACCCTTGCCTCAGTGGTCTCTGGAGAGCAGGTGGGAGCGGCGTTGCCGCCGCTAGGCAGGCGGTGAGGGTGCGCGAGAGGGCGGGGCGGGCAGCAGATGACCACCCCTCCGGGTTTTTTATGATTTGGGGGCGGAGTTTCGTCTGTCCTCCCGGGTCACCCCAACTCCTCGGCCGACTGGGGTTTGTAAACCTCGCTGCCAGCAGCCAGGGGGCGGCGGGGAGCCGGAGCGCAGAGGAAAAATCCACCCATTTCCTGGGCAGATTGCGTCGGCCGCCGCCCGGCCGTGTCCCCGCCTCCCAACCGCGGCCCCCGCGCTCAGCCCGCGCGGCGCTCAGAGCCCGGTGGCCCTTCTCGGCGGCGGAGCGCGGAGGGACGCGCCGGCAGCGGACAGCGGGCAGCGGACAGCGGGCGGGCAGCGCGCGGCGGGCAGGCGTTGGATACCCTCCCGGCGCCCGGGGCGGCGCGGCGATGGCCGGGGCGCGCGGGGCGGCGGCGGCGGCGGCGGGCGGGCGGCGGCGGGCGGAGGGGGCGCGGGGACGCGGCCGGGCTCCCCTGCCCGCCGCGGTGCCCGCCGCCTGAAGCTGCCCGGGCGCGGGAGCCGGCGCCGGCGCGGCGCGGGCGCAGGAGGCGACTCGAGGCGCGATGTCGGTGCCGCTGCTCAAGATCGGGGTTGTGCTGAGCACCATGGCCATGATCACCAACTGGATGTCCCAGACGCTGCCCTCGCTGGTGGGCCTCAACACCACCAAGCTCTCGGCGGCCAGCGGCGGGACGCTCGACCGCAGCACCGGCGTAAGTGCGCCCGCGGCCGCCTTCGCGGCCCCTTCCCTCCCCAGCCTCCTCCTGCGTCCGAGCCCCGGGCTGGGCGGGCGCCGCGCGGGACCGGGTCGTCCGGGGAGGCGGCGGGGAACCGGGCGCAGGGGCAAGGACAGGGTGCCGATCCCGCCCTTCTGCGCTGCGGCTCCCATCCGCACCTGAACCCTAGGGTCGATGCTGCCTTCCCCAAGGAGCTGGGGACCCTGCCCAGGGGCTTCGAGCCTGGAGGCTCCCTCACCATTAAAAACCCCTCATGGAAAAGCATGGGAAACTGGGACTGGAGACTTGGGGACTTGTCCAAGGTCACTCAGCAAGTAAAGGGTGGAGACAACGCCAGACCCCAGTCCAGGCTTGTCCGGCTGGACTCAGCCCGCCCTACTTTGTAAAAGCTGGACTGGGGCCGTGGGGGGGGGGGCGGGGAGCTACCCTCGTGGGGGCCCTCTCCTTCCTTTCCAAAGTCCCAAGGCACCTTACCCCCCTCATCCTCGTGGGAAGCTTCATGGGGTCCTCTGGGAGGAGGGTGCAGTGGGGCTGGGCAAGGCCCCGGGGACCTTGCTGTGGGATGTGTGCCCCCAGGCCTGCTCACTCCTCCCTGCTGGCCTCGGAAATAGCTCCTTCTCATCTGGAGCAAGGAGGGAGGGCAGTGGCCTGGCCCTTCTGGGCCGGGCTGACTTCCATGGTGGCTGGAGCTGGCTGAGCCGGAGCCACCCACCAGACAGGGGCCTGTGTGGCCAGGGGGCCAGCTCTGGACGTTTCCTCTAAGTGGAAAGGAGAGGTGAAGGACACGCATCTTTCTCCCACTCCCGCTTTGCTTTCAAAGACTCGGTGCTCTTCCCGGAGGTCTCTGTGGTGTGACCTCCACCTGAGACCCTGGCACCTGCTGTTTCAAAATTGCTGTGTTTTCCTCCATAATGACTATTCCCGCCTCTGGGGTTGGACATGAATGAAGTGTAATATATCACTACTGTGCTTCTCCCCACCCAGCTCCCCTCCCATCCTCATCTAAAAATAGCAGGGAGGTGATTGGGGTGCTGGGGGTCTGTGGAGACAGTGGGTGGCTGCAGGTCCAGCAGCAGGGCACAGGTGAATGAATGTTCAGAGGTGTCTGGGGCCTGCTATGGGCCCCGGGTACCTGGAGGTCAGATCACTGAGCAGGGCTGCAAGGTGAGACCAGCCATGCCCAGATCTGGTGTTTCGGTGGTCTCTAAGTAAACCCCAGGACTGAAGTGGGGTGACCCTTGCACGACCTATCAGTTTGGTGACATCCACCACGTGGCTCATGGGTGGGAGCGGCATGGAGTTGGGAGCTTAGCATTTCCCTGGTGGCAGCAGGAAGCTGCTGTGGCTCAGGGCTGTGGTGGCTCTGGACTGATACCCCCCTGGACCCCTGCTGTCGCCCAGGGTGCTTGTCTCCAGGTGTCAGGAACGACAGGCCAGGGCTTGGCTGTGCCTGCCCCTCCACAGGGAGGGGAGGGCATCTGACTTCTGTGAGTCATGCAGTCCCTTGTGTGGCGACGTTCGATGGCCCCTCCTGTTTCCCCGAGCCTCCGTAGGGCCGGATGTCAAAACTCCAAGCATCCCCTGGGTTGAACTTGAATTTTAAAACTTTGAAGAGTCGTGTGTCTTTGGCTTCCTTCAGCCTCGGGCAGCCTGGCGGGAAACCCAGGTCTCTGTCCCTAAGGACCCCTTTCCCTGTGCCGGGTCCTTGGTGCTCCTCCCTGGGGTGGGCTGTGGACAGTCTCCTCCCTTGTCGCCTGTCCTGCCTGACCCTTCTCCCTTTCTGTCCTCCCCGCTCTCTCGCCTCACCTGCACCCCCAGGTGTTGCCCACCAACCCCGAGGAGAGCTGGCAGGTGTACAGCTCTGCCCAGGACAGCGAGGGCAGATGTATCTGCACAGTGGTCGCCCCCCAGCAGACCATGTGTTCACGGGACGCCCGCACAAAACAACTGAGGCAGCTACTGGAGAAGGTGAGTCCCTGCTGTGGGAGTGGGTGGGCACCTACGAGAGTGCAGTGTGCCCTCGGGGGCCAAGGCTTGGCCAGCCGGCAGGGACCCCGGGCCTTTCCTGGCACGTCCCCACTCAAAGTATTTGTGGATGGATGGATGGATGGATGGACGGACGGATGGATAAGCCGGTGGATGACAGAGACGCCAAGGGCGGAGGTGAATACACTGGGAGATGAGTACACTGCTTCCTGGTCCATGGGGAGTCGGGAGCTTCCTGCCCAGGCTGCCGGCAGGAAGGTGCTATGGCACGGGGGCTTGGTGAGGGCATGAAGGTCCTCCACCCACGACCTCCCTGAGTGACGCTCCTTATCCACTGCTGACGGCTTACAGCTGCCTCTGAGCAGGCAGCTCCCTTGGGCCCAGGGAGGCAGGCCGTGAGTTGTACAGGATGGGGTCTCTGCCTTTGAGTGGTCACACCTGGCTGGTCCAGGCTCATTGTCACCCTTGTACCCACCCAGAAGCAGCAGTGTGTGGTCTGCATGTGTATTTTGACTCCATTATTTCACTTAAGCTTCAAAGAGTCACGTGGAGCTAGTGAAATTTCTCCCTCCATTTCCAGAAGGGAAAATTCAGGTCCCAGAGGACTGACTTGCCCCAAGCCACAGCTAGTTAGCAGGGCAGCCGCCCCCGACGCCGGCTCAGGTCCCCCCTCCTCAGAGCCTGCCTTCTCCTGCAGGCTCCTGCTGCCCGGGGATCCCACTGCTGGGCCTCCCCAAAGCTGCTAAGGAAAGTAGGAGAAACGGGGGCCTCTGTGCCCAGCCTCCTCCCTCCCCAGGAAAAGGAGGTGTTTCTATGTGACACCTACAGGGCAGGCGTCCTTCCCCAATTTGAGAGTGGGACACACACGTACACACACACACACACACACACACACACACACACACGAAAGCCGCGAGTTTCCCTGCAGATCGGGTCTGGACTTTCAAGAACGAGCATCAGCCTGGGTTAGAAGTCTGTGGAGGGGGGTCTTCTGTGTCGGGGACCCAGGCCCTGAGCTCTGTCACACTACGTGTGACACCTCCACACTGGGGAGGGAGGCCAGCCTTCCCCCACTGTGCCCTCTGCCCTCCCAGGAACAGTGGGCCGCTTTCCTCAGCTCAGTTTCCCCACCCACCAAGGAGGGCAGATGGAGACTCAGGGTCTTCCTAGCTCTGTGGGCTCTGAGGACTCAAGTCACTGCCTGTCCCTGTCCCTAGTGCCCTCTGGGAGGGAGAGGGTGCCATGTGTTGTGAGAGCAGCTCAGTGCCAGCAGACACTCACCTTGAGGGAGTGCATTTTCCTGCCACCTTTACCCACCTCCGTAAATCATTTGACAAGAGTTAAAGTGAGATGCGTTGAGCAGATTCCATGAGCGTTTATTAACACCAACTAGCCTGAGCCCAGCTGTGCCTTTAATTATTCAGACGGTGGAGGAGGGAGGCGGGGTGTTGGGGGCCTGGGACTGCGGGGCAGGGCTGGGGCCCCTGGGAGGAGACACCGGCTGGCAGGGCGGAGAGCTGGGAAGTGGGTTCCAGAAAGCTCTGTGAGCCCATGGGAGTGAGGCCCGGAGCTCTCCTTTCTTCCTGCGCAGGCCACAGCGTTACTGCTTAAAAATTTAAAGCCGCGTTTCACGTGTGCAGGCGCTCTATTTCGGGCAGCTGCGAGCCTTTGTCGGAAGAGGCCCAGATCCTAAGTGCACACTTCAGTTTCATTCAAAGGCAGGTCCCTTCCTGGGCTCCCTCCCGCCCTGGCCTGGGCAGTTCTCTTCCTCCTCTTCTCCTCTCAGCCAAGGGGGGGGCGGGGCAGGGCGAGGTCAGACAGGGTCCCACCCTCAGAGGCAGAAGCAGGGAACAGGCTTCCAATCCCCAGGTCCTGGGCCCTGCCCATGGGCTGGGGCACAGCTGAGTGTCTTCCAGCTAGTTCCAAGTCTCTGCAGCTGGGCTTTGTGTTAAGACCCACCTGAGATGGCCGAGGGGCAGAGTGCTGGGACCCAGCTTGGATGGGCTGGTTTCCTCTGGCCTGAAGTCCTTGTGTGGGGTGGGCATCAGAATGCCTGGAGAGCCCTACCACGGTCCTGGCAGTCAGGGCCAAGGGTGCGGACTGTGTTCTCTTTGAAGAGCCATCACTCTGAGTTTGAGAGCTGAGGCTTTGGAGCCCAGTCCTTCAGTCTTAGCTCCCTGTGTGACAGTAGTGAGTTGCTTAACTTCTCTGAATCTTTGTCTTTGTGTATGTAAAATGAGATTTGAAATACGTCACCTCCTGGGGTTTGGGGAAGCTCAAAAGAGATGAATAATGAATAGGCTCTGTCCAGTGCCTGGAACATGGACGATGTTCAATAAACAGTAGCGATTAGTCACGCTCAGGAGGCAGGTGTACCCTTGGCATGCCGGGGGCATCCCCTCCCCCTCTTCTTAGCACCTGCTGCCACCGTGGCTAGGGCTTAGGGTGGCTTCCTGCCCTTGAGCCTGCAGGGGCGCTGTCCAGGGAATGTGCGAGCTGGAGGAGGAGCTGGACACAGACCCTGGGTGAGGGGGGACGGGCGGGGTGAGCATGCTCCTTTGTCAGAGTCCTAGCTGAGCCCTCGGCCAGAGAGCATGCATCCGGGGCATGAGAGCTTAGTTTGCTTTAAGGCAGCTGAGTAGCTTGGCATCTTTAAATTCTATGTTTTAAGTTTAAAGTCTAATCTTTAAATTTTACAATCTGCCAAGCATATTCCTCCTCTGGGGGACAGAAAGCCCACTGCACTGTCCAGCCTCTTGCCCGAGCCAATGGGCAGTGGGAGCACGGCATCCCCGCTACACCATGTGCCCTCGGCTGGCCGAGGAGCGCGTGCCCCGCCTCCAGTCCCTGCATCCTGATTCTTCCACGCGGCGGCAGGCTCCTAGCACTGGGGTACTCCTGGGCCCTTGTTCTGGGGTTACAGATGTGGGCGAGGCCCTTCCCCGCCCTCCTCACGTTTCTTACTGACCAGGTAGAGCAGACAGCTGTGAGACTTGAGCCTGCAGGCATCGTCTCCATGTGGCCTGTCCCCCGTGGACTTAGCTCACCAGGGACGTCTCCCTGGGGGCGGGGCACTTGGGCTGGACTTCCAACCAGTGAACAAAACCAGATCCACAACCTTCCCCGAAAGGAGAAGTTATGCAGAGTGACCAACAGGACAGGCCAGGAGGAGCAGGGAGACCGCGTCAGAGCAAATGTATTTCAGCCCCCCAAAGAGAGCGCCAAGGTCACCCCCACACGGCGTTTTGCCAGCTTGAAATTTTAAAGCGAATTTGTGTACGTTACTCTCAAATGAGGAGCCATAAAATTCATGCATTTTTAGGTATGGAGAGCAGCAGTGTTGGTCTTCCTCCCATGGAGAAAGCTTCCCCTGCTCTTTTAATTCGGCTTTATCTGCTGGCATGGGAGGATTTACAGTCGGGGGAACCCCACCGTCATCCATTCTGATCCCGACCAGGCAGAGCTCAGCCTCACACCCAAATGGTTCTGTTCCTAGAAGGGAAAGTATTTTCAAATTCAGGAAAAAACCAGAAATGAAGATTTGCTGTTACGGAGGCGGCTTCCTCCGTCGTGATTGGTAATTGGAATGGATTCTGAGGAAAAGACCCCGACAGCACTGCGGCAGTCCTGGGGCCCCGCGCCTCCCCACCGCCCGGCGCATATGCACACAGGCCCGCTTCCTGGAAATGAGATGTGCTGGCAGGTGGCTGTACTAAAACTGTTTTTCTTTTAAGCTCTCTGGAATCCTGTTGAATATTAAAGTCCCATCTCGAGGCTAGACTCAATTCAGATCTGCCTGTAAAGGTGTAAAACAGCGATTCTTCATTTGCTGGGTGATTGATTCCTGACTCTGTGTTGTGAATGTGCGTGTTTGCCGAGCAGTCATCTGCCTATGATACTGTGGGTGTGATGGATGGTGGGTGAGATGGGGGAAGGCTCGTGCCGAGTCGGGAGAGCGACGGCTCCCTTGTTCCTCCCCTCTGCACTTAGCCAGCAGCCTCAGCCAGATTTCAGAGGAAGGGGATTTATGCCTGGGGGCGGGGCAGCCCAATGAGGCTGTTCATCTCTGTTGCTGTTTATGCCTGCCTGACGGATATCCTCCTGCCACCTAAGGAGAACGAAACAACCCCCACCCCACAAAAGAGATGGATGGCGCACAGTTGGTGCCTGCAGCTATGACCAGTGAGCAGCCAAGCTCCCCGCCCTGACCTGTGTCCCTGGTTGTAAGAGCCTGGCTGGAAGGTGGCTGACTGGCCATGTTGGGGGAGCTCCTGTTCCTAACAGTGCTGATGCTGGTGATTAGCTAGTAAATCATGCATGGGCCACTCTGGCTCCCAGGGTGGTGGCTGCGTGAGGAAGGTCAGCATGGCGGGAGAGCAGGCCATGAGATCCACTGGTCCATGCTGCAGCTCCTGTTGATCCTGTTGCCCTCTTGACAGGTGCAGAACATGTCTCAGTCCATCGAGGTCTTGGACAGGAGGACCCAGAGAGACTTGCAGTATGTGGAGAAGATGGAGAACCAGATGAAAGGCCTGGAGTCCAAGTTCAAGCAGGTGGAAGAGAGTCACAAGCAGCACCTGGCTAGGCAGTTCAAGGTACGTGCGCCCTCCTCCTCCGCCCCTCTTCAGCTGGACTTGCTTGCCCTGGCCACTGTGGAAATAGCGAGGGGCCTGGAGGGGCGCGGCACGCCCGGCCTGTGCCTTGCAAAGCACTGCAGCCCGAGGGAGCAGGGGCATCCCGCCCTGGCCCTGGTTTGGCAAGGCACCTGGAAGGGGTGGGCTTGAGCAGCCACGTGAGCACAGATGGGCCCCGGAACCTCTGTCAATCTGGTTTGGAAGCCAGGGTCCCAGACCCTGCACTCTATGGCTGAGTGGCATATTAGCCGGGAAAGAATGTCATTATTGGCCCTTGTCACTCCACAGCTGTTGCAGGTAAATCACATTAGCCAAGGATTAGCTTAATTGATTGGAGCCGTTCCTGAGCGGGGATCACTCAGGGCACTTTTTCATATCTGACCTAATTTAGCTATGACAAGGCACACTGTAGACACAGGGAAAAAAGGCCAGCGTCTGTCTCAGCTCGTGGTAAGTGTCCCGCATCTCCAGGTAACTCCGGACACTGAAACTGCAGTTCCTTTGACCCGAAATTATATATACATACGTACAAGTATGTATATATACACACCGATGAGATCGAGAAGTCATATGCCACCTTAATTAAGGTATACATGCGTGTCAATTAGGACTGGAGCCCTGATGTAAATGAACAGGTCAAATTACGCAGCCCTCCTCGGCTGGAAATTGCTGATGTGCCCGGTCGTCTTCCTGTCCTTTATGCTAATGTTCTCTTTGATGTGCTCCCTGCATGAAGCTAGAGCTAATTCTCCTTTAAAAGCGATACATTAGAGAGACGAAATGGCAAGCTAATGAAGTTATGAATCTATATTATAAATAAAATAACAGCAGGCCGATCCCGTGGAGGAGGAATGAGTCCCACGCAGGTGCACATTTTGTCCTTATTTCCTGATGTGTCCCCCTGCATTATCTTGGAGAGAGATTTGAACTTTCTGATCAAAAACAGAGTCTTTGTCTCTCCTTGAAGGGCCAGCATGCCCCTTCCCTGTTCCACAGACTCCCTTAAAGATGGGGGTGTCTTCGGCAGCTCACCTTGGCGGGTTCTGAAATCCCGAGCCACCTCTCTGGGTTTGAGATCGGGGCACTGTAGCTCTGGGGGAGGAAAGGTGAGCCCTTGCTTTTCACACTGCTTGCCCCGCATGGAGGAATCCCAGCAGAACTTGTCGTGAGAGAATCTCAATCATTGTTAGGGCAGTTGTGTTCCCAGCATTCAAGTGTGGGTTTTTTTAAGTGACGGTGTAAGTATTTGTCTCTTAATGGCTGTTTAAGGCAGGCTAGTGAGCTAGCTTTTCAACAGTGTTTCATTTTCTTGCTTGCAGGGCTAACTTAAAAGAGTTTTTTCAATGACGCAGTGACTGAAGAAGCAGTCCACTCCCATGTAACCATGAAAGAGCCAGAGAGCTTTTGGCACCCTGCATTTTTACTGTTTCTTTCCAATCTTAGCACCATATCCCTAAGGAACCTTGAATCCAACCAGGACCCTCCTTTGCATGCGACTCTAGATGCATTTCATGGATAGTTTGAAACCCTTGTCAATGCATTTTTTGAAAAGGAAAGAAAAAAAAAAGAACTTTGTGTATGTGACTTAAAGCATGTAACCTTAAGATGTTGCATTCTAAACTGAAAATAAAGACCTTTCCCAAATGTGTCGGTGTGCTGAGGACTGTTTAATATGCTCTCCTAACTCATCGGGGCCAGGATAAATAAGCACATAACTAAAGCGGGCGTGTGCAGGTGCTCCGCGCGCAGGGAGAAGCCGGGCCGAGCAGGGTGTTACAGTTCTTGCATGCATCGCACTGAACCCAGCTTATTTTAACCTTGCAGGCAATAAAAACGAAAATGGATGAACTTAGGCCTTTGATACCTGTGTTGGAAGAGTACAAGGCCGATGCCAAATTGGTATTGCAGTTTAAGGAGGAGGTCCAGAATCTGACGTCAGTGCTTAACGAGCTGCAAGAGGAAATTGGCGCCTATGACTACGATGAACTTCAGAGCAGAGTGTCCAATCTTGAAGAAAGGCTCCGTGCATGCATGCAAAAACTAGGTAGGCCCGGCACCCTCGGGGTGTGGCGCTGCTCGGCCCACCTCCGCACACGCACAGGCCTAGGCAGTGGTGCTGAAGGGCGGCCCGCCTGGCCACAGCGAGGCCATGGCTGCATCAGGGCTCCTGGGCAGGGCCACCTGGAGAGACAGCGCCAGGGAGGGTAGGAGCACCCGCCACCTGGAGAGACAGCGGCCAGGGAGGGTAGGAGCACCCGCCACCTGGAGAGACAGCGGCCAGGGAGGGTAGGAGCACCTGCTTGAGTGCACTGACCATGTCCATGCTGGGGAAAGGCCAGTTCCAGACCCTACTCAGTTGCACATCTGGAAGAGAAGAGGATGGCATAGGTGCCACCTGTCCCCTGACGGGTGTGTGTGTGTGTGTCCGCGCGTGTGCCCATGCAGGCTGAGTAGGGCTGGTAACACATCTCCCGTTCCTCCAGTTTGATGGGAGGGCTGATGAAGCCCTGGAGATGGTCAGTCCTGCTGAGTTGGGATGGAAAGTGTCACCTGCCTCGCAGGAGCTGTGCCAGTGGCAGCAGGCGGGTCCCTCTCAGTGTCAGGTCCCTGGAACACTGTCTTGGTGTGGAGCCCAGGTCCCAGTGAGGCAGGCACAGGTGGCCTGAGACATTCTGGGAGACAGTGCATGTCTGAAATGTCACAGTCCATGCATCGTTGGGCCCCAGCCCACTCCTGCATGCCCTGAGTTTGCACCAAGACTCCCTCCTTCCCAACACCCCCACTGAAGGGCCCGGATGTGGTTGCTTTGTGGGTTTTAAAAAATCATTTCCCCACAAGCAGTTCTCTGTCCCCGAGAACGGCAGGTGGACCTGGGGACCAGGAGGAGACCTCCTCTGCCCCAGGCCCAGAGTCCAGGCACAGAGGGGAAGTGGTTTGAGTGAGAAGCCCAGGGCCTGGAGGGGGCATTCCCTCTTCTTGTCCAGCCAGAGTGCCCATCTGTCCTCAGCCCATTCTCAGTGGCTGGGCGAGAGCACCCTGTCTGAGGACCTTGGGTCCTTCACATGGCTGTCCTCAGGCTGAAGGGCTGCGCAGGTACAGAGACCTGCTGATCGGCATGGCTAGGGGCTGGTTGGCCAGCTGTGAACGCCGGCTCTGGGGGTGGGGCAGCCCTAGAGGAGGGGGCCACATAAAGCAGTGTGTGCCCCTTGACAGCCGTGTGACCCTCCCTGGCATCAACCATTTTGGACTTCAGCTGCCTCCTCCTCTGTAGTAGGAAGGTCCAGGTAGTCCCTGGGCCCTGGGGTCACTGTGAGAATTCAGATGTCATTCATGTCACCGGTTCAGAGGAGGCAGTGGTGGGACAGGATGGTAAGAAGGTAGGTTGGTAGGTAGGTTAGTGATGGAGATGGGTGATAGGTCGTGGAAGGACGGAGGGATGGACAGGTGATAGAATGATGGATGGAGAGGTAGAGATGGGTGACGTGATTGGCTGATTGACATGTAGAGAAGTTGAGCAGCTGCTCCTCCCCCTCCTCAGCTTTCGTCCAGCTCAGGACCCTGCTACTACCATAGCCTCGAGCCAGGCAGTGGCCGCAGGACCACCCTTGCCAGCTGGTTGCTGGGGGCACAGCCTCTGTGTGGTGGAGTCGGCTCCCACTGCTGGTGCTCCTGGGTGGGTTGCAGCTCAGTGGCGGGCAGTGTCCCTTGTCCCCATCACCCTGGCTCCTTGGTGTGCCTGCTGCCTCTAGTGTGAGGCCTGACCTTCTTGGTCCCCAGGGGAGGCAGGACTCCTGCACCTCTAGAAGTCCTCCTGTTGATGAGATCATCTTTGCTGCCTCCTTTTCATCAAGCCAATGTTGCTGAGGGCTCCTGGCCCCAGAACCATCCACACAGAGAAAAGCAGACCAAGGACTGAGGCTCCAGTGGCCAGTGGCCCCCCTCAGTAGACTGCATGCTTGTCCTAAGGGCCCAGCCAGAAACTTGAGTCTGAAACTCATCCCTGAGCCTGGAGGCTGAGCACGGCATCTTGCAGGCCTCCTCTGGAGTGGAGGCCGGTTCTTAGTGTTGTCCTAGAGCAAATCTCATGCCCAGGCAGGAGAGAGGCAGTGCTGTCCAAAGGTCCAGCTTGTCCCTGAGCTGGGGCCTGGGCTGTCCTCCTGGACCAGCATAGAGCCAAAGCCCAACAACTGAACAAGCTAAGCCAACAGGCTCAGTGAGCCACTGAGACATGGCTCCTCAGATGTGGTCACTCACCTGGGCCTGCTGCATGCTGCAAGGCCAGCCTCAGCAGCCCTCTCTGTAGCAAGGGGTTGAGCTGACCTTGGGCTGCCCCCAGGTACATCCCAGCGCTGACACCAAGGGCTTATGCAGTTTTGCAGTTTCTTTTCTGTTAGGGGATGAAGAGAAAGCCCTGACTCTCAGGGTCAACTCGGCACCCTTTTCTTCCCCAAGACCATCTGAGCCCATCTTAGCCAAGCCTACCAGCCCCAGGTTCACACCCTCACTAGGCACCAGGAGCTGGGCCACCTGCCTACTGTTGAGGAGTCTGGGGGAGCGCAGGCTCAGGGGCCAGGGCCAGGGCAGAGCCAGGGCAGGGCCAGGGCAGGTCCAGTGCCAGGGTCAGGCCAGGGCAGGGCCAGGGCCAGGGTCAGGCCAGGGCAGGGCCAGGGTCAGGGCCAGGACCAGGGCAGGGCCAGGGTCAGGGCCAGGGTCAGGTTGAGGGCCAGGGCAGGGCCAGGGTCAGGTTGAGGGCCAGGGCAGGGCCAGGCTCAGGGTCAGGGCCAGGGCCAGGGCAGGGCCAGTTCAGGGTCAGGCCAGGGCCAGGGCCAGGGCCAGGGTCAGGCCAGGGCACTGTGCTCTTCCTGCTGGGAAAGGAGTGGAAGCTCCTGCTTGCTCTTCACCCTTGAGGGGCCAGGAAAGACCACTGGACAGTGGGGCGTCCTCGCCTCCTGCCTGGGGTCTGGAGGGGGCTGGATCATGAACTGCAGCAGGGCGTGGGGGGGGCCGCCTACATTCAGGCAGGGATGGGCAGAGCCAAGGGGAAGCCCTAGGACAGGGAGGGAAGGAGCCAGCCTGAAGTGCTCCCTGGGGCACCGCCTCAGTGGGACCCTGGCAGGGCCAGGCCTCCCCTCTGGCTCCTTGCAGGAAGCCCTCAGGGTGGCCTGTGCTGTGAGGTCTCCTGAGGGCCCTACTTCCCTGCCAGGTCAGGAGGCCAAAGGAGAGTCCACAGTGGCCCCTTTTCCTGCTCCCTCTGGGCTCCGTCTGAGCATGAGGCCTGGGTGGGGCTGCCCACCGCTGGGCTTGTTTCTTCTGCATCTTGGACGTCGGTTTGTCTGAGCCCCCAGCTCTGCAAACTTCTGGCGTAACTCCCCAGGCCTTGGGGGACAGGAGCTGGGAGTAGAGGCCAGGCGCTGACCACATGGGGCACTTGGCTCTTCACCTGGCATCTGTGGCTGCCCAGAGACCCCTCTGTCCTGGCTGGAGCACCCTGATAGCACTTTGCCCTGGGCCTGTGGCCTGAGATGTCCAGGCTGCTCCCACTGTGGCCTCTGCCCAGAAATAGCAGGAGGCTGTGGTCTCCCCCTGAGGCCAGCAGCTCCTCCAGGCTCCCCACTTGACCAGTCACCCCTCTTCCTGAGACCCTCCCAGCCCAGGGGCTGTCCCCCCCTGTTCTGCTTGCTCTGGTATAAAACCTGAGCCACCAGTGCCAGCTCCGCAGGCCACCCTCTCGTCCCCCCCCCTCCCGTCCCCCTCCCTGTGTCCTGGGCGCGCGTGACTGAAGAGGGACACTTTCCCGAACTGAATGTGCCAAGATTGGCCGAGGCTCTGCCGTGGGCTGTTTTAGATCCTGTCAGTCCCGAGGTCTTGGCAGAACCAGTCTGGACAGAGAACCAAAAATAGCTCCCTGACTCAGGGAGGGCGGGCAGCCTGCAGCCCGGGGGCCCTGGGAGCTGTGCCCGCAGCCAGCTTGGAGTGCAGGGCACACGGGCCAGGGGCCTCCCTGCCCGCCTCGGCTGAGATTTGAAGGCTGGCTTCAAGGGGCCGCGTGAGCATGTGGAAGAGGCTGGGTGCCCCAGAAGGGAGCCCTGGCCCTGCAGCAGGCCTTCCCCCTGGACTGCTGCCAGCCCCCCCCCCCCCCGGGTGGCCAAGAGGTCCCGGTGGGCAGGACATGGTCAGACCATCCAAGGCTGCCTGACCTGGACTCGTCTGAGCACGAAGCCACTTTTCTGCGTGTTCTCAGTCTGCGTTTGCAGTGGCGGGACGGAGACCTTGCTGAGTGCCAGGTGTGCCCTGGAAGCCCCCGCCAGTCCCCTGCTCTGATTCCCACGGGGGCCCTCTGCTGCTCTCCCGCTCCTGGCCAGCAGCACACTGGGGAGCAGCACTGCCCCTCCCTGCATGAGGCCGTGACGCAGGAGACTTGGGAGGGGAGGGCCCCAGCCAGGCCATTCATCCCCTCCTGCTGGGGAGGGGTGAGTGGGGAGCCTCCTTACTGGGGTGGTGGGACCCCGATCCCCCTGTCTGCAGCTGTGAGAAGTGTGCAGTTGCTACTTAGGTCAGAGCGCGAGTGGGATGGAGTCGGAGGGGGAACGTCTCTAGGGACCAGGCTTCCGTCTGGGTCCCCCCAGAAGCTGGGTGGGCGGGCATTCAGGTGGAGGGACCAGGGTGGCAGGAGTGCAGATGCGGTAAGTTCTGAGGTCCCTGCCGTGACCCCTGTGGGCTTCTCCTTCCAGGGAACTAGTGGCATTGTTCCACACAGGAGGCTTGCCGCGCTTAAGTCTGCGTGTTCTCAGTCTGCGTTTGCAGTGGGGGGCCACGCTCTCTGACCAACCCGGAGGATGGCGGGGAGAGGCCCCAGGCGGTCTGTGGGAGGGGTTGGTCCTTGTAGGCTTTTCCGGGTTCCCACCCAGTTCAGAGGTTGCTGCAGCCTAGGACCCAGCCCCCAGATCTACAGGAAGAAAGAGCTGGAGAGTGGGGCTGGGGTCCAGCCTGGGTGACTTCTTCAGGCCCACCTCCTCCACGGACCCCTCCCAAGTCCCCGAGAGACAGTTGAGGTGACAAGCCAGCCAGGCTCCTGGAAAAGGAATCTCCTCGGAGATTTCCAAGAACTCGCCCTGTTTTGTATTCCCACCCCTGTCACTCTTGGCCTCAACCCCTGTCCCCTCTCCCAGAGTGGGCTTGGTCAGAGCAGGGTCCGTGTGCCAGCCAAGCAAGCACGCTGAGCTCAGCGGTGGCCGCGCAGCCTGCAGTGGTGGGGTCTGTGTTGACGTGGGAGGCACAGACTCCTTCCCCGGAGTGGGAACAGGTGCACATGGAGCGGGTAGGAGAGCAGGACCACGGGTGGCATTACTTTTTCCATCCTGGGCCAGGCACCCGCGCTGGGGCTGGAGGTGCTTGGGTCCTCCAAGCCTCCCTCTGGCCAGGCTGGGCCCTCTTGCAGCTCTCTGGGCAGGGGTTGGGCCCTCTCTTCCCTCCAGTCCTGTACACCTCGGCTGGGGACGCATTCTTTAAGTTTGAGAGGGTGGGAGGCGAGACTGTGCCAGAGTGAGAAGAGCCCTCTCCGCCTTAGGGATTGCCGGCTCCCTGTGGCCTGGGCTAAGTCTCTGACAATCTTCCGTAAGCGCCTGGATCTCCTCTGAACTTTGCAGTCTGCTGTGTACACATGCTGATGGGAGGCCCTGAGGGGGGTGTGTAGGCTCCAGAGGTCACAGGCAGGTCTGGCCTGGAGAGAAAGGGAGGGCCCAGGGAGGCCCTAGTTGGATGTCCCTGGGGGGCGACCACCTTGGACCTCAGGAGTACTTTGCCCTCCCGAGGTGGGCTGAGATTGCAGTACTGTGGTGGCGGCCTGGCTGCAGACTGGCTGACTTTCAGCACGGAGGGTGGTGTTTCTGAACAGAGGGGTCAGCTCGTGGGCTTCAGGAATCTCCTCTGAGATTTCCAAGAACTCGCCATGTTTTGTATTCATCTCTGTAGATGCTGGTCACCCTTGGCCTCAACCCCTGTCCCCTCTCCCAGAGTGGGCTTGGTCAGAGCAGAGTCTGTGTGCCAGCCAAGCAAGCACGCTGAGCTCAGCGGTGGCCCTGGCCCAGGAAGGAAACAGTAATGCCACTCCTGGTGCTGCTCTCCTAGCCGCTCCACCTGGTGGTCAGCCACGAGCTGAAGCCCAGGGGGCTGCGGAGGTCAGCAGGCTGCGGAGGTCAGCAGGCTGCGGAGGTCAGCAGGCTGCGGAGGTCAGCAGGCTATCAGGAATGCAGGCCCCCGCCTTAGCCTTGCCTGAATGGCCAGGAGGCCTGAGCAAGTCCCTCACAGTCTCTGAGGCCACCTGTGAGTGGGAGGGCTGCAGGTCACCTCCAGGATCTTGAAAACCCTGGTGCTCAGCCCAGCCCTCCTGCCTGGGGCTCCTCTTCAGGGGAGGTGGGAGGCTACCCACTCCCAGCAGGAGGGCGCCCGCCTTCCTGTTAGTTCTCAGGTCACAGAGTGGACACTCCTGCAGTGACAGGCCCTGGGCTGCGGAGGGTGGTCTTGCTGCTCCTGCCTGGGTGCGGTGTCTTGCCTGGAGCCTAAGTAGGTGCCTGAGGCATGTCCGCCAGGTCCCTGCTTTCCCCGAGCTGTAGGAGGCCCAGCTGTGCGCTCTCCTGGAGAGACAACAGTCTTGCTGAACCCTCCCAGGGCTGCTGCTGTGACCTCCCATCCCCAGACTGGTGGGCGTGGCTGGGCCAGGAGGGTAAGGCCCAGGAGGGTGGCTGCTCCTGGCTCCCGCCTGCCCGTTCTGGCCTCCCTTGCTGGGTTAAGGGAAGAGGTGGCCTCTAGACCTGGAGGGGAAGCGGAGGCAGCCACCAGGCCTTCCGGGCAGTCTGGGACAGGGCTGCGGTGGGCCAGGCGCTCCCTCCGCCTCGTGTCCTGATCTGTGTGCACTCTGTTCCAGCCTGCGGCAAGCTGACGGGCATAAGTGACCCGGTGACCGTCAAGACCTCTGGCTCGAGGTTTGGATCCTGGATGACAGACCCCCTGGCCCCGGAAGGCGATAACAGGGTAAGTGTCTCCTTATTGTTACGGGGCCTCCTGGACAGGCGTGCTCCTGTGACCTGCAGGAGCTGGTCTCCCTCCCTCACCTCAGTCCCAGCCCCACCCACCTCCTAGGCCACCCGCAGCCCAGGGTCCCCGGGGGGCTTCCTCCTACAGGGGCCCGTGTCCCCGGCTGAAGTCCTTGTGGTAACCCAGAGTCACAGATCCCAGTGGCCGGCGAGGGCGTGTGCTATGGCATGCTGGAGTCTGCAGTGGCCCCGGGCTCTCTCCAGGCCCCGCTGGGCTGGGCTGAGTCTGTCTGTAACTGCCCGCTCTTCCCTGGCGGCCTCTGCCTTTCTTGTTCTAAGGACACTCATTTGTACTTCATTTGCCTTTCCTTTCATGGCTGACAGAAGCTCCTCTTCTTTTTGATTTTGGGAAGAGGCCCTGGTTCTTTTTTCCTGGGTGTCTCCCCCCAGGCAAACCTCGGGAAGGAGAGGGAATCAGGGCCATGCCGCCTGCCCCAGGGCCTGGGTTGCGGGCTGAGCCTTGGGAACTGGGAGGTGAGGGGCACTGTGGGGGTGGAGGACGCCGGCCCACCTGCCCCTCCTTGCTGTAGCCTGGACACAGCAGTTGTGGCCTGTAGGACGCTCCTCTGGAGGTAGAGGGGCAGCTCGTTGAGCCCTGCTCACCGTCTGGGGCTCGGCCCTGATTACTGAGGCCAGAGTGAGTCTTGCAGCCCTGGCGTCCGCCCCCCGCCCCCCGCCCTGTGGCGTGGGCAGACGTGTCGACAACATGCTCTTGGAAATACCTGGGTTCTGCTCCAGGCTGACGGAGAAAGGGACTTAGGGATCCGAGGGCCTCTAAGCTCGACCTGGCACCCGCGTAGCGGAAGCCATTCTCGTCTCAGCTGTCTACCAGCTACAGGCCGAGCAAGACGAGGTCTCCTGTGCTGAAGGTGGGAAGTGGCCGGGGACGAGGGTGGACAGGTCCTCCAGCCTCTTGTGTTTGTTGGCCTAACTGCTTGCAGCAGGAAGAGCCCCATACCCAGGTGGCCGCCTCAGCACAGGGTGGCCTGGACACTCAGCCTCCCGTATGTGCCGCGGGCAGTTCTGGAGACCTGGCGGGCTGCACACCTGGGACTCCACTGGGGTCAGCGTCTGTAGGAGAAAGGTTGTTTTCGTCCTGTTTTCTGAACTCTGATGGTCAGGACTTGGAAGGTTCCTAACAATTTGAGTCAGCTGTTCCCTGAACTGTTCTTTGAGTCCCGTCCTGCCTGGAGAACACGCCTCTGCCCAGACTTGGTGAACTGACACCCTTGCTGCACTGGGCAAAGCAAAAGCCCCAGCTTCCCAGGGTCCGGGGGCATCTGGGGAGGGGACCATTTGGCTCTCGCCCTCTGACAAAGAAAGGGGCTGGCAGAGGGCAGGGGGCTTGGGGGGGGGGCAGATGCTCCACCCCCTCCCACTGCAGAGGTAGGTGATGATGACCCAGGAATAGAAACAACCATGTGGCAGGTGCTTAGAAAGCAGGTCTCGTGTGCCAGGGGCTGTCCTGGGCACTCCACAACAAGCAGAGAGGAGACACTGGGCACTGCTGCCACACCGAGCACCTCCCCAGCCCCTGCCTGCCCCTGCGTCCAGGTATGATTCTCCCTGTGTTGATGAGACACGTGTGCTTACCCCCTCCCTGCCCGAAACCTCGGAGGAGACCATCCCCGGCTTCCCTGGACACGTTCCTGGCAGGCACTGATCTGTCCCCAGGGGCCCTCCCCTCTCCCATCTGTCCTCCCACCCACACAGAGCAGGAAACCCACCCACAAACCCATACAGGCCACGCTGGGCCGCGAGCAGGCACTGCCCCCCACTGCTGCAGAGCAGGAGCCCACATGTGGAGCACTGACCCTGCCCCAGGCCTCTGGCCTCTGCGCCCCATGCCAGTCAAATGGGTCTCTCCCCAGGTGCCAAGGACCCAGAGTTCCTGGAAATGGGCTCTTGGCTTGCACAGTGCAGCAAGGGTGTAGGTTCTCAGAGCCGTCGAGGGGCCCATGGGTGCTTTAGATAATTAGATACCTATTTTCCGCTTCTTGACTGCATTGCCCTCCAGGAGAAGAGGCTCTGGTGGCAGACGGAATTTTGGGGGGAGGGGAGTTGGCAGCACAGGAGGCGAGGAGGTGGGAGCTGGGCTGGCCGGGGGCGTGGCAGTGGTGCTGCTCTGGGCTCCAGGCCTGCTGAGCCGTGTTCCCAGGCTGCTAAGTGCCACGTCTCCTGGTGGGTCCTGCCATTGATCTGGACTCGCAATGTTTTGCTTTGTTTTGATTTTTTCCAATCTTCCATCCAATTTTGATCACACACACGCAGGAGACCAATAACTCACCCCAAAACAAAACAGCCATCCATGCTGGCCTCCATGCACACCGCCCTGGAGGCCCGGCCAGGGCTGTGGCCAGGGCAGGAGGGGACATGCTGAGCCACCATTAGAGTCAGGCTGGCTGGTAGGCCTTCGCATCAGTCCTTCCTGACCATTTATTAAGCACCAGCTGTGTGCCAAGCGCTGTGCGGAGCCCCTGGGCTCTCCCGCATCTCCCAGCGGTGAGCATCCTGTGCTTCCTGGGCCCTGGAGAGGCCTGGCCCACTTTGCCAGCACTGCAGGAGGAAGGCTTCACCAGAACTGGCGGAACTTGAGTCCCCCACCAGGCTGTGCCCCTATCCCCAGGAGACCACATGAGCTCCAGGGGTCCTGTTCCCAACTCTGAGGCTCACAGCCCACCCTGACCATGGGCCACCTCACCAAAGCCCACGTCCAGCCTCCCTCTTCCTGGCCAGCTTCTTCCGAAGAAGTTCCAGGCCAACGGTCAGCAGCATCAGAGAGGCCCAGCAGTCCCCTCTCACCACACCCAGAAGGCTTGTGCCCAGAGCAGGTGGTATAATTGCCCAACCATGGTTATTGTACAAGCAGCAGAGTTCGGCTTTGGTGCCAAAGCCCTCCAGACACTTGGGAAGGGTCCTGGGAACAGGAGGTGGAATCACCCAGAATGCACCAGTTCATGCAGACGCGTGGGGTCAGCGTGGCGCCTGCAGCTGTGTCCCGTGGGGTCCCTCCTGATCTTTTCTCAGCAGGAGTCGGGGGCTCTTGGGCTGCCGATCCCTCTGCTCCCACCCTCCTCTGCACCCCGCCACTAACGGCTCTCTTCAGAGCCGTTCCTAGTCCTGGGCCCCTTGTTTTAGCCAGACTAGCCAGAGGACACGTGACCCATGCTGGCCAAGCCAAGGAGGAGCACACTGGGGCCCAGGTTCCTAAGAGAGGCCCTTGAAATAGCATCGTGTGCGCTGCCCGTGAGCGGCGAGCGGGCGGAGGAGGTGCGGATCCGCCGCAGGGCGGGGGCGCCTCCCCAGCTCTGCCCTGGGCGGCCTTCCTCCTGCAAGCAGCTGAAAATAGTCAGGACAGTTAGGGAAGCCCGTGTTCTCAGTGAGCCTGACCATATGGGCCTGAGAGCACTTGAGACGTGGGGAGACCCAGTTTTTCTCCTGTGGGCAGCAGCGCCGGGTGCTTGCTTCTGAGAAGCCTCACTCTGGCAGCGGGGCGGTTGCAGATGCTCCAGAGCTCACGTGCACCAGCCAGCATTTGATTTTTTTTTTTTTTTTTTTCTGGCAAAGGATATCATGGGTAGGGAGGGAATTGGGCTGGGACTCAAATCTAGCCCCTGAGGCAGGCAGGGACAAAAGACAGAATGTGACAGCTAAACTTTTTAAAAGCAAAGTCATTTCCAGGGAGTACTTTCAACCCTTTCAGCTACTGCAGAATTAAGGAAAGGCTGTGCTTAGGGGGTCCTGGGGTGGGGGGTCGTCCATTGCTGCTGATTGAGAGGGACAGCTGATTGACAGACTCATGGCAGTCCACCAGGAGGCCAGGTCCCAGGCTCCACCTGCTTCCAGATCTGGATTGGACCAGCGCTGGCCTGTGCTGCCCATACTGAGGACAGGTTACAGAGCAGCCAGTGATGTCAGAGGGTGTCCTCAGGGAGCTCTGGTGGATCCTGGAGGGCAGCGGGCCCTCACCCACCCTGTGCCCTTTGGGATCCTCACCCTCTCAGGGAGAGGGAGGGCCTGAGGCGAGGCCCTGAAAGAGGCTGCCCTCTGAGGGCAGGGCGTGTGGGTGACGAGGTCTGGGAGGAGTGATTGGAGAGTCATTGTCCCCCATGGGTGGCACCTGCCTCGGGAAGTGGTAGACATAACCAGGTTGGGACAAGGGCCGTCACAGCCTAGAGAGGCCATGGGTGGACTGCATGCAAGATGCCGGTGGTGGGCACGCTGTCCATGGAGCAGAGCAGGTGACCCCAAGAGAGACCCTCCTCCTCTCTGGGTCTCTGTGAATTAGGGGTCTGGAAGCGGTGGCCTCAGCACCCCAGCCGTCCCTGCTGTGCCATTCTGTAGAGGTGCCCTGACCTGTCTGTGGCTGGAGTCCTGGGCTGACCTCGAGTGAGCTGGCCCCTCCTGCCACATGCCCACTCGTGTCTTGACCCCTCTTTCTTCCGGCTGTGTGTGCCCCTGGTGCCCTTTCTAGCTCATCAGAACCAGCCCTGGACTCCAGGGCTAGGAGGCAGAGCTGGGCTTTACTGGACAGGTGGAGGTGGCAGGTCCCAGTTGGCCTGTTCTAGAGCCGCGGGACTGAGACAGAGAGGAAGCAGCGGCTGGGCTCATGCTGCCACGGTTGGGCCTGTACAGGTGCCCAGGTGCCAGCCGCCATCCACACAAAGACCCTTGCCCCATGGATGGCACCTGCCTCGGGAAGGATCACCCCTCAGGTTCCACAGGGCCTTCCCCAACAGACCCACTGTCACTCGCTGGGCTGTGCCAGGTGGGTGTGGGACCCCAGGGCCACTGAGAGTGGGGTTGACAGGCAGGAAGACCCCTGTGGCATCTCCCTTTGTGTCTCCTGTCTCTTGAGGACCCTTGTCACTGCGTTTCAGGCTCACCCTGATCCAGGACCAGCTCCTTATCTGGAGACCATTAACTCTAAGACCTTTTCTCCAAACAAGGTGCATCCACAGGCTCAAGGGTGTGGATACCTCTTTTGGGGGCCACTCTCTAATCCAGTAAGGGGGTTGACACCCACTTGCTTATAGGGACAGGACTTAGAAGTGCCTCCCGAGGAGGTGTGTCTGGGCTGGGATGACAGGAGGGTGCGGCCTCTCACTGGGCGCAGAGCCTGCGGTCGCAGTGCTAGCCTGGCGGGGACCCAGGGTGTGCGGTGGTGGCAGGGAGACACCGCAGGCCGGGCTGGGGAGTTTGGAGCTGCAGAATCAGGAAGGGTTCATGTAGGACAGTGGTGGGGTGGACTGGAATTCTAGAAGATTCTCACTGGTTGTGGGAGCCAGTCTGGGGGCTGCAGGCGGAACCCCAGGGCGAGGCAGCTCGCCTCAGGGTCCGAGTGGGATCCAGACTTCTTCTGCTGGGGAAGGGCCTCTCTGCAAGCAGGTGGTGTGGCCTGGTGGCCCCTCTGCCCTTCCAAACCTCGGACACAGGAAGCAGGGTGACATCCAAGCCCCCATCATGAGGGGAAAGCCTGGCCACGCAGGAGCAGTGGGGTCTTCCTACAGGGGGCCGCTTCTCCTTGGGGCCGTCTGGGCACATGCAGGCTCCTTCCTCATGCCTCGAGGGCCACGAGGGTCAAGGGTGCCCTGTCCCTCGACCAGCCTGCCCTGGGGCTAGGGTCTCCGGTGGAAGCCCAGAGCCTGCTCCGGCCCATAAACACACGGATCAGACTGCAGCTTCTGGGGCCACCCCCTCAAGCCTGCACCCATCCAGGTTGTACCTAGGGCCTTTTAGAGGAGACGGGGATTCTGGTGAAGACCCCTAACCAGGCCCTTCCCCAGATGCCAAGGTGTGGAGACGTGCCTGTTAGTGGGCATGGCTGACTTGGTGCACAGGCCAGGCTCGGGGTGTGGTGTGGGGACCTGGGCTTTGCCCTCTGGGGGAACAGGGACCAGTGGGACCCGTGGTCTAGGGCATTCATGGCGGGTCCAGTAGGGCTGGACTTTCCAGCGTGATATTTGGGATCTGGTCATTTGTGTTGTGGGGGTGTCCTGTACACTGGAGGATGCCCAGCAGCCTCCCCTGGCCTGTGCCTACCTCATGCCAGCCACATGCCCACCAACCTGAGACACCCCACACCGTCTCCACCGTTGGCCCTGCTCCTGGCGCTCCAGTCATGTCCAGGCCTCCCTGACCTTGGTGCCCAGTCCCAGGGTGGCACACACAGTTGTGTTGGTGAGTGAGCTGGGGTGAGGCCTGAAGGCAGGAGCTGGAGTCTGCACAGTAGCAACCCGGAGTAGAGACGCACAGCGCAGCTCCCACCACCCCGTCCTGCCTGCCGCCCTTAGCTGGGCACCCAGAGGCCCACAGGAAAGAAAATGGGCCTTTGGAAAGCTTGAGAGCCCCACCTCCCCGGTCTTTGGGGCTGCCTCCCCAGAGACGAAAGTAGCCAGCCTTGACGGGCTTGGGGTAGAACCGGACACGAGCAGCCCGGGGGTCATGCGAGTGGACTCGGACTGCCCACTGTGCAAAGGTCTCCTCGGCATGAGCCCTGGGGGTCCTGACCATGTGGCTCTCTTCTGCCTAGGCTTCCCACTGGCTCAGGTCCAGCCGTGGAAAGGGGCACGTTCACATCTTAGATGTTGGCGAACCTCCAAGACGGCCTGCCTGAGCCGAGCCCGGGCCCAGCCCCTGGTGGGACATGTGGCCCTGGTACTGATTTTCCCTCCCCTCCCAAACAGTATGTTCAGAAAGTACTGGGTCCAGTGCATGGAAGAAAAACCTTTTGAAAATCCAGTCCGTGGATACTGATGCCACTGGTTCCGGCCACGGGAGGGAGACCCTGGCCCTTGGGTCCCCACTCTCAAGGGTCCACTCGGGCAGGAGGCTGGTGTGCAGACATATCAAAAGTGTCCTCGGTGCCGAGATGGGGAGCAGGGCTTGCTTTAGAGGCAGGTGGGAGGCCGGGGGGAGGTCGTGGAAGCCGAGGCTGGAAGGAAGCATGGGGCTTTGGTCCCTCCAGGGCCAGGCGGAGGCAGGGGGTTGGGGGCAGCTGCGGGCTGCCTTCTGCCATGTGATGGGGGTTTCTGATCATGGCCTGCTGCCTCCGTCACCCCTCCCAGCTCTAATCCCTGACCCACATCATGGAGGGCTGGTCTGCAGGAGGCAGGGATAATGACAGCCTCAAATGAGACCCAGTTGAAAAAAAAAAAAACTCATTAAAAACAAAAAGCACATCTGCCTCCAAGCATCTGAATGGACGTCTCAGGAACAAGGTTACGGGTTGTTTTTTTTTTTTTTTAATTTTTAACGCATGTGTCATGCCAAGTCTGAAAGCTCTGCGTCCTTAATCTCCCAGCGGCTCCAGAGCCCCTGATGGATAGAGCAGCTGTCCTGCCAGACAGATGCCGGAGCAGGGTGGCCTGCCAGATCCCCCTGCTACGTGCTCTGCCTTCTCCTTGCTCCCATCTCGGTTGGAAATGACTAAAGCGTGTGTTCAGACTCGGGCAGCTCCAGGTCACATGGCATCTAAGCACTCAGAGGTCTCTCCCCGCAGGCCTGACTGGGGCCACGCCCAGGTCTGTCTGGTTTGGACCCCTGGGGCCTTCTGCAGAAGCCTTTCCCTGATTAGGCGTGACGCTGAGTGACGCTCACAGCATCCCAAAGGCCACATTGATGACGTTCTGCCTGGCAGACAGGATGATTCGGCCTGGCAGGGTGACGAGGCCCACTGCCAGGGCCCTCCCCGTGACCTTGAGAACTGTGGCCTCTGCAGTGCTACCTGGAGTTGGGGCATCTGTCCTGCCCGGGACCTGGGGGTGTGCCCTCCACACTGCCTCGCTGGCTTTGGGGCAGCTGGAGGGATGGAGCTCCTTTCTCCACAAGTCTGTGGACACAGCCAGGTCCTCGGCGTGGCCCCTGCCCCATAGCCAGATTCGTTCCAAGCAGAGGGCTTGGGCTGCTGGCCTGTGGGGTTTTCGGCGCCACCCACTGAGGTGAATGGCACAGGGTGGCTGTAGCCCTGTCTAGTGAGACTGGCAGCCCCAGACTCCCTGCCCCCCATCTGCCTGCCCCATGTCCTCTCCTCACCCTGGACAAGTCCTGCTCTGGAAAAGTCCTGTGGCCTTGGAGGAGGGAGGTGACACCCTTCCTGGCTCTTCCCTGCAAGTTCCCGTGGGAGGGCCGGCCTCCCCGCAGCCCCATGTCCCCTCAGGGAGCGCTCACAGGTCTGCTCTCTCCGCAGGTCTGGTACATGGACGGTTACCACAACAACCGCTTTGTCCGTGAGTACAAGTCCATGGTGGACTTCATGAACACGGACAACTTCACCTCGCACCGCCTGCCCCACCCGTGGTCGGGCACGGGGCAGGTGGTCTACAACGGCTCCATCTACTTCAACAAGTTCCAGAGCCACATCATCATCCGGTTCGACTTGAAGACCGAGACCATCCTCAAGACGCGCAGCTTGGACTACGCCGGCTACAACAACATGTACCACTACGCCTGGGGCGGCCACTCGGACATCGACCTCATGGTGGACGAGAACGGGCTCTGGGCCGTCTACGCCACCAACCAGAACGCCGGCAACATCGTGATCAGCAAGCTGGACCCCGTGTCCCTGCAGATCCTGCAGACCTGGAACACCAGCTACCCCAAGCGCAGCGCCGGCGAGGCCTTCATCATCTGCGGCACCCTCTACGTCACCAACGGCTACTCGGGGGGCACCAAGGTGCACTACGCCTACCAGACCAACGCCTCGACCTATGAGTACATCGACATCCCCTTCCAGAACAAGTACTCCCACATCTCCATGCTGGACTACAACCCCAAGGACCGCGCACTGTACGCCTGGAACAACGGGCACCAGACCCTCTACAACGTCACCCTCTTCCACGTCATCCGCTCGGACGAGTTGTAGCCCCTTCTGCCGCAAGCCGAGGGTCCGAGCCCTCCCCTCCGAGGGCGCTCCGTGCAACAGCTGCCAAAACGATGCTGAGAATACTGACAAACTGACTTCAAAAAATCATCAGCAATGATCCTGACGACAAGGGACGGCACTACCCCCCGCGTCCCTCCCACTCAAGCCGGCGGGCGACAGATTTCGGAAGAAATCCCTGTATTTGCAGCTGGAACTGCAGCCTGAGGCCCCTGGCCTCCCCACCCCACCCCTCTCTGGTCAAATAACATACTCAAGAAGCAAGGCAGTGACTGTTGGTCATTCTCACCCGAGAACACCCACTGTTAGGATCGCATGGACATCTCCTTAGGTCATGGTCAGCGCCGATGGACGGGGCCGTCCTGTCTCTCCGAGAGCCCCCGCCGGGTGGCGCTCGGCACGGCCGGTCTCCCACCCCGTCACGGCTGCTGTTTCTTGACTGTGTCATTGTCTCTTAGATTAACTGTGCCCAGACTGCAAGTAGTTCACGGACCGTGTCTAGCACTTCCTCCAGTGGTGGTCGGCGTAGAGTGGAGTTGCTGTTCCCGCGTCGTTTGAACCCGCGTACCCCGTAGATATATTGTGCAGTGTCTGTCTGTTATTTCCTTGAGGTGGTAACTTCGTGCGTTCAGTTGATGCCATGAATGTTGTAATGCAATGCTGTAGTTTGGATTGATAAGTGGATGGTTTTTGTTTCTAAAAAGAAAAAAAAAAATCAGTGTTCACCCTTATAGAGACATAGTCAAGTTCATGTTGATAATAATCAAAGGAATTACTCTCTCCTTGTTAAATTATCTGAATCATGTGATGGCGGATGGAAAGGGCTTGTCTTGGGAAACTCCGGTTCCCAGTGGGAAGGAAATCCACTGGGCGGCAGTGTATGGAAAGTCCACTTTTTAGGTAAAAAAGAGGGAAACTTTGTACTATCCGGTTATCTAAGGAACAATAAAGACATTAGGAGACCTGCTTGCTCTTGTCGTTTCTGAGGTTTTAAGTGAGGTAGCCTCCCCAGGTCCCGCGGCTACGCTGGAGCTAGGTCAGGAAAGGGAAGAGGGCAGTGGCCACGCCCCATGGAGCCCAACCTCCTGTCCCCAGAAGTCAGGACTGGGCCAAGGGCTTGGAGTTTCACTCCCCTTAGGTGAATCTGACTCAGGGCTGCAGCCGGGCATCCCACTCCTTACCCCACCCAGGTGTCCTCCAGGAGCGCATCTGGGGGAACCCAGAGCAGGCGCCCACTCCAGATGCCCCACAGGACAGGTGCTGCCAGCCAAGATCCGGCTGAAGAGTCTGCCAAGGCACACCGCCCTCTGGGCAGCTCGCTCTGCAGCAGGTCTGGGTCACAAGTGACCTTCCCTGGGCCTCCAGGTGTGTGTCCCTTGCTACTCTAAGCAGCCCAACATGGGCAGTGTCCACAGAAGCTGGTCATCCCCACCTCCAGGCAGGCTCTGGGTCCCTGGGGGACAAGCCACATCTTCATGTCCAGAGCCTTTCCAGAATGCCAGCCAGAGAAGGGACAGGCAGAAGGACTGGCAGTCCAGGTGCAGGTGCTGACTCCCCCAGCAGGGTGGGCAGCAGGACAGTGATGTGGGACCCCAACCAGGGAGCCAGGGAGTCCCCTGAGATCCTGCGGTTTGTCATGGGAAGGCAGCTGGGCTGGTCACAGCAGGACAGGTACGGCCCTGAGGCTGGTGCATGTGGAGGCCCAGCATGCCCAGTGTGCCATGCGGCTGAGACTGCAACGTCCCCAGGCCGTGACAGCAGTCCCAGTGTCCCCACAGGAGCCAGAGCTCCCAACATAGAGAGCCAGCAGGACGGCAGCTATGGCATTGGGGACCGACCTGCTAGGGCCCAGTGGGCGCCCTTGTCACCTGGCCCCATGTGGGATGACCACGGGGCAAAGGTGCCTGGACTGCCGTGGGAGGAAGGGGCTGGAGACACCCAAGCAAGTCCACCCCCAGGACCTGGAGCACAGCCCAGTGACCAGGGCTCCTCATGGTACTGCAGTATGGCCTCCACCCCCTTCTTACAGTAGGGATGGTGACACCACTGTCCTGAGGGCTTACACCTTCCCTGCAGGGGCAGTGCCCACCCTTGTCCTGCACATGCCTTCCTCCTGCCCAGGCCTGCCTCCCACCTGTCCTTCCCACACAGAGCCCAGGCCCCTTCCGGTCCTCTTCCTGGTCTCCCCCTCCTCCAAGGAGAACCTTCCCTCCTCTTTCTGTGGCTGATCTCCCCGCCAGCCTGTCCTCCCCAGCATCTGTGACTCTTCCACATCCAGTAGGTGACCAGACCAAAAAAAAAAAAAAAAACCTTTCTCACTCTTCTTGTTGCCTACATTTCTTCAGCCAGAAAGCTGGGAGCATCCTCTGAAAGGCCACATTAAGGAGAGGAGGGGCTGGGGAGAAGCTCATCCTTAATTACAGCCTCGTTAGCTGGAGCGGCTCCTGGAGCCAGCAGGCCCTGACACCCCACCACAGACGGATGAGCTTCCAGTTAGAACTTGTGGGAGTGGGGGACGTTTTCATACTTCCATGGGTACAAATGTCTTGGAGGGAGACAGTGTCCCCCCATGAGGCTGAGGACCTGGCCATTGACACAGAAGCCCTCAGTTTCCACAGATTGATAACACAGGTGTGTAAGGCCACCGCCGGATCCCCATAGGATGAGACCCTCTCTTTGCACAGCGGGACAGGAGTGGCTTTGTGCACTGTGCATTAGGCACCCATTCCTGCAGAGCTTCCCCTTGACGGCACAGTAAACCCAACAGGCAAACACCCTACCAGAAGACAAAAGAGCGGCCCGTTAGGTCCAGCATGGATTTGCTGTCTCAGCTGAGCATCCGCTAGTGAAAATATCTACAGAAGATTAAATACGCAAGAAAAACGGGTCCATGCAGAGAGCAAATCAAACCGCCACCTCCTGATTCCAATAACTGAATATATGAGCTGGTGGCAGAATATCTGAGGATGAATTTTCTTTATTAAAAGTTTGGCCTAGAATCAAAACCCAGCACTTCTTCAGGATATGTGGGATCAAAGCATGAGACACCTGACTGTTGGCAGCTGGGCCTGGAACGTCCCTGATTCCCACAGGGTTCATTTCCCTCAGGAGGCCCAGGACTGGAGACCACACAGGTGCCCAGGGCTCCTCTGGCTCTGAGTCCCGGGTCTTGCTCACGCCGAGTTCACGGAGGCCTGGTGCGGCTGGCTTCCCTCCTGGTCCAACCTTGGCCAGAGGGCTGGAAGGAGGAGCCACTGGCTGGGAACAGTCCGTGTTAGGGGTGCAGGGGGCCAAGGGTGCCAGGCATCGTCCTTGTGGGGGGTGGGGACACGCCTCGTCTGGGTCAGCAGGAGCAGTGAATGGCCGCTCTGGTGCCGTGTTTCCTGGGGCTTCCCTGCTCCGGCTGTTTCCCTGACCCCCACCATTTCCTGCTCAGTTCCTTTCTCTCTCAGGAGCTGCTTACACGAGTGGGTTATGTGATGCACGCTGCTGACCCTGGCTGGTCATTGGTCTCTTGGTTTGGGTCAGGGTCATGGGGTTTTTTACGTAATTGAAACTACCAGTTCTTCTCTGAGGCCTGACTTCCGGGTCCCGGGACAGTCCTGCACGCTCCTGGCTCAGGAAGGATTTTCTTGTGCTTGCTCCTGGGTGTGTGGGGCTCCCTGCCTTTGTTGAGACTGTGCCCTTTGGGGTTCTGTGGAGTGAGGTGTGGGCCACGGTATCTTGGCCCGAAGGCTGCCCAGCTCCCCCAGTCGGGTTTATTAAGCAGACCAACTCCCCCGCCCCCGAGTGCTGGGTGCCTGGGACTGTTCCTGAAGCCTCCCTACCGTGTCTGTGTTCCATGCTGCCTTGGAAATCCCACCCCAGGCTCTGGGGCCAGTTTCCACACCAGGGAGCATTTCCCTGCAGGTAAGGAGACGTGATCTCGATGACTCCAGCCCTTCTTTGCTTTCTAAAGTCGTCTTTAGGAGCTCCTGTGCCACGGGGCCTGGCCACTGTGACGTGGCGCCTCACCAGGCAGTGCCGGTGAAATCGGAGCGGTTTGCCTCTGTCTCTCCTCCTGGGTCTGTGAAGACTGAAGCAGTTCCGAGCTGGTACGTCCCTGTGGCTCTGAACCAGGTGTCCCTAGATTTTCCCAGCACCTAAGGCAAGCCTGGGTTTGTCCCCCAGGACCTTCCTGGAGCCCCTCACCTGCCCACTGTCTCCACTTTACAGAAACAGACATGAGGAGATTAAGGAGGAGCCCAGGACCCGCTGCCCGGCCTGGGCTGAGCTCTCGCCCTGCTCGGCTGGCCCTCGGGCTGTCTCAGTGAGCCCCAGCTGGCGAGCCAGGACTGCCCCTCGTCACAGCAGGCAGCAGAGTGTGCCCTGCAGGCCAGGATCTGGGCTCATTCTCCAGCTCCCTGCACTGGTGAGTCACTGCAGCTGGCACTGAGGAGGGCTCAGAGGAGGGGAGGCCCTGGCCAAGGAGGCTGGAGCCAAAGGGCAGGCACCCGCTTCTGCCTCTGCCAGCCTCCCTCCCCACGCATGCCTGGCCTCAACCTCCCTCGCAGGGAGGGGCCACAGGTGGAAGGGAAGACTTTCCTCAGTGTCCCCTCCGTCCTGCTGCCCCAGCTCGCTCTTTCACACACACACACCTCACACACACACACGTGCACACACACGTGCACACACATGTGCAGGCACTCACACTGACTAAGCCAGGGACCTCGTGGGAAGCAGGGCAGGTGCATGGCGGTGGGAACCGACTCTGCTCCCTCTAGGTGCAGTGTCCTCCCTGGCAGAACAGCTTCTGCTTCTGGAGCACAGTTCTGCTCTTGCGGCCTCCCCAAGGCTTCCAGGCCTCCCAGCCTGGCCGAGTCCCCGGTGACCTCAGCGAGGGCAGGGCAAACTCAGGCGGGGGTGTAGTCACCTGGGCCACCTTCCTCCACCCCACACACCCTGCTCCGGCCTCAGGTTCCTCGTCCCACTGAGGATAGCAACACTGGCTCCATGGAGGGGTCCTGGGGGATAAGGAGTCTGTGCTGGTGGCCACGCTGTGACGGCTCTGCCCAGGCTGGCATCGCACTGCGACTTGAGGGCCACTTGCTTGCTTTAACTGGAAAAGGCTTGACGTGAAGCCCTCCTTGGCACAGTGAGTGTGCTGGGCTCACACCCCTCCTCCCGTGACATGACGTCGCCCCTTGGTGGGGACCTCACCGTGCTGTGCTCTGCCTCTGAAGCCTGTTAGCCCTGCTCCGCAGGTAGAGACATGCAGGTCCAGAGAGACTAGTTACCGCCTGTGCGCGTTAGCACAGATAGTCAGTGGCAACCAAGATGGGACGTCCCCTGACACCAGACTGGGCTCTTATAGGTGAAGTGGTGCAGTGTCACACAATGGTCCTCTAATTGGCCCAAGTTTCCAGAGCCCCTGGGGGCTGGCAGCCGCTCAGGGTGCTCCCTCCGGGGCTGTTGTCTTCCTCCCCAAGCCAGGCCCTGGGGAAGGGCTGCAGACCACGGGCGCTTCCGGCCGCTGGCTCGGAGAGAAGGAGCAGTGATTTCCTTATTGATCTTTTCCTTCCCGCTACGGGCTGGAAATAAGGTCGCAGGAACGCTGCTGCCGCACGCTCCCCGTTGTCTCGTTCCTGCTTATTGCATTCTCCTGCTGCTCCTGGAGGACCCTGCCCCTCCCACAGCAGCTCCGAGGTCACCTGTGGCCTGCAGAGACCTGCAAAGCACCTCCCTGGGCTAGTGACCCAGCATGGACCCAGGGCTGTCCCTGAGGCCGTGGGGTCTCCCAGGTGCCCGCCTGTCCTCCAACATCTCCAAGGCCCCTCTTCCAGCCTCCTGACTCCCACTGCCACCCCCTTTACCCAGCAGATGGGATGTCCTGTCTGGGACAGTCTCCTGGGCTGTTGGTCTCACTTAGGTAGTGCCCGTTGTCCCTGGTAAATTGGCTGTGGCAGCCATAATAAAGAAGACAAACGCAGCTGCATCCGGTCATTCTGAGGAGCTGCGAGAGACCCAGGTAGCCTTGGACCGCACTCAGCAGCCCTCGGCCAGCCCTGCGGACCTGCTGCTGCACTGAGGTTCAAAGAAGACTGACAGCCAGCCAAGCTTCCTGGGTCCTTCCTCCTCCAGAGCCACCGTTCTGCACCGTGGCAGGGAGCCTGGGGCAGCCCAGGTCTAAGGGTGCTTCCTGCATGCAGAGCACCATGCTACGGGCTCAAAGGAGACCCCCGCTCGAGTGGCTTCTAGTCCAGCACAGAGTCAGAGGCAATTCCTGAGGGTGTCCGTGAGTCTCCAAGCCTTGGCTATGAAGCCAGCAGCTAATTTCACCCATAAAATAAACTACAAAACAACAGACAGATTTAGGTGTCTCTTCTGGCCCTGGAGGGTCCTATGAGCACAGACAGGTAGAAAGTCCCCTACAGGGTGATTTCCTGGTCAGACCCCACTCTCCCTCATGTCCCTCATAACACAGCTGACCACAACAGAAGTGAAAGGAGCACATGTGGATGCAACTCTGGGGACACTGACGTATCTGGGGAGTTTGGGGAGACCCAGCAGAATCCCCGCTGGATGCTAGTGGCCCTCTGTCCTGCACACACCACTGACCCGTGTGGACCTCAGGCTCAGGTCTGTAAATGGGATCCACACCGATCCCTCCCAGTGGACCACCGAAAGGAGGGCCTGGGTCCAGGGCAGGGGGGCTGGCGTCAGGGCTCAGGGAATGGGGTGGGGATTGCAGGGGCCCTGACCCTTGGGTCCTGAGGCCAGTGGGGCCAAGCAGGGAGCAAGATGCAGCTGGGCGGGGCCGGCTGCTCCCCTGGGTTCTTTATCAAGCGCAGCCCTTGGGCTCCGGGGTAAGCGCCTGGTTTTTACGGACTCATTTCAGCAACAACCCGTTTCTCAGATTGGAAAACAGCCTGGCACAGCCGGACGCAGGACTTCCAGCCACCCTGCTGTGCCAATGCACCCTGCCTCTTACCGCCCAGCCTGTCAGCCCGGTGACCGCCCTCACAGAGCCAGCCTGGACCCGCAGGGCTGGGGTGGAAGAGGAAACCCATGCCAGTCCCTGCACTGTGGCTCCGTCTCCTAGCGCACCTCCCAGGGCTCTCGCCCGCTTCCTCCACCTGAGGGGAGTGTGGGTCCCCCGGAACACAGCCTGCCGCAGCCCACTGCCCGTCACCCTCCCACCCTCCTGCTGTGAATGTGGTCTGTCGCGCCCTGCGGGGATCAGTCCTGCTGGCTCGGCGCATCCCAGGGCCCAGCCGCGCTCCTGGGTGGAGACAGGACACACAGGCATTGGCTACTCTGGAGGGCCTGCGCTCCACGGCCCGGGGGTGGGGAGCCTGGGGTAGCTGGGAGCCCCGTCTACACCACATCTCCTCCCTCGAGGCCTGTGGCACTGCCACAGCACCAGCCCGCCTGCCCTGCCATGCCGGGCCCGGGTGCCTCCTCTGCACCACTCCTCGTGCCCTTGAAGGCCATCGTTAAGTGACACAAGCATTGCTTCACCACAAAGCACCGCGATACCCCCAAGTCGACCTGAGGCCCAGGTAGCTGTTAAGTGACTGACGGGTGGGCAGCATGTGCAGTGCAGGGACCCTGGACTGACTCACACCCAGGCAGGACAGATTGGGTGACGTGAGATCTCATCACACATCTCAGGACGACAAGCAATTTAAAACTTATGAACTGTTTATTTCTGGAAGCTTCCACTTGATATTATTGATTGGACCACGGTGACTGAAGCCATGGACACTGAAACCTTGGAAGGGGCAGCTGTAAGTGTTACTCCTTAGCTGGAAGGCACAGAATCACCACGGCTAGAGGCCCGGGAGGGGTTTTGCTCCGTGAAGGAAGAGCCTCCGGGTGGTGGTTAGCTTCTGGTTGCGGGCAGTGTGCAAGGAGAAGGTAGAAATCACTAGGCTCCAGAGGCGGAGACAGGAGGATTGTGAGTTCCAAGCCAGCCTCAGCAACCGCGAGGTGTTGAGCAACTCAGTGAGACCCTGTCTCTAAATGTAATATAAAATAGGGCTGGGGTGTGGCTCAGGGGTCGAGTGCCCCCAAGTTCAATCCCCAGTACAAAAAGAAAGAAAGAAAGAAAGAAATCACTGGGTGGGGTGCTGAGAAGATGTGCAGTGATGCACGCGCCCTCCAGCGGCCTCCCACCCTGCGGGTGACCCTACTCCCCGGCAGCCTCTGCCCACAGGGTTTCACCAGCAGAGCCGGTAATTTCTCCAGCACTGCTCTGAGGCTGGCCCCACCCCTAGCCATCTGCTTGTGCACAGTGCCAGATCATTTTTCAAGACATCAGCAGAACAGCCCAGAAATCTCTGCAGGCCGCCCCACCGGCTCCCTGCCACGGGAGCACACCCCCAGGATGCCATGTCACCTCCTCCTGCAGGTCAGCAGATATGATTTTATTGATTGGAGACGCTGGGCTCGTCGATTTGCTACATGGGAGAAAGCATGCATTTTCCTGTCTCGTCCTTAAACAACTCGTAAAATGGATTGTGTGTGTAAAAGAGCGACAAAAAACACTGGCCACAGCAAGCTTCACAGAATCGCTGACTTTATAAATCAGGGCCGTGAGTGTCAGAGAAGCTTCCTTCTCCCTTTCTGGATGTAAAATGGTTCACTTTGAACTTGAGACAGAAGTCAGCCCAAATGTCCAGGCACACCTATAATCCCAATATCTCAGAAGGCTGAAGCAGGAGGATTGCAAGTCTGAGGCCAGCCTCAGCAACTTGGCAAGATCCTGTCTCGAAATACAAAATAAGAAGGGCTGGGGATGTTGTTCAGTGATAGAGCACCCCTGGGTTTAATCTCCAGTACAAAAAATAGAAAGCGCACCCACCCACCCTATTTAGTGGCCCTGTTTTAGCAGCAGTACCCCTGACCCCAGGGTTGGATGACCAGGCTATACTTTTCTGATACTTTACAATGATCATTAGTGGAGTACTGCCCAGGTCTCACCCCAGGTCTCCTGCTCGCCTTTCTCTTCCACGTGGTGCCCCGGGGATCCAGGCAGCTCCATCTCTGAGCCTCCAGAGGCAGAGAGGGAAGTTTCCATCCACACTTCTTCGCCCGAGCTGGCCTGGGAGCAGGTTGGCTGGGAGATGTCTCTCTGTGTCTAGCTTGGGGCCAAACCCGAGCTCCAGAGAGGCCAGGTGCAGTGCTGGGCTACCCAGACAGCTGTGTAGAAACCATGTGCTAGTGCTGAGCACGAGGCATGTGCAGAGTCCCAGCTGCTCAGGAGGGAGGAGGCAGGAGGGTGGCAAGTTCAAGGCCAGCCTGGGCACCTTAGCAAGACCCTCCCTCAAAAGATAAAAGTGGGGGACCAGCGGGCGTAGCTCAGTGGTAGACCCCTGGGTTCAATGCCCAGCTCCAAAGAAAGAAGAGAAAGCATGGCCTTGCTGGGCACCTGTCTTAATGTCTCAGAGGGGCCAGCCGGGCGGCCATTTGTAATCAGTGACCACAAAGTGGACAAACAGGTGGACACGTCTGTTCAGAGAGAAAGAACTTTCTTCAGGAGATGAGCCAGTATGAGGGTGCCAGTCTGGGGTCCCCGTGTTCCAACCTGCTGCCCCCACAGCCCCACCGCCTTCAGGTCTGAGCACACACATGCTTTCTGGGTGCTAGGGGTCCCTGGCCCCAGGCCACTGGGCTTCCAGCATCTGGACTCTACCCAGAGAGAAGAGGACAGCTGCTGGGCTCTGAGAGGGGCACAGGTGTCTTTAGAAGACAGGCCAGGGCTGATTTCCATTTCTACCCAGAAAAACAAAATTAAGTGACTTATTAAATCTAAACCACAGAAGGCTGAACCAGAGCTGGATGAGGGTCTTCCCTCTGGGTGGAGCGACTGAGGTGGGCAGGAGCTGTGACTGATGAGCACCAGCGTGGTGAAGGAGCTGGACAGCGGGACAGGGCTGCAAGCGGACTTGTTCTTCCTCGGGGCTTTGGCTGTGCCCACAGTGAAATCGGTAGCCTGACTCAGAGCATCTGGCCACATTATGTAGTTGCCTAATAAAAGCAGGAGAAGCAGGGAGAAATCATCCATGTTAACATGTAATTTATTCAACATCCATAATTACGTTTTGCAGCCAGTAATGAGAGCACAGCACTCAGCCTCCTGGGGACAGTGCCCCGCCTCTGGAAGGCAGCTGCAGGTCCATCTTAGTGAACTGGCCTCTCTGTGGAGCCCCCGCCTCACCCAGGTGGGCCACACTCTGCAGGCCGAGGTGGCATGATAGGGGTAGGGTCACACACCAAGAAGGCACCCGACAGTCGAGCCCTTCAGAGTTTACCGCCACCCACAAAGATAGTCCCTTGGAACTGCCTGAGCAGTGGTCCTTGCAATCCACAGGCCATCATGGACCGAGGAGATGAATTCCAGGACAGGCAGGGATGGTCAGAGCCGGATCAGAAGACAGCCCCCCAGTATGCTGCATCCCATCCCACCCACCCCCCAATCCGTGGAAACTTTAGCTTCTGTGCCAAGGGGGCTTTGCAGCTGTGATTAAATTAAGGATTGGGTGTGGGGTGATTATCCTGGATTAGGAAGGAGGCCTGCTGCAATCACAAGGGTCCTGCTAAGAGGAGTTGGGGGCAGATAAGACAGAAGTGGGGCAGAAGCAGAGGTCAGAGAGAACAGAAGAGGCTGCGGCCTGGAAGAGGGAGGAGGGCCTTGGGCTGGGAGGAGAACCGGTGGCTGCTCAGGGCCTCCAGAAGGACCCAGCCTGCCGCGCCCTGATCTCAGAGCCTGGGACCCCAGAACTGCAGAACAGCGCTGTGCCCACGTGGCTGTCGAGGTGGGTACAACAGCCCCGGGCTGAGGAGGCTGCCTGGTGCATCCCCGGAGGAAAGGGATCCCTGCTCACACACCAGCTCGGGGCTCCTCCTCCAAGCAGGGAACCCTGGGCCGCCCCACCTGGAGCCACACACCCCGCCAGGTGCTCCCAGGGCGCCTAGCAAGGGCTTGTGCTGGGGAGGGGCCGGCTTAGACCACTCACCCTCCTAAATCTCTGGGGCCACGTCACCCTGAGCAGCGCCCCCCAACCTCTCTGCCTCTGGGCCACCAAATCATCTCATCAGTGCCTGGCTTCCTGCTAAGCTCCCTGAGGGGGCGCTGGGTCCCCCAGCTCCAGGGAGGAGGGAGGAGGGAGGGAGAACGGGGCCGAGCGGAGGAGCAGGCTCTGACCCCTGCCAAGGGCGCCGGGAGTCAGAGACCTCTGCCACCCACAGCGGAGCCCCTAGGCGAAGCCCGGGAGGACGGGACCTGGCCTTGGCACCCCGGGAGCGCTGCGCAGCTCCGCAGGGATGCACCGCGTGCTGGGGCCTCGGTTCAACTTCCCTCGGGGCGGGGCCTTGGGCCACCAGGGACCGCGGGAGCCGCCCCGCCCTGCAGGGCGCAGCAGCGGCGGGAGGTGGCCTTCGCCTCCTTCTGGCCCGTGAACTCATCTCCCCGAGGACAGGGCTAAAAGACACCTGGGGGGTTAGCGACAGATTTAGAACGAGTGGCAAAGTGCTGAGTCACGCTTTGCCTGTTTGGAACACAGAGAGCTAATTAAGTTACTGCGGGGAGGCCGCGCCGCGGAGGGGCAGTGGCAAAACCCTCCGCCAGCGAGCGCCTCTGCCTCCGGGGCCAGCGCCTGTCCTCGCTGCGAGGGCGACCCCGCCTGCGCCCGGCCTCTCCAGCCTCCCGCGCCTGGCAGGGCTGCCCTCAGGTCACCGTGAGGGCTGGCCACCCGGAAGGAAGGGGAAGAGGCCCCCTGCCCTGCCCTCCCCGGGGTTCCCTGCGCATCCCTTGCCTCGGCCTGCACGACAGAGCACGGGGCCGGCTTGGCCGCAGGGTTCATGGCCCAGCCCTGAAGGCACCGGAGCTGCACGGTTTCCAGGACGCGCAGGCAGGGTGGTCACAGCCCGACCTGAGCAGGGGCCAGCCTTTGACCTTGAGCAAATTGCTTAACTTACATTTGTTGGGCAGCGGGGGTATGGGCCAACTGAACCCCCTCGGGATCCCCAGAAGCCCAAGTCCAGGGTACAGGAGTGGTGTTCAGGGAGGGAGGGTTTTCAGACCTGGAGATGCCTCTGGTGAGCAGGCAGTGGAGGGCCCAAGGGGGCCCTGGGAGCCCCTCTGAGCTGGCCGCAGCCCCCTCCGCAGCCACCTTGCTGAAGGCAGGTGGTGGAGTCAGATTTTCTCCCTGGAGCATCCCCACATCACCATGCGGGGTTAGGGCCTGGCTGACTTGGTGTGAGTCCTTGAGAGGCCCAGTTGGACCTGGAGCCCAGAACCCCAGGTCCTGGCCAGGTGTGGGGTTCAAGCAGGAGGACATTCCCCCTTAGTCCCCCCCTCGGCCAGTCTCCTAAGAGACAGAACTATCAGATCTGGGGTGAGGGCCGCTCCAGGACAGACACTGGTGTCGCAGGCAGGTGCAGAGGCCCAGTGTGGGACTGAGGATGGATGCTCAAGGAGGAGGCCAGGGTGTCCCAAGGACATGGAGGGACAGGTCTCACTCCCTCCACCCTCCTGGGCTGCAGGCCTGCTCTGAGTGCTGCCTTCTCAGACCGGTCCTGTCACTGGGCTTGCTTCCTCCACTGCCCAGGTGCTGTCCTAGGTCTCCTCAGGGAGGCTCCACCAGGTGTGGGCAGCCCAGGCATGATAGGCAGCACAGCCGTCAGGACCCAGAGCCCCAGCTTCTGCTCCGCCGTCTCTAGGACCCAGGATGGTGGCTGGAGCTCCAGCCACCATAAGCTTATTCCAAGCAGCAGGGCAGAGGCCGGGGCACAGGGTCCACACCAACTGCCTTTTAGGCAAGGACCCTGAGCACTGCCACGTGACTGCTGTGCTGATGGCCAACTCCCACCTGTGACTGCAAGGGAAGCTGGGAACCGTCCCCTTTATGCTGGTGGCTGTGAGCCCTGCCAGAACCCAGGGATGCAGTGCTGGGGAGAAGAGCTGTCCCCTCCCTGTCCCTCCCAGGCCCCATCACTCCCGGTCACTGCACTTGTCACACATGTAACTGAGCATGGTGGTCTTTCTTCTTTACCTGTCCATCTGCACAGGGTCTGGCTGGGGGATGTGCTTGGGAAAGGGCTGGGCCACACCGTACTGCTGATGGCCAGGCCTGAGTGACCAGAGCTCCTCTTCTGGGCTGGTCTCCCAAGAGTCCAGGAGGTGCTGTCTCTGTCCTCCCTCTAGTCCTCCAGCTCCCCTGGCCTTCCCTCTGAGCAGGAGACTCCCTTATGCCCTCCATCCCCTCCCCTGAAGATCCCCAGTAAACTGGACTTGGAGAGTGAGTGGGGCTTATCACTGGCCTGGCCTGCTGGAGCCTGTCACTAGCTAGACACGATGTGGAACTGGAAAGTGGAGGACAGGAGGAGGAGACGCCATGTGCACCCCTGAGCGCGCGTGTCTGTGCATGTGCTTGTGTGTGTGCGCGTGAGCTGGGTGTATTTGGAGCCTGCAGATCTCCTGTTTCTAGGAAGCTGGGCTTGGCTCTCACGGACTGTGGTGTAGTCGAGCCAAGCACACCTGCAGGAGGCAGCGCTGGAGGTCCTGGGCCCAGAACCCCAGGCGGAAGGCCCTGCAGGTGGCCTGGCCTGGGCCGCTGCAGTTCCCTGTCTGAGGGAGGAGGGTGACCAAGGCCTGTCTCTTGCCTTCTGCCTGCATGGGACAACTGTGTCCAGTCCCCAGCCTCCGAGAGCAGAGCAGGTGACACCTAGGAAGGTGGCCAGTGGCCCTCTTCCTGGGCCTCCCTTCCTGTGACCTGCTGGCACATTTCCAAACCACAGCTGTTCCATGGAGTCCTCACGCAGGGACAGTCCTGCTCACATAAGCTGAGCCTTCCTTATGCCACCTCCAGTCCTCCTGCCCCCTGTCCACTGGAGGCCTGCCTGGGCTGGAGCCTTCTGGGTTCTGACCCCTTTATACCCCAAGGGTAGAGACCACATCCACCTCAGCCCTTCCTCCTCACACCTCAGCTGCCCACTGGTGGTCTGCAGGTGGACATCTTATAGAAACGTCCCCTTGGCTTGCCTGGATGGGACCTCAAGGCCTCACAGTGACAGCGTCTTGCTCACTGCCTGCCCCCATGTCCAGCTACTCAGACAGAACCTGGGAGGCTCTGCGGACTCCCTCTGCCCTCCCTCAGTGATCCCAGCGCTGAGCAGCGAGAACCCCACTCCCACCTTCTCCAGACCACCTCTATCTTCTGGACAAAGCCAGTGCCCTGCAGGTCCCTGTCCCCTCCTACTCCTCCCTGTCCCCTCCTACTGCCCCCTGATCATTTCTGCAACACTGAGTGCTGCCCTTCTGCTCCCCCTGGACGCCCCCGAAGCCCTATGACCCACACCTGGCTCCTCCACAGGCTTGCTGACCATCAGAGCTCCTTCCTGCTCGCGGTTTAGAGCTGGAGGCTCTGCGCCTGGCCCCGGGGCTGGTCCTCCCTGCCCAGGTCTCCTGGTGGAGAGCTCAGCAGACCCCTCTCCATGGCCTCTTCCACAGCCTCCTGCTGTCTACCTACCCGACCCCATTGCATGGTGAGCATCGGGTGGGGATTCTGCCGGGTGGTCTCGCTTGAGGCTGATGCAAGACAGTGCTGTCGCTAGTGTCACCCAAGATGGTGCAGCCAGGGAACAGAAGGCTGCCGCCCTCCAGAGCCCCTTTCCTCTGCTTCCTAGGGTTCTTCCTGAGTGCTGGAGATGCTGGGGCTGCACAGAAAGAGGAGCTCCGAGGTGCACCCCAGGCCCTCCCGGGCTCCGGGCAGCCCCTGCCACCAGTGACCTTGGGGCTCAGGCTGGGCACTAGACACTCGTGACTGGGCGTGGTGCGTGTTGATTTCCTGGCTGCCACGGCTAGTGGCCACAGACCTGGGGGCTAAACAACAGGGGTCCTTCTCCCGGTCCTGGAGGCCAGGAGGCCACCATCCGGGTATTGTGGGCCAGGCCCCCTTGAGGCCCTGGGAAAGGATCCTGCCTGCCTCTTCCAGCTCCTCTGTGGCCCCAGCACGGTCTCTGCCCCTCCTCCCCTGCTCCTCAAGGGCACCTGTCAGTGATAGCAGCAGCGGATGATCCCTTCTCTAGGTCCTTAACTTAATGACATCTGCAAAGACGATTTCCAAGTAAGATCACATTCAGATGGTGGCCGGTGTCTGCTGGGCCACCATTCAGTCCCCCACAGTGTCCTTCTGCTCTTCCCACTGTCCAGCCTCTCCCAAGCCCCTCGCAGTCACCCCGCCTGCCTCTTTTACAGAGGCAGCACCGCAGATCTGCGCCTCTCAGTGTCACCTGTGCCAGGTGCAGGTAGACAGTTAAGGAAAAGACTGCAGCTCCAGGCCACCCTAGGCAGGTGTGGGTGGAGAGGAGTCCACACTGGGTCCAGCCCCAGACAGAAAGGGGATGTGCATGGACCAGAGGGAGCCTCATTGTGGTGGGGACCAGAGATGTCACTCACCTGTGTCACAGCATGCCCCCCCCCCCAGACAACAAAGGGAGGCAAAGGGTCAGACTTCAGGGAGGATTTCCATGCCGTGCAGATGCCTAGCTCCCACCGAGGAAGCTGCTAACTGGCCCTGGAACACAGAGGTAATTGACACCCAGAGGTGACAAGCCGTCTCTTCCTCTAGTGGCTCGTTACGGCAATGGGCTGCTCAGAAAGTGGCCAAGGGGGAGAGCGCACAGCGGCGGGCCAGGCTGCACTTGGATCTGATTCATCATTATTTCACAGAAGTTCAAAAATGAGGAGGAGGTGAGTGCATGACCCACTTCTGCAGGCTGATGGGCACCGTGCTGGCAGGATGCCATGGCAACCAGACGCATGGCTTAATTACACCAGCCCCGGTGCTCCCCACAAAGATGAGCGGGACCGGCACTCACCTCTCAGCAGGGAGGGCTGAGAGCTGAGCTGGGAGCCATCCACACGGCCCCCCTAGTGCCCACCTACCTAGGAGGCTGGACCACACCGGATGGGCCTGAGTGCCCCTGGACTTGTCCTCTGGACAAGTGGCTGTGGCCTGTGTGGCCAGGCGGGAAGAAGCACAGAGCCCAGCAGGGCTGCCCACGGACCAGAGGGGCCGTCCCAGCCCCCACTTCCACGGCCCCAGCTGCTCAGACAGGGGAGCCCAGGAGGGAGGAGGCCACTGTCGGCCACTGCCACCCACCCTGGGTGTGTCGCTCTCGGTGACCGAGATGTCGCAGAGACAGGGGTCAGGACCCCAGCTCATTTGCAGGAGCCCGGCTGCCAGTTCTTCCAGGGAGGTCAGCAGGGGCCGCTCACCGTGGTGGCCGGTGCTCCCGCGGCTGGGCTCATGGCTTCCTGTGGGAGTGCTGGGACCAGGAGGAACCGTTCAGGACCCCAGGTCAGAGGCGCTGCCCTGGGAAGGAAAGGGGTCGGCCAGACGCAGAGAGGACAGGGCCACCTCGACCACAGGACCCTGGGGGGCAGCAGTGAAGCCTGGCCTGGGGGGGTGGCGGGTCCAGTGGACACCAAAGGAAGAACATTCTCAGCGAGGAAAGAGCCAGAAGGCCGGGGTGGGCGCCGAGGGGCAGGAGAGGAGAGCGCAGTCAGGGTCAGGCTTGCAGGACCCGTACGTGGCTCCTGCCCTCTGGAGATGAGCCCTCCTCGAGGCAGGCAGCTGTGGCCTGACCTGAGGCTTCTGGGTCACACCTGGGGCAGGCCGGCCTGTGGTGAGGTGGCTGTAGGAGTGGCGTGGCTCAGAGAGTCTCCGTGGCTGAGTCCTTGGTGGCCCTGCTGGCCTGGGGAGGCTGTGAGAGGGGACGGAGTGTGGCTCGGGCCCTGTGCCCCCCACCCACTGGTTTTCGACAGCAGGTCACTGTTGGGGAGCGGGGAGGACTGTGGGTGGTGCAGCTGGGGGTTGAGGTGTCTGCGAGAGGCACGCCCACCTGTCCCCACCCCAAAGAGCGGTACAGCGGAAGCCCGGCTTTACGGACAGTGTCCTGAGATGGGTGTCTGGGGGCAGGCACACCCAGAGAGGTGGCACTCAGAGAGGGTGCACCCAGAGTGGTCACACCCAGAGATGTCACACCCAGAGACATGGCACCCAGAGAGGTGGCACCCAGCTCCTAGAGCGCAAGGCCCCTGGCTCCTCGTTGGCTGAGCCTGCTCACTGCCTCCTACAGGGTGTCCCCCACCCCGTTCTCTGCGGCAGGAACCCCCTGGGATGGAGGCCGAGGGCACACACGCAGGGTGACTCCTAAGTTACTGTGTCTTAGCAGAGAGATCCCCATCTGGGGGGCTCGGGCCACCCCTCCCCGTCGCCTCGCGTCAAGGGCTGTTGGGTGTGTGGACTCGGATCTGCCCCAGGCACTAGCTGTGGGCCCTGCTGGTTACCTGCTGGTAACTGCCCACTCTGCTCTGTCTCCCCTCTCGGGCCTTTCTTACATCCCAATGGCCATTTAAGGTGGAACCCTGTGTCCTGAAAATGGACCTCGGGACCTTGTCTCTCCCAGACACAGATGGTGGCTCTGAGCCCGAGTCCAGCAGCCTCTGATAGGGTGGGGAAGTCCATAGGGGGCTGCGCCTGCGTTGAGGGCAGGATGAGGCCCAGGCCCACTCACGGGCCCCAGGGCACCTCCCTCCGGCTCCCTCCCCTCCACTCCCTGCTCAGGACCTGCTCTCACAGCCCCTAGCTGACCTCCCGCTGCAAGGCCAGCAGAGGAGCCGCCCTAACTCTGGCTGCAGCCCAGACTCCCTGAGCTCATATGACCCAGCAAGCGCACAGGCTCCAGGGCCAGGACAAGCCCACCTTTGGGGCCATGTTCCACTGGCCACGGGGGTGATCCGCTCACAAGAAGCCGCTGAGCCCCAGCTGGACCTTCAGACGCAGGGGGAGACGCAGCCGCCCGCTCCTGCACCAGGAGTGAACACTGGCAGGGCCAGGCACCAAAGGGAGGAGAGTGGGGACATGGGGGCATCTCCAGGAAGGGAGCAGGCTGGCCGTGGCTCCAGGGGTGGACGTGGCAGGGGTGGTCCTTCATGTCAAGCACTCTCGGACGCAGGAAGAAGGAGGAGGAGGGAGGGAAGACGTAGAGGAGGGAGGAGGCTCTTGAGTCACCCAATGCCAGTCAGTGCCCACGTGCATCAATGGCCTTGGTGGCTTCGTGGGGACAAGAGGACAGGCAGCTGCTGCCTGGGGAGCTTAGACTAGCGCTCCGTCGTGTGGATGTCAGGGAGGACATGGCCAGGGCCTGGGCTGCTCCGAGGGGAGGCGGGCTGCCCAAAGTGTGCTCCACGAGTGACGCTGCACAGGGCGGAGAGTGGCCGGCCTCCCTGTGAGCCTGCTGGGGACATTCGAAACGGCCACCTTGGGAAGGTGGCACCCACTTTGTTTATTTATTTAGTGCTTGGGAGTCGAGCGCAGGGCCTTGTGCGTGTTAGTGCTCCACCGCTGAGCCGTGTCCCAGCCTAGGACCCACCCACCTTTGAAGTCTCTGTCCCTCCGAGCGCTGCTGTCTCCGCGGCCCTGCCCGCAGCCCTCCCCTCCACTCCACCTGTCCCCAGGAGGTGCCTGTTTTCCTGGCTACCGTTGCCATCTCTGGGACCTCCAGGTCCCAGCCCTGGCCCGGACCTCTCCCCAGAGTCCTGGAGTGGGCTGGGCCAGCAGCAGCACTCAGGTCCGGGCCCACCTGCCCCAGCCTCGGCCCCCTCCCTCCCCGGAACTTCCTCCGCGTCCTGGGAAGGGCCCCGGGCACCAGGCGCCTCGCCTCGGGGCTGCGCTCATGGGCACTCCTCGCTCTCACATGTGGCCAGTCCTGCTGCCCTGGTGGCCTGCTCGGCCCTCCTCCCACCCATCCTCCAGGGTGACCTCACCCAGGCCAGCCTCGGGCAGCCCTGGCCTGACGCACCCTGGGCCCACTGAGGTCCTGGCGGCCACATGTCCCCTGCTCCTCCTTTTCAGGATTCTTGTTCCCTGTGGCGGGCAGCAGCCCTGCAGTGAGCCGGGGCTGGCTCCCCCTGGGTCCTGGCACCTGCCACATGGATAGCACGTGCTGGGTCTGTGCCCACACAGCCTTGTCCCCTCTCCCAGGACCTGAAGGTGCCCTGCGGAGACTGGCCAGGTGAGGGCAGGGCGCGCCCGGGTGCGCGGTGTCTGAATAGCGAGTCCTCATGGGGAACGGGTGCCGTGGGCTCCAGGGACACAGCGGCCTGGGAGTCGGGTGTCACCGAGTGGGGGTTCAGCACTCTACCCCTGGAGCAGAGCTGGCTCTCGCCCCCCCCCCCCCGGGCACAGGGTTCTGTCCTTCCTTGGGTTGTCTGAGGGTCAGGTGTGCCCAGCACATTCATCAGCAGGACCCAGGTGGCCTCCCTCCCTGCACCCAGGCCACAGGGCACCTGTCCGTCACAGCCGCTGGCCCCCAGACCCCCTTCCCTTCACCCTCCACACCTCCCCCAGGTGACCTAACCTCCGGCTCCTCCAAGCTCCTCACCACTGCTCCCATTGGCTGGGGAAGCTGGCTGAGGCCGAGGGAGACATGGCAGCCACCATGTCACCACCCTGTCACCGTGTCACCGTCAGTGCTATGATCACAGTTCCAGGAGACACTCTGCAGCAGGAGCTGCCAGGGGCCTCTCTCCCCACTCCAGCCCACCCGTGCCCGTGTGTCCCCTGCAGGGACAGCCGCCCTCCCTGGTGGGGAGGGCTCTGAAACTGCGGAGGGTGGCTTCTGCCTCCCCTGCCCACCGTCTCAGCAGCCCCGGACATCCCTGTCCAGGCAGCACGGGGACTCCTCGTGAACTATGGGCTCCGACGCAGCCTGCTTTTTCTGTGAAGGGTGGATTCTGCCATCCAAAGCTGTGCGCAGCCAGGACAGAAGTGACCCTGTGCCTGCAGGGAGGAGCAGCTGGGCTTAACTGTCACTGCCGGAGGCTCCTCCATGCAGAGCTGGGAACACCCCCACCCCGCCCACACACACAGCTTCCTGGTGCAGTGGGGATCAGGCAGTCCTGGCTGTGTGTCGCTCAGGTCGGACTGTGGTGACTCATCCAGGTTCAGATGGATTGATTTTTTCCCCTCAAGATGGTAAGCACAGCAGTCTGCAGTCAGCCTCTGTGGAAGCCCCATACTAACAACAGGGACCCAGGTTCCTTCCTGTTTCCACTGTCAGCCTCATGGCCACAAAACAACTGCAGCACCCCCAGACATCATTCACGTGTTAGGCTGGAGGAAGGAAGAAGGGTGGAGATTGAAACAGGAGAGCAGCTGAATCCTGTTCCTTTGATGGGAGAGACAGTAGCTCCCAGGAGTCCCACCCAGTAGACGGCTTTCGTCTCTCTGGCCACAACTGAGTGCCATCACTGCTTCAGTGTGCTCCTGTGCCAAGCAGACAAGCTGTCCCCAGGATGGAGGAGGAGGTGGATGCTGGGGACACCCACCGTACCCGCCTTGGGGTCCCATGTTCCCATGCAGATGCAACTCAGCGAGGGTCTTGGCAGGAAGGGCTTGGCTCTTCTGGATGACCGCGTCCCAAGCGCGTGCTGCTGAGGAGGCCGGGCTAAGCTCCCCTTCTCCTCACGGCCAGAGCAGTGTGACGGAGCCAGCGCTGCGGCAGCCCTGATCTGCCCATCTGGCTGCTGCTGCCCCTACTGGGCTCAGGGTCACCCAGCCCCTCCTCCAGAGTGACCGAGGGAGGGACGGGTCTCCCTCCTCCTTCCTTCCCATCCCCCGTCTCTGCCCATCCTCTGTCTTTCTAAGGAGCTGCTTCATGGTGACTGCTGGGTGGCCGCTGCTCGTGGGCAGGGGTCGGGCTGGCCCTCTGTGCGATCCACATGCAGCCAGGAGGCCACGGACACCCCCTCCCCCTGCACAGAGAGGACATGGGGCTCAGCCTCCCCAGGTTGAGGCTGCCTTGCTGGCAGCAGAGCAGGATGGGAGCCTGCTGCGCTGGGGGAGTGGGTCCGAGCCCCGTCCTCGCGCTGCAATATCCCATTAGCAATTCTATTTTTTAGTTCCAAGGTGGTAATTGGAAAATGCAAACATGAAAAAAAACAGAAGAAGAAAAAATCACCCAGGGTCTCTCACAGAAAAGAAAACTTAATTAGAATTGTGATTCGCGGGAGTTTGCGGCAGGTCTGGAACACAGCTTGAGGCCAGGCTGGGGAGAGGCAGAGGGGACGCAGGCCAGGACCTGGCTGCTGGCTGCAGGGCTTTCTCCTGGCCCTGGGATAAGACCAGCCTGGGCCGGCTTCAGAGGACACACTGCCCGTGCTCTGGGTGACGGGGGAGCCTGGGGGGGTGGTGAGAGGCAGCGTCCTCGGCTGTCCCCCCCGCAGGCTGCAGGTGCCAGGGCAACGGCGGGCGGAGGTTTCCGTGAAGGGGACCTTCTGGGGCTCTGCTCATTCACCAGGGGCTTCGGAGCCAGGGAGGAAGGGCTCAGTCCCCAAGGCTGGCCTCTCCTGCCCAGGACCGTGCCCCAGACACGGACCCTCCAAGAGCAGGGGGACTTGGGTCTTCTGTGGAGGCCCAGAGGGGGCACCCTGCAGCCGCTGGCTCCTGGGGCAGAACAGGCAGGCTGGGCTCAGTGGGCTCTGAACGTCTCGGACCCCAGGCTTCTGGGGGCTTGTTCTAACCCCAGCTGAGCTACTGTCTCTCCCATCAAAGGAGCCGACTGCGGCCAGGGGACGGGCCCTACCACAGCCAAGCGCCAAGTCCAGGACCATGAGAGGCAGGGTGACTGGGCAGCAGCCTGGGCACCACAGGAGGGTGTGGGCAGCATCTGTGCCACTCGCCTTCCCTGGCAGAGACCTCCCTGGCCACCCTCTGGCGCTCGGCATGTGAGGAAGGCTGGAGGGTCAGTGTGGGCATCAGAGCTGCAGGAATGTTCTGGAGGGCGGGGCGGAGTGGGCAGGGGATGAGGCGGAGCCGGGGAGCCTTGGCCGAGGCGCCGGCACTTGCCAAGCTGCTGGGAGTTAAAGTAGATGAGACCTGGAGCGTCGGCTGCCTGCACGCGCCCGTCCCCTCCTGTGTCTCGCTGCAGGGAACCGAGTCATGAAGGCAGTGACTACATCTACAGAGCACATGCGCGTGCCAAGCCACATGACCGCTGACCCTCTGCACCTCCACCTGTGGAGGAGGGCGTGGGAAGAACAGCACAGGGCTCACATGCCAGCAACGGCTCCTGGGGCTGACCACTGGAGTGCCAGACAGGCAGGGCCACTTGTACACAAAGGGGAGGCCGTGGCACCAGCCTCAGCGTGGCCCTGGCCTGAGTGTGGCCCCTGGCGTCCTGTGCCGGAGACTTGATCTGCAGGGCAGCAGTGGGTTGTTGGGAGGGTCTAGGTCACCAGGGCCCCATACTCATGAAGGACTAAAGCCCTTATATTAGGGGATCCCTTCCCTCTGCCCTCTGCCCTCTGCCCTCTGCCCTGGGAGGACAAAGAGGGCGCATGACCTTCCCTACAGAGGAGCAGCGCTCACTGGTCCTCGACCTTGGACATCTCGGCCTCCAGAACCGGGAGAAGAAACCTTCTGTACTTTGTAAACCGCCGGGCGCAGGGATCCCGACACAGGAGCACAGACAGTCCAGCCTGGGCTGAGTCAGACCCCGAGGCGAGACAAGTTCACCCCAAAGGCCAGCCTCCTCACTGGGCAGGCCAGGCAGCGGATCCAGGCCCCAGTCCACTGCCAACCCCTGGTCTGCCCTTGGGGGCCTCCCCCCTTTCCGGGCTAGCTTCCCAATCTGTATAAGCAGGGGGTTGAGGACAGGGTCTTTGACCTCCGTGACTGGGGAGGCTCAACGTGACGTTGTAAGCTGTGCCCACGTCTAACCAAGGGCCCGGTACACAGTAGGTGCCTATCAGATGCTTTGGTGAGTGGATGAGTGAGTGGAAAACACGGCAGTCAACCTGAAAGCTGATACCGAGGCGCTTGCCTGGAGCTGTGTCCTTGGGAAGGTCCTAGGACGACCATTGTGCCTGGAAGGGCCTCAGTGGTCATCCACTGTGGCCGCTCCCTGTGTCTCGGGATCCCCCAAGCCATCCGCCTCGCCCGGAGCAGCGCTGTCCTCTGCCTTGGACCAGGACGTAGGAAAAGAGCTCTCTGCTTCTGACAGTGTGAGGGCAACTGAGGCGATTGGTCCAAACCCCTCTGTTTTAAGACAGGGAAATGGAGACGCAGAAAGGGTACTGTCCAAGGACACAGGAGAAGGACACGACAAGTCCCCAAGGATTTGCAGGGCTTGAACACACAACTCAGGTGCCCCGTCCAGCTAGTCTCTGGGTGGCCAGTTATCACCATCTACTGGGGTCCACTAGGACCAGGAGCCCCATGCACCTGTGGGCAAGGCTGGGGAGCAAAGGTCCCTGTGCAGTGGGGATCAGGCAGTCCCAGCTGTGTGTCGCTCAGGTCGGACCGTGGTGACTCATCCAGGTTCAGAGTGATGATTGGAGCCCATCTGTGACGCGCTCTAGCCAGGAGCGGGCAGTGCAGCACGCACTGGCTCTCCACAGCAGACAGTCTAGTGAGAAAGGCAAACCCCCAGGTGTGTCCAGACAGTGGCCACCCTCTGTTGGGCCTCCCTGTGGCCGGGTCCTGGGCTAGGAGCTACCCAGGCATCAGGAAGATGCCATTACCCTTGCTGTTTTGCAGACAAGGAAAACGGGGCTTGGAGATGGAGTAGCCAAACCCCACCATTAGTAAATGGCAAGGCTGAGCTCCAGAGGTGGCCGTCCACGATTCCCGCGTCTGCCCAGGAGGGCTAAGGGCTGGGAACGACCCCCCTGGAATGAATTGAGCCACAGGTAAGAAGCAGCCGTCCTCAGACGGGACAACCCTCAGTGCAGAGCTGCATGCCCCTCAGAAGGGAAACAGGTGCACCCCGATTGGCGGCTCTTGGCTCGGGGCAGAGGCCAGCGATGCAGAGGACCGAGAAGTTGGGAATCCTGAGTCTGGAGGGCAGACGGCCGGGCACCTGGTACTGGAGATGAGGGAGCTGCCCAGAGGGGCTCAGGGACCTGCATCAGGGTCCTCGAGTCCTACTGAAGACCGGTCTGCACCGGTGTGGCATTGAGTTGCACAGGAGACCGGAAGGGCCACTGGGCAGCAGACCGCGCACCACACTCAGGGCTCGCCAGGTCTGACAGGAGGAGGCAGCTCGGGCAGGCGGCATCAGGCCAAACCTAGAAGGGCGGTTCTCCAGGGCCAGACTCTATGTCCACCCTGAAAGTGCTTGGAGCAGGGGAGGGATGGGCCCCAAGTGACCAAATGAGAATCCCAACAGAGCCCAACACTCCTAGAGGACGAAACGCACCCACGATTGCAGCATCCATCCAAAGATCACCAGGCAACAGAGAGGGAGGAAACGGGGTCCCTGACCAGAGAAAGACCAGCCCCCAGGGGCAGACGCAGGACGTCTCGGGGGGCCCCACGGGCAGAAGGCCTCAAAAGCACCTCGTCAAGGGGCCCCCCAGGCTCCTGCTCACAATGCTGAGGTCGTGAAACCATGTGGGGACCAGAAATGAAGGACAGGGACACACTGTGGGGTCATCGCAGGAGGAAGACCAGGGGACCTGGGCACCATGTGAAGAGACCACCCGGAGTGAAGCAGGACAAGAAAAACACTAGGGTGCAGGGGGGGAGACGTCTGTGACCCAGAGATGAGATAAGGCCACCGAGCACGGCTGGGGGCGGCTCTGGGGAGGAGGGAAATATTCAAAGGAATCACAGGGGAAGGTGGACGTCTGACCAGGGTGTGAACCCAAGTCCTGAAGCCTCAGCCAGCCTTAAGGAGGCTCACAGAGAACCCACCACGCGAAGCCGAATTGCAGAAAGCCGGTGACACAAAGTCACAAGCAGCCAGGGACGTTCAGAGGGACAAAGTGAGAGACTCCGAGCCCTCGTCAAAGCTCAGGCCAGCCAGGAGGGCACGCAGGGACCGCCGTAAAACACTGAAAGGGACAGCCGACGTCCTGCTGTCCAGAGCAGGCAAAGGAGGTTTCAGGAGAAGGGCACAGAATCAGGAAAACGTGGCCAAGAAATGGTCCAGAAGACTCCGCGGGCAGAAGGAGGAGGCTGAATGGAGATCGGGGCTGCGCTGCCCACTGCTGGAGCCGGGGGGCGGTGGACAGCTGGGTCCTCGCTGCCTCCTCAATGCAGCCTCTGTCCACAACAGACTGCATCATGGCACCGAGTGGGGTTTGCATCACACAGAAATGCAGGGAAGGGGGGAGGGGGACGAAGCCTTACATGGCTGTGGGGGGCCAGCACTGACCGCCCTGATCCACCTTAGGAGTTCTGGACCTGAGGATGGTCTAGAAGCCGCACACCTTCAGCAGAAGCCACACTTCCGATTTTGAGTTTTGACCTTCCCCAGACAATGCTATGCCCGCTGACCGTGCTGGACAGCGGTGGTGGCCGCAGGTCCTAGGCAGCCCTGCGCAGGGACTCCCCCATGTCCTGCAGGCAGGACTAGTGGAGGAGGGTGCGTTTTCAACTTAGAGAGCTTCAGCGCAGAGTAGGCCTACAGGGACAGCCCTGACATGGGCCTGGGGACGTCTGTATGACGTTACTTAGAAAACGACTGCGTGGGCCGCGGTGGAATTGTCCACAATGACCACTAGAAGTTTCAAAAGAAAAGTGGACTGCTCCCACTTCACAGCCCCTGATCTACCCCGTGGACCTTCTCCCAGGGCACACAGGTCCCATGCCGCAGCTGTGCCAGCTCTGACTTCCTCTGGGGTGACAGGGACCCTGGAGTGCCCTGAGGGCCCCCTGATGCTGAGCAGGTCAGGTGCAGCGCCCCCTGCTGGAGAGCGGGAAGGACCTGGGGGAGCCTGTGGCCAGGCTTCTCCATGGTGAGTCTGGGAAAGTCCAGGGGTGTCTGCCAAGTGGTGGGGTCACGTCACAGGTTGCCATGGAGGACGCTGGGCCCAGTGCCCAGGGGTGGGGAGCAGGCGAGGGGGCCCAAGGGCCCATCCTGACTGTGCCTTGCGCATACCAGCACCTGCTGAGCTCACCTTGGCCTGGCCTGTGGCACTCAAGGCCGCGAGCCCCAGGTGGACGGACAGAAACACCAGTGTGGTGGCCACTCTTCCCCTCAGGTCCTCCGTGGTGTGTGAATGGGAGGCCAGTGTTGCCCCGGGGGGCTGCAGATTAGCTCCAGAAAACTAGCCTGTGGGAGCAGGAAGACCTGGGAGCCTGGTGGCCGGGAGCCCGGTGGCCGGGCGGGGGCCTGGCTGGTTTTCGGCTGCCTCTCTCTCTGCCTGCAGGTCTGCGGCTCTGGCTGAAGGTCACCGGCTGGGCGTCCGTCTAAGGGCCAGGCCTGTCTACATGGCTCCATGGTCTTTCCTCAGGCAGGGACGTGCCGCAGCCTCCAGGAATCCAGGAGGAGGAGGGGACGGACCAGCACCTGGTGGAGACGGATCGTGTGGAGCCGGGCAGCCTGTGCTGCTCAAGGGTGACGGATCAGCCACTGCCGCTGGGCACGGAGGCAGCTGTGGGCACCGAGCCTTCCTCGCTGGCTGTGTGCAGAGGCTGCCTGGCCACCTCGACCTGGCCCGCGTTCCCCTCCTCCCTGGCTGGGGGTGGCCAGGGCACCTGGCACTGAGGGCAGGGGACAGTGGGAAGAGCAGGCCCAGGGGAAGGTGACAAGAGGCCTGTTAAGGACCCAGCTCTGGCTCCAGGTGACCAGCCACTGCTCAGCTGTGTCCTTGACGCCTGGAGGTGGTGGGACCCACCAACCCACCCCTTCCATGCCTTCCCTCCATGGCGAAGCCACTTCTGCCTGTCCTAGGCGCTAAGCTTGGCCGCGGGAACGTTACAGCCCGCCAGTGCCAGGCGCAGCCTCAAGAAGCCCCTTGGACATCGTCCTTGGGGAGTGGCACCAGGAGCCAGTGCACAGTGGGCTCGGCCACCCTGGTCACCTGATCGTGGACGAGGTTGTCAGAGGCCTGGCTGGAAGGTAGCAGAGTCAGGAGGAAGGACACCGGCTGGGTGTCCGCCTGCGGGCATAGCCACAGGGACTTCCCCCTTCCAGGGCTAGCCTTGGGCCTCTTCCCTGGGGGTCTCTGGGGGCTCAGCCCAGCAGGTCAGTGCAGCTGGGGCCGAGCCTTGACAGGGTAAGAGGGTCGCTCATTTCCCATGCCCACCCTAATGGACCCCTGCCAGGAGACAAGAAGGACCTGCTCATTTCTGCAGGATTTATTTGTCCCTGCCCCAAGTCCCAGGGACAAGATAGGCTTGATCCCTGCTCCCGTGGAAGATGGACCAAGCTGCCCTTCCCTGCAGAGAGAAGCCCAGAGCCACCCCTGTGCTCTCGATCCCACCCTGTGGGGCATCGGCCTTTCCCACCCTGCCCAGCCGGCTCTGCCTTGGGGCCTTTGCACACACTGCTCCCTCCGCCTGGGACACGTTAGCTGGGTTGGGTCCACTCCACAGAGGCCCCCGAGCACCCTGAGTCACGCTGGTCTTTCCTCCGGGGGTGGAATCGCAGCCTGGAGTTGAGTGTGTGATTAGTGGGTGGCCCCAGGAGATGGAAGGCAGAGGAAGGAAGAGAGGGAGGGGCCCGGGTCGATGAGGTGACCAAGGGCTGGACCCCAGCTGGGGCCAGGACAATCTGGCCCTTGGGGCTTCGGAAGCCTCTCGAGTTCTGGTTTGAATCTGCTCCCAGAAGCACTGCTCCTGCCCCAACCTCCAGGACACCGAGTGGCCGCAGGGACCTTGCAGGCCAGCCTCCCCTTCCACCCCGCGGCCACTGTGGGGGTGGGATGGCCACACACAGGCCGACCTCCGAGGCCTGCGCAGGAGCAGCTGCCCCGAGCCTCCCTTGCTGGGTCCTGGGCCCCTGGCTGGAGGAGACGCTGGGGACAGCGTGGGCTGCCACACTCCTGCTCACCAGCGTCCCCACTGCCATCTCCACAAGGGGACCCGAGGGCACCCGAGGCTCTGTCTCCCTCTCAGCTCTGCCTTGCCCCTGGGGCCCTGGCTCAGGGTGCGCTGGGTCCCCGACGGCCATTGTGCAGATGAGCAGAGGCGGGCTGCGCCCTGGGTCCTGCCCCCGCCACAGGTGCCCTGCAGAGCTGGCACCGCTCAGGGGTTCTCAGGTTCCCGAGCCCCCGCTGGCCAAGCGCCACCCCAGGGGGCTGCACGGGTTCTCAGCAGCTGGTTTTCTGGGGGGAAGCAGTGTCCTGGGTGGCGTCCCTCTGTCCTGCCCATCTCCCCAACCAACCCCAGCGAGACCTGGCCAGGCAGGAGTCCTCAGAGAGGCTTCCCGCGTGTCCATGGGCTCCAGGCGGGTGGCCCACCAAGCTCAGGCCAAGCCTGCACCCCGTGACACCCCCCATCACGAGCCCATCCCCGCTCCACGGGCACATGGTCCCTGCCCACCTGCCTGGGTGGACGGTACGAGGGGGTTAACAGCTGTGACCAGCAGAACCTCTCTAACATGCTAATCAGCTGTTGCTGGGGCTGCTGCCAGGCTGTTAGGAGTGTCACCGTGAGCCTGGCTGGCGCTGAAGGCACCGGGCTTCAGGGAACACACTGTGGGCTGCGGGGGAGGCCCTCGCTGTGGGGCGCGGGGATGTGGGCCTCCCTCGCCTCCCGCAGTCAGAGCAGCCCAGGGGAGAGTGACCGGGGACTTACACTGGGCAGGGGTGCCCGCCCGCGAGGAGAAGAGGGGTCGCTGCCCCTGTCGGTCCCACCAGAGGACCACACTGGTGGGGCTGGGGGGACCTTGGGGAAGTCCTCCCAGGAGCCCTGACCATGGCCCCCCCTTCCTAACCCCTGACTGACCAGGACCAGGGGCTCTGGAGAGGGGCGGCAATGTCGCATCCCCACAGTGTCCTGGGTGGTGGCTGACCACTCCACATCAGCACAGGGACAAGGGGCATCAGGCCCACAGGTGGGTGGGATCCTCCCGGCCAGTCCCGCTGCAGCAGGTTGCATCAGTCATGATGCGTCCATGCACCTCTGCCCAGCCGCCTGCACCCTGGTGGGCTGTTTGCCTGGCTGGACGGGGAGGCTCTGTGGCTGCCCAGGGGGACGCGGTGGAGGAAGAACAGACTCCTAAACTACAGAGGCGAGGTGGACCTGGCGCTGCCCAGAGACACCAGGAGCCCAGCACCCATCCATCGCTCCTCCTGCGAGAGGGTACAGGGCTGCCCCAGAGGACGGGTGTCTCCCAGAGATGGCGGAGCCCCTCCTGGCCACCGCAGGCACAGAACACAGGCTGTGGGCGAGGACCGGGTTGCTCAGGGTCCCTGTCTGGTCATTTCAGGGAGTCTAATTTCACCTCCTAGTCAATTCGGACTGGAAGAAGGTGGGGGCTTATGCTCAGCACATAACCACTGTCACCTGCACAGCCGTCAGTCCACGTGAGTTTGGGGGCGAAGGACTCTCATGACTGAGGCTCTCTCTCATCATCGTGGACACCCAAGAACAAAGGCAGACGCATGTCCCCGGGCGTGGAAAAGGCCAGGAGGAGGAGGGTTCCTGGGCCTGGAGTCCTAAGGCCCAGCCTGGATGGGTGCCGGGCTCCTAGTGTCCCGGGCAGGTTTACGCCACGTGCTCACCTCTCCAGGCAGGGAGGGGGGCAAGGAGAGGCTGGGGGTAGATGGGGCCCTGAGGACGGAGCCAGGGAGGACTTCTAAGTAGCTTGTGAGTGTCGGCCGGGGTCTGCCTCAAGAACCGCAGCAGGAAGGAGTTGGGAGTGATCCAAGTGCACAATTATCCAGGGATGTATGTCCTCTCGCTCCCACCATTGGACAATAAGGACTGGGGTGGGCCCAGGGGTGTGAGCTGGCATAACACACCCCACTTGATTCAGAATGAACCTCAGAGCTCAAGATTAACCATGGCAAGAAGTGATGTGCTTATACTTCTTAGCTTAGAAGGAGGAGACATGAGGCCAAGGGGTGGTTCCCAGCAACCATGTTGTGACCCTGAGGGCAGCCAGCCAAGGTTGGAGGCAGAGCCAAGACAAGCATGAAGAAGCAGGTACAGTGACCAACTGCACGGTGCCTGGGACCCGCCATCGCAGAGCCGTGAGAAGAGCTGGTGTCTTTGGGGTGTGTGTTTCTCAGAGACCAAGACTCCTAGCTGTTTTGGATCCTCTGTTGAGTTCCGTGGATCCCCAGCTCCAAAGCACTTTGCTCCCACAATTCTATTCACGCACAAATGGTCCTGTGACCTGGGAGCGCTTCACTCCCGCTTCACGGCGGGTGATGGGAGCCACACTGCAGTCCCCCCATGCAGCTGGACCACGGTGCGGCCCACATCTGCGTGCGGGAGGCTCAGTCTCCACCCTAAGCCACGTGCTACCCTGCCTGGTGCAGGAGCCGGCCCAGGAGGCTCACCAGGGCTCCGGGCAGCGCGGTGAGGGGAGGAGCGCACGGCTGTACTGCTGGCCAGGAGTGACTTGTCACCTGGCTGCCAAGTGACCGTGACCATGGCGAATGTGTGGCAGGAAGGTGCTCCTATACGAGGAGTGTGGGCCAGCTCCACGCAGGGAGGCAGTGGGTTCCTGACTTCATCGCCCCTCAGGAGTGGTGGGGACCTCCCCTGGGATGAGCCCATCCCCAGGGGGTGCGCAGAGTGGGCAGGAGCTGGCCTGAGCCTCTCGCTCCGCCTGCTGCGCTGTGGGGGGTGCCGGGGAGAAGCCAAAGCCTTTGGGTGGATCTGGGAGAAATCAGGCTAAGGTGCCAGTCTGAGCCAACTGTCCCTCTGACCCTCTGGTCCAGCCCTGGACACCACGCCTGCCGTCGGAGCTGGAGGCCCTCTTCTGAGGCCCACCCCCATTGTGCTGAGAGGGTCCTGGCTGAGGTGGAAGGGGGCCGTCTGGGCGTCAGTGCCCGGAGCGTGCCGGTGAGGCCGGCAGGGGTCAGGCAGCATCTGTGTCTGCGAGGGAGGGGTGAGAGGCCTTCCCAAGGACACCGGCAGGGAGACCCTGGCCTTTGGTGACCCTTCCGCAGAGGAACGCCTTCTGTCTACAACAAACACCTGACTCAGCTGCTTACAAAGAACAGGGTCTGTCTTGGCTCCCCGCTGGGAAGGTCGAGTCCCCGATCGACTGACTGACCTGTGGCTTTGGGGCCTGGGAGCACGTCTGTGTGGTCAGCCGAGCAACCCTGCAGGCACCATGGCCAGGAAGCAAAAGAGGAAGAAGAGGAGACTGGGGTCCCATAGCCCCCTTTGAGGGCACCCCCAAACCTAAAGACTCCCCAGCAGCCCCAGCCCCTCAGGGTCCACCATCTCCCAGGGCCACCTTGCTGGGGCCACACCGTCACACTGGGCCTTCGGGGACACAGCCTCCCGATCACAGCAGTCCCTCCGTCTCTTGTTCGTGGTGTGTGGAGGTGACTTACTGGGTCTCAGAGAGCCCAGGAGGGCGGGTCTGGCCTGGTTTCAAAGATGAACAGGTTAGGAGCCCTAGGGTCAGTAGGAAAGCCCAAGCTCGTGAGGCGGCCAGAACCGGAAGGCCTCCGTGGTGGCAGAAGCCACTTGCAGGGACACCACCTTGGTGACATGTGTTATGTGTGGAACACACGTTCTGTTCTTAAGTTCAGACTGAGCCCACATGCAGGTGGCAATGTCCAGGCCACCCTGGAGGCACGGCGGTCTCCTGGGGACACCAGCAGGCTGCACAGCTTGAAGTGCTCTGGACTGTCCGTCGAGGGAAGCTGGTCTGGGGCCCGTGGTGTGGTCCAGATGCCCTTGGGTGAAACGGGCTGCCGAGGGGCTCAGGGGTGGGGCCTGCCTGGCACACGTGAGGCCCTGGGTTCCGTCCCCAGCACTGCAAAAATGTAAAACAACAAAACAAGTAGTCCTGGGTGCCCAAGAGGACGACGCGGATGTGCTTTGTCCTGCACGGCACCTGGTGTCAGTGTGACAGACCTGGAAGACTCCGTGGTGGCATCAGAGAGCTGTTGGAGATCACCACGTCCGGCATACGATGCAGAGAGGCCAGGGACCACCGGCTGCCACCGTTGGAAGCTGAGCTTGACCTCTGGCCGGGGAAGCCCTGGCTCCAAGTGTTCCCGGCCCCGTGGTCCCAGCCTGGCCTGGGCTCAGCGCTGTGCTCCCATGCTGGATCCGTGCCTGGGAGAGGCTCGGTTATGAGTTCCAGGGGACACTGACTTGGTCCAGAGTGTGTCTCTCCCTGCTTGTAACATGGGGCAAGTCACAGTCTGCAGAACCAGGGCCACCCTGCCCCTGCCCGGCTCTCGGCTGGGGATATTGGTGGTGCCCAGAGGAGCACCTATACCTGCTCCATGGTGTGGCTGCAGGAGGGGCCACAGGGCTCCTCTCGCCCACCAGCAGGCAAACCACACAAGCCCTCTGGACTCACCGGGCGGGCAAAGTGGTGCATCCGGACTGTCCCCTGCGCTGGGCCCCAAGGGCTGTGACAGACAGGCGATTTCATTGTACAGCAAGAGCCCATTTCTGACTTCTTTTCCTGTAAGATTGCCTCTGTGGATGGAATGTCCCTGATCCCTGAAGCCACGGATGACTTTTAATATCACAGAGTCTCCGCTTTCTGCTAATTTAATTTCTGGGCTATTAAAGGCAGCCTGAAGAGCCGCCTTCTGCCCAGGGACGAGAGACTCGGGAGGGTCCGAGCAGGGCTGGAACCCACTCTATCAGGGGTCCTGTCTGGGAGCAGTCGGGGAGCCCTTGGGATGCCCGTCAGGAGGACCGCCCCCCCGCAGCCCCTCTCTGCCGTCCTTCACTCCAATCCATCAGCTCCTGACAGCTGGTCCAGAGGAGGCCCCCGGTGCTCCACAGCCCAGCGTGTCCACAGCTGCCAGGAGAGCAGCCATCAGAGATGAGGTATTTCAGGGGCTTTACTATTTTTATCAAAATTTCAAGAGTCCTGACCCACCTGGTTGGTACCTGGGATGTTCCTGGTGAGGCCCCTCTGCTGGAGGGGAGGGGATGCGGCCCAGGGGCAGGTCCCACACCTGGAGCCTCCCGAGGGCACGGTCCCCTTCCCATCCTACGAGGCGCAGCCTCCGTCCAGGCGGCCCCTGCTCCAGGCACCTTTGGCTTCAGAGTCCCCTGCAGCTTGGGGGCCTCTCTTTACAGGGTGCCAAGCCAGAGCCTGGCCCTGAGCTAGCCCGACAGAGGCCCTGTCCTCGAGGACCTGCCCAGGGGTGAGCAAGCTGGGCTGCAAGACCCCGAAGCCCCCAATTCAGTGTGGAGATCTGATCCCCTGTGTGACTGGAGGCTGGGGGGTGGCTGGGCCTGGGGCCAGGCGGTGCCCTGGGGGGACTGGCGCCTTACAGAGGGCCCCAGAGAGCTCCCCTCCCCCTCCGCCGTCAGCACCCTCTGTGAGCCATGAAGCCCCACACCCACCTCCCATCCCCGTCCTGGACCCCAGCTCCAGAACCACCAGACGATGTGTGGCGTAGGAGGCGCCCGCCCAGGGCCAACTCACAGCGGCCAGAGCACACCCAGACCAGGGAGGGGAGGGCCCCAGACACGAAGGCCTCAGGGGCTTGTTCAGGTGCTGATGGTCGGTGCTGCTCAGGAGGGCGATAGTGGCGGTCACTTCGGGCTGTGGTGCCAGAGCCCTCCTGAGACGGCACAGCAGAGCCCAGCTGCAGGAGGGACAGCCTGCGCACAGGTCCTCAGGGGCTCCCTGGAGGGCGGCCAGCACCAAGGACAGGGACAGGCAGGTGCATATGGAGCGAGAGAAAAATGTCCCAGGTGTGGGGGTCCACCCTGCAGAAGTGAGAGGACACAGTCCTCTAGGGACCAGGGCACACAGGGCAAGAGGCCCACCCAGCCACCAGGAGGGCTGGACAGGGGAGCCCTGCGAGCTTCTGGGTGGGTGTGGGAAGGAGCGAGCTTTGGGATGAGGAGTGGGCAGGGCCTGCCCAGACCAGCCTGGACAGCTGGGTCACGGCCATGACCTGGTGCGTGGGCCTCAGGGGCCCCGGGGTGCTGGGTGGGAGGGCGTGTCAGTCCGGCTTTTGTCACTGTGACCTGAAGACCTGACAGGAACAACTCAGGGAGGAAGCGCTCGGCTCACAGACCAGAGGTTCAGTCCACAGGGCCGACTCCATGGCCCTGGGCCTGAGGGCGGCCAGCGTATGGCGGAGGGTGTGGCGGGCAGAGCTGCTGCGCTCACAGCGGCTGGGAAGCACAGAGCGAGGTGCCGGGACAAAATATGACTCCAATGCCCAGCCTGTGACCAGCCTGCTCCACCTCGCCCACCGGTACCCCACAGCTCTGTGACAGCCTGCTCCACCTCGCCCACGTGCCACAGGTACCCCTCAGCCCTGTGACCTGCCTGCTCCACCTCGCCCACCTGCCCACAGGTACCCCTCAGCTCTGTGACAGCCTGCTCCACCTCGCCCACCTGCCCACAGGTACCCCTCAGCTCTGTGACAGCCTGCTCCACCTCGCCCACGTGCCACAGGTACCCCTCAGCCCTGTGACCTGCCTGCTCCACCTCGCCCACCTGCCCACAGGTACCCCACAGCTCTGTGACAGCCTGCTCCACCTCGCCCACCTGCCCACAGGTACCCCTCGGCCCTGTGACCTGCCTGCTCCACCTCGCCCACCTGCCCACAGGTACCCCCCAGCTCTGTGACAGCCTGCTCCGCCTCGCCCACCTGCCCACAGGTACCCCACAGCTCTGTGACAGCCTGCTCCACCTCGCCCACCTGCCCACAGGTACCCCACAGCTCTGTGACAGCCTGCTCCACCTCGCCCACCTGCCCACAGGTACCCCTCAGCCCTGTGACCTGCCTGCTCCGCCTCGCCCACCTGCCCACAGGTACCCTGGCCCTGTGACCTGCCTGCTCCACCTCGCCCACCTGCCACAGGTACCCCTCAGCTCTGTGACAGCCTGCTCCACCTCGCCCACCTGCCCACAGGTACCCCACAGCTCTGTGACAGCCTGCTCCACCTCGCCCACCTGCCCACAGGTACCCCTCAGCTCTGTGACAGCCTGCTCCACCTCGCCCACCTGCCCACAGGTACCCCTCAGCCCTGTGACCTGCCTGCTCCGCCTCGCCCACCTGCCCACAGGTACCCCTCAGCCCTGTGACCTGCCTGCTCCACCTCGCCCACCTGCCCACAGGTACCCCTCAGCTCTGTGACAGCCTGCTCCACCTCGCCCACGTGCCCACAGGTACCCCTCAGCTCTGTGACAGCCTGCTCCACCTCGCCCACCTGCCCACAGGTACCCCCCAGCTCTGTGACAGCCTGCTCCACCTCGCCCACCTGCCACAGGTACCCCTCAGCTCTGTGACAGCCTGCTCCACCTCGCCCACCTGCCCACAGGTACCCCCCAGCTCTGTGACAGCCTGCTCCACCTCGCCCACCTGCCCACAGGTACCCCTCAGCCCTGTGACCTGCCTGCTCCACCTCGCCCACCTGCCCACAGGTACCCTGGCCCTGTGACCTGCCTGCTCCACCTCGCCCACCTGCCCACAGGTACCCCCCAGCTCTGTGACAGCCTGCTCCACCTCGCCCACCTGCCCACAGGTACCCCTCAGCTCTGTGACAGCCTGCTCCACCTCGCCCACCTGCCCACAGGTACCCCTCAGCTCTGTGACAGCCTGCTCCACCTCGCCCACCTGCCCACAGGTACCCTGGCCCTGTGACCTGCCTGCTCCACCTCGCCCACCTGCCACAGGTACCCTGGCCCTGTGACCTGCCTGCTCCACCTCGCCCACCTGCCACAGGTACCCCCCAGCTCTGTGACAGCCTGCTCCACCTCGCCCACCTGCCCACAGGTACCCTGGCCCTGTGACCTGCCTGCTCCACCTCGCCCACCTGCCCACAGGTACCCTCAGCTCTGTGACAGCCTGCTCCACCTCGCCCACCTGCCCACAGGTACCCCACAGCTCTGTGACAGCCTGCTCCACCTCGCCCACCTGCCCACAGGTACCCCACAGCTCTGTGACAGCCTGCTCCACCTCGCCCACCTGCCCACAGGTACCCCTCAGCCCTGTGACCTGCCTGCTCCGCCTCGCCCACCTGCCCACAGGTACCCCCCAGCTCTGTGACAGCCTGCTCCACCTCGCCCACCTGCCACAGGTACCCCTCAGCCCTGTGACAGCCTGCTCCGCCATGCCTACCTGCCCACAGGTACCCCTCAGCCCTGTGACCTGCCTGCTCCGCCATGCCTACCTGCCCACAGGTACCCTGGCCCTGTGACCTGCCTGCTCCGCCATGCCTACCTGCCCACAGGTACCCTGGCCCTGTGACCTGCCTGCTCCGCCATGCCTACCTGCCCACAGGTACCCTGGCCCTGTGACCTGCCTGCTCTGCCACGCCCACCTGCCCACAGGTACCACCCGTCCCAAACCTGCGTTCCAGTCGCTGACCATCACACGATTAGCCCACAGCGGGGTGCAGCTCTCATGTCGAGTCCTCTGGTCACCTGTGGGTGAGCATTGCTACCCTGGAGGGCCTGTTGGTGACACATGAGCTTTGGGGGACCCTTCAAACCCAAACCCTAAGAGGGGCCTCCCGGGGGAGGTCTGCAGAGATGGGGAAACCACCGCAGCCTCTTCCCATGGGGAGTGAGGCGCTTGGAGTGTGCACATGGGTGTGTCGTGGCCCTGTGCTGTGTGTCCATTTCACTGTGTGCATGTGCTTGAACGTGAGCCTTGGGACAGTATAGGTGCATCCATCCGTGTGTGTGAATGCACGTGTGTGTGTGTGTGTGCGCGCGCGTTACAGCCGTGTTACTCCCTGTGACTCGGGAGGTGTTGCCTAGGGCACTAGGTAGCAACTTTGCCAGAGTGACTTGGAGATGTGTGTCTGTGACACCAAGAGACGTGCAGCAGGAGGGAGGACCCTGGAGGAGGGGTGGGGGAGCAAAAGTGGCCAGAGCTGCGGGGACAAGGCCGTGTGTCGGTCCTGGAGTGAGGGCCACAGGACAGCAGCGGCCTCACCTATCTCGTGCTGTCCTGCAGAGAAGAAGGGAGAACACAGATGGCACAGCTTGGGGCTGAGGTGGACACAGGTTCAAATCCCAGCCCAGCCCTTGCAGGGCTTGGCCTTGTGGGCCACCTGTGGGTGAGCGACAGGCCTGCTGCCCGGGACAGAGGGTGGAAGCTGGGGATTAGATCACCCGGCAGCAGAGAAGCTCCCCGTGCTCCTCACAGAGCCCGGCCAGGGGGAGCACATCACGGGGATGTGCAGATGGCGCCAAGCCCCGCTCAGACTCCTGCCACTCAGGCGTGGAGGGGATTCCTGCCCGGGTGGTGGGCCAGGTAGCCTCACGGGGTCTCCCAGCCTAGAGCCCTCCTGATCTGGAAGCCCCAGCCCAAGCAGGGTTGGGGGCACTTCCATGTGGTCCTCCTCCACCCGACCAGAGCCACTCCAGACCTGCCCCACTGCAGGTAGGTGACCGTGGAGCTCTGGCTCTCCCAGCACCCCTGTTTTCCTACAATTCACCCCAAAAACTTAGGTTAATTGCAAGCATCTGTTCCGCTCAGGAACCTGCAGTGTGCGTGGGGACCAGCCCAGTGGCCCTCGGAAGGTAGGAAGTCCCTGGAACACGGAGGCCCTGGGGCCGGCCACTCTCCTCCTACGCCTGTCCCTGGAGCGGCTGGCTCCGAGGGTGGGAATGGGGAGGTAGGAGGTCAGTCCTTACTCCCTGGGACCAACCCCTCCTCGTCTCCTATTGGCCAGTCAAGCCATCGTGGGGCCCTGATGTGGGGACCTTGCAGATGCCCCTTGAGGGGAGAAAGCCAAAGAACTTGAGGCTATGCTTCGTGATGGCCAGATAGCCAGTGAGGGCCCCTAGCCACAGGACATGAGGACAGCAGTCTCTGCCACGCCTCCTGGCTGTGGGATCCTGACCCTTTGCGGTCACGAGCCCTCAGTTCCTGGGCTCTTCAGGCAGTGTCCACCCCACGCAGGAGGTTCATTGTCCTGATTTCTTGTTTGTTCTGAAATGCTGTCCTCACCCCAACCACAGCCCGTGTCTGTCTCTCAGACAAGCGGGGATGGCCCCTACGCCTCAGAGTCCCCCAGGTTATCCAAAGTCACCAACCCCAGGGAGCCCCGACCCCCAGCCAGGGCACCCTGCTTGCCGTCCCACGCTGCCCCTGCAGTTCTCTGTGGGGAGTGGGCACCCCTCCATCTGTGGTCCCACCTCTCAGGGCCACAGGCCGAGCCAGTCTGCAAACAGGACTCTGGGTTTCTGGACCTGCCACCGTGAAGGGGCACAGCCCTCATGGGAGCCATCTGTGGATAGCAGACAGGTCCCCCCAGTGTCTTCCGGGCTCCTCCCCTGAAGCAGGCCACCCACACCTGTCGGGAGCTGGGTCCAGGCAGGCTGGAGGCAGTGGGCAGCTCTGCTTGGTCTGCACAGAGGCCCCAGGAGTCTCTCCTGCAGCAGGACGAGGTCACCATCACCAGCTCTCTTCAAACAGCTTCTCAGACTGCACCAGGGTGTCCCATCCCCACCCTGCTGGACTCCCGCCATCTGAGGCTCTGCAGTGGCCTCACTGGTGCCCGCCTCAGAAGCACCTGGCAGGTCGTGAGCCGCTGGGTCCCTGTGCCTGGCCGAGATCCCCTTCCTCTCCCCGCAGGCCCCGCCGCCTCTCCCTCCCTCTCTGCTTCCCCAGCCCTGCCCGGCCCCCGCCGCCTCTTCCAGGAGCCTCCCCCTCCTCCCCAGGTCCTTCAAGGTCTTCTGCTGTGAGCTCCTCTCTCCAGCTGGACACACAGTAGGCGCTGGGCTCATCGGGACGACCTGAGAACAGGTGGGTCTTTTTGATGGAAGTAACCTGGTGGGGGGTGGCCTGGGCTGAGTCTTGCTGCAGAGATTGAACCAGGAGGGTGCCCCCAGCCGGCTCAAGGAGCACTCTGGGTGGGGGTGCAGGGTCAGAGGACGCTGCATGCCCTCCGCCACACCCTGGCATGCTCCAGCGGTTTCTCTAGGGCTCCAGGGTCTGTTCTCAATTAAAGGAAGTGCCAGCGGGAACCTGGGGGCTCTGGTGGTCTCCTTCCTCCTCACTTCTCAAGGTCAAGTGCTCCCGCCTCACCAGCTGCAGGCCACCTGCTCTGAGCAGGCAGCACAGGGGATCTTCTGGGCCCCAGTGCTGCTTTCCAAGGTGAGGGCAGTGGCAGCTACACCCACCCGGGTGCCACCCTCGTCCCTCCAGCCCTGCTGCGCTGCCCGCCTCCCTGCCTCCGGCTGGCTTCAGAAGGTCTTCTGACTTTCCAACCTGTTTGAGAGGTTAGCAGCCCGGGACGGCCCATTCCCGAGCTCTCATTGACCGCTCCTGGTTATCAGCCAGGTAGCACCTCTGCCAGGCGGTTGTCAGGCAGCGGGAGCAGAGGAGGTCAGGGCAGCAGGCCACTGTGAGCAGGCGTGAGGGCCACCGACGGGGCGGGCTGCAGGGCTCTGGGCTCCCCGTGTCCTCCGTCCCTGCTGCATCTTCGGCCCAGGGAGGAGTCAGGACAGGACAGTAAGGCCCTGTGCTTCCTGGTGGCCAGGTGGCACTCGGCCCCAGCAGGGCAGTGTCCTTCCCACATCCTTCTCCAGGTCAGGTGGGAGACCCTCCTCTGGTCCCACACATTTAGCCTCTTAGTAGCTCAGAGGGGTCCTCAGCTCCCAAGGGAGCCGGCTGGGTGGACAGCTGGACAGGGAAGCTGGCAGGAGCCACGGAGGAGAGCGTACTGGGAATCCAAGTGGAGAGTGTCATGGGCCCCATCCCCAAGTCCTAATGGGCAGCCAGGGGTCAGGAGGAGGTCCTGGGGCCACCATCAGGAGGTACTATGGCTGAGTGGCGCTAAAATAACCCACGGTCGTTCTCCCGGGGTTCTGGAGGCCAGAGGTCCAAGCTCTGGGCAGGCAGGCAGTTCCCTGACCGTCAGGGTGGTGTGGAGGTGGGGCCTGGCAGGTGGGCGGGTCTGACCCAGGCCCCTGCAGCCCTGGGTCCCTGGCTTGAACACGCCCCTCCTAGGTCTGTGTTCTCCCTCGGCGTCTTCTGCCCATCTTCTGAGGACACGGTTGGTGTTGGATCAAGGGCCCTTACTGCAGAGTGGCCTCAGCCCAGCTAATACAGCTACAGTTCAGAGACCTGATTTTCAATGGGTCACGTTCATAGGTACAGAGGTCAAAGGTCAAGCTCGAGACACAGGTCATCCTACAACAAAGGGATCTGTGATTCTCTGAGCGGTGGAAGCACCAGCTTCATCTATGGTGGCAGGATCCCTGCACCAGGCCCTGGTGTATGACAGTGAGAGTGACCTAGTGACCACAGGCAGTGGGCAGAGTGACCAGATGACCAAGGGCATGTAGAGAGTGACCAGGTAGTGACCATAGTCATGGGTAGTGGGAACACCACTATAGGCCCCAGGACCCAAAGATCCAGGAGCATGTCAGGTCAGGACCCAGGACGCAGCCTCCTGTCCCCTGCCACCCCACCAGGCTGAGAGAAGACACCTGTCAAGACACAAACCTGAGGTCTGTCCCCTTGCTGCTGGACCCTTGGAGGGCAGGTGGGGCTGTCGGCAGACGCAAGGTGCGGGCCCTCCAGGCTGGCTGGCCTCTGGAGGCTGATGCCCGCCAGGGCAGGTCCATCTGGTGAAGCCACACTGGAGGGGGCCTCCATTCACTGCCTGGTCCTGGATTGCGAAGCTCGTGGGTGGACTCGGGCCGTGGACATGCCCTGAGTTCCTGGGGTGGCCGGGCCTAGACTCAGTGCCAGACCCTTCTGAAGGGCTCCTGAGGCCTCCTGGGGCAGCGATTCCCATGTCATCCTGTGGGTCAGGAGGTTCTGGCCTCCCATGTGCCTGTCCACACCCAGACCATGGACTCGGGGTTCTGGTTCTAGCTGAGGCCTCGGGACGGGCTGTCTGCCAGTCCCTGGCGGATCGTGGGTAGCGTTTCCCCAGCTCTAGCGTCAGGCGCCCTGACACCACAGCAAGGGTAAAGCACCTGCCCTGGGATGGTCACTCTGAACTCAGAGATGACCCCTCGGGGCTCAGGGCTTCATGGCCTGGGCACCTCCAGGGGCCTGACATGGCCTGGGGTGCTCCTGGGGCCTGGTGGCTCCTCCTCAACCTGCAAGAAACCTGTGCTCATGCTCCAGCCTCTCGGAGCTCCTGAGCCCAGGCAGACACCCGGGAGACTGAGCTCAGGCCCTGATGTCCTGGCAGTGTCAGCAATGGCCACCTGCAGCCTTGCACTGCGCCTCCCCTCTCGGAGCCCAGTGGCCCGAGGCGGGAAAGGCCTGCTGCCCTGGCTGCTCAACCTGCAGCCGTTGAGGCCTTGGCCAACGCAACGGCAGCTCCATTCTGCAGACTCCCCTCAACGTGGCCACTGGCGTGGCCTCAGGGAGATGCCCTCCGGCCTATTTTCAGGTTGTGTCAGAGGAGGAGGCTCCGAAGACGTGGCTGCAGAGCCCCGGGTGCCACGCACACCCCGGAAGCACTGGTGAAGAGCCCAGGCTCTCCTACTGTGTGGCTTCCTCCAGCCCTCGTAGCACGTCAAGCACTGGCCGACCAGGGGAGGTGGAGCAGAGCCCAGAGCACCCAGGGGCCCTGGCCTGGGCAGGTCTGGGGACTCCTGCAGGCCACAGTGAGCACTCGGCCAGGCCCTCCTGCCCCTGGCACCAGGCCCTGTGGGCAGCACAGTTCTGGTGCTGGAGCAGCCACCACTCCCGCCAAGCGCAGGGGCCACTCTGCGGGAGACCGTGTGCGTGGTAGACGTGGGGCTCTTGGTCACAGATGATGCACTGCCGAGAGGCCTGGGGACAGTGCCCACAGATCCTTCACATCCCAGGGCCTGGGATCCTTTTGTCCAAAGAAGCTCCTGGCCACTGGGCCGTCCACCTGGTCTGTTACGCTTGGGCACACCTGGAGTAGGCCACCGAGAGCTCCCTGGGGGAGGACGGGAGGGGACCTCCGCTTCCTCGTCTAAACGGACGGCGGGGGCCTCTTGTGGGGACCGTGGTTCCCCGTGGCCCACACAGGCCTGGGCTCCCGCTCTGCTCCACGGCTCTCGGGGCCCCTAGTCACCCTTGGGTGCTCCCCGTCTCACCACCGCCCGGGGCCCACTGCAGCGTGGGTCCCTCTCCCCGTTTTTCCACCTTTTTCATGTCACACATAGAAAACGACCATGGGTCCATGTCACACTGGTAAACGGACAAGGCTGCGGTGGAACAGAGGTTCTGGCAGGGGCTCTGCCCCTCCCCGCCCCAGGGAGCAGGCTTTCAGACTCCTGGTTCTCACCACCCACTGGCACTGGGACAGGCAGGGGCCACGCACGTGGGCCTTCCTCCTGCCCCCAGAGCTCACGCCACCTCCACAGCTGCTGCCCTCTCCTGCTGTGTCGCTGTTCATCCGTGTGCACGTGTGTGCGCGTGTGTGCAGCACACGGGTGTCCCTTCATCCAGAGAGCCCCCACCCTTAATTCCAGCCCGGGCCCCCTCTCAGGGAACATCTCCAAGGCTCCAACTCACCCGTGTGCCTTCTTCAAGACCCTTCCTGCCCGTCTCCTTCACAGCTCGTCCATGGAGCAAGCTAAAACAGGACTTCCACCTCTGGCTACCACGAGGGAACTGGAGCCACACTGTCCAGCTGCTGTGCCCAACTGGGACACTGGGGAGGATTCGAGCAGAGGCTTTCGCACTGGACAGGTAGCACTGTACTCCCGAGGGAGCAGAAAGACAATGTGAGTCCCAGGGCCACTGGCTTTCACCTGGGACCCCTCTGGACCACTGGGTCATCTCACCTGCAGGTCTGATCATGGGGTTCTCTTTCCCCAGATGATGTCCAAGTTCAGGCTCAGAATAGTGGTCTTGCTGACCAGGAGAGGCACGGGGCTGGTGCAGCTGCTGGAGTTAGGGCAGAACATGGGGTGGGGAAAGCTGAGCTTCAGAAACCGGCACCAGGTCTAGTGGAGCTTTTGGCTGAATATCGATCGGCACATGTGGGGAGATTCTCCGCAGGACCTGCAAGAATGGAGAGAGAGCCCCCAAACGTCCCAGGCCATCCACTGACACCAGAAAGGGCACACCTCTGTTGTAAGTAGCCCTGGACTCAGGGTCACTGTAGACCTACTTAACCTAACTTCACAACAAACCTGAAAGAGACTGACATGAGAGCAAGTGACCTTTTGTCAAAACAAAACTAGGGACAACAGAATCCAAACGGTCAGCCCGACAGCTTCGCCATGTCCGGCGCCCAACGAAAACGACCACACACCCGAAGGGGTAGGAGATGCACTCTGGGACCGGGAAAGAAAGAAGTCCACAGAAACTGGCCCCTAGGAGACCCAGGTTTGCAGTTAGAGACGGAGACTTTAGAGCGAACAGTATTTGGACACAGCCACTCGCAGCGAACACACGGGAACCTTCATACAGAATGGAAATACAGACAGACCAACCGGACGTCAGGACAGAGGAACACGACATCAGAAACTGCTCGTGAAGGGGCTCAGGGGCCGCCGACAGGGCAGGAGAAAGGCCGCGATTGGATGGTGGGGCCGTAAAGAAGAGAGAGAAAGTACCGGGGACACCACGAGCCTTTTGACCAGAGGGACTGCCAAGAGAGCCGACGACACGCGAAGTGGGCCAAAAAAGACCTGAGGGACTAACAGTGGGCAGGAATCTTCCCCGATTCAGTGAAGAACATCAACGTACAGACTCTGGAGCCCCAGGAGCTCTAAGGAGGAACACCAAGAAACCTGCACCAGTCACGGCATGAATCAGCTGCTGAGCACCGAAGACACGGCCAAGCCTGCAAAGCCACCTGTCGCATACAGGGGACACAGGACAGATGGCATCTGGGTTCTCAACTCAACCAATCAGAATGTGGATCAGTGGGCGCTCTCATGGGCTGACTCTGATACCCACCATGGTCCCGTGAGAGCCTGCCTTGCCCTTAGGAAACACTCACCAAGAAAGCCCTGAGGGGCAAAGCGCCAGCCGTGGCTCCTCCGTAGGCTCCCACAGGTGAGGGAAACAGGAGCCTGATGTCTGGGGAGAGGAGCCTGTATGATTCATGCAACTTCTCTGTAACTGCAAAATTACAGACTGTTAAAATAAATTCAATAAAAGCTAATTATGGGGCAGTGGCTTGACATCAGTGCAGAGTGAGCGCTCGGAAAGCAGAGGCCCGCCCCGTGGGTTTCCAGGATGGGCTCAGGAGGAGCAGCTGGTGACGTTCCTGGTGAGCCCCAAGGCTGCTCCCAGCTCGGCTGTCCAGTGCCCCGGGGACCCCAGTCTCTCCCTCCCCTGGCCCTTTACCCCCAGCAAGCTGGTCTCCTTGGTGACCAGGGTACTGGACCACTGAAGGGCAGCAAGTTGTCCCTTCACCATGTGGAGGACATCAAAGCATAAGTGAGCCGTCAGCAGACTTCCTGCCCCAAAGGTCTCCTCGGAACAGCTTCTGTCCCCGGGATGCCATATGACCCACAGGGCTGAGCAGGACGTCACTGTTCTCAGGACGTGCACAAGCTGTCCCCAACATGTCCCCAGTGCTAAGCACGTCTCACGTCGCCCTGTGCTGCTACTCCCCTGCATGTTCGGTGGGCTGGAAGCCCCTTGAAGCAGACCCCCTGCCACCTGCCTGCCTCGCACCCTTCCTCCACCCTGGGGACAGGCCTGGGCTCAGGGAACACTTGGGGATGCCAGGGGCTCCATGACCAATGCTAGGAGCCAGAGTCACAGCTGGACAATGCTGCCCGGGCAGGAGCACACAGCTGCCAATGTGCCTGGCCATCAAGGGCGCCCCAAGCCAGATGTGGCCTGGGTGTTCCCTGGACACGTTCACTCACCTCACATCCTCTCTGCTGCATGCCACTGGACAGGGTGCAGCACAAACCCTCAGAGGTTGCCCCTGCCAGCCCCCCGCTCTGGCACACCACTCCCTGCAGTGCTCCCAGCATCCTGCATGCCACACCATGGACGGCCCAGAGGAGGGCCTGAGGACCTCGGAGAGGAGCCCAGCAGCAGGCGAGCTGGGTGTGTCTGTCTGGTCCTTTCACACCCTGTGCAACCCTGACCTGCAGCCCTGCCAAGCACCACTAGCTTGGGCTCCCATGTGGGAACCTGGATCCTCCACTGGGTTCCCCACTCCCTGGCTGCCCCGCCATGTCTGAGAGCCACCTGCCACCTCTTACGCCCCACTTCCTCTATAACACCTCACCTGTGGCTGTGGGAATTAAAGGAGAAGATGGCGTTAAGAGCCAGCATGGCATCTGGCGCTGCCCTCAGCTGCTGGTGACTGCACTTAGTGCCACAGGTGCTCTGTGAATGGTACTTTCGGGATTTTCTCAGCAAAACAGTCTTGACGTCTTTGAAAGGAGGGCCAAATGGCAGGGAACTGAGGATGCCACCGTGCGCCTGTCCCTCCGGTGCTGAGGAAGGCCCCGCCCCTGCTGTTCGTGTCCCCTGCCCTCCTGTTCCTGAGCCCTGGTTCACAGAGAGCTGGGGCAGCGGAGGCTGCAGGCAGTACTGGGTTGTGGGCCCGGGGCCTCACCAAGCCTCCGCACCCGTCCTCCCATCGGTGCCCTCATTCCTTGGAGAGACACTTCATGTCCTTGCAAAGCCCCTCTCTGGGCCATCTGAGTCCCGGCGACAGTGGGAAGGAGTGAGGGGAGAGGCAGCTGGCGGAGGCTGGATGGCTCCCTGGCTTCCACGCGCCCGAGGCCTCTGGGATTATGTGGTGCTGATTGTCTTGGGGTTGGCGGGACCCAGGAGGCGGGGGTGGGGGGGGCGGCGGGTGGTCCCTGCTGGTGAGCGGTTCCTACATTGGAGGGGGTAGGGTGTTGCAGTCTGGCTGAGCACAAAATAACCGAGCTGCCACGAGGCACTTGTAGGTTCAAACAGGAACTACTTTATTGCCTGAACTCCCGCAAACGCCACCCACACGGCCCTCCAGGAACACCACACACCAACGGGAACTCCCTCCACTGGAACTTCACCAACCAACACGAACTCTCCAGGAATCCCCGGGAACTCTGTGAGAACTCAAAAGTGGCGGTCGCCCTAGGCAGCAGGAGCCGACCTATTGCCGGACAGCAGGGGTCTACCTACAACTGAATCACAGCAATTATACACAGCTTAACTTAATTATCATCATCTTAATGGCTGGCGTCTCTCTCAACTGTTCCTTCCGGCAAAATGCCAGGGGCCATTGGGCTGTGGCTCTCAACAGTAGGGGAGGGGGTGGGGGGAGGCCAGGGAGCACTGGTCTCCAGTTCTGCTGGGAGAGAAGATTCCGGAATGAAGCTGGGGTTGTGTCCTCTGTGTCAGGTCCTTCCAAGGAGAAGCCCTCCTGCTGTGAGGAAGGACCCGCCAAGTCCAGAGTCCCTGTGTGTGGAGGGCTGAGGGTCACACGGCCCCACATGACTGTAATGAGCAGAGGGCATGAAGGGAGTGGGTGGGGTGAGCAGCTCTGGGCAGCTCTGGGCAGCTGGAGACACCACCCCTCAATCTCCAGCACCTGAAACTGACCCCCTGTGAGGCCCTGAACCCCACCCAACCCACCCGGGAGCCCTGAAGCTCTTGGAGTCTCAGTACCCGTGGCCCGCGGCACCCAAACTGGAAGGGCATGGGCCAGGTTCAAGGTCAGCTTCCCCGTCCCTCCTTGGGGGACAGCTGACCTCCCACTACCGTGGCCTCCGACAGGCCTGCTGGATCCTTCTCTGCCCTTCCCAGGAGCAGGACAGGTGGGCTGGCACTCAAATGACGTCCCCCAAGCAGGGCTGATGCCAACCGCCCTGCAGGCCTCTGCTGCTGATTGAAGGGTGGGACTTGGAGGGTGCTTGGTCTGCAATGTGCATGTGAAAATGCCAAGTGTCACTGTCACCCAGGCACAAAAGTGACTCCAGGAAAACAGCAAGAGTCTTGGTGACAGAAGGACAGCTGTGCCAGGGCTGGTCCAGGGACACCTGACCTGCAGCGCAGTGCCCTGCAGGCTGGCTTGGGCAGGAAGGTCCTCCTCGGTGGGGGGAAGGGTAGGTCTCAGGAGGGGAGTGCTGGGGAGTGACAAGGGAGGGAGGTGCGGGCCACAGGGTGGACAGGCCAACAGTACAGAGAGAGCTGGGGACCGGGCAGGCTTCGGGCAGGGGTGGGGTGAGGGTGCCAGAGATGGGGGTGCACAGAGGCAGCCAGGGTGGAGGCAGGACCCTGGCTGACAGCCCATGGGCTGGCTTGAGTCTGTCTTGATTCCTGTTTCCAGCTGCTGTGTTGGTCAACCCCACAGTCGGTTACCCTCTCTGTGCCCAAGGGCTTGTGGCCACTCAGCTGTCCAGTCCTGGCTACCATCCATGGCACATTGACCAGAGGGTCCACGTGGGTCTTGGTAGCTCTGCACAAGGATGCAAGAGTCTCCACGTGGCTCCTGGCCACGCCCCAGTCTCATGGGCAGTAACTCCCCGTGTCCACATGAAGCTTTGGTGCTGCGCCTGGCAGGGCAGAGCCCCTGGAAAAGCAGGCAGCTGTCCACACAGCTTGATGCATCCAGCAGAGAAAACACTCTGGAAGATGCTCGAGACACTGAGGCTGGTTTGATGGGAGGCTGAATGCTGATGGCCATCACTGGTCACCTTAGTTCCATGAGACCCTGAACCAGGCCCACAGGGACAGAGAGACAAGCAGGTCTAAGTCCCCACACCCGAGGCACCGTGGTCCTGCAGTCCTGGCAGGATCTGTCCCCCAGAGAGCTCGCCCTGAAGGCCAGGACAGGAGCAGGGGTGCTTGGTGTCCTCAGGCTCTGGTCCATCCTGAGGCTCAGGCACTACTGGCATTTCCCACATTCAGGGGGTCCAAGATCTGATCCTGAGAGGTTAACTGACCACCGATTACAAGGAGCAGCCTAACGGAATGGGCAACCCTGGTCAATTCCAAAGCAGATGCTGTTCTCAGGGTTACAGCCAAGAGTTTCCCTTAGATCTTAATCAGCTCGTGGTACAAAGAGCACAGCAAATCCTCCCCCGGGGGCAGCCTGGACCTTGTGACAGTCAGTCACTATTTCCAGAGTCAGGCCAGCCCATCTTTCTGCTCAGCCAGGAGAGCCACTCCTTTGTCCTGGACAGAGGGACAGATGGGCCAGGGCCAGACCAGCAGCTGAGGCCCTGGGCTTCAGGAAGTCCCACACCCTCTGCCAAGGGCTTCGCTCCCTGGGCCTCGCCCACCACCTGGGACTGGGCGACTTAGACTCCAGTTTCCAGGAACAGCTAGGGTGACAGCAGCTCCGTTGCCAGCGTTGCTGGGTTACGAGCCCTGCAGCTCACGAGGCTGTGTGGTCCATGAGAGGCTGGGCTCCCCTGTCCAGTGCCCCCGGCCAGCCCCATCCTCCCTGGGCCGAGTGTCTGCAAATTGCAGCACTGAGCTAAGGTTTCCAAGAGCCACATGGCCATTCTTGGATCCGTTTCCTGAACAATCTATGAGCAAGGACCCAGGAATCCTTCTAGGAAGCGATCTGACTGAGATTGGGGAACAGGTACCAGCAAGAGGCTCAGTGCTGGCTGTTGATGTGAGGGAGGTGGCACACGCCCCAGCAGCCCTGCCGCACAGAGCGGGCTGCAGCCACCCCAGCACGTTTGCGCAGTGGGATCACAGGGCGCAAGTGGGCATCACCCAGGGTAGTGGCTGGACACAGGTCTGAGGTGAACCCTCCACCAGAGAGCTTTGTCTCCTGAAGCCCACGCACAACTCCCTGCGGCAGAGGCAGCCGATGGGCCATGTTTCCAGACCAGAAACGGAAGCTCAGGGTTCCCTGCTCCACCAAGGCCATGTCCAGCCCCTGTGAAAAGCAGTTCTCTGTGGTAACTTGGTGCGTCCAGGAAAGCGACCACCCGGCAGGGCACTTGGTGGGCATCCGCAGAGCTCTGCTTGGGGAGCAGCTGGTCACGACAGTGCCTGCAGGACACAGGTGCCCGCTCTGCACAGGAAGGGGCCAGGGAGCCTCGTGCGGGCGAGGGTTCTCTGTTATACTTGTTGAGCTGTGTGACAGTGAGTGCGTATGACTTTAAAATTAGGAGAAAACAATACAGCTATTTTTAAAGGCTGGCGATCGACACCTCGGAGGAGAGGGAGGCTGAAGCCAGCTGCCGGATGAATCATCTAGGGACATTAAGTTTAGTGGCATGGCCTGGGAAGGCCCAGGACGGGCCCTGCCTGGGATGACCAGCCCTCACCAGGACAGGCATCAAAGGCCCTCAGAGAAGGGGCCTGGGACCAAGGTGGGTGGGCAGATGGGAGGAGGCACTGGTCCCCACAGCTGTGTCACTGACGTGTGGGACGTCCTCCTGCTCTCCCGGCTGCTCTCTGCCAGCAACGAAGACAGCAGCCCCCATCTGAGGACACACAGATGCAGGCCTCCTGCGGGGGGTGGGGGGACTGACACCTTGTCCCTTTCTGGTCACGCAGAGGAACAGCCCAGCGAGGAGCCAACAGTCTGCCGGGTGGCTCTAGACCCGTCCTGGTGGAGCTGGGCCTGAGCAGGGGGACGGTCTGTGCAGGGAGCCCACCTGGACGGAGCACAGCTGCCCCCGGACACCAGCAAAGGAGCCTGCTCCTCCCGGCTGCACGGGCCACCCCAGCGCAGATGCCGCTGTCTGGCTGCGGGTTTCTTCCTGTTTTGCTAAACTCCCGTCTCTGCTTCTGAGAGGGCACCTGTCCACTCCCAGCACAAGGTCCCCAACAACAAAGCAAGGCGCTTCTGGCCGCATGTTCCCTTGATGGATGGACGGAGCACAGAAAATGACGGGCGCGGAGCGGCAGGTGGTCGTGGGAAATTAAACAGCCTCCCAGAGTCATTCATCATTACAGCCTCATTCCTTCCCCCGGCCAGGGGTCAGCAGGGCTCTCCCAGATCCATCCATCACCCCTGGGTCGCACTGCAGTCTCTCCAGGAAGCCACCAGCCACCAGCCTCCTAGCGCAACGGCCTGCCCCTGCGCTCAGAAGCGCCTTTGAGTGCTGCCCGAATGGAGACTTAATTGAAGCCTACAAAGCCCTCTGGTGCACGTGCCAAGGACAGACGCCCCTGGAGTCAGCCAGCGTTCGGGTCATTACTCCGTGGCCGAGGCAGGCTCCTGGAGGCTCTGCTCTGCTCTCTCAGGGTCCACACGAGAGGACAGGGGCCACTTCAGCCCGGGTGGGGGTGGTCACAGGGGCAGGTGGAGGGGTTCCGAGCCCTAGGTGACTCGCCTCTCTCCCCGGCCCTCCCTGGGCTGGGCTGGCAGAACTGCTGGCTGGGTTACGGCCACTCTGGCCACCCTCTGTGGCCTGGCCTAGAGCAGTCTCTGTGGCTGTGAGTGCCACCATGGCGTAACACACAGCCCAGAGGACACCCTACGTAGGGCCCTTGCTGAGTGCCAGGCTGGGGGCACAGGGGCAGAGGAGGAGGTGGGGCTTTCTTCGTAAGCCATTTAGGGCAGGAGCGACTTGGGGTGTGGGCTGTGTGCCCCTCCCCTGCTGTCTCCACGCCACCCTCCATCCCACATGAGACTCAGAAGCCCTTCACCATATCTGCAGAGAGTGACAGTGGCTGTCCCCATGTTTCCAGGGACAGGCTGCTCACATGGCGGCTCAGGCCACACGGTACCCCTGGAGCATTGGGCAACATGTCCAGCAAGACCAGCAGTGTGAGGACACCGAGGGCTTGGTGGGCCACCTGTGGCTGTGCGCAGACCCTTGGGCCGGCTCTCGGGGCTGGGCTGGGGTCAAGGGCTTGTCTGGCCTGGACCTGGAAGCAGAGAGGAAATCTTGAGGCCATTCCCCGGTACACCTGTCTCAGAGCCAGGGGTGACTCCTCACCTCTGTCCCCCCAGAGCTAGGGAGCCATCACCCCGGGGCCCCTCAAACCCTAGAACATCAGCATCAATCGTCAGGGCCACAGGACAGCCTGAGCCCATCCCCTGAGCGCCTCGCTGCTGGCCTACGGGCCCGCCCCTGGGCTTCCCTCTTCCCACACGTGCCTGCCGGCCCCCGTGGTGCTGAGGAGCATGTGTAGCCTCTCCCTGTTCTCAGCAGGAGGAGTGGAGAACTGCAGAGGTGTCGGCAGCCTGCATAAAAATAGCCCGTCTATTAAGAGGTGAGAACCTGGTGCGATGGGGGGCTGGGGGAGGCGCCTGTGCTGCTCCTTCCCAGGAAACAGTGCCGGGCTCTGCTGGCCTTTCCCACACCCCCATGGACGCCGGGGCTAGCGCTGGGGGTCGGGGCATCTCCGTCTTATCACCTTGACACAGGAGGTTTCAAACCTAGACGGCCTTGATTAGGTGCCACCCACGGCTTGTGGGTGTGCTGGCGGGGACCGTCACCTCTGACACCCGTCGGCAGCACACAGGGGTCCTGAGGGCCCAAGGACGGGGGCGTGCCACATAGACCTGGCTGCACAGCGCGTGGGACAGAGCCTGCAAGTGGAGCTGGAGCAGCCGCGGAGGCAGCGGGCGCAGGAGGCCCCCAGCTCACAGCCCGGCTGGGCCCAGCCTGCCCGCACGCTCTCCCAGGTGGTCACGCTGCGGCCCTCCTGCCCTGCTGAGTCCAACAGCTCACCAGCTGCACGCCCACTCCCAGGCGAGTTGCCCTCAGGCCTCTGGAGGCCTCCACAGCCTCCTGGTAACCCCTCGTCCTCAAGAGGCCAGGCTCCCTCCACTAGAGTCTCTGTGGTCCCATCCTAACTCACTGGGTCCCCTTCCCTGGGGCGCCAAGCGGCACTCACAGCCCGCCTGGGAGGTGGGTGACTGCCTGCCCTGCTGCTGGCACTCACTGGCCATCCTTCCCCTTGGAATGCAGTGTCTAGGGTGAGAAGGGACCACCAGGGTGGACCAGTGTGGACGGCGGCACACCCCTCACCAGGGTGGACCAGTGTGGACGGCAGCACACCCCTCACCAGTGTGGACCGGGTTCACAACAGTACACCCCTCACCAGGGTGGACCAGTGTGGACGGCAGCACACCCCTCACCAGTGTGGACCCGGTTCACAACAGTACACCCCTCAGCGGTGTGGACCGGGTTCACAACAGTACACCCCTCAGCAGTGGGGACCAGTGTGGACAATAGTACACCCCTTCCCCTGACACCCTGCCCACTGGCTCCTCCCAGGCACCCCATGCTCATGGCCGCTGTCCATGTCACCTCCCCTGGAGCTCAGGGACCTCAGGTCTCTGTCTCTCAGGCCCACCTTTCAGAAAGTCCTGTCCACGTGGCTTAGTGGCCAGCTACTGCCCAACCTGGACCAGGCCATTTCCTGCTCTGAAGTCTTCAAGGCTCCCTTGGAGCCAGGACCAAGTCCGCGTCCTTGACTGGCATTGGGGGACCCCTAGACAGTGCCCACAGGTGGAGCCGATTTGTCCCACCCGCCCCCACATCTGCTGTGCCCTTCACCTCCCCGACACAGGGTCTCCCTTCTCACCCACGGAGCCGGCCTCAGACTCTGACCTGGGCATCTTCTTGCTTTGAGACGGGGCTCACTGCGTTGTCCAGGCCGGTGTTGGACACTCGGGCCTGGAGCAATCCCTGCTGCAACTCTCCAGCAGCGAGGACCACGGCGCCCAGCCGGACCGTCCCAGGTGAGGGGCCCTGACTGCAGGCTGAGGTGGTTCTGGGGTTTGGGGTGAGGTCACCGTGGATCACCGTGTGTGTTTCTGGAGCCCTGGCAGGAAGGGTCAAGCCCTGGGCAGAGGGCTGCGCTGTGGCCACAGCCCTGGAGGCTGAGAACCGGGGCCGACCACGGGAGACGTCAGTGCGAGTGGGCGGAGGCTAATGAGCTGTCAGTGTGCGCTAACCCACTCCGGCCAGTGGCGCTTGAGCTGAGGGTCGTCAGGAGCCCTTGGGGGGCAGTGCAGCCCCGTGGTCACGGCTACAGAGACCTGCACGCCATGCCACTCGCGAGGGTCCCCAGCCCACCCTCAGCTTGTCCTCGGTTCCTGGCTCGGCTCAGCCCAGCTCCGATGGGAGGGAAGCCGGAGAGAGGCTGTGGCAGGAGGAGACGCGGGGCCTGGCCGTGCACTGGGCCCCACTGAGCCACCAGCTGCTCAAGGACGGCAGGGACAGGTGGGCCAGGAGCCAGAGAAGCGGCTGCGGGAGCCCTCCGCAGAAAGAGGAACGGAGCTGCAGTGCCTCTTACCGCCTGGCAGTGACCTCGGAGGCCGGCTTCCCCGTGGACATTGTCAGTGAGGAGACCCAGGCCAGGCCACGCGGGTGGCTCTCCCCAGCTGGTGCAGGCAGCAGGGCTGAGCAGGAGAGGCCCCTGACTGCCCGGGGTCATGTGGTGAGCTCTGGTCCTGTGGCTGCTGCTTTCCAGAGACCTGGGACCTTAGAGTCCCTCAGTGACCTGGGCCTCAGGTCTCCCTCTCTTCAAAGGAACAATAAGCTCCAGTCACAATGCCCTGGGTGCCTGGGGTGGCAGGAGGCCGTGCCCGGGGAGGGCGGGGAGAAGCTGAACCCTCCCCAGGACCCAGCCCGGAAGACAGTGCTGGCCGGCAGCTGTCCCTCCCCAGCCTCAGTGGCTGCAGGGAGCCTGGGGATCGAAGGGTAAGCTCCCCCGCAACACCAGTCCATGCAGGTGGGCGGGGCCGCAGGGCAGGGCTCACGTCCTCGCTGCAGCCACCATGGAGGACGTGCAATGAGGCCTGGCCCCAACCCCCCGCCCTCACTGTCCTGGCTGGCAGGTGTCATCGTCACCCGCCAGCCCAAAGGCACTGGCCCAGATCTGAGCCCCACCCTGAGGAAGGACAGAAGAAGACAAACAGGAGCCCCACAGGAAGGACAGGAGCCGCGATTCCACCCGAGGCTCCACAGACCGCCCAGGCCGGCCACTCCCAGGCTGGTCTCTCCCAGGCCTTCACTCCCAAGATTCTGGGAAATCGGTGAATCTTAGAGTCGACCATAAAGCTACCACTTATGATAATTAGCTTGTGCATTGTTAATGAGCTCGCCAATAAATAGATGAAGTAAAGACAGCTGTGACATTTTAAGAAACCTATAATGTAGGGGACTTCCCAATGTCATGTACCTATCAGATAACGAGACGGGCCAACTGTCACAGCTGGCTGGGGAGACACTTTCCCTGTGAATAAATACGTGACCCAGATGCAGAAGGGGGCAGGCGGTGCCAGGGAGGCTGGAGGAGCAGCACAGGACAGGTGGCACGGTGGTCCCTTCCCTGGGCCTGCTGGGTCCTGGCCGGCCCGCTCACCCGCAGTCTCCCTTGCCCTCCCTGTGGCCTCCCTGGACTCTGTGCTGGGGGTGCCAGGCTTGCTCCTCCTCAGGGCTTCTGATAGAAGTGACCACGTCCTCTCCTGGGGGAGGGCCCGGGGGAGCTGATGGATCCATTGACTGGGGGCCAGCAGGAGGCTTCCAACCCCCCTTCTGTCCTAAGGACAGACACGGGCTCAGTGGGGACGATTAAGTCCAAGGTGGCTGTGGTCAGGCACCCCGGGCCTGAAGACCCAAACTCTGGCACTGAAGAGCACAGGTGTGGCCCTCTACTGCATGCTGAGCCAGTCCCTCATATATCACCAAAGTGACACACGGTGACATCCCTACTCAGGGCCACTGTGAAGCTGGGGCCCAGCCAGGTCCATGGAGCCAGGAGCCCAGGCTGGATCCCTGGATGTGCCATAGCCTTGCTTGGTCTACTCTCTGTGCCCCTGCCCTCTGGTCAGTTTGACCCCCACCTCGATTTCTAGAAGCTACCGCCAGAGCCGGCAGTGGGGACTGGAGGCCAGCTCTCCAACTCCTGTTGACCAGGTGGGCAGGCTCCTCAGCCCAAAACCCAGAGCGCCCCTGGGGGACGGCGGGGAGAGCTGTGGGTCAGCAGGGTCGCCTCCCACAGGCCTCTGCAAATGCACACCCCTGCGTGCCAGAAGTGGCTGGGCAGGAGTCTCATGGTCACGGGCTGGCTCCAGCTTCCCAGTGACCACTCCATGTGCCTGCCCCTGAGCACAGCTGTGAGCCCGGACAGCACTTCCACGGCACCCTGGCCTCGATGTCCCACCCACAGTTGGCCCTGGATCCCCACCTGCTGCAAATAAGCAACGGCTTCTCCTGCTGCCCAACGCTGGGCTCTAATCAGGGACAAGGGCAGCACCTTCCTGAAACCGGATGGCACAGGGATGGCCTGTCCCCAGGAGTCCCCGCCTGCTGGACAGCTGGGGCTCCATGTGCCTGGCAAGTGACGCCACCCAGTCCCTGAGAGGGTCAGGGTCCAGGGGTGGGTCATGTGAGCACAGCAGAGCTAGAAGGCAGCCACGGTCCTCGGAGCTGCAGCCTTTCCATGCACCACCCCAAACATGAAGGGGCCCTGTGAGACACCCTGCTAGCTCTGCAGACCCTAAGAAGTCCCACACTCTTGGACTTTGTGTGACCCTGCTCCCCTCAAAACCTGTGACCAGAATCATCGTATCAGTCAGGCCAGGCAGAAGTAGGCTGCACGACAAGCAGCCCCCAGGGCCAACACGTGCTCTGAGTCCCATGGGGTTGCTAGGGGAGCTCTGCTCACTAGAGCGGCTCAGGGGCCCAGGGTGAGGGAGCCCGGGCCATCCTGGTGCAGAGGCAGTCATCACAGGAAGCCCTGCGCCGGCTCCCAAGGCCTCCGCCCAGAGGTGCCCGTCATCTCCCTGCCCATCTCTCATTGGTCAAAGCCAGCACACGACCACGCCCACCTCCTGTCAGGGCCACACCCCTTCCCAGTACCTCTGGGGCCCAGTACTGAGATCACCACCACCCTATGCATACCCGGAGAGACCCCCAGACCCTGGTGTGGGAGATGCTGATTCTGTGTCTTAATGACCCAGTGGGGGACACGTCCCAGCTGAGCTTTACACCAGCGCCCCTGTAAACACCACCTGGCTGCTTTTCCGAGGCCCCCCAGCAAGGCTCCTGCTGCTCTCCTGCATTCTGGATCTCGTGTTTATTCCCGTGGAAAGTGTCTCCCCAGCCAACTGTGACATTTGGATACTGAGTCACTGTTTCGGTTCATCCTCGACGTCCCACGAAGATGGCAAACGTCAAAAAAATATTGTGGACGCTGAGTCTTGCTTACATGTTTCCTGCAAGCAATTTTTAAATTAATGACTAACATGAAATAAAAACAAACAGAACACAAATCGGGCTGTGTCCCTGGGCGCAGCTGAGGGGACGCGCAGTCAGGGGACGGCAGAGACGCATGCACAGTGAGCTGAGGGGCAGAGTGCGGGCACTGCCAGGGGAGGTGGCCAGGGGCCACGGCCTCCACAGCCCCCGAGTGGCCAGCCAGCAGCCCCGTCCCACCTGAGCCTCTTGGAGTCATGGACAAGGCCGCCCCTTCCCTTTCCCCGTCTGTGAGGAGGGTGGCAGTTCCCCCCTCTCTCTGCCCGGTCAACTCCTCTCTGCCCTCCGTGGGGTCGCCGCCCTCATCTGCTGGCCTCAGCTCAGGGTCTGGCCCTGGGAGGTGGGTGAGGCCAAGGCCAGGCCTGCTCAGGCCGCCCACGTCGCTGGCCTCTGCTTTACCATCCGCACACGAGACCTAGAGCGGCCCCTCCTGGGGTGGACACAGGTTAGAAGTAGTGACAGCGATGGACGTGGAAGCAGTGATCTTCTTTCTTCCCTTCCCTGGCACAATGTGTCACGCAGGGGGACCTGCAGGGATTCCCAGCCAGGGCCACTCCTGTTCCCTGTGTCCTCGAGGCAGGGTCACCATCTTAGGTGGACAACAGGAGACCACAGAGACAGCCGTGTCCCCGGCCCTGCGCTGGCCTGAGCTGGCCTGTGTTCTGGAGCACCTCGGACCCCAGGGGCTGGGCCAGCCCCTCCCTCCACAACCCCATGGTTCTCAGCCGAGGTCAAGAGGCTGAGGGCCTGTACTACAGGGGCAGTGCTTCACAGATCTCCCTGCCACAGACAGCACCCGCTTTCTTGCTGTGCCAGCTCTGACTGCGGCAGGGTGCTTGGTGCGCCAGGCCCAGGCTCCGGGGTCCTTCCTTCCCCTCCTGGACCCTCCAAAGGTCATCTTGGCCTCCCTCCCAGGAAGCCCACTGGACCCAGCCTGGCTCACCTGTACATCTTGCAGCTCCTGGACCCAGCACGTGGGACTGGACGGAGGACTAAGGGCAGTTTAAGTCCCCAGATCATTGCGCGGTGCTCAAAGGCAAGCTCCCCCCACCCTGCCCTCTTCATGCACCTGCAGGATGACCTCCCTGGACCTGCACCTGCCTAAAGCCAGGGCGACATGGCATCTGATGGCTCTGGGTCGGTCCCCCTGTGAATCCCTCTGAGCTTGGCGGCTGCACACAGTGAGCAAGTCCAGAACAGGTGACCCTTCAGCCAGCATCCTGCCAATGCCTGCCCTTTGACCTCGAGACCCCTGGGGTCTTGGGCCCCTGGCACCCTGGTCCATACACAGGTGAGGTCATCCCAACTTGGTGAGAGGAAGCACAGGCGGCTCCACACCAGGACGGGAGTAGGCAGGGCTCAGGGTGTCCATAACTCACAGGCCACTAAAGTCATGACCGGGGCAGGAGTGGGAGAGCAGCCGTCTCTCAACCTCCTCCAGTTCCCACAGTCTTGGGTCTGCTAAAATATGGAACCCGTTAGGAGGAAGTAGGAGGAAAATGAGAAAAGCCGGATGCTCCTCAGCCCAGCTGCGGGGCAGTCGGGAGAGCAGGTGTGAGCCCTTGCTCTTCAAGGGCAAACACAGCTTTCTTCCCCTTTAGCCAGGGCCAGCCGTGTGACTCAGGAATCAGTGTGGCCAGAGCTGCAGGCCCAAGAAGGTTAACTCCCCCCACCCCCAGCCCTGGATTTTCCCCATGGTCAGGGGGACTGGGGGCAGGTAAATGGACACATCTCAAAAGAACGGGAGTCTAGGAGGCACTTCTTCAATCCTCTGGCATGTTTTGTTAACAGGAATAAGAAGGTTGATTGTTTGGATGTGGGCACAGGTTAGACTTCAGTAAGAACTTCCAACAGACTAGTCTTGAACTGCAAGAAGAAGTTCTGAGATTGGTCTTCTTAGAAGGCTAGACACAGCCCCAGTGCTGGCCAGCAGAGTCTGCAGTGGACACAGAGGGGGTGAAGATGGCCAGCTGGCTCTGGCTGGGGTCCTCTCACCTCCTGCTGCTCCCAGGACAAGACTCACTAGGCGACCAGCACTCCTTCCTGCCGAGGCCAGCAGAAATGTGCACACGGGAGACGGGCAGCAAGCCACACAAGCTGCCCTGGCTAGCTCAAGCCACACAACCGAGATGACCAACATGACGAGGGGTTTGCGGGCAGGACATGGGCAGTTCACAGCCTCCTCGAGGACACGGAAGAGCCCCACCCAGAAAGTACCGGAGCCGCCCCCGGAGCCACCCCCGGGGCCTGGAGGGAGCTCCACCTGGAGTCTGCTGGGGAGAGGGCTGTCAACCTTTGGGACTGTCCACTCGAGCCTCGGGCTGAGCCGGAGAAGGTGGTCAGCTGGCCAGGGCCATGGGCTCACCCTGGCCAGGCGAGGGTAGCAGCTGACCCGCAGTCCCCACAGAGGGCTCCAGGAAGGGGGGGCGCTGAGCAGACGGAGGCCATCCTGCCTGGGCGTTAGGAGAAGCCTCTGCTCCCCGTGTCCTCTCAGGCTGCAGACAGTGGAGGTGAAGTGACCGCTGACTAACAGGCACGTCCCCATCTGGGAGGACGGGGAGTGGGCAGCAGTGATGCTGAGTCCCACGGCAGGGCCTGCGTGGCTCTGGGGAGCACAGATCCTAAGCACCGCCTGGGGCCAGTCAGCCCGGCCCAGGCTTTGTGCCCACTCCCTAGTGCCCGTCGTGGCTGCACGGGGCGGAGGGTCTCACTGACCAGGGGCTGTGCCACCTCTCCTCCCCCTTCCCCTAGACCTCGGTGGAGCACAGGTGTGGCTTACCGTAGCTACTCCCTTTCTATAACAGGTAGGGTGCCCACATGGCCAACTAAGGGTGGCCATGCAGTTAGAAACCCTGGTTCTTCCGTGATCACGGCACTGGAACCAAGGTGTGAAATAACTTGTGCATCTACACGTTAAATGCAGTTCTGAGCTCCCTGGCAGCCAAGGAAAAAAGAGACAATGAAAAAAGACGGGTTAGGTATGTCTGGCAAAGCAGAGAAGAAGATTCTACAGAGGACAGAAGCCTTTCTGACGCCAATCCTGACCGCTCTGGGCACACACCAGATCCTGAGCTCCTATTCCACCTTCCAGCCAGAGCTCACTCCTGGGCCTGGCCCTGCCCCTCAGTCTAGTGGCTGTGGTCTTTGAAGAGCCCCTATGTCCTGGCCCTCCATCCTGACCCCGGACTTCCTAACTGCACTCTGTTATCCATGTTCTAATACAGTTTCAGAGGATTTTAATGGCGGAGAAACTATTCTGTAGGGTGTGCTCACAGAAGACTTGCCCCGTCAGGCCTTTGCCAAAACTCACAAGTTAAACTAGTGAGAGTGAGCCCTGTTGGACCCCATGGCCGTGAGTACCTATGACGTCACACCCTGCAAGATGCATAGGAAATGTCACCTGGTCCTGCGAGGTGGACGCCGCTCAGCTCACACCCGTGCAAACCCTCAGGGCACTGCGGCTCTGGGGTGGATGGCGTGTCCTCGTGGGCTTATCCTGGTGGAGAGGGACAGCTCTGCATGGGCAGCTGATACGGGGAGCCTGTGCATGAGGGGCCGGGCGCCTGGGAAACCTACGCACCTTTGCCCAGTTTTGCTGGGAACCTAAAACTGCTCTAAAAACCATTTTTTTTTCCCAAAAAGCTGGGGGGAAAAAATCCAGTAAAGCAAACTTAAAAAAATAATAGCAGCGCAAGCTACGGTCACTGGGGGTATGTGGGGTCCTCACGCCGTCCAACTTTTGTCACCACAGTGAAAAAGGAGATCCCTTGATTCTGTCAGAAGAGGCAGGTGAGGGGACACTTGGAGCCTGGGCCACCGTGCGCAGTCCCCCGGCCCTGTGACAGCTTGGAGGCAGGACTGGCAGGTGCCCACCGAGAAGGCAGATCTAGTTACCGAACCCTGGCCCTTAACAGGTTATGGTTTGAAAACAAAGCGCGGCTCTGGTTTTTAACAATAGCATTTGTTTCCCGATATCTTGTTTTTTCTCCATTCAAAATCCTCGGGAGGCCCCATCCCACAGGGTGATCAGAGGGCGGGCCAGGCGGCCAGTGCCTTTCCTGATCCCTGGAGGGGACGCAGCCGTCCAGCAGGGGCGGTCTGTTCCCATGCTGGACACCACATGGACGGCCGGCCGCACTCTGTCGGTAGGATCTTCTAGATTGTTCCATGTGACATCCATGTGACACGTGGATTTCTAGCTCACACGCGTGTGCCGGGTGGTGTCCCCCTGAAGGATCATCGGCCACAAGAAGAGGGAGTTGGGACGAGGGACCTCGGGTTCCAGGCTTGTGGGTGACACGTGGGAACACGGGCCTGCGTCCCTGAGGGCTGACCCTGGGCAGACGGGGCCGGGTCCCAGGTGGGACTGGGGAAGCTGTCCTCAGAGCCGGCCTGCGGTCCCAGCGAGGTCCTCCTGCCTCCGGGTCCCAGTGGCAGGACCTCAGCAGACACAGGGACAGCTGTTCCCTTCTGCTTTCCCAAGCCCTCAGACCGCGTGCGAGCCAGTGCCACCCGGTCACACCCTGCGGGACCCCGGGGGCACATGGTTGCCAGCTGTCAGCCTCGGCTGGAATCGGCTGTGCTCTCATCAGGGCGCGGGGCCCTGGGGTGGCCGCTGGAGCCCATGAGTTCCGGGAGCAGGAGGAGCTGGGCGCCCCAGGGTCCCGGGCTCTGGACCCGGAGCGGAGCTGCAGACGGGAGCTGGGCGGCAGGGCAGCCCTGTGCAGGAGTCTGATCTGGGAAGGGGAGGCAGCAGCAGGGCCCGGCCAAGCGCAAGCTGGGTCCCGCCGTGGAGCGTGCGCCCGGCGCTACCCGGGGCACCCCGCCAGGCCCGCCTGCACACAGCCAAGGAGCCTGTGCTGGCCCACCGCTCCCACCTCTGTACCAGGCCAGTCCCCACCCCACCCCTCCCCTGCCATGGTCACCTGCCCAGCATGTAAGGCCCGGCTGAAGGGGACTTCTGGGAGCCCAGCCCAGGCCTCACCTGCACCTGCCGAGCTGGTTGTTACCCGGGTGAGGGCCATGCTGCCTTCATGGGGGGCTGTGTGTCCCTGGGGTGGGTCCTCCCCTCCCAGGGCACCCCAGGACCAGCGGGGGTTGTCCCACGTGGTCAGTCAGGGCTGGACCTCAGGAGGGAAGGGGGCTGGCGTCGTGCTCCCCCCAATCTGGAACCCCACAGAGGGAGGGTGCTGAGTTCTGACTGCACCTTCGGGAGGATCAGCCAGAGCCCCCCCCGGGGGCCCTGGGCAGCAGCCAGGAAGGCGTTTCTCTGAGCCCCGAGGGTGAGCATGGGAAGGACCAGGGCCGGCAGGGTCTCTGCCATGTGCTTGGAGGTCCAGCGTCCACCGTCCCAGTCCTTGGCCCCCTCTCAGGTCTCTGGAGGGCCACAGCTGGGCCCCCCGCCCCCCCCCCCCGTGCACAGCTGGGACTGGTAGGAAGGAAGGAGCTCCCGAGCACACGTCTGGTCAGCTGACCCCAAGGGTGACACCAGGCTGCTGCCCTGTGGACATAGGTAGGGGTGCTCTTCTGCCAGGGGACACCTGTGTTCATGTCACCACTGCCACCACGCGCTCTGGGCCTGAGAACCTGGTGAAGTGTCACATGCCCAGAGGACCCCGGGTTCGGACCACCCTGGGCGGGGACAGCTGTGGAAAGCAGGAGCCTTGCTTAGGTCAGGGAGGACTCGCTGGCAGGTGGCCCAGAGCCCCCGAGCAGGGCGGCCTGACACTGAGGAAGAGGCTCCACTCCACCCAGCACCCGCCCGGTGCCCAGCAGCCTCTCGAGAGCGAGCCGGGCTGCCCTCCTTCCCCAGGGGTCTGTCCCCTTCGTCCCTGGCTCCTGTGGCCCAGGCCCCTGGGGCTGAGCGGTTGAGAGGCTGGGAGCAGAGCAGTGCGGGGTCCCTAGGGTGGCTTCCGGCCCCCACCCAGTTTCCTTCCTCCCTCCTGCTCGTCCCCCCCAAGATGGCCACCTCCACGTCCCAAGTTAGAGCTTCCTCGTAGAGGACGGATCTGCAGTGGGACCAGGTCAGGCGGCCAGGTGGGTGCCGGGAGGGTGGCCCTCCTGGGTGAGCAGGACCGTGACGAGGACAGCGTGTGCAAGCAGAGGGCCAGCCCGCTGGTGGGTGTTCTTGTGAACTCACACACGCTCCAGCGTAACGTGCTCACATCAGGGCACACAGATGCCCGCGGGCTGCCCTCCCCTCCCGTCCCTGCGGGCCCCGTCTTTAATCTCCCTGATTCATTCTTCTGCCTTGGATGAGGCAGATTAATGGGAGGTCAAGAAGTATTTCATCAGTTATTCTGAAGGCCTTATTTCATTTTTATTCAAGAATGTGTAATCCCGAGGAAAAATGATCACCCATGAGATCAACACTGAGTGGGCGGCCCTGGTAGGTTCAGAGCCACGAAGCCGCAAAGCCGCTTCACCAATGGGGAAACTGAGGCCCGAGAGCGAGAGGGGCCTCCCATCCCCCAGCCTGTCCACAATGTGAGCCTGTGACAAAGCCAGGCCTGTCACCGTGTTCTCCTGACATCCATCCCAGGATCCTACGTGCCGTGTGGGGACAGGTTTCAGGCTGGTCATCTCACAGGAGAGCAAGCTCCTTGGGCCTGGAGGTGATTCACAGACGAACCGCTTCTCAGGGACTCTGTGAGTCCAGCTGCTATCTTCCACTGAGGGTCCTATACCAGGTCCAGGTCCTCTGGTCAAATCCTCCCCTGCTCACGGTGTCCCCAAGTTCCAGAGGGTAACGGACCTTGGGCCTGTCCCTTCTGTTCCAGGGACAGAAGCCTCCTGACAGACGGGGAGTCTATTGCACTGGGGTGGTGTCCACGTGGCTTCTGAGGCCTCGTCCTGCTCTAAGAGCCCACAGAGCACGTGCAGGGCTTTGTATTGCTGCCGTGGCAACTGCCACAATCTCAGGAGTGGGAAGCCACCTCGCGCCATCTGCAGGTGGGTGAGTGGGGGTCCCATAGGTGGGGATGCTGTGGGCGGGGGTCCCGTGGGCAAGCCTCCCATGGTGGGTGTCCCAGGGGTCTGCCGGCCCCTCTGCCTGGATTCTCCTACAGCCAGGTCGGGGTCTGCAGGGCTGCACCCCCTCCCAAGGCTCAGGAGGATCTGTCCCCTGGCTCATTTGGGCGGTGGCAGAATGCAGCCCGCACACCTGGGGGCTCAGCAGACCAGCCGCCTGTCTTCCCCTGCGGCTAGGCCAACGCCGATTCCACAGCGGGCAGCGCCCACCAGACGCTGGGTCACAGCCAGTGGCAGTGCGGCACAAGGCTTGCCCAGGGCAGCAGTTCCAAAGCCAGCGGCCAGTGTCCGTGCCATGGCTGCTCAGTGTGGGTGGCAATGTCCCCTCCGAGGCTGTCCCTGGTCCTGGACTCTCTCATGCTCAAGAAGTCCCCAAAAGACACTGCCCGAGGGGCTCTGCAACCCCCTCTTCCATGGGGACAGTGGTCGCAGAGCGGGGACAAGCCTCGGGTCGGCTCGGCTGGGAAGACCAGGTGCTCAGGCAGGCCCTCCACGTGGGACGAGGAATGTCGTCATTCCTGTAAAATCCAAGTTTGCCCGGGCACCCCGGCCGTCTGGGCTTGTTTTCTCTGTGTCTGGCAGCCTCAGTGGGAAGGAGAGGCTGCAGCGGGTGGTAGGGGCGGGACATTTTGAGCCTGGTCTCCAGGGACATTTCACAACCTAGATAAAAACATGGAGGCGTCAGGCACCTCTCAACCCACAGACAGGACAGGAGGGACACTTAGGCGAGGAAGGTCCTTCCAGACTCCAGAGCTCCTGGGACATACAGGTCGGGAGGAGCAGAATGCAGGACCAGCCTCCCGCCTGTTCAGCCATGGCCAGGGACAGCGGAAATCACTCCTTCCCTCCCACAGACGGCAGTCGGGCTGTGGGACTCTGAGCCCTTGTAAATCCACCAGTGCCCAGAAAACAAATTCAAAAACATTGCAGGCGAACGATGTTTAAATTGAAATCCTAAATATAGTCCTCAGTAATCCTAGCCACCGCCAGACATTAATTACCCTGCAGCTGCCACCAAGGCCGGGGCGCCTGCTAGGTCCACTACGCTCCCTCCCTGGCAAAGGCAGAATCTGCAAGGAAGTTTCCTGTTTTGATTTCTTTCTCTGACTACATTTTAGACTCACCCTTGGAAAGCTCACGGAGGAGACCCAGCTTCCCGGTGGCCCCCTCCCCCTCCCCCTCCACGGGGAGCCCAGGGCTCTCACCTGAGCCGAGGGGTTTTAACTGCCTCCCACCTCACCCCAGAATCTTCCAGTTCTTGGTTTACACTTTCAGGCCTTCCCCCAAGAAGACCAGGGACCTAAGATTCAGATGACCACTCCTGCTTCTCAGGGACCCAAGGAGAAGGATCTTTCTTGCTGGCAGGCCCTGGTCCTGGTCCCCAGGTCAGGTGGGCACCCTGACTCTTATGCAGCTCAAGGGATAAAGCAGGGGGACACAGGGCCATCGGGTCAGCCAAGCACATGTCCAGGGTAAAGAGAGGAAGGTCACACGGGAAGGAACCTGCTCTGACAAGCTTCCCAGCACCATGTACTCCCCAGCTCCGGGGACAATGGTGACAGGAGGGTCCAGCTATCGCCAGTCAGTGTTGTCCAGGAGCCGCTGCAGAGAGAAGCACGTGCCATTGACTTGCACCACTGACGCGCCAACGTGGACAGACGTGCTGTGAGGAGTGTTGATTGACAGTAGCTGCAGAGATTGTGACAGGACCTGAGATGACGTGTGACACGATACAATGTAACGGCAGGAGGTGGCCTGTCACACTGCAGCCCCTTCCAGGCCCAACCTGAGTGAGGATCATAGTGGGTAGCACTGTCCTCAGTGGGGCAGAGCTGGCCGTGGCTGGGGCCAGCAGCTGAGAGATGACCAACACGTTTTCCCAAATGCCCACGTCACCACAGTGCTTTAGGTAAGGAAGGACACACAGAACAGAAGATGTAACTTAAGGTCAAACGCATCGGCCCCCGATGACCTGGCTTTGCCTGTCACTCGGCTGTCACCCACAGGTGCCGTGGGGCGGCTGAGGCTTGGGCTCTGGTAGCGTGAGAGTGGGCTTTCTGTCACCACAGCAGGTATGAGCGCTTGGCTATAGAGAGGGAAGGTGTGCAGAGCTGTGGGCTCTGAAGGGCTCCCTGGAGGCACATGGTGGCAAAGCCTCTGCCTGAGGCCTGGATGGGACACGGAGAGGCAGAGTGGGAGAGGAGATGGGGTCCCTCGCTCCTCTTGAAGAGCATGCCCGAGGGACCCCAGGCCTCCCAGCAAAGGTCCACTGCCTCCCAGTGGCACCCAGGGGGGACCAGTCTTTACCACACTGGCCTTAAGATCCAAACCACAGCCGATGGCGTGAGGCTCTGGAGCCGGCCTTCACCAGCGGTGCCTGCAACCTGGGGACAACTGGTGGCTGCATAAGGCAGCAGCCGCTTGGGTCCCCTCTGTCACCACAGCCACAAGGACTGTCTCCTGGTGCCACTGTCATTACACAGGGCCATGGGCAGTGTTACTTTGTCCTTCCAACATCTAGGGACGGCAAGGCCCACACAGCCTGTGGACAGAGCCTCCACTGTACAGGCCCTCGGTAACAAGAGGGATGGTTTGGCCCCCAGGAAGACAACAGAAGATGGAGAGTCTGTCAGTTGTTCCCAGTCATCTGCACTTTGACTCTTGGACCTGTCCCAGCCTTTCTGAGCCTTCCTGAGACTTTATGGACCTTCCTGGGCCTTCTTGAGCCTTCCTGGGCCTTCCTGAGACTTCCTGGGCCTTCCTGGACCTTTCTGGGCCTTCCTGAGCCTTCCTGGACCTTCCTGCACCTTCCTAGGCCTTCATGGGCCTTCCCGGGCCTTCCTGCACCTTCCTGGGCCTTCCCGGACCTTGCTGCACCTTCCTGGACCTTCCTGGGCCTTCCTGGACCTTCCTGGGCCTTCCTGAGCCTTCCTGGACCTTCCTGGGCCTTCCTGGGCCTTCCTGAGCCTTTCTGAGACTTTATGGACCTTCCTGGGCCTTTCTGAGCCTTCCTAGGCCTTCTTGGGCCTTGTTGAGCCTTGTTGAGCCTTCCTGAGCCTTCATGGGCCTTCTGGAGACTTCCTGGACCTTCCTGCAACTTCCTGCACCTTCCTAAGCCTCCCTGGGCATTCCTAAGCCTTCCTGAGCCTTCCTAGACCTTCCTAGACCTTCCTGGGCCTCCCTGGACCTTCCTGGGCTTCAGCTTCCTCATCTGCAATAGAAACAGCGATAGTTCCTCCTGCTCAGTCTGTTCTTAGGATTCAATCCCCACATGCAAACAGAAAGGGCCCTTGTGTGACACTCACCTGGTATGAGGCCACCCTCCCTGATGTGGGGGAAGACACACCTGCCCCGTGGGAGGCCTGGGTTCCAAGGCCACTCAGCCCCTGGGACTAGGATCCATGTATTTGTGCCAGGCCCTGAAGCCATGCCTGATGGGGTGGGGTGACAGTCTGTGTCTCCAGTGTCCTGGGCTGGGCTGGGCTTTTGGGGGCAGCAGGAGGAGCTCTGGGTCCTGGGCCTTATAGGGCTGACACAGGGGCCAGATGGACACAGAGGGGGGACCCAACCACTCGACTGGAGACGCCGCATCCCTGGGTCCTTGGGGCAGACGCTGGCAACTCTGGGGGCCAATGGCTGGCAGAAAAAAGATGAGGAGTCCCCAGCTGTGAGCAGAGGGGTGGCTGCATTGCCTGGTGCTTCCTGTCCTGCTCACCCTCCCCTGGGGCATGCAGTGGACAACACCACAGGCTCCTCTGGGCTGAGGTCCAGCAGCGTACCCAGTGCACTGTCCCTTAGGACAGGCTGTGGGCATTGCATGGCCTCGACAGTCGGGGTGCATCTAGGTCAGCAGGTACATCAGAGAAGCCCCCAATGCCCCTGAGGCCAGGCCTCCTGCAGAGGAGCAGGCCACGGCGGGTCCCAGCCCCACACTGAGCCCCTGAGACCCTCCCTGCAAGACCTGCCAGGTGTGCAGGGAGCCCTCACTTTGCTTCTGTGCGCTGGGCTCCCCCCAGGGGCCTGCTCAGCCCAAGCCACCCCACCTACTGCAGCTGACCTGGGAGGGACAGGGGTCAGGGCCCCCACTCCAGGAAAAGGAAGGCCAGCGGCAGCAAATTGCCAGGTGTGGAGCACCGGGCTGCCCTCCTCTCCATGGATGGGAAGCGATTTTTGTAGCAATAAAAATAGATTTAATAACCAGACAGCAAAATTACTTTTTTTTTTTAGGGAAAAAAAAATAAGTAAGGTAGTAAATATTCATTGATGTTCCCCATGAGGTCGCTGGGGTCATGTTTTAGAAATAGATTACCACATGCGCAGACGTGCAGATTCACACTCGCGCGCGTGCACACACACACACCCCAGCTCACGCTGTAGCTCCTGCAGCCCAGAGGTGCACGTGGACCCTTTGCTTATGGGCGGCAGGAGGGGCCCCTCCACCTGAAGCCACATGATGGCTTCCTTGACACAAATGCCCTCTCATGGAATCGGAGTCCCGTTAGGAGAATGTGCCTCTGTGAGGGGCTGGAGGAGCCACTCAGAAGGCACTGAGGGCAGGGTGCTGCGGGGTCCCAGGCCACACCTGCCAAGGACTAGTCCATTTGACCAGGAGAGGAAGGGCCCACGGCACCAGACCCACCCAGGATGCCAGGAGTGGGCAGGCTGGAGGAGGCTCCTGGGCAGCCGGAGCCCCCTGGCTGGAGGCCAGCAGTCTCCGGGGAATGTGGTGTGCTCGGGGTTCAAGTTCTCACGCATTCAGCAGATCTGCCCTGGGGCCTCTGCCAGGTGGCTCTGTGAGGCTCACCCAGTAGGAGCCACTGTCCAGGAGAGGACCTCAGGCCAGAGGAGCGGGGTCCTGCTGGAGTGAGGGAGGTGGACAAGGAAGGGGAGCCCCAACACTGCCCTCAGAGGAAAGGCCCACGCCCCAGGCCAGCACACAGGGGAGGGAGGGCAAGAAGCACCCTGGGAAGGACTGTTCTTTCAGCGGCGTGGAGAAGCCGGGTGGGAGGGGATGCCCATGAAGGAGCAGGCCCAGGCCCTGGACAGGTGGCTCCAGGTGGCAGCCCTTCTCTGGGGGTCCACCGGGAGGTAGGATGGAGACCAGGAGGAGGTGGCTCGCTCCTTGTCAGGGCCTGGAGCTCAGGAAGGAGCAGTGGCTGACCTGCACGGAGGTCATGCAGGGCATGCAGAGGCGGGGCCCCGGTGCCCTCTCCCCCAACAGTGCCTCCTGGACAGGATGGGGTCCCACACCTGGGGAGGACAGCGCCTGCTGATCACATAGGTCCATCTAGCTCCAAGCCCCCCTTTGTCTGTGCTGGACCCTCAGGTCCCCACCCGCAGAGGTGTGTCCTGCTCCTGCCTTTGGGGCTCTGTGATGCCCTCTGTCCACAAGATTCCTCTCTCCCCACCTCAGAACGGGCCCTGAACTCCTACAGGCTGCTTGTCCAGGTGGCATGGCCAGGCCTTTCCCAGGGCCCTTCTCACTCTCCCCAGAAGGTGCTCGGAAGGGGCACCCCAATGGGAGAGGGGGTCCAGCCTCTGGCTCCAGGTGCTGCTGTCCGCACACAGCCAGGGGGTGCAGACTGCAGGGATGGAACCAGGGCGGAGCCCCTCGATCTGGCAGAGGGGAGCTCCCACTTCCCATGACGGCCCTCAGGGTCACCCCCTCCTCAGCAGGAAGAGGTCCCGCTGCTGCGCCCTCCCACCCTCAGGAGACACCCGTCCAGGATACGGCCAGCCAAGCCGCCTCAGGAAGCCCCGGGTGGAGGACGGGGCCTGACTGCCCCCTGTCCCTGCCCTCGCCCCCACCAGCCAGGCTCCTGTCAGCCTGGCCCCGGCTGCTCGTTAGAGACCTAGGGAGGCTGCGGCCGGGGCTGGCGGTCCCCGCAGCGGTGGCCTCTGTCAGAGTGCAGGCTGGCAGGAGGCACACTTGTTTTAAGACCAGCGAGCGCCAGGCTTCTCTGGAACGCACTGAATAAATTTCCCTTTATCAGACGCTGACTGGCCCGTTACAGTCTTCTCCCTCATTATTCCTGCATAAGCTCAGGCATAATGGCCCGCGTCCCCTCTTGCATTCAGAATCCTGGTCCCTCAGGAGCAGTCAGCCGCAGCCTCACCCGCCTGCAGCTTCACGCCACGTCTGGGGGCGGCCGCCCGCTGCGGCTGGACTGGCCAGGCCTCCCCTGCGCCTCCTCTAGGTGGCCCAGCGTCCCGATGACCTGCCCGTGACCAGGCCTGCAGCGGAGCTCAGCTTGCCGTGGAGGAAGGAGCAGGGAGGGGAGGTGGATGGTTTCTCATCGGACAGACCCCTCGGGCCTCCTGGCCTGCGGGGCCCATGCACTCAGTCTCCTGTGGACGCGCAGTCCACAGGCCCCTGGGCACACGTTGCTCCCCACCCGCAAACACAGGCGTCCCACCCCTGCGCCTCCACACCCTCTTGCCGGTGGCCCGTTTTCCTGTAGAATCTGACACTTAATTAAAGGGACACACGGGGGCCCTGGTGGTCCTAGCAGCCCGCTGACCTCCTCTCTCAGCCCCTGGGCCCTCCTAGGGCATGTGGAGCCCACCCACTCCACGCAGCAGGCCAGGCCCCAGCCCAGGCCTGCGCCCCTCTGTCCACTCACTTCCCTGGACGCCCCACCCCTGCTGTAGGCCTTTACACAAGCCCCACCCGCGTCTGCACACCCGCACACACCCCCAAGGTCCCTCGTACACTCATGCACACCCATGAGCCCACGGCCACACACGCTCACCCACACCGACCCGTCCTCTCTCTGGGCAGCAGCCCTCCTCCCCTAAGACCACCTCACCCCCTGCCTCTGACACAGAGGCTGTCCTGGTGCTGGTGTGGGGCTTGGGCCCCTCTGCTGCCCACCCACACCCCTGCCCGCCACAGCAGTGACGGGGAGCTGGCACCCCGAGTTCCTGCCTATCTGGCCCACTGGCTGCTGTTCTGGGCCTCAGTACCCCACTCCCAGGGTCTGTGGGGTGGGGGTATTGCCCAGGCTCTCCAGTCACCCCCAGGGCCCCAAATAGGGGCCCTAGAGACTTCTCCAGGACTCGGAAGGCTGCACAGCTCGGGGGTCGGACCCCACCTCAGGTCCTCCCGGCCTCGCCGCCCACCCCTCCTGCTTCCCAGCCTCTTCTTCCCTCTTCCCAACTCCTCCAGCTGCTGGCCTCGTTTGGGGTCCGCCTGTTCACAGGGAAGGGTCTGCCTGGCCCCCAGCAGCTGTGCCCACGCCCAGGCCCAAGGTGCTGCTGTGTTCTGCATGACCAGGGACCCGGGCAGAGGGCAGGGGCCGCTCTGCCTCCCAGACTCGAGCCACCATTTCCCACTGCTCCAGAGCTGCCCCCATTCACCTCAAGGGCATCTGAAGGCTACTGAGCGTGTCACGGAGGACCCTGGTCACCCAGGGCTGCTGAGCTTGTCACGGAGGACCCTGGTCACCCAGGGCTGCTGAGCGTGTCGTCACGGAGGACCCTGGTCACCCAGGGCTGCTGAGCTTGTCACGGAGGACCCTGGTCACCCAGGGCTGCTGAGCTTGTCACGGAGGACCCTGGTCACCCAGGGCTGCTGAGCTTGTCGGGAGCCCTGCTAAGCCTGAGGCTCCGAGAATCTGCAGAGACACAGCCGGGCAGGCACAGGATGCAAGGACACGCCCAGTCCCCTGGAGAGACACCAAGGCCCTTTGAGGCCTTCTGCTCAGGGGTCAGGGCCTCTGGAGTCACCTTGGAGAGCAGGCAGGAGCCACAGCAGCGATGGGGCTGCCAACTCGCCTTCCTGGTGACTTTCAAGCTCCCCTTCTCTCTGCTGAGGACAGGCGGGGGTGGCAATACAGGCCCACCCCAGAAGAGAAGGCCCAGGGCCACACCCTGTGACTCGCTCCGCCAGGCCGAGGGGCGCAGGCCTAGGCTCTGCCTGTGAGATCACCCCATGTGTCCTTCCTGGGCTGCCACCGCCCACTCAGATCCCCACTGTAGGTACCGCCACCCCAGCCAGCCGCGGGGAGAGGGGCTCAGGCTCACATGGCAGGGGTGCCCACCCCCCACAGTGCACAGAGGGGAACGGAAGCTTCCACCAGGGGAGCCAGGGGCCTGAGAACAAAGCCGAGGAGGAGCAGGGCCCCCAGGTGTGTGCACCCCGCCGCTCCTGGACAGAGCCCCCGGAGGCCTGCCGTGACTGACAGAAACCTCACCCTCCTCAAGCCTGAGGGCCTGGGCTTTGGGCCACAGAGACTTCTGGAACAAGACCCCAGCCGAAGCCCACTGGGAGGCCCCAGGGCCCAGCTGGGGTCCAGGCAAGACACCATGGCGGGGCCTCCTCGGCCTCTGTGGGGACTGCTGCGTAGTTTTGCAGTCAGCGCCGTGGTCAGTTCTGGCCAGATGACTGGCAGCCCGGAGACGGGGTGACAGGCAAGGGCCCTCCCAACCAGTTCTCAAGAGCACTGATTGATGCCTACTGCATGCCAGGGGAGGCTGTCTCCACTGGAGACTCAGCAGGAAGGAAGTCTGTGTGCAGGGCTCGTGGTCTAGGTGGTGGGGAACAGGTTCTGGAAGGGGTTCAGCAGGGGGAGGGCAGGGAAACAAGGGTGGGGGCTGAAAGCGAAGTGGGGAGGTCCGGAGGGCCTTCTGTGAGGGGTGGCCGAGCACAGACCTAGATGACACAGGAGAGCAAACCGCGAGGGCACCAGGGAGCCAAATGTCTGCCAGAAGAACCATGCAAAGGCCCTGTGGCAGACCTGAGCTGGGGGAGGTGGCAAGGAAACGGATGGGGGGAGGTGGTGGGCGGGGAGCAATCGTGGGAGGCAAGGCAGTTTGGGGGCATCCTCAGTGGCCTCCCAGCATCCCAAGCGTCCTGTGTGGATTGTTGAACTCACTCGGTAGTCCCACTGACGCTGAGGGGGGCCAGCCTCCCCACCTTGAAGACTCGGAACTGAGCAGTTAGCTCCCCTCTGTCTTGTTTGACCTTTGAGAATCCTTAATACGGAGGCAGAAGAGCGGCCACCACCTCAGAAGGCCTTTCTGTCTCCCCACCATGGGGAGGAAGGGAGGGCCGGGAGCAGCAGACCTGGCAGAGGCAGGGAGCTGGGGTGGAGGAGGGCCGGGTTTATTCTCTCTTTTCTTTTCAAGCAGAAAATGTCTCATCTCCTTGAGCAATTAAGGACCCGAGCCTTCGTCCTCGGGGCCAAGAGGATTCCTTACAGCACAGCGGGCTGAGGGGCTGAGGGGCTGAGAGCTCATGGGCGGGCCTAGACACCGTGTGCGGCCTGCAGGGAGGACGTCCTGTCCTGGGTCAGAGCCCATCCTGACCCAGCCAGCCTCAGCCAGCAGATGTGCAGACGCCCTCGGGAACGTGTCTCAGGCCTCGGGCTTCCCTCTCCCCTCCAGGAGAGGCACACCAGGTTTCACGGGCGGGTGAGCGTGCCCAGGCCCGGCTCACCACGCGTGCCGTGGGCACCTCACAGCACAGCTGCAACGAGGGAGCAAGTCGCCCGGCTGCTGTTCCCGGCCACTCTGCTGTCTGGTGCTGTGCCCCCTCGAAGGAAGTTCAGGAAAGGTAGCTCAGGGGCCTGGACCCTCCACTAGTGTGATTCTTGAGCCACAGGTGCCACCTGCCAACGGAGCCTTGGGTCTGCCAAGCCAGCGGAGGAAGTGAAGGCCAGGCCCTTAGATGGTGTAAAGAGGCCAAGGCCCCCCCCCCCCGCCACCCCGCACCCTTTCCACCTCCTTCCAGCGGGCACCTGCTCCTACCCAGCGAGAAGCCAGGCGAGCAGGCGGGAAGGAGGAGGAGCACAGCAGGCGACAGGGAGAGCAGGGTGGTTTCCAGCAGCCCCAGCTGAGTGTCCAGGGGGAAGGCGCCTAGGAATACCTCAAAAGCCACCAGATCTAATAAATGAGCCATCGGTTCCCAGCTTCCGTGAAGGGCCCCAGGCCAGCAGCTTGAAGTGCAGGTCCACTCCCAGTCCTGCGGGCGGCAAGTCCAGGGTGTCAGCAGGGTCGTTCCTCCCGGGGCTGTCCTTGGCTTCAGATGGCCACCTTCTCCTGTGTCCTCAGGGCATCTCTCCTCTGTGCCCGTGTTTGTCAAAGTGTCCTCTAATTATAGGACGACAGTAACACTGATTGCCTACTCTAATGAGCTCATTTTCATTCAATCTCCTCTTGAAATGCCTCATCACCAAATACACACCTATGCTGAGACACTGGGGTAAAAGCCTCGATATATGAACTTTGGGTAGAGGGGACCCAGTTCAGCCCACAACAGTCAATGCACAGAATTTATCCATGTTAGCAACCGACAATCACAAACAGAGAGATTTTTAAGTAGCACTTAAAAGAACATCATACCCATAGCAGGACAAACGTAGGCTTCACCTGGCGTCCTGTGCAGCCACTGAGAATGACACTTTCCTACTGAGGCTGACTCGAGAAGGCCCCCCCAGCCCCATGGACCAGGCACGGCACATGTGTGGTGCCGTCCCTCTGTGTAAGCCAGCCATGGAGGACATGTGGTGATGATGTGGTCCCCAGTGCTCAGCCTCAGCAAGTGGCCAAGAGAAGGGACTTCCAGGTTCCAAGAGACTCTGTACCTATTTTTACTTGAATAAAAATGGGCTTGCTTCACGGTTGTGCAATAAGAACACCGAGGGCAGACGAAGTGTCCTGGTGGCTCTGCCTGCACCAAGTCCTGTGGTACCTGGGGTCTGAGAGAGGGGGAGAGGCGGGGTGCCTTCCACCAGGTGTCCACCCTTTGTGAGCCCCAGTCCTCCCTCCAGGCGCCCCTCACATTCTGAAGAGCTCTCCGTCCACCTGGGGGTCACCTGCAGCTCGGGCAGTGGGTCATGGCTGTAAGCTGCAGCCCTAACAGGAGCCCAGGGGCCACTGGCTACTGTACAAACCCACTGGGAGTAGAAGGCGGGCTGCCGCTCACTCTGCCTCAGCTCTCTGGCTTTCCGCTTGTCCCCTAGTCCCCTTGGGTCCTTCACCGTGCCCGCCCCTTCCCGGCTTGCGCCATGCCCTGTGCTGTTCCCACCACACCGAAGCCTCCTCCCCTCACTGCCTGGCAGACCCCTACCCACAACGCCTCAGATCAAACGCTCTTCTCTCTCCACACTGCCCTGGTCTCCTCAGCAGGTCACAGCCTGAGCTGCCCAGCTCCTGCCCTCTCCTGGACGGCGCAGGCCCGTGGGTGGGATGCGTGGGTCCCGGGCGGGGGCGGGGGGTGCCCTCAGCATCCTAGCACTGGCAAGAGCCGGGCCCAGCAGGCCCTGCCAATCGGCACCGCAGGCTCCTGACGGTTCCGCAGGGGACCCGAGGCCGAGGGGGCTCGGCATGGCCCTCCTGGACGTGGCCTTAAGTGGCCTTTCCACTCAGAGCCCGTGCTCTCCTGCTCCAGGTTGGACGCTGACTCAGACGGGCGTTGGCGCCCACAGCAGGGCAGCCACTGCTGCCTAACCGGGACCGGAAAGCTGTTCCCTGGTCAGATGGCAACGCAGGAAGCAGGTGGAGGAGGTATTTTGGGGCTTGGAAGGGGCCCCCCAGAGCCTGTGAAATCGCACCGCGTAGGCAGCCACCTACTACGCCTAAATATAAGGCTGGTCTTGGGCTGCTGAGCAGCGCCTCCCAGCCAGCCGCCCCCCACCTGGCAACGCAGGGCTCCAGGCGGGGACAGCTGCAGGCCGGCACAGGCCTCCCAAGGCCCGGGGCTGCAAGCTCCCTGCTGCCCCATCCCGGAGTCTGACCCTTATCCTCGTGGGCACTGCTGCGGTTAGGCGGTGCCATGAGGTCCCTGCCTGGGCCGCCCCCATGCCCTGGAGCTCTCAGGGTCCTCTGCGCGGCTCTCCTTCTCTGGGTCTTCCTCTCTAGTTCATGGCTTCAAAGGCGGTCAAGGTCGTCTCCTCCGAAGCTCTGTTAGCAAACCAAGGGAGACAGCCAGGTCTGAAGGTCTGGCGACCACAGCCCTCCCTGGCCCTGGCCCCCCGCTTGCTGAAAGAGGCAGGAATTCTGCCCTCACAGAGGCCTGGGGTGAACCCTGCCCTGCCCACCGAGGCACCCAAGGAGCCCTGGCGGAAGAGCAGCTTCCTGGAGACTCTGCTGCCTCTCCTGCACTCCTCTTGAGTTTTGAAGCCTGGGGAAGTACCTGCTGAGGGCCAGCTAGGGTGCTCCCGTGTCCCAGGCAGCCCCGCATGGAGACGCTTGGATGACACTCAGGAGCTCCCCTGGGAAAGAGCCAAACTTGCCAGGAGGCAGCAGAGCCACCACCTGGGGCAGAAGGAAGTGGGGGACTGGCCGCTGGGGGAGGGGAAGGGAAGGCCACTCGTCCCTGGGCTGGTCGGCTGAGAGGCGACTATGCCGCCCCCCACCTGCAGCGTCTGAACTCCTCGACTGACAAGGAGACCCTGTCGTTGCCTCAGTGAGCCAGCTCAGGGCCAGCCACCCCTGGGGCTCTGGTGAGAAGACTCTCAAGGACAACCTAATTCCATTCCTGTCCCTCGAGCAGAGAACCTGTGACTCCGCAGGAGTGTCTGCTGCCAGCTGTGCCTCCGCCCAGGATGGGCACCCCGCGGGGCTGGTGCCGGGCCAGCCCCTGCTCTCGTGCTCCAGGTGCTGGGGTGAGCCACCCTGAATTTCGTAGATGGCCGATTGCACAAAAGCACCACGCGTGTGGCCTGCTGGAGACACCCTGACGGAGAGGCAGGGCAGCCCAGGCCAGGGAAGCCACCAGCCCCACACATCGCCGGGGAAGCTGGGAACTTAAGCTCAAAGTGTGCTGGTCAGTGAGGGGTGGGGCAGGGAGCTTTAAGAACCTAAGTGGACAGTGACTGGCTTGCCTCCTGAGTGCCCACCTGATGTCCTGCACCAATCTGTCCCTGTGTCTGCTCTGGCTCCCTCGTGCCCGCCCCCCATCCCGGGTGTCCCCAGTCCCTCCATATGCTCTCCATCTCTTCCCTTGGCACCTCGGCCACACCTGGGGCCAGGTCTTCATGACCGCCAGGGCAGTGTGCAGTGGCCTTTCCTCATTGGTATCTTCCTCACTGTCCCCTCCAAGGCCACCCAGCCATCCCATTGCTCCCTAGAGCACAGGCTGAGCACAGCCCTCCCCTCAGCCTCACAGTGGCCTGGGTGGCTTCCTCTCCAGCACCCAGCCTCCATCTTCGCTCAGGCTCTGCACGGTCCAGTGCTCACCTCCCTGCAGCCTCTCCTGTTTGCTGTGTGCCTGTCACTCACCCGCCCACCCGTCCATCAACCTGTATCCATTGCTGTCCTTCCTCCAGTCCCCACCTCTGGAATCTTCCCCCACCTGGGACATCAGAAGTGGACAGGTGGGTGGTGGCTTTGGGGGACTCCAGCCACTGTGTCGGCCAGATCCCAGCTGGAAAGCCCCACTCAGCTGCTTGCAGGCACATGACCCTGGACACCTCTCCTCGCTGGATTTCCTTTTCTCGGGAGAAATGGGGGGTGGGGGTGAGAGGGTGGACACAGGGCCGACAGTGAGAGCTGTGGTAGGCACACGGTCCCTGGAGACGGTGCTGGGGCTTTGTGGAGACCCACGGGCATTTCTCGTGGTGGCTCAGCTGCAGTGCAGGGGGGAAGCCCCACACAATGCCAGCCCCGGCACCCAGCCGGCTCTTCAGAAGGCAGCAGGAGCGTCCAGAGGGTGACCTGGGCTTCCATTCAGAATGCTGGCATTCAGCTGGTTCAAGTCCAAATTCCTCCTCAGGACTTAGACAGAGGATCCTTGAGGACCCTGGTCACTCTCCTGTCCTACAATTTGTGCACAATGTACTTGAATACCTCTAGCGATGGGATGCTCCTCCCTCCAAGGGCAGCCAGCAAGCCTTCAGTGACCTCCCCTGGCCACCCAGCCTCTGAGCCAAGGGTTCATGGCCCATTTGCACAACGTAGACCACACCCCCTGTGCCCACAAACTTTTCTCTTTGGGGTACACAATGCCTTTCTCAGCCTCCACAGGACCTCGATGGGACAGTCTGGGGACCTGGGAGCTGTCACTCTACCAGAGGGGTCAGGCCCATGGGCACAGCTTCCAGGGAGGCCCTGTGCATCAGAGTGCAAGCCTGCACTCAGGGCACGGTGCTCCATGTGAGGGCCACGGTCTGGTCTGACCATGCCCCCCCCCTTTCCGCAGCAGCCTGTGGGTGGCAGTCGGCAGGGGAGCCGCGCTCCATTCCACCATGGCTTCCTGCCCGTGTGTGGGTCCGGGCCCTGGTGTCCTACCCAGCTCCTGCCCTTGGCTGTGCTCTGACGTGAATGGGCTCTGGGGCGGTTATGACTGGTCAGCCACCTGCCCAGACCCCCCGCCTGGTGGCAGCTGGTGCTCAGGCTGGGCCTGCCCGTGCGAGGCGGATGCGCTATTCCAGGCACCGTGACTCACCGCGCCAGGCTGTGCGTGGTTTTTCTTCTTGGCAATGGGGCTTTTTTCCTTCTCCGTGATCTAGGAAGTTACTATAATTTGGCCACCGGGTCTGGAGTGAAGGGGGAACACTATTTTGGTTTTAGAAAGAGGCACTTGCTCTTAGAACACAGTCTCCTTGCTCGGAGGCACTTTCTGCTGCAGCCTTGGTATGACCTGGGTATGGACCCTGCTCTCTCGGGCTTCCAGCCATGGACTGGCAGCAACTGCCATGCCAGGCTCCAGGCATCTCTGCTCTGGGCGGCGGGTGCTGGACCATTCGCCCCGGCATTGGAGAGGCCAGGCACTACTCAGCTGTCCCGGCACACAGCAGATTGCCATTTAGGTCCCTGTGCCCTCCGGGAGCAGGAGAAGCAAGGGAGCCCTGCTCAGCCCCTCGGGGCAGCGCCTGTCTGGCCGAGGCGGAGCTTTGCCAGTCCATGTCAGCAGCACACCCCACCCCATCTCTGAGCCTCAGTTCCAGACCTAAGCCACAGGGTGCCTCCTGGGTGCTTGTGAGGACAAAATGAGGAGCAGCTCCTTTGGCATCGGTGATACCAGAGACTGTTGTTAACGTGCACGATCACAGGGACACACCGGCCTGCGCCAGCCCTCAACTAAACTAGACCATGCGGACAGTGGGGACAGATCTGGAGCTGGCCTGGAGTCCCCTCAGCAGCTGTGGGCGACACTACCTGCTCTAACCCTTTCTCCTCCACCTCCTTGTCTGCACATCAGCTCCGAAGGTGGACGTGACAGCTGCCGAGCTGGCTCAGGGTGGCCCTGGAACAGTGCCTGGGCACACGGCAGAGAAGACGTCCAGTGGTGCCCACCTGGGGCATCCTCCAGGGCCACTTCCCAGAAGCCCACAGCAGCCCTGCAGTGGGTATCAGAGGTCTTCCTCAGAGAGGAGGAAGCTGAGGCTCAGAGAGAGGGGACCCTGTCTGACGTCACCCTGTTGGCAAGTTGGGGGTTGGACTTGACCCCCAAGTTCTCAGCCTCACTTTTCACAGGAGACAGTCACCTCTAGTCACGAGCCATTAAAGGAACAGAAGCAGCTGTCTCTGGGTGCCGCTGTCCCTTCTGCCCTCTGCTGTCTGGGGGTCCAGGGAAGTTCCAGCTGGGGCAGCTCAGAGGCCCTCTCCCACCGCCTCCCACCACATGGGCTCCTTCCAGGCTGGCTCATAGCCATCCAGGGTTGACCAGCTGTGTGTCATCCACATGCCACTCCTCTGTCACCTGCTACTCAGAGAGGGACAATGCAAAGTGGTCATTAAAGGGCAAGTCCTCCTACCTGGGGTCTCAGTTTCCTCTCCTGAAAAGTGAGGCTGATGACCATGTCCAAGGCGGGAGCCCCTGGGGACACAGAGCTGAGCTGGCCCCACACCACCTCTCCCGCGCTGGCAGAGCAGATGCTCCGAGAAGCCCTGGGACCTTCTCAGAACCTGCCCTCAGCAGGCCCTGGTGTGCAGCTTGAAAGCATTTGCTTCAAGGCACAGGTCTGCTCAGCCGTGTCCCCCACGCAGGCTCCGCTCACCTCCCTCGGCCACCACATCACAGCACCTGGAACAGAACAAAGGGGCCTCTGTTTGGGGAATAACGAGAGGCTCAGCCCGGCAAGCTCTGGAGCAGCCGTGGCAAACTGGCCACCTCCCGAGAGCCTGTCCTTGGCCCGAGGCTCTGGGCCGCTCATCCCAGCTGGAGGGAGCGTCACTTCTGTCCCACCCTTGCTTCTCCTGGCCCAGCGACAACGCT